>NW_026972107.1:22729451-24094176 GCF_036711695.1 Zophobas morio
ATCTCATTTATTTTAATGATGTTGATAAATTTCAAATTCTTAGGAAGTACAATAATTTAATGGTTTTAGTTAATGAAACCTCTTATGAAAATGTCAAGGTGTAACTGCAAAGAAAAATATTCTCTTGCTAATAAAAAGAAAGGAATAATATAAAACGACATATTGAATTTATAAAAATAAAAAATGACGTGTTAATACTAGAAAAAATTACACAACATAAAAAAGTAAATCCAAAATATGTAATATTTCATAATATGGAAAACTTCATTTATTGATTGGACACTGCTAGAACATTTAAAATAAATGTGAAAAATTCAGCCTAACCAGGTACTGTGTTTGGAAATTAAAATGGAACGAAGATTATAATTTGTTTTTTTTTTTCAATGTTCAAATAAAGGCAATAGTACAGATATTTGAAGAGGAGATTTGTCACGGGGTTGTACCCTTTAGCTCCCCTACAGGTCTTTCTTCCGTTAAATGTTTCTAATACATCGAAACATAAAATATAATTTGCGAAAAATTGTATCTGCCTGCACCTCAAGCCTGTAAGGGAGTCTAGCTACGGTTAGACATGGGTGTAACATTTTACATTTTTACATAAGTAGCAGAGACACAAAATAGTAAAAAATATTATGTGGATAATGCAACAGCCAGATGAAATTGTCTTTCTAAGAAAAAAGAAAAACAAAAAGATATAAGAAATAGTTATAAAATTAAATCATTACTTCAAAAAAGAAGATTTAACAGTGAGTGTAGAAAAAAAAACAAAATTAAATTTCCAAAAATAAATCTAAGGGTGTTTAGCCAGAACTTGCCTCGCCTCCAAAGCATGAACAAGTCTAGTTTCTGAGAACAATTATGAAATTGATTTTGTAAATTTTATTTACTTTTTTATAACCTATTTCTGTCGGCTAAAATAAAATATGGAACATTACATTCTAAATAAAGAAGCATATCCCCATTATCCCCCTATAAATTTCAAGACAACTTCATTCTGTTGTCCATTTTCAAAGTTAAAGTATAATTTCTTTTTACTTAGAAAAATTTGAGATGACGTCATCAAATTTTTGGTGGGAATAATTATATAAATTTGGTTAATATTTTACCATCTACACAATGTTCTTAAAACATACCTAAAATTTAAGTAAATCTAGAAGTTCCGATCTCTCTCTCAAAGTGATCATGTTTAAAATTATGTGGAAATGGTGGACAAAATAGTTCTACGTCACAATATCAAGAAGTCTTTAATAAAAAAAGTACGTCGACAAGTCAATTAGAATGCAAAATAATTACACTAACATAGGAAGAAAAACATTAAACATTACATAATTTTTACTATGTACGTTTAATGTTTTTTTTTGTTTTTCTTACATACCGTCGTTTTGATTTTTTTTTAAACGACTGTATTATAGGTGATGGCTGGACATCAGTATTATACAAAAAAAAAAACAGTGGTTAGGGAGCACACAAAAAAGAAAATAGAAATAAAATTTTAACAATGCAGGAAGGAAGAATATACAAAAAAATATTGGTAAACACAAGAACAGCTTGAAGAATAAGAAAAATTATTAAAACAAGATATTGGAACTTCAAAGCATACGAATATGTATCTTTTCCGTTTTCGTCTACACATGTGTGTTGAATTTTTTTTTAATTTTTATATTATCATCATATTAAGATTGGTTAATGATACTTCATTGAAATTTTGATAAGATACAAAAGTGTTGGCCAGAATTCCAGAATTTGCATGTTTATTTACTCCTTCATAAATTTTCTAAAAAAAAAAAAAAACGTTTGAATGGTCTGCAGTACTTGTTTACGCTTTTATGCATCGTCTTTTCACAACTTCTTATACAAAATGTGTAAAAATTTTAAAAACTATGAATCGACTTTTTGTTATGATGATCTCAGAAATCACGCAACCAATATTCCAGAAATTGTGAGGACATAGTAACCTTATACAGAGTCATACAGTATTTATCAAAATAAATATCAACATTCATTATCCCAGGCAGAACATGATGAACTCATCTGAAAAGTTAATATACAAGATTTTGTATTATGTTATTTTACATCAATTTGAACATGTCTAATCGAAGTCCTTTTTAAACAGTAAGAAATGTGAACAAATGATATATATGTCGAACATAAATCTGCTTATCCAGAAGTAATTAAAAAAATTGTAACAAAAACTGAATAATATTAAAACGCTACCATATGTCATGTGTTTGACTAAATTAACGAGGAGTGTAATATTTAACAAAGCTAGAAAAATTAATAGTAGAGCATAATTTTGCAGAAAACGGTCATTAATATTGCATAAAATGTGTAGGGTAGGAAAGTTCTAGAAAAAATATAATTAACATACTTGTTTGTTGTTTGAAATTTCTACCGTGTGCAGCGTGCGTTTAAAAAACTTTAAACCTTTAGTAATCACAATAAAAATGACTTAATAATATCTTGGTGTAATCATCCTTAAAATTGAGTACATATTTTTTACAATTGTATTAGTAGTTGCGAAATAGCAAATTTTGTTTGTATCTTTAAATTTGAATCGATGTTTCCTGCCGCACTTGTCACATGTAATAAAGTGACTCACCTAAACTTTTGCTTCGCTCATCGCTGTGGAGGTATTTTTATCGATTTTATAACACCATTTTGAAAAAAATGCAGTTATTTTAGTCATAAAAACCGAAGCATAATGCAGAGTTGGTAATTATTAATTTTTGCACATTTAAAATAGAACAAAAGAGGAACAGTTAGTTTATTACCAAGAGTATGGTAACTAAGAGTATGTATTATGCGAAATTATAATAGTTAATTCATCATACTTGACACTTGTTGGATTAAAAAATAATAAAAAAAAGATCACTCTGTTATTCATTAGTCGGCTGATAAAACTCCGGTTCAAATTTTTCATTGATTTTGTCACACAGATGGCACTTATAGTATGGTAAAAATTAGAAATGTAAAAACTATTCCAGGTGCATAGTGTTCATAGTATTTTTGTTTATACAATGGTACCGTAATAATTTTGACCTTTATTGTTCGGTCACTTAATAAATTGCGGCGTGTGCTGAAATTACATTGTGTAGGTCATCATAAGTTGCCTTGACCGACACGTTATGATATTTGAGTAAATAAACGGTTTTTAAATAAAAATATATTTCACAAAAAATCGTTTGATTTATGTAAATCACGATAACTTTTTATGAACACATTTATATATTTCTTTCTATTAAACTTCACGCAAAAAACATATCTGCATGTTGCACGTAAGTTCACGCAATAAAGTCCTTGTATATATGTAAAAAATGTTATCACGTATTTAACACAGAAATGAACTGCTATTTGCCTCATTATATTTTGGCAACTTTTATTAAGAATAATTTAGTTCCATGTTCTGAAAATGACCAGGAAGATTAAAATTCTTTCCATTTCAATAATGATAATATTAAATGGGTTTGCTGTTGTTTGTATTGAACCTCCCTCTTCTCTGAAACCAACTATGCTATACGCATACCAGGAAAAGTTTATTTAATATTTTTCTATGGAAATAAACAAGTTAAACTTGATACATTGTATGCACAATCGTAACGTTACTACTATATTTAGCAATCAATTAGCTGAGCTTTTGAAGAATTTTTCCAGACATCTTGTGTTACAATTACAAAAACAAAAGAATGTTCGTGACGAACAAGTAATACCACACTGTAAAAACAATGTAATTTTACCGTACGTAACTGCAACAATTACCCATATTAAAGAAGGAATTTACTTTAATTTTGAGGTAAAATTTATTTTATCTCGAGATTACACCCCACGTTTTGTAGAGAACACAGAAGTTTTAGTTAGAATTTTACACCTTCATAGTAAATTATAAATTATCGATTAACAATAGCAGATTAAAGTGATTAATGATTAAGATTGTCCCAGTTCGTAGAAATTTGCTTTACTTATGCCACGCACACTTTTGAGTAGCTCATGTCTGATTGAGATTCCTTGTTAAAAAATTCCAAGTCTCCTTGATGGGTTAATCCAATTAAATTCAAAAATATGTAAATATATTTACAATAACAAAAAATATCGATAAAATGGACGTCGAACAAAAAACTGGTTTACTGTTCTAAATTTTAATTTATAATACGTGATAACCTACAGAAGGTGAAGTCAACAAAGAAACCACGATTGTGTAACAATTTTCAGCATAATAGAAAAGCCTGGAAGGGTCGAAACGCACCTATAAAATTATTTTATTTCGTGGCCTAATGAAAACACTTCCAATTTATAAATTCTGCCGAAAATACTTATGGCCGTCGTAACTTGTGGTCATTTTTGGCTTTATTGGCATCATAAATTTTCACACAAAACCCGTTCTTTCGTGTCTAAATGGTCGATTTTTATTAATTAAGGTCGGGACTAGAGTTTTATGTAATTACCACCATTACCTTGTCTAATAAGATTAGATCATACACATACATGGCTTGTCTGGGTTGTTAAAGATGCATTTACTGTCGAATACACATTTTTCAAATTTTGCAGATAAAAGTGTTATTTAGATTGTTTTCTTTGGCTTACAACTTGTAACGTTTATATCTTAAGCACCTGTCAAATCAAAATGTTATAAAACTTTCATAAGTAAAAAAGAAAAATAATATTCCAGTTAACATTTAGGAACGCAAGGTAATAATTCCATGAAACAAGAAAACGATGGTAATAAAAGTATGACCTCCAGATTTATCTTTATAAAACAAATAACAAATTCGATCATCAAGTTATAAACGGGTACATTTTTAACAGTGATTATTTACGTTTACATAACATATAGCTTAATTGAGTAATATTATCTGTTAATTTCAAACTAAATAATTTTATCAAAACATTATCTAAAATTATATCACGAGACCGTAGGTAATATTTTATTTACCACATAATGATTACCCTAAAAGCTTTTTACATTTTGTTGTTACAATTTTAAATTCAATTACTGCCATAATACTCGTGATTTATTTCACGAGTTACTCTCTGGGGCGATAAATACAGGTGTTCCAGCGAAAATTCCTAGTGGTGATATGATATGAATGTAACAATGTCGCTTCTTTAACAAAATGATGAACTGTTTCTACGACAATCGTTAACTTAACTTTTTAGTGAAATGACAATATTTGTGTGAAACGCTTTCTCAGACTCTAAACTTGAGATATGTTGACTAAGCGACCATGTTAATAGAGTCGTCTTTTTATACCTTGTTACCCTCACCGTCTTAATTTTCAAATTAGCCATCGCTTAAGTGGTATCAATTATTACTTAATTGGAAATAAGTAGCTAGGTACCTATCTTTTTTAGAAAAACTTTCATTTTTGATTACATTTTATTTCCCGAGGGTAAACCTTCTTGTCATTTTTTTTACAAAATTTTTCTCATATGATAATTCTGCACTATTAGGCATTGATAATACATATCAACACAAAACAAGATTTGGGTAATTGATGCCCTCTAGTGCCGGGGAAAACTTTTTGAAATGGGATGACCATATGTATGCGTCAACGGATAGGAATGAAGTTGATTATGCTGATAACTAATTGCTTGTCAAACTTTGACGGTCTGAACACCGCCTTTATTATAGTGAAATAACCTACCGTGCATTTCCAAACAATCGCTAGTGTAATTTATTCTACAGATTTATCTGTCTTGATTTTTGATAATAACAGTGGTTGTGTTGTAGTTACTGCGGAAAATATCATTAACATAAATATGAATACATTTACGAAAATGTTTTAATGTTATAAGTTATAACTACATTAATTATTATTTTTTATTATAATAAAAATAGTATAGCCACTAGTCTTTGCAAGTTTTGTCACCTCCAGAGTCTCATTTAAAATCTCTATTCTGAAATGCTTCCATTTCTCAAACTCACTTTAACCATAACGTCCCTGACTTCTAACGCATTAATAATGATTGTGGGCAGCCAATATATCTGCTCAAAAGGGTGTTGTGCTTGTGTTTGAACAAATATTTTTTCAAGTTTTAGAATTGCGTATGTACGTATACATATGAATTATTTCAGAACGGGTCTATTTAATTTTCTTATTAAAATTTTAAAACCACGCTGTTAATGTCGACCTCTATACACCTGTTATATATTAATAATGATTCTCTTCCATTCTATTTAATCAACAAAAACTGTGTCTTCATATATCTATATTTCTTATAAAGTATATGTAGTAGTGTTAATATTATCATTTGATCATTCGGTGACCAAACACCATGATTGTTCAAATTCATTAAAAGTTTAACAAGTAGTGGTAAGCTTACTGAAAATAGGGAGCGACATAAAAACTACTATTTATTTTGGAGCACGTAGTAATAATGAGTTACTCACATTTACATCAACAGATGAGTGGACGTGGAACAGACATTTACATAAATTTAGAAATGATACTCAGCCTGATTATGGAAATAAAGCTATATTATCCACAGGATACGACTCAAAATGTATAACAAACTTTTCTAGATTAAAACAGATAGTGCCTCTGTTTCAATACACATTACCATATATAATAACAGGTTATTAAAGTTATCACCATAAGTAAACTACTTTTTTATGAAAAACATACCGGAAAACACACCTTCAAAATGAAATGTTACTGAAATGACTATCCACAAAACAAAAAGTCGAAAGATAACTTTCCTCAAAGTAAAAAAATTTGCAAATTATCTAAATTATGTGGTGGATATGAACTGGTTTTCATTCCTGACAAAATACCGTAAAATTCCATCCTCATTAAAAATATTTTCCTAATTTAAAATAAACAACGGCATCTCGAGTTAATCAACAGTACCGTCGCTACATCATAAAAAAATCTTATTTCTCCGAATATTATTTCATTAACCTGTAAGAAAGTGGAGATATTTCTGAAATTCCGAGTACAAGAATCCCATTCTTAGAATAAAAAAGAACGATATCAGGGAACATTTTTCCCTGAACGAAGTGGAGAAATGGGATAAATATAGAAATAATTTCTCTTTACGGTTTTTATGTTCGTACATTTCATGAGTGAGGCGAAACGCAATTAAATTTGTCCGTTAAATTGATAATCTGCTAATTACGATCAGGCTGCACAATGGTTTCAATTAAACGCTTCGATTTGAAAAAGGCATTATCTAACAGTTCAGTGAGGTAAGAAACGTGAAACGAGTCTCTCGTCTATGTATTTTGGTCCATTGAGTAATAACGACAAGAACGCTTTCATCGCATCAGGCTCTCATCGCAAAAAGTTGTAGGCTGCGTGCAAAGGAAAAATGGCTATCAAACAAAAGCAAAACCTACTTTTACCGCTATATCACTGGGTGGTCAACCCTAGCTTTTGGGATAGGTCAAAGAGAAATAATTCGAGCTCCTAGGAATAAAAAATCGTTGTACGTATAAATACTTTCAGTACACTGTACAATACTTTCCTTTTTTAATTTTTTTTTTTTTTATATTTTGTGTGTCACTGTAGAATAACATACCTGTGTTGTGTATACAATGTTTGTTAATAGAATATTAAAAACTTGAAACGGAGATTGTTTTCAAAGTGAATACAAAATGAAATTTAATTATATGACATGACATACAATTTTTAAAATAGTATGTAAGCTATAAAATGTAACTAAGTTGATATTTTAGAGAGTGTAAATGATCTTCATGTAACATTAAACTTTTGTAAATGTTGGTAGTTACGAATGTACACGTTCACCAGTTGTATTTTTATACTTGGTCGATGCATGATGCAGTTCTTCTAGTGCACCCGCTGATCAATCAGAAGAACCTAACACACGACTTTTTTGTTTAATAATTGCCACCAATATCACGGTAAGACTCACAAGTAGGTCTAGAGCTAAAGATAAGTATATAATTTTTGAAAAACTATAAAGTAGATAAATGTAAAAATCGTGCATGTGCTGACAAGCAAAGGACATAATGTCACAAATTCATTATTAATTAATTTTCACCGAATTAAACTTCCAATTACATGTTACAAATTGCAAAATGTGTACGAGTATGTTTTCGTCAATTAAAGGAGAACCTTTTTTTTCACAACAGAAAAAGTTGAAGATATGAACATAAACGTTTAAGAACCTACTGCTGAAAATATATTTATCCGTCGGGTAACGAATTTACAAAATATTCCACAAGGGAGATTTGTAACGAGTACTCATCAATTCTTTGCAAAATAAAAATTGTTTTTACGTTAAGATAAATAAGGGCAATTAATAATTTTGTGGCTATTATATCGAAAAACTTTGATTACCTGCTGACTTATTTTTTACCTATTAAATTGATAAAAATCCTGTAACTAACAACTACATTAGAGTTAAACTGTATATGTTAAATTTTACTGTGCTAGCAGCAATTATGATATGGGACAGAATTACCGATCATTAATTTTAATTTTTTTATTCGAGAAGATGCCAACATAGGAGTAGAAACTCGTCGACATTTTTGTGTTAAATATGACATGCCAAGATCTCGTGTCAGGATTCTCAAGTAGCTATAGATTAAAATAACTTTTTCCTTTCTCATTATAGTCAAATTTACAGGCACTACAAATCTGTCAGTTGCTTCTTTCACATTTCTCGTTAGATAATTGCAAAAATACAGATTTTGAAGATGTATTTTCTTTGACATTATAATAACTGTTATGTAAAATGACCCGCACTATGAGGTATTATTAAATTTTTGTTTTTGAAATTATGAGAACATTTGCTAAAATAATATTTTCCGACTTTTTGAATGACTTTGGGGAAATTACAGCGGCTAAAACTTGAAAACTGACATAAATCGACTCCTTTTTCAAAAAGGAATCGATTCTGTGGCCCACACAACTAAAGATGCTCAGATCAAACTGCAATATACCACACAAATCTCACAAACTTCACAAAGATTGAGTTTTAGCTGAAATATGAAACTTGTCTGTAGGGTGGCAAAGACGTTAAAAGTTATGAGAAAAAAATTACTACTTAAAATAACACTTTTTTAGTTTCTGGACGATTTTATGGAAGGTACAACCATTAAAATACGAAAACTGATCTAAATCGACTTCTTTTTGGAAAAAAGTCGCTTTGCGGATCACAGGTTGATTTGGCAAATTAAAAGGCCCAAAACAACCCCAAATGTAACTCAATCGTCGCAAATTTTGACAGAAAACTGACTTCTAGCTAAAATATAAATGCCTTTTAGATGTTTTGTAGCCCGCAGGGTGGTGAAATCGTTAGAAATTATAAACAATTTGCTTAAACGAAGAATTTCGTAGTTTCTGAACGATCGTTTATGCTGAAGTTACAGCCGCCAGAACACGAAGAACTGCGAATTATACCTTGTTGATAAAATTTAAATTGTACATAGAAATTTTTGTTATGCAGAAAGATTAATGTAAATCGTTCTAGGGTTTCTTTCAATTTACAAAACAATAAACAAAACATTATGAAAATAAAATGTATTTAATAAATGTGATTCTTATACATCAGACTACACAAAACAATATTTTAGAATATAAAAGTATTGTTACGTTGGTCGGTGATTAAAAATCGGCGTGGGTAAAACTCAACAATTTATTTCTTAGTAACTCGAATTTACACGACTAATTACACAGCGATTATGTACAAAATAATTCCGGCTCGACTGGAATGGATTCGACTAGACTCTACTTCTCCCGTTGTCTGGACATCACTTGTTGGTTGAGACTGATTCGTTCCTCGTTCCCGAAGGTGGCCTCTATTTAAACCCATACATAAACTTCTAGATGTTTTGGGATTGAGGTCTTTCTGGAATACCCAGCGCGACTTCCGCTTCCAGGCTTTTCTTTAGCGACAATGAGTCACCCATCATTGCCGTGCATACTTGAAAGCCCATAGGTGAGGTATCCGGGCGTCATATTGGTTTATTTCGTAACAGTATGCTTGTTCTGTTTTAAAAAAGAAAATCTATGTATAATTAGTAACGAATAATGACTTACCTCTGTAGGCTCTAAAAATTAATTTAGTTTTTGCCAGCTTTTAATAACAAATATTTTAAACCATATTCTGTCGGCTTGTGTAGAAATAGTAACAACCTAACAACTAATAAGTCTTAAAATATTTAGCTGTATAGATATGTAGGTACATAAAATATTCGTGTGATTAGTTTTAGGCTAAGTTTATATGCAAAAATTCCACACCGAATTACTTTTAAGAAAATTTACGTGTTTAATGGAAAAGGCCATTGAAGATTAAGTCTTGCGTTTACCTACATTTTGGTTACCAATAGCTGCCAACACAAAAATCTATATATTCTGAAATTGTTCGTGCCTGCAACCAAGGTTTATTTGTAGCGTCACGTTGTAGGTATTGCCACGTGTACTGTTAGCTTAGACTCTTGTTACACATTTTGGAGAAAAAATAAGCTTTTATTACAATCATTTAAGTAACCATATAAAGAAACTGAAGTATTATTTCACTAATGCAAAATGTATGTTACTTTATCTGCTATCCTATGTATAGAAATTTCCACGTGCGTAAGATTAGATCCTTCTTTACAATTTTTTTTTTTATTTTTTCCATGAGACTTAGTAAACTATGTAAAACAACTTGTATATAAGTATGTAATATACGTAGTAATAATGTATGCTTATTGCACGATTATTCAAAGAATGCCTATATAAATAACATACGGAAGGCTAATGTAAAATAACTTTACATGTAAATGTGTGTTTATTTTCCTGCTAAATACAGTTCCCGTTTGTCATCATCTGATTGCTATACTGGCAACCACTGACAAAGGGAAGATTTCAATTTTGGGCAGCTGCTTTATGAGCATGAGTATGCAAGTTCATGTACAGCTTTTAAAAGGACACTTATTAATAATTTATCGTTTTCTATATGTTTAATAGGAGTATACACATCTATTTTATTTCCAAAATCTATAATTTTAAGTAAGAAACAATAGACAGAATCTTTTATTATTCAACATTCTTGCCTGACCTTGCCAAATAGTTAATAATTCGATGCTTCTTAATACGTATCTAAACCTAATAATAAACAATAATAAAGAAAAATTTATTTTACAATCTAAATGCATCCCATAATTCAACAAAAAATATTTATAAAGTTTTAACCGATTTAGGCATCTTAATCATACAAAATTGAAGGTAATTTTTATGTACTCCTAACATTTTTGTAAGCTGTATAAAAATTTATCTTTAAATTGGAGGTAGAGCGAATTTTCCGCACAAAAAAGTTTCATAATAAATGCAATGTTTATCGGTCTTTTTCTTTTCTTCTTTGTTTGTTATAGGTTGTAATGTTGTTTAAAAAACTGCAATTTGTTAATTCGTTAATTCTAAACAATATTTCTTTATTACTGGTTATTTCATCGGTTTTGAGGTTTAATTCTCTTCTTCAGCCACCTCCGATTTTTGTTTTTTTGAAACGTCGTACTAATTACATGACGCATATTAAAACATGACAATTAATTCAATTGAAACTTTAGATTACAGATTATTTAACATTCAAAGTTTAAACGAAAAAACTACCTACTATTACCATAAACTGATATTCCTAAATATTCATTTTGTAAAAAAAAATAATTCAATGACATAATTTTATTTGCTACATGTGTTAACATATGAATTATGGTAAAAAAAGTAGTTTAATAGTCAGAGTGACGTATAACATGGACAAATGTTAAAGTTAAAAAGTAAGACGTGGGTTGCAATGGTGAACTTGTTATAAGCGAACTAATAATGAAAATGAAAATGTGTCAGTAAATGATATATTATGACGTTAATATTAAACTGGTGGCAAATTTCCCCATTTTTTTCTATGTATATGTATATTTATAACTGACGTTAAAAGGTTTTCCCAGTTATCAATTAAATAACAAGCAATGGAAATTATTTCGTGTTCAAAGAAAAATTTGTTATTGATAACTCTTAAACTTTTCTGTTAAACCCATGAAAGGTTTATTGCAGATGAAGATTCTATTATACTTCTTATTCTGTACATTTCATAAAAAATATATATTTTGATAAACTATACAACACCGTTTTCAATTTTCATAATCATGACATCCTCAAGCATGTTACTCGCAACCACGTACAAAAGTGTAGGTTGATTATAAATCTTTTCTACTCAAAAAGTGTTAAAGAATTTTTTTTATGATTTTTAACATAATGTAATAAATAAATAAATAAATAAATAATCCTTTATTATCCAACAGTTATTACAACTCATTACAGGATAATATTACAGCAAAAAAAAGAAAGAAAGAAACGCGAAGCTAAACAAATAAAAAAAAGAAAAAGAAAACGAAAATCCCTAAACTAAAACCTGGAAATAATATATTTTTTTATTCTATCTAAACTAACTGTAAAAATATCAATTTCAGCGCAAAACTGATCAGTTCTTCTACACATAGAAATAATCGGTGATTGTGCATAATGGCGCGTCGAGGCCGTAGGTAAATAAAATAACTTAGGAGCCCTACAATTCACACGGGGCACTAAGAAATTTACAAATTCCAGTAAGTACCCATCAGAAATTTTACCTTGTATAAGTTTAATGAGAAAAATAACCTCAGACAATATCCTACGATCATGCAGTGACTGGTATAAAAATTCATCCAACAGATTTTGATAAGCATATCCATGTTCCAGAAAAGTTTTATGTTTCCTATAATACAGGGTTTTTAAGAATTTACGTTGTACAGCTTCAATCATATGTATATATTTATCATAATACGGATTCCAGACACAAGAACAATATTCTAATTTGCTTCGAATGAAAGCATTAAAAAATCTAACAAGCACCCTATTGTCAAAATCCCTAGTATTTCTAAAAAGAAAACCCAATAATTTATAACACTGTAAACACAATATTTCAATATGAGCATTAAAGGTCAGTTTGATATCAAAGGTGATACCTAGATCCTTGAATGTAGTACAACGCTTAAGAATCTGACCATCAATATTATAATCATTGATAATTGGAGTATTTTTCCTAGTATATGTCATCACCGTGCACTTGTCTTTATTCAGTTGGAGGCGGTTGAGGGTACACCATTGAAATAAGCGCTGCAGATCAGACTGCAATGTCTCACAGTCTGAGACAGTTTTTATGACATGATATAGCTTTGAATCATCTGCGTAGAATAAGTATTCTGATAGGAAGCATTTCATAATATCATCAATGAAAAGTAGGAACAGCAACGGACCAAGTACTGAACCCTGAGGAACACCACTTTTGCTTTGAAATAACCGAGATTTGATACCCTGATATTCCACATAATTCACACGACCTGTCAGATAACTACGAAGAATTTGTATTATAGCATCAGATAATCCAAAGCGATGCAACTTTTGCAAAAGCAACGAATGTTGAACCATGTCAAAAGCTTTAGAAAAATCACAATAAACTGCGTCAACTTGCATTCTATTTTCCAACACACACGAAACAAAGGTAGTAAAGGAACAAAGATTTGTAACAGTTGACTTTCCTTTGAGAAAACCATGTTGTTTTGGCGACAACTGATGACTAACATGAGGATAGATTGATTTGTAAATTAAAATTTCGAAGACTTTGGCAAAATTGCAAATGAGAGATATCGGTCGATAATTTTTTATCTCATTTTTATTTCCAGATTTAAAAACCGGCGTAATACGTGATTGTTTCCAACAATCGGGAAAAACTTCGTGACGAATTATTAAATTATAAATATGTAATAATGGTTGACAAAGAACATTTCTACAGTCCCTAACTAAAAACGCTGGTATTGAGTCAGGTCCCATAACACAACTGTCTTTTAGACGACCGACAGCCTCTAGAATTTCATACTCGTCAAAGTTTTTTATAATGCAGGTGTCATTTACACAGTATTTGTCAAATTCGCAGTTGTTCCCCAAGTCATCCTGATACACAGATTCAAATTGTGTCGCAAAACCATTATTAATATCAGCAGGAGTATTAAGCAATTCATTATTTACACCTATCATACAACCAGGAATGCGTGTTTGCCCCTTAAGTTTATGAATAAATGACCACAATTTGCCAGGATCTTCTTCAATGCAATGAGATATGGATGCAATGTATGCATCATAATCATTATTTAGACTAGTTTTAACTAATTTTCTATAGTATTTAAATTTTCCAACAAAAATATCAACTCTATGCCTACGTGACATTTTCAAGTAATGTTTTTTAATTCTGATTAATCGCTTAGTCTTAGATGACACTCATACAGGAAACGAGGATTTTTTCGGAAAACATAACGGAACGGTACAGTCTAAATGGGAAAAGAGTAAATTATAGAATGTTTCACAAGCCATATTAACCTCATCATGTATCAATACTGGTTCCCAGTTCGTATTTAGAATAAGATTATACAATTTATTGAAATCAGCCGCTTTAAAATTATATGTCCGTGATGCAGCATTCTTAAAATTCACATGGATGTAAGTTTGATAACTAATATCAAACACAATGGCCGGATGATGAACATCTTCTTGAACCAATGCAATATCAGAGCGATTTAACTTAGCGGAGATATTTTGTGAACAGAGAACTAAATCTAATGACCTATTATTAATATTTTTTACATCATTAATTTGGATAGCATTAACAGAGTTTATAAAATTATTAAGACTTCTGGCTTTTGAACAAGTTACATCGTCAATACAACGCACATTAAAATCACCAGCAAAAAGAAAACTGTCATCAAACAACTCAGCCATTTCCAACTTATGAAGAAAATAATAAGGTCGTTTTAAAATATTTTAAAACAGTAATCTTCGAAACCATTGAACGGATTAAAAACACCAAATTGAAAATTTTTGTTTTAAAATCATGGTAAAGTAAAATGTTCTTCATTCCTTTTTTCCCATCAGAAACGACACACTGTTTTTTTTAACTTTGCTATGACAGTAAAGTTGATTTAACAATTGTAGAATATTAAATATATTTATACTTTTTCTTCTGAAACAACCATGTTCGTGCTTCTGCGTGGAAGGGGAGTTGAAGAGTTCATTTTCCATTTTTTTCCGTACACCAACAAAGAATAAAACACAGAAAGTGAAATGTGTGTTTATCTTACGAAACC
Organism: Zophobas morio; assembly: GCF_036711695.1. Classification (NCBI taxonomy): domain Eukaryota; kingdom Metazoa; phylum Arthropoda; class Insecta; order Coleoptera; family Tenebrionidae; genus Zophobas; species Zophobas morio. Next base: position 22,744,567 of record NW_026972107.1, read on the forward strand.
CAAATTAAAATATTAATACAGTTTTATTTATATTTGACTGTACTATTTAACATGATAATTCGTAACATTAATTTAGTTTGTGCACGGGACGCGTCAGCATTAATTAGTGATTATTCACATTCTCACTTTGCGACGAAATTATCAGTAGAAGTAAAATGCAGGTGAGGCAGCGCCGTCACACATGTCAGTTGTCTCGCCATTGCTGATTAATATTCATTTCTCTTCACTGTATGCATTTTGTAAAAGGAAGTTATTGACTTATCCTTTCGTCTCTCAGACATGGCAACAAAATTAAAATAAACTCATTATCAAATATTACGAATATAGCAAATATGTAGAACAAAGCGACGCCAAAATCAAGTAGGAAGTTCTAAGAATGACTTAACTCTGTATACGCTTACTCAGAATGACAGATGTAATTTTTTAGAGCGCGGTGATTCAAAAAACCACAACTCGTTATGGTAGTTAGATTTGGCTGCACTTTGCAGTTTATGTAACAATATCAATCGCCTTGACAATGTTGGCAGAACTGATCAAAGACAATTAAATTTTTCAAGTTGCGAAATCGTCGAAATCGGAGCAAAACGATACATAACAAGAGAAAAGGCCAAAGTAGAAATGTCCATAATGAAGATGAGTTTTCATGAATCCAGGATCTGAGAAAGGATTAATCTTGTTCCTTCCCAATTAAAATCGCTTCAGATGAATACAACATAGAATTTGACTGATCTGCCAAAAGTTCTATACTTTATAATAAACAGGAGGATACTCACATCTTCCAGCTGTACACATGTTTACTGGAGCAGTTTAGCACCTACGTAATTTTGAGAAATTTCAGACCCTTGATCAAAATCGAGGCCTTCATCGCACAGATCGGGTACTGGAACTGTAACCCGAAATTTTGGATGTTGTTGCCGAAGAGCCCCATATCACTATTCGTCGATTGGCATCTTGTATGGGTATTTCGACTTTATTGTATGGCGGACTCTTCAAGAATAAGGAATGCACCTACACGACCTTCGACGTGTGAAAGCGCTGGAAGCTTATGTTAGCTAATGGTTAAATCTGCATTTTGAAAGCAACTGCATTGGTAGAAATGGACCAATGCTGTGGTCTCCTCGTTCCTCGAACTTAACTTCCTGTGATCTTGCCAAATGGTGAAGAATTATATATTTCATAACGAAGCCAAATATGTATGGTGATGTAAATGTAAACAAGTACATCATCATAATAAACAAAATGCAAAAAAAAAATGTATTAGTGACTCATATTTTGACGAAGATTCTGAAATATGTCCCAAACATCGAAAGGTGTGTTTATTTCTAGAATGGATTTGCTAAATAAAGGTGTTAAAACTTAAATATAAAAGCAACCCATTAGACAGTAACAAGTGATCGCCTCGTTAGTTTGTTGATTATGTTATATTTGTGAGTAATTTTGCTTTTATAATTACCACACACTAAAATCACAACAACCGTTATTAAATATATTTTGTAAACTCAGTATATTTTTGTCTATTTCATGTGTTTCTTAATCTTTGGAGAGAATTTATAAATTATAAATGTTGAATTTCTAGCTTAATTTCAAAGACAAACTACAATTAACATATATGTTTTCAAGGGTTTTTAGGTGATGTGTTTTGTTAAAGAAATTGAAAAGGAGAATGGTCCAGTTATTACACAAAGACATATGTCTTTTCCAATTGTAAAGAGTTCGTATAATTCGTATAATTTAAAAATATGTATATGTACTTATATGAAATGATTTCTGTGATACATTGACCACGAGTGATATACGAGTACATCATCTCTTGGAACCTGTTTAAATCAGTTCAAAAATCACCGTCCTGTAATTCTCTGTATAAAACACTTAATGACAGAATTTTTAGTAAAAACAATCCTGTTGACGCACTTTAACAACTGAGTTCCTAAACGAATAGGGAAGTCCGTCACTGTCCATGATTCTTGTTGTTTGCCACCTGCTACGACTGTACACAACGACAAAAGTAAATTCTCAGCCCTCGAAATTGTCGCTCCATTTTTTTTGTGAGGAAAAAGTATTTTGGCATTTATTCAGTCTACTACAGATACAGACACATTTTTTAAATTTTACCTACCTTCTTTTTTGTAGTTGATAGTTTAGTTATTGCTACAGACAAAACTAGAGATAAGAAGGTCCACTAATAATTTTCTGTGACGAATACTGAGCCATTTAATCGTCTGTTTACCGAAACTCTCATATTTTAAATACCATCATTTTCTACATTGTAGCCTTCATCTTGATTGGTATTTTAAGTAGCATAAACCATAATTCACTTTTCACTGCATTTTACAGTAAAACTTGTAGGGGCAACGCATTTTACTTGCGTACCGGGGCAACCCGGGATAGGTGAGCCCTCTGGTTGTATTCGTGTTATTAAATAGAAGTAATTTTTTATTGTTAAAAATTTGTGTATACCTGTGGAGCGAGTCTTTAGCAGTGAAAGCCAAATTCTTACACCAAGAAAAATAATTTAGGCAACAACACATTTGAAATATTATTAACTTTAAAAGATTCATTAAAAAGTAAATAAAAACTTATTATTATCAGTTGTTTTATTAGCCAAAGTTTTAAAAAGTACCCGTTTTTTTTTTTTGTATATATTGGGTATCTAGATACATTTCGAAAAAATTAAAACAATCTGTATCTAGATAATTTTAAAAGTATCTGTCCCCAACTCAGCATGTTGTGCTATATTTTTTACACTGTAGGAAACGACAAAACAGTGTTCACAAATATGTTTATTAAATAATAATATGAGTATACAGCGTGTTATTGAAAGGTACGTACAAAATAAAATCGGCAATTGGTCTCGAAGTGTGGATACTAAAAGTAAAAAAAGTTCAGGTGAAAGTATTCTCCTTTTAGAGATAAAAATTATTAAAATTTATGTCCAAATTCGTTGTACGCCTCTGATAAAAAGGTCATCTTTCGTTTCTATAGTAACAAAAGAGTCTCTTATTTTTTTATTATTGTTACAGTTGCTAGGATTTACTAAAATAAACCTATTTATCCTCTAGTAGCGTCTAAAAAGGTTGGATAAGGGTTAATTTTCCCCTTATAATTTTGATAACACAAAATAAGTTTTTCAGACGTCATAGACTTCGCGAAGAACTGTCAATTTTGTTGTACGTACCTTTCAATAACACCTGTATATGAGAAAATATAAAATAAAAAAAATACTGATAAATTAAAAAATATTTTTAATGCCATTTTTTCGCTGTTTATCAAAAACAAGAAATGAGATTATGTAGAGATGGTTTTTGGAAATATGTAATTATAAACGGTAAATTACGTAGTCTCTTTACTTTTTTATTATTTCTATCTCGTGGCCTAATTATTATACGTAATAATGAGAACAGGGAACAGAAATATTTTAAAAATATAGTGGCGAAGAACTAATAATTAAGAATAATAAATCAGTCCACTACAAAAAATTTGTAAAAATTAACAGATTTTGCAAATTAATTTTGCCTTTCATTTTTATAAAATATGGACACTATGTTCATAATCAGGCTTCGGCATCAGGAAAGTGATGCTCATTGCCGTCCGATCGCCAGCACTATTGCAGTTGTGGTTGGTGGCCTACAATGTCGGGAATTCCTAATAATAATGACTACTTTTTCTAGGTTTTCCTCTGTTATACCAGTTACCCTAGTTGTTAAAATTGCTTTAAAAATTAAAAATGATTTGTACAAAAATTGAAAAACACCAGTTCGTACAACAACCTCATTTGACTACCTCCTCTTTACCAGTTTAAAATTTGAGTCAGTGAGAAGAAATTTTCATAAAATGGTGGTTGAAACCGTAAATGGGCATTTTGCAAGGTTTGAAGAAATATAATTTGCTGACGGAATAAAGAAATTGGAAACTCGTTGGACCAAGTGTGTAGCTCTCGAAGAAGATTACATTGAAAAATAAACTTGATTTTTTACAAAAAAATGTGTTTAGGTTGCTTTTTTACCACATTAACCAAACCGCTCTCGTAATTTAGCCTTTTTAGTAGCATACCTTTTTATAGCCGGCTTTTTGAAGCTGTTTTTGCGTCACTAAAATTATCAGTATTTCTAAATACGGTATCTCACTTTGTTTCTATTTTTGTCAACACTTTGTAGTTCTTAAAGCTATGGTATGTCTCACAGGCTGGAGCAGAATTTGTGACTATAGTTCAAGGGCGCAAAAGATGTAGGTATCTAAAAAATTTTCTTACGTAGTTGCGGTTTCGTACAATTGTAAATCAATGTTTGGTTTTACCTCTTTAAAAACATTTCTGCATTGCTTTTACCTGCAAACAGTGGGACATCGATAAGATGAAAACAAATTCCCAGAAAGGTCTTCTTTAGGATTAGAAGTGGAGGTCTTTGAGCTAGTTTGCAAAGAATAGAGATATTTGCTGAAAGGATTATAACTTACCCATAAAATGAGCTTACGAATGAGTTCTGAGAAGAAATTATTCTTTGGCATAATAGCGGCCCAAAACATCCACCTGCCTTTCGTAAACGATAAACCGATGAGTTTCCAGCAAAATTAAAAACAAAGAGTTCGACAGTATATATTTCACCCTCTGAAATGTTATTAATACTCTGTGTCAGAGCGTGTGTTTAATTACTACTACTTACTAGGTATGTGTTGTAATAGGATCCATCCGACGACTTGTTGCTTATCTCGACGTTTCATGACCCCTAAAGTCCGAAAAAATAGGTCTCCCGTTGCCGTCTGTCTGTCGTTTGTGTCAATTTTTGTTGTATGTTAGGAATATTATATATGTGATAAAACACTAAGCAAAAATCATCTAATTATCCTCACCAACAACACACCACGGGATGACGTCATCTTCAAAATTTACAGTTAAGTGCTACGAAAAATAATTGCAAACGCTGTCAATTACTTTATGAGGGGGTCTTAAGTACTTTGGACCGCAACCTGCAATAAAACCATTACGAACCCTTCGCACCCGAGGTACGGCTTCAGCCAAAACTGGACTTCAAATTTTGGAGCGTTCATATATAAATCATGGCAGAGTTCATTTTTATTGGGTTTTTCTATGAAATATGTATTTGCAAAGATTTAAAAAGTTTTAAGAACCACACTTTCATGTGTCGTTAAATTTTAAGATTAAATACCTTGAAAGCGGTCCGTTTAACAATCTACCTGTTCACGTATTGAAACAAATACAGTCCTGGAAAGGTAAGGGTGGCGAGTAATCTTGATTAACAGTTTTATGCTGGGTGTACTTTCCGAAGTATTTACATTTTATAAAATAAGATACTCCTGCATTTGTGGTTTATGAATTCGTCTTTAGTTTTTACACAAGACATCCACATTTTGTAAAATTTAATAATTTAACCTTGAAATTACAAGGCCGAATGCTCTGACATCTTGTAAACGTGTCACGGTTGTCGTAAGCATGACGAATTCTTAATCAATATTTATTCGTTTATCCCTCCTAAAAAAATTGATGACGTCATCTCAAAATTTTGCTGAATAAATTATGCAAAATAAATATTATGACTCTTCAGTTGTGGTTTAACAATGGATTCATAGTTTTTAATATTATTTAAAGAACGGCTCACTACTGTTATTAGTATTACACTGCATCTATTCACATTGATATATGTACGAGTACATGTCTTGATAAAATATTGTTGATGAAATTATCACAAAATTTTGTTACGGAAAAACTCACTTAAAACATATGCACAGCATGTTTATTTACATGTATTTGAACAATCCACATATACCTGTATTTTAACTCATAGAATTTATCATTAAAAATAAAATTTACAAAATTAAATTTTGTAATTATTCGAAGAAGCCGTTTTCTTGTGTAGAAGGGAAGGGAATTTCTGTAAAAATAACCTTCGACGATTTTTTTTATTTCCCTAAAGAGAAAAAACAGAAAAGACAAGCTAAAATTTTCTTAATCCCTTTTTTTATACAATTCATCAACTTTTTGAGATTGGTTCGAAGTTTTCAATGTTGCCGTAAAGTCACTGAAGAGCATTTTGAATGTTTGTTATATTAAACAAAGTTGTTCTTTGTTTTAAAATTGACAATTCCAAGCACCATTATTAACATATGCTTACTTATTTTCAAAGAATAAAATTATTGGCTTTAGAGCTAATTTTAAGGTGACTTGGACGTCTCATTATCTATCAATTATTATTATTATTATTATTATTAATGAAAATACTTTCCTATACAACAAAAATAAAAGAAAATTATGCATCATTGAAAATTATTCTATATCGCTATTTAAAAATGTAAATTATTTTCTTTTAATCCATAAGCACATCGTTAAAAGTACAGATACTTCAGATAAAGGAGCATGCAAAATATAAATGTCAAGAAGAGATAAGGTTTGGTTCACGTTTAAGCTACATTATGTACTTTAAAATTATCTACACGATAATCTTGAAGTACAACTAAAAGTTCAATAAGCAGTCCAACAGTGTCGATGATTGTATAATAAAATCGCTAACAGACAGACAGACGATGATACACAGGCGGTAATAGAAGACTGACCTTTTCGTATCATGCAAGCTCTGCAAGCAGGAATTGTTAAGTAAATATGAAGTTAAACATTCATCAAAATGATCTTCATACTTCATACTAATACTAATTTTCGTTACTTACCTTGAAAAAGTTTTAACTGTAGTCAGGTTTATGTCTATCTTTTTAATCAAAATTTTTCCAAGTGGTATATTCTTTAAGAGGGCGGTAACATCAGTCAAAGCCCTACCTTCTCAACCAAACCTCTCTACGTATTGCAATTTATAGTCTAAAAGAAATGAAGGTTTTTGTTACTTCTAAATAACATAACACATCCTTCTTTAAAACAGTCTGGACATTTTATTACTCGACATCGATTCCACTGCTTATCAAATACTAGTTTTTCCGAGTGCTAACTAATAAATATATACGTGTGCGAATTTAAGCTGTTCCAAATATAACAAAAAAGGAATAAGGAAGAGATGAAATATCCTGTATAGAAGTTCTAGTGCAGTTTCGTTTTGGCAGCATCAACCGCATTTTCGAAGACTTCCAGGAAGCGAAAGTTCCGGCGCCCCAACGAAGATGAAGATCCCCCTTTACCGCCTCCTCTCAATGACAGCCTTTTAGAAAAAAGCTCGGAAAGCATACTAACACATATAAGTTCATACGTCCAAGTTTACTCAATTTTACATCGTCCGTCTCTCTCCGACTCATGTTGAACGTGTACGCACTCCAGTCTTCGACCGGTTTTCCGCACACTAGCTTTACACTTGTAGTTTTCAGCTTACGCTACGCCATACGATGGAAGTCGCTTCGGCTATTATGCAACTTCTCCGTGTGAGACAGAAAAGCATTATGCAGACGAGAAGAGAGCATAACAAGCCGGCGAAGACCAATCACAGACCGCTTGGGAATCAGACCTACCTTTGTCATCAATGGGTTACCGACGAGTCCACGTTCGATCCGAGGGGAGGCCGCTACTGCTCAACGGCAAATCCTTTATGAAAAAAGCCGCCGTTTTCACTAAAAGAGGCCTTTTGGGTTAATTTTGGTGGTTCTGGTTGTCGCACGGCGTTGAAGGGTCTGTGAGAGACAATATCTGGGCGATTTTGAGGGAGTTTCGGAGCGACCTCCCCCCGGTAGTATTAATAGACTGTTTACGGCACGCAGCGCACTTACTAGACGTACAATCAGTAGTAGAACGTCTCCGCTGGAGAGAGGAGGTTCTTCGTGTTGGTGCTCTGAGATGCAAACCGGTTGCCTGTAGGTCGAATTTTCCGGCTCGCCGATGATGTTTTCGCGAGTTTGTGAGGATTTTCAGTGAAATCGTTTCGGAAAAATCGTCAAGGTGGCGACGAAAGCAGGAACCAAGTCCCGGAAGGAAAATATGCTCAAGTTCCTCACTCACAAGCTCCGGACGCACTCGATAAACGAAGATAATTACGTGGAAAAGGTGTGTATTAATCGGCGGAGATGCGATTTGTAACAATATTAACCTCATTGAAGGTCATATCCGAGTGAAAAATGGCTGCCCCCGACAAAAGCTCGGAACAAAGGAATGCATGTTCCGGGTCCATTTTTAGACGCTTTTAGGGACATTCGCTGTCCGGAAAGCGCTCCGGGTGACTATTTCGCCGTCAAACCGGCCGGATTCACGAAAATCGCCGCAGTCCGAGCGGCATTTCTCGCGATTATTTATAAACCGGCTTGCGATACAATGGCTGATATTTGTTAATGTTATTCGTGGTTCCATGAATTTAACCGTTCTCTCATTCTTACTTTCTCTAATACAGGCTGATGAAGATCGCGATTCCGGGACCGAATCCGACGAGGAAATAGATGACCCGGACTTACCTTCAGGTAAGTCCATTTTCATTTTCTCGTTCACTTTCACTCTTCATCTTCCCGAAACATTCAAACAAACTATTTTTACTCCCGATACCGGCGAATTCAGTTATTCTTCCTTCGGAGAGATCGCTGGAACACCCGACTGCTCCAAATGAACTTGTTAGCCTATTCAGCTGCCCACTAATCCTGTTTTCGGTTCTTGTCACGCATCATTACTTTCTAATAACCGTATAAATATTTCTGCACCCTACCCTATCTAAATATGGATTTCATGAGCGAGGTCATGACCCGTGCAGCTTTTCTATTTGCGATAAGCATAATTCAGGATCATGCATCAAAGGTAGACTTGTTTGTTCTTGTATCCTGCAGACACGACACGTCACCACTACACACTACTTTGTTTATACACGCATACTTATTCATACATGACAATCAAACGAATTTAAAAATTAAATTCATACCAATACGTCCGTTACAATGCAATAAAAACACGCCGCTATTATGTCGCCATCGTAAACGACAAACAACAATGCCGTTATTGAAAACTTATCACAAATAGTTCGCAAACTTTCCACGACGAGATTTTTCGTTGGATGCTAAAAGCAAAACGTTTCATATTCGTAACGAACTGAATTATTCTTTAACAAGGTTGTTCGTGCTGTAACAACTCCAATTTCCCTGTAAATGATAATGTGGCCCAGTAAGCGTTTTTTGTATACTAAATTATAATTACAAACTTTACTTGTTAGCGAATGTTTTTGTAATATATACGATATTGGTTTCAACATTCGAAAGAAATTTCGAAATGACTTTAACAATGTGGAACAGTGTGCCGCAAGTGCAACACAAAAATCAACACGCAACTGAACTTAATATTTTCGACAAATATTGAAAGAAGGTTTAAACCAAAATAAAACGCGACATCTCGCACGGCAGATTTTCCTTAATTACTAGGTGATGCACTGTTGCGCAACATAATTGTCAATAATATCCACTGACATTACTTTCCAACAGACTTACTTCATTCATTAATGGATTTTTAACCTTCTCAAGTAGGTACGTACGAGCTAGCGTTTGTTGTAATTCATGCCATTTCATAAAGCGTGTTCACTGACGAAAGTAAAAAAGTGTGCATTTAATTTTAAACTGTTAACTTTTTTTAAATATACATTGACGCAATAGATGCAAAGTTCCACATAGTAGGCACTACGCTTCAAATATTGTCAATTTTTTGTACGAAAGCTTTCTAAAATTAATTGCTATTAAAATCGTAAAAGTTTTTTCAATATTTGATATAATAGTTTGCCACAATTTTGTGAAAGTCAGGAAATTCACTACGACGTTGTTAATCAAAAGAACTCTGTTGCATTAATATATGCATATCTACATTTGGGGTCATCCAAACTAGTTCTTTTTTATTTGTAGATATACACCATGACAACTTGTTTTGTAGTTTTCAATTTTTCTATTTCTAGATTAGTCCTCGGTTTAATGAGAACGTAAAATTTCATTATTTAGACAATAGGTCATGAGACAAGTTTTTTTATTTACACGAAATTGTGTAAAATTACAAAATATGATTGCACAGTATAGCTAAAAATTGTCTTTCTTATTTTTCAAGATTTTCTATATTTGTTAATTTAGTTAATAAACCAGTGAAGGTTAAATAGTAAACAAAAAACCCATCAAGTACTTAAATAATTCATTTAATTCAGTTTTGTAATCCTTTCGGTGAGTCATAAGTCGTAACAATGATTACATTTAAAATATGTTACGGATAACATTTTGTAGCCTTTTTTTTTGAAACTAGAACCAAGTTAAATTTCCCTGAAGGCAAAAGTTTTAAGTTGGTTATAAGAGATAAGCTCAGTTAAGGTATATATTTTTTTTGTTAATAATAATAATAATATATTCAGTCTTGATTAAAAAGACACTAACAACACCATTGATCGAAAAATTTACAAACATTTTTAGCAAAGGGTCCTAGGGAATTTTGGTTTTTTCTAGTTCACTGATGCGCAAACCTACAAATAAAAATATATATTTTCTGTTACGTAATTGTTTGTTTAGATCAGTCATGAAATCCTGTAGGTTGCATAATAGGTTGCTATGTTCACTCTTGTTTAAGGTACTAACATCAAATGTCTAGAATTACAATCTTTCACAGTAACTTAGATGGACAGATTTTTTTTTTTTGGGTTTCACACGTTGCACTTGCGCAGATAAGACCCAATTGTCTCTTTTTTTCTAATGACTTCAACTTTCTTTTACATTAAGTTGAAAGAAGGAGGAAAATATTGGTGTTGAATATTTTAAACTTGTATGTTAAAAAGTATTAAATGTACGGGTGTTTATTTACGGAATTAACAAATTGTAGCAGTAACATTAATTCAGATTCAAGATATAAAATTATTTTTGGGCCAAATTTGTGTGTGTTTAATTTAATGAAACAAAAACTATAATATGACTACTATGACTCACTTCATATTTCCGAAAATTTGGAAATACAGTACTGTTATTGTTAGTATTACACTGCATCTATCTAAATTGATATACGTATCTTTGTAAAATGTTGATAACGTCATCACAAAATTTTGTAATAGAAAAACACACATATCTTTATTTTGATTTATAAGGGTTATCATAAAAAATAAAATTCGCAAAATCAAAACTTCTAATTTTTCGAAATACATATCTGGATTTGTTCTACTGTACCTCAGGAGCGAAGGAAGTTCTGTTGAAATAACCTTCGACCAATTTTTTAGTGGCTGTAAAACACTGACTAGTTTGCTTATCACCTAAGTTTGTGAAAACTGATGCAAAATAAAATAAGAACACTAATCAAAAACAACTAATTAGATAAACATTTGTTCATACAGTAGTCACTATGATCACGCTATATGTTTGATAGTTAATAATAAGATAAAAATAGTAATATTTAGAATCCGTACTATAGAATCAGTCGAATTCACTTTTGAGGTAGGCGTAAATCCTGTCATTAGTTCATTACCGTTATCTCTGCCTAAAACGAAACATATTTATTTATAAGCAACGTATATCAAATAATACAAGAGATTGAATTAAACCGTTTCAAATATACTCCACTTGCTATCAATTATTAATACTTACGATTAAAGGATCGAAACATTTTTAGGTAGCTTAGTTTTATCAGATATATAGAATTGATGCCGGAAACTATAAATAAAACCATTAAGTAATACGATTCATTTTCACTGATAAAAACATTTTCTTTAGTAGGAAATAAGTATCTAATGGTTGAGTACTTTGATTCCGTTGTAACGTTAATTGTGCGAACTTCAAAGGAATTGCAAAAACAATGGCGTTGTCATCATTACCAGACCACATTAAAATAGTTTTTAGATATCTTTTTTCCTTTAAAGGCAAAGCGTGTTTCAAATATTCAGTTGAAATGAAATTCTCGCTTAATAAATATTATACGTTGTTAAAATATTATGAGACCTGCAAAAAGTCGTCGAAGTCCAATAATAATTATTGTTTCTGTGGTACGATAACAAGTTTTATTTTATATATGTATATATATAGATAACGACAAAACTCAAATAGTTGTGTGAAAAAAGGATTATAGCAACATAAATATTCAAGTATACCACAAAAAAATTTCCAGCATTTTTTAATCTATAATACTGCTATAAAACATAAAGCATGTAGAATATAGGGTTGATTCCATTTGATAGTATCAATTTAGTTATTCTTAATTAATTTTCTTGATCGATGGTATGAATAGAATATATTTGAACTATGAATGTACCTATTGACATTTGAAGTTTTGTAGTGGTGTAATAACCATTATGGATAGGTAGATTTAAATATTAGCATTGTGACAGAAGTAGACAGATAAATATTATCAGTGAACAAAATAACAAAAGTGGAGAAGTTTCTAGCATCTTTTTCAAATTAGAAATGTGTCAACAGGTGCACTTGATTTTTCAAGATAAATTACATCTGTTGAAATTACAAGTTCAAGAGTGATACACTCATTTAACAATCTAAACTTACGACATAGAAAAATTAGTTTTTTTTTTATTTTTACAGTTTCTAGATTAGGAATGAACTTACCACCTATAGTTTGTTATTGTTTCACGGCAAAACTAAACTGCATTTACAGAAGTAATTTGCAACGAGAAATTCTAATTGAATAAAAATATAACATTAATGAGCAAAGTCGGAAGTATTTATTATTTTGTTGTCATTTAAGCTTAAATGATTTTGTTGTGTATTTTGGAATAGTATTGAGGTTGTACATACATTTATAACAATGATATATTTTGTATGTACATGTATGCCTATAATATTGTATGAGTTGTGTTGTTTGATTTTTTTTATTTTGCCGCAAATTTTCGTGGTTAAGAAGAATTAAATTTTGTTTATCCAAAAATTTCTTCCCTCGGAATGTACACTTTATTGGTTCGGTGCCAATTGCTTGTTTTTATATTTTGAATAACTGAAATAACTGAATGAGAGTGTAAATAGAAAACAAACATCTGTTTTTCCATTAATCTTTAACTTGGTGACTTCTTCGTAGATCTGATTGTGCCAAATATTTAATCAAAACTGATCTAACCACAAATTCTCGTTTAAAACCCACAAGGAATAATGAAGAAGAGCTCCACATATAATTAAAAACTATTTAATAAATACCTGCCATTTTAATTATAAATATTAATACCGACATGTTGGAAATAAAAAAGTTGAAGTGTTATCATAAAATAGAAAGTTCCATGTTCGTTTGACAATGAACGAGTGCTTCTGCAGTTCGTTACTCCACTTCATATTAGCCATATCCTTAAAATACTTAACTGAAAAAACAAAACAGCATGTTATCAACAATACGTGTTTTGACACAAAGTAAATGGAAAAACTTGTTGATGTGGATAAATGATTGAAGTGTTATGCGGTCTGAAAAAATAATGTCGTTGATCTTTGAATTTTGGCCAAGTTTCAAAAGAATGCATACTTCTATCTGTACACAGAATAAACAGGAGAGAGAACATTTGTCAACAATTACATGTTGCAACAAACCGTGTCATGATGGATTTGCTTGATACAGTCTTTTAGTTTTTATCGATTCGCGTTAAAGAAAATTCAACATGATACATTGTCTGTGATACGCTTTCTTAATGTTTTGAAACTGTGTTGTGTGTGTTACTGATAAAGTTATTACGTAATTACTTCGTAAAAATCACTAAACATTCAGATTTATGGAGTTGTATCGCTCGTGTTATTTGAATAAACATTTTTTACGCCGGTGGCGAAGCGATATTTTTTTGTGTTTACTGAACTTATTTCTGTTTTTGTGTGATATTGTCGGAGTTATTTTACCATTAGTTTTACAGGGATTTTTCAGATCAGAGTTATAAATAATATTCTTGTCACGGGAAAAATTACACCAACTATTTTTAAAATCTAAATTGCAAATGCTGGTTTTATGACTAATATTGGAACATATGTAGGTATCTCATTATTATGGAAATGAATTTTTTGCATGAAAAATGTTGCTATTTACCAACTTTTTTCTGAATTCATTAACACTGTGGCATAAAGTTACAAACTTTTTTTTATTAATTCGCTTTTCCAGTTATTTCGGCGTGGGAGCAACGTGAAAACTCTAAATTTCATTTTTTACTGCAACAGTTATTACTTCGATTTCTGACTATAATTCCTTTTATTGTCTATTGTTTGCTCAGCATTGTTTGCTGATGGGTCCATGTGGAGGATAATCACGTAATTTTAGATTTTGTTATTGTTATTATTATGTGCTTAGTTATTTTTCTAATCTAAAGCGTTAAAATAATTAAACAATATCCTCCGCTTTTTTCTGATTCATTATTGAAATATAAATCTAATATAATTGTTTATGACAAAACAAACTCCTCCTACACCGTTCTGCAAAACCGGTTTTGATTATTTCCTTAATTACGTAGTGAGGAAATACCCAGAAATAATAGCATTTGATTTTTTTCTATAGTTTTATTGTTCTTTGTTAAACCAATTAACAAAACGGTTTTATACTTAATTTTCTCAATTTGTATGGGTACTTAATTGGCCACTACTTGATAATGACTTTAAAAATTAGACAAGTTATGATAAGTAAAGGTATATACTTAGCTGCAACAAGTCTTGAATATTTTTAGAACCAGTTTAGATGTTGTGTAACTGTTTTGCTTTTCTAATACTTGTGCTTCGAACATGACCTCTGCTAATAATTATTCGGAGTAAGCAGATTTTATTACTTTTGTGATTGCACCATTTTAAAAATGACTGTGGAGTATATTTGCACATTTGCAGTGGATGAATTATTAATAGTTGCGCGATGTGTTGTTATAAACTCAATTTGTTATATACTTGCTAATAGGTTTGGCTAAATTTTTAGTGGAACCTGTTTCTGACACTTCTGCTAATTGTTGTAGTAGGTATCAATTTATCCGTGACAGTACTTTGAAGTTCTATAAATAATATAACAGCTAACGAGCTAAATGAATTTGATATTGACATAGTGTAGTAAATTTTTAAAATCTTTTGCCTTGAATTGTTAATAAAAGTATCGATTTAATGTGAAATGAGTTTTTAAATAAATCTGATTAATAAAATTATTATTAATTCATTTCATAAACAGCACATTAGCTTATCACGGATTCTAAATTCGCTTACCAATATGTATTTATACGAATCATATGCCACTTTAGTAAAGTACGTTTATGTACTGCATTGAAGTTATTTAAGCGAACGCATATTTTTTAATCCTAGTCTGTGAATTACAACAGAAAAACATCTTTTGATATTACATAGGTATTCAGCATGAAAAAGGGGAAATTTTTCTCATTACTTACGTGCCTACTGTTTCGAATGAAGTAAACGGATTATTAGAAGGCAAAATTGAAGTGAATTCATTTCTAGTACAATTACTCCGATTGGAAGGTAATTTTGAACTGAAGTATGGAAAAAAGTAGTATGAATTTATTTCTCCGGGATGTTATGAGTTTTTTCGATGTTCGATGTTCCGTTCTCTGTAATTCACAGATTCGCTGAATTCAAAGCATCACCGAAATGATAAAAATGTTTTTAGCTGAACGTAACAATTGAGACCGTGAAACTGGTACTAGACAATAGATATTGATCGTTGCAGATGTTTCACAGATATGGTGAGCATTTAAGTACTTTATTGTAATTGATTATTTTAAATGTGTGTAGACATTTGCTGTAATAATAAAACAAATCGAGGGAAGCTACATTATATGATTCTATTATTACGGTAACAGTTACGTCGTAAATTTTTAATTTTGAATAAAGTGTTTGCGATGTAGCCATCGAGCTTTTACTAGGAAGAAATGTCAATATTTCTGCATAGCTGCTGAAAAATTCTTATTGTGCTTTAGGGAGATCCTATCGAAATAACAAGCTCATTATAGTGAAAATTTTCTACCGAACCAGACACACCTACGATATTTGCTCCAACTTCAAATAACGCTTCAAAACATCTTTTAATATTAAGTGCTATTGAAGTCTTA
The DNA here is from genome assembly GCF_036711695.1 of Zophobas morio. Classification (NCBI taxonomy): domain Eukaryota; kingdom Metazoa; phylum Arthropoda; class Insecta; order Coleoptera; family Tenebrionidae; genus Zophobas; species Zophobas morio. The sequence goes on from NW_026972107.1 coordinate 22,760,496, forward strand.
CTTCCGCGAGTTTGATAATTGGTACAAAGGTGAGTAGAGAATACTAATTAAGATATAGATATTTATGTAATTAATTTTAAAGCCCGTTGGCTATAAAATAAATCTAACTTTGTGCCTCTCGGTGTACTGGATTTTAACCGGAAGGAAATGGAGACGCAAAAAGAACTTTAAATTGTTGCTACGGGTACCATAATGATCCGCAAACGTGTGAATTTGGATCCATGTATGTTATACATTTATGGAAAGCTGGATGCCATTTGTTTAAATCCATCCGTGAAAGCAACGATTCTTCCGGGAGATGCTAAGAGAAGTTACGGTCACTTTCGCAACATCTAGTGGACAAAACGGAACAATAAATGCCCATTGCGAAGTGTCTTAATTAGAAAACATGGTTTTTAATAGTTGTAACTTCCTTTATGGTGGTCCCGAGTAGCAAGACAATTCTGTTAAAATTTTCACCACTATAAAGCAAACTTTTTCAATTAATTATTTAAAATGAATCAATTTTCAGTTTTCGGTCAGCGACTGCGAGATTTGCCAATTAATGGATGCGAGTAATTATTTTTCGAATCGAATATTACGCGGTTTAAATTTGCAGCTGGATTCAACGTTTAAAAAGCAATTTAATTATGACGTAAAGAATTGTTATTAAATTGCAGGCTATTTCATACCGTATTGAATTTTTTAGAATGGAGCTTTATTGAATATTATTTTGTCATATTTTTTAATGAAGAAATTTAAATTACTTTATTCATATGCCGGTTGACAGAGTGCGTCCGCTCACCCATTTTCTTTGTTTCATAAATATAGAGTGAGGTATTAACTCTAATACCTCTTTATCCCAGCAAGTTCGCGAGAATTGTCAGGAAGATTGTATTCAAAAAATGCATAGACTGGATAATTTTATGAATGCATCGTGTAAAGTCAAATTAATTCGAGCTTCTAAAATGTAAGGGAGGGTTTTTCAGGTCCAATTTGTATTCATTACATATCTGCAGGCTTGTAGTAAATTTTTCCGAGCTTCTTTTTTCAACTTAGTGTGATGAACGGCTACTATAAAGTAGATTTTTGCCTTCTCAATTTTTAATGCTCGAAGGCTCATATTTATAATTTGCTACGAGGAAGAAAACTTGGCCAAATAAACTGAAATGTTTAGTTTGAGTTAAAATGAAACATTTGCAGTTTTAAAAACGATTTAAAACGAGTTCTTTGTTCTTTTCCCTCTGATCAATACGTCAACATACTAGTCTGACTGAAAATATTTACACCTCTATTGTATAGAGGTAACCATTACAATTTGCAATTACATGACTTTGGCGTTCCTGTTGGTAAAATTGCACGATAATTACTGATAACTGGAGCACATTCCTTTTTTGAAATATTCGGGTCTGATCTGCTGTCGCAAACATGGAATAATTCCATGTATATTAAAGCGATATTTGAATGCTCAGCTATATAGGATTACTCTGGATTACTCCAATTAAACGTCATCATGTTCCTTTGAGCTCAAATCTATTTAGCAATACAGACTTAATAACATGATCATTATGCATTTCCAGTGTTGTGAAATAACAATCGATCGGTCGAAACTAGCTTATAAATAATATATATGTGCCGTAATTAATAATTAATTTAATTCGAGATTTCCACTTCACCTTCCCATTGGCCATTTTGCCCGCAGTTTTAATCAGGATATGAATTAGTTAGCACCAACCATCATTTCATCGCTAATAGCATAAACTACTGTCAGAAACGAAGATATATTATTGCGGAATTCCTGCTGTACCCATTAATGTGCAATTCAAGATGATTAGGATGTAAAAAAAACCGCTTGCAATTTTCTTCGGGATAAATCAGGTGGTTGCAGACAAAATGGCTCTACGAAAATTTATCGTCTTGAATTTGTGCAGGGAATAGTGTATTAGCACCTCCATGTAGAGGAGTGTCTTATTAAGCTGAAGTTGCAGCGACATTTTCTGCATCGTTACCTTTACGATTTCAGGTTACCAGACAACTGGTCGGTGATACTAATAATAAATTCACATCATAATTCAATTAAATTGGATAACCTGGACGCATTAGTTCCAATTAGTTCTCGCCAAGTTGGACTGTTTATTTCTGTGATGTTTCTTCCACTAAATTACAAGGTGCAATTTGGAGAAAGTTTGTGCTAGAGTAACGGTTTCTATTATTAATTCCTACCTTTATCTCCTGCCTCCTCGTGATGAATATTGACTAAATTTTTTCACTCTGTTTTCTGTAGGCGCTTTACTCATTTTTATTAGTTTACTTGGTGTTTAATTAACATTAACAGTGTTGAATACACGACGCGATCATTATTTTACACATAATATATTCATTGCTCGGATTACTTGCGTGATCGCCCTCACTTTATTAATATAGTAATTAACTTAGTGCGCAAGGCCTTTTTATTTAGTCTATATTGCCGATAATAACGGCATGGTACAGTATTTTTGTTTTTGACGCAGTATTCGAACTGGAACTAACCTACTATCAAACGAAAAATCAATCTATGCGAGTTGGGTAGTATCGTTACTTTAATGTTTAACTGTCAAAAAGAAAATGAGGTTAGAATCACAATCGCACGTGTCTTCCCATGACAACAACGTACATAATTTGTTAATTATAGATCCGTTCACGCCTTATTATTAAAAAACAGATGTGGGTTATTAGCTGCTTCTTAAATGAAAAATGTGTAATACATAGTTTGTAACGCATGATTTAAGTTATGGTTTTTAACTTAATTTTTTAGTTGTGATTTTTTGCTGTTACCGTTATTAGAAACAAAACTTATCATTATTGCCCTCATAAAAATGCAAGTATCGTTCGGAAAGTAAGAATTATAAGTTTTTTATTGTATCTCAATTGTTCAGCTAATACTTAAATGGCACTTTATTAAAAGCTATGGATGAATGAACAAATTTTGTCACTCTTGCTTCTTGTGGGAAATTCTTGTAAATTAGCAGTTGGTTATAGCGTAGTAGTAGTAAGACATTTTCTTACTTTTATGTATTTTGCAAAAGATTACGTCTATTATTCAAACGTCTGAGATAAAAAAATTGAATTAAAAACCGTGATATAGAAATTTAATATTAAATCACAATTTATTTTATCCATAAAAAATCCTACATTTAACATGTAAAAGAGCCTGAAAAAAGAATTTAGTAAAAAATGTAAAACACGTGTTATCAATTACTAATTACCCTCACCAGATTTCAGTACTACAGCTTGCACTGTTTTAAATTTTATTATTGTAGCCTTCAGGGAAATAATAATCCCTGAGGCATGTGATTAATGTTTAATTTTCCCTACAAAAAGATATATTTTTTTAAATACCGATTTATATATTTACAGCTATGATAATTGTGCGATGAGGATGTCCAATTATAATGAGCTATAAAAATCTTTGGAAGTTACGGATTCGCGAGAATAATTATTATTTAAACTCTATCAATGATTTATTCGTATTTTTTAAGTTAACTTTTATACGACGAAAGGCGAACTTTCCTAACTTAACTCCACTGTAACTTGTGTTGTGTTGACTTTGACATTTCGAGGTGTGCAGTAGCTGAACCTAAAACCTTATAATATTTAAGGAAATGTATCACTTTTATGAACTCTTTAGATGTAAAATAATTTTGAGAATTAGTAATAGATACTTCGATTTATTTTCTATGGCGTCATCTATCATAAAAGGGTGGAATTACAACGTGAAACGTCATATTCGTGTATTGGATTGTGTGTCGAAACAATCTGTTGACTGTTATGTTCTCTATGTACATATGTGCAAGGTTTTGCACCTAAGATTTACCTCCTGCCCCTTCTTCTGGTTTAGTTGGATCTAAAACAGGTTTGGATTTTGTGCATTCCTCACATCTGCAACGATCACACTTATATAACATCGAATGATTCAGAACTCGTAGCAGGCACTTTTTAGATAGGACTAATACATTATACATTATTATTCAAGGGAAGAGCTATCTGCGAATTAACAAAATGAGCAGTTTTGCCCAACTCGTCTTATAGGTCTTTTAGAAACGTATAAGTTACTATTAATCAAATATTGTTATCAATCATCACATGGTTTTTATATTGTTCCATGTCCATGCAAATCTCCGAAACATTTGACCACAAAACCACAACTAAACTTTCAAAAATTCATTAATTTTGTTCATATTTTTAACTTTTTGTTTGCGAAATTAGTGTTATTTTAACTTTAGCAATATACAAACTTCCGAATTATGTATCATCTCCAAAGTTAAGTCTCCGGTGAAACACCTTCTGTATAGTTAGTCGTAAAATCCCCAAATGGATGGAAAATTTGCAGATTGGCCGCTGATCAGATATTCTACGAAACGACTAGTTTATGTCGGATAAACCCAACTATGTATTAAAACGGATAAAGTTGAAACTTCACCAATGAACCTATAGCTGGTGTTCTACATATTGTTTTTTAGCTCGTACACATGTATGTAGTTCTTGACCCGTTAAATGAAAGTTAGTTAAAAAGTGTAATCACGAGTAGTATATGAAAATAGAGTCAAAAATGTTGTGACGGTTACAGTCCCCACGCCATCGCCCCCAAACTTGCTAATTTTAAATTAAACATGATCATTTTGAAAACTAGAAGCATTTGAAATGAGAACTGTTTTTTTTTTATTTGGAAACTTCATATGTTTGTGCAAAATAAATGAATACATTATCTGACAAATGTACATTTATAGATATGTAATTTGTTTTATTGATATCTTATGGTATAAGGTATAGTTCTTTTATGCTGCACTCATATGTCAAGCATGCGACATCAAAACAAATACAGGTAACATTAAGTTGTAATTGTCAAAATATATAAATTTTGTTTTTCCTTAAATATGTATTCGAAATGTGTAGTATATACCTACATGTGCCGATAGGCCAAAAAAAGAATATGATTGTATTTAACATCAAAAAGTGCGAATACATACTCAGCTTTCACTTGGAACTCACCACTGTGGACAAATACTTAAGTAAAACAGAAAATGCATGAAATGGCCACCTATTAAATAAAGTGGTAAGCAGTGTTTAAAGAAAGTCTTCCAGAATTTGAAAAACAACTTTTAAGCTCAATTATCTTTCTTTAAAGCAATCGCGATGGTTTCTATGAGATGTTTTTTAAGTGTAGCCAAGCGTTCTGCACATATTTCATGTACTACCTACTTGAATAAAATTGTTGAATGTTTCATTAGCGAAGTAAAAGTACCTAATCATAATTTTCACATAAATCTTATATACTAAATATCGGTAGGTATAATTAAAAAGGCAGATTTTACTTAGAGTGAGAGCTCGTTATTTTAGTTTCTGCTGTTTTAGTGGGCGTTTTCAGCTTTGTCAGAAATACACCAGATATTTCGCAAATTGTTTCATTCGGTAGCTACACGCATATTTTCGGCCGCTTTCATTTCAAAGATTGTTCAGGCGTCTACGAATTGCCTAATTTTTTTACTTTCCCGGTAACATGTATACACAACTAACACTGACGTGATAAATGATTCAAAGTGCTTCAAGGCAACTAAAAATATAAAATTTTGTTACAATTACTATGTTTGATTATGTAGATATGAAAGTAGACGCCCACGCAGACGGCACAACTATAATTCACAGATTTCAAGTTTTTCCAGAGAAATGAGGCACTTGGAATAATTTCATATATACCTGCAAGATGCTCTGTCATGACTTTAGATAGGACTGACGCCCTAACTAGCAATTTGCGTCCATTTTTGTTGTGTGGAAGGCTAAAGGGCAGAACGAACGTCACGATTTTAGCAAAGTTCTCAAAGCCTGTCATAATCACAAAGCATTAAAACGTTGGCATAATTGTCCATAGAAACCACACCTTTAGCCAAAGTGAAGTTAACTACTCGAAGATAGTTCAAGTTAAAATGTTTATCGTCATACGTGCTTTGAACGTAGCCGTCTATGAGGTCTGGGGGTCTTCAATTTTATAGGCTACCATTTTCCACTTAGTGTTGCATTTTGCACCTTATTGGCGAAGAGTACAAGCAAGATAATTTATGACTAAAGCGACTGCAGACATGCAACCGTCAAATGTGTTGTTATTAGTGTAATGATTTTAAAGTGAAAGCCGACGTGCTCGAGTTATTCCATTGTCATTCTATTTTTGCGATTATCTGTTTGCTTTTTGTATTTTTTGTTAGGTGCTTATTTTCTGTAATGAGGAAAATTGAAGCATGAAGCTTTCAATGTTAAAATTACAAGAGTGTATTCTGTTCAGTGGAATGGAACATCAGGTTGATTACATAGTATCACATGACGTAAATGATTGTTCTAGGATGGGTGAGGGATAATACGACAGCGATACAAGTGGACATGGTGATACACGAGTGATTTCTTATGGTTAGAGATACCTAAACTACTCAAGAAATGCATTAACTTGTTTTTAAATATGTCAGAATCCAAAGACATAATACATTTTTACAGGTAGACTAGTTAATGGAATTTTTAAACTACAGTATAAATTACAATAATTAAACGTTGTACGCCCGCGACATTTTACATACCTGTGTAATTGTTTAAATGATAACTTGATAACCAACAGAATATTTTAATGGTGTTGTTAATCGAAGGTCGTAGGAGCGAATAAAAATTTATAACATGGAAAGGACTGCTAGGTATCGCAACTTTGTGTAAACCGAAACATTCAATAATATTTGATGATGCAGTATAGTATATAAACTATAGACAGTAGTCATTTTGGCAGTAGTTTCGTATATAAACATTGATGGTTATGTTGTTGAAGCTATAGATATTTAATTGATCAGTGTTCACTGCCGCCCGTCAATATTTCCAGTGTTCCATATGTAATAGCTAGTAGCTATTACCCTAGTCTTCAACGTTATGTTTAGTTAATATAATGTTAATATTCGCCCGTGCAACGTTAGTAAATGCTTTATTGTAAATGTAGATAGCGTTTCAGTCAAATTAAGTTTCCGATGCACAAATCAAATGACATTCTATCTTGAGTACTTCAGTAGAAGTTCAGGAGTTATAAGAATTTGATTGATAAAACTTTTAAATTTTGTTGAGTGGGTAATTTTGTTTCAACAAGTGAAACTCGAGAACACCTTATTAGTTTTTTCATATGTAATCTAGAAACACATGTTCTCCAGTTAGAATAACTAACAGTGATGGGAATTGTTAAAGGTTGCCACTTTATGAGAGCAAAATACTTGTGTAACAGCTATTTATTTTTCAATCGGATAAACATCATCAAAATTGTTAGGATAACAAACTACGACGAAGTTGGTTGGTTCATCTGAAAAATGTAGTTTTAAATTGTAATTTATAACACAATGAAAATATTTTCAAAACAACAAAATCATCAACAAAAACGAACGTGATGAAATTATAATTTAATACTAATTAACTATAAACTAATCAAATTTAATACTAATGAACTAAACAAAAATAGATTTCTATAATAAGTAATACGATAATTGAATAATGTAATTCATCAAAAAATATCGTTAAATATATCATATGAAAAGAAAACTTGTCAGTGTCACACGATATTGACGAGTGAAAGTCATCCGAGGACCCTAAAGTTGCACATTTTTTTGTATCAGGCGAGCAACATAATAATCGAGTCATCCCTGGAAATGATTAGCATATCAGTGATTAAACCATGCTGTTAAATGTCAGAAAATGATAAATGTAAATAAAGTTACAAACAAAATTGGTAAAAAAGGAACTGAAATATTATTAAATGAAATTAAACTACAGTAAATGCAGAAAATGTTGGCCACTTTGTTATAAGTACAAAGGAATTCTTCGTCTAACTCCATTGATCACGTGCCTCAATATATCTGCATTATTATGTATCTCATTAATTATTACATCCTTTGGTATTGGGTAAATAATGTTCTTTCAGTAGAACCACAAAAAAAGTTTGCAGGAGTAAGTTCACAAAATTTTGGGCCAGATAATTTCTGCATTCCGGTTGTCAAAAAATTCCTGCAACATTGCTCTGGTGGCCCTAGCCGAGTCCACTGTAGCCACATTTTGTTGATAATAACTTGCTGCCATTTCATCATTGCAACAACGGGTATAGTCGGCAATGTTTTTTGGGAAATTCTTTCCGGAATTCATCCCAAGCCGTTTGAATTTAGTACTCCCACGCACCGTTTCCCTTCTATCCATTTCGAAAAGACGACTCAAATTATAAACGCTTTCTGTTCCAAAGGAACTACCATTTTTGGATGATTCCGCAAATAAGGTTCTGAAAAGAACTGTTTTTAATAATGTAAAGATTATTTTTCGTAAAATTTAAGTGAAAGTTAAAAGTGAGTTTATAAGAATTTTTGCCTTTATGGGTGTTTGTTTCAAATATTGATTTTGTTAAAAACTTTCATAATACGTAGCTAGCTTTATACGCACCGTCAAATGTATCATTTTAGAGACATACGGATTCTTTTCCAAGGATGACTCGATTACAAATGCTCACCCGGTACAATTAACTATCGTTTAATAAAAACAGTGTGGTAGAATATTGATTTGCCTATGACAGTTGTTTTTATGTATTTCATGTTAATTTTTTTTTTCATTTCTCACTTTCATATTATAAATATTACGTTTTAATAAATTACTTTATCATGCACTAATTTTCTTGAAAGTACGAAAAATGTGTTAATAATTTAATTACTTGAACAATGAATTTTACTGTATGCGTTAAAAAATCACCATTGAAATATTTTTGGATAAATACTATATGAACAACTTTGACACGGAAAGGATAGAACAGGATCTAACATGAGCAGTACGAGCAGTAGTAGTCTGGCAACGGACCAGCAGGGCTAGGCAGAGTGACACCCTCACTCTGTGTTTCGGTACAATGCTTTAGCTATTGTTGGATTGGAACCGATCCTAGCCAGTCCGCTCCGTTCTCAATGGAAGTCGTGCTTAAATAAGGAAACGAGATGAGAAACTTTGCACAATTGTGCAAGAGTGACAGTGATATCGGAGAAGCATTCAGGATTCCTCCGTTCAGAATTAAAGTACGTAAAATTTTCACTAATTTATTGTCCATAATTTTAAGGAAATGCGTTTTGAATACATTCAAATAGTTGACTGCGGTGATGTACAAGTATGTATTAGTTTTTGAATAAGTCATGATGTACTAACGGGATGTGTTGCAGTTGACAAAAAAAAAAACACTTTTCAGATTATTGATAGAAATTTTGTTGCAATTCTTCAGAAATAAGATCTGTGCCCAAGACAAAAGAGCTCATTGACTCGCAGTGATTATTATTCCGTTGCACAGGAGAAAATGTGTTAAAAAATAACTCTTCTAAACAAATTTACACAGTACTTATTAATTAAATAACGGAATATCCCATGACAGTCAGATTTGTAAACACAAACGTTTACTAAAAGAAAATAATCACGGACATAATTTTAATGTACCACTGACATTTTGTGCACTATACTGATAAGCTAAATATTGTTTGTTAAATAAGTAAATAAACTTTAAGATACAGTATCTGGTGTATGTACGTTTACGGACATATGCTGAAGGTTGTAGAAAAATAAAATTTCGGTGCTGTGTGTATTCGTACCTCAAAAGAAGCGAATGAAAAACTAAAAATATTGTCCAATCATCGTTGTCTGTATAACATCAATGTTATATTATGTTTAAAAAATATTCTGATAATAGAATTTCTTTTTATTTTAAATATTGTCTCGTGTTTCTGATAGTTAAATCAGACACTCATGTAATGAATTCACTATACCAAGGTCGAAAAGAAACTCGAGCGGTATACTCTTCACATTATCGCTGCTAGACCGCTCAACTCTGGTTTCCTCGAACAGAATATTATACCACCTATCTTTCTAAAATATTGCATGCCGACCTCACCCTCAAGTCTGAAATATATTGCACAATAATAATTCTTTTGGGGTAAAACGCGATCTAGTGCACAAATATCTTCCTATATTTTCACTAATAAAAATGTTTAATGTTGTTTAGGTTTTACGACTTCCAGGTTACTATATTAAAGATAACAAAAAAAGTGTTTAATACTTTTGTCTACTTATCGTTATTCCCTAGAGTTAATAAAATGTTGCAAATCATTTGCAAAGAATAATAAATTGTTAAAATTTACGATCTCTTGTTTAAAACAACTTTGTCCCTATCGTGCGAAATATTTCAGTTTTATTATTATATTTTTTAAACGACCAGAAACTGATTGTGTATAAGTTGAAATGTAGTCGTAATTGCAACGGCTACATCAAAGTGAAAATTTAATTTTCGGTTTGACTATCTTCTTTAGTTACTTGTTGTGTGCGTTATTTTTCGAAAAAAAAAGCATGCTATCAAAAAAAGGGGAAATATTTTCTCGATGAATATATAAATGATTGACACTAAACTATTGCCACTTTAATAAATATCAATTTGTGCTGATTTCCAACACGTGGTTTCTTTTGAACATTATCCAGTGAAATCGTTGCTAAAATAAAATGAATATTGTTTTCAGAAAAATGATAAGATAATTTTTTTTTTATCATGTGTAGCAAGTGCATACCAGATTTAAGAAAATTGTATTCATTACAACATACAATACAACGTGTTCGTTAATAAAGGAGCATGTATCTTTATTTTTCTAATAGACCCATATTAGAATTATTTTTCAGTTTGTTGTTGTTATTTTGATGCGATTGACTCAATTCATTACATAACTGCATTCGCATCGTTAAATATACTTCTCACCATTTCATTATTTCTAGCGGCGTACTTCCCTGTAAAATCAAAAGACATCTAATCTACAGAGTGTGACAAAATTAAAATCCAAAAGTCAATATTTAATCAAAAATGTATGTTGCGGTATTCTGTGATTGATTTTATTGGAGTGTATATCATGCTTAATGATTTTTTAATTTATAATTTTAGGACACAAGTAACATTTTCGTTAATTGTCATTGAGAAGAATATTTTAAATTATTAAATTCTGAATAAAAAAAGTACTAATAACATTATTCTGCTTAATACTGGTTTTAGATACTAAGTATACTATAAAAGTATATGACAACAATATGGGGAATGCAGTAATTAGAGTAAAGTGTCTCAAAACATATGTTTTCGCTTCAGCTGATAAACAATAACAAAGGATTGTTAAGGGTACATCATATACTTCAGTTACCCGAATATGCGAACATAGTGTAACGAGATTAATAAACCACATTCTATTGTTTTTGAAACTATCAATTACAAGTAGTCGATATTTTAAAAAATTCTTATACGTGTTATTATTCTCTCGTTTGCATTATGAATATATTAATATAAAGCAGAAAATATCTTATTGCAACGTAATTATAGTATTTTATGAACCTTTCCTCGAAGAGTTTTTATTTTTAATTCTTTCAGTGTCAGTCTCCTTTATACTGTATCTAGGTCCAATTAAAACCACAAAGGCTGAAACGCTATTGTATTTAGGTTTAAAAAACCAACGTGATTACAGTGCAGCTGAACGAGCAGTTGTAATAAGAATGTGAAGATGCAACCAATTAGAGATGCTGACTTTGAAGATGTTGATCGAATTCAGATCTCACCATGTCTTGCCAATCATCGTGCTGTAATTGATATCCTAGATTTGTATAGTACTCTCTTGTTTGATAACCCAAACAATCCCTATTATACTGATCAGAATACATCATTGGGATTTACGGTGGAGTTCATTACGACTATTACAGTTGCAGTAGTGGTTCGATTAACCACACACACTGAGCTTAACTCAAAGTAATCCTAAATTCATTTTGAGTTTTCTGTAAAATACAGCAGCGGTCTGCAGTTGCCGTAAATTGCACGGTAAAGGATTGGCTGAAATGCTTCTAAGTAATTATAACGTTTGTGATTTGCACATCTTTTCTACCATTCGGCTAGCCGTCCTCGGTGTAACATAGTGCTAGTGTGCAGGATTTATGTTTGTGTTTGAAATTAAGGTTGCTTCTTCACGATAATGAAAAAGATTCCCCTGAATTAGCCCCTTAACCACACAAGAAGTGTGTACGTGCAGAATATAAAATTAATTGTTCAACCGCTTGCATCCGGTTAAAGAAAAACGAAGTGAGCGACCTAAGCGAAGGTTCAAGTTGTGGTTTTGCAAAATTTGGTTTTTCGTTCGAACAAAACTGATTAATTATGAATTTGTATAAAGTAGACTAATAACGAAGACGGAGCAAACTAACTTGTGATTCCCTCGTCCCCTTTTCGAGGGATTTCGTTGATTAAGGAAAAGGCGTTTCCTAAAAGCAAGTTTGCTCGAATGTGTTCGACGTAAAAACTGATTTAGAATGTGTTTATGGAGATTGTAGTGGCGGAAGAGAATCAGAGCCGGCATAGAAATCGGGAGGTTTGCGTGATTTCGGGAAAGGTCAAATCTGGGAAGAAAGATTGGTTTTAATTTTGGTTTGTTATTCATATCGTGAATCGGGGCACTCCCATCGTTTGTTCATGCACATCGACGTCTCTGGATTTATTGCGTTCGCCATTCAGCCCATAACCATTCTTTCAGGTGTGCATTGTTTAGAGTTGGACATGATTTACATTAAAACAAGATTGATGGCGTATTAAAAAAGCAACGTGGTCGCAGCGCATATAATGCAATGTGAGCCATATAATATTATAGTTAAGATAAAGGGCAGTGAATTTGTTTGTGAGATAGCGTTGTATTTATGAGGATTCCAGATAAGAATGCCGTATGATATCGGACGATGGTTTACGCGAAGTTTACGGGCCGTATCTCTGCTGTTTCATAACCGCATATGGCATTTGGGAATTTATCTCGATTACTCGGGATTTCATACAAGACCGGTCGGTTCCACAATATTTATCTTCGGAAGGTACACTTTATTATAGGACATGCGCCACTTCGATATTTATCTCCACTCTGGTCCAGTCACTGCGGTTTCAACGAAATTCGAAAAAGTTGGCAAACCACACTATTAAAATGCAAAAAATAAAATAATACTTAGGTATATTAAATGCTCACAAGAAAATATTTATCTAAAACCGTGACAACCTGAAGGAGTAAGATTAAAATAAATGATAAGACACAACAGACAGAAAATAAGACTAGCAAAAAAGCCAAGACGGGACTAATTAAAGAGAAACGGTGTAATCAATTACGTCTTAAATATACTGCTTTCAAGAAAACGGGGATGTTTGCGTATTTTTTAAGTGTAACCGTAACGGCAGCAGCGTTAGGCAAATTTACTACCAGCCAAATTTTAAATTAACAAAATATGTACTCTTTTTATGTACTGGCTGATGACTTTGTTTCTGTTGCGATAACGAAATGAACACTGTAGGAGACCAGAACATAAAAATGTAGATTTCGCATTTCCATTGGTCTGTGGCCTGTTCATAAACGCTTACTTAACTACACGTGAAGATGGTAAAACTGATTTGTTTATTCATCCCCTCCAAAGTTTTATTACATAAGTTGCACTTGAAGTGTGCCACGTGACATGACCCCAAACATTTTTTTTAAGTGTGTAAGATCAAATTAAACAAGTTGTCGGAAAAACTACATAACATACTTATGAAGTTTTGGCAACATACTAACATTTATTTAGTGATTACAGCACGTGAACTAAAATTCGTTCATTCATTTTCACCTTACGGTCGATGAAATCACTGCAATTTTTTAAAATAAATTAATTAAATTATACGTATTAATTGAAAAATACGCCTGGAAGTGCCGTATTCCTTGCTCGTACACCGCTAGTCCAAAAAAAAGTAGTATCCGATTTATTGTATCAATTAAGTATTTTAGGAAGCGTTAATTTAATTTTCTATAGTTCTGCCAAGTCAGCACACGACAAATTTAATATTTTTGTTCTACTAATGTTTTACGACAAAAAAGTATTACATAAATCTCTAGTGCAAAGTAAGCTCTGAGAATCATGCCGTTTATATTATACCTACTTCAAAGGCGAGGAAAGTTCTGTATAAGTAATTTTATCGATTTTTACTTCTCGAGCGAAGGCAACTGCTCAGCATGCAGTGTTGCTTCTGCTACAGAAATGTGATTTTCCTTACGTAATAATGAGTGTTGCATTCTGTATATCAAAGTTTTACGTGAATAAATTAAACTTATAGTAAAAATACCACATTTTTAATGCAAATTTTTGCATAGAACTTGTTTCCTATTTGTTGCACCAAACATATACCTAATCGACAACTTGAAAACATTTTTTTCGATTTGTCTTTTTGCGTAACAAAAACGGGTTTGAAATGGTACACCTCGTATTCACAAAAATAAAAAGTGTATCCGAATTAAAGTTATTTAATAAGAGATTAAATCACTACTGATCGTTACCATATATAATTAATTGCTTAGTAGTAATTTACGGAGAATTGTGACTTCTGGCTATGCAGGTATTTGAAATAGTTCGCAATAAAACAAACTGTAATTTATGGTAATTCGTTACCAAACACCAAAAGACAAAGACCCGAACCTGAAATTGCGATTTTTATCACGTTTTCTGCGTTATTCCTTACTTCAAGTACATCATTTCCGTGAATTATTTTAAAATGTACACTGAAGCAGTGATTATGTTAACAAATAGAAGAAATTATTTATTAGTTTGACGTCCTTAATTTTAAATTCGATACCTACGTGTTTGAGTTTTTTAGCTCATTCATATTTCGGATGAAAACCAAACCCCTTTAACCAAGGAGATACCCGTTGTTTGAAATTTGGAAAAGCAGTTCATTTCGGTTTTGTTTATTTATTTTGAGTTTTGTATAACGGAGCAGAGAATGTTAACTAGAAAAACCTGATTTGGACGATCATAGTTTCTGATCAGTAATAGACTTGAAAAGATTATCAGAGAAAAAAAGAAAAAATAATTATGTTGCAAAATAAATGGACTTTTTTGCAGATTCTCTATAATATAATAATTATACATTTTATACAGATGGTAATTTAACAGTAATTTAATCGTTCTTTAATTAATTTAATCTTCCACCTGCTACCATAACTTGCCTTTTATGTTTGTTTATTCGCAAGTTAATTAGTATTTGTTCATTAGTTTACTCTTGTCAGTTTAGTTTTTATCAACTTTTAACTTCCCGACCGATGGCTAGACGAAGTATTTTATGTAACAGGTCATTGTCGAGAATATTTAACTTAATGTTTCTATAACGTTTCATAATTCGTTTAAGCGCAAGTTTCCCGCTTCCATCTGTTTGTCTGTGGTCCACTTTATTAGACAGATATTCTCATTAAATACGAATACAAATCGTTTACTTGGGAATATTTTAAGATTATCATTACAATAGTAAAATACTAACATTTGAAACCCTACATTCTGTGTGCGCTTTTATACTCCACCTCAATAAATACATTTTGGACCATGAAATTTTACAGGTGACATGTTGACGATATTTTGTGTGGTGCAAAATCTCGAAAAAAATTTCCAATAACTTAAAATCATGTGAAAATATTTTTGAAATTATCTGCTTTACGTAACCCATATTTATTGATCTTCTCAAATAATATTTGCTGCATTTTAACTCGCTCGTGGTCGTGAAATGTCGTATTTACATCATATCTCAGACGTTTTCAGGAAAAACCGGAAAACAATAGTCTCCATAAAGTTCATATTTCTGAAATCGACATTAAAGTCACACTTTTTCTACGATTTTGTCTCTGATTTTAGTGCTAGCAGCTCGTGGAAAATCTGATACCGTTAAAGTAAAAATGTGACGTTTTGGAGTTTCAGAATGGTTTAAATGGTCACCGTGACAGTTTTATTGCTCACACGATGAGCGGTTAATTTGTAACTAAAAATTTATTTTAATATCTTGATGAACAATTATATTATGAAAAAAAAGTTATAACAGAATTACCAAAAATGACATTGTGGTTACGACAAAAATAAACAATATAAAAATTGCGTGATGTTGTTCATCACAAGTTGATTGGAAAGATAAAAATAAGTGGAATATGTATGGATTCATTACTTCATTTCGTTTTCACTGATTCACTCAAATAGATTAGGTAACAAATTGTCGTATGTTACTGTTGAAGTCTTCTAAAAACATACATTTCGTTATAAGTATTGAATTATGGAGGTCGTACTTAGGATTAGTACAAATATAAATGAGAAGAAAAATTTGACTTTATGTGGGGTTGGAAATTGTACGGATAAAAACACATTTACAAGATTTTTCAACAAACAAGAGCACAGTTTCATATCAATTCGTCGGCCAGTGGTCGAACATAAAAAAGATGAATGTTGTTAACACTTTTACTTTTTTGGCGACTATACAAAAAACACAGTTGTTCGAAGCCTGTCAAACTTAATTAACGTAAAAATACGCTTTTAAATGAAATTTTATCAATACAGGTTTTAAGTGAAAATGTAAATTTTCAAAAAATCATAATCAAATTAAGTACAATAAATTCAGAAGAATAACCATATTTATAATATTAAATGTCACTGAACAATAATACATAGATCTCACCACACTGTTCCTAAAAGGTTGCAAACAGAAGCTTCACAGACACAGTTACTATCAAAATTCGGCAATTTTTTTAGCTGTACCACTGGCAGAGAATGTAATACGTAATACTTACGAGACAGCTAAATCCTAGATTAGTGATATAATGTTGGAACATTGATTTCTTCTTTGGAGAACAAATTCTGCAGCATAAATTGCCCATCCCACGTCCTACTATTTTTTTTAATTCTTTTAGTTGGCATCATGTTGCGTAAAAATTTAAAACTTGCTATCCAAACGCCATTATTAAACAAAATAATTTATGGCCTATTCTTGCATAACGACTTTCTCCATCGTGGCAGCGACTTAATTGTTGCCCAAATCTAAATCTGCCACATCCATCCGATTGTGTCTCTGTAAATACCAAACCTGTCCGACCAACTCTTATCCAAACACCGTCTATGTGCTCATCTCTTAACACTTCGTACACAAACTTCAACAAGTCCTCTGTTGTTCTAGTGATGTCAGACCGCATGTGTAGCGTCTCGCCCGCAGACACAGGCTGTTCGATGGAGAGCCCCGCACCGGACCAGCACGACCCCCACAGTTCAGAGGAGGAGCTGGAGGTGATCAACAGCAACAAAGAGGAACGTCCTACTCGACCGCTCCGAGCCACGTCGGTCTGTCTGCCGGAAAAGCGCAAGTGGTCCCAAGTCGGCGACTCGTACTCTCGCCACAAATACACGCCGGAGAACGAGGAAAACATGTCGCACTACGGCAACCTCAGCCCGTCGTCGCCGTGCTCCCCGTACAAGTGCTACGGGGAGGACGGCATTCACATCGAACATTCCGGCTCTTCGGACGAGGAAGTGCACAATCTGTTGGCCAGTATGGCCACCCCGGT
Source organism: Zophobas morio (assembly GCF_036711695.1). NCBI lineage: Eukaryota > Metazoa > Arthropoda > Insecta > Coleoptera > Tenebrionidae > Zophobas > Zophobas morio. The sequence goes on from NW_026972107.1 coordinate 22,777,922, forward strand.
GCAGTTCCGCACCTCGCCGCCCCTGGAGGCGGTCAAGCCGGGCAGGAGGACGCCGATGAATAAGGGCAGGTCGATGAGTCCACCGCCGAAATTGCTGCATTACGAGGAGTCGCCGAGGAAGAGGTCCAAACACACGAGACATGCGCATATTCAGAGGCCCTACTTGGACTTCGAAAAAATGCAACATGTAAGTAGACGACTGCTAGAGACGCTAATTTTTTTGCTAAAAAATAGGTCAAGGTCTTACTTAGCGAGGCACGCACTCCTTTGTATCACTGTTTATAAAACAGTGACAACGTCTTAAAAAATATTAAAATTTAGGGTCATCAGGATGTTGATATTGCTACCTGCTGCCTCTTCCTCTACTCTCCATGAAGCTGATGAAGTGAAATGGCTCAGCGTGGGCATTAAACACACTATTCATATTTTTAATAATTTCTGGAGATTCTAAAATATCTAGAAAGTTGCAGTTACTCTAGTTAATTTGACACAGTAGATTTAGATATCTTTTTTTTAAATCTAAATTTATTAACAATTTTAATTACTGGATTTATATTGCATCTTTAATCGTTTGAACTTTTTAGCATTTTTATTTATTGATTTAAAGAAGTAAAAACTCTTCTGTAACGAACAGTAATGAGAGTCAGAAATGACGTAAGGAAACGAACGAGTGTGTTTTCTGAGTACGTCGAATTCTAACCAAAAAACTATTATTACTTACAACAGCTGTGTCCAAAAATGAAATTTCGTAGTTCATTTCGTTGGGGTAGTATTTCATTGTTGTAACGACCGCACCAAGTGGTCAAACATATTTTTAACTTGGTGAATTTTAATAGACTCTTAATTTTCCGTAAGTAAGGTTAAGTAAGTTTAAGATTTTGTAAGCGAGATACATTAAAAGAGAAGCTGATGCTCTGGAGGTGTTAAGGTATTGTATCGATCTTTGTGAACTTTGGTATGTATCGGATCTAACAGTGTAAGGAAAATATATATGTTTTACAACATTTTACAGTGGGTGGGAAGTAAAATCGCGCGTCGAAAACACATCCATTTATTATATACTATACAACGAAACAATTTAGATGAATGGTGTAGTTACGCTGAGCTGAGCCCAAGATGAATGAAATGGATAGTACTTTCACGATTTTTCGTTGCATTTCACCTCATTTGGTATTAATTTTAAATAGATTATTATTTTTATTTAAATGGTCTGGTCTATCATCATATAACGATAATTAATTTATAACTTAGGGTTTTGTACAAGGAGTGGATCGTTTAATAATGGATTTAAAAAAAACAAACAATGTTTGACTTTGTTAGACATCAGGAATTAAAATTTAAGAAGAAAATAAAAATCTTATTGTGTCTAAGCTACTTCTCGTTGTTTTCGATAACAGGCTTGTTTTCTCAGTATGTACCATACTGAGAAAACAATTTCAAATTTATTTATTATTATTTATAGAAAAAAATCATATGATTTACTTCCATCTTTGACTAAGCCATGACTTTACTGATTTTCTTTTTAGTTATTATTCTTAAAACGTGAACACCGTTGCGTCTTTTAACGCATCCCGACATATTTTCAGAGATTGTTTGTAATTGCAAATATAAACTGAGAATAACACTCTTCATAATTTATACACTAAAGGTGACTACAGTGTTAGTCCTTGTATTTTTTTAGGTGAAAGATAAATAAGTCAAAAATGGGCCAAACAGACTTGTTCAGTTTTAAAGCTTTTAAAGTGAGCTCCTTTACACAGGGTATTGAATCCTATAAGTTTATCGTTCACAACATGCCTTTCACTAACTACTTAATAGTCATATCTCGTGTTCCAACACATCGTAATATTACACAAATTACCATTAAAATACAAGCTAATTCATATGTTTTAGTTTTTTGTATATAAAATTGCAACACCTAACAAAATGTGTCAATTTATATTTGTAAAGTTCCTATAGTATTTTAAGATTATTCCATAGTTCATGCGCATTAATTTTGAATTTGAAATTTTTGGCGCCAGTGGACAGTGAGAGGTACAGTGTGTAAATACAAAAAGCAGTGAATCCACATTGAAAATTATCACCGACGAAAAACAACCTATTTGCATGGGAAACAAGAGTTTAAATGGAACAAGAATGCTAACGGAGTCGGTGGTTCTTATTTTATTTTGGCAGACAGGTGTGCAGATTGCCGTCAACCAAGCTCTAGAAGTCAGTCACATTCATTCTAACTGATAGTTTCCATAAACGACAATGTGTTGGAGACCAGCAATAACTCAAATTGCTTGCAGCGAGAAGTAAAAGTCCGGACATTCATGGACAATAAAACTGTACCTCTTCAGGAAACTAACTAATTCTCAATATCCCTACTTTTTAATGACCGTCTGACATGCAACATTTTTTTTTCCGCAGCATCATCAGTGACGTTACAGCGCATTTTAAATAAATATTTTCACTTAATACTATGCTGTATTAACATAGTTGTATAAACCACACATCTTTAACACTGTTCTGCATTGCTTTTGCTCCGATATTTCGGTGGTGTGTGAGTTGAATTTGTACTTGAAACAAATTTGATAGATAACAGTTGCGTTTTTTTGTGCTGGTGTGGGGCCATAATAAATCAGAAGTATATTTTCTGACAGAAATATTAAAGTGCAATCGCCAGAAAATAGTGAGATCTGTGACGTTCACTTGAACAGCGGTAAAATGAACTGACACAAAAATATATAGTGAATGAAACAGCTTCAGTTGTAAAGTTGTCAGAATGTTGATCTATAATTTTTCTTAACGCCAGTCGTTACACATTCAGAAAGTAATATCTTCATTATCAAACGACTTATTACTATAAAATTTCAAATATAACCTCTGCACAGCTTTCTCTACATAACGCAAGGGCAGTTTTTAACAGTACTTGATTATCATCTGCTTTTTAAAATTTTGGTGAAATTTTTTATCATGTAGGTATCTATAAAAACCAACATCTCAAATATTTAAAGAAATTTCGAAACGCGGTTTTCACCACTGTTTTCAATGTACTATTTTAAGTTCTATTCGGAAGAACAGTTCAACATTGATTCTCCCTGTTGAAAGTTCCTCTTATAACATTTCCATTGGGAGACACTAGATTGCTTCAGTTATAATTTTTAACCCCGATTTGAAATACTACTGCTAAGATCGTACTGCTTTCCAATTTATCATACTTACTCTAATGAAGACATAGATGTAAAATAGCTGATTCTCCAACCAACATCAGTAATCGTTTGAATTTTGCTGCTCTAATTTTGAAGGAATTGTACGACAACGATAGACAGGTGTCCCAGATAAAACTCCACGGCATTATATTTTGAAAGCGGATATTGAAATTCTGTAAACGCTATTGTGTTAAGCTTTAAGGGGGAAGCTGAGCTAATTTTTTATTTGAAACGTATATTTTTAACAGATTTTGATTGATTAATAAATTACGGTTAGAATGGCATAACACATATGTGTTATATTAGTTTTAACTGTAAATAATATATCTTGTTCCTATATATTGTCGTGGAAACAGATGTGCAAATACAACTAGACTACTACAATATTTCCTTGCTGCGTGTCGAAAATGCTTGAATTTTTTAATTCTGAAAAATATTTATTATGAAAACTCGATGGTCAGCTCGTAGCCTAGACTTAACACCCTTAAGATTAATTTTTTTGGTGATATATAAAAGATTTGGCGTATTTATGACGCCTGCGTGATTTAGAAGATTAAAAAAAATTGAATTAGCATTAGGAATGTTTGTACCTCGGTAACACGAGATGCTTTTTTACCGCGAACTAATAAGTTTTGTGTTCGGTATGAAGGACGACAATTTGAGTATATGCTTAAATTACTGCTTTTGAAACAGATCTTATTAATTGTTTTAAAATAAAGTGGCAATACCTTATTTCACTCAACTTCATTTGTTAATATGCATACATTTCATTCTATTTGCCAAATTAAGCTTCCCCTTTCAAGCTAAAAGCAATGGCGTTTACCCTTTTTCAAGACATATGTAGGTATATCTATATTTTCTTTACCGTGGGTCGTGGTGTTTTGTTGTATAACTTCTAAGAAACCATCTACCCAAATACCTTCGGTAGGTTTTTTTGCTTTACCGGGGGATTATAGTCAACAGTAGAAAAAAATGACCTCTTAAGCGCCATACTGAGTAGTGTAATTTTTACAGCTTGTGATATTTAAATTTTATGAAATATGAGACGCGATGATTTTTCAAGATATTTAGAAATGTCGATGTGCAATTTCTTATTCGTACGCCCACTCGGCTGCTGCCGACAAAAATTAATCAAGTCGAAACCTTTTAGTTTTCGCATTCGTCGTTCAGTTACATAGAGGGCAACATACTTGGCAGACAAATGTGTTTTATCACTGTATTTACATTTTTCTGTAACACTGGTAATTTACCAGAAGTAATTACGTTTTTTTTTAGCTCACAGAGTTACAAAAAATGGTAGATGATACGTGCTGTTAGGTTAAAGGGTAAGATGAAATCTTTAGAATGAGGAATATATTTATAATGATTATGACTAATAGTTATAATACGACTCGGACCATAAAGAACCTACGATAGTACAAAACAAAATTGAAACAAAGTGTATTTATTATTGACTTATTTCTGTCTATGTATTTGATAACACTGAATAAACTACGTACACAAAAATTTGTTAATGATATGATGAACCCATGAAAATTACCGTATCGATGAGAGGTTTGACGTGATTAAAGATTTCTTGTTTGAAGGTTTTTTGAGATACCATAGTTAACGATCGTGTGGAACAACTTCTATTTCTTATACATTTCATATGTAATTATGTGTGATTAATGAATAATTACACATACACGTTCTTTATAACTAATTAAGAAGATAGAAACAGATATAAGACATAAGCAGCACGTTTTTCGATTTGTGATATTGGCGTTTCACTAAGCAGTAATGTGCATGTGTATTTTTTATCGTCATCAGCATTTCAGTGTGCTTTTCATAATTGCGATTAGAAAGTGGATAAGATTTTTTTTTCAGCAAGTTAATCCCAAGTTTGTTCACACGATATGATAAGAACGGCAATTATATACGTAAAAAAATATTCAGAATAATGTAAGTGGAAAATATATTTTTATTCTTTTTTATTAGGTCGGCCAATTAGAAATTTTTAGAACGTGACGCACTTTTTGGTTTGTTCTGTAGCATGTTTTCTTCAACAATTGATTTCGTATTTCCTAGAAACAAACACATTATTGCCTTCTGCACTGATGTGTTATTCATGATATAGTTGTTAATGTAGTTTTTTTTTCAACACGAAAACCAACTGATCAGCCTAGGATCAATAACACCTTAATAGAAATTTGACAATTTTTATCACATTTTGTTTAGTGCGGGTCGAGAAGATGACAGCGTAGCTGTTGAAACGAAATTTTCAGTATCGTAGGGATAGTAACGTGCTTTTGATGTTTGCATAGTAAAGGTGGACATCGTCTTACAAAATCAGATTAACGTGTCAAACCTGTTAAAGTTTGAGTTTTTCGAGTTTAAAATTATTTAATATGCATTTACAATGTAACGAGACCTGTTCGTGCACTTGTGGTTTAATAGTCCACTCTTGTTTTCACAATATCAGTGTAGATCTTTACTCGAAGTATGCGCAAAACTACAGTAGTATTTATACTTCATTAATATGCTTTTATTTTTAAAAATTATTTCTAGGTACAGGATATCTCAAAAAGAAAAAAATTGGCCGATTTATTTTATCAGATAAATGCTTTGCTTAATTTTTCTTGAATTCTTATAATGAAACAACACTCCATGTTAAAATTAAAAAGTTATGCAATGAATTAAAAATACTACATAACCGATATATTCAGTGTTTCAAGTTTTAGTGTAACATTATATAATATCTTAAACAAGTACACAAATAATCATGAAAAAGTATATCTATTCTTCAGGACATCGCTGGCGTGACCGAATAGACATTTTGATTAGTGTTCATTATTTCTTAGGTCTTTTTTTCTTGAGACACTTCCATAAATGGGTTTGCGCTTTGTTGTTTAAGTTCATCTATCATTTGTTGCATAATTATCTAATTTGAAGTGATAACCTGATTTTATGTAGTAGGTATTTTTAATCTATTAACATTGGGTCAATAATTTTAAATTATTCGTAAACCTGGAAACGTAATGAAAATTTTTTAATGTAAAGAAAATCGAAATTTGGAATACGAAAATGAACAGTCGAACCGCGGTGGACGCAAATCATTTTCATTATTAAAAAAATCAATACAGTTAATTTGCCTCCTCCATGAGCTTGCTTGCATACGTTGAAATGGTTTCAAATTCTGACAATAAATGCAAAAACTTCAGTCGCATTTAAATAAGATAGACATCTGGTCATTAACTTTGCATGAAAATTAGCTACCTGTATTTTTAGATATATTTAGAAGTGGAAACATACTTTTCTAAAAATAGTGTAAATTATTCATTGTATTTTTTTTATACTAAGTTCTTGCTCCTATTCAAAGAAAAACAGATGTTAGTCTTGTGTTACCTAAATAAAATGTTTAGTAAGAGTTTTAACAACTCATTTGACCATAAGGCGACAAAATGGTATCGAAGTATGAAGAATTGATCAATAAATCAATTTTTCGAATAAATTGTGCCACCGAAAAAGTTTCACGGTTTGCTGGTATAGAATTGTATAAACGACTGCAGATGTGTCACGTTGCGCGTTTAATATTAACCAAGTAAACGAAAAGTTTTTTCTAAAATGCTGTACTGTTTACTAAACAAAAACAACAGACAGTTTTTGCTAACTTCAGGTCGCCAACCAAAATTGAATAATCCCTTGATGTTTTAAAGTGTGCCGATTCGATGAAGTGCTCGTTTCAGTATTAAAATGTTTGTCGTAGGCAAATCGTGCTACAAAAATTTGTGAGATCAAGCACGCTTTAAACCATTTCACTAAAATCCCCTTTTAGAAAAACGTTTGATTAAACTCCAAAACCCTGAAATTTAAATATGTAGTATGTTTATATTTATGTACCGAATATCCATTGAACATGAAATAAAAGTCCACCTTGGGAATCTAAACAAGCTCAACGTCGTTTTCATTGATGTCAGTTTTCATGGTTTTTGCTCTTGTTATTTTTCATCAACTGTATAATCGTGCAAAGGGGATTTTGCAAAAGCAACTATTTTTAGAAATTTGCCAGTTAGATAAACTTAGATTTCGTCTGTTTCACGGGTAAATTGCACAATAACGGTACCACCTGGGAGAAAACAAAGTAAAACTTCGTTTTTCCTCACATAAAATTCTTTCGATTGTTTCAAATTTTTTATTTGAAAACTTGACGAATTAAAAGTTTTAAACTTTGTTAGCGCATTGAAAAACAGTTAAAGCATGAAGGAAAATTCAAGATCGTAGAATTGATTTTAGTAGCAATTAAAAGGAAAAATCTGTTTCGAATCGATTCTATTATAACCAGTTTAATGTTCCGATAAATTGTGCCTAAATTGAGGAATAATTACTAGACGCACCTAGTTTCAGACTCGCTGACTAAGGATCAAATAGCCCTGCAAAATTATTAAAGTTGTTTCAATTTTTGGAAACCTATTAACATTTCTCATGCTCCATATGTACTCACTCCACAGATTACATAGGGACATTCCATAATTTCCAACGCTAGTTACGGAATAGAGCATTAAAGGAACAAGCAGTACCAGTTCCCAGAGCGTCTTTTTCAGTAAAGATTGATCTAATTTTCACTTTTAAAGAGACGAATAGTAACAAGCACCGACAGACTGATAGAGAAAATCTACATTTTCGGATTCTACGACTTGTAAAACGGCAAGAAAACGTGAAATTAGACATCGCCAGAAATATCTAGCTGCAATATTTCACTTGGTTATCGCTCGAGGAATGAAAAGGATTTCTGTCTCATGTTAATTTGCAATTCCACAGTACTGAACCTAATGCAGAATTGTTTATTTCTAACAGAAATTGTAAATCCTGCACCGAGAACATTGAGCAAATAACGCATGGAGTTTCGAATAAGCTGGAACTTTTAAGCAACGTTTAATAGCCTCATGAAACATTACTCTTTACAATGCAATTAAAAGTTTCCAAATAGATTTTAATAGCTTATGGTATGGTAAAGTTTAAGCAAAAGAGAAGTGAGCTACGTAAATGACATACAATTTTCACTTTTTGTACAGGATGTTAATATTTTATGTAGACACCACAGACGATTTAATGCATTTTCAATGTCGTCAGAAAGACTTAAATTGACTGATAACTAATTGAAAAAGGGTAGTTGTTGCATAATGCATGCGACGGTTCGTTATTGACACGTCATTTTTTTAACAGCCAGAGAATCGAGTTGCGTAAACAAATGTTATTTTATTGAATGGTGCCATTAAAAATCCCTGTGTGAGCGAAGTATTGACAGTTAAATTTATCGAATAAATCGTTTAGTCGTTTTGGTAAAATAGCGCGTATTTCGAATAGGGAAGCAGTTAACATAAAATTTTAATTTTGTTTATAATTTTTATTTTGTTTATATTCAGTTGCGTGAAGAGTTTCACGTACAACTTTATTACTGACATCATTTCCGCTATTAAATTTGTACATTTGGCTCATTTTGAATGTTTTTTCAGATTCGTTTTATTGAAGCTGTAAAGCCGCCTTTTAATAGGTATATTATTTGGGAATAATTCACCCTCCTGTGTATTTTATAGAATATCGTTTTCTTGATTCGGCTATAACCGTCACAAATTACTTTGATGTAAAATTTAATTGAAAATACTTCCAATTCCGGTCGTTAGTAAATATTTTAGGAGAGCTATGATGGTAGAGTTAATAGGTTTCGTGTACTTTGCAGCTATTATAAATTTATAGATTTATTAGAGCCGATATTATCGAAGCGACAATTTTTTAGTCTGTCCACTTTCGTATCAATTGGTGGTAGGGTAAAATTATCGTCAATACGGTTCGCCACGATGTTGCAACCAATTTCCTATTTCCCTGAAACTGCAATTTTCTCTCAGGAAACGTTTACCGGTAGTTTATATATAAATTTATGTGCACTTCACAAAAAAGGAAAAATTGCTGCCATAGTTCCACGACTGAAAACATATTTCAGAGAAGTCGTAAGTTTTCGAGGGATGATTTTTTTCCATTGTGAAAAATATCTCGAAGCTTTCTTCTCATTTGCGGACGCTGTAAATAATTCCGCTGAGTGACTTCGTACTCGAAAAAATCCTTCAACTTTGCAGGATATTTTCTTAGCAAGGCCAGAAGTGGGCGGCCGTAATTAAACTAATTAAAACTGAAATATTTCGCGATGCAACTGCTTCTGAAAGAACTTTTCGGATGGTTGACAAAAAAGTAAGAAACCAAAGGCGCACTTTTTATCCTTTTTTGTCATTACCACCGTGAAGTGTTCAGTACTCGAAATATTTTAAAAGCTCTCGAGAGTCTGGTAAAAATTCACGCTGAAATGACCCCTAAACTCGTCTATTATAAAGGCCGGAATTAGGAACGCGTTTTGTTGAAAATCTGCCTTACCGAGCGCTATTCATTTCAGTGTAAATAGCAATGAACTTTGGGCCTCGCTATATTCCGCAAGAATGGTTTGCATGTGTGCTGTAAAAATATAACTTTCAGTGCGAGTAGGATGACTTCATCAAAGTGTTCTGCTGCTTTGTATGAAAATCGATGGTTTAGTGGCACTTCAACAAGTTCGTTAATATTTTATAAGACTGACTGCCACTCTTGACAGGGATGCGCGCTATTCTTTCCCAAATGCCACTCGTTTTTATACAGCTGAATAATTAACGTTCATTATCAATAGTGGAGTCGGAGATAACGCACAGATTAAAAATAGGTTACTGAAAATTCTACTGCGCATTGCAGGTTTACTTATTAAAGCATCCAAGTCTACAGGAAATTCGTTAATAAGGCAACGAACCGACTCAAAAAACTGTTTGATATTTTATTCTCATTTAACGTTTTCATCGATTTGGATGAAACTGTACGCCGGATGCCAAATATCTAGAAATAGATTTAAAACATTACGGTAATTACTGTTAATCGATCAAAGCCATACGTTTTTTCGACACTACGGAGCCTGCTTAAAAAGTTCTATATGTACCTAAATGGCGTATGCGCCCTTGCGAATTCTCTACACACACAAATCCATTTACTAACTTTGCTCAGCTTTACTGCAATTAGAACCCTCTAATGCCATTTAAAATTTTGATGTGTCAAATGTCGCATTGCAGTCTGTCGCCATTTGCCGATATACAGTTAAAAAGAGTCGACCGAACATTATTTACATCTTCGTTATGCATTTAAATAATCGTATTGTAAAATATATTCATATAGTTTCGCCAAGTATTAAGAAAAGCACGAGCTTCGCTCGCTCTCGCCACTTTTTACATTTGATAAGTTCCTGAAATTATTTTACCCATAATGTATAAACAAAAACATGCATTCCTCACAGTTATAATTACAATGTTAAAGTATATCTATATAAAATAAAAGTTAAGTTTGTTCTCTTTCTTGAATGATCGGATTTTCTGCCGTCACAGTTATATGTTGATCGTGTTTATATTTTATCATTCTTTGCTACACATGATTGTACCGAACTCTATATATAAGGTTTTCGTTGATTTTGTTAACCATAACGACTATTGCAGACGACATAAAAGTCGTCTACATAAAACCTTGCTTTCTATCATTTAAATATAAGGAATGTTTCGTCTTTGGTGAACGGCTCAATTTATGGTACCTGTATACGAATGCATTTGGTTGCAATACACATCAAAAAACTGAATGCAGCAGTATTAGTTTCACCGGAAATAAAAGACCACTTTTGTTTTTTAAATAAAACTACCTCTTTTTTGAAATATTATTGTTTGGTTAATTATACGTGAAATTTACAGGTTTCCACACTGTTTGTTAGAATTTGAATCGATTTTTTCCCAAACACTTTAAAAAATGTTACTTGTTTGGAAGTATGATCATTTCTCGCCCGACAAGGTTCGATCTTTTTAAACTTTTATTGTTACTACTGCTACCCCAAAAACGTCAACTTTCACACGTTCTTTGTTCCGGTATTTACCTACTATTTCCAGATGATGAAAGATTTCTGGGCGATGCTGCGGTCGTTGCCTTAAATTTGCTTAAGCTTCTAAAAAGTTGTCGCTTAGATTTCTGTTTCAACAAAAAAGGTGAGAAAATTGGTCTAAAGTTATTCAGGTAGAACTTGCCTTACCCTTGAGGCACAATCAATGAACACGTCCAGTTTCTTCATCCATAAGCTACTATAAAATTAATATACGAATTTTATATATTTTTCTTTTTTAGTTGTGATAGCTTCAATAATATAAAATATAAATAGGAGTGGGTTATTAAACTGCAAGTAAAAGAGCATACAACTCTTTAGAAACGACAAATATACTACTTTAGATAAATACAGTGCGATAGTGTTTTATTAGACGTTTCAGAAAATGAGACAAACCGTTCTTGATTTAATCAATAAAATAACCAGACGTACGGAAACGGGAGACCTCCCTTCTCATATTTTAGAAGCTACGAAATATCAAGAAAATATTAGTTTAGCCATTCGTCGAATGGATTCTGTTATAACATTTCCCTACCTTTAAATTATACGGTAAAATATTTCCAAGGATTTCTAAACTAAAAATGTAATTAACAATTTTTCATATGTATTATAAAGATAAAAAGAAAGAGATTCAAATGAGGTTCCATGTGAAACTCCAAAATTTATGTTTTTAGTTCAAAATTTGTATGTTTTGCAATATCTTAATTTTACAATCATTTCATCAATTAATCTGACATCTGCGTCGTGTCTTTGTCCTTGTTCGTGATAACTACAAATTGTCATGTTTTCTGAAAAGGCTTAAAACAAAAAAAAAAAAGCAAAACTACTCAACGCAAACAATGCATACTTTTTTAATTCCACATTCAGATAGCTACATATAAAAATTTACAATGTCATTCCCTGTGGCGATAAATGTTAATACATATGATAAGATGCCAACCTGTATGTTTAGACCAACACTACTTGATATGTACAGCGTAAAATTAATCATACACTTTTAAGAAATTTAGGTAAATCCTTTCCGAGATTGTTGATAAAACAGATTACTTCATACATAAATTTTTTTGGGGCAACCTGTGTACACAGTTCCAGAGATTAAAAACATACACAGTTGTAGTATTTACCATTAAAAATGTATTTACTCCTAATATTGTTTTGATGACATTAATGACTTACTAAAATTTCTAAAATATATATAGATAGGTATAATGCAGTCTAACTATATTTTGGGACATCTTTAATTCTTAATGAACAAATCTTGTTTACTCATCTTCGTGGTAGTCTTAAACTTGAACTTTCAAATGCAATCGATTTAGAAGTTGCAAAAATTGTCTATATAATAAAATCTTTAACAGCCGACAAACAGAAGCTGCATACTCATATTCAACAAGGGTGAAATACTAAGGAAACATGAAATTTGATTAGAGATTTGTCAAAGCGGCCGTATTGTAAAACTTCCCATGTCTGGAAAAGTAACAAAGCAAACATCATTTCAAGAGAACAAAAGAAAGTTTTGTTAAATCCTAAATGCTTACGTAAAATTGGCGATAATGCAGTTAATCTTGCGGTTACGATAAAACCATAAATATAACTATTTGCTGTGGGCAAAGTTTACTTCACCTTCTTTGGAAAAAAGATTTTCGATTTTTTACTAGTTACTAGTTACTAAGTAGTTTTCGTCAGCTTGTGTAATATATTCCTGTTTTCTCGACTGCAGTCTTCTTAAGTCGGTTTTTCTTTACTTATGTTAAGTGAAATTTAATACCAGGCGATTTTAATCTACGTTTTTTTTCCATCTCATTTCTTATATTACCTGCTCTTTTGATCTTTTCAGTTTTTATGGCGATAATTTTGTAAATATAGTTATTTTCACCGGTTCGACTAGTCGATTTGAAGCTATAAATTTTCCATTAAAAAGTATTTCAGGTTGCTTCTGCCGAAGTTTTCGCGCACGTACTTACCACGTAAAACGGTTGAAGGAACAGCTCCCTAGTTGTATGAGCCATTAACTTTTCTGAGTGTGCCAATGAATTTTGAGAACGAAACAGTTTTTAGTTCGGTAAATTAGTAATGGTTCTCTTTTTTTTTTCTCCTGACGAAAGTTCTTAGTCACCGAAACTTCGCCTTTATTGTAGAATTGACCTTGACCCAACCAGTTATTTGTGTGATGTTTTTGTATTTTTTTGCATTTTCTGGAGAGCTCTAATACCGAATACTGTAAATTGATTTCGTTATTGGCAAGGTATACCGAAAGTCATCAATAAAATTAGCAAAATAACATGAGCGATATGATCAAATTACTTAGTTTGATGCAAACTAGAAACACGGGAAGCTTCATATACCGTCCGTAGCTTCCAAGTTAAATTCGATGTTTTGTTTAGGAAAATGTAGCAGTGCGTTTTAATGTGTTTCACATGCTGCGTTAAAGTTGATTAAGACACTCATTTTCACGAAATAATAAATCTTCAAAGTAAACCGTACCAGATAAGAAACGGATACTGAATGATTTATGAAAATAGCAAATTAAGATAGTAGTAAATGTATTTTTGTTGTTATATTATTATTGTAAGATGTTCCGATTTTCGTCTTCGAATGTGTGACCCTCGAAAAGTGCGATAACGAAGCGAATGTTGTCAATAAGTACAATAATGGACAAAGAATTTGAGACAATTTTAGATGTGGATGTAAAATTTGCATGCCTGCTTTCCGGAGTAAAAGTATGTATGTATAAATTACCCGCAGCCTGAAAAAACCGTTTTGGCTTCACATCATGTTGATTTTGGCCGGTATTAACGTCATACAAACCGTCGTTCTTCTCGAGTTGTATAAATTACATGTAGTTCCCTTATCGATCGCATTTTCTTTGATAGTCGTCGCGCAGAAGGTGCGATTTCAAAATCTGATTTGGATTATTGCACTTGATGGATTAGGTGTTGTGTAATTTCTTGGTATCAGACTCTGTGGTTTTAAGGTCGGCTGGCCGATGATGAGCTGTGGAATCGCTGCTGCTAAACGATTTTGCAGCATGGAGCGGATCCGCCGCCGCCGCCGTCGGTTGTATCTCATTGGTATTTTAGCGTAATGTTTGTCATTACAGGAAGTCGCTGCAGCGGGCGATTTTATGAGGTGCAGACTAGAACCGAAGTCTATTGAGGTTGAAAAATTTTACAGCAGACCGTCCAATGAGGAAGTCTGTGGCACGGTAATAATAATTTCATAAAGTAGATATAAAATGTGTATATTCACGTTCCGTTTTTGTTCCACATCGCATCGCATTAATCCGCCATAAAAGTGACGTTCACGCGATTATTTTAAACAGCAAGTATAGTATTTAAGATACAATTTGGAGCTGGTCCAACAACATTAACAGATATCCGGTGATTACGCGAATTGCGATTCCACAAACAAAAAACCTGCCTCAATACACGGCTTGACCTTCACCGTCAAAATGTTCCACGAATTAGCAACATGTTCACGAATAAAACCACGCTTTCTTTTTGCATTCAGCTCGATGGAATTTATACAACCTATAATTATGTAACGTTACTCATTCTCCGGTGCCAAGTTTCAATCGGGTCCACTTTTTTTGCAGGGGCGTCGGAATTTCGCGCCCAAAAACAAGAGGACAATGCATTTCATTAGACCCCGATACAACTTAAAAGTCCATTTCATTTGCTTTTTGATTTATCGCTCTGTCTCTTTAATAACTTTACTAGCATTGTTCGGTCACGAAATACAATGTGACGTTGACTCTTTGTTGTGCTGTTTTTAGTTCACATTTGGCACTAGCACAAAACTCATAATGCTGAATGTCCTCCAACTTGGAATACACATGCCTACCGTGCACACCAAATGGACAGAAATGTTGGATTGCATCATGGCTGACAAACCTGCTCTTTTCTATAAGTCGACTCACCAAATATGAGAATGCCATTTCGAAGAATTCGTTAAAGGAAACCGCATAAAACGCCGATATTTTACCAAATACACTAAAATATTCACTTCGTAGTTGTATTTTTTGCATACTCGAACCTATGAATTACAAATATACGCAAATTGTTGCAGTTTAAATAAGATGCAAAGCATACATTACAAGGTGCCAATAAAAATTAACCTTGAAGGAATTTCGACTAGTTTTACAACTGTTCTTTTGCCAACTCGCCTGTAAGTCTCCCAAATACTTAAAATTCTGCATCTGCTTCAAATGATGCACAACAGAATAAAAACCAAAAACGCTTACTTTATCGAAATGTATTATAAACGTAGACTTTATTTTAGGAGCATTTGTATATTTATGTTCTCTTGTGATACAAGCTGCAATCAGCGCTTATATTAATTATTATTACTGATGTAATATCTTGGAAAAACTACTACTTCATAGTGTAATAATATCGGAAAACCTTCATCTGTCTTATGTAAGACAAAATACTAGTTTTTGAAAACCTAAATGTTATTTAATCCCGGTCTTTCTAGAAAAAGTACATATAACTGTATGACAATTACAAGTATTTTCTATGTTTAAGTGTTTTTGTGGAAATATTGCAGAATTTTCTTCATATGACGTTATACATTTTTTGCTGAGAAGAAATTATTAACTAATCTTAAACTTAATCAATATCCAACAAATGAAAACCTATAACTAAAGTGCAAGCATTAGCATCTCAGGTCTAGTTTTCAATAAAGACTTGTTTAAAGAAATTTTTGAGATTGCGTCATCAACTTTCTAAAGGCAGTTAAATTATGTTAACATTTTGCACTCTAAATCAAAATATTCTGGAGTCGTTAAATTTTTAATATTGAACTTACTTAAAATCTAGAACAAGATTAATAACATTTAGTAGTGAGTGTAAAAATAAATTAAATACTACTCCTATTTATTTCGAAAAATAAAAAAAACTATACGATATGCAGTATGTATGTTGAAAAATCATTAAGTTGGTATTATTATTTTGACAGAAGAAAACGTAGCAAAAAACGCATTTGTTTTATTAATACCTACTGTTGTGTATAACTGAAATTTGACAGAGTTGTTAAAAAGCGTTAATTTTATTATACGAAAAAGTGTGATTAAGTTGTACCACTTGGATTTTTGACGTGGACTGCTAAAAGATAAATAACTTATTCGATATTCACATGTTTTGAAACTATTTGGCCGTCAGATAGGTACGTCATATTTTTTTGCAATTTTCAAAAGTAACTTTTATATCTTTCTTTAAAGTAAGCAGAGAAATATGGTTTCTGATTCAAGAAAATGGCAAAAACAAATAATATCAACGGACCATCGGAGAACAAGAACGTTACAGTCAATTTGATGTTTTTTAGTCTGTGCATTACCATGGAACGTATAGATGAAATTGGCCAAGGTTTACGACGTACAAATTCGACGTTGACACTATAGACAGTTGATTAGAATAGGTGAAACCAGAACAATTAATTTATTATGTATCGCATTTATTGTGATGAACAAATCGCCTGTAATGTTATTAAGGTTTATAATTTAAAAAACTAAATCAAAAAGGAGCCGTGTATTTTAGTAAAAAAACAACTCTGTCACGAAAATGGTATACTTATTTAAAACTATGTACATTATTATTTTTTATAAAGTTTAGTTAATGTTTTAGGGGCACATTGATATAAAATTATACTACAAACGTAAAAGATTTATTTAATGGTGCGGTGGAAATTACTGTCACTCTTATCAGATTTATAGTACAGTTACAGTTACATAATTTGATACCGCGAAAGTAGTGGTATGTGTATTCTGTCTTCTACAAAGCTAAATATAGTGCCACTAAATTTTTACTAGAATTGTGTGAGTAATCTATCTAATTTTTTTTTTTTTTAATTTTTATTTATTAATAAATAAGTGTACTACACAAATACACGCAACTGCCTAAAATATTTAATGATAGTTTTTTCGTATTAGTTCACAATATCATTAGGTCATAACTTTCGACAAGAAACATTTGACGCTTTATTTACTTTTATCCAGAACTAAGTCGTAAATTTGACAGAGCTTTAAATTTTCTTTGTGAAACCCACTCCTCATACTCGGCATTAATTGCTGCCTGTCAAAATAATGTATTCAGTCTGTAAATATCGTTTGCAGATCGATACATTGATGATATGCGAACAACTTTCATTGTGGTTTAGTTAAGACTTCAAAAACAAAATTAAAAATAGCAAACTTTCTCTAGCATGTTCGACAATCGCGATTTTAGGAAGAACTAACTACTGGTGGTGTAGATGGTCTTGGTACCGAAAGGATTAAGTCGGGGAAATCAGAGTGGTTTGGTATTCCCCTGAACGTGCACATCAATTTGGTGCAGTTGGATAAAGCATTTTTGAGAGTAACATTTTAGCAATGGCTATGGTCGATTCCTTGTAATTAAACTAAACATAAAAAGTTAGCAACTTTACACTTCATTAAGTTAATGCCAAATAAAACTTATTTAATTTTGCTTGCATAACCACACCATTAGTCGATAAAATAAAGTTAAATAATAATATTAATCTTATTTCGTTGTGTCAGCAACATGAGCTCGCATATTTTTGTTTCACCGCTATAGATAACCAAAGTTAACATTGTCATTACGTTACCATACGCAATTAATTTTGTTTGGCTCAAAAAAATAAATTCCTGTAATTTATAAATGACATATAAAATAAATGAGCTAAAAGGTTTAAGTTGCAGTAAAATTATAATTCAGATGTTGTAAACGTATAGCAGAACAGCAAAAAAATGTGACATAAAAGAACTTCACAAATTGAAGACAAGGAAGACAAACAAGTAATGTTCTTTCAATAGTAATGATGAAGTTCGCCAGTTGTAAGATTCATCGTGTACGTGAAAATTCTATCCGTAGTTTAGCCTTGGATGGGTGACCAACTAGGCTCTGATCGCCCGTCCGTCTGTACGTCTGTGATAAAAAAGAAATCATAGTGGTTAATATTAATAATATTGTTGAAAGTTTTTTCAAAAATATTTCATATTTATAATGTGGGTTGTTCCGATTTAAAGTTAATTTTTAATTTTTTTAGAGTAGGTGTGTCCATTGTGTTGTATTTTTAGACTCTCATGGCTTTGTTATCTCTGTCAAATGCATTCACGACAAGACGTGAATTAAAAGTCCTCTGTACAAAGAATCGTCAATGCTCTAAATTTACATTGTAAATTTGACCTCGTTTTAGGATGTGAATGTAAAGAAAAACCACTTGGAACTAAGAGACTATACTTTTTAAAAGAAATTATGCTCAAAATTTTGTTGGAAATGAAGAATTTTGAACCAGTATTTTTATATTGGAGTTCATTTACAGACAAAACAATGTTAAAATGTATACTTTTTCCAAAAGAAGTAGGAATAGGTCGTTTGTCAATAAGGTTGGTAACTTCCAGATGGATAGTATAAAACAAGAAAAGTATAAATGATTAAAATTTAATTGAAAACGAGTGCTTAGTGTGAGTATTAGACAGTTACGGTTTACTGTAAAAAAACACAGATAGCAGTTGTAAAATGCATGACAAAACTGACTAAAACTTCTCTACACTGTGTAAACTCGAATTTAAAGTTAAAAATATCTTGTCCGTACGTTTGTTTACTTCAAATCACACTTTTAAAGTGCAAATCCGACTACAATTGTTTATATATGAATTTAAATAGTAATGCAGCAATGACAGTAGTAGGTACGCGTCCAAGTAAATAATTACACAGCTAAGCTAATAGCAATAGAAGCTTGACAGTGATTTGTTTTTGACATTTATGCATTATTACTAACTAAATGGGAAAAAATCAAATTTATATCATCCTTAAAACCCGCAATAATGATTTCTTTGTCCCGTTTTTGAGCAGATTACAAAGTGTGTGAAGTCTGTCATGATTGAATCATTGGAAAGCATTCTAAACATTCACTATTATTGTTTTACAACAAATGTAAAGGTAAAAAATCAGTTTCAAATTATAGGTAATTGATTGTTATGCGTGTTACAAAATGAAAAATATTGTAATTTGTTACCAGCTGTAGGTGCATTTGACATCTAAACATTACGTGCTATTTCCTATTAGCAACTAGCTGGTATGTACATGACTACCTGCCTATCAATTTGTTTGTAATATCGACTGCCGGCCCTGCAGGTGCGTGGAAATATGCCATAGATTGATAGTAACATTTTTAGAATATCTGTTTATATTTGTGTGTAATTCCAAGTAAATTGTTTTATCTAAGAACACGAGCATCTGGGAAAATTTAACAAAAATAAAAGTGATTAGTATTTTCTTCGAAATCGTGTGTAGTGTTTCCTGCAAAGTTTCATTTTATCAACAGTGTAGTCAGATCTGAGAATCTGTGATTCTCAAGCATCAATACTCTATTGAAAGCTTGTGTGGAATAAAAAGCTCTCAAAAAGTGCATGTAACGAAAGGATCATTCAAGATTTATAAATAACCTAAAACAAATATAAACATGATTAATTAAATGCAAATTTTAAATAGTCGACGATCTTAAATTTAGTATTTATCACAAGATTTTTGTGCTCAAGTAAACAAGTAAGGATAAGACCGTCTCTATCTCCAGGAAGACATACAATGTTTTAATAAACGTATCCCTGAAATATCTGTTATTATGATAAAACCCGTTTGTAGTTTGAAGTAAAATATATGTAATTACAATTTCACAATATCACATTTGGATGAGTGTACGTTGTTATTATTGCACAGTGCAAATAAACTTTCGCCTCATCATCTGTAAACCACATTTGTTGAAACGAGTGTAATATCAAGTAATAAATTATCTATGATCTTGAACCACAGCTTCAAGGACTTTTTTTGCATAGATATTTGCATAAATTGTTTTAAAATACGGCCATTGTTCCAATTAGCATAAAATTACTATAGTGGATACTTTGATTTCTGTTTGCCATGTAGCAAAACATGGTACGTCACACCTAGATTGTACTTTTGTAAACAAGATTCATAAAAACTTGTCAAGTTCAAGGCTTTAGTCTATTCTGTTTACATATGTATAATGTTTTTTCTTTTGCAGTTGAAAGCCCGTTCGGTGCGAACATGGCGTCATAGTGGAGACCATGGTGGTGAGCTTTCCGTATTTTGCTGGTGAGAAGAGCTTAAAGGGCGGTCACCCTCGCCCTGTGAATTGTCAAAAACTCCATGTATGAGCAGTTTACCAGCATTATGGCCCGATCATTCTTCAAACGAATAAAAGTGCTGTTTCGTCAAATTTGGTCAGTAAATAATGGGAATTTTTAATAACGTGACACAGTGGTGGCCTGTAAACTTAGTGCTTGTATTTATGACTGTAAATAATTTAAATCAAATCACCTGAAGTTCAATGTGGTACATCTACATGGTCTGAATAAAATTGACTCTCAATTGCACTACAACTTACAGCACAAAATTTGTATGGCATTACTATCATTTTTGTACTAAATAGACTCTTGGATACTGAAGATTATCGCCTGTGAAGCGGCCTTTCTCTTAATTGCTATAGACTCGCATAATTTTGCCTAATTTACCGAGGAATACATAAAACAAATTTGGACAATATACTTGATTTGTATGTAGAAAACAGCGCTACAATCTTCAGTAACATCAATGTTGTAATAAACCATAGTTGTAAAGGAATATTTAGAGGGAGGAATTTTTATAAATTCGAGATGGTGGTTGGTCCAGATTGATACACAATTCAATAATTTGGAATGTTTCTTGTTACCAACCTCCACTATATAAAAGGGATTTCGGTAGCTCATACATATAAATACATAATAACAAAACTTGGTGTTTATAAAAATTGTAAGGTTCCCAGGCCTACAGACTAGGTTTTTTGACTTGTGAAAAGTTGTGTTGTATATTTTTATGTACCTATGTAAGAAGTTTAAAGTTGAAAGTGTTTTCAATGTACAAAATTATATTTCGGCCAAAATGAATAAAATCTACATTTATTACGAATTTATATTGTAGATATTGTGAGAAAATTTTCGTGCAATTTACAAAATGATGTCGACTTTTTTGTACATATAGAATTTTAAATCTGTGCATTTAAGAAAAATGTCGCATTATATAAAAACAAAAGTTTAGAGAAATGTGCTTTGAGATTGTTTGTACATAACAACAGTTGTTTTTATATAATGTTAATTACTGCAATATTTTTACACAGTAGTTAAATGTCTGTAATAGATTTAGTTTGTCTTAAGGGAGATGCGTAATAGTTTCGTTGTAGTAATCTAATGCTAATTTTAAAAGTTTGGTTTGAAGAAATAAGTTGCCTTTATTAGAAAAAAAATTACTGTGCATATTACTGCCATTTGGAAATTTTCGAAATTTCAACTACGAACGAAACTTTTAAAGTTGGTTAGTTGCTATGAGATTTTATACTTTTAGGATTTATTTTAAGCCATGTTGTTGCCATATTACCGCTTACTGAACTTTAACTGGCCACGAAAGTAGAAAACAACAATGCTGCCGAACAACTGCCCTTGTTGTTGAAGGAATAACAAACAACAACTCGCTATCAATGGTAACTGCCATCAAACTAAAGTTGCGCGGTGGATTGGTGAAATCAAAATTAATTTAAAAGTGGGTGTTGATTTTGAACTTAAAAAATCTTGTTTTTAAATATTAGGGGTAAAGATAGTAGGACTTTTAACAAATTGAAAGACTTTTTTTAAATTGTGTGTGAGTGAATTGTGTTTTGTAAAACGGATACGCTGCGATTTTGTAGGAATGGAAAAAACTGAATTTGTCAAAAAATGTATAATCTGAGTAGATACTACTATAGGGTGTGCATAGAACATATAAATTTTTTTTATATAAAACAATCTTGTGTGTAGGGTAAAATTATAACATATTATTTAAAGATATTACCCATTTTTGTAAACATGAATGTTGCACGACATACAAAGGTCTATTATTTTTTGTTAAATTTGGAAAATATAAAGAGCTCGAATTTAATTTTGTGTGATTTTTGAGATCTACTAAGTTTTATTGTACCTATGAAATGGGTAATAAATTACATATAAAAAACCAGTGATATGTTTTAAGTATTTTTGCACCATTACGTGCAGTTGTGAGTAAACATTATTCTTGTGATACAAGCTAATAGCCATATAGAAAATAATTATTACAAAAAAATATTTCTTTTACTTTCTATATGACTATTTTTGCACGTTGTAATACTTAGTTGCAATACACATATTATAAGTTTATTGATTTTTAATAACTAACAAAAAATTACCCAATAAAAATATTTTTTATCATCGAATTTAATGGAATTATTGCTCTCCTGGTTTGTCAAGTCGACCGAGGTCATCATTTTTTGTTTTTTCCTGTCATTTGAAAAGTCAAAAATTACTCATAAATATAGGTTCAAGAATGGCGTATTCTATGTTTGAACGTCCCAAATTACATAATGCAAAGTCCTTAAAATTTTACCCAGAAGAATACGTAATTCCATTTTATTAACTAAGCTGCAACATATTACTTTCCTCTTCTTTAAGGATCACCATGTTTCGTTTCGGCATAAAAATTTACCCCCAGATTTTGAATTGACGGTGGAAAATTACAGCAATCATCAGGTTAGTCATATTAAGGACAAAGATAAAGGAAATTACTCAATTCAAGCGCAAAGTTCAACACATAAGAAGTGTCCAATCTACATTCACAATTTCACTAAAGTGCATCACAACGATGGTGATTTCGTTCCAAAGAACGGCAAAAAAATTCAAAATAAAAAAAAATCAGTAATGGATAAACTCGAAGAAACCTATTGGGCGAACTGGAAACCTGACAAAACTGAATTGAAAAAGTCAATGTCTCCTCTATTACCAATGAAAATTCCAAAAACTCCAGAAATTCAAGTTATAAAGAGCGCTCCCGAAAGACGGAAAAAAATTAAAGTGTATCCACCATCAGACGACAGTGTTCCAAAGGACCAAGCAGAAAAGAAAGAGAAAAATAAAAAGATATCTAGCAAATCTCAAGAAATACAGACCGAGGATCTTCCCACACTTCCAGAAATTGTAGAGAAACCAGAAGAAACGAAAAATGAATCTGCACTAGAAATTGTCGATGTCAGTGCTTCAGAGGAAGCTCCTGTTGACAAAAAATTTCTAAAACACACCGATTCTTTCATTATCAATGTTAAGAAACATCAAGCGGAGAAGGAACATTTTGAACAACCGAAATGCATAAGACTATATAGAAAACCGGGGAAGATCTTGTCCAAAAATTTCGTTAAAGGTGGTTCTTACCCTCTAAAGTCGTGTTTAAAAAAGGAAAGTAACTTCTCGAAAAGAAGTAGTAAACATAACAGGCCTGGAAGTCCAATAATAGTTTCGAGTAGTTTTGGTACGAAGAATAGGTTCGGTAAATTTCATCGCTGATAATTAAAATTACATTCCAACATGTATCATTGAAAACAATAAAAATAATAATACTCTTTATTTTGTTACATATTTGCTCGCTGATTACATTCTTGTACTTTTTGCTTAAGAACTTCGTCACAAACTTTTCTGGGTTTGAATGGTAGGTCAAAGTCTCCATGTAAAAAGGTTTGCCCTAACAGAATATTTTCTAATATGTGGGGAACCGCAGCCTTCAGACGAGCAATTTCTAATTCGTTGGTTCTTGGCATATGTGTGGAAGACACGCCTTGAGGTCCTTAAAATAGAGTTATAAGGTTATCGTTTGATCAATATGGCAGTTAAACGGATGTTTTTGTTGTTTGGCACATGTAAATTATAAGTAAAATGCTTGGTTTTGACTTAAAAAATGTTTCGTTTTATTTTGGAAGAAGCCTATGTGGACAATTTTATAGTACTTCTCAAAAGTCACTTCCCTCTCTGTTTTAATTATCCAGTTACATAAACGAGGTGCTAGATTTTGACTTGCAAAAAAGTGGCGTTAAGTTCAAAGTTTTAAATGAAATATTTCAGTTTTAAGTAAACCGTTCCAATTTCCCTTCAGTTCTCAATATGTGCGACAAGTTTTATGTCATGTGGTCAATAACGGTTGACGAGGCGATCTTCAAAATTTTAAAAGAATTGTAATGAATGTTCCAAGTGTTCGTCATTCACCTCTCGAAGCAGAAAAGGCGGATTTCAAACTGTTGCCCAACATTACGTAATATTTCAGGGGTCAACTGAGTACACACTTGCGTTATTCGTTGCCGTAAATCTTGTAAATTTCGTGGTCGTGTACGATTTTACATCGAAAAAAATGCACTGGAGTGAAATCTGGGCCACTTTATGGATCCATCCCTACCTTTCCACCGACAACCATATATCTCATGTAGAAACGCTCTTCCCGTTCGAAAACAATGCAATGGTGTCCCGTCTTGTTGAAAAAATATGCTTTAGTAATTAGCGAATTGATCATTAAGATGCTCCACACAGAGTGGAAACGTTAAAATATCATTTCTTTGCTGAGGTTGAATCTCAAATAACGGAAATCGAATAATCAAATGTTCATTCGGCTCAAAGTATCTAAGAAAAACTTAGAACCAGCGATTCCATGGAAAGTTTAACTGGAATATTTGGGCTACTTGAATCGGAAAAAAGCCTATTTGATTCACTTAAAGTATTTTTTCCGATGAAAAAATTCGATTAATTTACCAAGTACCTACATGGAAGATGAATATAAAAATTTCAAATACTAATGGATATGGAGCGAGTAATATTAGACACTTTTTGACTCACAAAAATACCATCAATTGTGTCCTTATAATTCTAGGAAAGCTGAAAAATCCTTTGGTCCTATAATGTAGGTAAGTACTGCAATATAACATCTCTCCACAACAAATTTAGCGATTTATCTGTGCATGTTCAACTTTAGAAGGATTATAACTGTACTCTATATTGTTTTGTTGTAATGGTCTTTGGTCATAACACGCTTGCTCTCTGGTCTGTATTTTAATAATCGGTAATAATGTAGCCCCTGAGGATTCTTCTCCAGACGTCGACTTTTGTCACGAACTGAGTCTGCCTTTCTCTACTTTTCGCTTCATAGTTGCTACAGAAACATCACATGCTAAAGCTACAGTTCAAAGGGATTGCGCAGGGTTCAATACCTGAAATTTCAACCTTTTCTGATAATCTAGGTCTCTCAACGCTACTTATTTTTCTAAATATGTCTAATATTATCTAGTTCTCAGAGATGCGTTTGACATTCAAGATTTTCAGAATAACTGACTGCCCATGCAAATGTTCACTTGCTTCCGTGTGGAACACTACGGCACCTACGCCTTTTTAAGTAGAATATTTATATCATGTTAGTCTAAATTGTGAGAAAATATGATATGCCTTGAAGACAACATATTTCAAAAGTACAGAGTTGGGAGAAAGGAATTATTTCAAAAATTTGATCTGTTGTAGTTTCTAACTTTATGTGATTTGAACCTTTGAACTTACGAAAAATAACACCAACAAGTTTTCAAATGGATCATGTGAAACCTCCCACCCATTTTAAAATTTTTAAGTGAATGTATCTTGTTGCATCATTTGAAGTATGAAGGGAATGATTTAAACAAAAATGAATCGCATTCGACGCCACAGCCCCCAACTATTGTCACTTGTTAAATTTGTTGTTCACAGTTCATGCTAAGATTTTAAATTCTTCATGGTTGTAATATCGTTTAATTATAATCGTATAAATGGTCCTATAAAAACACGTGGTGGAAATTTACTTATTCAGGTTCAGCTTATTTTTTATAACAGTGGTACCTAAAAATTCTGGATATTTTTATACAAGTTATTACATTATCCAAACTTCATAACGTCTCTAACACTTTAAAATAGTTTATTCACGGCATTGAAACCATTCTCAAACGTTGATCCATTTTGCGAGAAAGAACCGTAAAAATTACCATATATCTGTTAAATTATATTACTGTGGACTCTAAATGACAGGGGTATTTCATGTTTATGTTGTCTTCTATTTACGAGTATGTACTATTTACCTATATCCTAATTATTATTTTCTCACAGTTTGAATTTGAACATTTATTCTCGAATTATTATTTTGACTTTGGTTTGCTACGTGTACTTCATTTGTGCTTTGTTTTATGTGCTGTGTGAATTCTTTGAATCTATGATGTAATCTTGATGAGCTCGTTTTTTACTTAACCTGTGTAAAGGGATGTCGACATGGAGAGCTTTTTGATTTGTTCTTAACTAAGCACGTGCCGGACCTCCGTTAATTAACAATAATAAAATGTCCATCGATCAATTGCAGCTATGGTAATAGGAGGGATTTATTTATTAGTTATCTCAAAAACTTTTTTTAAATATCATTCCAACTAGGGTACCTACTCCCTCGTGGAATGAGCAGGGCGCTGGTAATCAGTTTGCGAGGCGCAGTGGATTATTCAGTCAATTATTCAACATGCCTTGTCCAGCGAGGGTGTGTGTGTTCTGAATCTCGAACGCAACTCTGAAAAGTGACGAAAGCTCGATCGCCTTGGTCAGAGTCATCGCATCTCGTTTTGTTTATACTTAAATTTGTGGCAGATTTTCCTTCTCCGCAATGGAGAAATAAATAATATTTAAATTGTGAAAACTTTTTCCCAAACCAAAATCAATCATCTTATGGTGAGTAGTTTAATAATGCCAAATTTCTTCGTAGTCATTCAAAAAATCAAAGGGAAGATGACTTATAAGAACTCCTGTATATAGCTACACAAAATAGAAGTTTGAAGCTAGTGGTCAAAACTAATGACAACTGAACATACTCATATTACCTAATTGAACGATAGAAGTCATATAAGGCAGCAAATCTCCAATGTGGCCAGTCTGGGCCACGTAAGCACACTCTACACAGTTTCGTTCACCTCTGAACGCCTTAAGAAGTAAATTTATAAATCTGGTAATCGCTAGGGCATTAGAGTAACACATGGGACTGCCCTTAGTTAATAAAGTTTCCTCAGCGTTTGCTATTTCTTCTTGTAATTGTGCATACACTTTCTGAAGCAGGACTTAAGAAAACTATAATATATATCTCTTTTTAAAGTCATACGGAATTATACTCCAATTTAGGTCTTGCTTGCGATATGACAGGTACTGTAGACACTGGACTCATTCCACCAATTATGGGACAGTACAGACATCCCGGATCTACTTTTAAATGCTCAGCTATCATAGTACTGGCAATTACTGAAAAAGGTGTCGTTACTCCAATAATTTTTCGCGGATCATACGTTTCAGTTTTTTTATATTCCTATAAATTTGTATTTGAAATAAAATGTATAAAATAAAAATAAATCGATAAACACAAACTTCTGTCACCATTGGGACTAAAGCTTCAACTGGTGGTTTCGCTATACAAAATATAGCTGCTGGGTTAAATTCAGACAGGAAAATGGCAGCATTTCTAACATTGTCAATATTTTTGGCAAACAGTTCTTTTTGGGTTTGTCCAGATTTACATTGACAGTCACCAGTAGATATAACGATGTGTGCTCCCTTCACATAATAATTGTAAGAATGTACAGAATGTTGAAAATGTTACCTTTATAGCGTCTTTCATTGCTCGACAACTAAATGAACGTATGCAAGTACGTGTATCAATGGAGTTCAGATCTTCGGCCAGTCCTAAGGTGTTTTCTTGTTCATCATATACTCTTAGCTCTTTAACAAGCGGATGCTGCTTTAATAGGAAAGCAAGGTTACTACCAACGGTACTTAACGAATCCAAAATAGTAACAATGGGTTCAGCGGGCGGTGGTAGACAGATTGGTGTCGAGAACCGACGCCCAAGAACTTTTGTTAAGGTGTAACACGTAATTTTTGATCTACACAAAATCATTTTGACGAAAATTTTGATATGACAGCAATAACAAATTTTAATAGATGTGGATTTGTTTAAGGTAATATTGTTGATTATGCAACCACTGATACTGTCAACACTAAAACCAGAGTAAAACCGACCTTTATGTGGGTTTGCAGAAACTTTCTCCTGGATTATAAATGCGCAGTTAGCAAAAAAGTAAAAAACAACAGCAGTACAAGTTTTTTGTCAAATGATTCATAATTGGTCGTAATTAGTTCATGTAAATGAACAAATAGTAAAATTAAAACTCAATAATAACAACCTTCAAGATTCATTAGAGACATGTATTAAACTCTAGAGGAAAAAGTACTGCCATTTTCCACTCACGTTAACCTGGGCCACCCTGGGCCTGTCTAATTTGCAGGCCACTGTTGACCTTGCGATCTTGCAGAGTGACGTATTGAAATACTTAAACTGCGTCCTAATTTTTGTATTTGTTTATTTTTCTAGTAGAGAAGTGTTGACAAAACAATATTGTAGACTTTTAGCCTTTAAAATACTCCAATTGAGTTGAAATTTGGCATTAGCTTATAAGTTTACACAAAAAGTGTCGACGCAAAATTTCGGTCTATTGGGATACTTTTAAGTCCCAGTCTGTAAGGTTATTTTAGAAGTGGTTTTTAAAGGTTCCTTCAAAAAGCTTAAATTTAGTATTAACATTTATAAAGTAAATAAATGCCAAATATGTAACCTATATAAGCATTTTTATGTTCCAGTTTGCAAGATTATTTTAGGGGTTCTTTCAAATAGTCTAAAAATTTGTTATCAGCATTTCTGGTGTGGACAAATAACAAATACTAAGTTGGGACGCCAGATCAACAGTGATTTGCAAATTACAAACGCCTTGTTAACCTTCTCAAATTTTTAAATAATTATCACTTCAATTTCATTTCTCGCAATGAGAATTTTAACAAACAAACATATTTGAATCAATTCCTTTATTAAAACAGATAAGATATTAAAACATACTCATTATTACCTAAAGTTACTAGGTAGTGCTGACATGTATTTAGTTTCCTTAAAAAGTTTTCTGGATAAAAATAAAGACTCCATTTTTCACAATTACAATTTAATAGCATCTGCTAGTGAGCATGACAACCCTGTACCATCAGGCTCGACTTGCAAAGAAGTGATCTTTCCATTCTCTACAACCATGGAGTACCTCTTGCTCCTGACACCTCCCAAAGGAGCAATATCGACAGTCAAATCAAGTGCTTTTGTAAAGGCGGCTGCTGGGTCTGCCAAGAGTCGTACTTTACCAGAAGTATTTTGATCTTTAGCCCATGCAGACATCACAAAGGGGTCGTTAACAGATACGCAAACAATTTCATTGACTCCCTGACTTTTCAATTGATCAGCTTTCTGAACGTAGCCAGGTAGATGAGTCTATAATTATGATTTGTATAATCAATGAAGGTTGTGGTTAATGCAAAGTATTGATTCATGGTAATTCAAGGTTAGCTTACCTTCGAGCATCCTGGAGTGAAAGCACCAGGGACGGCAAAAATGATAATTTTCTTCCCGGCTGAGAGCTCAGCTAAATTGACTTTGTTCGTAGGAAGGTCTTCATAGAGATCAACACTTGGAATAGAATCACCAACCTAAAGAAATCAGTTTTGAAAATTATTATAAAATCAAATAGCATGACATGGTGTAGTGACTTAATTAAAAACAAACATGATCGTTTGACTTTTTGACATTGATAATTATTACATAATTCTATTATTGAAATGTTGTTTTTACCTGTGCCGGCATGTTGAGTGATGCTGTGGTTTTCAAAGACCTTCGAACTACTTGACTTACCAACGACTTGACAAATACTCTGTGTCTGCTCAATAAACTTCCACTCATTTTATACAAACCGGCTTTTTATTAATTCAAAACAGCAGTGTGCGTGTGTGTGACGAAGATAGCTGATAACCTTGATGTTGATGGTAATCGAATGCGCATGTGCAGTGCATACAATTATTGATAAATATAAGATCAGAGGCGTATCACAACACGGGTCAAAAAGATGTGTTCCCCAAAAGTTTTTCTTACCAAGATATTATTCAGTTGTTTTCACTACTTACGTTTAAAATAATAATATGGAAATTACCGAATGTATTACATTTACATTTATACAACATGGTGTATTGTTAATGATTTCCAAAGTTAATTAACAGTGACAGATAAGAGACATATTACAGTAAATTTATTCACGTCTGTAATTCAAATTTCTGCATGCGCTCTAAAATTTTGACGTAATCTCAGAACTCCGTAAAGTAATGGTCATTTCAAATTTTAATTTGATTTATGCCAACTACCTACCTTAGAAAAAGATACAATTTTGTTAGTATTATTGTATGTTGGATTACAGGTCAGTGACGTAACTACCGGTGTTCCATGTGTTCGCCGGAACACGGGCCCGCTTCTTCAAGGGGCCCGGTCTGGTCACACGAAGATTTTTTTTTTATTAGATTTTTTTATATTATTGCCCAAATTACATCCCGAAATAAAAAATTCGAAAATGTGCGGTAATCCCAGGATCGATGGTTCATTGCTATTTACGATTTTTTTGCTGCTAAGGGCTGGATTTTTGGCGCATCTCAATATCATAGACTCAATAAACTCAGGTTTTAGCGACCGGCACCGACGGTCGAAAATGCATCTGTTTCTAATAAACCTGTCGCAGTGTCGCAATCCCATTGTGGCAAATCTAACACCCCATGTAGTACATTACCAATGTTTATCCGACAAAAGTATGACTAATTTATGGTGCGGGACAACAAAATACTTAAATTTTGTCCTCAGATCTACAGTGAAACTTCATGCTGTAATAAGAGATGAAAAAAAATTCAGTTTCAGTTGTTTTATGAAAACTTTCATATTTTTAAAACTATTTTAATTTTGTACTTGTGGTGCTTTTTTGGAATTATAAAATGTATCTGATGTATGTTACAACTAGTAGAAAAAACTGGACTGCGAAATTATTACAGAATGAATATCTAGTACCTGCACTAGTTTCATTGCAATTTTCACAGCATGTTTCACTTCTTTTACAATACCTCTTTCGGTGGCTTCAGCGGAAAGACCTTTTTCGAAATTAAAAATGACTAAAAAATTTTTAAGAAACACAATGGGCCAATGCAGATTATCTTCACTGAATCTCTCAATTGGAAATCAAATTGCCAAAAGCTTAGATGAGTCAAATTTTGTATCAACTTGTGCCCATTGGAAAGCAAGAAGAAAACAATTTTGAGATTAAAAAAAAATTGGCATTTTTATCTATACTTCTATACTTCTATACTTACTCATATTATAAAGCTGAAGAGTTTGTTTGGTTGAATGCGCTAATCTCAAAAACTACTTATAGGCTATATATAACATCACGCTACAATCAATAGGAGCGAAGTAGAAATGAAAAATTCGGAAAAACGGGAAAATTATTCATCCTTTGACAGCTTCCGTTGTTTAAACGGTTAAAGTTACGTAAAAATCATGTATGATGAAATTGTTCCTTTCTAAAAGTTCTAAAAACAGCATATGTCTATCTTTTAAGGTCAACTCAGGCTTGACCGATTTTTATGAAATTTTTTGTGTATATTCGGTAGATCTGAGAATAGGTCGTGAACAATTTTTTATACCCCTAAATGATAAGGGTGGCCACCAATTTTTTTTTTTTTCGACAAAATTTGTATTTTTATTTTTTTAAGATTTGGCATCAAAAAATACATATAACCCTAAATTTTCACCCTTCTACCACTAACCCCCATTTTTTAATAACGATATGTGTATCTTTGCTTTCATCCACAGATGCGCAGTAGGGTTGCAAGATGGCTATTGAATATAATCATTGTCGTAGGATAAATTTTTATGTATAATTTATAATTTAATTTAATTATATTAACATGTATTTATTTTAATTTAATTTTTTATTTAACTACCAAAATATTCACTAGAAATGCCAAAACAACGTTTGTTTGGTCGGCTACTTTCTAATATGTATAATTGTATATGTTTTAATTCAGTGTTTCAGGTAGAATGATTTTATTAAAACGTAAGCCCTAATTGCAATCTACTCATACTTTACTCATTATACTCGTGATTTTAAATATTTTTATTTCGCTGTTCATTAGGGGCCCCACAGAGTTGTAGAACACAGGCCCGCAGTTTGATTGTTACGCCACTGTTACAGGTGTGTGAATTCATTCACAGACCAACAATGAATTGTTATCATAAGTCAACAGCAAGCAATGACTGCTTTATCCAGATAGGGACTGTTAAGCAATTTCGAAAATAAAGAATATTATATGCATTAAACAGTGGAAAGAATCGTAGGCGAACAACTAAATAAAATCTTTCTAAATATGTCAAAAATATAGTACATCACTAGGCAATAAAAACAGGACAGAGAATGATGATCTTGTAAACCAAAAACATTATCTACTGAGAAGATTAAAACAGTAGCTACTATCAAAGTGTCCTGTGTGGCAACTTTTTAAGAAAATTAGTGGCTAAAAATTAATCCAGTTTTGCATTTCGCACTCCTTCATTTTTTTTTATTTCGACAACGCATGGCTAAATCCATAACATAAAACATCTAGAAGTATTAATACCGCAGTAGAACTGTTCAAACAAGTCACACAGTGACTAATGCTGGGGGTTTTTTATATCTTATATAATGTATTATTCTATTAATGCTTGGCAACGGTCTTTCTTCTTCAGAAAATAAAAATTTTGTAATCTATATTACATATAATTAATGTTTCACTTAAATAAGTTAGAGCAAGATTTTCATCGATGCAGTCATATGCATCCTATTCGGCTACGTAGGTAAATACTGGGTGACTATTAATGATTGAAGCAAATTTTTGCTTTGGTAATTTTGAATTACTGATATCCATGCTCTACGTCTGTTCACAGTTCAATTTTGACATGAACATGCCTAACACACGTGCTGATTGGTTGAGAATAGAGCAGCTATCATAAATGTCACTTTGACACTTTCTGTTCGACCAGCAGTGTAAACAAATCCACTGGTAGGTAATAGTTATTTACGTGGCAAGCTTAGTAAATTAGCCTTTACGGGCGAGCCGGAATGTTTGCAGGGCGAGCGACGTAGGAGCGAGCCCTGTAATCCGGTGAGCCCCAGTAAAGGCTAGTTGCAAGCGAGCCGCGTACAACGTTTTACTTCCTCTTGCTGAAAATCCTGAAAATGAACAACTTTGGCATCTCTAGAAATTTTACTTGAAATTACAGTCATGGAAATTATAGTTATTTTTCATAGTTTGCTCTGGTAACTATGGAAAATTGAATTGTTTGAAAATAACGGGACTGTCAATTTGTAAATTCGATTAATAATTTAAATAGTTTAATTTTGTTTCTGAGCTCTGTTAATTGTGGAATTCGATGAAGATGAAGAGTTTGAAGGTGATTTTAACGTTAGTATTAGCACAGTATTAGTGAGATTAAGAAAAAGGCCGACGCAGCGAATGTGTGTTTGATTCCGGTGCTATCATGACAACGTTTTACAGGCACGGTGCCTGTAAAGCTGCCACGGTAACGCTTTACAGGCAGGGTGCGTGTAAAGGCTAATTTACCGAGTTAGTTCAGACGACAGTAAACGAGCTTTAACAAGACAAGACGAAGTAAACATTTTGAGAGCCACC
Source organism: Zophobas morio (assembly GCF_036711695.1). Lineage (NCBI taxonomy): Eukaryota > Metazoa > Arthropoda > Insecta > Coleoptera > Tenebrionidae > Zophobas > Zophobas morio. The sequence goes on from NW_026972107.1 coordinate 22,811,565, forward strand.
CATAAGATTTTGATATTAATGTGATACAGATAATTTTAAATTAATAGAAGGTACAACATTAGCTGGTAGGTACGTGATTCTAATTGTGCCCTTAGATCATATAATAAATAGATACCACCACGCCGTGTTCTTTCCCTAGGACAGCCTGTGACGACATCCTCCTGTCACACATCTCTCTCGTGCATGGAGGGATTACAATGAAGCTATCCTTGCCTGATCACTATTTGAATTTTGCGCGCCTAAATTTTAGGAAGTATGTCTGAACCCGTGGTCTGAACTAACTTCGGAAGAAAGATGTTGACAGCTTGATTTTATAAATAATTCACAGTAGATAACGGAAAGGAATAGTAAATTATTGGGCAGCAATTGTGATCCTTTATGACTACATCACTTAAAATAGGATCTTTGTTCTAAATTCTAAAATTGTTTTTTGTACAACAACTCGAAAGAGAGGTTAGAAGAAACATCTGTCAAAAGCGATTTGTTGCGCTGGTGCGGTACAAGGATGGAAGTGAAATAGACATATACAGATGAAATGCATATAACAAAGATGAAGATGTGGTGATCACACAAGGATAGCATTATACTACTCCCCTTGACGTAGAAAACGACAAGAGATAGCTTCATGTCTAGTCACAGCTTTCAGTTTGAGTATTGGTATCTATTTATTATATGATCTAAGATTGTGCCGTAATTTTATTTACAGGAAATATACTACATTAACATTAACTGATATTATAAAACAGTACTAAAATAGAAACAATTGTCGATATGGAAAAAAACAAAGAAAATTGATTGGAAGTTGGTTGTTTATATGTATATGTACGTTCTGATGCTACTTAAAACACGCGCATTTTACGTGTTGCCTAACACCGTCGGTGACGAAGTGAAAATCATAGTTCCAGTTCAGTTGAAACATCCTGTACACAAGTGAGATTTTGCCACGAACGAGAGCTTTTGAATAACAGGTTAACTAATATTTGAAATTGTAAGTCATAAACACAAAAAGCCATCAGTCTTTACGTTTTTAATACCTATTTTTAAATTTAACAACCAATAAAAAAATCAAACAGTTGATATATTACAAATTCCTATTTTCTTTGTTACAAAACACTGTAATTAGCTTAGGAAGTAAGTAACTTTCAAGCCAAAAAAAAGCCATTCTGCACTCTTGCTTACGAGTAGCTTTTGGCTGAATTTCTACTCATCTCACCACTATAACTTCTTTAACGTTGCGACTTTCCCTATTTTCAGATCGCCACCCATCTCTTACAAATCTGAAATAGTCAACAGACTCTGGTCCAGTGTTAACCAACAACTTTGGTGCTTCTTCATTTGAACTCATATTGGCTATTGAAAGGTTAAAATCAACTGTTGATATATCTGTTTGATTAGTGGTTTGACAATTTGGATTGATCACGTTTGCGTAACTTTGCTGTTTTTCTTTGTTGAATCTCAATAAAAATTATTGGTTTTCTAGTACGTGCGGCGATGATGGGTGACTCATCGTCGGTGACGGTGGCTGGACGGCGTTCGCTAACGAAAAGCCTGGAAGCGGAAGTCGCGAATGGGTGCTCCACACAAGTCTAGAAGCAGTGACGGAGGCGTTTCGAGAAGGAACGCGTGGCTGTTTAAATGGGAACCACCGTCGGGAACAGACAGTGTGGTCCAGACAATGGAAGAAGTAAAATCTAGTCAAATTCATTCCAGTCGGATTTATTTTGTACATAATCGCTCTGTAATTAGTCGTGTAAATTTGAATTACTCAGAAATAAATTGTTGAGTTTTACCCACGCCGATTTTATTCACCGATCAACGTAATAATATTTATAAACTTAAAATAACATGTTATTAGCTACTTCTGGAACCATTTTCTTGTTGTGGCTGGGTTCTAGCGCAATTGGAAAATTCTATGGATGGACAGGTATAATACATAAATGCTTTACAATTTCAAGTTAAATTATTTTTATATCCACTAAATAAATAGGTTGCATATTTTCTAAATGCTCACCACATGGAAAAAGAACTTTTGCTAATGAGTTGGTCTTACTCAGAGGAAGTATACCTTAAAAACTACGTTACTCCCTTACTCTAATCATACTATTACATACCAATTGGTATCAGTCCACTAGTGTTTTCCTGCGTTCCTTTCAACAACCCTGTTATAACTTCAGATAAAGTACCATCACCAATATCATCCGTGCTTTATAAATGATTAATGAGAGTCTTTGCGTGCCCTTCAGATTCAGTTTTAAGGTAATGCTGAATAAAAGGTACCTACTTTGCTTTCAATGATTGTTTAATAGAAAGGTTCTTTTGTTACAGTATTTTAAATTTCAAAACATTGTCTTTTGTTTGTTTGCTTCTTAATAAAGTTTGTTTTTGAGTTACAAATTGTTCACCTGCAACCACAAGCTGAAATGATCATATTTTCATAAACCTTGATTACAGCGTTGCCATATTTATCGTAAAACATTATTGGAAGAGGAGAGTACTTGGTTGGCGCGCAACACAGAGGTTTTCGAATAACCTCTGGAGCAAAGTTAGTGATTCTCACATGGTTGGGTAAATTGTCGTCATTTCTATAACACGTACCATAACAATTACGAGCATTATAACGTGAAGGAGCTATTATAAATTTCATCCAATTTAATTTTTCAAATTCGATGTGTAAGTCATGTCTTCGACACAGGCTGCTGTGTAAGTCGCTTTCATTATGTCGGAAGAATCCTATAATTAAAAATTGTAGTTTTTGTGAAAAAAAAAAGGTTGATGTTACCGTTATTTGATGATTCTGATTTTAAAATCAAAAACGTTCTCAAAATGTCTTTACTAGTTTCCTTAAAAATACTAAACTGCTCCTCATTTGGTTTAGAAATTGTAATAAATAACGAAAGATCTGTTTTGTTTTTAAACCAGTTGACGAGAGCATTCGTTAATTTAAATATCTATAACAAATGCAACCATTAAAGTTTTATAAAAGCAAGGGTTTTCATTTACCTGCCATCCGCTTTCTGCTTGATAAATGTAAATCACGTTTAATAGTTTGTGCGCGTCTGGATTAACCAAAGTGGTTTCGTTGATATACTCGTTTTCCAGTTGATAAAGTCGTAGTATTAAAGACTTCTGCAACAGGTTTTTCTCAACTTTGTGGAAAAAATGTAATTCCACTTCAGAAATATTTTCAGTTATGTCTACATTGCTGATGTTATATTTAATGATACTTGAATTTTGCGGTTTAGTATTGAAAAGGAACCGTATCGGACTTGTTACGTTTTTTGAAAACATTTCATAATATTTACTGATGTAAGTGGGTAGTTTTGGTCTAGTGACGTTTTTCCAGTTGTAGTCCCACTCTGGGTCCAAAAGTGGATGAGTCAGAATTTCCGTTAACTAGAAATTGACAGTATCAATTACCATTTGTCCATAATAACACACCATATCCAACTTACAGCCTTTTTTCTCGAAACATTATTTCGTAATTCACTCAACTGAATTCCTGACTGATATCCATGAGTAGCATTGTAGGCATTCAAACGACTGCGAATTACATATTCGTTGCTAGTTTTATTTAAACTGAAATAATAAGTTTTGGCCTCACATTCCAAATTTATAACTAGAAAACAAAGAGTACAAAAAGCGGCTTTTATTGACCACATTTTAACTACAAATGTGAGTGATGTAATTTAAAAATTAAGTCCCATTAGATACGCCCAGGCAGCAAGGGAAGTTGTAAATTCTTTAATCTGAGAAGTAATTTGAAAAATAACCCGTTTTGTGTTGATTGTGATTGTGAGATTAACTAGCGGCATGAAACTACAAACCGCGCATTTTTTTTTAAACTGACCTAGTCAAGCATGTAGTAAGGTTATGTTTACAATTATAGAAAGAACACTACAACAGTACCTAGTAAAATTTTATTGGTATTTCAAAGTTAATCATGAAGGTTGGACCCACAAAATCACAAATCACAAATTCAATGCAACCCTGGATGTTTCTAGCCCACTATACAGTGGCGGCACGCTCCTTTTATTGGCGTTATTGTCCCCCTGCATTGTCCGAGAATCCCTCAAAGTAACAGTTGTAAAATTTTACTAGGTACTGTTGTAGTGTTCTTTCTTTAAGTGAATTTATTTGTATTAGGAATATATAAAGTATAAATCCCTTTTTGAACCTCTGTAATGTTACAGAGCCCCCATAAAAATGCAGTTTAGTTTAAATGAAATGGAAAATATTAAAATGCGTACGTATTTAATATATAAATTGAGTGGTTCTTTATTTTCTTTCATCAAAGTATTTTCTAATCTTGTTCAACAACGAAATATCAAACAATGTTTAAAAGAGCAAACTTTTTTTACGAATAAAATAATTTTAGATAAATATTTTTGTTAATTTTGTAATATTCATATTAGAAATATAGTTTGATTCTTCCTCTTTCTATAAAATAAAGTAGCAAGTAGATTTTTAAGGAGGACCAATCAACGATCGCTATTTCTCAGCCATCTCAGCATAGCAACAGCGTCATAAAACTGTTGATCAGAACAAACCAGAGTCAACTTTCTTTCAACCTGACAATATTTAAGGCACCACTCTGTATATTGATTCTGACTGTTGAATGTCATAAATTCGCTTTTGTCGCTAACATAGAAATTTCATTGGCGCATTTTTTATTAAAGAACCGTCGGTTATGAATAATAAATGATTATAATCGTATTTGCGTTGCCAGTTGCCACGGCTTTCACAACGTATCTATCGATCACTAATTTTGTCGTAATTCATATTTTGGCGGGAGACAAATTTGGTAGTGACGCCACTCGTGGACCAATCACAGTACGTCCTGGCCCGGGAAGTGAGTTTATTTTTATACAGCGCTACGTGATTGGTCGTTCGCAGCTAGATGGTTTGTCAATTTTGTCCGGCTTCGCATTTAAGACGCAAACGCCAAAGCAGCCTTCGATTAGATTGCACTGTGTATTAAAAAATCACCGTAAATCTCCGTTGACCGACGCTTCGAATTTGGGTAACTAATTGTAAAAATAGTATCTGCGACAGCGCAATCACCGTATTTATAATTTCTTGTAACCAAATCGCCGTTTTGGCTGCGAATCTCGTCAGTACAGTAATCTTAAACCGACGCCCTGCCATACCCGACATTTTGTTTTTGATTTGCTTTGCAATACGAACACAGTGCGTCAACACCACGAATTGGGTACCCCGCAAAACAATCGCCGTTATTTAGTTAAGTATTCTTCCAACTTAGCGAAATGCATCATCCGCACACAGTTGTAAGTTGCACGTTAACCTCCGCTATCGTTTTGACATTGTACCCAAATCGCTTAAAAACGTACGAATTCGCCCAAACGACTGATAATTTGACCTTTTCTACGCAATTCTACGTTCCACAGAAACATGGGCGAACGGGAAGATGAGCGAAGCGCAAGGGTCTACGTCGGGGGGCTCACAGACTCCGTCAAGAAAGAAGACCTCGAAACAGAGTTCGAAAAGTACGGCAAACTGAACTCAGTCTGGGTGGCTTTCAACCCGCCAGGTTTCGCTTTTATCGAGTTTATCAATCACAGCGACGCTGAGACAGCTTGTGATAACCTGAACGGAACTGACTTCTTGGGCTCGAAGCTACGGGTGGAAATAGCAAGAGGAAAGGCCCGCCGGGGGGGCTTCAGGGGCGGCCGCGGCCGCGGAGGACCTCCCTTCCGCGGGGGCGGCTATGGGGGCGACAGAGGATTCAGGGGCAGCCGGGGAGGAAGACCCGGTGGTCGATTTGATCCATACGGAGGAAGACGCAACGACGGGAACAGGTCGTACGGGGGCAGAGATTTTAACAGAAGGAGTGACGGCTTTGGACGCGACAGTTACGGAGGAAGAGGTGGCGGAGGTCGAAGATTTGATAATGATTCAAGATTCAGGTCAAGATCCCCAGCTGGGGCTCCTCAGAGGCATTAGTTCGTAGAGTAAGGTTAAGATTGTATATTTTTTCCTTTTTTTTTACGTATTTTTTAATTATGATGTAATGAAAGACATACATACCTGTAGCGTTAGATCTTGATGCTGAAAAATCGCAATTTAACCTGCACTACATGCGTGTTTCCCGCTGCTCTTGAAAGTACAATTCTTGTAGTGAGTTTATTGAACCGTACATGCAGGTTTGGATTCAAACTCGCCAACGGTTTTTTGTGTTGATCAACGTTTTGAGAACTTTGCCACCCACTATTTGGAGTTGTAAAGTGTAACACTTGATTGTTGTCATGTGTCAAGTTCATAAACTAATAATACTGTATTTTTTTTTATTATTAATTATATTACATTACATTATGGAGTGAAACTTTTGAAATAGAGTTAATAAATTATTTGAAATGTATTGAAAGTATTTTATTTACAAATAGAAATTAAAATAACAGTGTGTTGTACCATTGAAGCAATGTGTTTATATTAATTTAGGCGGGAAGAATGTCTTAGTATTTTACACGTTTGTTAGTTAGGTTATGTGCAGGATGGTACAAATCACGGATAACTGCCATTTTACCAGCAGAAGTACATAGTGGTTATAACAAATATCTAAATTTGCTATCACAAAGGTACAGCATCGACCTGTGTATTATACATTGGCATTTGGCAACGATATTGGGATAGAAATTACCAGTATGTGCCGCCATTTTAGCAAGCGTGAGTTCCAAGTTTGCATTTCATTAGTCTGTAATTTAGTCCAGTCACTTAAAAAAGGGATCAACTGAGAGATAATAAGCTGTTGTTTTTATATATACCTTAATTTTGGCTTTCTAAAAGTTGTCTCAAAAGTCTCATAAAATCTCGTGTCTGCGTCGTAAGTTATTCAAGGTCAAAGGTCAAGAAAACAGTTTTTTGCTATTATCTCGGTTTCTATTGCTCCAATGATGTTAACATGTAGTATCATAAGTGTAAAGCACAAAATTTGGGACAAATTTTGTTTGAAACATTTTTTCATGCGCTCAATCGTTTTTGAGATACAGGGCATCCATACGTACCGTAATGCAATCAACCGTGAATATTTGTGAATACTACCTTGAATTTTGAATAATTTTTATTCTTTACCAATTAATACATTGTATTTAATAATATTTTACATATTTTCAATATATTCATTGAATAATACTTACCTACTTTGTGGAATTAAAAACTCATTTAATGAAATAGTTATTATTATTTTTCCATCATGATTATAACTGGAAGGTCTGGAAACAACGATTCAGGGCACCGAAGATGATGATGACGATGAAACAGAAATTCTCGAACGTCCAGAAGATGACGATGAAGAAGAAAATTAATACTTTTGTTCTTTAAATTATTAAAGATTTATAGATTTTCACTGCAATTCAATTTCAATCGTAACAAATGTACAACTGCTGAATAAAGATAAAATTAAAATATATTAACTCGTTCTACTTCCTTCAAATTTACTTTGAATAAATTAATATATCTTTAAGATATATAATAATATAACAAGCATAATATATTATCTAATATCTAAAAACTTACACATTTTAAAGATAAAGTACTTCATTATTTTTCTACTTAAAATCTACTTTCAATAAGTTAAGATACCTATACAATAAGTATTGCTTCTCTTATTTAAATATGTTTCAGACTAATTATTTACCAAATAGTATGAACACTTTTCTTGATTTAGTATTTTCCAATGAAGTTAATTTTACAACCAAGTATGCAAATACACCTATTGTAAATGAATCTACGAGGTAAGCGCCAAATATTCTCGGCCTGATATATTTGCGATTGCGCGTCGGGAAATTTGTACAACTCATAAAAGACTAGAGGGTCCCCGCAGTATGTGTGTAAAATTTCAAGCCCCACTGCCCATTAGTTTTGATACATTTGAGGAGTAATATTTGAAAAATTATGGACTCATCATGCCTGTTTAAAATTGAAAATCGAACGGCAATAAAATTCTTATCAAAAGATGGAATTGCTCTAAAGGGTATTCAGGACAGGATGGTTTTTGTGTTTGCTGAAGCTTGTCCTTCACATTTTACTAAAAAAAATGATCACAGTTATTTCGCATGGGGTAAGAAACCCTTGAAGACGAACCAATCTTCCAAAAAAATCATGGCCACAATTTTTTGGGACTGTAAAGGCATGTTGTTGATTAATTTTAAAGGATGAAATACCACTGTCAACGCTACATATTATGCTTACTTACTGCATAAATTAGGAGACCGTATTTAGGAAAAAAGGCCGAGAAAATTAACAAGAGGCGTTCGATTGCTTCATGAAAATGCGCTCGTTCATACCGCATGTCGTTCTCAAGCTGCTATAGGGGCCTGTGACTTCGAGTAACTTGATCATCCACCCTACAGTACTGACTTAGCTTCGAACAATTATTAACTGTTCTCTAAGATAAAAAACGACTTGCAGGGAAAACGTTTTGGACGGATAAAGAGGTGCAAACGGTAGTACTACATCATTTTAGTGATAAAGATTCAAATATTTTTTTTAAACGCATAGAGCTGTTAGTTGAACGTAGTTTTGAATGTATTGAATTTAACAGAGATTATGTTGAAATATAAATATTTAATTTTTTTCCATCAGGTCTCTTTCTTTGTTAGGCCGAGAATATTTGGCGCTTACCTCGTATGTTTCACTCAAGCTACATAGTCCAAATTAATTGTTATGCCAAATTTCGAAATCTTGAGATAGAAGAAATTTATTTTGACTTTAACAATGCAAATTTTGAAGAAATAAATTATCGGCTTAATCTATTTAATTGGGAAACACTCATTTTATCTCAAGATTTAGATTAAGCGGTGAACACATTTTACTGTATAATATACGATATAATTCAAGATATGGTCCCTGTAAAGAAATTCCGATCTTTCTAATACCCTAAGTGGTTTTCTGGAGAATTGAAAAAACTTATTCGACAGAAAAAACAACTACATACCAAATATAAGGAAACAGGTCACTGTAATGATTATTTTAAATTCTCACAAATCAGAGACTTTGTAAAGATAAAACACAAGAATGTTATGATGAGTTTATACGTAGAACCGAACAAGACATAAATTCTGATCCCAAACTATGTATATATTTTGGAAGTAATGGAGAAATAAAAACAATGTCAATAGTTATCCCAATACGATGAAATATAATGAAACGTCGTCTTGCGAACCAAATGAAGTTGGCAATTTATTTGCACGCTATTTTCAAACAGTTTACAGAGATCCATCCAAAAGTATTGACCTGAACAAAGTACAGATATCTGGTAAAACAAATTTTAATTTCAGTTTAGTAACTATGGGAGAAGTATTTAATGGAATCTTAGCCTTGAAACCTTCGGGTAGTGCAGGTCCGGATGGGATTCCAACACAATTTTTAATACCGTGTGTGTTTAGCCTATGTAAGCCCATTCAATATTTATTCAATTTATCCATTTCCTCTGGTAAATTTCCTGATTTTTGGAAAACAAGTTACTTGATACCAATTTACAAATCTGGTGACAAGGAGCTTATAACAAACTATAGGGGGATTTGCAATCAGTCTGTGTTACCAAAACTTCTAGATCGATTAATTGCTGAGCAGTTAAAAGTAGTATGTAAACAGATAATCGTCGATGAACAACATGGATTCTGTCAAGGCAGATCAACTCCAACAAATCTACTTATTTACCAAAACTATATTGTAAGCAGTCTTGAGGGGGGTAATCAAGTTGATTTGGTCTATGAAGATTTTTCAAAAGCGTTGGATAGGGTTAATCATCAAATTTTAATATATAAACTCAATGCAATGAATTTTGATGATAGGTTTGTTAAGTGGGTAGAAAGCTTCAATACAACTCGTTCTCAACTAGTAAAAATCGGCAAATTCCTCTCAAAGGCAGTTATTGTAAAATCCGGAGTTCCTCAGGGGTCCCATTGTGGGCCTCTTTTATTTAATCTCTTTATAAATGATATAGGCAATTCGTTAAAATATTCGAGAATACTTCTATTTGCAGATGACTTGAAAATATTTAGGAGTATATCTTCGGTACTGGACTGTTCGCTTCTCCAGAGTGATCTCCTAAAGGTTGAAAATTGTTGCAAATGGAACGATATGGAAACAAATTTTGACAAGTGTTATAAAATCTCTTTTTATAGGACTAAACATAGCATTGTTTTTTCATATAAAATCAATCAGATACCGGTAAAGGTGGTTTCGGAAATTCGTGATTTGTGTATTATAATGGACTCCAAACTGTGTTTTGTTCCACATATACAGTACATTGTTAGTAAGGCTTACAGAATGCTTGGATTGATTAATAGATCATTGAAATTATTCTCCGTCAATTCGTATAAATTAGTATATAGCTCCATTGTAAGGTCTCATTTAGAATATGCAAGTGTGGTATGGTCGCCTATGTATATGACCCATATCAAAAGTTTGGAAAAGGTTCAAAATTCGTTTCTACGCACTTGTGCATGGAAATTAGGGTACACAAGAGAAGAATATACTTACCAGAATATAAGGGACATACTAAATTTAAGCACTCTTGAAAGCAGAAGATTACATACTGACCTTATTTATGTTTTTAGTTTATTTAATGGTTATATCAGCTGTTCAGAACTGTTAGCACTTTTTAGTTTAAACTGCCCCACAAGACAGATGAGAAGCAATCCAACTTTTCACACGAAGCTGCATCGTACGAATTATGGATTTTTTTCTCCAATAGCTAGATTAACTCGGGAAGTTAATGCACATGATGTGGAAATTTTTGGTCCGTCCTTATGACAATTTAAATCTAGCATTGAGAATTTAGTTATTTAATGTATGTAATAATGTAATTTGAGTTTAATTTTAAGTTTATTTAATCTGATTCACCTACATCAGCACTAATTATTGTAATGTGTACTAAAGGGGTCTCCCGTGAATAAATTTATTTATTTATTTATTTATAAGTATTTCATTTAAAGTTTTTAATTACACAAAGTAGGTAAGTATCAGTGGCGGCTCCTCAGAGGAGGCAGGGGAGGCTGAGCCTCCTCTGTTTTTTGGAGCTGAGCTTCCTCTAATTTTTTTCGATGAAAGAATTTATATTTTTGTAGACATTTGTTATTTTTCAGAATATTTTGCTGGATTTCATTTACTTTCATCATATATCAGGTTAAAATGTCGCAAAAATTTATATTTACGCCCTCACAATCATAATTCACATTCACACCACTCCGCGTTTGGTTTCAGCGGCAGAGGCTTGTTAGCCGCTAGCCTCCGCCGAGAATGCATCTTGCTATTGAGACCGTAGACCTTGACGCATCGTCAGTCTGTATTGCATTGGCTAAAACGTTCATCGGACTGCCGCTCCAAGCCGCTAGCCTCCGGCCAGTTCATCTCTTTTCAGATCAAGTCGTACAGATAACTTTATCTCTTTCTTATTAGTTGGCGCAATCGGGTGTAAGTAGGAAAAACTTTGAGGTGGTTTCGCGAGCTCCCTGTTCAGTGATGGTGATGTTTAGGCTTTACGTAGGTAAGGGTACAAAAGGGGAGACCAACACCATCACTCCCATTAATTGTATTGACAGTTACAATTAGAAATAAAACAGAGCATTTCATGAAAATAATTATAATAAAACTAAATAGTTAACGGCTTCGGTTTTAAGAAACAAATTATACTGTTGGAATTGTGTATTATTTATAAGTGATAAATCTTCCGTTTGGGGTAAAACAGGCTAAAATAATTTACAAAATTTGTCACGAGCTATAGAAAGGCATGAAAAATCATAGGACCACATATTTTCTTCGATTAAATTAGAAATGCTTGGTAAACAAAACAATGCCAATCATTTAGATTCGGCTCATAAAAGGGAGAACTATTACGAGAAAGTTGGTGAAAATTGGGCAATTTTGAAAAGACTAATCGATGCAAAAGTTTATTTATCTATCAACGCACGAGTGTTCTTTTCGTGGGCATGACAAAAAAAATATTCAGATAATGAAAGATATAAAAAGTAGTGCTTTTCAAATTTGAGCCTCCTCTGAAGAAAACTTCACGAGCCGCCACTGGTAAGTATCATTAAATGAATGTATTGAAAATATGCAAAATGTTATTAAATGCAATGTATTAACTGATAAATAATACAAATTATTCAAAATTCAAGGTAGTATTCAGATATTCACGGTTGATTGCATTACAGTACGTATAGACGAACGCTGCGCGCTCACTGTCCTCTATCTCAAAAACGATTGAGCGCATGAAAAAATGTTTCAAATAAAATTTGTCCCAAATTTTGTGCTCTACAATTATGGTAATAAATGTTAACATCATTGGAGCAATAGCAACCGAGATAATCGCAAAAAATTGTTTTTCTTGACTTTTGACCTTGAGTAACTTACGACGCAGACACGAGATTTTATGAGACTTTTGAGATAACTTTTAGAACGCCAAAATGAAGGTATATACGAAAATGTAGCTGATTATCTCTCATTCCGAGGTTGATTGCTAATTTGACTGGACTAATTGCCATATTTTGCGTAAGTAATAATAAAGTACAAATTTTCAGATAGTAAAAAAAAAAAACGACTAAGGAGCTTTTCTACTTAACATATAATTAATGATTAAATTATCAATTGCTTGTCGACTAGTATATCAGATTCAATTGTATTGTATAGGTTCAAAAAATTCGCGCACCATTGTTGAGTAAATTTTACAGCTAGAATTACTTTACAACTCGACAGTTTGGTTTTAGGACAACTCAACAGTGATTACACTGTAACTTTAGTAAGTAAATGATGTAAGCAAGCAGAGAGGTTTTTATGGGATGAAAACCTGTAAGTTGGAACTTTTTGATATACTTTATTTAAAACGATAAACACGTGTGGTAACAACTACTGTGACGAACCAACAACTCGAGACTAATTTTCAACTGACTTGAAGTATCGATGATAGGTTTTTTTTGTTGTTGATGGTGAGGGGGCCCTATTATAATATATAGATCCGCGTACGGAAACCTGGTTTGTTGCGTGCTACCCCCATAGTGTCGAGTCCTACAGGACGCCTGTGTATTTGATGAAGCCCAGGATACAATTTGAAGCGCTGCTTGAATCTCGTGCACTCGTTGAGTGTGTTCCTTTGGGCACTTTTAGGAACTGATACCACACCTACAAACACCCCCACAGTGGTCTGGCTTGCATTGCATTGACACTTTACTACCCACGCATTCAATTAAAGTAAAAGTTTCTGCTTGAGAGACATTGGTGTGCTTACCCAGTGTTATCGAGACATTGAGATTTCCCTTATTAGAGTATCAATAACATATAATGAAAAAATATAAGAAATGTGAGTGCCCGCGTGCTTAAATTCTTTGCTTACAGAGCAATTGGGTCAAGTTGACAAGCATGAGAACAAAGAATTTAGAGCTATTAAATCTACATTAGCTTCGAAGATTATTTACATAACTTTCAGAATATTTGCTCACATTACCTTAATGAGTGGGAATAATAAAATGATTTAGAAAATATGTGAACTGGACTTGAGATACCAAATGGGAGGTAGTAGGAATGTGAAAGTCTGCGTTGTTGCATTTGAATTTTGGAATCTCCCCCGGTGCACTGCAAGGACATTATTCTTGTACAGTTTTTGTCAGTGACTTAACCATCGTTGGTCTGACGGCGCTGCCGATAAACGCAGATACACAAATACAGACTGTGATAAAAACGAATTTGTAAATACGAAAAACAAACAATTTTATCATTCGCAAAACAGTTGTTCTCTGACTTATTTAGAAAAATAATTTTTATCGTATATATTCAATTTATTGTTAGCAAGTTAATTATATATGTTCATTCTCGAAGCGCCTACTTACTCAAAAAGAACTGAAAAACTTCCAATTACCTACCATAATGATAATACTGATACCGCGCCCTTAACTAGGGTCATAAATTGCTCTCCAGCTCCTCCAAGAAACTAGTTGTTTCAATGGCGTGATGAACAGCTTTTGCCGGGTACTGGGCATTAAACACAAAAATAAGTTAATAAGACATAAGCAAATAGTAAAACATTTTTACTCCCTATATGAACTCATTTTACCAAAACGCACTGCCCTTGATCCTCTGTTGTAGACCGACCGCTCCCAATGTACGGAAAGGGTCATAAATGGCATCGAGCTCTTTTGCCGGTGTTTCTTTAACGTTGGTTCAATGAGGCATGCTCCCTCCTGTAATTCTACTTCCATGGTATAAACAAAGAAAACTGCACACTACCCTTTCATCGGTTAGAAAATATAGCAATCTGATAATTTTACATTTGCCAATTTATTTAGTGCCCTCTAATTTCTTTAAAATACAAATCGATTATCAAATTTATCTCTGATATGCGGAAAATTTTGGACAAAAATCTTTTGTAGTGTTATGGTCCATTTTAGCGTAATCATGGAGGTAGGATGACAGGAGGGAGCGTACCTCATTTGACTAATGTTAAAGAAAGGCCGGCAAAACAGCTCCACGCAACTGCCATTTATGACCCTTTCTGTACCATATCGGGAGCGGTCGCTTGTCAGCAGAGGATTAGAGGCGGTACCATTTGGTTTAAAATAGGTTCGTATGGAGTAAGAATGTCTTCCTATTTGTGTAATCATGGCATAAAAACAAAGATGTTTCTAACAACATAAAAACTGAAGTAAATTTTACTGTTACTGCTTTTGTATTTTATGTGCAGTAGCCGGCAAACGCTTTGCAGCACGCCACTGAAACAATCGGAGAACCTGGAAGAGACATTTATGACCCTGCTCGAAAGAAAGGAATTATGCAAAGAACAAAAACCATAGAAGAAACGATCCTCATATCCTTTGACATAAAAAAGTTATTCCCCTTAGTATCTACTGACCAGTACTACCAAATCATCAAAGAAACATTATATGACTACCCAGTCATTAATTAAACCGTCTCCAACTCTCTTCTCGAACTTCTAAATATCACACTCAAACAAAATTTTTTCAAAGTTAACTACCAGTACTGTAAACCAAACAACAGACTAGCGATGGGCAGCCCTCTTTCACCTCTTCTAGTTGAAACCTTTTTAAACCACATACAAACAAAATATTCTAATCAAATAAGACCTATATAAAAAACATGTCCAACTATAGAAAATATATATAGAATTGTAGACGACATCCTTTGTCTCTTCAAAGGCAACACAACCGAAATAAACAATTTCTTAAGTTACATCAACACTTTACACCCAAATATCGAGTTCACAGTCGAAATACAAAATAATAATTCTATTTCATTCCTTGACCTTCTACTAACTATTAATACACACAGAAAATTCGACTTCGCTATTTACAGAAAACCCGCTAACACAAACCACGTCATCCTGTATCACTCATACCATCCTTTTAACCATAAAATAGCTTTTTACTCTCTCTACCATAGACTACTTTCCATTCCTCTCAATAACTCGATCCCATCTTCCAAATTGCAGCGACTACCGGGTTCTCATATGACATAAATAACATATAGGTAAACAAAAAACATAAATACACAATTCTTAAACAAAAAAACTCTAACACACTCAGATGACCACAACGTAGTATTTTTTGCCGCCTGCTATATATAGAAAACGCCACACCCAAAATACAAAAATACTTTCAGGACTTTCACCAAAATCACACTAAGAACCAAAAAAACCCTACAAACATATTTGTGCCAGGAAATAGATAAAACAAACAAGAAAGAATGCAGCGCAATTGCCACCGTGTCCAAAAATACATAGCTAGGTAGAATCTTTAGATCCATCGATACTACATAGAACTAAAGAACACCTCAACCCTATTAAAAAGAAACACATACCAGACACAACGTCAACTTTCGTACATCACATCTTTACAACCAAACATAAATTTGATACAGAACCCTGAATTCTACACGCATTTAATCCCCACTGGCCAGATTACGTGATTTGTTGGAAAATATGGTTATATGTATTATTATCGGTTCTTGTTAATTTCCATAGAAAACTCTTCTGTTCTGTTGGCTACTTATCGGTATTTGTTTCCATTGTTTCATTATCTTTATTTTTAAAAACAGCCGCTATTAAAACGAACTTTTCGAAACTTAAAACGCCACGAAAAAAGAGAATACCTTAATGCAAAGTGGTCAATTTTGCAATATCATTTGAAAGATTTTTGCCAACCCATCTAATCGAATAAGGCAGTAGTAATAAATTCCATTTTTTGCTGCGTCTTGTGCGAATTTGTCGTGTGTTGTGTGAACTTCATTTAGTGCTTTGAACTAAAATTCTTTGAGTAGTGGTGTTTGTTCAAAGTAATTGAAGAAAAAAAAACGGTACAAATGTTATTTCGATAGCTCTAATGGCGTAAATAACACCCTTGTAGCTCCTGCGCCGCGAGGACGCAAATTCCAGAGGGCGCGGTCCGCACAAGTGAGGACAATATGAAGTATATTTAAAACAGATAAACAACGGGCAATAATTTCTCAGTACTTCTTTAACTTTGACTGTTTATATCTATACTTTGAAAAAATTTGACCATTAGCACATTCATTTCGTATTAATGCTGGCATCAAAGTATGCATTTGTGTTAAAAGACACTGAAATTTGATTCGGCTTTTTTGCTCAGGAAGTAAACATTCTTGCGTGGTTAAATTAAGCACAAAAAGTAAAAAAGAAAATAAGTAATTTTTATCCTCATGCATTAAGTAGCCATTTTACAGGGAATATTATAAAACATTTGCTTGATTTGTTAAAATCTGCTGAACATGATGTTTATTATTTACAAAATACTGAAGTCAACAAACAGATGGAAACTTATAATTTTAAGATCATATATATGTATATATATATTAAGTAATTTTCTTATTACATATGGTATGTACAAAATAAAAACTTTAAACCTATGAACTACTGGTTAAACTAGCCATAAGCAACTCCATTTTATGTAAAAAATTCCTACCTTCCATTTTTTCCAGTCTAACGTCCCTAAACTGCCCACCCAAGTGTTCCCACTTTCTTTCAGTTACTAATCTACTAGGGAAAAAGTCGCTTCTAGGCGAGTGTGCCACAGAAACTTGAATTCCACTTTGTGGTTCACATCTTACAGCAATTATTCTGTCACCTGTAGGTGAAGCTAGCAGACATGAGCTTGCATTACCTAAGGGTTCAACAGCCCCTGTACCTAAATGATTTGAATTAGCTAAAAATTGCCAACCCATTGTTTTGGCCAAAGCTTGAACCGCTAAAATTTGATGTTGATTAATGTGACAAAAAATTAGATCTCTTAATTCTTGTGGCTCATAACTCATGTGCATTACTTTACCATCTCTACAAATACATTTCAAGCTTTTTTCACCTACATGGATGACTAAAGGAGTTCTGCAGAGAGCGTCATAGCCATGAGTGGATATGTTAATTTTCACACAGGACTGAGTTGGGCTGTTTAATGTGTTCCAGTGGGAGCTTATGAGAGGGTCTTTTACTTCTTTTGCTATGGTATCTAAGACGTATTCAGTGCGCAGTCTCATAAAGAAATGCTGGGCTTGTTTAATTATTTGTTCTAGGAGAGTTTCAGATTTTGTCATTTCAAGTAATTCGTATCTATCAGCAGCCATTGGACCTGAAAATCATACCATACACATGTGAAACTTTTAAAGATTATTTTAATACCTGCAAGCATTCGTTTCTTTGAAGGTCCAAGAGGTCCTGTTGCAGGATGGGGAAATGGATGATGTGTATTTCTATGATGTACTTCTCTAAGCAACTGATGGAGTGAGTGTTCAAGTACGTGATCATGATCAGTTTTTGACGTTGCTGCATTTGCGGGCTTTTTATCGCCAGTTGTTGAATGACATAAACCTATTATTAATTGAATTCCTGGAAAAACCTAAAAAAGAAATATTAAAAACTGAATACAAAAATTCATCCTAGTTACCGTGGCCATAATCTGATTTCCGACAACCATGTGAGGAATAGGAGCCTGTAGTTGAACAGCTTCTTTAGCCAGTTGATTAAAAAGTTCCTTACAAAATAAAACATTTTGTGCAGCTTCTAGTTTTTGTTGCCAGTGCATATCAGGATTTGATGCAGGAGGACCAGACCCCAGTAAATTAACATTAACACTGCAAAGATCCTCTTGATCTGAAAAGAGATTTAAAATTTTAGAATAATAACAATCTTACAACTTGCGACTTACCTTTCTGACACAATACTTCAATGTAAGCAACGCCCTGCAATTCTGATGGAATTGATACTCTCAATGCTGAATTAGTTTTACTAGGAGTAGCTCCACCAGGGACAGGGCTGCTTGGTGGACTATTAGTTTTTTCATCATCTTCAGCTTTTGTAACTTCAAAAGTTCCTGTCTGCGTAAACTTAGACCCCGCAGTACGATAACTGAGATCACCAATGATAGTATTGGACACCTTTTTCAATCTCCAGTTTTGTCTTAATCGTAATAATTCAATATGAAAATCAGGAACTGCCCTGTTTCTAGCAGCCTCATTTTGAGAAGTTTTCAGTCTTTCAGCGCCAGTAAGCAAAACACTAGCTGCTCCAGCAAGAGCTTTCTTACGAGCATAAATTTGTACCATTGGCTTGGTCTCGATTGGATCTTGTGGCACTGGGTCAAGAACCATATACCGTTTGTCTTTAGCTATAGCTAACACGTCTGCTAAAACACATACTTCTTGGAAAGCGTTCCGCAGTTTATTTCTTGCGGAATCCCATGGCCACAAACTCGACTGAAAAGCGTCTTTGCTGTCAGAGTCTGACTTGTTATCATCAATTAAATCCCCGGATTCCTTTTTAATGTCAACTTCACCAGTTTTACTGAAGTCTATCTTTTGGGCAAATTTTGCGAGGCTTTCGGATAATGTGAGAGGACTAAAAGAAATTTTTTGGAAAACGAAAATTAAGGTTAGATATAAACTTACGGTTGATATATTTCAGTGCCATCGTAGGTGATTTCTTGTATTTGATTTTCTATGGGTGCTTCCACTGATATATTCACAGAGTATGACATTTTATTAGTTTAAATAAATAAATTACGGTTAAAAACAAACATTCGTTTACAGGTACCGTTGTTTGGTTTGTCAAAATATATTCTGACAACTTATTATTTATTGCTCATTTTTGACAGCTATCGGTAAAGTAGGATTCTTCCATAGTCGATAAATTTAAATTGAAGTGGAACTAAAAGGACTGGAATAAATTCACGTATAAATAAAATTTAACTAGTTATGGCTCATTAGTCATTAGTAACAAAACTTTATTGATCTTGTCACGTACACGCTTCTGACTTGTAACAGATTTTCATAAAAATTTGAGAGTAAAACAAACTAGTAATTCCAGGCTTGTGTTTGGACCTTAAATAACTTCAATAATATTTTGTTTCTAAAAGATAATAGCCTGTTAGCCAAATTGTCCCTGTTACATTCGAGAAGTAAAAAAAAACACGAGGGAAATAAAGCAGGAATAAACAAAAATTCAGACCACGTTGTAGATCAAGGTACACTGACCGAAATTAGAGATAAGATTGATAAAGGGCTTGAAAATGAATTTGAAGGTTGTGGACAACAATGTCACTATATAGAACAGTTATTTATGATAAAAGTGTTAAAAGTGAGATTTTATTTTGTGAGTGTGGAAGTTCGGGGAACGAACGAAGGAAATAAAATCACTTTTAACGTGAACATCATACACTCCTTTTTTACAAACACTGTAAAAAGTAACAGAAACGTTCAATTATTATTAATTTTTGCAAATGAAACGATAAGACATCGGGGTAGACGTGAACAAATTCATAGAAACTGTCAGTTTGTTGTCAGTTGCAAACAAAACGTTGCATACCTATTCCTATATACATAGTTATATGTTTACAAGCTAGAATACTGAAGAAAATGAAGAAAACGATGCAGTATCAGAGGAAATCGAAGAAATAGCTAACATAACTACCCTTGATTTGCTCCCGACGAAGTGGATTTTTATTAATTTTTATGAACAATTTTACTTTGAACATCAGGGTTAAAAGTAGTTCTTGTTAACACCAGTGGCATAAAGTAACACTTTTAACGTTTCATGACAGACGTCAAAAAGCCTGCTTTTAATATTGTTCGTATAAAAATGTTGTTGTCTACAATTGTCAAAAAATGGCAACTTTTAATATTTCATTAAGGATACGCAAGCTCTAGTTAAAAAGAATTAATTTTTTCACTGTTACACGTTACACTGCGGTTTTTTTTTCACTGTTACCCAACGTAATTTTTTAAACCGTAGCGTTTAAACGACACATTTTTAAGTTAGAATATGTAATTTATTAAAAAAACAACAATTTTTGCAAACTAATTTTTATTAACATTAAAAATAATCTGAATACTGAAATAATTATTGCCAGTTTGAACCATTGGTCTGCTAGGCACTATTTAAATTTTCTTCAATATTTTCTTTTCTAATGTTTTCCACAACTTGATCTCTCCTCCGAGTAGAATCTCCGGCAGATGTAGAGGATTGGCTATCAAAGATTTTGTTATAGACCCCAATTTTGTTATTTATACTATCTTCAATGTACCCCTCCGTCACGGTGCTAGATTTCTATCCTCCGTGACGTTTGATAGAAATTAGGTCTCCTCCTGTATTTGCCAAGAAAGTGGCAGAACTGCTTCTGAAGCAATGGCTTGTGTATCTTTTAAAATCTTCTTTTCTTAGCCACTTTGCAATTAGATTCGGTGTTTCCCCTATTTTATTAATACCTACATGTTGATTGAAACATTTGCCATTACTGTATTTATAGAATAAATGCCAACTTGAGGCATGGGGTGGCCGCAGAGCTCTATAAGGTATTTTAGAAATATTTCTATATATCCAGGGTAAGAACTGTAAACGTTCTCTTAGCGTGTGTTTTTGAGTCTGATATTTTGATAACTAACAAAGATCCTACATTTTCAATGTTATCAATTGTCATCTTCACGGCGGCACTGATACGAGGTAAGCGCCAAATATTCTCGGCCTAACCAAGAAAGAGATATGATGCAAAAAAATTAAATATTTTTATTTCAACATAATTTCTGTTAACTTCAATATATTGAAAACTACG
The DNA here is from genome assembly GCF_036711695.1 of Zophobas morio. Classification (NCBI taxonomy): domain Eukaryota; kingdom Metazoa; phylum Arthropoda; class Insecta; order Coleoptera; family Tenebrionidae; genus Zophobas; species Zophobas morio. Next base: position 22,832,645 of record NW_026972107.1, read on the forward strand.
TTTAAATAACAGCTCTATCCCTTTAAAAAAATAAACTTAATCTTTATCAATAAAATAATGTAATACTGCCGATTGCACCTTTTTATCCGTCCCAAACGTTTTCTCCGCAAGTCTTTTTTTAACTTAGAGAACAGGTAATAATCGGTCGAAGCTAAGTCAGTACGTCAGTACTGTTGGGTCGGTGATCAAGTTATTCGAAGTCACAGGCTCCTATAGCAGCTTGAGTAGGACGTGCGGTATGAACGGGCGCATTGTCATGACGCAATCGAGCGCCTCTTGTTAATTTTCTCGGCCGTGTTTCCCAAATACGTTTTCGTAATTTATGCAGTAAGGAAGCATAATATGTAGCGCTGACAGTGGTATTTCATTCTTTAAAATCAATCAACAACATGCCTTCAAGTCCCAAAACATTGTGGCCATGATTTTTTTGGAAGATTGGTTCGTCTTCAAGGGTTTCTTACCCCATGCGAAACAATTGTGATCATTTTTTTTAGTAGAATATGAAGGACAAGCTTCAGCAAACACAAAAACCATCCTGTCCTTAATATCCTTTGGAGTAATTCCTTCTTTTGCTAAGAATTTTATTACCGCTTGATGTTCAATTTTAACCAGGTATGATAAGTCCATAATTTTTCAAATTTCACTCTTCAAATGTGTCAAAATTAGTGGACAGTAGTCTGTTGTGAGTTGTAGAAATTTCCCGACGTGCAATCGTAAATATATCAGGCCGAGAATATTTGGCACTTACCTCGTACCTACGATTGGTAGTACCTGCAACAAATATCTATTCTAGATAAGTACAACAGAAAAATTAAACGTTATAATACATGTTTTATCGTCCGCTTCTTTGATTAATTTTATAACAGCTCCTTTTTCTAATACTTTAGATTTTCTTCCTCCATAACCGTCATACTTGCCTTTAGGGTAAGGAATAAGATATGGAAATTTCGTCACATCAATGTTTTCCTTTAGGTACATTTAGGGCACTTTTTAACAATGAGTAGGCGGTTTAAATTTACTACATTTTCCCTCCAAATATGCAAGAAGACTGTTTCTGTTATTTTCATAATCTTTTTTAGATTTTTCGACCAACCTGTTCCTATCGTGTCTTATTGCTCAACAATCAGGTTCATTTCCTAAGTAATAAGTAATATTAAAAACAACTTAAAACTAAAGAAAACTGTAAACATAGATGCTTCCATAATACGAGTAACAATACAACGTGTTTCAAAATGATTTTCATCTAGTCGCCTATGGCTGCAGATTTTCATCAAGGGAAAGATAGGAGTTAAAGCGATTTCAAAGCTAACTATTAGATGAAAATCATTTTGAAATACCCTTTATATTCTACTTGTATCATTACTTACAGAAAAACTAAGACACCAAATAGAAAGCACCTGACATGCCAATCTTTTTGGAGTTTTAACGGTAAATTTCAAAAGGGTAATATATCATGATTCCACAAATCTCCAAGAAATGGTAACGCGTCTTTTTCCAAGTATATGTTCAAATAACCTACCGTTCTGAATTATAGTTAGTAATTTTCACAACGAAAAAAATGTTTTCAATAAATTAATGGCCGCTGATGATCTAATACAAATTTTTTGATTTGAGATAGTGGCTTTATGAATAAACAAATATCTTGATCTTTGAAAGATTACAAGAATTGATGCTATTGTGAAAAAAGGCAATATGTAGTCAAATTTTCAACAACTGTTAACCTATAACCATTTTTTTTTATTTTTTGATGGTGGAACACTAATTATATATAACACATTTACTACAAGGTTTATTTTTACTTGTCATCAAGAAGGTTTCTTTTTAATGATAGATCAATTTAACGGTACAAAGAGAGAATTTGAGTGAGATCGTTGACTGTTATTTAAAATTAAGACGCTGCTATACTGAGTTTATGAAGACAACTCATTAATTTTTGTATTGGGTTAGTGAGGCGACCTATGTGTTTACCCCCACTTGCCGAAAGATCGTACTTTCGTGCTATTTGGGAGAAACCAACCAGTGGACGGAAACAACTACTTCCCGGACAAAAGCCCCTCCGGACGCTGAATTACACCTGTGCAGACAGGCCACACTAACATCTCACTAACACCTGGTTGCTAAGCTTAAGCACATAAGTGAAACACAATGAATGCTAGACAATTTGATGGGATGGGCTGTATTGAGGAGACACAACAGATCGAAACTGCAGTCTACAGCTTCCCAACAGGTTGTTGTCTAGCCTTCAGTGTGATTAAACACTTTGCAATTTTTGTATTATTATTTTTTATTTCGGCCTGGTATTACATAGTACGACGAAACCCGGGGGTGGCGGTGTGGTTGGCATACGTCAGCGCCACGCTCTTTGGACCGACTAGGTGCCGCTGAAGACACGCCTGGCGGGGATTGACGCCGTCTATGGGAACGGTTGCTCGGGCGCCAGCTCCTTCTTTAGAGAGGAAGCGGGATCTCCAGTCGATCTCGTAAGCGGTCGCACGAGATAAAAATTACACAACGGTTAACTTAAAAAGTATTCGACTTTTATTCCCAACTATCAGTTATAAAACTAAATAAGAAAAACTAACTAAAATAACTTAGCAGAAAACAAAAAGGTATGAAGCCCGCTCAAGGTCGTCTTGTAATCATTCTGAGGGCGGCTCCTACCTGGACGGTTCTGCTTTAGTTCTTGGGGAATTGACAACACTGAAACGGGAATGGTACGGGCATGGTATACCGAAAGGGGTGGAGTACTTACTGGACGTGGACGGTGTTTTTTTTTCACACTTTTCCTTTTCAGTTGTCAGAAAATCCCCTGTCCATCGGTAGCCTAATTTATAAAATGTACCTATGTTTCATAAAATATCGTTGAACCGTGTCCAGTTTTAAATCATATGATGTATACCTACAACGGAGACCAAACCAAAATGGCATATTCTGTTGTTTCATCAAATTAATAATATCAGTAAATTGAGATTTACACGCATTATAACAGCTAAGGACTTTGATGCAGATGAAAATACATTATATTAATGTACTCTAGGAAAGTTAACTCTGAGTTAAAAATGACTCCAAGATCCTTCATTACATGCTTCTTTTTTATGTAATAATCATTAATTGAATAGAAGTATTAGTAATAGTAACATGTCGTCAGGGAATCTGACTGATAAATGTAATTTGATGTCATCAACATAGGTACCCTAGCACAGTATATGATAGTAAAGATAGTAGGTCATTTATAATAAGTATAAATATATATGGTAAAGAATTTAAGTGGGAACCTTGTGGTCCACCCGAAGTAGCCAAACATTCTTTTGATGCAACTAAATATAACAAATTCTATTTTGCTAATATTACCTTCAAAATTTTATAATGTAAACCAAAATTATAGAGCTTTTTTAAAAGAATGCTGTACTAGATCTTGCCGAAACCCTTAGTAAATCGGCGCACGGAACGTCGACACAGCTAAGATTATCTGACAACTAATAAATAGTCCTTAATTAGTACACGTTGACGATTCAGGTACAAAACCATGTTGGCAAGACGAAATAAGATTTTTGACATTGTAATAGGCAACACGATAGAGAAGTATATCAAAAACATTAGTAAAGTTAGGCAAAATTGACATTGCAAGTCAAAGTAAATATGCATAAAAATAATAAAAAATAATAGATTAGATTATCCACGTTTCTAAATACAGGAGAAATACGAACACGTTTCCATTTGTTTAGGAATGTACTACGTAGTTGTGACAGCCAAATTAAAAAGAACTGATAATGGTCTAGCAATAACAAATCTGTAGTCACGTACAAAAAAGAACGGAACTAAGTGGGACATCACCACAGATAAACTTGTTTATTTCTGAGCGATCTGCGATCACCCCCCAAATTGTCCGTTTCTCTTCTGTACGAGTAATCTTAAGAAACAGTGCAGGAAAATGTTTCTTTGTGTCTTTGACTTGTAAAAACACACTTGAACTTTTTCTGTTAGAATGATAGTTTTGACGAAATCTACAAATTTAGGTAATGTGAGAGAATGCAAGTCAAACTCAATTCTGTAGCTTCGTATTAAGCAAAATACGTGTTAAATTTGGATTTTTGTATCCATTGTAACGAATCAAATTTTCCCACGGAAACGCGTACCGAGGGTCGAAAAGGAATTTGAATTACCAATTAGCGATTGAGTCGAAAAGGTGAAAAATTAAAATTCTGCGTAATCTGATGTGGAAGTTAGGAGTGCAGAACGACGCGGTTAGCCGTAAGTGCCGCTTTGGATATTCTGCTCTGTTTTCGAATCGCCCGCCAGGAGGAGCCCGTCCGGAAGGATGCTGCCGTTCAGGAGCGCGGAACGACCGTGTCGGATATTTTGTTCTCTTTTGTATTCAACTGTAATTTTATTTTAAAAGTAGCCGTAAGATTATTTTAGCCGTGTAGCTGGTGGCAGGAAATAAAAAACCCTTTATTGTTAAAAATTCCGGAATGTTATTTCTTGTTTCCCCGGGCGCCTACGAGACTACCTAGAGATCCGTGTCTCTGGCTTTAGAGCCCCTGGAAGGAAGGGAGCACCGTTGGCGTGAAGGTGACCTCATAGCCTAAGTTGGCTAGACGTGTTTGTTTTCTACGGCACTAGTCGGCGCAGGGCTTGGCACCGAGGTACGCCACCCCTACGCATTATCGGCGAAACTCCGAACCGTCACCGACGGCGCCCATTCACCGGAGTTTCGTCGCAACATACGTCGCAACATTTTGTTGTCGACAGAATTCAGAGAAAGTAAATTACCACTTTTTACTATTCCCAAATGTAGTGATATATAACAATCCGAAGATGCAAACCAAAATACATTTTTAGAGATTGAAAATTTTAATAGTTATTTGTGTATTAAGGTCATAAAGAAGAACTTTTTTGGCCCATCTGAAGTTTAAAGCCTCATTATATTTGATTTGTGATCAAACTTCAAGTCGGCAGCGAAAGTTCTCTTTGGTGTTTTTTAGGCGACCAAATAGAAAAACATTTGGTTATGTACGTGGTACTGAAGATAGAAAATCTTCTTTTGTTGTTGGAAGAAAAGTCCTGCAGATTTGATAAAAACTAAAGTGCTACTTTGTCCCTCTATAAAAAAAAAACCGCCATGTTTCATAATGATATTTAGTAAAGGTGAGTTCAAATAATAGCGCCTTTGCCATTTTTATAAAAAAAAATGTTGATCAAAAACACAAGGTTAAGGGAGCAATAGTATGTATATTGTTTTTTCCCACGACCACTATCGAAAGTTGATAATTTCACACAGTCAAGATAAAACGAAATTTGGCTCTAACCTAAGCGTGTGATAGAACACATATCGCACAGCTTGACTGTGACTTGATTTACTTTCGCACATTAAAATAGTTGGCTTGTTTTGGTTTGACGTTTAGTTGACAGTTTGCTTTTCGTGCTTCGTTTGTGTTGTTTTAGTTTGTGAAAATGACTTTGAGAGTGATTCTTCTATGGAATGCACTCCACCAGAGGTTGTGAAAGCGGCTAAGCAACAAAATTTGAAATTATACCCTGACAAATCAAAAAAATAATATTTGATTGATTTTGTCACTAATGTTTAAATAATAATAGTAATATAGAATTATAAATTAATTAATATTAAAATTGCATCATTTTTGTTGATACAGCGTTGATAAGTAATAAAGTTTTTGAAAATATAGTGACTTTTAATCTGAAAAATGCATAATTGGTTTGCCAAAATAATAATAGCATTTAGTAAAAAAATGCGCTGTGCCGTCGTCGTGGGAAAATTAGCGTACATAACTCGTGCGAAAGTGGCAAATATCGCACTCGCTGGGTTTTTCAAACTCGCCTACGGCTCGTGTGAAAATTCCCACTCGTGCGATATTTGCTACTTTCGACATTTGTACTGTAAATAACTATATTAGGAAGCAAAAATGATATTTTGCGTGCCGAACTTGCAGGTTTGACGGCCGAGCGTGCGAGACCGGCAATTACAGATGGGCAACGAAAAGTCATGCTATTTTTTCTTCAAACGTGAAAATGGATCTAATTTACTAGACTAGACATGAAAATGTTAAAATATAAAAGACAAAAATCAATTAGAGCTGATTCTTAAAGCACTAATACGATAACGAAAATGTAAAATGTATTCGAAGATCTAAAAAATTCAAAGACACTTTCAATCATGTTCAAAATCCAAATAGGTAGGTATATACTTACCCCTCATGTTTTCTACCGCTGTTAGATAGAAAAAGTGGACTCACTATACTCTATACCAGGGGCGGCTGGTGTCGGGGGGCACAAGGGCACGTCCCCCCCCAAAATTATAACGTCTACAAACACACTGGACATAGTAAAATCGTAATTTTCAATATTTAAAAAATTATCCGGAAATTTGCGTCATAATTATCAAAACTAATTTTTTTATCCCTCTCCACTTGTATAAAATGTATCAAAACGTATTTCCACTTACATCTAAGATGTGTCTTGAATATATGATATGTTATTTCTGATGAAATGCTGATAAAAGCCGGGAACAGAGACCGAATCATGGCTGATTTATACGTTTTGTTTACACCGCTGCCATGAAAACCTCACGTCCTAGCCACTTGATTCACCTGGACTGGTGGTCCCATTTCGACAGTGCTCGGCAGGATTGAGTTACTATCGCAGGTTTTAATTTTCATTCTGCGCGAACACGTATGATAAATATTCTTGGATAAGCTTTTCGGTAATACAGACATTCGGAAACAACTACACACCGCTTATATTAATAATATTCGGGCACATAATGCAACGATCGACAAAAATCGCCATATAGTACGCCGATTGATAATCTACATAAAATTTTGTGGAGTGTTTGAATTTGCTTTACGTGGACAAGACGAAAGTAGGGAATCACAAAATCCAGGTATATTTTTATGGCTGAATTGGACTTTATCAGATCATTTGAAAGAAGCAACGGTTTTTAAAGGAATACCTAGGTGCCATGAACGTAAAATATTGACCGAAGGCAAAAAGATATGTGGAGACATCCTTTTTACTTCGCGAGCGTAAGCAAAGGAAGTATTGTAATCGAGTCCGTCGGCCGACTCTCTAGTTTTACGTTTTCTCGACCTTTCATGACCTCTAGAGGACGAAGAAATAGGTCTCCCGTTTCCGTCTGTCTGTCCGTCTGTCTGCGGTCCCGGATTTCTATTTGACAGATATTCTCCGAAAGTACTGAACCGATTGTTGTGAAATTTTGTGCTTTTATTAGGAATGTAGATGGTAAAACGCTAACCAAAATTTGTCTAATGATCCCCACCACTAACGCGATGACGTCACTTCAAAATTGTAAGTACATAGTAAATGGGTTTTAAATTGTATAAAATAACATAGTCCTACATATGTAGTTTATGACTCCGAATTGAGTTTTTACCCGAAACGTCCAGATTTTTTGAAAAAAAATCAAAATTATGAAATAACATTTTGCACTTTAAGTTTGAATCTGCAAAACTGAATGGTTTGAAATCTTGCAGATGGTTTACAGTTATGATAAGCATGCTAACTTATAAAATTTAATCCATAAGGTTGTGACTTCCAGATTAAATTTAGAAAACCTTAGAGGGTAGATATCCTCAAAACTTTATTGTCGGATTATGAGGGGTTTAAAAGGACGGGCTCTATCGGTTACCTGTTACAGATTTGAGTGGACCATAAAAATGGCTACAGTTTGTTTGACCACAAAGTTTAAATATTCTGCCCCTGTTTATTCAATTATTTATTAAGATATTTTATTTCTGTAAAGCGCAATGGATTTTTTAATACAATTTCTAATAATGTACCTTTTTAAAAATTTAAAATTGATCCATAAATAGCGAAAACTAGATAATGTCATACTCATCACAATTTTATCGCTTTGTAGTTTTTTTGACAACAAAATTAAAAAAAACGGAAAATCAGTCTGGGTAGGGTTTTTAACGCTGGAATATGCTTTAGCTCACCCTTAAAATGATGAAGAGCTTATGTATGTTATGGTTACTTGATTTGTTAACAAATTTTGTGCCAAACTCGTTTTAGAATTTAACTCCCTACTGGGTTAATGTTCTCTTTGTGGGAACGAACGTATAATAATCCCAGCAGGTCAGGTAAACGATTCCTAGAAAAAAACAAAACAATATTTTTGAGTATTTGGGTAAAAGTAATTGCAAAAAGTAATTGTAAAAGTGACTGAATTACTCAAAAATAGTAATTTGTTACAATTACTCATTGTTTGACAAGGAATTGAATTACTTGTAACATATCGTCAAACATTTGAAACTCTTATTTCACTGCAAACAAATATTTGCAAGAGAACTAGGTATGTGTATAAAAAAATCGATCGAAGTTTATTTCGACAGAACATTCCTCACCCCCGAACTACAATAAAACATCCAGATTTTTCGAAAAATTACAAAATTTGATTTTGTGTGTGGCGGCACAATAATTCGTAGTAGTAAGCGAGGAAAGATAAGCTCCTCCGTAGTCTAGTGGTTTCAGTTCCCACCGGAGAAGCAACAGTTTTCTTCGCTTACCTACATGTGAATCTGATTTTTTTTTAATGAGAATTTCTATAATAAAAAATATTAAATACAGAATTCAGTTAATCAAGCCAATTAATGGAATGAGGCATAAACGTTTGAAAGGCACTCTTGTAACTATTCGGACAGACGGATATGACTGGTGAACCGCAGGCGAGCCAGTAACCTTCTGGAGCCAGTAAAAACCCGTTACCTTGCGTGTATTGTTCAATATTTTATTTGTTTCTCACTTGTAAATAACTATTATAAACTATTAAAAACTCTCCAATATTTGAAGAAACATCGTATGAGCTTTAGACCTATTGCCTTGGAAACGCACGTCAGCATAGCACTTATCATAGCACTTATTGTGTTCTCTAGTTCTGTCATTTAGATTTTTCGATTTATCGTTTTCGATGTATTGAAATGAGTGTGGAGCAAGCTATATTACTGAGGAAGCAGCAATTGTGAGTGAAAATTTACCTGAATCAATTTTGGCTGTCATTTCAACTTATAATAGTTTAAAATGTTTAAAATACATGGCTGTATGAGCACGAGCAGGGCTGTAAAAATTTTACTGGCTAGCCAGTAAAATTTTTACAGGCTGTAGCCAGTTAAGTGACATTTTCATGTTGAATACAGTGACTTGGTAAATTGATGTTTACAAGTGAGGAACAAATAAACATTATTAATTTGATGGTTTCGCAACGTTTACACTTTTTTGTGACAAAAAAAACAGCAATTTCTACAAAAACAATGCTACAGGGTCATTAATCAGTTCAACATTTGTTAATAAAACTAAAAAATCTTGCCGATCGTCTCCAAGTTTCTTGTGGCTCCGTAACTTTTGTAACTTTTTTTTTTCAGTTCACGAACGGTGAGTTTGCAACTTCAACTTCTGAAAAAAATTTGAGTCCATTTGAGAAGATACCGTTTGATTAAAAGTCTGACAGTTCATACCCCAGTCACCCTATTCAGCAAATTTGTTATCCACAGATAATCCCTAGTAATGCAAAATAAATCTCTTTTTCCACTTATTGCAGACAGAATATGTACATATTTTATTATTTCTGTTATTGCGTCATTATCTCCAAAAATAACAGTACGGAAGAACTTATCCAATTTGAAACTACTAGATTTAAAAATTACATATCTAAACTCTCGCATTCAAAAGTTTTAGTTCCTTATGGGAACTTAAGTATTTATCAGGGAACAGGTATATACTCCATTTAACTTTAACTCTTCGTTTGCCGCATTACACTACAAAAGTTAATACATATAACAACAGATTATTTGTATGTATTTCACGTTTTTAACGAATAAACAATTCGTCATATTTGGGAAATTTTTAATGGCAATTTATAAAGGCCGAGTAGCCTTTGCTGGGTGGTAATTACGTTAGGCGCGTCGAGAAACTGGAGAACATATTTTTCGTCGGCAATAACCATAATATCGACGAGGTCGTAATATAATAGTCCTAAATGCATTAATCCTGCGGGTCGGGCTGTTCTGGGAGATCCTGGGAATCTTATAAGTCCTGGAGAGGAGGAGAGAACTGGAGAGAGAGCGGCCATGTTGAGTCTTGGCAATCGCACGGTCACATTATTGATATTCTACTTCGAGTCTGGTTCATGTCGTATCCCTCCTTCCACCCCCGCGTCGTTGGTCCTGCGATCTCCCACCACCCCCACAACTCCTTCCTGCTGAATTATAATAACTTACAAAAACGTCAATAAAATAAAACCGCTCTTCGGCGCGAAAGAAAGAAAGGTGCTAACCTCGGTGCCATCAAAAGCCCATAATGTCCACTTATTCATAATACATTTTTATACCAGCTGCAAAAAACACAATCCTGCAGCGCACGTTTTATTCGAGGAAAGAAGAAAAGGGCGAATGCAGAGAGAAATAACACAACAACTGCGTGGCTTCCTAACCAGTGACAGGTCTTCCACATTGATTTATCGTTCGTATTTGTGTACTTCGCGTAAAAAAGCTTCAGGGTAAGGCATAAGATTGATGCTGTTCCGTTTACAATCTCACCAGCCTTTCATTCTGCAAACTATATCGAAATTGTTCCACCATTTACTAAACAAAAATAAATTCGGTTTGGGTTTTATCTCAAACCACCAACATCTGCGCGCAAATGGATCGAAAAATTTTGACGTTTTTGATTCAAAAAGTTTGTGTGAAATGTGTTGCAAACTACACGGTAGACGAAGTTAAATAAGCACTTCCAACACTAAGCAGATAAGCTGAAGATGCTGCAGGACACATGCATGAATGCGTCGTAACATTACTGCGCGGCTGGTGGGATCCCGAATGTGTGTGTTTATAGAATATTAAATTAATCCTAGTAATAAGAGTAATAATATAATAATCGCTGTTAACAGTATATATCGATTTAAACAAAGCTGTTGATAAATTAATATTTTTTTATACATAAAAAACTATCTATGATTTTTTTTATTCGGTTTTGAAATGGTTTATAAAAATAATGTGTGTGTCGGAAGTCAACAAATCGCATTAAACCACTACTTTTCAGATTTTCGGTGTCTACAATGGAACGTCCTTCAGGGCTCTATACTTGGTCCAGTATTGTTTTCAATAATGATCTAGGTTGCGATTGTTCATCTGAGGTGAATTTAGAGCCTTTATGCGGAGGATCATACGTTTTTATAGAAAGTGTGTAAAGATTACAGTAAATAACTAATATAATATTTATATATGTTTTTGCAGTATGTCAAAATTAGTACTCATTGTGCTTTCAGTCACTAAAAACCTTCTGTATAGTATTTTAATAATAATCGAGGCCCATACATGATGAATGATGATGATATTTATAAAAAATTTTTAACTACGTTAGAAAGAGTGGTTTTATTTTTCTTGAACGTCTTCTTCTACTCTGTGCCCGCCACGCTACAAGATCAAAATTATGCGAAACCAGATGTGGTAATAAATTTTTTTTTTTTCAATATACGTATATACTTTTTTCTGAAAATACAAACATGGTTTTATGTAACTTTTTTGCCGTAAACGTATTTTTATAAGTTTACTTGTATAAAGCTTTATATTTGCTTTTGAATAAACCCAAACAATTAAAGTGAACAAAGAGCTATAAGGTTATATGGCCATCATAAAATCATCCCATTGTGTCGAAGTTAAGTTGTTTACAATAGAAAAGGTTTTAGGGTCGTAAATAACGAGTCCACTACAGCTCGACCGGTTCTTGCGGTTTCGTTCAGGGGCGGCTTTCACTAAATATGAAAATCCACCACTCCACTATTTCTTTGCTACCTGCAGCCGCTGAGGGTTCCGAAATAACCACTCGCTTTGAAAACCGGCCCTGTTAAATATGAGCAAGAAATGTTTAGAAGATGATTTATTGCCAACCGGTAAGCTTAGTGCGAACCACACAAAGGGGGTATTTATTTGCGGTCAACTAATTTTATGATGGCCATATAACCTTATACCTCTTGGTTCACTATACGTCCTTGTGTAATGAGTTTCTAGTGCAAAACACCGCTACTGTCTTTTAACAATCCTAATATTTGAAAAAATTAAATTACTGGAATTAATGTCTATAAAGCTTAGAAATAAACAAGTTTAGCTTTGGAAGTGCTAAAAAAACATTTAAATATTGCAGTGTACTATCTGGTTTGTACCCTATTCCGCAAGGTAAAATCTGGTAGCACCTAATCAATGCACCTAAACATCAAACATCCATTAAGTTTCTTACATTTTCAATTATCTGGTTGTGAAGTAATGGCAAAGAACTCCAGAACCAAAGTTAAACTGAACTCTAACGTTCTGCTTCTTTTGTATATAAAAGTTGCACGTGTTTTTAAAATTACATTTTTCTATATCCATATTGTTTTTCGTTCTCTAGCTTGAATGCCTTCGACGCCAAAAAATGCAGCTTCCTTGCTTTATTAATTGTCTATCGCAATACAATTTTTAAAAAATTAAAGTAGGTAAGTATGGAAGATATTTACATAACACTCCAAGAGTCCAAGATCATACTCAAATTTCAAAATTTTGGTGTTCTGAAATTTGAAATGGTCATTAATATTAATCATCAGTGGTTTGTAAGATGCCAAAATTTTAAAACTTAAATTGGGACCTTCATATAAAAAGTTCTCTTATTGATTTAAGATTTTCAAAAATGTGTAGGGAAGTAAGTAGTTCATAACTACAAAACTTCGTCTAAATGTGTTGTATAAAATAAACTCTTAAATTGACGTTATATTACTAATTTATGGTCTTCTTTTACATACACTCTAGTTGTAGCAAATCAAAGTGAACTTAGTTATATTGTGCTACTAACTAAATAAATAAATAAATAGGTGTGAATATTAATTATGTAAAACTAGACAGCGGTTCATACGAGGGTAATTTGATAAATTGTTAGCCCAAGTACTTTCCACTGCACAAAACAAATTTTATTACCATGGTAATAAACAAAAACTTATTAGAAATGTCGCTGTCAAATTTGACTTCGAAAAATTCAAGCAATGCTGTATACGAGAATTTTGAAAAAGCCATGTCTAGTGAAAATGTGGAAATCAGTAAAACTGAATATAGATCGATTATTAAGTATCTGTGTTTAAAGGGGTTGACGGCTAAAGAAATTTACGATGATATGTCTAAAACACTTAGTGAAGTTTGTCTTTCTTATGCCACTGTAAAAAACTGGGTTGCTTAGATAGACCAGGAAGACCGATTTCGGTATCCACTCCTGAAAATGTTGACGCAGTGCACAATATGATTTTGTCAGATCGTCGAATTTCCACAAAACAGATATCTGAGGCACTAAAGATTTCCTGTGAGTGTGTGCATCACATCATTCACGCCGATTTGAACATGAAAAAAATTTCCGCAAAATGGATTTCAAAATGCCCATCAAAAGTGTGCAAGAGTGGAAATTTCGCGCTCTTTGTATGCCCTTTTTGATAAGGACCCTGACTTTTTAAACCATGGATGAAACCTGGCTCAATTTTTACGATCCAGAAACAAAGCAACAGTCCATGGAATGGAGACACTCTAGATCTCCAAGGCCTAAGAAATTTAGGGTGCAACAATCTTCCTGAAAAGTATTCGCTTCGGTTTTTTGGGATTCGCATGAAGTAAGTATGATTAATTATCTAGAAAAGGACAAATCCGAAACAGGAGAATACTACTCAAGCCTATTAACAACGCTGCGCGAAAAACGCAGGAAACGAGGGGCAAAAAATTTTCCAAAGGGGTTCTGTTTTTGCAAGACAATGCTCCTGCACACAAATCGCGCATTGCAATGAATACAATTCATGTTTTGGGGTTCAAAACAGTTGATCATCCTCCTTACTGTCCGGATCTAGCTCTCTCGGATTATTATCTGTTTCCTCAACTAAAAAAAAAAAAAAACTTAAAAGGCCATACATTTTCTTCAAACAACGAAATAATAACGACTGTAGCGAAGGTTAGAAAAGTTGCAGGATCGCTGTAACAAGTGTATAGCTTTGAAAAGGAAATACGTTGAATAAAAAAATATTTTAAAAATTGAACAAAAATGTGTCTTGGACAAAATTATTTTTAATATTTGCAGTTCTTTTACAATGAAGTTGGATTAATCAAGCTAACAATATTGTTACGAAATACACCCTTACACGGCCCCGGTACGACGCCTATGGCCGTCGAGAACTCTCTGGTCTTACGCCGAGGATGATTCATCCTCAAAGCATTCATTCCTCAAGCGCTCGGAGCGCTAAAGAAACGCCTGGGAACGGAAGTCGCAAATGGGGATTCCGGAGAAGTCTAGAAGCGGTGATGTAGGGTTTCGAGAAGGACCGCGTACTATTTAAATGAATCGCTTATTTCAGAAATCCGACATGTCCACCAATAACACATATTGTGTTTTTGGTACAAACTGTCGCTTAAAGTTAAGTGGGTACATAAAGGTACATAAACCCAACCAGTCCATCAAACTAGCAAACGACAATCGTGCGACATACTCGTTTAATTCAGAAACTCTCTATCCAGTTTTCTCCGAATGGTAACAATAGCGGATGTCGGGTTTCTGAAATAAGCGATTCAAATAGAGTCCACCATTGGGGAACAGATTATTCAGATAGTTGAGTCAAGAGAAGTTGCGTCGGAATTATTTTATTATCGCTGTGATAGTCGTGTAAATTATAGTTAGTACAGAATAAATTGTTGAGTTTTACCCACGTCAATTTTATTCGCCCGTGCAACGTAATAATATATTAAGATTTAAAGCCTTATAATAACTTCCTGAAAACTAACCTCTAGCGAACAGTTGACGTAAAATCAGAGACATTAAATCGTTATCTTCGATAATATGTTGAATGTTGATGACATGTTTCAGAAAACTTTCAAAATGTCGCTGATTGGTAGTTCATATCTATCTTATTTTCTGTGAAGTATACGGCATAATATAGAAATTATACTTAAATTCACCGATTCGAAGCTGAAGACCAGGAAATTACTCTGGATATTAGAATACCTGCAGGTATACGTTTTTGAAATTATAAATTTAAAAGTAAGTATGTAATTAGATTTAGGCGGCGACAATTTCAACGTGTTTGCAAAGTTACGTGGTATTAGAACACACAAAATTTAGTAATGTTCTTAAACATTACTCTTAACTTATGTAATGTTAATTTGTTTTTGAGTTCACATGAAACACAGTACAAAAATATCTTTTATCACGCAGAACATTCACACTCAATAATCCTAGTGGAATAAATTTCCACTCATGAGAAACGTGCAATTTTTTGTGTGTAACATGCAATATCTGGTTCCAGAAAGAGTAATTGCTATAACAACAAATCTAAAATTTTCTGACACTTTTTAGTTCTCCAGCAAGTTAAGGATGTATTGTGACTGAGTTTATTGGTCGACTGGCAATTTTTATGTTTTCACGACGTTTCATGACCCCTACAGTAGGAAAAAGAAGACCTTCTGTTTCCGTCTGTCTCCCTGTCGACCGCCTGTCCGGATTTTTATTAGACAGATAATCTCCGAAACTACCGACCGGTTGTTGTGCAAATAAATTTTGTACATATTTTAGAAGTATCACTTGGATAGTAAAAAACTAACCAAAATTTGTGTAATCATCAAGTCATACAATAAACATAACTTAAATTTCATGAAATATTATATTCCCACACTTGTGTTTTGTGAACCCGACCTGCTTTCAATCAAGAACGGCATATCTTATTTTATCAACAATTAAAGAACACAATGTTGTTATTATTAGTATTACATTGCACTTATCCGTGACAAAACTAAAGTAAGTATGATACATAAATGAATGCAAAAAATATAAACAAACTTACAATTGTGATTTCGTAGCAAGCTAAAATTTGATGCATTAATGAACGTATAACAAACATTTGGTCTGGGGTTACTCACACACAAGTTTTCTCGCCTCTGGAGTACAGTCGAACAAATACTGTGTGTTCGAAAAATTATAGGAGTAACGTTTAATTTTGCGAATTTTTTCACTTATAAGGGTTATTACAAAAAAATAAAATTCGCAAAATTAAATTTTAGAATTTTTCGAAGAATGTAAATAAATTTAAACCAAATGGTTGTTTGGAGACAAATTCAACTGACGACTGAGAAATTTTGTTTATTTTTCTGCCCATTAACAAATATTTTTCGATGGGATACCATTGCATCGTGTATAAGAAGAGTCTGCAGTAAATGTAATTTGTGACTTAAACCTGCCCGACTTGGTGGGGTGTCTTTTCAATTACGGGTCGCATTGTTATTGCCTACTCATTTATATCAGTTGGTAAACTAATGTCCAGATGTCGATATGGCTAGTACCTATCTACTTTAGATTTGATTAAAATCATTGATTTACCAATTTAGAATATTTTGGCTCACTAAGTAGCTCAGGTCAATTGGTGCTCAAGGTTCATTCTCAAAGGGATAACGATTTCAAATCTGCTAACAAAGATTTAACCAAATTGGACTCACCGGGTTTATTTTCTGGTCACTCGGTTGTGCAAAACTGAGAACGTTCTTACAGACATAATATCAAAATATTGCTCCACTCTCACCCCCAAAAGATCTTCTACCAAACCATGGATAGTTATCAAGACTCGCAAACTTGTTAGAACGTTCCTTTTGTCGATCTGGCAATGACAACGATTTTAAAGATCATAGAAACTTCTCCAGCAAAACTTTCCACTATAATTAAAGATGCCCGCAAACCCTCTCGTTGATCAAGGTGCTGTTATCAACTTTTACAAATATGTCCGTAACAAATTCACTAGATCTGTAATTATTTCGCAGTTTAAGGATGACAATTGTGCTACAATTGTAGACTTTTTGAACGTTTTCACTGTTGTTTCGGACACCACCCAGCCGAGATGGAACGGTCCTAGTCACAACGTGCACTTTTGTAATGTTAAGTGCCCAAATATAGTATACATTACACAGGAAAATTAAAAGGTTCCAAATCATTTGGAGCTGACAATCTTTTTACTCAGTACTCATTTTTTTTCTCGGTTCGTAAGTCTTTTGAGGACGCAGATTTTTCTTCTGTAATTTTGGCAGACGATTGGAAAATTGACATACTTTGACTCATTTTCAAAAAGGGTGCCGAATTTGATACGAATCGTCCATATAATTTGACATCGCTGTTGAAATAATGGAATCAATTTCTTGTAGATCGCAGATTAACAGTTTATTCTGACAGACCAGTACCATTTTTCCTGGTAAGTCTATTATTTCTAATCTCCTATGATGTCTCTCTGACTGGACAGGACAACTTGATTTAGATAATACAGTTGACGTTATCTACCTGGATTTTTCTAAGACGTTTGATCGTGTGCCAAAACATCATCTTTTGTTAAAATTTCCACATACAAGAATTACTTAATATCTTCGCTAGTGGATTGAAGCTTTTCTGTCAGAGTTACGATTGGGGGTGCTTCGAGTAACTGGATGCAGGTTTTCAGTGGGGTGCCACAGATATCCGTCTTAGGATCACTGCTTTAGTTGGTCCAAGGTTATTTCGACAGAACTTCCCTCGCTTTTGAATTAAATCGCAGGCGCATTCTCTATTTTCAAGAAAATATGGGGACTCATTCTTAATTTGATGAATAAACAATTCTTTGATGACATGATTAACATAGATAATACTAGTGACAGGCCATTACCAATGCAAGACAAAAAATACAAAAATGGTCATTCGTCTGATGGACTCAATTAGGTACTACATTTCCTTAGCTTATGCTCGGAAAGTAAAAATTGTTTTGGTCTGACTGAGTTTGTCGCCTCAAAACAGGGGACTAAAATTAGTGATACAGTTATTATAATTTTTATTCAATAAAGACAGGCGTATTCTCACGTGGGGTAATTTCATCCAAATAAAAATTGTTATGACGTCATAAACATGCTTAGGTGATACACAATGTGAAAGAAAAAGAGAAAAAAAAGAAAGAAAAACAAAAAGCCAAGTTTGGAATCGATGGACTCAGTTACAATACTTCCTTCGCTTATGCTTGGGAAGTAAAAATAATACGAAGTCTCTGTTTGCCATGTGTGCGACTATGACATTAAGCTATAAGTATAATGTCAGCAGTAATTCAAACATTTTGAAGCAGGACCTTTTAATAGTTATTAGTTAGTGAATGGAGTTCCGATTGGTAACTTCTACTTAACATTCTAGGTGCACGGTTTTGTATATTGGAAACACAAATTTGAAGCATACGTATTCGATAAATAATAGTTATTAAACTGGCTAAATCTGAATCTTTGAAGGTCGGAATATATAGCTCATATCAATAAAATTACATTCTTATTAGCCAAAATGTTTGTCAAAAGCGACGTGATCGTCACGAAACTTACGTCAGGTTGATTCTCAAATTTGCTAATCCCGTCTGGACTCCCAACACGATATTCACTTGCTAGAATCAGTAGAATCTACACAAAGAAGAACGACAAGAATACCGTTTGGTCGAGTTCGGTCACAGTGTAGATATTGTTATCGTTATCCGTCTGCAACCGCTCTTGGAGATCTAATTCTAATATTTCGGTCTCTCAAAGATATATACTAAATCACGTATTAGACATGTGTTTCATCTTAATCCTCCGAGTAGGCCTAGAGGGTTAAAACTGCTAAAAGACAAGTTTCGGACTGCAGCATAACAACATTTTATAGGTACCGAGTTTTTCAGTGTTGTAATTCGCTTCCACAATGTGATTCTGTTCTAAGTTTCAAAATAAAATATGTCAATACCATGGGTTTAAGTAGATTTGTAGAAATTATTATTGCTAGTCCATTCGGAGTACGGGTATAACAGGCACAACTTCTGAAGAAATAAAAAAAATAGTCGAAGTTTATTTCTACAGAACTTCCCTCGCGCTTGAAATACAAGACCAACAAATTCGGCTTCTTTAAAAATTTGTAAAATTGGATTTATGTATATAGATTTCATTATTCATCGGAAGAATCTCACGTAGAAATGATTTGATTTGAACGAATTTGTCGATTCAAAACAGGGCACTTAAATTACTTATTAATTAAGCCACAATCAAACAAAATGTTCTGATAATAATACTTCTTATGCTTATTAAATCAAGACGTGTATTCTCACATTTTAGAGAAAATGGGGTGATTTGTCCGCCATAAACATACACAATATACAAAGCGAGAGACAAAAGAACACCCAAGTTTGGCATCGAACGTGCGATCTCAGGTCGGCGCTCTTCTCAATAACCAACATGTGAAGGGCTTATACCCTGTGTTAGTAGTAAAATGTTATTATATTACTTTGCAAATGTTTTTGCGAAAATCTGGACGTTTAGGGAATAAACTCTAAGCGGATTCCTGCATACTACAAGTATAACATTTGAATCATACATACACAAATTGGTCTAAAGAGTTTAGACAGTACTTCCCTCCCTGTCAGAAACGTGACGACTGCATGCCTATTATGTTTTTTTTCGCAGTAGACTTCAAAGCATTCGGTTTTGTAGTTCCTGAGTAAACCAATAAAATAAATTTACGCATTCATTTTTTTTTTGAGTCACCCGGTATATGCAAATTAAAAAAATATGAATGGAATGATAAATTGTAAGTACAGACTCATTATATTTTGTATATTCTAGATAGGATTTATTTGACAAACTTTTGAGCTGACGTCATCAGTTTTTCGGAGAAGATAACCAAATATATTTTGACTAAAAATTTATTATGCTCTTTATAACCTTAAAACATCTGCAAGATTTCAAAACATTCGGTTCTGTAGTTCCTGATTAAATCAATAAAATACATTTACGCATTCATTAATTTTTTTGGATCACCCTGTATATGCAAATCACAAGAAGAGACTCATCATATTTTGTACATTTTATATAGTATTTATTCAGTAAAATTTTGTGGTGACGTCATAAATTTTTTAGAGTGGATGAGCAAATGCATTTTGATCAAAAACTTACCATGCTTATGATAACCTTAAAACATTTTCAAGATTTCAAAGCATTCGGTTTTGTAGTTCCTGAGTAAATCAATAAAATAAATTTACGCATTCATTAATTTTTTTGAGTCACCCTGTATATGCAAATCCAAAAAATATGAATGGAGTGTTAAATCACAAGTACAGACTCATCATATTTTGTACAGTTTAGATAGGATTTATTCGGCAAACTTTCGAGCTGACGTCATCAATTTTTTGGAGGGGATAACCAAATATATTTTGACTAAAGATTTATGGTTCTCTTTATAGGCTTAAAACATCTGCAACATTTCAAAACATTCGGTTTAGCAGATTCAAAATTAAATTGTAAAATGTTGTTTTATAATTTTGATTTTTTTTCCAAAAATCTGGACGTTTCGGGTAAAAACTCAATTCGGAGTCGTAAACTACATGTGTAGGACTATGTTATTTTATACAATTTAAAACCCATTTATTATGTACAATTTTGAAGTGACGTCATCGCATTAGTGGTGGGGATGATTAGACAAATTTTGGTTAGCGTTTTACCATCTACATGATATTCCCAATATAAGTACAAAATTTCACAACAATCGGTCCAGTACTTTCGGAGATTATCTGACTAATAAAAATCCGGGACGGCAGACGGACAGACGGACAGACGGACAGACGGACAGACAGACGGAAATGGGAGACCTATTTCTTCGTATTCTAGGAGTCATGAAAGATCAAGAAAACGTAAAAGTAGAGAGTCGGCCGACGGACTCGATTACAATACTTCCTTTGCTTACGCTCGGGAAGTAAAAATTGACAACATTCGGTCCGGTAGTTCCGGAGATTACGTGTCTATACGTGTATACAGACGATAAACAGACAGACGGACAGACAGACAGACAGACGGAAACAGCAGATCACTTTTTTCGTACACGACGGGAAACTATGAAAGTGGCAATTCGTTTGATCGACTCGATTACTATACTTCCTTAGCTTATGCTCGGAAAGTAAAAAGGGGACAGGGTGGTTAGACAGATATGTTTTGAATAAAAATTTGCCATGTTTGCGATAACTTTGAAACGTTTGACAGATTTCAAAGCATTCGATTGCATTTCCATAAAATAAATTGAGTCACCCTGTATAAGAAATTCTAATAATATGAAGGCAATGGTTAATGACAAGATGTATTAGGCAATTTTGTAACGACGGCATCCATTTTGTGGAGGGAGATTTTGAATAAACATTTATTGTGTTTACCACAAATTTAAAACGTCTGCTAAATTTGAAAACATTCGGTTCTGGAGATTCAGAATTAAATTGTAAAATGTTACACGATTTTGATTTTTTTTTTCCAAAAATCTGGATGCCTTAGGTAAAAACTCAAGATGTATTCATAGACTACACGTATAGGAGTATGTTATTTGATACAATTTTAAACCCATTTAGTATGTATGTACAATTTTGAGATGACGTCGTCGCATTGTTGGTGAGGATACCTAGACACAGTTTGGTTAGCGTTTTACCATATTTATGATATTCATAATACATACCTATATAAAATTTGACAACAATCGTCGTTTCGGAGATTATCTGTCAAAAATCCACACGGACAGCGGACAGATAGACAGACAGACAGACAGACGGCGGCATATACAGGGCGATTTTAAAGAACTGTCGTCCAAGTCAGCTTTTTGAAGGTTTCGTTAATGATGTTGTGTTTATATGATATTGGTACTGTGTCCACCACAACAAAAGTTTTAGTACGAAGTAATAAAGAACAATTTTTTTAAGTTTTTTTATTTCTTTTATTTTCCCACGAAGACATCATCTGCTTGCCCTCTTTGTGCAAAAACTTACATATCATATGTATATAAAAATAAACAAAACTGAAAATCGATAGATGTAGAATACATTGCATTGTTTGTTGTATGTAGAGTACTAAAATTGTCTCTTAGATATATAATAGCTTTTAGTGTTAGTGGTTATACTATTTCCCAAGATCCAGTGCTACATTTCCAAAATAAATCATTTCAACTCTTACAAACATTTTTCTTTCTGGAGGCCACAACTGCTCGGTATCGATTCATCTCATGTCAGAACGACGTAAACCTCGAAAACCAGCTCCGAAAGTGGGATTCTCTGCGCAGAAATAACAATTGTAGAATCACACAATCGTACAAAAAAGAACAGGAACGTCCAATAGAGCGTCGGTTTGTGCGTCACGGCGCAACGGCGTCCAATCCCACCCCCGGTGGCAATAAGATCCACATTCCGAGAAACTCGAGCTGTGCCGACTGATTCCATTGGTTGCCGGATTCCGCGAATCCCACCAATTTCTCGTATTGTCATTGCACGGGTTGGATTGGGTAGGTGGGCCGATTTTATTCCGAATCCAGTCCAATAAACTAAATTTACACTTCCCAACATGTTTTCGAGAAAAACAGACTCCGACCCGCAATCAATGCGGTTGTGCGTTATCTGCTTATTGCTGTTTCGAGTTGGGTTTCAGCCGGTTTCAGGAGCGGACGTTGTTTCAGCATCTTATTATCGCAGGACCGGACTGGCACAGCAGAAGAGGCTGAAACAGTGTTATAGTTTAAGATATTGGTACTTAGTAATATTCTATAGTTATGCGTTGCATAATATTTATGAATTATGAAGGCAGTACTTACCTAAACAAAATTAGAATAATAAAATTGTTAAAGTTACTGAACGCAAGAATTTGTTACCATTACAATACCGACATTTTAAAATTATAGCCATTTTATAGTTCTGGATATGTAATTTATTGTTGTTGGAACACTTGGTAATTTTGATTTTGCCATATTTGTGTTTATTATTTTTGAATTTATTTTTTACTATATGAAAACAGCCATGATGATGTGTAAAAATGAAAACCTGTATAGTTATTTATACAGAATTTTTTTAATTGTGAGATACTCAGCTGTTACCACATTGGTTAGGGCGTATTTTACAACAAGACTGATTTAATATCTTTTTGAATAAATAAATTTCAGTTAATGTTATCCTTTTTTTATCTGTCTTATTCTTTATATGAAGGTTAATATAATTTAAATTTAATAGAAAATATTTAAAATATTGCAGAGGCCAAAATTTCCTTGTGATCCTCGCGTGTTAAGGCTGTTGCTACTCTGAAATCGCCAAATAACACCGACTGGTTATGCATCAGAATTAATGGTAAAATAACGTCTTGAAAACTTTGGGAAAAAACTAATTGTTGTGTAATTGTAAGTACTTTTTTTCTATTTTATGATTTTGAAAGACAAAGAGTATAAAACTATCTTTACATAGTGTTATTTTTGGTAATATAATAAATACATTCGTAAAACATTTGTATAAAATTTGACATTAAATTCAGGAATTTTTTGTTTCACTTATACCTACATATATCAATCTTTGTTGGGTTTTTATTTTTCAATCTACATATGTATATTAGATTACATATGTGTTTGTAAGATATTGTAAAAGTGAAAGGTACTTTTTTTCGTTTTTTACATAGTTTTTACAAGGCACCATTATACTATGGAACTTACTATTTGATAACTATTTTTTTGGCCACCTTTTCTTAGGGACAACCGTAACCCGTAACACTATAGAGTAAGCGCAATATACAGTGTGCCGATTAGTATATGAAGACAATGTATTTTTTCTACCTTGATTTTGTAACAGAGCTATTAAACCACCCAAATGGGGTTCTGAAATTAATCTGGTGTAATTTAGATCGGTAAGGTTGGTAGCTATGACGAGAAATGTCAGTGGCATTGTCAAATTAAATAAGGCATTTTAATCGATTTTAACTTACAAAAATTGGAATTGATTCGAATTAGGTACAATTTTTGTTGTGAAAATTCGAACTTCAAATATTTTCTGGTTCGTGTCATACCAACCCATCACCAACCACGACAAAATTCCCCAGATTAAAACTCAAATTTCAATTAAATTTTGCGAAAAAACGTGCGCGGTAGAAAAAGTATTTTTGTGGCTTAAAATTTTTATTTTTTATTTGGAAAATTGTATTTGCTTTTGACTCTTGCATTGAAATTGACTTCTTCATTCGATGGGTTAAAATTTTTTCATGTAGACTCTTTTCTGGGAATCTTTGTTGATCACTCGGTCGGTGCACCGTAACAGTATAACGAGTTTCGCCAACAGCGTTGGCACTATCTAGATAAAAATAAACTAAAACTTTTATTGATATATATTGATAATGCCAACATGGTTGGCGAAACTCGTTTTGGGGTAATAAATGTTCCTGTGAAAAATTACCTAAATACATAATTAACATTTTCAGTAATGACTTCCACCAAGCAGATACTTCTTCTGATCATTTAAAATATAAAGTAGTATTTTTTTTCTATCTGCTAGTCGGTTAGTTTTTCATTTGGTTTTGGAGGTGATGCAAGCGCTATTTTTCCTATCATAGTTGTAGATATGCTGGATTTCTAAAGATTCTCCTTACTTCAAGGGACTATTGTTAATAACTCCGATTTTGGAAACTAAATGTGGATCAGCCATTGGTCGCAAAACATCTAAAGCTTGGATTTGTTGTTAAATTCCATCAAATGGTTTTCATTATACACCGATAACATATAGAGTAGATCTCTTTTGGTTTTCTAGTTATGATGTCGTGCTTTCAGGACCTGAAAAATGTTTTTTACAAGAAGATAAAGCTTAAACGATTATGAAATACTACATACCCGATCATTTATGTAATTTTTTGAAAAACATAATAATAACTAGGTTTACCCATTTCCTAGACGTCGTCTAGCGAACATGTGCATGTTGAAAATAGCGTATCATAATTGGTACCTACTTTGGAGTATTCCCTCAGTATTTTAGTCTAAATGTGATGATAATTTCAGCAAACTTGAAATTTTCTACCTCAAGATAGGTATGTGTGATCAAAAGATAATTAAAAAACGGTGAAAGTGTCATGGTTTTTAGATTTTCGGTACAATTATAGATGAAATATGTTATGAGCTTAGTTTTGCAATGATTTGTTTGTATATTGTTTGCTAAACATTTATGTTCGACGTACAAAACAGAGAAAAACACTGTACTTACGTATGCCAGTCTGCGTATTTTAATTTTCCCCCGCTGAAATATGTATAAATTTTTTGCGACTTTTCAGGGCGTCCGTTTTTGCCGAGATCGCAACGACGTCGGGTGGCAAAAAGCTGGAGTACGGAGCTGTGTGAAAGAGACAAATAAAAGTTGTTCTTGGGCGAGAATAGTAGCACATGAGGAGGGCGGTTGGGCGGCGTTCTGCTCCGGTATCGACCCGCCGCGCCCGGATGAGGACATTACCCGGAGCTCTCAATACTCAGCGCAATGCTACTCGAGTCCCCCCAGTTACCCCCCGAGCTCCGGTTCCTCAAACCTTCTCCACCTCCCATTCTGCGCCATCTACATCTCCAACTGCTGCAGCTCCCACTCGCCCTTATTGTACTCCCGGATTATAACTCTCCATGTATAAGTTTTAGATATTGTTTCTCTTTTGTAACGTTACCACGCCGCCGCTTCGTACTCGTCGACACGAGACGACAAGAAAAACTTTAACTGTTTTCATATATGAAGTGAAATGTTTCGGTTTTATTGCATGACGCACTTTTATGGATGGCGGGAGCGGAGAGGAGTGCAATACGTTTGACCTACTTCTAAAGCTTTGATCTTTTTTACAATTTTATTAATTTTTGTTATGAATTCTGATTAACATTGTTTTCATGGATGAAGAATTTGAAAATAGGTTACATTTTTATGAGACTTTCTGATAATGAGAAAAGTACTTACTCGTATGCGATTAAACTGTCTTCTCCGATAAATATATCCGGCAACTTGTTCATTTTATTTTTCATTTTATTGGTTTTTACTAATGGTAGTATACACAATCACATTGGTTCTGTGAGACCAGTTAAATTAACTAGATTCTTTGTATTTGATGGGAAACTGTAATCTTTCAGAAATAAACTAGTACTTACTAGTTTCAACTTTTAGGACAATGTTAGTTGGCCACTTTCCAAAACAGTGTCGCACACTTTCTTAATAATTTTGATGCATCTATAGATGCACATTTTCGTGTTTCATTGAGGAAACCCACCTCCGGATTTTCACAAGCATTTGATATTTTTATATTTTGTATCAGCCTAATATTTTTCATCTACTTATCTAGTTAAAGTTTTTCGTTCGTGTTAACTCTATTTTAACGTCAAACTTTACCGCAGCTTAAATATATACGTCTGGAAAATACACTGATATGACTTTGTTCAAAGAGTTCTCTATAACAAACAACTTGACGTATCAGTTTGATGCCTTGCAACTATTACCGATAAAGACAAGACATTGCAATGTGGCAATAATTTTAGTCCTTCTCCGGTTTTTGTGCTAGGGTGAGAATTTTTGAATTATCCTTGTACGTTATTAAAATTAACAGTGTTAACTCTCACCCTTACGACTTCGGGTCCAGATAATCACCTGTTGCTTGTTTTATATAACTCCACGAATTTCACAGTTGACGCAAAAAACTGCGACGTTATTTGAGCTTTCAACGCCTCTGAGCGCAACAAATCCAGAAACCGTTATCGGAACCTATTTTTCAAAGAAAGTTTATTTAATATTTTTTTGATGTAACATTACCAAATTACCAGCAGTAGTCGTAATCTAACTCTGTGTCTGATTAATATATTTTTGACATCTCGTATACACAATTTCAAAAGATAAACAAATATTATTAGAGCTTAAACAAGATCGCATCGTAGACTGGAATTTCAGTCCACTAATTTAGTTAATATTTTTTAAGCTGACGTAATGAAATTTTTGGCGGGGCTAAACGTATTTATTATGTATTTTTTAATTTGTTCGACGTAACACATAGCGTGACTGTGTTTCCTCAATTTCAGAAGCATAAACAATACCACACTTCAGAGCGTAATTATTTTATTTATTTTCTTACTGAAAGTTCAACGAAGTCTGTTGTGTAATTTCTAAGATAAACGATAACAGTTCAAAAATATTTTGATTTGCATTCGATCAAAGGCCAAGGCAACATGAAATTAAATATTCATAAATTGTTACAGTGGTTCCCTAAAGCATGAAACTAAAATCATTTTGTCTCAGTTTTCTAAAGCATTAACTAGTTCACTGACTGTTCAAAAAAAAAAAAAATTAAAGAACGTTTCATGTTTTGTGTTTAAAGTCAACGGAGCACTTTTTTTTCCAAACAGTGCACAACTGGTTCCCCAATATTTTTCCGTGTAATACCACTCTATTCCTGAAAACTGTATGATGCTGATCGCATAAATTTACCTCTAAATTTCTCAAAAGAAAAATTTTTAAGACTTCTGGAAAAGGAACTGTATATTGGGTATGAATTTGATATTGGGTGTGTAGTGAAAAAAGTAATTATTTTTTTTTGTCTGTATGTAGGTTTTTAAGGAAAATCTTTGTTCTTTGGAAGAAAACAATTAGACATGATCTTGTACTAGATGTACAAGATGGCAAAAATTGGAATGTCGAAATTTTTAGCTGCATTTGTATAAACAGATTAGGTAATGGTGTGTGTACTGGAATGAATGGGTTGCGATCATCTAGAAATCAGCTAGCAAAGAAATACAAACCTACTCTAAGGACTCACGACAAACAGCAACGCACCTGTATAACTGGTTGCCTAAATGCTTCATATTTTATTAAAAACTAAAACTAATTCATTACAATAAAAATCTTAAAAATATTCACCACTTTCTTCAAGGTACATGTTCACTCTCTTTATAGTTTTAAAAATGTTCTGTGCCATCCTTTCGTCAATACTTTGGACCCATTGGTCAATTTCATCTTGCAACAGGAACTCCTGACTGCTGAGGAAATCTTGTCAAAGGTGTTTGAGAATTCTGCTCAAGTCGTCTCAAATCATCAACAACTTCCTCAAATACTGAAGATCTTCCGGGAGATTTCCTTTTGTCGACACTGCCAGTTCGCACAAATCTGTTGATTAAATTAGAAACAGGGAATGAAAATGAAGTTAATCGTATTTCGAAATTGTTACAAATCGACTCAGAATTCATACAAATTATGCCAATAACTGGTATATCGTTACATTCGGTTCCAGATAGTGTTCAAAAAATGAATGTGATTATAGTTGGTCGATCGTCCCCTAAACGTCCAGAAATTTCTTTGTCAGAAAATTAAATAGATGTGACTTGATAATTACAAGATTTTTTTTCAACAAAAATATTATTCTTATATACGTCCATATTTCAAAAACTGTGTTGACGTAGGAGAAACTGTTGTAGGTTATAGCTAATGTACCTTTAGAATTAAAATAAAATGAGAAGAGAACATCTGAAATAATATTATTGAGAGTCAATACAAAGAGATGATGATGTCTGTTTACACATTAAAATGAAATACGTAGTGAATTTATATATACATATATGAGTTTATGAGTCTAGATAAAGTTATGTTATAAGTTAGTACAAACTGTATTGTTTACCTCTGATGGAAGACACAAACATCTCTATTAACGAAAACCTAGATATGAGAAGAATAGAAAGCTGATGAGATATTGAGACAATGTTATTTTATGGGATATCCAGAAGCAGTTTAAGTCACGCATATTGATTAACCGTCTGAATCTTTAGTAGGTGCCAAATGTTTCGATATTTAGATCTCGTGTATCGTATATGATTATATCCATAATTTCTTCTCGGAAAATGTGTTTAACTTTTACGAAACACAGTTATCTTGAATTATAATATTCCATTTTAATTTGTACTATAAGACTTTAACTTATAATTTATACTATCTTATATACGGAGACAATATTTTATTTTTTACTCGGAGCTAGATTTTTCTTAACTGCAATTTTTTGCTGGAAAGTTGATAATCTTTAATGACAGTTTGAATGCGTATACTATACTTTCGATAGAAATATACCCATAAAATGACTAGTACTGTATTATCATTGTTTAAATTTAACTTGACTTATTTCTTGGATACCAACTTGAGGTTGGTAATTGGGTTACACACTTATACGGGGTGATTATAAAATATCGTACATCGATCGAATTAGTAGCTGAATTATTGGTTGCCTCCCTATCAAGCAGGAAATAAATACTTTGAGAAAACAAAGCTACATATAGCGCTGAACTTTTTTTATTGTCGTGTCAAGGCAGTGATGAAAATTTCTCACCTCAAACTTCTACGGTTTTAAAACAATTTTTGAACAACAAAAAATTAGAGCTTAAAGCTTCAACTGCTACTACAGCTATGCTAGAAGAGAGTGAAAGCAAATAATTCTCAGAATAAAAAGTAGGAAATAGTGATAATGTACAAGAAAAGAGTATTTCTGGCACAAGGAAAAGTTCTATTTGTACACTGTAGGTACATGTAATTTCAATTTTTACTTCTCGAGCGTTAGCTAGTAGTAGTACGAAAAAAGTAGTCTTTCGTTTCTGTCCGGCTATCTGTCTGTCTGTCTGTCTGATATCTGTATCCATTTTCATTAGACACGTAATCTCCGAAACCTGCTGAACCGATTGTTGTCAAATTTTGTATGTATATTAGAAATATTACGTAGATGGTTAAATGCTAACTAAAATTTGGCTAATCATCCCCACCAACAATTTGATGACGTCATTTCAATGAACTGTATTTAAAAAAAAAAATTATAGGTAATCCTTGTATGTCTACAAATTGCCATCGTTTTATTATTTAAGTTAAATATAGTATTTAAAGTAGATTTAATAGATTGATTAAAATGATTTGAATGTTATACAAAAATATACTTCTATACTTGTAGTTTTTTCGTTAAACGTCCAAATTTTCGCAAAAATAATTGCACGGTATAATTGTATATAATTATAATATGTGTCTAATCATCTTCTCCACCAATTTGATGGTATTGCCTTTTCATTTTGCTTAGTAAAGGTTATCTAAATTTTATAAAATAATATACTCCTGTACTCGTGGTGTATGAATCCGCCTTGATTTTTGACACAATTACTTTACAAAATATTTTCCACCTGTTTCATGTAGCTGATATGCAGGTAATGCCTCCAATCGAATCCCATCTTTACCAATTTTTTTTAAATTATGCATGACTGGTAGTATCTATATTTTTTTACTTGTAAGGGGTTATCATAAAATAAATAAAAAGTTGCAAAATCAAATTTTATAATTTTTTGAAACACTGGATTTGTTCAACTGTGTTTAATAGTATTAGGGTTTTAGTAAAATTTTATTTTGTTACTTTTATATATTTTCTTATAAACTGTCAAATCTGATTAGTCTATAAAATTAATTTTCTTTAGGAGAAAGTAAAGTTAAAAATGAACGTGGAATTTGAAATCGCAGACAAAAAAATTAGTCGAAAATTATTTCAACAGAACTTCCCTAGCTTCTGAAGTACAGTCCAACACATACTGTTTTTCTGAAAAATTATAAACTTTGATTTTGTGTAATTTTAGTTTTTCGTGATAGCCCCTATGGAAGTTATTCCATTGTTGTTAAACAATATAGAAAATATTAGTCGCAGTGTAATGGAACAAATTGACTGATTCATTAATTTTTTGACTCACCCTGTATAAGCAAATCTAAAAAATATGAATGCAGTGATAAATTGGAAGTATAGTCTGATTATATTTTGCACATTTTCGAAAGGCAAAATTTTGAGATGATGTAATAAATTTTTTGGGGTTGATAGAGATACATTTTGATTGAAAAGTTGTAATGCTTACAATAACTTCAAAATGTTTGCAAGATTTCAAATTATTCAGTTTTACAATTCTTGGTTTAATCGGTAAAATAAATTGACTCAGTTATTAATTTTTTTATGTTTATTGCATAAACAAATCTAAAAAATATTAATGATAAATCACAAGTATCATACTTCGCACATTTAAGATAGGATTTATTCAGCAAAATTTTGAGGTGACGTCATTTTCTGATAGAAAATTTTACCATATTTATGATAACTTGAAAATATCTCCAAGATTTCAAAGCATTCGGTTTTGTAGTTTCTGATTAAATCAATAAAATAAATTCACACATTCACTAATTTTTTTGAGTCACCCTGTATATGCAAATGCAAAAAATATGAAAGAAATGGTACATTACAAGGGCAGACTCATTATATTTTGTACAATTTAGATAGGATTTATTCGGAAAAATTGTGAGCTGACGTCATCAATTTTTTGGAGAGGAAACGTAAATATATTTTGATTAAACATTTATCATGCTTATCATAACTTTAAGACATCTGCAAGATTTCAAAGTATTCGGTAATGCAGATTCAAAATTAAATGGCAATATGTTGTTTTATAATTTTGATTTTTTTTCCAAACATCTGGACGTTTCGGGTAAAAACTCCATACGAAATCATAAACTACATGTGTAGGACTATGTTATTTTATACAAATTAAAACCCATTTACTACGCACAATTTTGAAGTGACGTCATCACATTATTGGTGGGGATGATTAGACAACTTTGGTTAGCATTTTACATGATATTTCTAATATAATTACAAAATTTGAAAACTATCGGCCCAGCACTTTCGGAGATTATCTGTCTAATCAAAATCGGAGACAGACGGACAGACAGACAAACAGACAGACGGACAGATAGACGGAAACGGGAGACTTATTCCTTCGTACTCTAGGGGTCATGAAAGGTCGAGAAAACGTAAAAGTAGAGGGTCGGCCGACGGACTCGATTACAATACTTGCTTTGCTTACGCTCGGGAAGTAAAAACATGGTTCACTTAACAATATTTGGAGCGACGTCATCAAAATTTTGGAAGGTATGACAAATTTGAGTTACTCCTGCAGTGAAAAGTAACAAAAGCATTAATCTTAAATGATATTACTCGCATGAATATAATTATAATTCACTAACGTATGGAAGTTATGAACATATGACTAACTTTTTATGTTTGTTGTATGGTTTATTGTCATAACTAATTGGCAATACTTTATTGTTGTAGTTGACGTCGTTGACATTTACAATATTTTCTATCAATGTACTATGTATCACGTTTCTACACCTACTTTTTCCATTTTAGTTACTTAAAAACACGATATATCCGATTAAAGATGCATGTGTATAATGCTGGGCGTTATACCTGTGCTCTAAAAACAAGCGTGACGAAAGTTGGTCTTCTTCCAAACTTTGGTTTTTATCCCCCAGCTTCTATCCGGTGTCTCAATAAAACCTAATATTGATTGAGCATGACTTGAACTGTAAAAGAGACCGTTGCTCCATTTCCATCGCGGTTCTTTTTTGACCAGGAACATTTTCAGTGAAGCTATTTATTATTTAAACTCGGAAAAGCTTTCAGGAAAAGAAGCGAGGCGGCAGGTTTATGCGAGGTGTGAAGTTGTGGGATAGAGCGAGAACTGAGAATGGCTGGCTTGCATAATATAACAAGTTTTCGCCGTTTAAAATGATAATATTATAAATGATTCTTTCAGTTTTTCAGTGAAAACAAGGTTTTTGTAAAAACGGGCGGACGCGGCTGAAAACATCGTTTCTTTCTTGAAACCGAGAAAATTCTTTATCGCCGGCTTCACACTCTAATAATGTGATTTATGACCAAGTAAAATATACACGAATCTCAAATAAACGGAGTTATCAACATGAAATAGCAAACTATTTTCTGCAATATTTTTACGGTTGGGTCGGACTGTAATTTAATGTAATTAAGTTTTGCATATCTGTCTATTCGGAATGGAGTTTTGTCTATGGTGGAGCTGCTTTACTAGGGAAACGTTCTCGGAGGAGTGCCTCAATAGTTTGTTTCCCACTTATTCACATACGTTTCGCACGAGATAAAAATAATCTTTAATGTAATAGGCAGAAAACATGCCATCTTACACGCGGGACGACAAGAAATCTCATGCATATCTCACTGAATTGCTTTAACATGTGTATGTTAAATTACTTTGGGTGGTGCCCGTGTCGTTTACTATGTTTATTACTTCATATCTGTGAATTATTTGCCAACGCCACTATGTTATTATGATTACATTCATTTTATTTTTAACAGCAGTTACCACTTTGAACACGAACCGCCGCTTCACTAGAAGCAGATTACTTGAGTATTTTTCTTCCACCATTTTGTACCATTAAAATTGAATTTAACCAATCGCATTCTTTGAAATATTTAATGTTGATATCCCGCTGTTGGACGAAGTCGACCTATGGTCGGCTCAATGGTTTATCTAAAAAGCCGCTATTCCATTGTGATCGAGCTGCGCCGACAGCTGATCATTAATTATACATTTCAAGAGCTTTGATTGTCCATCTGAACCTTTTTTTATGACACTCCTTTTTAATGATTTACTCATCCAAACTTAGATCGAATGAAACATCTGGAATTCAAGATCTCTGTAACGTCGAGAAAAAACGTTGATTATTCTTAAATTTTAATAGTCATAAAATTACAAATACCAAACACTTTAAATGCGACAATTAAAATTAGTCTAAATTACTTATTATTAATTTTAAACTAAGTAAGTCTTAAAGTTGTTGTTATGGCGAAGCGAATAAGAAATCGCGTTAGCCTGATTTCCATGAGAATCAATGAAAAAATGATGGTTTATGGTGGCCATGTAAAAGAACTGATTATTCCTCTATTTTACATTATTTCTTAAGAGAGGTCGCTACGTTTGGCTCTTATGGTGTTGTCAATATATTTTCGGAATCTAATAATGTCTAAAAATTTCACTAAAATAAAAAAAGGATGACCACAAACTGTTTTTAACAAAACAAAAGAAATTAATAGATCTCTGACTGTGAATGAATATTCAAAAATTTTTAAAAAATAAAAATAATTGAAAAATGTTCAAAGCAGTAGTAAATAAAATTCGAAATGTACATAATACCTTGTTACTAATTCTGCAAATAATTGTTTCTTTTGTGACCACTTATAACTAATTTTATTTATCTCTAGTTTTGTTTTTAGAATGATTGATTGTACCTACGGATACCGTGATACATCTGTTAATTTGGCATTTTTCGGTCGATTCGTCCTAATGCTGAAATAATTATGATGATCTACAATTTGCGCAGTGTCGAAATTGAGCCGGTCCTGTTTAGCGAAATCTCAATTTTGAGCGAAATGAACTATTAATTGCATCTCCATAGATTAAAAACACGGCTGCTTCGCTGCAAAACTTATTATCGACGTAATAATAGTAGCCGTCTACATGGTTTTCAACCCTTTATAAAAGCATTAAGTCTCGACGATGTTAAATACGTAAAATGTACGAGAAACGGGTCGTAATTTATTTAAAATTGTTTCAAGTGAAAGAAGCATATCTTCGTCTAGCTTAAAAACATCTGCTTAATTTGATAGATGGTGTAAAAATCTGGAATTACAATGAGTCGACGAAAGGGGTGGAAGAGCCACGAAGTTATTATAACCCGCGCTCTGATGTAATCTGACAATGAATAAGTAAAATTTGAAATCGGTTTTGATAATGCAGATTATGACGAAGGACTCCCTTCTTCCGTCCTGTAATTATTCAGGAATTAGACCGGGGTAGTATTTGTGAATTTCTTGTTGACCGTGTAATGATTAAATTAATTAATTTTTCGTCGCCGTGATTGCTTGTTTGCTTAGCGAAATCGGAAATGAAACAGACCGAAGGAAACAGAATCGAGGGGGCGAGTTAAAGATGTAAGTAAAGGGTAAGATCTCCGAGGGGCAGATAATGGAATCAGACTTAGTCTAAATGGAAGCTTAACACTTTCAGCGGTTTCCGGATTGAATACTTAGTACTCAATTCATTGCTTTCTGAATACACATTGCCCACTTCAAGTTTAAGGGCCTCTCAGCCATATCTAATACCCTATTAAATTATTTGTATTTGTCTTGTTCAGTAATTTCCTTCACTCGTCGACGGAATTTCCATTAGCAGATACTCACAAACATAAATAAGCCTCGTTTTTCACGCAGGGCTGAAAGTGTACGATGAGCATGGGAATAAAAATTATAACAAAACTAAACTCATTGTGGGTGGTTGAAAGAAAAAAATTTTTAAAACAAATCCATGTACCTAATTGGTCATAATGATTTCAATTATGTTGATAGATAAACCCGCACTAGTTTTTTCATTATTATTATTGTACTATAGTATTATGTTACGCTAAAATGAATTAAGTATCATCAAAAAGTCATAGCAGAAAACAAAAACAAAAAAAAAATCAGCGACGATTCTAAAATTTATACTGTCACGCACAACATAACTTAATTTATTCGTTTCACACAGGTAGATTCAATATAGAATACTGAAAGAAGTTACTCAAATTCAAAGATTTTTTGATAGTGGCCAGTGAAAGTTATGCTGTATATTGCAAACATTCAGTTTGTCAAAAAATAAATATTGCAGGAGAATTTACCATCATACACAAAAAGTAAAATATGTTGAAGTTATTAATGTTTGTAGTATTACAAAAAGTGCGTTAGCATTAAAAAAAAATCGTTTGTTCTACCTACCCACAAGCGAACTATATACCTTTTCAGTAACGGCCCAGCACGCTGCAAAACCGTCAGTTGTGCTTGGGATTTGACGGCGTAACTTCAGCTATTTCCATTTAGGCTTTAGTGTGTACTTGTTTTCTTGAGAAAGTTGATTTGATTTAAACAGAGCCACTGGACTGTGGCGTGTCATATGTGTGAGTGGCCAAGCGCTTCAATACTGGTCGATACACGAGGATACATGGCGACGGATTTACCTGGGCGAGTGCTCAATGCCGCTCAGGTATATTTTACGTCGATGAGTAGTTATAAATCAAAGAATAAAACCTTAAAACTAGTTTATACTATTTATTTCTGTCTCTTTATCTCTATTATTTGTAATTGTTTGACCAAGTCGAAGTAAATATGTGATCATATAAAATTAATTAATGGTAATGAGTTTATTCAACTTTTCCTAAGTGTTCCGACATAATTTTACTCTGGTAGTATTATTAAAACATCAATTATTATGCAGTCGTTTTATTAGTATTTTAGAAAAATACCGTTTACAACTTTTGTTAGATGCTGCTTCTGAATCCACTACAAGTAAATCTTCAAATTATATTATGAATAATGATAAAATAAGTGAATATTTTACTGGCTAAAAATGGACAAGGCAGGGGCGGCTCATGACTTGAAAAATTGATGAGGCACAGCACAAAACGCTCTAAAATATAAATAAATCAAGATTACTTAAATATTTTCTATTTAGTCAAATAAACAAATTTGTAAACTCATTTAACTGTCCACAAAGAACCAAGAAGGTGTAAGGAGGTCTTGCAAGGAAAGGATGAGAATGACAGGACAAAAGGAAAGGGAAGCGTGGTCAGAAAAAACTAATATAACTTCTAACAAAAAACAAAATTAAAATAAACTTTAAAGGAAACATATCGAAAAAGATCAAATACAACATAAAATAAAGCTAATTTGATTTATAACAAAAAACAAAATGAAAAAAATATAAAATATAAATACGGATTTATTTTAATTTTTTTTTATGGATCAATTAACGATTTACTCAAATCAGGAACCGGCGGTTTTAATTCCTTAACTACATACAATTTATCATCATACGTGAAAGTAGAAAAAACAGAACTGCCATTGTCATTTAACGTTAGTAGAGAAAAATTCCGATTTACTCGTAATCTTAAATAACGATTACCGAAATCAAATTATGACAAGCACAAAGCACTAACGCGACCCACGCAAACGTAGGCACTTTTAAGACAAAATTCTGTTACCGAAATTTTGAATCAATTTATACACACACAGATTTGTGGCAAAACAATCAACGGCCTAATTTTGAATACTCCTGCGAATGCAGACTGCATTGCAATCGCACGTTCCCCGCGCGCAAATATTATAGTTGTCCATCTCTTTTGCAAGCACGGAAATGAGGCTAGCCTCAATTTTGTCTTTTTTCAACTCATACCGCTTATAAGTGTATTGCAGGTTGCTTGCCTATTAACGACATGATTTCTATATATGCTGTAGAGGCAAGCTTCGAGTCGGCCTCATTCGGGTCACAAAATACATGTTGTGCCGAGTGTTTAAGCGCGCTGTTTAATTAAGGGAGCAACGAGTACCTACCGAGATAAAAATAAGAATATAATTTTCTATATTTATTTTTAAAATTTTAGAAAAAAGACACAAATTATTGGCCGAAATGTGTCCGTATAAAATAATAAAAATCCTAATAAGGCGTAAAATTCATTGGTGAGGCACTGCCTCACCTGCCTCATAGGACAAGCCGCCCCTGGGACAAGGGCAGACTTTTGTCAGTTCAATGTTAATTTTTCTTAAATAAGTGAAATGGGAACATCTCCTTTAAATTAATTTTATCATACTAACAGAATTACCTATATAAAACAGCTAACACAGAATTCTTCAGAGTTCGTTTTATTACCACATGTTTATCATAACAATGATATATCTCCGAAAACAGATGGTCCAAAAAATGACAGAACAATAACATTATCAGCACTATTAAAATTCACTCTTGAAAAGCTATGATTGACTGAACTGTTGAAAATTTAAAAAATAAACGAGAACATTATTAGTTCGTTATAAAGTTGTTATCTGTTTGTAACAAAAAGAATGTCAATAGTCTCTCGACAAGAATCCTTAGTTGAGGCCATTACCAAAAGTGGTGAGAGATCTGAATGACTCTTTTAGATCATATAGCTGTTTTAATACTCATGAACTTCGGTTCCAGGTGGATATTTCAAATCCGGATCATACCAATATCGCTTGGCGAATATTCATAGACAGGGAAACTCGATGCTTCTAAATGTGTGAGCAATTACTGCATCTGTTCTCAAGGTTTCAAAGTGGTTAACCAACGAATTTAATAACTTGGCTGTAATCATTTAGTTTTTTAGCCAAAAATGTTTTAGGCTTTAATCAACAATTTAATTCTAGACGACAAGATATTAGTTTTGTTTGATGTCATTTTTTTCCGAGTGTTACGTTCATTTTTTATGAGCTTATCTGAAAAGAGTTTCAGAAAAAGTGTGAATATTATCCGAAGATATCGTTAAGCTAACTTCGTGAAACGTATTTCGTACTTTTGATGAAGGTAATTAACACATATTAAAAATTTGTAGATAAATAGGACCATTAGGTACAATATACTTAGTAGTGTTACGCCCCAGTATGACGCCTATGAGTTCTAGTATGTATGGCGATGATGACTCATTGTCGGTGACGGTGGCAGTAAAAGAGCCTGGAAGCCGAAGTTACTAAGAAATAAATTGGTGAGTTTAATCCCCTCCGATTTTAAATCACCTATCAACGTAACAGTAATTATGCTATAACAGTAATTAATTAATAAATGGCATTAAATTTATTCACGAAGAAAAAAGAGCGGGAAATGATCTATATTTAAGAAAACATGTAAATCGAAACAATAAAACCTCAAGAATATTATTGCAATTGCTATCTAACGAAAAAAAAACGAAAACATCAATTTTTTGTCGACGAGCTTCTCAATTCTTTTTCCAAATGAAGAAAGTTATAGTAAGGGGTTCGGAATGATGGAAAAACAATGTCAATATATATTGCGTTTCAAAAAAAAAGAACCACCTTGAAGGAGCCGACTTATAGCGCTGAAATGATATAAAAATAAGCAGTGCTGAAACTAGAGAATATTTTGGTATAGGCGAACCTTGCGTTAGGCGTCTCTCCTTTACACATAAAAACTGTAATTTTACAGAACAATTTTACTTATATTTTTTAATAAGTATACAAAACATATACTATAATAAAATATAAAAAAAAGAAACAAAAAAATCATTCTTGGTTAGTACAACATAATTTTTTGGACGAATTTGGCGCCCCTTGTCGTTGGCGCCCCTAGGCAAGGGCCTACTCCGCCTATAGGTAGTTTCGGCACTGAAAATAAGTAAGGCGTAGAGTCAAACAATTGATTAAATTTTGAAGGTGATTTGGCACTTATGATATGAATATCTTTTCCACTATCTGGTGGCAGTTTTTATACCTTTCTAATTGCATTAGTTTGACATTTTTTTTTATTTATTCGAATTGTCAGTGCCATAAAGAATGCCACGAGTTCGAAGACTTGATAATTATCATTAACTTACGCCCTTTTAATGAGGCTGAGTTGTGGGTATGCGTGAGGCAGGATTAAGTTTTCATGAAACTGGTAGACACATTGACCAGTCCCAGGTCACAGTAAGACGGATTTATAGACATTGGCAACAAGAAGACCTAGAAGCTCGCCGGAGAGGTAGTGGACGAGCAACACAAGGACCGGAAGATTGGCTCCTAAGACGAAGTGTTATTGAGGATCCATAAAGCTACTAGAGCTACGACTACAGTGGAGTCAAGAAAGACAAGACTGGGACATTGAGTGGCAAGACATCGTCTTCAGCGACAAATCCGAAGATATACTGAAATTGCCCTCAGGTTTTCAACCAGTAGGGATTCCCCTATGGTAAGGCGAACAGACAGTGCAACCCCTGTAAAACGTGCACCTATTGGGTGTAAACACTTTGGAGAAAACTTTATACAATAGGTCAACAAATCTGCGTCCGGCTACAGCAGGTTACGGATTGCGAGACTTACTAAGTTTCGAAATGATGAACTGGCCAAGTTTACCATGGACCAACTTCACATAAAATTGACACATGGAAATGTAAAAACGTGTGACACGATGAGGAGCACCCGTGTTCTGGAAAGGCTTTACCTGCTGGTTCAGGTAGTATGATGTCTAGAGTAAGTTAACTCACCAGTTATGGGGTTGGCATCCACCACCGAGTATCTCTCTCTTTTTACATATTTAAAAAGGCTTGCAGATCGAAATTTATTTCGCATCTAGCAAAACTAACCTCACCTTCGATGCTACAGACTGGGTATAGCGAGTAAAAAGCATACTCTGGGACTTCAAGAGCCCAGGCGACCTGTGAGGAATTGAAGTCCATTGTGCGGGGGACAGCCCCTTAGTAGCTGTTGTTTCAATAGCTTGCAAGGCAAAGAGGCTCTGGCGAAAGTTTACCAGTACCTACTTGTTCGAGGTGCTCTTTCACTAGACAAGACCTGAGACCTCGAGTGGTGCCGTTTTTTGGTGTTAACCCGTCCAACACCAACTCGAAGGGGCGAGCAAGCCAGGAGTGGAATTCTCAGGGCTTCATTATTATTCTGTCTTGAAAATAAAAAATGCGATGATATGTTGCACATCGTTCGTGGATATGTTCTGTGTCTTTCCTCAAAATAAGCAACTAAGTATTTGTTGAATTTTGTTTTTTATTTGTCCATAGTTGATTAGTTTCAAACCGTTCCTAGCGTTATTTAAATTGTAGCTATATTCAAGTAGTTATAGTCAATGTAGTGATACCATCAGCATTATAATGTACCATTTATGTTAGATTATGATAAAAAAATATAGGAGCGTGTACTGTCAATT
Organism: Zophobas morio; assembly: GCF_036711695.1. Classification (NCBI taxonomy): domain Eukaryota; kingdom Metazoa; phylum Arthropoda; class Insecta; order Coleoptera; family Tenebrionidae; genus Zophobas; species Zophobas morio. Next base: position 22,873,079 of record NW_026972107.1, read on the forward strand.
CTAAAATGACATCTGAGGTTTGTCTCGATTTTCAAACTCTGTATTGAAAGGGTGTAAACAAATTATTTTCTTCCAAGCATGTCACAGTCTGATAACTAAAAATCTTCTTAAACATTTTTGAAATAATTGGTAACAATGAAATAAGCGGAGCACGAGTGGTAGAGCTGGTTTGGTGTCAGGCCACCACACTATGGGTACTGGATTCCCGGCCAAGGTTTAACTTAGCCCTCTGAGTGTTGTGTCCGTCTCGGGTGGTGCTACTTGGCTCTGTAAGTCAGGTCTCCCCCTACAGGATGTTTGTGAACCATGTTCTCGCGGGCAACACACAATGGGTCAGTGGGTCTTTGTGTGCGTGATTCTATGGACTAGAGACGATGATCTAAACAATTTCGTGTAATTATAAAAGTTTATATCTAGGAATATTCGAAAAGTACCTTACCTGTAGGGGATTCGTGCTGAGATACCATATGAACATTTCTGCCGACAGTGTAGTCAAAAGATATGAAATTAAGATATTTCGGTACTTTTGATGACAAGCGCACCAAGTGGCTTAGTGGATTCTGTTGTTCGTGACCTCAAATAAATACCCTTAGTATTCCCCAATTTTAGGTCTATCGCATCAAAGTCAAGACAAATCTGCAATTTTAACAACGATCTACCAAAAGGTAAACATTTTTTGACACAACTTGCCACCAAACCTTGTCAATAGATTCTCAAAGTGATTAGACAAAATTGTGAACAGATTCTAAATCATTTTCAAATTGCTCTAATTTTTTCCGCAGGAACAACAACGTTTAATCAAATAAAATTTATAGAGGCATGACACAATTTAAAGAACTGTGTTCAGAACTGTATACACAATTGTCACATACGATATGTCGTTATAACAATACTGGGTGACTATTGATGATTGTGATTTTTTTGTTAGATTGGTAACAATTTGTAAGGTTGTAAGGTGTATTAAGCGCGCTCCTGTCATACCTAGTTAACAACTGTAATTGACATGTTAACACTGGTGCCAACAACTCTGAATTGCTAACACGAAAATATGCTTGAAAGATTAATAGTTACCCGATATATGCATTACTTCATGTCGTTTAGATAAATTTATGCATAACTTCCAGTTTTCCTAATTTATTTCTTGATTGATTACTTGCTTATTATTGTTGCAAAAACTAGTTCAATAGAAAGATTGCTAAATGTTTTGAATAATACTAATTATATTACAGTTGGATAAAGCCGTTTTAATTATCTTACAGTACTAGGTTTTGGGGTAGATTATACAACCGTTGTACGAGAAAAAAATTCAATATTATTAACAAGTGATGTAATGTAATGTAACTATGGATACTACTAATACATCTAACGACAATACGATTTTTTTAGGTCAATTTGGATTCTTACTTTTGCGTAAAAGATGCTACTGTAATATAAAACGTCGTATATCATACGTGAGCGAAATGCCATTATAAGCTCGTGAGAGCAGTATCACGCTTATAGTATAGCATTTCTCTCACTGATAATATAAAATACTATAATAAATTTAAAAACTAAATAAGTGAGAAGCAAAAAGATATTATAATGTGAAAAGAAATTATGTAATGAGATCGCTCAACTCTGGTTTCCTTAACTAAATGTATTTTGTTTAATAACGTTCTTTACTGGTTGACGAATGTCCATCGGTAAATACTCACTAATACAAGTGAGTCCAACTTTTCACTCTGTAATTAAAATGTCTGCCGAGCATGGGAATAAAAAATCCAGCTAATATTGTCTTTATAACAAAACGAAAATCATCATGTCGGCACTTGAAAGAACAAATTAAATTTTTAAAACAAAACGGTCATCATGTCAGACAGGTATTGACGGCTATGAAATTAATATTTTTAATAATCGATTTGGGTCCTAGCCGGCTCTGATGGTAGGTACCTATTGAAACTTGTTAATAATCGGTCTCATTCCCTATACCGTCTACTTTGTTTGAAGCGTTACGGTTTAATTTTAAAATTGAAATAACTTTCGGTCAAAAAGCAGACAAATTTTTTCCGTGCGCTCTGATGTCTTTCTCATTTGTGGCGTTCGACACTCTACATTTTTTCAATAGGTAATTCAAATGCGAAGGATAATAAGATGAGATTTTTAATTTACGTAAAAAATTAATGTGAAATAACGAATTAATCGCGCCGAAGAAGTTCACAGTTACCGACTAGCGATCAAAGTATTAAATTAAGTCAACAATAAAACTGTTGCCTTTATTATTATCACGGCTAATAACATTTCCGATTAACCGTTGTGATTCCATCATTTAGCGACAGATCAATTTTGGGAACATTCACGAGATCTCACGCTTATGGTATCTTATTGAGTCTTGTGTTAATGTGGCCACCAAGTGTTTAGTGGCTTTGATAACGGGTATAGGAAATTGTTTTAGGTGTGCTAATTTAGTGGCAACAAAATTTATCTGATGCATGAAATTATTTTGTAGTTTTAATCTACACAAAGCAAAAATATATCTATGTGTTAGAAAATTAAAAGACTGCGTTAGTTTTTTTAATAAGGAGTGGAAAGAGAAATGGCTGGTTTAAAAGTGTTTATATTTTTAATGTTAATAAACATTAAATGAATCAAAGTTAGTATAATAAAACAAAAATATGGTTTGCTGACAAAATGGCCGTACGCTCTCTTTCGCCAATTTTGACTTTTGTGTGTTCGTTTGTGCACCGTAGCGCCCAAACGAATGAACCGAATTCAGTGCGTTTTTCTGTTTGAAAGCTGGTTTAATCGGGAAGATTCTTATTAGGGTGGTTTGATTAATAAATTGGTTCGTATTGTCTTCGAGGGTGAAAGAAAAGTAAGAGCTGCAGATATAGATTCCAAGTAATAATTCACTCTTGTTTTTTAACTATGTTTAATTAGCTACACTAATTAGTGTTAAAATAAAGAATTTCGGCAATTAAGTTTGGTAGTGATATCAGAAAGTACATAAATTGTCAGAAATTTAACACAGTAATTAATATCGATTTAGAGACTATAGGTAGATGTTCATCAGAATTAATTTATTCATCCTTTAATTAAGTATTATTAAATTATTATATTATTAATAAGCCTGAGATAATTTTGATGTTGCTAACTTTCCATGTACGACTATAAAAAATATTATTAAATAAATTTTTTTACAAAACATTATTAAAATTGCTCATTCAATTTCACTGAAATTTTCGAGAATGGTAGCTGCTTCAGACTAGCTAAAATAGATCATTTTTTCTGCTAGTAAAATCATAAGGTTATTATATTCTTCAAAATAAATGTTTCTAAAAATATGTAATACTTACTATTAGCAGCGAACTCTGTTTTCTCTATCTAAAACTAATTAGGTTGTAGTCAGGTTTCAGGAGCGTGGGAAGTTCGATATAAATAACATATATTTACGTTATCACTGAGTATATTTTGGTATTACGCACATCGATGTATCTTTAAATTTACTGATACGAAAATTCATTTGATATAAAACGCCATTTTTCATTCCAATATCAAAGAAACCTATATAAATTTAAAACAATTTTATAATATAAATTCAAAAGTTGAAACCCTGATCGTATCACCCCCTCGAGCTTGTGCACTTCAGTTACAATAAATTTCCTCAGTGTGTCTTCGCAAGTAAACCCTTTGAAGTGAAATTAAACTCGTTCTCGTTGAATTCTAAATCATTTCTTAGTGAAAGCCGAGAACGTTAGTCTACACGACCACTTTATACCAAAGAACAAGAATAACGACTCATTCATAACGCATAATTAATTAAATTCTAATTGCACTTTCCAGGCCGTTTTAAACTTAGTGTTTTGTGCCGGTATTGGGGACATTCATCATTACTTTGACAAAGAAAGACGTTAATCGCTTCTCCCTCGCTTCAAAACAATAACGTCTCTTTCAACAAATTCTACTACGCACAGTGAAAATTGTTCAGTTCTAACACCACTTTGGTTAATTTACCACTAAACGTGTCACTAATAGAAGTTGTGACTACATGGGAAGGGGTGGTTGTTGCACCTATGTATTTAGTTGTGTCTAACGAGGAGTATGGATGAAAACGTGCTGTAACCACTCTGCTTCTTGTAATTACATCCAGGGCAATCTCAACTCTGCTAACTATATTACTTCATGCTGACTTGGCCACGACACACGAGGTTCTGTCGCTTTGGACGAGTTTCATTTGACATTACAATTTAGAAAATCTCGTTATGGGGGAATCACTTTCGATTAGTGGGCTTATCACATGCTAAAACCTTCAATATAATATGTAACGTGTTAGCAGAAATACAATTATTACTTGCATATAAATAGAATAATTTGTGAGCCAAAAACTTTTCTGTTATATTTCTTTTAGTACCTAATTAAATTACAATGTTGTCAACTATATGTAAATACTTAGGATACAATTGATAGTGTAGACAATCTACAAAGACTGACAAGTTATACTTCTTAAAAAAGGTTGTTCCTTGATCGCAACAAATGTTCAGTTATTGCAGCAGTGTCTACTCTATCATGTTATGTATTGTTGGTTGCGTTTGGATTTTTTAGGCAAAGAGCTTTTCGTGAATAATCCTGTATAATACTATTGGAAGAAAAACATTGTAAGAAGTAAGTTTTTATAAATGTAACATTTGAGGAAAGCCAGAAACTGACCTGGAAAAAGAAAAGTTTCTAATTTGTAGTAACCTATTGTGGAGTATTGCTTTTCATCTGAACTTTTTTTATAAGAGTAATATTTTTAGCTGCAGCGTATTTTTTAGACATTATTATTAACTTTATTTTGTTTGGAAGAAAATGTTTCTTTTGTTACTAAATAAACTAAACGACCTCACTTTCGATAGATTTTGCCTCAAATTTTGGTTAGTTTATGATAACGCCTATACAGAGTGTCCCAGAAAAAAATCTGTTTCATCATTAATTTTCAACCATTGAATTGCTTGCCTGTGTCGTTGGCGGAACACGTCGGCACATTTTTTGTGTGGTTTTGGTGTTGCAGGGATATACGTTGTACCAGTTGTCATGGAAATATATGTGTAATTTAATTACTAATTAGACTAATCTTGTTAAATTTTAACATCAGAAACCTCGAACTAAGTACTACAATTTTCCTTTGCTGTCTATCGAAATTTTTTTAATTCTGAAAAACATGGTACCAATTAACCTTCCCCTGTCAAGCTAAAAACAATTGCATTCACAGAATTTCAATACCTCTATCGTTTTAAAAGATATAAAACCGCAGAATTTTATCTGGGACATCCTGTATATGAAAATAAAAAATTAGTCTAAATTTATTTTGACAGAACTTCCCTCGCACCTGAAATAATTCCAGGCCAACAAATATAGATTGTTTGAAAAATTATCAAATTTAATTTTGCTAATTTTATTTTTTTATGATAACCCCTATAAGTTAAAAAAAGAGAGTGTTGAAAGTGAAGTAAAGAAGTATGCTATGCGTTATATTTCAAGTGAGTTTTTCCATTAAAAGAACTGTGATGACCAGCCTTCGGCATAGCGGAAGTGATGCTCATTGCCGTCCGATAGCCAGCGCTATTTTAGTCGTGGCCTACAACTTCGGGAATTTCTAATAAGAATTACTAAGTACATTTTCTAGGTTTTCCTCAGTTATACGAGTTCTCCTAGATGTTAAAATTGCTTTAAAAATTAAAAACTGCTGTTCAATATTACAATTTTCGTGATGATCTTGATCAAATAAACCTTGAACTGTATCAAACGCCACTGAGGATGAAGAGTGCACAGTAGGCCAGCAAAATTTATCGCCTGACGTCGCACCGTCGTATGTATTTAATTTTGTCTGATTGGTTCCCCATCACTTCGGCTATGCTTAACTCTGGTAATGACTAGTACTGAAGTAGTACTGTATATAGAAATTATAGGGAAAATGAGCTGAGGTGTTCTTGATTTGATCAATAAAATAGATATCCTCATTCATTATTTGTGAGTCACCTTGCATAACTAATTAAAAAAAAATTGAAAGCATTGATAATTCACAAGTTTAGACTGATTATATTTTGCATATTTTAAGCAGGATTTATTTGACAAAGTTTTGAGATGAACGTCTTCATTTTTTCTTTTGAAGGGGTTAAATAGATAAATTTTGATTAACGATTTACAATTTCTACTTGATCTTAAAACGTTTGCAAGATTTCAAAGCATTCGCTTTTGCAGTTTCAAAGTTAAATTGCAAAATGTTGTTACGCAATTTTGATTTTTTTTTTCCAAAAAGATACCAGAGGTGCAGGAGGATGTTATCTGGTAACACTTCATTAACATTTGCTAATGTAAATTTTGGAGACGACGTCATCCCATTGGTGGTAATAGACAAATTTTGGTTCGGGTTTTACCATTTACACGATATTCCTAATATATATTATGTATATACATATATAATTTTAAAACAATCGGTACGATAGTTTCGGAGATTATCTAATAAAAAAAAGAGCAAGTCGGACAGACAAACAAAAGGAAACGGGAGACCTTTTTTCCAAATTCTAGGAGTCATAAAATGCTGAGGAAACATGAAAGTAGCTAGTCCTCTGATGGACTCGATTACAATACATACTACCTTAGTTTACGTTTGGAAGTAAAAATTGTACTGTTTTTTGGAATTAATTACTAAAACGCAAACACATTTTTATGTCGAAGCACATTTTTTAACAATCAGTTAATTAGTATTGGTTAGAATGACAGAATTTTGTCGTTAATTTGAAAAATTGAATTTAAAACGCAACAATGAAAGACAAATCTTCAAAAATCCATGGCTGCCCTTGAGAGTGTTTGTTTATTGCTCTTTTGCCATTATTCTTAATAACTAAATGACACATTTAAAAAAATCAACATGACTACAAATCGTGTCACATAGAAAAGAGACATGTAATTTGTTGTTTGAATGTTGACATAAAATAGAGGAACATTTTGGAAAGCAATTGATATTACTAATGACACCAGAAGCATCATACCTGTTATGTAGCAGTTTATATATACCTATGTAACACAAACTTTGAAATACATATATTCTACAAGTTCCTAACTTAGATAGGTCAAGCTAACTTTTGCATAATCTTGTGAAATTCTAACGCTTATCCACATGCATCTTATTATATCGACCATAGATAATATGATTTCAAGACCAAACAAATAAATGCTGTAAACAACAGGGTTAGCAGCCGAGAAGAACGAAAATCTTTCGTAACTTTCTTAATATAGCCTAAAATTTTGACGATTTTATGGACAACAGAGTAATGAGGTGTAAATATTAGCCTGTTGTCAAGTAATATACCCAGGTCATTATCATTGACTAATGCCCACTTAGTTTGACAGATTTGCTTGGAAATATGTCAAATTAAGTAAAACATAGCGTTAATCAGGTGAAAAGTGTGATGCAAACTAGCATAAGTAGGTAGCTTCCTCCTAGTAAACTATCATGAAAAAGATAAATGACAATTTTTTTCAAAACCATATTTAAAAAATGCCAAGGCGTTGATGATAGTTGAGTTTAATCAATAATCATATATTTAGCCGTCTATTAGCCAAAGACTCATTTTGAAGCAAAACAACATATATCTATAATTTGCTCTCTTCATAATTTTATATACAATGTGGGGCTGAAAATCTTGGACGTCAATGTCGTTTCATTGTCAGGAAGTGTAAAATATATACATTTAAAGATTTTGACCTTATTTTTTTTAGTTAAGTCATTTTTGACATTGAGGGCATCCTGACACTAGTTGCAACGGTATAAATCTTTAAACTTCAAACATGACAAGAAGACATAGTCTATATCAAAATTTTTAAAATGACAGAAAAATGACGACCAATATTTTCTAGCGTAAAGATAAAATTCGCAAGAGAAATCACTACAGACATGAAATATATTAAATAAGAACGGACCCTAGCACACCGACTTTCAACCATTAAAAAACCAACTTGCATTCTGTACCTAAAATAATTCGAAGTTATGATATAATCTAAGATTATTATCTATGGTCAATTATGATAAACAGAAGTGGACATTTTGTAGAACATTTCATTTGTTTAAAATTAAAACATGTCACCTTTTTTTCACTTAGAATGAATAACAATATCGTGTATATTATAACCTTGACAAAATGAACTTGGTTTAGTATTTACAAATTACAAAATTAAACAATAACAATAAAAAACGGATACGACGAACGAGTTTGATTTTTCATTTTGTTATAATAGTTCCACTTCATATTATTATTTCTACTTACCTTTTTTTCCATGATGACTAATTTGAACATCGAATCGATATACCTACAGCTCGTTTTTCTAAAATATGGAAAAAACTATGCAACATTACTTACAAAAACTAAAAATAACTTTGCTCTCGTTTATTTTTCCCAAAAAATTCTTGTACTTTTTATTTTCGCTAACATTAGTCTATATTTAACGAGACACTTTACTGCAATGTTTAAAAAATATATGAAATTGGCGCCTTATAGGATGCGATTTTCTTAATTTAAAAAATGAAGTATAGTATCTACTTTACAAAAAAAAAAAAATTGTGTGAGAAAAGGGTTCATCATGTGTATGTACATATAAAAGTTCATGTAACACTGAAAAACTTCATAAGGCACTTACGATGCGTTAGACCGTTAGAGGACATTAATTTAAATCATAAATTTAGGTCAGAGTAGGTGTCTGAAAAAAGTTGTTTGAGCAACATCACCGTCACAGAAGTGGCTTTGACAATTCTAATATTTATTAGAAATCAAAATGACTTCTACATTTTTTAAATAATGTTTATTATATGTCTAGTCAGATATGTTCTTTCTTGTTTTTTTGCTTGTGTAATTAATATTTTGTGTAATTTTGCAATATATGGACACATTTTGAATGCTTACAAATAGATATAATTTGAAGGAAATAAATAAATCACGGTTAAATCTTGACGAATGTATAGAAATAACATTTATTTGGTACGTAGTTAGTAGTCCAAAAAGTGTACAGTTTAAATAAACAAAGATAAATATGTTATTTCTGTGCTAACGAAACCATTTAACAAATTGTTGATTCGTTTTAGCCGTATTATCCGACTAAACTAATTTACTTATTAATTCCTCCTTTATTTATCCCCTACCTACGGCTCCCTCTACCTCATGTTGACTAATAAGTGGGCTAGTTTAGTTCGACAAGGTGACAGCGTGGGTGTTGAAACGAGTAAACAGGTGGTAGAAATTTGAGTTAGTGTGAGTGCACAAAGTGATCTTTCCGAATATTTTAAATACTTAAACATAATAAAAAGTAGTTAAAAAATATTCAAAGTTCTTTGGTTTCTGTAAAATATCGTAAATAAAGAAACTTGCAGCAGATATTTAATTTTTTTTTTTTGGATCCACTGGTAAGCACCTGAAGAAAGTTCGCTCCTGCGGTTTCGTAATTTTTAATTAAGCCGAATCAATTTTACGCCTGTTCGTCTGGCTGAAATTTTTGTATCTTGGCGGCTGGATATAATTGAGGCAATTGTATTTAATTTCCATGTAAAACGGCAACGCGTTGATATTTCAGCAGCGTATAATTTGGTCAGAGATTTCCTGAGATATCGGCCGTAATAAAAATATTTTAAAATGCATCAAAATAAGAATATTTCATATTCCATTGGTGAGGGTCCCGCGATGCCATCAGTGGAGGCTGGTAATGATAGGTTAGTAGTACTCATAATGGGTTACCTTAAATAACTGGGCCCATTTTATGGAATTTAATTTGTTTTTATAGCTTTGATTACTACTTGCTATAATTTGAAAACGTTTTAATAAAATAAGTCTTGTTTCATTGTGTTTTTTTGCATCTTGTGCTTGCGTTCGAAAGAAATTAAGGAAAAAAAAAAATATGATTGATGTTTCATCTAACAACCGTCGACGGCTTTATTTTTTTTTCTTGCCACGATATCTGATACTGCAAGTTACACCTATAATTTTACTTTAATACAAATACATTTTATCGATTTTTTACGAATTATGTCGTAATTTCCTTATCCGTATCGAAAAATGAATGATGTGTTCTCCACACGAACTTATTATTGAAAGAACACTTTGACAAGCAATTTGTTTCAGTTTGGTTTCGTTTCAGCACTATACCCCAAAACATTTTACACCCAAATAAATTAATGTTTCACAAGAGTGTTACCTTCCAAACATGCCTGAACTACCCTTAGCGACAGCGCCTATTAAAAATTTATAATCCTACAAAACTCTTGCCGTATTTTTATTGCGAAGGTCAGACGCTTTTATGTTATTAAACTTGTCACGTGACAACAAACGAAAACAGATTGACGAATCAGTTCCGCTCCTTTTTAATAAATCTTTCAAGAAATATCATCGAGCAGGTAGAATCAAAAACGAGAATTAGTGAATCGTCAAAATAACAATAGGTTTCTTTTTAACTCGGAGGCAAGTAATCGGAGCTTCGTTTGTGTTATAAAAACCAATCAAGTTAATTGTGCTGCATCATTGTTTACATTTCTCGCAGCGGTTTACCAAAAAAGAATATCTTTCTCTGTCTTGATGGCTGAGGTATAAATGTGCTTCTTGTGTTCGTTTCTTTGATCGATAATTTGAGAATTCGTCAAGGTGCTACCGCGTGGCGCCAGAGCCGGTAAGTTTTTGGCATCCAACAGTAATAAATTTGCTTATACTAAATTAAAAATATTGTCCTCAAAGTTAATCAAGTTTCTTACATTCACAATAAATTTACTATGTGTTGTTATTGCTCTACTCAATGTTTTCAAAATTTCAAAAACTTTTTAGGGTAGTGTTGACAGTTTTTCGTAACATGTGTTTTGGCCATTGTTTCCATTCTTGGGATTATTGAAAGAATTCGAAAGTTAAATTAAAAACACGATTCATGATGTCTAATGTGAGGCAATTTCTATTGGTGATTTACAGGATCCGGAATTCGTGGAGTAATCCATTGGTCTGCGTGCCTTGAGTTGCAAACCTCAAGGCCGGGCGTTTACGTTGTCTATTAATGTTCTGAAAATTTGACTTATAGCCACTCTTGAAATAAATTTATAAGTAGGGTGAAACTCAAGACTGGCTACAAACTACGAAAGCACTTAATAAGTGAAGAAGTACCTAACGGCTGTGTTTTCATTTTTCTTTTTTAAGAAACACTGAAGTGTAAACTAGAGGTGCATTTCTAGGTTTCCAAATTCAAAGGTTTAAATTTTATGTTAAAACTACAAACGTAATTACTTACATTCGCCATAAAAATGAAATTTAAAAATTTAAAAATACAATTTTCAAATATTTTGTCATATTTTTTATGTAAAAGAGCTGTTTTTACGTCCCGAGCGTAAGCCAAGGAAATATTGTGATCGAGTCAATTGGACGACTGACTACTTTCATGTTTTCTCGACGTTTCATGACTCCTAGAGTATGAAAAACTATGTCGTCCGTTTTCGTAAGTCTTTTGTCTGGATTTTGATTAGACAGATAATCTTCGAAACTACTACTATATGTGTAACATCGTGTAGATCGTAAAACGCTAACCAGAATTTAACTAATCATCACCATCAACAATAGGATGACATCATCTTCAAAATTTACATTCTTAAATGTTATTAAAATTTTATAAAATAGTATACTCCCGCATTTATGGTTTTTTGAATCTATGTAGAGTTTTTACTCTAGATATTCAGAGTTAAAAAAAAATCAAAATTATATAACACCATTTTGCAATTTAACTTTGAAACTGCAAAAATCTTGCAATCGTTTTAAGGTTATCCTAAGCATAGTTTAATTACATATTCCTTTGAATATGTAATTAAACTTATGTGTGATTTATGAATCCGTGTTGAGTTTTTACCCTTGGTATTCAAATTTTTGGGAAAAAAATCAAAATTGTATAAGTTAATTACACATCGACGTAAATATACTCATTAGAAATATCAATTTTGTTAGTTTGTATAGTTTGTAATCAGATAAAAAGGAAGGTAACTTTTTATCCTCTGATAAAAGTTGGGGTTTCCTTTTATTCATAAATTTAATGATCTTTGAAGTTTTCACCGTACTTTATCAGCTATCAGTATCAATGTCATTAAAGTTAAAATGAAGCAAGACCGAATGCTGTGAAATATTGCAAAAATTTTAAGACTTTTGGAAGCACGATAAATCATAAAAATAAACCTATAAATTTATGAGTGTTTACGCTGATCGTTGAGGTTTTTGGGAAAAAATTGATTGTGTTTAAATAATTGATCAGTCCTCTCCTTTTATTTGCGTTGAGGAGACAAAATCAATCAAATTTCATTTTGTTTTAATCGCTGATCCTTGTAATCTGAATGTGCTAATAGGGGAATTCTTTGGAAGTATAACTATAAACAGTCAAAGTTACGCGTGTACTGAGAAATTGAGAATATCTACATTTTTTCTCGTTGGTTATCTGCTTATGCGGACTCCTCTGGTTATTACTTTATAGTAGTTGTCACAAAAAGTAAATTGCAAAATCAAATTTTAGAATTTTTTACAACAGGATTTGTCGGAGTATACTTCATGGGCGAGAGCAATTATGGTGAAATAATTAAAAATCGACAATTTTTTTTTAATGGAAGTTTATGGTATGGTTTTTAAGAAAGAACAAGTCAGCCACATAAATGAATGCACCGTAGAGACATAAGCGATATAAAGATTAAAAAAGCATAAATAAAATGTGCATAGTCGGTGATGTACGCGCACGACCATTGCGGTTGGTTTTGTTATAAAAAAAATTATAGACAAACTGTTAATTCAAGATAACGAGAGAACAATATTGAAGGTTTATAGTTTTTAGGTAAAACTCTAATTTGAATTAAAAACAATAGGTAAGAATTTATGAATGTAGAAAAGATAAAAGACAACAAATGGATATAGTCAGTGTGTTTAAAATTTTGACGTAAAGAAAACCATGGTTGACGAGTCTTTTGGGTTTATAAACACTAAATATAGGTCTGAACAGCAGTCTGAGTGAAGGTAATTAAGGTAATTGGCAACTTGAAACAAGATTTATCCTCACTCAGACGTCCATGTCATTTGGACCACCTATTGAAATTAGGTATAGTTTTTTGGGTATAATAAAAAAATATAAAATACTAAATACTTTTGTTAGTCTTCAAATTAATTTACATAGTGTTTGTATTAATATTCAATAAAAAATACCAGCTGTATCATTCCTGTTTAAAAATTCTGGCAATAAAGTCAAAAACGCTCAAAATTATGGCGTTTCTTTCTCGTTAATCAATTCATTTTTTTTTCAGTAGATTTACCGAGATCTATCCTATGACCGCAAGTGGATTTGTAAAAATTACTCCAAAATCGTGTTGTCAAAAATACATTTTATAAATTTAAAGGCTATTTTCTCTACAGGGTGTTATTGAAGGGTGGTACATACAACAAAATTGACAGTTCTTCGCGAAGTCTAAGAAGTCTGAAAAACTTATTTTGTGCTATCAAAATTATAAGGGGAAAATTAACCCTTATCCAACCTTTTTAGATGCTACTGAAGGATAAATAGGTAAAATTAATTTATTTTAGTAAATCCTAGCAACTGTAACAATAAAACTTTTGTCAAGACTAAATGTTGCTATAGAAACGAGAGATGATCTTTTTATCAGGGGCGTACAACGAATTTGGACATAAATTTGAATAATTTTTGTCTCTAAAAGGAGAATACTTTTACCTGAACTTTTTTTTACTTTTAGCACCCATACTTCGAGAACAATTGCCGACTTTATTTTGTATGTACCTTTCAAAAACACGCTGTATATGTGGCAAAAATGATCAGAGGAAAGAGTATCGACGAAAAAATTCTTTTTAATTAGTGTTAGATTGTTTAATTCTGGGAAATCAAACTCGGAAATTTTAGATTTATTGTAATTATCGCGATACAGTGTGAGAAATATAGTTAAACGATACAAAACTACAGGTTTAGTTGCCACCACAAAGCTTGGAAATGTTGTAAAAAAAATTGGTGCAAAGTTGTTTTGAGAGAACTCCCCTCGCTTCTGAAGTACAGTGAAACATAATCAGCATTTTCAAATGGGTGTACCCTCAGAGGCGTCCCTCATCGTTTCTCTGTCATAGTGAACTTTTCTACCTAGGATGGCTACCTGTACCTCTTTAGATTAGTGCCTAATAGATTCATTCGCATTCGTGCTAGCGTGTTGACCAGTTCACTTAAGTTTATGTTTCCGTGTTATTGTTTGCGATTTAAAAACCACTCCCTTGTCAGATTCTGATGACTCACCATGTTAAACTTAAAATAATCCATCTCTAACAAACCTTGTCCTTTAATACTAGGTAATAGCAATCTGACGCTCAAGTGTTTATTTATATTTATACATCGAAAGAATGTCACGTAGAAATTAGTTTCATTTGAATCAGTTTGTCTTCTCAAAACCCACGACTAAAATTATTAATCAAACCACAATCGAACAAAATGTCCTGAACTCTTATTTTATCATTTATTATATGAAGACGTGCCTATTTATCACATTTTCGAGAAAATTCATTAATTTTTTTGAGCCACTTTTTTAAACAAATCTAAAAAATATGAATGCAGTGATAAATCACAAGTAAAAACTCATCCTATTTTGAACATTTTGGGTAAAATTTATTCGGTAAAATTTTGAGATAACGTCATAATTTTTTTGGAAGGGTTAAGCAAATATATTTTGATTAAAAATTTACCATGCTTATCATAACTTTAAAAGATCTGCATGATTTCAAAGGATTCGGTTTTGCAGATTCAAAATTAAATTGCAAAATGTTGTTTTATAATTTTGATTTTTTTTTCTAAAAATCTGGACGTTTTCGATAAAACTCAACAGGGCGTCATAAACTACAATGTTATTTTGTACAATTTAAAACCCATTTTCTATGTACAATTCAAAGTAGAATCGGTCGAAGGACTCGATTACAATACTTCCTTTGCTTACGCTCAGGAAGTAAAAAAAAAACTGAAACCGATAAAAGGGCCTTGAGAAGAATTATTGAAAAAAATTGAAATTTTGTGGCCCGAGATGAAAAAGGTGTTTCGGAGACATCCTGCATCCTGTCAGAACAATCCCTGAATTGAACAAAAGGCTTCAAAAAATATGGGATTTCAGTACACCAGAATTTTGCCAAGGTTTAGTTAAAACTATGCTTCGAAGAATTTTGGACATCTTAAAGAAAAAAGGCGATGTTTCCCAGTGGTAATAAGATTTGAATTTGTTTCTGGGTCGATATTGCGTACTCTTTACAATTTTCTTATTTGTTATTATTTTGTTCTTGTTATTAGTTCTAGTGGTTTTGGGAGATATTTCTTATGACTAAAAGTTTTTAAAAATATTACATGAATAAAACAAATGTTAACTTCACGCAATGGTTGGTATTTTTCTTCGCTAAAAATAAGTTTTTGAAAAATTCTTTTTTGGGCTAACTGAGTTGGGAAGGTCCTCGTATGTACCGCCTCATTATGTAAAAAATGTATTTTATTGTATTTTCAGTGTTTTTCTATTTTCATATATTTTTTACAAAATACATACCTAGTTACTGAGTAAATATTTTTTATGACCCTGTCTATTCTCTCATTTAAAATATGTAGCTCTAACGTCATTGATTGAAAATTTCTAAATTCCTGCAGACCTTCTAAAAACTACAGCCATGTGTTCGAGTGTTTTTATCACATTTAAAATTTTAGTCCTGAATTGTTTATCGAAAATGTTTCACACTTTGCAGACGTAGTATTTATATTGTTTTATGTTAGTTTTTAGTCAAACAATATTAATTTCACAAAATGTTGAAGTTTGTAGTGAAAGTAATGCGTTAACACAATGCAGGTTATTCAGGGAACTTTACCTTACATTAACTGTTGCCTCTACAGGCCGCGTGTTGCTGTTTTTGTTATTAGTTAATGAAGAAAAGAAAAGTTTTTATTGTCTCTAATCGCGAGTATAGCACCAAATAACATTTATATAAATTTCAACTAGTCTACAACATAACCTCCATTTGTAATTTTAAAATTTTAGTTGTTTTTCTAGTGTTTAGATTAATCACACGTTTATGTACTTAACCACTACAAATTTGGTTTGTTATTTATTATTATGCTTATGAACGTTTTATGTAATCCTTGTGTGCGTACACAAAGTTGAAACAAGTTCAACTTTGTGCACGAATTATGTCAAAATTATGTTAAAATCTAGGGACTTTTGAATGCTGCTGTTGAATTCCCTTTGACAGTTGGCACTTGGCACTTCACACCTTTGATTATATTATATAAATTATAATCAAAGCCAAGGTTACTTAATAGTGACTAGGTTAGTGCATACAGCGAGTTTGTGGACAGACCTGTTACAGGGGGAAGGGAAGCCACCACTCGGTTGTGACGTAGAAAGTACCTCGCTAGGGTTTTTAGGATCTTGTTGTGAACTACCCTGACTGTCATTACGTCCTGGCTACAAAGGTCTTGTAACCACAATGCCAGTTTCGGCAAAATCGCTCTTGTAATATAATGGGAAAAAGTAACTAGATTTAAAAATAACCGCGCAAGAGGTACTTTCTACGTCATCAACATGTCTCTTCAAGGTCATGATATACCCTAACCTAATCACTATAAAGGGACCTTGAATCAAAGCTTCACACTGCGAGTCTGTTCTGTACTGCGAGTTGTCAAGTTCGAATATCGTATGAAATTGTAGGTTAGATATTTTGATTGACTCAGTTTGAGGTTAGCCATTTCTATGTTTGGTCGGGAGTTATTCCGTTCTGCGTTTGCGCAGTTTAACAATTCTTACAGAGTTCACTCTGTCCACTGTGAACGTAGATAAGCATAAGCCAGACACAAACCAAAAACGTAAATTATGTTATGCGCTCGTTCTTATGTCTTATGTCCATTGTGAATGGGCAGTAACACAGTAAAATTGTGTGGTATTAATATTTTTGTATCTTCAAATTTAGTAATCCTAAAAGTTTTGTAGTAGGGTAAATGTGTACAAGAGTGCGCATATGTATAAGAGTACGCACTGATGATTTCTGCTTATTAGTGCCATCTGGGTAAGATGAAGTTATACCATTCACAATCGAATGCTAAACTTGAGATAAAGGTGCAACAGTGACCTGTATACAGTTTATAGTTTGATCGTACTGACGATTTTATGTTTACGCGTTCTGTGGATGTAATTTTTACCGCTCACAGTTTTAGTTTTTTGTAAGGTACGTACCAGTTCTTTTATTTTACAGTAATAATGTTCATTAGCTGTAACTTTTAAGGTGTCGTTATACACTAGCAGTTTTATACTTTCTATACATCAAAAGCTTTTAACTTTGAAAACATTAGGTTATGTACAAATGTACAAGAGTCCGCAATACTTGCGATACGTAGTCTACATATGATACTATAATGAATTATTTAACTCTACTACTTTGTACTGCTTCTCAAGTTGTGTGGTGGTGGTGGTGGTTATGGTGATGTTTGTTTTTTAATTTTTACTTCCTGAGCGTAAGCGAATGAAGTATTGTAATCGAGTCCGTCGACCGACTCTCTACTTTTACGTTTTCTCGAATTTCAAGACCCCTACAGTACGAAGAAATATGGATCCCGTTGTATGTGTAGTCTATAGTTACTTGTCCCTATTTATTTTCACCTTAGAAATAAAGATTTTTTTCATAAAATGTAATGCGCACTCATAAGCGTTCAAATGCGCACTCTTGTGCAGTGGACTGTCTAAGAGTGCGCATTTACACATCTTGAGAAAAATTGAAATTACTCTTAAAATATAGTGGTTTTGGGACGTACAATTAAATATATCTGATCTCTAAACATGTATATGACGAACCCATATCATAAAATTTGTCTATCCAAAAAAATTAAAAAGTTATTGACAGTTTTACACTAAGTGCGTACTCTTGTACACATTTACCCTAAGTTCAGTCAACTTTTTATATCATTCAAAATTAAAAGAAATAAATGTTTTACTACGTTAAACATTATATAATGTCGTTCTTAATTTCTTGAAAGGGGTATCAATTAATTTTTTACTTGTGATTCATTTAACAGTCATGCTCTCTCAGTTTGCATATAGCTTCTAGGAAATGAAAAAGTCGGTCCCTTTTCGTCTGTCTTGTTATCTGTCTGCCGTCTGTTGGTGATATTATTAGAGGAGTACCTAATCTCCGAAGCTAATGGGTAGACAGATGTGCAATTTATTTGTTTATTCCTATCAAAAATATGATGAATTCATTATAACATTTTTTGAAGTAAAACGTATTAAAATGTATTAAATAATATGCTATTATCTGCAGTTTATTAATATAGTCTATTTGTAACCTGGCGCGTGTAGGTTTCTGGACAAAAATCTAAATAAAGCAAGTAAACCTTATTTCAAATGTGCCGAATCTCTCGCTTCCATGACTATTTCTTGTAAACTGGTTATACAGGATGTCTCATGAAAAGTAATGAATGAAGAAATTTATTTTATTTATTAAATCAGAAAGGTCGTATCTCATTTTACTGAAATTCTTGAAACAAGGGACTGTTTGGATTTTGTTAGAAAAATCTCACGTGAAATATACGAGGTGTTCCTTTATTTGTATTTCAATAATTCCATATTCTAATTACTTACTTTAATTCATAGGGGTTTTTATAAAAAAATTAAATTCGTATAATTAGACAAATAAATTTATATAAATTTATTTGTTTACATTCAGTGAAGAGTGGAGGTCTGATCCGTTCAATTAAGTATTACAAGTTTTAAAATTGGGATTGAGTGCTACAAAGAGAGGAGCATAAAAATTAGATCCTTGAGGATATTGCCCTCTTTCCCGAGCTAAACTGTACAACTAGTAAAAAAGGCCACCACCGACTCCGTTGTTTGCAGACGTGACAATAATCAAGTGTAAATTACAAATTGCGAAATAATGAAATTTGCAGCATATTGATTAATAATTCCATTATTTAATTTCTATTGGAGTTGGAGAGGTTGGTGCGGATGGGAGCGGGTCTATCTGAATCCAATCGCAGTTGAGATAAAACACATTAACAAATTGTGTCCTAATTAGATTGGGCAGCAATCTGACGTGTTCTACTATAACTAACAGGAACGGCGAGCCAATTAGTTCACATCCTCGCTCGTGTTAGAATATCATCTCTGATCTTAGGGTGGAGGAGAAACGGGTGTATGCACCGAATATTACTGAGATGCAGCTGGGAACTCATTGGAGAACGATAATTATAATGACATCGACCTGCGTCTCGAGATTTCCTAACTGGAAATTTTCTGCGAAAATAACGCCATCGTCGCTCTTTTATAATAAATCACGAATCCTTGAACCGCAATCCCTGTATCGCATTGCTCCCGAACAATTGAAATGCGTATCATGGTAGTAGCATTGGCATTCCGGGCCCGGATTTAATACTGCGGACATAAAACAGTAGCTCCATCTATCACCGGTGGCGGCTTCGGGAATTGGTCATGTCTGCGAAGTGCAAGTCACCACAACGAGCTGTCAATGGGGATATTGTCACCCACCGGTAGACTACAAAGATCCTAGCTGCATTCGAAATTTTCCTTTCGAACGTTTGGGTTCAAATGTTGTTCAAACTCATCAGTCAAACGTGGAAAATCGCTTACGCTCATTTTGCTAAATCTTATAAATGTTTCATTTTCTTTTTAATTCATTATTATGTATATTTTTACTATCTGTATGTTAGTTTAATGGTTTGACAAAGCTGAAAAATATAAGGTGATCTTTCTTCAACAAGCTTGGTTTTTCAAACGGACTTTCTTGACGGTTAATATTTTTTAAATGAACACCAGTAATGCAATTTTTCTAATTACTGAGTGCAAACGTGGGAAAAATAGGAATTTATAAAAATGTCCTCAAAGTATTCATTTCAAAATCAATAATACCACTTGTCAAAACAAAAACCAAGTGAAGGGTAATGCGAAAATTACCCCTCGTCATTTTAAAATACGATACTTGGTAAAAGATGAAAAAAATCATATTTACTGGCACATTTTGTTAGGTAACCTTAAGCTAAACAAAGAATTGACTTTGTAATGTCCTTAAACCAATAATTCGATTCGCTATTGCATGATTTATTTATCTTTATAAGTAGATTTTATAACATCCATAAACCTTATCGCTTTGAAAAATTATATGCTAGTAGTACACTTTCATAGTATGTCAAAATTTAACTCTACCCTAATTTTTGTTTTGGTTTGTTGTTTCTTTTTTTTCAAGTTACTTCCATTTCTCGTTAAAATTGCCTCTAATTTTGCTAACATAACGCTTATCCCCACACCACCTAAAACACACAAAATATTTGCCAACGCGTTTCGCCAACTATGTTGGGATTACCAAGCTAAACTAAAGTTAAATTACAACTAGACGCTTATGTATACCCTAACTACGACTCTTCCCATTCCATCAGTGGTGTAGGTCTTCTCCAGTGGCGTATAGGGATGATTTTAATATTATAACTATATTTTTTCTTTTAAAAAAATCCAAGAATTTCTTGAATGTCTTCTATTATTATTAATACATGTTACCTATACTAAAACCAATTCATAACCTACCAAATATTTCGACCACTCGTTCTCTTTTCCACAACAGTCTAGAGGGAACAGCGCGGGATGAGCTCGTGATCTGAATTCATTACATTATCTTTGTTCTTAAAAATTTCTATACTTTCATGAATGTTTAAAAATTTACAATTATTTTGTGATCATTCTCAAAAATATGATTGATTTTTCATATCTTCCCAATTTGAAGAGAGCTATATGCTCTTTGAATCTCGTAATGACCAACTTTTTATTAAGCCCTACTTTATTTCTCGGGTTTCCGAGAAGAGGTTGAAGTCTGTTCGGATGTATACACAACCTTAATTCCGAATCTTCTGAAAACTTCTTCTAGCCCATTTGTTTCTGAAGGAGCAAAAACGGCTTCTCTTGCACTCCTGTTTCAAAAGTAGGTGATTCAGCGACCCATTTTCTAATTTGAAATTTATTAATTAGGTACTCAGTCAGTCTAGTTTCAAAACATTAAATCTGCTGCAGCTTTAAGGATTTTAGCTCTTTACCAAATCTTTCCTTATTCAAAGGAAAGATAAGGAGTTGGTTAATCAAAATGATGTAGCGAAATGTACTGGTATCTTTAATATTCACATCAAATTTTAACTTATTTCTATTTTTAATTACTATCGTATCAAGAAAAGGTGGTTGCCTGTTGTTGTCTTCTTCGTGAGTGAAATTAATGTTGTTGAGTTGACTATTTAAGCCGTTGACGAAATTTTGAATGTTACATTTACTTATGTCAAAAATGGCAAAAATACCATCCACATACCTTAGCCATATCCAACTTATATTCCACTTATCTTGAAAAATTTTCAAAAAGACAACGAAAAAGACAACGACTTGTCCACTGCCGTTTTTTGATGCCGTTGAAAAAATTGCTCGTTAAATTGAAAAATACACTCTTTCGCACAGATGTTGGTTATTTGAATATATTCTTTAATTATTTGTTTCTTCAAGCCGTTTTTATAATAATAATAATATTTATTGTCAAACAGAATACATCCAATTGTGACAATTTGAGAAAAGAAAAAACTATTCCTAATATATTTAAGATAAAAATGAAAACAATACTTATTTTTGTTAACTATTAATTTCTTAATTCTCTAACCAAAGAACTTAAAGATAGCTGCATAACATCTGTATTTGCATCGAGAGAGTTAATTGCTCGAGAGATATTGTCGATTATACAACAGTAAGTACCATAGTTTGTCTTATGAAAGTTTAACACAAACGTTTCAGTACAACGACTAGCTGACCTTGGAACTCGAAACTGAAATAAATTGACCAATTCAGTGCAGTCAATTACGTTCTTGAGCAATTTAAAAACAAAAATTATGTCACTTTTTACTTTTCTCGAGCCCAGAGTTTCTAAATTAGCTAACATTAACCTATGTTCGTAAATATAATTGTTTTTGTTCAACCCCATTTTAAAAATTAAGTAATTTACAAACTTGCGTTGAACTCTTTCGAGCCTTGTTTGATGAATATCATAGTAAGGATACCAAATTATATTACAATATTCTAGAATGGGTCTGATATATGCAACAAATAATTTGCGGATAGCATTAGCATCGCTGAAATCTTTAGTCTGACTTTTTATAAAGCCGCACATACGAAATGCGTTACTTATAATGTTGTCAATTGAAGTTTATTTGCGAATCGAAAAGAATACCTAGGTCACAAATTTCATCTACCTTATTGAGAGTTAAACCATTTACTGCATAATAAATTATTCGATTTACGAGAAAAAGTGATTGTTTTGCACTTATCAAAATTAAGTAACATGTTGTTGTTTGAACATAAGTTGTTAACTACATTTAGATCCCTTTGTAAAAGGATAGAATCATTTATGGAAATTACTTTGTTAAATATTTTTAAATCGTCTGCGAACAATAAATAGCTGCACGAAGAAAAATAATGAGTTAAATCGCTAATAAATAAGGAAAACAACATGGGTCCCAAGTGACTACGCTGTGGTACCCCAGATGAAACGATAAAAGAATCAGAAAGATATCCATCCAAAAAAGCTTGTTGTTGTCGGTGCTAAATGTAAGAACTTAACCAGTTGTGCAATTTCCCCTCGATCCCATAAAGCCAAAGTTTTTGAAGCAACAAACGGTGATCCACACGATCGAAAGCTTTGCTGAAATCTGTATATATTGCATCTACTTGATATCCATTTTCTAAAGAACTTGCAATATAATTAATATAAACAACTAGATTTGTGACAGTGGATGGACCAGGGAAAAAGCCATGCTGATGAGATGAGAGTTTATTTCTGAATGTAGCGAAGAGAGCTTCTGAAATTATTCATTCTAAAATTTTACATAAGGCTGGAATTATGCATATTGGTCTGTAATTATTAATGTTAGATCTATCTTCCAGATTTAAAAAGGGGTAAAACATATGAGAGTTTCCAAAATGAGGGACACACTCCTTCAGAGATGGATTTAGAGTATATAATCGAGAGGGGCCACGCTAAACTGCTACTGCATTGCTTAAGAAGACAAGATGGTACACCGTCAGGACCTGGGTTTAAACTTGCTTTGATTTTAGTTAATTTGTTAGAAACAATATCAGGGGAGATTTCAATATTATTTAAGCTATTACTGTTATTAAAAGGGGAATAATCGGTAATAATAATGTCTTTATTGTGAGTTTTGTAGACAGATTTGAAGAATTTTGCGAACAGATTAGTAATTTCACGAGGATTGGAAGAAGATTCATTGTCGTAGTTCATTATATTGGGAATATCGAAGTTGGATTTACTTTGTTTGTTATTGAAAAATTTAAAAAAAGCCTTACAGTTAGCATGAATATTTGATTGTATGTAATGCAAATACCTGGCATAATCTTTGGCAATTTCAATTTTTGATATTTTTCTTAGTTCCTTATATTTGTTATAAACAAACATGTTCGATGATGATTTATAGTTGCAGTATAAGTTGCGCTTCTTTGTAATTAGTTTTATGGTTTGTTTGGAGTACCAAACCGGATAACGTGATCCACTATTGAATTTCCGTTGTTTTGGTATGAATTTGTTAATCGCAAAGTGGATTATATCATAGAAAGTCTGGAGCGCTAATTCAAAGGTGTTGGAATTGAGCAGAATTTCCCAGTTTAAGGATGATAAGAAGTTATTCATTGCGAGGAAATTGGCTTTTCTAAAATTGTAATAAAATTAAATTTTTGATTTTAGTTTATCGTAACTATTAGAGACAGGTAATTCTATAATTAAAGGAGGATGATGTGTATCGCTTTCCACTAAATGAATCATTTTTCTTTTGACAATTAAATTAGTTAATGTTGCAAGTACTAAATCTAAAATAACATTGTTACAGTTTCGGATATTATTCAATTGATACATTTCGAGATAGTTGAACGAGTCGCAAATTATCTTCTCAGATTCACTTTTTCCACAAATCTGTCTATTTATTAAATAATGTTCAAGATTAGGGAGATTGTAGTCTCCTATCACGTATAATGTAGAATCGGGCGATTTATCTCTGATTTCTTCTAAAGATGAAATATTATCTAAGTAACTACTTACGTCCGATTTTGGTGGTATATAAATTGTTCCAATAATTAAACTTTCGTTTTTTAAGAAAAGAGATACATACAGTTCTTCGCAAGTAGATGGTGTTACGTTGTAAATAGCGGAAGAGTACTCTGCACGAACGCCACGGCCACGAGCTTTTGCAGTCTCAGATTGATCACGATCTCGACGATAGACAGTATAGTGAGAACTAAAAATTTCGTTTGTGAAAATGCCTTTAGTAAGCCAACAATGGATCAACAATGTTTTAAATAGACTAAGATTTGCTGTATTGGGACAGTTGGGAAAAGAGAACAAACATCGAAGCAAACTAATATCTCACTATCTTCCAAAACAATGTTTTGATGAAATTTTTAATAGTAAAACTTGGTTTGATTGGGAAGTTATTAAATTCGTTCATTCATTAGTTTAGAACCTTGCAAGTAAGTTAATTCCAGAAATAATTGGGCCCATCGATGTACCTGGTCCTGGTTTGTAAATTTTGGTCAGAGAAGCAAAAAACACGTTCACAATATGTAACAATTTTATTAGCCCTGAAGTAAGATAAGATTTCAGTTGCATGTTGCTAAGTAGTTCTCAAATTGTATTGTTTGGCCAACGTTTTACTTTCCGTAAAAAATGTTGGGACGCCAACAATTTTATGAATACTGTTACTGATTATGGAGGTCAAGGATCAGTTTTGTGATTCTCTTTCATTGTACTCGGTATTTTGCCTTTCTTTCAAGTCTTCAATTTTCAACCTCTTTAAGTTTGCATTCATCTCGTCCATTCATCTTTGGTATTCATTTCTGTTTTGCACCTGTCGGTACTTTCTTCACCAGTCTTTATTTGGGGAGTTTTTCCATAAATTTTCCGAGATCCGATAATCGCTGTCATGGATAGTTCCTTGTATATGTTTATTATTTCTTTATTCGATTTTATTCTGCATCCATTTTTTGTTAGTTTTCCTCCAAATATCGTTGTAAAAACTTTCCTTTCCCATCGTTCTAAGACCTCTTTCTCTGCTTTTTTTAAAGTTCATATTTCACATGCATATGTTACTAAGGGACGAATTATTGTTTTGTACAGTCTTGGTTTGGCAGCGCTTCTGTACTTCTTGTTCCTTTGATGTTTCTTGCATTTTTTGTTGTTTTTTTGTAATTTCTATCCCTAAATACGGAAATGTTTTCACTCCCTGACTTATTCTGTGTTCTCGCTTAGATATTACTCGACACAGATTTTCCTCTACGTTGCTTTTGAGGAATATTTTTTCCTGGGAGGCCTATCCTCTGTTTCTTTACCTCTCGCTAAAAATTTCTTATCTGTTTATTTTTGTATTTCTTTTGTTTTTTGTTAATCTCATTTTCTTAGAGAGCTGTCCTTTTTCTTTTTTTTGCATAAGGATTTTACATCTTGTCTGATTGTACGGTATTTGTTCTATTTGCTTCTCTAACATTTATCAAACCATTCTTTCGTACTCTTTCTTCAGCCTGTTCTTGCACTGATGCTTCCGGTGATTTTATTATTCACTCTTCTATTTTCTTCCAAATCTCCACCACTGATTTGCCTTTCGGTGCCTGTTTTAGATGTTTATTAAGTTTTTCTTTGTATTGCTTGTGTATTTCCTCTTTTTAGACTCTACAAGTTGTTTCTTTCGTTTACTTTTCCGGGCGTCACGTCTCTCGTCCCATCATATTTCATATGATTAGTGTTATGTATAAAAATCCACACCCAATATGGGAGGTTCTACTTAAAAATAATAATTATTCTCAAATATGTTGGCCTTCAGAGGTAATTTCAGTTCTGAGAATTCATTTTATCATTTTTCCGGAGCTATAGCGGGGAAGTATTTTAAGAGGATTTTCGATCACTTCTTTAATTACAGATCTTAGAAATATAGTTTCCGAAACTATCTAAAAATCTAAAATTTTGGGGGTGCTGCACGATCTGAAAATCATAACATCATGTATTTTGTTCGATCATCAAATTTTATGAAGTGAATACCGTTTAAAATGTATATCATACAGACCAGCTTTAGAATTGTTTTTGGAACACATGGATTTTAAATGTGAAAATAGGTACTTGAAAATATTTACTCCTCTAATTATTTTAGAGCAAACCATTAAATACAAAAATTGTAGAAAACAGAAAAACTGTATCTAAATCCTCTTTATTTTGTAACATTTTATGTCATTGCAATAAAAAGAAAAAGGAATTTACGATTTATGATAAAATAGCTATGAAATGTGACAATTCATTGACAGTTCATTAATTTGTCACATGTTTGTCACTAACTACTGAATTTTAGGCCTTTTGTTTTGCAAAGTTAATTGGGTGAAATGGTACTACGGCGAGTAGGCAGTTCGGGAAATTTCAGGAACTTTTGCAGCACTTTACGCAAATAATTTCGACTTGAATGGATCTGACTAGTCACAACTTCTCCCATTGTCTGGACTTCACTTGTTGGCTGAGACTGATGCGTTCCTGAAGGTGGACTCTATTTAAACCCATACTTCCCTTCTAGATGTTCTGCCGATCGAAGTCTTTCGGGAATACCCATCGCTTTTCTTTAGCGAACGCCACCCGGACGGCGTCACCGACGATGAGTCACACATCATCGCCACACATACTAGAAAACCCATAGGCGTCGTACTGGGCCGGCATATGGGTTTATTTCGTAACACTATTATTATTTTCAAATGCTCATATGTCTTGTCCATACTGACTATAATGACACTAAGATGTCAATTCACTTTTGTTTTCTATTGGAAACTTTCATACTAAAGCAGTTCTTTTATCTTATTCTTTATATGAGTTTTCGTTTTGTGTAGTTCTAACTTGGATGGTTTTGTTTCTATTCAGTAGGTAAGGTAGTGGAGCTCTATTTTCTTTTATCACGAAGTTTTTTTTGTTTTTACATCTACTCAAAATATGAGACAATCGATTTTTCTTGACCACTAGGTTAACTGTATACTTTGTCGTAAACTAGGTTCCACAATCGTGAATCTAGTTTCGGTTTCTTAAATATTGAACTTTTTTTTTCTTTTTTGAAAATTTAAAAATAGATTATTGTTTCCTTCCAGAAAGTTGATGACATGATCAGAAAGGTAAATACATGCTTAAAAAAAGTCTTGGTATCTGTGTTGTTTAAGTGTAAGAAATATGCCTTCCAAAAATATGAATGAAAAGATACATTTATTTTATATTACGAATGGTTCATGTAATTTCTTTAAAATTCTGCTAACATAAAATCGTTATAATTTGTGTTACATTATACAGATTAAAGTTAAGTTATTTGTCTCTGCTAAAAATTTGACAACGTTATATCCAAGGATCATTAAACAAGAATGTATTGAAAACTGTGTATCAAAGGCGACGAAAGTAAGCTGTCAATAACTTTACAGATTTGTTTCTACCTGTATAATTTATAATAAAAAAAATTATATACAACTGCTTAATAAATAACTCCCAGTTAATTTAAAAATTCTGGTCGTTATGTTTTGGAAAGGGTAGAATTTCAACCAAGACACTAGTATTAACTTAAATGTTTAAGTTTTTTGTTCCGTTTAAACAACGTTTTTTTACATTACATTACTAAACGTTAAAATTGTAGTAATTAAAGAAGCCACGGCAGCCGACTATTAATCTATTGGCGCGAATCAGATTTTTCTAAATTAGTTAACACTAACACGTACGAAAGCGAAATCGTGCTGATTGATAATGACGGCTCAGTAATGCGGAGAAACCGTGCTGCCTCCAATTTAAGGACTTATCTATTTAGTAGATCAAAGTATAAAATATTAGTGAGGGCTATTTACACTCTATCTATCCAATCACGTCGGGTTGTATCCATCAAAATAGCCAATAATTAATATTGATCAGAGCGATCACGATGGAACAAATATTAATGTTAGGATTGAGTGAACATCACATCAATGTTCGAAATTGATGAGGAGAAAATTATTGATTGGATTGAATATGTGTTATGTGGGTGGGCCTCTAGAACTATCTCCATTATTTCCTACATCCTGCAAGATTAGGAAATTAACATATTATCACGTTAATCCATCAGCAGCAACAATACTCTTCTATTTAGAGTCCACTTAATTATTGGCGAGGTCGAGCAGAACAGGTGCAGATAGTTTCTATCTCAGGCTTTCATGTTTAGGCCAGAGATTTTGATGAATAAATTTCCTATCATTATTGCTTTATTTGCCATAGACGTTCCAAATGTGCCAATAAAGTATGAAAGATGAATCTAAGGAAGACATTTATTTACTTAACTATCTGCAGGCAAAGCTAATTCTCAAATGATGCGGTGACCCCCTGCGAACTTGGAAAGCTCGAATAGCGTGATCACACGCCATGTCGATTTATGAAATAAAAATTTATAGACCAATATCGAAAAATATACGTTTCATTTTTTCGGAGCGAGATCATCGCTTTTCATTAGGGGTCCCTGCGAAACTGACAACTGTCAAGAGAGGGAAATGTAACTTTCAACGTTTTATTTTAACTTCCTTCGGAGAGGTTATAAGATATTCTGTACTGATATTTTAATAAATCTTCACGTTTTGAGGCCACCCAAATTTATGTGCAGTCTGCGTGTCCAATGATTCCTCAGAAACACATTATCCAGTTATCACCAAATTTGGTGGCAGAGTGTATTACAATTACAATGTGATTAATTTTTGGCGGAAGTGTCAGGACGGGTGTGCGAGCAGGAAAATATAAATTACAAAAATTGAAATTTAATTGAGTAAGATATACCTAATTTTATTAAAAAAAATATCCAACTTTTTAGAGTTTAAAAAATACTTTATTGTAGGACACTGCTATAGGCGTGTTTCGGTATATACACAGTACCGTCTTCAGGGAGAAGAGTAAGTAAGAGTAAAAGTTTCACAATAGAGATTTTGAATTTATATATGTACTTACTTGAAATTTAAAGGATTTAGCAACGAAGATTTGTTTATCCCTTTGGTCATTTTTCAGCCTATTTATTATTTTCTAGATATCTAGAATTTAGTTTTAAACTTTTCTTTTCTACGTGTAAAATAAACTTCGTCGTTATTTTTCTTTGTCTTTTGACGATCAAGAGTTGAAGAGGTAACAATTTTTTTAAGAAAATTTGTGAAAAAAATCTTTCAGCGACGCATTCGTTTTGACAAAATAATTTCTTAAATTATTTTAGATAAAATATCGATATAATGTTAATATACTTTCTCTACAAACAATTCTAAAATAGACGGTAAACCACGTCTGTTAACAAAGAATTATTAAATTTTGTTTTCTAATCTGCTATTAGTGTATAGATGATGTCAACAGTTTGTCTCATTAAAAAATTTCTGTGATACCTACATCACAAGTTTTTCCTTTACACCACTGATGGAACGTTGTACGAAACATTTTTTACGGTTCGTAACATGGTTAATATGAAAATCGATTACTTTTAAGATAATGGTTCTTATATTATTGTAAATTATATATAATTATGTTTTAAGTTCTAACCTTCATTCGGTTCTTTTTTTGTTATAAACAACGATGTTCAACATCTGTGCTAGTTTTCGATAACACATCTACCAATCGTCATATTAGTGGAATTAATACTTCCACCGCAATTTACTAAATGGGAACGGCCGCGTCCCGCCGTATCCCATACTAGAATATACCTGAAAGGATTGCTCGATTCATGAATTAGACCTCAACAGTCTAATGACAGGTTATTTGCTAGTTTCGTAATAATAGGTATTGATGGGCCATAGAAATAATTTGAAAAGTAGATTCGGTGATCATAATCGAGGATTCGTTTTAGAGTTTGAATTATAATTAGGTATTGTTTGGTAAGGCAAATATTCAAATTTCTATAATGTGATGGTTTTTATAGCAGGTAACAAGCGAGCAATTACGTGCATGTGTAGTGTGAAAGATTAGAATTTTTTAAGAAAATTATCACCTGCTTTTAAACGATTTAGATATTATGACTTTGTTCTAATTTTCACACGATCGTTTAAGTCCAGTGAGTAAAACATGATAATAACAGGAATCAACAAAAATAAAATTACCACTTCGTTTTTACTAGTAGTAATTTTAAATTCATGTTTAATAGGAGAGTTAACATTTTTTCTGTTCTTACTGAGTTTAAATGGCTGTTCATCTCATTGCTGACGCTGTAGGTTTAATGTGCTTAAATAGATAAAATTAGAGATGTGATGTAATGTAGAAATTTAGATAAAAATCCATTCTGAATTTTCTCTAAATAATTAATTTCTACTATGGTCTTTGTGGTGGCACACAATATTCTGGACTTTTGACAACTATGTCCGTGGTTACACTTGTTTTATATGTTTTTGTTGTTATTTCCAAATGTGTTCAGTTTTTACTTCCTGAGCGTAAGTGAATTTTCAATTCTCTATTTTTACGTTTCTGGGCGTTTCATGACCTCTAGAGTACGAAGAAATAGGTCGCCCTTTTCCGTCTGTCTGTCTGTCCGTCTGTCTGCCGTCTGTCCGGATTTTTTTAATGTGTACTTCACGACGATGCATACAAATATCATATTTTTATGTTGGACTGAGAATGATTAACGTCAGTTGCAAAGTAAATAAATCAAATTTAGAAATTGGGGCGTGTCTAATGTTTCAGAGTAGTCATTTGCTGCTTATAACTCTGAATTCAGTATATGAAAAAACATTGAGTCTGTTTACTCTGAACTAGTTTCTGATGAAATCTCATTCACGGATATCACGTATTTTCTTTGTGACGTATATTAAGTAATTGGTTTTTTAAACAATGAAAAGGAACTTGGCAAATAATTGTTTCCACCTGTTTATTAAAGCACGTCAATGAAAATTGATGAAAATTTATTAGAGCTATGTCTCTATGGAAGGGTTTGATAAACATTTCCTCTCTAAAAAATTTCATTGAGCTTAAAAAAACAAATATTTACATAGTTGAGTCGTTTTTAGCTGAAATATGCGTATAACAATTACACAAATCAAAGCTGTAAAGCTTTTTTTGCACTGATGACCTTTTTTGATGGCTTTCGCGCATTCACCAGGTTGCGGGAGTTTAAACTTCCCGCACACGTGCATTTTAACTTTCCGTTGCCATGGTAACCTTAAAATAGTCGGGTAGTGTCAACATTGTGACGTGTTGACGGCGCTGTCAATGCCGTTGTTTATAAATAACTCACAGTTAATCTCTTCAGTTTAAAGGTTTATCCGTTGCAAAAAATATTGTACACAACACGTTCGTGAGCCTGTGTAAATTACTAGTTAAACATGCATTTTTGTTTTTCGTGTCATTTCTTTTCCCCAATAAAACCCTTATTCATTGCAAATATGTTTTTTGTTTTCTCAGTTTTGATGTCTTAAGATGTAAGATATATCACCTTGTTTTAGTTTTAATCTTTCGATCTCGATATTTATATTTTGTTTGAAAATCTGCTCGTATTACTTCAGTTTTTTTATTGGTCAGTCCGATTCCACAGTTTTTCAACGTTGCGTTCCAGTTTTCTATGTTCTTGTGTATGTTTTGTTCTCTCTCCGCACATGCTAGTACGTCATTAATAAATTCCAGTTCTGAAGGCTTCACCATATTTAAAGTACTCCAAGAGCTATAAGGTTATGTGACCATCATAAAAGTAGTTGACTGCAAATAAATACCTCCTTTGTGTGATTCGTACTAAGCTTACCGGTTGGCAATAAATCGTTTTTTAAACATTTCTTCCTTAGATTTAGATGTTTAGTAAAAGCCGCCCCTGAACGAAACGACAACAGCCGGTCGAGCTGTAGTGGACACGTTATTTACGACCCTAAAACCTTTTCTCTTGTAAACAACTTAACTTCGACACAATGGGATAATTTTAAGATGGCCATATAACTTTATAGCTTTTGGTTTACTATACTTTTCGAGCGTAAGCTAAGGAAGTATTGTAATCGATTCCATCGGGCCACTGGCTATTTTTATGTTTTCTCTACGTTTCATGATTCCTGAGTGTGAAAAAATAGGTCTCTCGTTTCCGTCTATCGGTATGTCTGCCGTCTGCCGTCTGTGTCTGTTGTCTGCCGTCTGTCCAGTCTGTGTCGATTTTGATTAGGCAGATAATCTTCTAAACTACTGGACCGATTGCTGTAAATAATTTTTTATGTATATGTATATATATCATCCCGACCAGCAATGGTATGTTCCAACTTTTTCTTTTTCTTTTTATAAAATAATACACTCTTTTACTTATAGTCTATGAATCCATGTTCCGTTTTTACCTAGGTGTACAAATTTAAAAAAAAAATCAAAATTATGAAACAACATTTTACAATTTAACTTTGAAAATGCAAAATCGAATGCTTTGAAATTTTGCAAAGTTTTACGGTTATTATGAGCATAGTAAATTGTTAATCAAAATTTATTCGTTTATACAACCCCCCCTCCAAAGTTGATGGCGTTATCTCAAAATTTTTTCGAATAAATATAAAATATTACTTCTACATTATTAATTTAAATTACTTGTGGTTTTCCAATGCATTAATGTTTTATTGCCCAACCCATTTTTTTGAAAATTTGAGGTGACGGTACTGTTATTAATAGTATTACAGTGCACCCATTCAAATTGATATGCGTGTCTTTGCAAAAATTTTGATGAAGTCATCAAAAAATTGTATACGGAAAAACTCACTAGACACATCCGTGCAATGCTTGTTTGGCTTTACTTTAATAGTCCACACATACATTTAATTTTACTTCGTAGGGGTTATCATAAAAAAATAAAATTTTCAATTAAATTTGTAAGTTGTATTTGTTTCACTGTACTTTAGGGGGGGTGGGGGTGGGGGGGGAGTTTTGTCGAGATAACATTCGACCTACCAAATTTTTGTAGATTGTTGTAGCCAATATTCACATTTTTTGCTTTATTTCAACATTTTCACATTTTCTCTTAGATAAATACAGAGTCATCAAAATTGATTGAGAGAGTTGGTACTCCCTGTTTTTGCCGTGAAGTTTGTCAACCTTATGACAGATTTGTTATATGGCAATGAATTCAGTGGCGTGGCAAGAGAACTGGGGGTTGATTGTCGAACTCACCTGAATCAGTGGCGGATACGAAAGTTACCTTCTTGCAAAGTTGCGAACAGTTTTAACGTTTGTACGAATCGCCTTGGTCGATGCGTACCTTATACCTTATTGCTACTCACATATTAGGAAACGCAATCGAACAAATTTAAAATTCGAAACTTCAAATCTGACAAATAATATTTTTTACAAAAAAAAATCGAAAAAAGACGCCACTGAGTTTTGAAACTTGAAACTTCAAATCTAGCAGCTAATATTTTTATACAACTTAATAAACCAAATTATTCAAGTTCAGGTTTACCAACTCTCTCAATCAATTTTGATGACCCTGTATATTGCAAAGTTGCTAATTCAGAGCCGCTGTTCTCTTTAATCCTTCATTTGTGATAAATATATCTGATTGGTTGTTTTCCAAATGACAGAGTTGTTGTTCTTTCTGTACAGACTCTGTATAACCCCAATTGTTTTATCTTTTACACATTCTATATACAGGATTTCTCGTATTTTGCTCTTGGGTACTTTATCAAAAGTCCTTCTAAATCTATAAATGCCGGAGAGGCTATAAGATTTGATGTATAAGATTTTCCATCAACTGCTTTACGGTGCGTATATGATCTTCTATGCTTCTACCTTTACAGAAACCCCTCTCAGCCTGATGTAGCGTATCTTCTATTTCTACTCTCAGTCGCTTGTCTATTATTTTTTCAAAAACATTCAAGTCTGTACTCATCAATGAAATACCTCTGGAATTACTGCAACATTTATTGTTTCTCGTTTCTTGGGAACAGGTAAAATGAGTCATATTCCCCAGTCTTTCAGCATCTTTTAAAAGTCTGAAAGTGAGTTATTACATACTTCACTTCAATCTCAAGGGTGGGAAGTGACATATGTCACTTATCTGTCATTTTCTACCCAAGAGATGGAAGTAACTGGCATTTGCCACTCAAGAGATGGAAGTGAATGTCTCTTTCGACCTAAAACGTTACGTATATGTAATTAATGGTAGATAGAAATAAGCCATTATAAATGTAAGGAGACCCTGTGGTCAAGACTTCGCAATTTTTTTTTGGTGCCCCCTTATAATTTTACATTATTACCACCGACTTTGACATTTGTCAATGTTAAAAGTTGAATTTTATTAGCAATTTATGGGATAAATCAAAGTACTTGAAACGATTGTGAATAAAATAATGTGTAGGTACACAAACCTCGGCAAAAGTACGATTCCAGTGTTTCGAGAACTAGTTTACCTCGAGGCTGCGCCTCTCGACAAACTATAGTTCTCTCGACAGGAATGGAATACTTTCCGCCTCGGTACATATATAATATACTATTCCTTCATTAAGCGATTCATATTCTTCTTATGAAATCATTTATTTTTGAGTTAACGAGTTCAAGCGCTGGAGAGGATGTGTTGAAGACGCACCACGTTCTGAGGGATCAAAAACTATTGTTATACCAGAAATCATTCACAAAGTTCATAATATCGTGTTGGCCAACAGATGAAGGAAGGTGCGTGAGTTAGCCGAATTTAGAAGCATCTCAACTGAGAGGGTTCATTTTATTAATCTCCAACGCAATGGTGCGGGAATCAACTTTTGTAATAAATGTCAAACTTTTTAAGGGTTAATTTTTTTGTCGAGGGTTTTTAAGTAAGTATAAATATTTTACTTGTTCCATATTTATGTGCTGATATCTAGTAGTACTTGGATTCGTGTTTCTCCCATATTATTTTGTCGCGACCTGGAACTTTACCCTATTTGAATCATTAATTGCATCTCCTAATTGTTTTTCTTTTATTTCTTGAGCATTATCTTCTGTTATTGTTTCTTCTTGTTGTTGTTCTTCAGCGTTCGTTGAATTCCCTTGCGAGGTCTGTAATCAATCTTGTAGGGTAAGGTTGCCGATATCGCACCACTTTTTCGAATATCTCCATTTAAAAAAAAAACAATATTATTTTTGGAAACGTTACTAGTTCTAACACATTCCTTTATATAT
The DNA here is from genome assembly GCF_036711695.1 of Zophobas morio. Lineage (NCBI taxonomy): Eukaryota > Metazoa > Arthropoda > Insecta > Coleoptera > Tenebrionidae > Zophobas > Zophobas morio. Next base: position 22,908,283 of record NW_026972107.1, read on the forward strand.
TGGGCATATAAAATAAAATTGTCGTACTTTTAAAACTGTATTAAATATTTTTTTGAAGACATTTTAGAAAGACTTGTATCTGGTGCGATTTAGGAACCTAGTTTCCCAAATCGCACCACGGGGTGCCTAAAATGCACCATCTTTAAATTGATGCAGTATAGAAGAGGAATAGGTAGTTAATGTGTTTTTTAATACAAACTCTTTAAAGATAAGCATAAATCACAGACAAAGGATCGTTTGAAAGTTTCCCCCGAAAATCCAGCACAGCTCTTATGCGCCCATCTTGAAAATTTTTGGCACAGAACCATGTCTTCGATGTTTGCCTCGCAGCAAAGAAAACAATACCATTCGTTCTTATTGACTGTTATCTTAAGATTTTTCTTGGACTTTTGAAGGCCACTAGGCCCTGCTTGAGGTTCCACTTCTTCGGATTTAAAATTCTTTTTACGTTTGTTAATTTGGGTCGTTGAAAATACATTCTTCATTTTTTTTCCAGCATTCGTGTTGTTCTTTTGCATTTGAAACTGTTTTGAGGCTTCAAGTTGCTTCTTGTAGGGACTGACAGTTAAAAGCATTGCTTTTTGTGCTCCTTTGGTTTTTCGTGTTTGATATCGTTTGCTTCCCTTTGGTAGTGGACTTTTTTCTGTATGGGTACCACCAATAGATTGCACACTTATCACAACATTTATTTAACCCTATTTTTCCGTTTTTATACTCTTCTATACAACGCATCATACTTTGTGGATCCCATAAACCATACTGTCTCTTGGCCATTTTGTTAAATCTATACGAAAATAAAAAAATGTTTACAGAAATGGCAAGTTGCTGAAATCGCACCGGTGCGATTTAGGAAACTTCCAATAAGTGCGATTTAGGAAACTGGACATTTTTAAATACAAAATTATAGATAACGTTAACCCCTTTAAAAAATACTCATTGTAGTGTACGTACTAATTGAAACACATTATGTACTTTCGTGATACGCAAAAAACAGTTTATAATAAACACTCACCTCTTCAGTAACCCGTTACATACACCGTCTGAAACTTTGATCGACTTATCGTGAAATAAACTTTTCACTTGGAAGTTATGACAGAATAAAGTTTCCTATATGATTCTTGCACTGTCTGAGGCAAATTTTATTTAGTTTCTAAAATTATCGATAGATGACAAGTTTGGCTGATAGTTTACTGTAAACTGTTGGTGGTGCGATTTAGGAACCGGTGCGATATCGGCAACCTTACCCTAAGTGCTCTTGCCCATTATATCTTTCATTTCAATTACAACTACATCCTCAGTATCTTTAATATATAAGTTAGTTTCATTTTTGTTCTACTTGAATGTTTAGAGTATCCTATAGAGAAAAAACAATTTGAAAAAATTGAATAGAACATTAAAGGGAATAAAATCCTTTATTTTTCTTTTCTTGTGCAACCAGTTTTGACTGTTTTTCTTTGCTTTCAGTACACTTCGTAATCTGTATTATTTTTGTTTGTCAAGTCCTTCTGCCATGCAATTTTCTTCTTCTTCATGTAATCTTTTACGCTCTTTGTCCACCAAGAGTTTGTTTCTTATTTTTAATGGGTTGGCAAGTTTCGCTAACTTCTTTTGCAGATTCAGTAATGGCTTCTTGAAATATCATCTAGGAAAGTTCTAGGTTTTTATTTTTTATTGTTTTTGAAGTTTGTTGTAATTTTTGTTCTAGTACCTATCTAAATTTTTTTAGAAACTAGTTCATCCTTTGACTTATAGTTTTTAATCGTTTCAAGTTCATTTTTTCTGCTCCTGATTCTTTTCTTATTTTAGTGATTGGTATACAGTGGTCACTCCCAATCCGTTTTCCGTTTCTACTATGACGTAATCGATTATGGATATATTTCATTGCGAGGGTACTAGCACTCATAGCTAACACTGCTACTATGCAAATACTACAAATACTATATAAAAGTTAAAAACAAAAAAAAAGGAGGCTCCACTTATTTTTAGTATTTCCACAACTTCGAAATTTTGTTCTGCTATCGCTAGTATAGTAAATGACAACAGTTTGTGTATTTTATTTCGCCCACATCACAGAATCTATTTATGGGAATTAACGAGTACATTGAACAAGTATTGACAAAAGATTATTATCTTGTTCGCTAACGAATATTTGGTTTATACGTATTATAAAACGAAATCGGTGTAAACAGTTCCGCTATTTCGTTGTGAGTTTTCCTCCGGTAGCGTATTCTATTGTGGTCGGTATCTGTCCCTTTTCGATTCATCTAAGGCACGTTCCGGGCTGTAATTGCATGAAAGAAAGGATAAACAATGTGCCAACAAAGCCACCCCGCCGTATCCTTGCAGTGAAATCGCATTGATGCTGGGGAACAGTAGCTATCATGACTTGGTATTTCTATTATGACGACGAAACGATTTTTTTTATTTACACGAACGGACAATTATATCATTGAATTACAACGTTTCGAGTTGGTAAAAAGTGCAGAATCTGCTTGGTCACGGTTTTGCAATAAGTGTACATTGTTGACGGGGCGCCGCACCCTATCTGCTAATGGAACCAGATTTGAATCTGTCTAATGTTTAAAAAATGGAGAGGGACTGATTTCGACGGGAACACCGTCAGAGCGACAATCATGCCGAACAGCTCAAAAATCAGTCCACTGATATATTCAATCAAAGTTGGTGTAAATGCGCTTTCGATTAACTACAAATGTTCTGTTTTCTTTGTATACGATTGAACAACGTAACAGTGGGTACTTCCATCTGTTTAATACTTGTAATACGTTAACATTGAATTCGTGAAATCTGTTTTAAGCAGACAATATTTCTTACTTCTTAACAATTTTATAAGTCTTTGGAAAAGTTAGCCTTTCGGTCCGGAATTTGTAGTGTGTGGTCTATTTTGCTACACAAAAGAAAAGTGCTTTTAAAGGTTGATGGAGTTCAAATACTAAATTATATACAGGGTTATGTAATCCACAAAATTCATAAAAAGCGCAGCATTTGTTTTTGAAAAAAATACAAGAACATGTCAAGCTTTTCATTTTACTGTCCATCTTTTACATATGTCAAAACAATTTTACGCCAAATTTGTAAAAATTATGATGTTATTAATGTTTTTTTGTAATGAAACGCTATAATTTTGATCGGATTATTTGATAAAGCTTATTTTTCTACGTACGAAAATCTAGCTTGATGTAGGTATTGCATAACAAAAAAAATGGAGAAAATTAATAATAAACGAAATAGACATGATATGAACATGAAACAAAATGAAATCCAAATAACTAAAAATTGAAACAAAAATCTGTCAAAAAGAATCGCTTTTGTCAGATTCTTAAGTTGGTTTCATAAAATAAAGAATACTTTTTGGCTGTATGTAATTCGGTAGTTTGCGACTTGTACACAAATATATATGTTTTTTGTTTGTCTATACTTCTGTCAAAATCGCATAATAATAGCTGGTTTAACTGAAAAAGAACGTATAGAAATTCTAATGATGGTAGGTTATGGCGATAGGCTCCCAAACCACGTTGAAGTGTGTGCTTTGTTCAACGAAGTACAGTTTCAACAACCTCCAATCGCTAAAAGCACAGTTAGTAGAATTGTTTCAAAATTTAGTCAAACCGGAAACGTGCGAGATGTTCCAAGATGTGGAAGACCATAAATAAACGATAACACCCATATCTGCATCCATATAGAGTTCAACTCATCCATGAACTATCAGAAGATGATCTCGACAGACGATTGGAATTTTGTGAAAGCTTCATGAGACATTGTGACGACAATCTCAATGTTTTAAATAGTGTCGTACTTTCGGATGAAGTAACATTTGACTTAAATGGTACAGTAAATCGACACAGTAATTGTCGTTACTGGGCTCGACAACAACCTCATAGGGTTAAAGCAGCACACACCCAACGTCCCCAAAAAATTAATGTTTGGGTGGGAATAATAAACGGGAGATTCATTGGCCCCTACCTTTTGCACGTAAATTTAACAGCAGATCGATATTTAGATCATCTTAGAACCGCACTGCTTCTGGATATAATTGCTACGTTTCCTGCTCCAGATAATCCACAAATTTAAATCGCAAGATTTCGTTCCAACAAGATGGGGGACCACCACATTTTAGCGCAAATTCTGTAAGGGTTTTTTTGGAAAATCAATTTGATGGAAGGTGGATTGGAAGGCGTGGACCTATAGAATGGCTACCTAGGTCTCTATTATGAGGACATTTAAAAAGTCGTGTTTACATCAACAGACCCGACAATTTAGCACGAATTCGTCATGAAATGATCGTATCGTCCCCAGAGTATTGAAAATTCCATCAATCAGGGCTACCATCGTCTGGGTTTCTGTCACATAGTGAATGGGGCACAGTTTGAATAATTTCTATAGAATACATTTTTACTCCGACGTATTGTTTTGTTTATTTAATATTTGTCATTAAAATCAAGTTTATTTTGTTTGTTATTAATTTTCAAATTATTTCGTTATGCAGCTCTTACATGAAACTACATTTTCATAAGCAGAAAAATAAGCTTTATGAAATAATGTGTCTCATAAAAAAAAAGAGTAATTGATGACGTCGTAACTTTTACAAATTTGTCGTAAATTTTTTTGACATATTCAAAAGATGGAGAGTAAAATAAAGAGTTTGACATGTTTTTGCGTTTTTTTTTTTCAAAAACAAATGCTGTGCTTTTTATGAATTTAGTGTATTACTTTATCATAACTCTGTATATGCAACTCCCTTCAAAAAAGGAAGTTGTTGATCTAGAGATATTAATTATTAAAACTTTTTATTATAGGTTGTTCACGGCTCACTTGGCTGCTAACTACTTGTAAAGTTAGACGAGGATGTGTTGTTGAAGTCGCAAACGTAACTTCACATACCCCACAGAGATGTCATTTTGGTCAGTGTTGAATTTGTTCTTAAAGAGACTAATTAGTCATAAAAATATGTTAACTAGAGAACTTGAGTTTCTGAGAAAAAAATGTTGATATACCGACAATGGAGAATGCAGATTTCATTACACAGTTTCAGTGGTATTGCCCTAGTTTTCTGGTTTTCAATACGATGAACAGTCACAGTTAATGTAACTATAACTGAATAATTGATTATGCAACTTAGTGCTCAGGAATTATAAATATGTCAATTCGGTTACGAAGTATAGTTCAGTGTTGAACTGGTAACCATATTGTTACGAAATAAACCCATACGTCGCCCCGGTACAACGCCTATGGGTTCCCGAGAAAACGCTCGAAACGGCGTTCGCTAAAGAAAGGCCTAGAAACGGAAGTCGCGATGAATTCCAGAAAGACCTCGATTGGGAAACGTCGAGAAGAGAATACGAGTTTAAATGGGGCCACCGTCGGGAGCGTATTCATTCAGTCGAACCACGAGTCCAGCGAACGTTAAGTCAGCAAGTCGAGTGAACCACGGGGTTATTCTGTACATAATCGTTGTAATAGTTAGTCGTGTAATTCGAGCTATTAAAGCAATAAAGTGTTGGGTTTTAATCCACGTCGATTTTATTCGCCCGCAAACCGTAACAATATGATAAGCTAGAGGTGTAGAGGTGTGTGCCCGCAGGTCAACTCCATAGTTACACACAGATTATCATCGAAGCGATCGCAAGTATCAAGTATTGTTATGATGATCGGTAATTAAAATCGGCGTGGGTAAAACTTAACAATTTATTTGTTAGTAATTCGAATTTACACGACTAATTACACAGCGATTATGTACAAAATAATTCCGGCGTGTCTTGACTGGCTTTTCTCAACATTCGCTGGACTCGACTCGACTGAATAATAAATGTTCCTGAAGTCCATATTTTCCTTCTAGAACTCTGGCCATCGAGGTCTTTCTGGAATACCCATCGTGAGTTCCGCTTCCAGGCTTTTCTTTAGCGAACGCGTATGGGTTTATTTTGTAACAGTATCCACCAATGAGTATTTACCTTGACTAGCTCTGCAACAAAATTTAAAGATTCATCTTAGAAAATATAAACACCGACTGCCCTGAAATTTTGCAGATGCTTTGAGAACATTCTTACTCATAGTGAATCAGTAATAAAGATTTACCTGTTTATAGCTTCAAAAATTTCATGACGTTATCTCAGAATTTTGCTATATACATTCTATATACAATGTGTAAAATATTGCACATCTGCACTTGTCGTCTTTCAGAGCACCAATATTTTTATCTAAAACCCTGGATTTGTTTAAATGAATATGGGGAAGTTTTGTTTAAAAATTTCAAGTCATTTCTTTGGAAAATCAGTGGCATATGTATTTTGCATCTAAGCTGAAATAATGAAAATGAAAATAGTAGTTATATAATTAGGAATTAAGTTCTACTGAAAATATGTTTCTGTTTTTTTTTATTATCGTAGAAGCCATAAACATAATAATAATATTAATGATAATACTTAACTGAATTAGTGATTAACTGGTTATGTGATCGTATTCAATAAATTAAATCGTGGAGATCAAGAATTAATTAATTAAGCATTAATTAAGACATTAATTTTTAATTCGATTTTTATAAACTGACCATTAAAATTTTGACCTAAGTTTGATTCTGAAAATTTTTTAAGTACGTTACACATAACTATACCCATACATTAATATTTAGCATTTGTTTATGCCCATTCATTTACTGAATTATTTGCTAATTAATTAATAATTTTAGGGACTATGTATCTCTATATCAAATTAAGTTATATCTAAAGCTTGAGTTCTTAATTTTAGTTACTTCTACTACTACAGGACTATATAGTTTTAACAATTTAGACCCCCCTAGTAAAATCAGTACCTTTACAACTGAAATACAAATGACTCTTTTTGTAAATATTAATCGAGTCTGTTCTCTCTTAGCGTTTTCGCTAATAACGTCACAGTAGCAGAAAGTTTTGTTCTGTGGTATTACAGCGGCAATATATTTCCTTGCATTATAAAGTAATTTGGTGATTGAACGCAAACACGAGAGGAAAGCGCGCGTAATAACAAAGCTCGCTATGACTGGTTGCTTTCTGAATACATTATTATTCAGACGATCAGAGATAGAACTTTTCCATACCGATTTCGGCTTAGCGTGTGACAGATTTGCATGCAAATTTCTTTCCAAGTATATATTAGAGATTTAGCATATGCGGGGTGAGCTATTTTATTCATTCGTGTCACTGACTCGGCGCTTTCTGTTCCCCGTTTCTTTAACATTGTTAAGTATGTTCGAAAATGTTTTAGTTTAGCACATTTTTACGGAAACGAGATGAGGTGGTAAGTTTGGGGCAGTTTCTGTGAAGTTGAGAAATTCTGTCTATTATACCGTCTGGAGCTTTTAGGTAAAAGTTGCAAGTCTTAGAATTCAGTAAAATTCATTCTAATGTGATTAAAAAAAACTGGTGATAATTTTTTTTTTTTAATTTTTTATGACAACTACTATAAGATAGAAGAATATATATAATGCCAGTCACACTGTAAGAAAAAAAGGCTCAAAAAATCGAGATGGATTCATAAACCCCAATTAGCATTTAAGGTCATCATCAATTTGTTGGTGGGGATGATTAGACAAATTTTGCTCTGGTATTTTTGGAAATTATTTATCTAAGTAAAATCACTGCAGACCCTATACAGACAGATGACAGATGACAGAAATGGGAAATCTATTTTTTCATTTTCTAGGGGTCGTGAAATGTTATTAGACCCTATTACCCACTTCCTTAGCTTACGTTCGCTAAGTAAAAAGGAAATTATATTTAATTATGATTAAAAATATTCTGTTCTGTGAATATCATATTGTGGTTAAAAAACGTGACAGTTACTCATAACTTAACAGTACACTTATAGCCGGAAGTGATATCCAATTTAAATGTTTTTGATTTAGAAACATATTTGTCATTATTAAGTGTGTTTTTATGTATTTTTGAAATGAAATACTCGTTTTTTCTAACAAGACCTTTCAAGATGTTTACATTTTTATGCAAAAAATAATTACATTTAAAAATTCACTGTTCCGCCATTTTTGAAGATGGAGGTTTGGAATTTTGCACGACATTTTACTTTAACTCACTTTGCCTTAACAAACTTGATTTACTTTTAAACTTTTGTATAAATAATACATTTTTTATTTTGAAAATGATTTGTGATTGATATAATATGTAAATTCGATTTTTCTATTTACAGTTAAACACGCAAAAGTTGATGAAAAATATTCATAATCACTCTCCATAAAATATAAGTATATTCAATTTTTGTCTGTTTTACTTTCTGATCAGATTATCTCATATTGATTTTTTTAAGTGTCTGGAATGTGGTAGTACATTATCGTTTTTCGTTAAAATGGGTTATAATGATACAGTAGGCAAAAGTTTTTTTGACTGGTGCATTCACCTGTCTTATAAAAATATGAAATTTGTCGTTTTGTATTTCAAACTAGTAATTTTGGTTACATAATAATGCAATAAGTACTAGTAATTATACCGACCTCAAAGAATTGTGGTTGCATCAGTTGGAGAATATTTTTTACCACATGTTACAAAGCCATAAATTTACCATCCAACACGTTTCATTGATTTGTTGAGAGTTTATAAAATTAAAGCAGGTGTTGATTTATTAAATTTTTCATACCTTATATAACCACCTAACGCACGAGTCAAGGAAAAATAGAAATAAGATGAAAGAAGAGCATGAAGCTATGAAAGATAAGACTTTGCTTACTTATTTTTTTTGTCATAGGCACTATTTTTACTGTTTAGTTACAATAAAAGTTTGTTCTAAAATTATCTGTTGGATTTTTATTAAACTTATGAAGTTTCAAAATAATTTGAGAAGGAGTCATTCGTCAGTTAAAGTTAACAGTGATTGTAAATTATTATTATTATTAACTAATATAATACTAACATATTACTTTTTATTTTACGCCCTAAGACGACTCCTCTACAAATAATCTAAACCTAGATTGAAAATGAACCTATATATTACGTAAAGCATAAGCAACGACTAACAAAGCCTCTGTAATTAAATGCTTAGACTTAAGTTTTAAAACTTTGATAACTCTGAAGCTATATTGTAACTGACACGATGAAGCGAACCGAAAGCCTATATCTTTTATTTGGGGCATTAAAGTTGAAACAATTAAGTTCTCCCAAGTCGATTGATTTTTGATCAAAATGAAAAAACGCTATTTTAATTATGTTAATTTCGGATCGATAGATTTGGTAGTCTTCTTGGAAGGTCGGAAGAAATATTAATAAAGCTATTAAAATACGTTTTGTTATGATCTTCCTGTTCGAACTTAGCATGTTCTACTGTCGTATTTTTAAATTACTCATTTCTGCTGAATTTTAAGCAGTTTTAAAAATTCATGTAAAGATAAACGAATCAATTTTATGTCGGAATAAATTTGTAAGACAGCTACTGGAAACAAAATTAATTACATTATTATAACAAACTTAAGATTATGATGTCTATGGGAAGTTTTAATTGTATAGTAAATTAATATTTGAATAGGTGTAAATGTGCAAATGTAAATTTGTTGGCCCGATTTATTTTGTGTTTTGACATCAAAAACATTTCTATCAATTCAGGTAGGTATGTTTACATGAGTTCACTCATTCGTTATAATGTAATTAAATATTGTAGTATATTTTAATGATCGCTTGTATTTTCGCAACAGCTTTGTTGGGTGATACTGAAATGAATATGGAATTTTGATCCAGAGGTATTTTTTTATTTTACGTAATTTAAAAGTTAAATATTTTTTGTACAAAGTATGGGTTTTGCAACGAATAACGGAAATATTAAATTATTAATGATGTGAGACGTAGCATAAATAATTCCGCAAAATTTAGTTAATTGGACTTACTATAACGATAAAATTTTGAATAATCTGCATAAAAGTATTATTATTAAGCTCGTTATAAATAAATTATTCTGTAATTATTACACATAGCATCCGATTTGCATATTAGTCGGTATGAATAATATATCGTTCGGTGGTTATAAATAAAACAAAACAGAGAGCAATCTCGTAAATTTTCTGGGTAACTGGGCGTAGACGGTAAAATTCGACTCGATTCTCATGTAATGGAGCATTACCCTTGTGTCTTGAAAAGTAGAAGTAATGAAATAAAGTTTCCTGAAAAGTTGTTGTTTTTATTCGAGGTAACAGTGAAATGAAATTGGAATACAATGTTCTTCTATAAAAAATCCATCCATCTCGACTAAGTCCCACAGGATCTCTGCAGGAAATAGACCGTATCGATAACTGGATTGCAGACAATAAAGAAACAATAGAGATAAGCACCGAAGACAGCTGACAGGCGGTGAAAGATTGGTTAGTAGATGTATTGCGTAGTGACTGACCAAACCCCGTCAAAATAATATTTCAGCGCAGTGGCGGCTCTTGAATTGTTTAAGGTGTTTACCTACACATCTAAAAACTTTAATATCGTATTTACTTTATTAGGTTTAGTTTAAACATCAGGTGTGAAAATACTTCGGGATAATGAAGAATAATGTCACAACAGCAATTTGCAGTGTTGTGTTGAATAAAACTAAGAATGAAAATTTTGTCTGATGGTCATCAGAGAAACATTAAACTGATTGTGTTCAACTAATACCATGCACGTTGGAAAAAATTAAATGCTCAAAGACGCTTAAAAATGCACCTGAAACGACAAAAAACTCCACCTAGCTTAGGATATAGCAACCGATGTGTCCACTCAGAGAATTTCATAAAAAAAATTAAAGGAAAAAGTTACTATAATGTGCCTACCAAATTTGGCCCACATAAGATACAGCCTACGGAACTGAGAATGCTAACGTAAAAATTGCGCTCTACTTATTTAAGTCTCTGAGTCAAAGGTGTTTAGTTTCTTTGTTAAATTATAAAAGTTGTTTTTGCAAATGATATATGTATTAAAATAAAATAATACTGTTTTCTCAAAAATTTTGGGAAAATTGGATAAATGATAATATTTTTCATTTATTCAATAAAACGAAATCAAATATTTTGTTATTTTTTAAAAAGTCTGTATAAACTGCGACGAAATTCCGGTTGGGACGGACGGACGGTTCGGAATCTCTCCGATTACGTGTGGTGGCGGCGTACCTGGGTGCCAAGCCTAGGGCCGACTAGTGTCGCTGGTTTAAACAAAACACGTCTGACCGACCTAAGCTTATGCGACGACCTGCCGGGGGTGGCGCCTTCGGTAAGGAGCGGCAGTCGCTCGGGCAGTAGCTCCCTCTCCGGGGGAGGGAGCGCCGGAGTTGCTCTCAAGCCGGCGACACGAATTTCAGGTGGTGAGCGCCCGCGAAAACAAAGGAATAAAATAAAACGGCAAGGAATGTTTTTACACAATAAATCGGGTTTATTCCGTGCCACTAGCTACACGGCTAAAATAGGAATAAGACGTTTGGCACGGTGATTCTTCCTGGGCGGCGACTTCCTTCAGGACAGGTTTCTCCTGGACTTGGAGGCGGCGACCTTGAAACTGGAAATCGCGTGAGGACGGTACGGCGACCCGGGAGGGGAGCGCGGTGGCAGTACACGACGCGTTCACGACGGCTTCGACTTTAGCCGGTAACGACAAAAAAAAAACCGGTGACGGTAGTACGGTTTCTCGCTCGGGGGCGGCGATTCCAAAAACCGGTATACAAACGGGCAGACGATCCAAAAGGTACTTACGGAGGTCGGAGGATCGAACTGCACTTCTGCCACACTTTCCAAAAAACTTTTCTAAGCACAGCCACAGCACTTCTTCACTCTTCACCCGCGAAAACTTCAAGCAAGTGTCTTCTTCTTCCGCCGCGGCGGCGCGGCAATCGCGGATTTACCCCGGCTTTCGCGGTACGCGTCACGGTTTCCGGCCTGTGAAAATTCGGTTCGTTACAAAACTATAAAACACAAAAAAGAGTACACAACATTGTATTTCGAAGCACATTTTCTAGTGGGGTATCATAAAATTAATTTTTGTGGTTGTTTTTGTAATGCTACTCGTAGTATCACAGCAAAATTTCAGAAAATCTGTTTGGTAGATGCTAAGACAAGCTGTAATCACGTTGATAATAAAAGCTGACCAAAATTTTGGTCCACCAACAATATGATGACGTCCGCTCATTGTATTACATGATTAATGTTACCAAAATTGTATGAAATTGTACTTGTGGTTTACGAATCTACCTTGACTTTGTTTATTGTTATTATATTTGTTTATTGTTTAATCCACCTTCTTCTTTAGAGACATAGGACGATATTGTGTTACAGCTAGTGTGGCACAGTGCGTAAAGTACGAAGTCTCGCTGACTGAAGGTCGAGCGATTGAAACTGGCAGGCGGCTGCTCTTTTTTCATTAGACAAACGAAATTTAATAAAATTTGTACTCCCCAAATTAAGAACAAATCACCTCATGATTTCGAAAATGTGTAATAATGCTAAAATAAGAATTCGAAACATTGTGTTCCATTGTGGCTTAAATAAAAATGTTAGTCCCCTGTTCTGAGGAGAAAAACCCATCAACCCATTTAAAACAAACAAATTTCTACGTGCCAATCTTTCGATGTATAAATATAAACAATGGAAGTTAAGCATGTGGACTGGTAAAAATACACTTTTTCTAGTTCGCTATCTGCTTTAAATATATTTCATATTGTCCGCACATGTGCGGACCGCGCTCCCTTACCGCAAAATCTAATGTTATAATTTCTCAAACAAGAGGAATTTGTTGGACTGTACTTCAACTGCGAAAAAAGTCCTGTCGAAATAATCTTCACCCAATTTTTTTGACGCCATTAAGGTTTTGGAAGGAAAGAAGAGATGAATTCTCAGAAGTGATGTTTACGATAATTTAAATCATACGCAAAGTTTTAAATTAATTTGTTTAATCTGCTTTGTAGTTTCTAGGTCAAAAAAATGTTGTTGTAAATTATGGAGTACGTGCATAACATTAAAAAGATGTGTAATCATTAATCAATATAACCATAGAAACAGAAGCATATTAATTTGCACATTTTAAACAGGATTTACTTGTAAAAATTTTTGGGGGAGATCAGACAATTTTATTCAGCGTTCTGCTCTCTGCGCGATATTCTTAAATTACATCTAAAATTTGATAATAATCCACCCAGTAACTCCAGAGATTATCTGTCTGATAAAATTGCCAACGGGTTGACAGAAGACAAGCGATAGATGGAAACGGCACATCTACTTTTTCATATTTTAGGAGCTCTGAAATCTTGAGAAAATATAAAATCAATCATTGGCCAAATGGACCCTATTACGATAGTACCGTAGCTTGTTTCACGCCAAATTATTATCAATAAATAAAACTCATTAACATTTCCATTTCTCCATACAACATAATAAGCTAAAAAGTCACTTTTTCCCAAAGAAATTGTTAGGGTAATTAAGAACATCCTTGTAGAACTGTGTGAACTTTCGTCTTAGAATTAAATAGTTAAACCTTTTGGTTTATTATTATTGAATCTCACCTTTATTTATATTAACTCTAAATAGTTTGATTTAATAATAATAAACACAAACTTTTGATTAAAATAACAAAACCCAGGTAGGAAATCTTATACAGTAGGTCCTGGATTTCGGGCAAGCGAGAATTGCTTCATGTTTTTTTTTTTGGAGTAGGTAAGTAAATAATTTTAACAGTGCTTTATGTAATATAACGTGATTAATTGATTATATTTCAGCGAGCGGGATACCCATAATTATATTTTGTATTGCAATGTTCTTTGAAAACTGAACATTTTAGCGATTATATTAAGAACATATTGGCATAAACAAGGAGAGACCGCCGCCATCTGCGAACGATGTTATTCAATTTGTAACATTTGATATATCTCTTAAAAATAACAGTAGCTGTATAGGGTGTCTCTTTTATTTGATACAACCCCTGTAACTTTTTTACTCTTAAAGATAAACCTGTAATTATTTGAGCAAATTTGTGTGCCAACCTCACACTTTTATTATCACTTCCGGCAGAACAGGAAATAACGTAACTTTTTTTTATGGAACACTAGGTATATTTTTTCATAAATGGAAATATTGTTTTTTTCTAAAAAATCAAAAGCAACAAATGTTCTAAAATCAATACTTAAAAAGTTCTTCAATAAAATAGACGAAAAATTCGTGTTTTATTGATGACAATCTAGTGGCTTGAAAAATTGAAACAAAGGTGATCTTTTAAAATGATACAAATTTGCTCAAAGAACGATACGTTTATCTTTAAAAATAAGCAAATTACAGTATCAAATTGTAACACATTGTCTAATTTCATGCTTTCGGGGCATCTATCTGCTGTTTTGTGATCCGTATGTGATTTTTCGGTCTGTTGTAAATAAAAAAAAAATCAAACCTGGAAACCACTGCGCTGCTTACTTTCATTCCAAAAGTACTTTAAGATCGTGATGCTCTTACTTAAAATGTGGTGAAAGACTGTTAGTCAGGATGTGTAAAGACATGATGATGCCACTTTGGAAATTAATTGAATAACAATTCCCACAATCATTAACAAACTTTTTTTAAGAATTTTCTTTATAGTGGTTACAGTTATTTCTTTGGGGTTGTTCTGTTGTCAACGACTTCATTTTTCGACATATATTTCTTAGCTTTCACTGCTAAATTTGAGAGGACAGTTAAACATTCCACTTGTTTCCGTCTTCCCCTTTGGTTTTGGATTCAGCCCAGAATTGCAATTGGCTGTTTAGATTTTCCCCAAAAGTGCCAAAAGTTATATTAAATTTGATTAAAATCGCTTCACTGGTTACGAAGATAAGCAGTAAAAACCATTTCCCCATCAGGTTCTTTGAGAACCTTAAGAAAGATAAAAATTTTTGCAATCACGATTTACAAAAAACTGCAACGACTTTTCAAAACTAATTAACTTTTCAGTGAAGTTAGAAAACAAAGTAAGTATCTAGATAATTTTTTAACGTTTGAAAAAGCTAATTTATAATAACCTTGAAATCTCGTACTTACACGATGACTACTACAGCAAAAACTTGTTCATCTTTGTTTGCTCGCACTTCGCCTCAATAATTTAAGCATAGTCTCTGAACGCGAAGAAAAAACCAGCCTTTAAGAGCAGCAAAATACGACTCGTTCATCAGAATTTCTAGCAGCATCGCTCTACAGCCCACCAACGTTAACCTAAAATATTCACCTGCATGTTGTCGCACTGTTGCGCGATTAACCACCCACCACCGCACGCACCCTACTTTCCCGCCGATTTCCTGTCAATTTTTAATTTGTCCTCATTGGCGGCCAACAAGAGCCATCTGTCGTAACATATCCAAGTGTAAAATCTTAATTTCGTCTCGGCCGTCAGGCGGCTTCCTCCTCTGCTCTAAATTGCCTTTTTTGAATTTTCCTCTGGCAGTTCTTTGTTCGCTCGTGCGTCGCAGTAGCCCGTGTCGATTGTCAATTGTTCCAGTTAAGGCTGTTTTTTCGTCGGTTGGCAAGTTGGCGTTGCGAGTTCATCGGCTACTTTGATGATGGGTTTCGAGCGTGGCAGAGGGGCGTCATAAGTGCGAGAAAAGTTCATTTCGGAGGCAGTCATCAGCGTTACGGTGAGATATGCCGGATTCTAACCGTAAAGTCGCGATTATCGCACACGATATGCTTTGATTCCGTAATCCGGGCCTCTCCCCCGCCAAATGTCTTCTAATGCGATTTCTAGTTACTTATTTACGACCGTTCAATAACAGATGGCCTGCCGGTGGGAAAAAGAAACGAAAAGTTTAAATTGGCTTCAAATTTGTATCAAGCTCATCAGTGGAGATATTTAAAAATTAAACTCCAGTAATGTTGGCTAAAAAGGAGATTCGTCGGCTTTCCTTTGGTATTCTCTATTTCTTAAGTGATAACTAAGGGAAATAGTGCTTTTCTTGATGTTTTATTGATCGTGGGACACGAAAGTGTAGGTTTTTCGTCTCGGTAGGCTTTTGTGCCATTCCTGAGTGAATGAATTTCAAGCATACTTGGCGTTCTAAAACTAATAGAATATGAAAAACAGGTTGCGCCTTTATATATTCGTCTAAGATATTTTTAGCTGTTGGAAACTTTGAACGAATATCTTCAAAAATATCTGTACATTGTTCTGAAGATACTAAAGTGATAACTAAAAGTTTGACGTAATGGTCTACGAAGCACTAATAATACCGTCATAAATTGTTGTTAAATAAATCTCATTTCAAGTGTATGTCGTAGTGCACACATTTGTCTGTACGTTAATAGTACATTTTTACTTCTAAATTTACGTTGCTAAAATATTCGAGGTTTCTTTTTGATGATCATAACTCATAAGACTCTCGAGTTGATTTCGTTAGTAACTTCTTCATTTGATATGTAATCGGTCCATGCTATTCTTAAAATGTATATTTTTATATAGTCTTGTTTCAAAGGTCTCAATTTTCTTTTTAGAAGCAGCGGTCAAGGTCGAACCTTCTACGCTGTACAACAGGGTGGGAAATACTAGGGAAATACTACTACTTTAGGAAGATGATACAATAAAATTTTGCAATTTATCTCAGAAAATAGTAATGTACTTCTTTGGAATTTTAGTAGTAATGTACTAAAATTCAGTTAGAGATTACAGAATGTTAACTACAATTTATTTACCTTGTCTAAAACTTATATTTTTCAGGATTTCAGGAATGACTACAGTAACATTATAATTAACATTACACATATTGTACTTTGCCGTAATACTACTGTACTAGTTTGTTATTCGTTATTTTGTTTTATTGTTTTTGTCCATATTTATTTTATTACACTCGAAGATTTATTGTAATAAGGGTCGTTCTGAAGAAGTTGATCTGTTGATAATAGTAGTAAAGAGTTACCGTAGTTAAGGTTAAAAAAATACTTAATATTTGTTGATCGTTCCAGACTACTATTTTGGTGTAGGTTCTTTTCTACGCTAGCTGAAGCCCAACAATAGTTAACAACAACCGGACCGACCGGGTTAAAATACTGCTTCTTTCTCAATGTTTATAATATGTATTTTCATGATTTTTCCTTCTCCAAGCTGCCCTTGGCGTACTCTAACTAGTCAGCGCCATGGGCGGCGCATATATTTGTTTAGGGGACACAGTAATAATACCTCATATTTTATGAACACGAGCAATGATCTAAGTAAAAAATGTGGTAGACACTATTATGTTCAATTTTAGATGCAAATAAAATGCCAACTTTCCCTGTAATTTCAGATGTAAATTTGTGTTTACAAAATCAGAATAACTAAATATGTATTAAAAAATCTCACGTTCTTATGAAAATGAAAGCATGACTTACGGTAATGTTTCAGTTAAGTTATTTTAGGTAACGGAATTGTATGTATGTTTGCTTCAAAAAGGTAAATTTAATAATTAATTTTCAGTTATGTTTAAATAATACAGGCTGATTCGTCTTAAATGACGAAGTGATTTGTGGTTAGCGGAAATTTCAAAAAATATTGTGGTGTTTTTTGAAATTTCCACGTGGCATGCTGTTTTAAAAACATGAAAATAAAGTGTTATTGTCACGTTGATGGAAATAATTTCCTGAAAATGAGTACCACGATCATTGTTGGAAAATTTGGCCTCATCGCTAAATAAAATGTTCCTGATTTAAAATTGGGATCATTTAGTAGCTCTTTTTGAATCAAATTGCAAATTGTTAATCTTTGTAGAAAGTCAGTCCCTCCAAGTTCATAAACTACTGTACCTATATGATACGGGTGGAACGTGTTAGCTTTTAAAACATTCGACAAACAGAAGATTCTCTCTTCTTGTGTCTATCCGTTCGGGATGTTAACGGCCATTATGGCAATCTGAACTTTATTAACTGCTGGTCAAAACAATCCTGTCGTATTCATGTTAAACCATGCTCTCAGGTTCCTCAGCCATGAAATTCTCCTCCTTCCAGATCCTCTTTTACTTCGTATTTTGCCCTGTGGGATAAATTGTAGCAAACTGTAGGTATCTATTTTGATTTCTCATTATGTGGTCTAGGTATTCCAAATTTCTCTTCTTTGAAAAAATATAAAGGAGTCTTACTTTGGTGTGTACATTTAGATCTCGGCTTTTAAACAACTTTTGCATTTTCGCAAACCCTGATCGAGCCTTTTCTATTCGGCACTTTATTTCTAGTGAAAGTTACATACATCCTAAATATGTGTATTTTTGCTAATAACCATGTATTTCGTTTTCGTATTGTTCAGTTTTAAGTCGTATTGTTCACTCACTTTGGCAACGATTGATAATAGATATTGTAAGCCTTCCAGGGTGTTTGAGAAGATCACAGTGTCATCTGCGTAACGGATGAAAATTCTCCATTAACTTACAGCCCTTCATCTACGTCATGCAAAGCCTCCCTAAAAATTTTGTTCTGAGTAAATGTTGAAAAGTAAAGGAGACAGAACACATCTCTGTCTCACTCCACGTTTTATCTCAATCTCCTCGGAGGGGTCGTCTACTGTTTTAATGCTTGCTGTCTGATTCCAGTATATATAACTTCAATAAGTTTTTCGTGTTTGACGTTGTCAAAAGCTTTCTGGTAATCAATAAAACAAGCATAAATATTGCAGCTTACATCACGGCAGTGTTGAAATAATATTTGTATCGCGGAGAGTGTATGCCTAGTACCTAAAACAGCTCGGAACTTGAATTGAGTCCTGTCTAACTGACATATTCACAAAGTCTGTGGATGCGACGGTGGATGATCTTCAGGAAGATTTTTAACAGATGGCTCATGAGACTAATTTCGGCAGTCATTGCAGAAGTTGGTACCGGATTTCTTTGGTATGGCTATAAACATCAATTTTAGCCATTGATTAGGAACCATACCAGTATTGTGTATATTATTATAGATTTTTTAATCCATTTGATTGCATTGCGGTCAAGAAATTTAAGGACTTCTGAGTAAACGTCATGGGGTCCTGGTGCCTTTCCATCCCTCAAGTTATTTACAGCTTTGCGTACCTTTTCTTGCGTTATAAGTGGTCCAGATTCACGTTGGGTTTCCATAATAGGTATCGGCTGGATGATCATTAGATAGGCCTTCAAGGTATCTTTTCCATCCTGCCAACCTTGTCTTTTTACTTCCCGAGCGTAAGCAAAGGAAGTATTGTAATCGAGTCCGTCGGCCGACTCTCTACTTTTACGTTTTCTCGATCTTTCATGACTCCTAGAATACGAAAAAATAGGTCTCCCATTTCCGTCTGTCTGTCCGTCCGTCTATCCGTCCGTCTGTCCGTCCGTCTGTCCGTCTGCCGTCCCGGATTTTTATTAGACAGATAATCTCCGAAAGTACTGGATCGATTGTTGTGAAATTTTGTACTTATATTAGGAATATCATGTAGATGGTAAAACGCTAACCAAAATTTGTCTAATCATCCCCTCCACTAATGCGATGACGTCACTTCAAAATTGTACATAGTAAATGGGTCTTAAATTGTATAAAATAACATAGTCCTACACATGTAGTTTACGACTCCGAATTCAGTTTTTACCCGAAACGTCCAGATTTTTGGAAAAAAAATTAAAATCATAAAACAAAATTTTGCAATTTAATTTTGAATCTACTAACCCGAATGTTTTAAAATGTTGCAGATGTTTTAAGGATCTAAAGAGCATCATAAATCTTTAGTCAAAATATATTTGCTTATCCCCTCCAAAAACTTGATGACGTCAGCTCAAAAGTTTGCCGAATAAATCCTATCTAAAATGTACAAAATATGATGCGTCTGTACTTGTGATATATCACTCCATTCATATTTTTTGGATTTGCATATACAGGGTGACTCAAAAAAATTAATAAATGCGCAAAATTTATTTTACTGATTTACTCAGGAACTACAAAACCGAATGCTTTGAAATCTTGAAGATATTTTAAAATTATCATAAGCATGGTAAATTTTTGATCAAAATGTATTTGGTCGTCCCCTCCTAAAAAATTTATGACGTCACCACAAAATTTTGCTGAATAAATCCTATCTGAAATGTACAAAATATGGTGAGTCTCTTGTTGTGATTTATCATTCCATTCAAATTTTTTCGATTTGCATATACAGGGTGACTCAAAAAAATTAATGAATGCGTCAATTTATTTTATTGATTTAATCAGGAATTACACAACCGAATGCTTTGAAATCTTGGAGATGTTTTAAAGTTATCATAAGCATGGTAAATTTTTTATCAAAATGTATTTGCTCATCCCAACTAAAAAATTGATGACGTCACCCCAAAATTTTGCTGAAAAAATCCTATCTAAAATGTACAAAATATGGTGAGTCTCTTCTTGTGATTTATCATTCCATTCAAATTTTTTCGATTTGCATATACAGGGTGACCGAAAAAAATTAATGAATGCGTCAATTTATTTTATTGATTTAATCAGGAATTACAGAACCGAATGCTTTGAAATCTTGGAGATGTTTTAAAGTTATCATAAGCATGGTAAATTTTTTATCAAAATGTATTTGCTCATCCCCCCTAAAAAATTGATGACGTCACCCCAAAATTTTGCTGAATAAATCCTATCTAAAATGTACAAAATATGATGAGTCTGTACTTGTGATTTATCACTCCATTCAAATTTTTTCGATTTGCATATACAGAGTGACTCAAAAAATTAATGAATGCGTGAATTTATTTTATTGAGTTAATCAGGAACAACAAAACCGAATGCTTTGAAACATAGGAGATGTATTAAAGTTATCATAAGCACGTTAAATTTTTTATCAAAATGTATTTGCTAATCCCCCCTCAAAAAATTTGATGACGTCAGCTCGAAAGTTTGCCGAATAAATCCTATTTAAAGCGTAAAAATATGATGAGTCTGTACTTGTGATTTATCACTTCATTCATATTGTTTAGATTTTCTTAAGAGGTGGCTCAAAAAAATTAATGAAGTCAATTTATTTGATTGATTAAATTAAAGGCAACACTTATTATTAGTATTACATTGGACCAACCCAATTTGGTAGACACAAAATTTTTTAAAGTAAAAACTCGGTTGAAACATAAGGGTAGCACGCTTATTTACATCGACTTTAACATGACAGACGTGTGCGCTGTCTAGGTTCCGCGAATGTGGAATAGACATGTTTATAATCAACCAATTGTGAATTTCACCGTCAAGAATTAAAATAAAACCCAATGTTTTATATAATAAGCGGAAGTCGAAGCAATAAAACCGATGGTCGTTTTGTTTACAGTTTCTCTGTTTGACTCTCACGTATGCTGTTACGCTTGTCATCTTAAATTAAGAATGTTTATACATAAACGATTTTCAGTTGCCTTTCATATTACTAGACAGCGGATTTTTGTCGGGCTACGTCATGATTATAGGTGGGGACGCGCTGGATCGCCGGGACTCAGTAGCGGGTGATAGATAATCACTGAATTTAATTGGTACTAATTCCATAAATATAATTAACGATTTATTAATCAAATGGCTAAGTAAATGAGAACGGGAATTAACAGCAGAGTGCAACGAAACAGCGTTATTCTAATCTCAAATAAACTAAGTGCAGTCCGCAACCGCAATGAATTCGCATCCCGTACGAGCCGTACCGAGTTTGGCCTTGCCTAGCCCGACAGAAATCCGCTCTCTAGATATTACACACCGGCGCCGTATACGTGAGTAAATTGTTTCGTTATTTTATTGATTATAAGAAATCAATATTCAAAACGACCCAATTCATTTTTCCGAAAATTTGGGAATACAATAATTTTATTCTTAGTATTACACTACATCTATCCCAACTGATATACGTGTCCTTGCAAAAATGTTGATGACGTCATCACATTTTTTTTTAAATTCCCACTACAAAAATGTAATGAGAAAAAAAAACACAATAGGCATGCAGTCGTCAAGTTTCCGACAGCGAGGGAAGTACTGTCTAAACTCTTTAGACCAATTTTTATCTATGGTTATATTACCTTGGCTGTCGGTCAGTAGTCCAATTATTTGAGTTGTGTGCATTGCCGTTATTTTCTTGATGTTTTTACTTCCCGAGTGTAAGCAAAGGAAGTATTGTAATCGAGTCCGTCGGCCGACTCTCTACTTTTACATTTTCTCGATCTTTCATGACTCCTAGAAGATGAAGAAATAGGTCTCCCGTTTCCGTCTGTCTGTCCGTCTGTCCGTCTGTCCGTCTGTCCGTCTGTCCGTCTGTCCGTCTGTCCGTCTGTCCGTCTGTCCGTCTGTCCGTCTGTCCGTCTGTCCGTCTGTCCATCTGTCCGTCTGTCTGCTGTCCCGGATTTTTATTAGACAGATAATCTCCGAAAGTACTGGGGCGATTGTTGTAAAATTTTGTATTTATGTTAGCTATATCATGTAGATGGTAAAACGCTAACCAAAATTTGTCTAAGTATCCCCACCACTAATGTGATGACGTCACTTCAAAATTGTACATTATGACTCCGAATTGAGATTTTACTCGAAACGTCCAGATTTTTGGAAAAAAAATCAAAATTAGGAAACAACATTTTCACATTTAATTTGGAATCTACAATACCAAATGCTTTGAAATCTTGCAGATGGTTTACAGTTATGATAAGCATGATAAAATTTTAATCACAATATATTTAGTTGTCCCCTCCAAAAAATTGATGACGTCACCCCAAAATTTTGCTGAATAAATCCTATCTAAAATGTACAAAATATGATGAGTCTCTTCTTGTGATTTATCATTCCATTCATATTTTTTGGATTTGCATATACAGGGGGGGGTGACCCAAAAAGTTAATGAATGGGTAAATTTATTTTATTGATTTAATCAGGAACTACAGAACCGAATGCTTTGAAATCTTGCAAATGTTTTAAGGTTATAAATAGCATAATACATTTTTAGTAAAAATATATTTGCCTATCCCTTCCAAAAAATTGATGACGTCAGCTCAAAATTTTGCCGAATAATCCTATTTAAAGTGTACAAAATATGATGAGTTTCTTGTTGTAATTTATCATTCCATTAATATTTTTTGGATTTGGGCATACATGGTGACTCAAAAAATTTAATGAATGCGCAAGTTTATTTTATTGATTTAATCAAGAACTACAAAACCGAATGCTTTGAAATCTAATGTGAAAAAAACACATAATAGGCATGCAGTCATCACGTTTCCGACAGCGAGGGAAGTACTGCTTAAACTCTTTAGACGAATTTTTTAAGTTGAAATTATTATATTTCTTTTCTAGGTTTTCTATTTCAAAACATTGCTCTTCTATCCATTTAGTCTTGGCTGTTCTAATTGCTTGTTTAATATCTCTGTCAGAAGATTGGCTTATGCCAATTTCTCTCGCAAATGCTCGTTGCCCAGTGTGAGGATTTTCTAAAACAGTTTCCAAAACTCGGATTTCGTTGTCCAAATGTTAAGCAATTAAAACACTTCTCCGTTTGTTCACTCCATAAATTAAGATCGTTTCCATTTTCTCACTGTTGGTGAACGAATATCTTGGCATGCTTGCAAATAATTTTGAACTGATCAATTGACCCTTTTCCTGTAAGCAAAGTGAGTAGACATTATATAAATTCCAATGATACAGAGTGAGACAACATCGCGCAGGCGAAGTCAGATTTTTGGAGCGCCAAGTTAAAATTAACCAATGAGCGATAGATTACGCATGTGTAGCTGGTTGCATTCTGTCAAAGCGGTTTGTTGTCACAGGCCTTTGCTCTGCTGCCGGAGTGCCGGATACGTGGTTTTGAACATGCGTGCGCACGGAAAGTCACTATGGAAGTTTTACGATCTTACAGGAAAAGGGTCAATAGTGACATAAGAATGCAAACTTGGATTCTTGAAATTTTTAAAATTTTACTATGAATCAACGAATAGAAGAATATTGTATTTTGGGATGCCCATCGGGATAGGTCAAATTCGTCATTTATGCTGAATCACCCTGTGTTCTACTATCTGTTCAAATTAGCAGCAACAATATTAGAACTGAAAGAAGAAGAAGAAGAAATACCACTTCAAAGTAAAAACATCGTTTGAAGTATCTTTGTTGAAATTGAGTAGTTTACCTCTGACAGGTAATAAAGATAAAAAGTTTGAAGCAATAGCTACTAGTTTGAAAAAAGAAGTTACAGAACAGGGTTTTCAGATTTACTCGGATTGTTTTCATCATATATCCCTAAAATGAGTCAAGTCGTAAGATGTCCAAAGTGTTCACTGCTATATCTGGCGTGCCGCAGGGTTCAAGTTTGGGATCACTGTTATTTCCCTTTTTATAAATAAAATTGTTCGCATTATTTTGAGGAAGAAACTTCTATTTGCGAATAATCTCAAGTCATATGGAAATAAATTCTATATTAGATTGTAAAATTCTTGAGTGTAACATATGAATTCTGTAACTATAGTTGGTGTCGAGATAATTGTTTAACACTAAATAGCGACAAGTGTTAGCCATTGTTTCATATTAAAAAAAATCCCTTAATCTTTTTTTAATTTTGTGTTACCCTAGCTACTTTCCATAAATGTGGAAAGGTGCAGCTCCTAATCGCAAGATTCATTATTATTGTTAAAGGTTTAGGACATTTCTAGCATCACGGACTACAAAATTCGGGATAGCTCACCTTTGTGAATTTATTAGCAAGTTTAGGCCTGATATAGATGTTAATATTGTTAAAAAAAATTTTGTCATCACTTTTTGTTGTTTTCTCGAGTTTCACAGCTCGCAGAACATGTAAATGCCGGTTTTCTGTTTTCAGCTCTCGCTTGTTGGGAAGATATCAGAAAGTGCTTTTTCTATTAGTATAAATTTTTTGCTATGTGCTGATGACGTGATCTCAATTCGTTAGTGAATTCCAGTTGAAATGTATATAATGATAGGTATGGTTCTCCGCTTGTGGTTTAAGAATCTACTGTTTTCAACAATAATGATTCACTTTACGCATCAGGGGGTTTTAGAAAAACATGTATGAAAATAGATTTTACAATTTTTCTCAGATGACACATATACATGAACTTTTATCAAATGTTGGTGGAGTATTAGCAGTGCTGTAGGGAATAATTAAAATTTATTCATATATTCATCACATACAGAAACTTTAATCAAAAAACAAAAAATGATGAAATTTTTTTTGTTACAAAAAGTCCCTTGTTTCGTAATATCAGAAGGTAATATTAGAATTACCAAATACTGTCACGACAAATTTGTTATATGGATGGATTATATGGAGCGCTTTATTTTATTGATTTATTTATTTGAAATTCTGGAATCAGGCGCATTGTTGTTATTAATATTACATGATTCATATTAAAAATAAAACAAAACCTGATCTCAAAATATTAGTACCTAATTATAATAAATGTCTGAATAAAAATACACGTAGATATAAAAAATTCGTCCAAAGTTGTTTCAACAGAATTTTCCTCGCTCCTGAAGTACAATGAAACATATTCAGCATTTTTGTGTTGAATTTTTTCATTACAGAATTTTGTAATGACGTCATCAACATTTTTGCAAGCGCACGTATATTAACTTGAATTGGTGCAGTGTAATACTAAAAATAACAGTATCGTGTTCCTAAAATTTTCTGGGAAAACGGAGTGAGCCGTTCCTGATTTAATCAAAATAAATTGACTCATTCATTAATTTTTTTGAGCCACTTGTTTAAGCAAATCTAAAAAATATGAATGCAATGATAAATCACAAGCAAAAACTCATCATATTTTGCACACGGATTTATTCGGCAAAATTTTGAGAGGACGTCATTAACTTTTTGGGGGGAATAAACATAATTAACAATTACGCTTACAAGAAGTCTAAAATGTCTGCAAGATTTCAGAGTAGTCAGTTTTGCAATTCTTGATTTATGCAATAAAATAATTGACTGATTCATTAATTTATTTTTTCGAGTGACCCTGTATAAGCAAATCTAAAAAATGAGGTTCTTAATTTGATCAAAAAAATTTGGTCGGATGCTATAAGTGTAATCCGTCAAATACAGCGCTTTAAAAAATGATAAAATTTGATTTTACAATTTTTTTTCTGTGATAACCACTGTAACGTAAAAACCAGAGGCATAAACAACATCCCTTGCCCTTCAGCAGTAGGTAGATAATAGCAATCTGAAGCTCAAGTGTTTATTTATGTTTATACATCGAAAGAATGTCACGTAAAAGTTAATCTGATTTGAGAGTCAATCAAAGTAACCTCCATTTCCTTCTGACTCACGTAAACCTGAAATTTATAAGTATTTAATGTAATATAATTACTTTTTTCTTTCAAGATAAAATCATCAAAATACTTTGTTTTTGCAAACCATGTGCCGAATATGTCTCTCCAGTTACAAAACTGGGAACAAAAAATATTACACAAAATAACCCGCCTAGATATACCGTGCTTATTTCTGTTTTGTAATTCGTGTTATACTTATATCGCGAAACAGCAATTGATTTATATCTCAATTTCTAATAAAATTCGCAGTAGTTTCTAGATGATTAAAATTATTAAAATGATCTTTATCTAGCTATGAGTATTTGTTTTGGACGTGATAATCACATGTATTTTACACTGATGGATATGTTAGTTATTAAATACATGTATAACTGCTCTTTCTTAATACGTAGATAAAGTCAGATCGTTTACTTACTTCCTGTTTCTTTGAGAAATTATTACGTAGCGCGTTGTGTTTGAAAAAACTGATAAAAATTAAGCGGAACCTGAAAGTAGTAATTGAAATTTGTGTTAATGCGACGAAAAAGATAATAATCCAAATCGAATGCGAACAATTTAGAATAATTTCAGGTATCGAGCGATCGACACGACCACACAACAACAGTTTTGTGAGAGAACAATGCCCCAACTTTTTATGAAAAATGGTTAATGCAATACGACGACAGTTGTTGACAATAGTTTTATCGTGTATTGTCACAAGGCTGTTACATGATTAATTGATTTGTTATAGAAAATACAATATCTGAGAGAACGTGACATTCGAAAATAAATGAAAACATAAATGCAATCAATAAATTGCCACGATACAGTCGTGGATAAATTTGAACAACAAATGCTATCTATCCGTGTAGCATGAATCATGGGTAGTGATTTCACAGCAAACAAAATGATAACAATTATACAAAAAGATGAAACGTTTTGTTCTAATACCGTTTTTATTATTTCCCCAGAAATTTCATTCTTTTTGTAACTGAGGTTCACGAATATTAACTTAATTAATACCTACTTACTTATCTGTAAATAAAATTGTGGGCTTTAAAACTAATGAGTCGATTAACCTTTTTCGGTAAAAATGATTACCAGATGAAGACTACCTACTTTTTGTTTAAATTATATAAGACTGGAATGTTTTGATTAACACCTGTACCTGTATCTTCTGGTTTTATTTAGCTTCAAGGAAAAAGCTGGTTGCATTTTTAATTTTTTCATGTAGGATGTGTTGCATTACAATTTGTTAAGGCGTTGCACGTACAGTATACGCACGGAGAGTCTGATCTGTTTTGGATAAAACGTTATTAAGGTACCGAAGTTGCGTCCGTTATACCATTTGTTGTATTAATATAATTACCAGTAAAATTAAATTGTTACAATGTAAATTAAAAAGCTAATGGCGTTTCTGCCCGAAGTTTGTAACAAGAATACGTTGGCTAAAATTATTTTCTGGTAAAAATGATGAAATTATTTAAATAAAGGTAGTAATTTGAATTACAAGTGCAGACGTGATTTCGATATAAAATCTTTTAATGAAGTTAATTGGATAGAATTAACCCTTGTTATATTGACGTTATGTTGAAAGTTTGTAACACTTGCTTGATAAATAATGGATCACACAGTACCAGCGGGTGAAAATTTGGGTATTAACTGTACCACCGTGAAGGTAATTTTGGTGTAAAATACGATCATTACACATAATCAGCTCGTAATCAGACATACTTAATCTTATGACTTTATTTAATTTTTAAATTAAAAAATTTAAATTTAAACACACGTAATATAGGTACTTGCTTCCGTTTGAGAAAAGGTGTTCTTATAAGTGGGTACTCACCATTTTGTATAAAACAAACAGTTTTACTGATTTTAAATGATTAAGTAAGGATTTCTTTTTTCTTAATCTTATGTCGTTCACATTTGATAAATTAAAGTGTGATGTCTTATTTTAGCGAACAGCTAAGTATATGAAATTAGATTATTAGATAGTATAACGCTAACTACAATTTATCTGTTTCTGTTATTTTGTTTATAAAATAAGAAAAAGTTGTTACAGTTAGTTCATTTTATGTAAGTAATATCTTTTACTTGAAGAAACTACTGTCCATTAGATTATCTCAAAAATAAGTTAGATGGTTTTATTTTGTTAATTTTAAGATTAGTCACAAAATTGTGGAGACACACAATGTGTAGATAGATATCATTAAATTTTGCACTTAAACGTACATATAAGAATGAAGACTGAACAAATTATGAGAATGACTGTATTTTTTGTTTTTTGTTTTTGTAAGATGGTAATTTTGCGCTAAGCATAGATGATTTGCGGTGCTTTGTATTTATTGCTAAATTATAGAAATTTTGCCTCTCTATAAATAATTTATCAGTAATAAGCACGTGTGTCCCCCATTAATATGCAAACGAATGCAAAAGTGATAAAAACCAGAATCTAAATTTGGTGTATTTAAATGAAGGCGTCAAAAGATGTTCCGGTAGCAATTTACGTCTCACTTTTGATCACTTTTCCAATGCTGGACATATTTTGAACTCGCTCCCAACTCAGTTATGATAATCGCGTTCCTATTCGACACAACTCAATTTTAATTACATTTTCTTTAATTAATATGCTAATAATTTTGCATAGTAATTATTGAGAGCAATCTAGCGCAAGCTGATGTCGCTTTGATGTGTCTATCCTCCAGACTTGCCGACACGTTTATGGATATCTTAACGCAATCGCAATTCCGAATTAACTCAGGTCAATGTTTTTTTCTTTTACTCTGATGCGGAACAATCGAATTTCTGAATGAGGAATTAAGCGGCAAACTTGAGCTTAATGCCTCTAAGATCCTGAACTTGCGGTCAGGGTAAAGATGTTCACCGCCAGCAGGATTAAAGTGCGGATCAAATCGCTCCTTCACCCACCTAAACAAAACTAATTCGGGGATTGGCGGGGATTGCGTTCTCTAATCGATAAATAATTGCTAACATCTTTATTCTCTTTGAGCAGGAAGCGCAAGTATTTATGCAAGTCTTGGCGCAAGAGGTCGGGAGATCCTTCTTTGGACTGTGACTGATGGAAATTTAAAGGCATACGATACGCTACTTGCAAAAGGTGATATTAAAGTACTAATGAAGTAATAATGTACACGAAAGTTTATATTGACAAAGATGAAGTTTGTTGCTCTCTACGAGTATATTTTTTTAAGAATCGCAAAAAACCTAGTAATAAAAAAGGTTATTTGATTTGTAAACTACGATCTACACTCAGTACGGTAAAAGGTAGCAGGTTTATCTACAACAATTAGATGTATCAATATTAAATGATAGTAGTATAACAGACATCGCTGTATAACCAAAAGGTGATTAAATATAAAAAAAAGATATAGAAAAAATTACATGTGACGAAAGCAGTTTTAATGATTGTGATGCTATGTTAATCAATATTTAATATATCTATAATATATCAGTTTGGTAACCGCACTCATTATTTATCTGTGGAATGCAAGCACAAATAAGTATAACTTGTAAAGTCGATTTTTTTTATTACTAGATTTTGGTTGTATCGATAGCTAGGTCATTAGTAACCTTATTTGGCAAAGTAGGAGACTTATACAGTGCTAAAAAATTGGTCTAAAGAGTTTAGACAGTACTTCCCTCGCTGTCGGAAACGTGACGATTGGCGTGCCTATTGTTTTTTCCGCATTACATTTTTGTAGCGGGGTATTTTAAAACAAATTGAGTATTAATTTTTTCAATTTTGTCATTATTTGGCATTGACATCTTTGTAATTTTTTTGTGATTCCTATGATTGCTTATTAAAAAAAAAATTAAATTGGACGAAGTCGTCTCTGGGGTGTATAATATGTTGCTTATGCAAAGATTGTCAGGCGTAAACAGATAAAAGGAACATCCTGTATAGTGCTTGTAATTTAAGACAAATACGTCTGCAAGATTTCAAAGTATTCAGTTTTACAATTCTTGATTTATGCAATAAAATAAATGACTGATTCATTAATTTATTTTTTCGAGTGACCCTGTATAAGCAAATCTAAAAAATATTAATGCAGTGATAAATCACAAGTATAGACTCATCATTCTTTACACATTTAAGATAGCATTTTTTTAGCAAAATTTTGCGGCGGCGTCAATTTTAAGGGAAGAATGAGCAAATACATTTTGATCAAAATTTTACCATGCTTATATTATAAATTTAAAACATCTCCAAGATTTCAAAGCATTCGGTTTTGCAGTTCCTGATTAAATCAGTAAAATAAATTCACGCATTCATTAATTTTTTTGAGTCCCTCTGTATATGCAAATCCAAAAAATATGAATGGAATGATAAATCACAACTACAGACTAATCATATTTTACACATTTAAGATAGGATTTATTCATCAAAATTTTGAGGTGACGTCATCAATTTTTTATGGCGAGAGAAGCAAATACATTTTGACTAAAAATTTATCATGCCTACGATAACTTTAAAACATCTCCAAGATTTCAAAGCATTCGGTTTTGTAGTTACTGATTAAATCAATAAAATAAATTCCCGCATTCATTAATTTTTACTTCCCGAACGTAAGCAAAGGAAGTATTGTAATCGAGTCCGTCGGCCGACTCTCTACTTTTACGTTGTCTCGATCTTTCATGACCCCTAGAAGACGAAGAAATAGGTCTCCCATTTCCGTCTGTCTGTCCGTCTGTCCGTCTGTCTGCCGTCCCGGATTTTTATTAGACAGATAATCTCCGAAAGTACTCGACCGATTGTTGTGAAATTTGGTACTTATATTAAGAATATCATGTAGATGGTAAAACGCTAACCAAAATTTGTCTAATCATCCCCACCACTAATGCGATGACGTCACTTCAAAATTGTACATAGTAAATGGGTTTTCAATTGTATAAAATAACATAGTCCTACACATGTAGTTTACAACTCCGAATCGACTTTTCACCAGAAACGTCCAGATTTTTGGAAAAAATAAAGAGTTTAGACAGTACTTCCCTCGCTGTCGGAAACGTGACGACTGCATGCCTATTATGTTTTTTTTTCGCAGTGGATTTCAAAGAATTCGGTTTTGTAGTTCCTGAGTAAATCAATAAAATAAATTTACGCATTCATTAATTTTTTTGAGTCACCCTGTATATGCAAATCCAAAAAAAAATCAATGGAGTGATAAATCACAAGTACAGACTCATCATATTTTGTACAGTTTAGATAGGATTTATTCGGCAAACTTTCGAGCTGACGTCATCAATTTTTTGGAGGGGATAAGCAAATGTATTTTGACTAAACATTTATTATGCTCTTTATAACCTTAAAACATCTGCAAGATTTCAAAGCATTCGGTTTTGCAGTTCATGATTAAATCAAAAAAATAAATTTACGCATTCATTAATTTTTTTGAGTCACCCTGTATATGCAAATCCAAAAAATATGAATGGAGTGATAAATTACAAGTACAGACTCATCATATTTTGTACAGTTTAGATAGGATTTATTCGGCAAACTTTTGAGCTGACGTCATCAATTTTTTGGAGGGGATAAGCAAATGTATTTTGACTAAACATTTATTTTGCTCTTTATAACCTTAAAACATCTTCAAGATTTCAAAGCATTCGGTTTTGTAGTTCCTGAGTAAATCAGTAAAATAAATTTACGCTTTCATTAATTTTTGTGAATCACCCTGTATATGCAAATCCAAAAAATATGAATGGAGTGATACATCACAAGTACAGACTGATCATATTTTGTACATTTTAGATATGATTTATTCGGCAAACTTTCGAGCTGACGTCATCAAGTTTTTGGAGGGGATAAGCAAATATATTTTGACTAAACATTTATTATGCTCTTTATGACCTTAAAACATCTGCAAGATTTCAGAGCATTCGGTTTTGTAGTTCCTGATTAAATCAATAAAATATATTTATTCATTCATTAATTTTTCGAGTCACCCTGTATATGCAAATCCAAAAAGTATGAATGGAGTGATAAATTACAAGTACAGACTCATCATATTTTTACAGTTTAGATAGGATTTATTCGGCAAACTTTCGAGCTGACGTCATCAATTTTTTGGAGGGGATAAGCAAATATATTTTGACTAAACATTTATTATGCTCTTTATAACCTTAAAACATCTTCAAGATTTCAAAGCATTCGGTTTTGTAGTTTCTGAGTAAACCAGTAAAATAAATTTACGCATTCATTAATTTTTTTGAGTCACCCTGTATATGCAAATCCAAAAAATATGAATGAGTGATAGATCACAAGTACAGACTCATCATATTTTGTACATTTTAGATATGATTTATTCCACAAACTTTTGAGCTGACGTCATCAAGTTTTTGGAGGGGATAAGCAAATATTTTTTGACTAAAGATTTATGATGCTCTTTATAGCCTTAAAACATCTGCAACATTCCAAAGCATTCTGGTTAGCAGATTAAAAATTAAATTTCAAAATGTTGTTTTATAATTTTGATTTTTTTTCCAAAAATCTGGACGTTTCGGGTGAAAAGTCGATTCGGAGTGGTAAACTACATGTGTGGGACTATGTTATTTTATACAATTGAAAACCCATTTACTATGTACAATTTTGAAGTGACGTCATCGCATTAGTGGTGGGGATGATTAGACAAATTTTGGTTATCGTTTTACCATCTACATGATATTCTTAATATAAGTACAAAATTTCACAACAATCGGTCGAGTACTTTCGGAGATCATCTGTCTAATAAAAATCCGGGACGGCAGACGGACAGACGGACAGACGGACAGACGGACGGACAGACGGACGGACAGACGGACAGACAGACGGAAATTGGAGACCTATTTCTTCGTCTTCTAGGGATCATGAAAGATTGAGAAAACGTAAAAGTAGAGAGTCGGCCGACGGACTCGATTACAATACTTCCTTTGCTTACGATCGGGAAGTAAAAATCAAAATTATAAAACAACACTTTGAAATTTAATTTTTAATCTGCTAACCAGAATGCTTTGAAATGTTGCAGATGTTTTAAGGCTATAAAGAGCATCATAAATCTTTAGTCAAAAAATATTTGCTTATCCCCTCCAAAAACTTGATGACGTCAGCTCAAAAGTTTGTGGAATAAATCATATCTAAAATGTACAAAATATGATGAGTCTGTACTTGTGATCTATCACTCCATTCATATTTTTTGGATTTGCATATACAGGGTGACTCAAAAAAATTAATGAATGCGTAAATTTATTTTACTGATTTACTCAGAAACTACAAAACCGAATGCTTTGAAATCTTGCAGATGTTTTAAGGTTATAAAGGGCATAATAAATGTTTAGTCAAAATACATTTGCTTATCTCCTCCAAAAAATTGATGACGTCAGCTCAAAAGTTTGCCGAATAAATCCTATCTAAACTGTACAAAATATGATGAGTCTGTACTTGTAATTTATCACTCCATTCATAGTTTTTGGATTTGCATATACAGGGTGACTCAAAAAAATTAATGAATGCGTAAATTTATTTTATTGATTTACTCAGGAACTACAAAACCGAATTCTTTGAAATCCACGGCGAAAAAAAAAACATAATAGGCATGCAGTCGTCACGTTTCCGACAGCGAGGGAAGTACTGTCTAAACTCTTTAGACCAATTTTTTTGTATCTGCAAATCCAAAAAATATGAATGGAATGATAAATCACAAGTACTTTTGAGCTGACGTCATCAATTTTTTGGAAGGGATAAGTAAATATATTTTGATTACAAATTTATCATGCTTATCATAACTATAAACCTTCTGCAAGATTTCAAAGCATTCGGTTTCGCAGATTCCAAATTAAATGTCAAAACGTTGTTTCCTAATTTTGATTTTTTTCCAAAAATTTGGACGTTTCGGGTAAAAACTCAATTCGGAATCATAAACTACATATGTAGGACTAT
Organism: Zophobas morio; assembly: GCF_036711695.1. Classification (NCBI taxonomy): domain Eukaryota; kingdom Metazoa; phylum Arthropoda; class Insecta; order Coleoptera; family Tenebrionidae; genus Zophobas; species Zophobas morio. Next base: position 22,942,398 of record NW_026972107.1, read on the forward strand.
GTTATTTTATACAATTTAAAACTCATTTACTATGTACAATTTTGCAGTGACGTCTTCGCATTAGTGGTGGGGATGATTAGACAAATTTTGGTTAGCGTTTTACCATCCACATGATATTCCTAATATAAGTACAAAATTTCACAACAATCGGTCTAGTACTTTCGGAGATTATCTGTCTAATAAAAATCCGGGACGGCAGACAGACGGACAGACGGACAGACGGACAGAGGGACAAACAGACGGAAACGGGAGACCTATTTATTCGTCTTCTAGGGATCATGAAAGATCGAGAAAACGTAAAAGTAGAGTCGGCCGACGGACTCTATTACAATACTTCTTTTGCTTTGATCGGGAAGTAATAAACGTAAAAGTAGAGTCGGCCGACGGACTCTATTACAATACTTCCTTTGCTTCGATCGGGAAGTAATAAACAGACTAGATGCACTTAAACAGGTGGATATCTTTAGGAAGCGAAAGGGTGTTGACTAATTTTAAGATGGTACTTCCTAGAGCTTCGGCGAGGCTGAGTGATACCTGGAAATGGCTTCTTGATCACGACAGTGTGATGGGAGTGGAAGTAGATAGTTAACTGCCGGCTTAATGTGCTAGAATGCTGTAGGCGTAGAGGTCCAGTCTGTTTGCCCTTTTTGAGTGACAGCCCGTTTGAACAAAATTTTGGCGTCAGGTGATAGGACAAACAAAATTTATTCGGGGGATTCCGATTCGACTGCTTCTTTAGCACCCCTGTCAGCTTCTTCATTCCCTGGTATGCCAATATGAGATGGAACAAACAGGAAACGAACAGTTTTGCCGCTATTAGAAAGCATGGTCCACACTTCAAAAAAATGCATGATCAACGGATTGGTTGAATAAAAATTTCGTAGTGCGCTTAGACTGGCGAAAGAGTCTGTACAAATACAGTATTTAGAGACGTTCATCGTGGTGATAAGCTTTGCAGGCTTGGAGGATAGCATAGAGTTTGCCCGTGAACTCACTAGCTGGAGATGGTAGTCGCACTTAGTCGGCGTAGGGAAGGCCCATCGACGGTTAAACTGACGACACCTGTGGCTGATTTCGAGTCCGTATAGAGAAAAGTCGAATCTGAGTAGGCTGCTTGGAAGTTTTGAAATTCTGTCTGGATCACTGAAGCGGGTGTATTAGTTTTGGGGAACTGGAGGAGAGTGGTGTCTATTTGGAGAGCTGGAATTAGCCAAGGCGGGGTAGCGAACTCGTAAGGAAGAATAGCAGGGAATGACGGTATTCCGAGAGGTACAAGATCTTGTTTAAGGCGGAGTGAGATGGGTGTAGTCAGGCTATTAGTCAATACATGCTGGAGAGTAGGATTTCTGGGATTTCTGGAGGTATTAGCTGCGAAGGATAACTGGAGGTACTTAAAACGGATAAGAAGTGTCGGTTCGTTTATTATGCTATAGAGGCTGATAACTGGGCTTGTGCGGAAGGCCCCAAGGGCGGAATTCTGAAGGGTTATTAGAGGTGTAAGGAGTCTGGTACGGCATGCTGAGTAAGCCTCTGCTCCATAATCAAGTTCTGTAGATACGTAAGAGAATTTGACTGTCGGCTCCCCAGATATGATGAGAGAGGACTTTCAGAAGGTCTAAAACTATTAGACAGGTAGCCTTTAAATGGTCTATGTGAGGTCTTCATGGGAGGTGCTCTCCTAAGAACATGATTCCGTGAAGCTGGAGGGGTGGAGGTGATTGTCCACTTTTTTGCGAGAAACAAAGGCACTTCGTTTTTTCTGCTGAGAACTGAACTCCGTTATTTTCGGACCACGGCTGGACAGTATGTATGGCTCTTTGGAGTAAACTTGTTATTGGATGGATATCCTTTTCTTTTTATGTACAGGATGAGATCGTCAGCAAAGGGGCCGCCTTTTACAGGGTGGTTTACATCCTTGAGAATATCATTGATTGCTATGAGAAAGAGCGTCACATTTAGAACGGATCCCTGCGATATGCCGTTTTGTAATATCTTTTTTATCGATAACGTGGCATTTATCCTTACTGAAAAAGTACGGTTGTGTAGGGACTTAAAAGCAAAGAAGTAAATGTTTCCTGTGAGTTCCCATCGAGAAAGATAAAGAATCAACTGGGCATTTGTTAGGTGAGGAGATCCAGTGTTAGCTACATCACTGGTGTCCATAATTCTTCGGAATACAGAAGTAGCAGGCGTAGGGGTATTTAACGCTGACAGAGAATCCTTTGGTAGACTAGGAGGGTAGTGAGGACTTTTGGGCAGAAGCTACGTTACTTAATATCTGTTCTTCTTGCGGATTTTCTGGAACAACTAAGGTAGCTGTTTCTATAGTAAGGTACGATTGTCTCGAACTCTTCAATGATTGAATCTGGTGTTGTGAATTGCCAGTTTAGGATACTCTGAGAACAATGCAATGTTCATACTGGAAAACCCATAGGCGTCGTATTGGGGCAGAGTATGGATTTATTTCGTCACAATATTTTTGAGTATGTGATAGTCTGTTCCTATATCTTTGTATAAATTATATCACATCTAATTAAACCGATCATATTGTATCTATTTATGTAAAAAATAAATGCTTATTAACTGCTTTAAACATCGATCTGTAGAGTTCAGCTGGTACTTCCCTCGGCGTTAGAAGCATGGACCAATGCACGAGATATTTTTATACAAAAGTATTTGTGGATAGATAAACTATTCGTTTAGAGGGATATATTTTACACAGGCATTTACTTAGTAAACTTTTGAGGTGATGTGATCATCACTCTGATGGGGATGAGCAAACCAGCTTTTGTTAGAAATCCATCAGGCGAATGGTAATTAATTCATGTACTAAATTCCGAGTATTAGTTTAGTTGTTTTTAAGATATACATGGCGATTCACATAATAGTACGACCCTGACGATGCCACCATACAGTTTTCATTAACCACAATTTTCTAATTTCGTTTTATTTTGGATTAGTAATCAAGCTTGTGGGAGATGAATTGTTTATGACATAATAAAAATTGTTCGGCAAAAATATAATTTCCTCTGGCGATTTTTATAGTTATTAAAACTCTTGGTGAACAAATACGAGTACGATCTTCCGCCACTCCGCTAAGGACAAAGTGAACATGATTTTATTTTACGGAAATGCCGAAGAAATGGCGTAGGTACGACTAATTTGAATGCTCAGGGATACCATAACAGAAGTAATTTTTTGAGGACCCTAAATCAGGACTATGACCTCGTAGTAAAAATTTGCACCACTACAGTGCTATCTGTTAAATGTACGAAATTTTAGCCCAACGTTTGGAGATAGGGAAGAGGGAGTGTTAATTATTGGCCTGCTAGGAGTCCTGACTTAACGCAGCTGGATTTCTTTTTGTAGGGAATTATTAAAAATCGAGTATACAAAACGCCTATTCGTGGTGGAGAAGATTTGATGGAAGAAATGTAATTGCTGACATTTCAATAATGCCACAAATTTTAACTCGGGTTAAATAATCTGAAAATATTTTGAACATTTGTTGTGTTAGTTAAATTTCTAATTAATAAATTTCGTTACAATTTTTTTTAACAGTTGTGAAGGACAAAAATTTTAACCTATGAATTTCAAATGAGATAGATCTGATACGCTGAATGGAAAGGAACATGGATCCGTATTTGACTTTTGTAATTTTGTAGGATCCGTCTTTGATTTTTGTAATTTTGCGAGATCTAGTGACTGGTTACAAATGTATAAGTTTTTTTCATTTACCGGGGCATTGGTGTTTCATTAGTACACCTCGAGAAGGTCTTGAGACAAAGTCATCAAATTGTCGCTTAGGTTGTCTAATTTAATATCATCAGTATACACAGCAAATGGAGATCTGAATTTAGTTTTTAAATCGGCCGCGTAAACTAGAAACAGTATCGGTTTAAGTATGGAACCCTTCAGCATGTTACTTAAGACCTGTGCATAGTTACTGAACTCACCACCAACCCTCACTGTAAACGTTTGTTTCGATAAGAAAACGTCAATCGTGGTAAAGAATTTCTAGGATATCTAAATGCTGGTGCTTTAACACCAAATGACGTTTGAACACACGATCAAACGCCGCAGAGAAATCTAAGTAGATGACATCAACCGATGTACCCATACCGAGTTCTTTTTCCACTTAGAACAGCATTATATATAATGTCCTAGAAAACAACGTGCTGTTGTAGTATAAACTGGTATCCAGCAAGAAATTTTATTATCGACTCTTAAATTACTGATTCAATGATCTTGACAACTAATGAAGTCAAACTAATAGGACAATAGTTATTGTTTGGAGTAAACTTGTCATGCTTTTTAAAGATAGGACGAATTATGGCCATCTTGCAGTTATTTTTCCTGGGAAAAGAACTCCATGCTCACTCATCGGAAGACTTAGAGGTTGGAAAATGGAGAGAGCTTGGGACTGCGGCCCAATTTCTGTCGCTTTCATAACATCTAAGTCTTCTGAGCTGGCACTAAGTCTAGTTGAGCTGAAAGTGGCCAGCTAAGTACATCAAGTTTGTAATCAATTTCGCTATCTTTGAAATCTCAACATAATGCTCGTTTGGCCCTCAACAATTTTTTTTTTCTGAAGATCTTTTGACACTGACAACGGCGAAGTGTTTTGAAACAGTGTCTTGAAGTACGTTTTCAAATACGTGTCAATTTTGTTCAATCGACTGATTAGATATATAAATTTGACCAATTCAATATTGTAAGCAAATTTCTAGTCTGTAACAGCTTTCAACAAATGAAACCGTTGTCCCTTTGGGAAAGGTAAATTATCAAAGTTACCGATTGCATCAAGATACGCTAAATTAACTAACGAATCGTCGGTTGATCTACTAACTGTTTTAGGTGGCTGGATAGTATCAAATCAAGCAATAATTGGGAGCATGCTCCATAATGAGGGAGATATATCTAAAGGCCAAATAACATGAGACAGTTTGAAATCGTCAGAGACTTTGCTGCCTATTAACTCAGACAAACACTGAAAAAGTAATTTGTAGTCGTTCAATACACAGTACTCTAAACCGAAAACTTTTGTTTGAGATTTTTCAAGAAGAGAGATTTAGTATCTCCAGAGTTATACTCGTAGTTAAAAACACTTACGGAAATCTCAGACTGCAGTTAGCAATATAAGTATTATAAAGACAGCACCACCTGGTCTACCGATGCGATCTTGTCTGACGATTTGGAATTCGTGTAACAAGATTGACATCTCAAATATTTCTAGAATTTATCAAATTTCTGATACCAGTAAATAAAGGAACATTACGAACCAAAGCGACAAGATCGTCATACTTTGCTACTAAAGAAGCTACACTGTTATAAGCTAATAATAAGAAGCTAATAATAGTACTACTTATATTGTTAAATCTGATATACATTGATTCCCAATAAACAGAGTACGTTTTCTATAAGTTCTCTTTGTATCCTGAGACATACGTTCCTTATCATTTTTTTGGTTAGCCTGGAATAGATTTCAAACAACATCCGAATCACTACTTCCACATCGTTCCAAAGTGTGACCCACTAAAACTCGATAGTTTAGTTTTTAAGGTTAAACATTACTGTCATGTAGATTATAACAAAACATTTTAAGTTAACGTTTCTTGTCTCTGTACCCTACTCCAATTTTTTCTGCAGTTCAAAAAATTTAGTTCGTTTTGTCACTGGTTATAAAATTATGATAAGGGGTATGATTTTCGAAGAATACTCATTATAAAGTAATACGATATCTTTTCTAATTAAACTTAAATTTAGTAAATATAATATGGATTGAAAAGACATTGGTGTTATGCTTATAATTAATAATACAAAACAAACAATAGATTTTTTCAACGTTGTAACCCACATTACTTTAGCTTTTAGAATAATTACACAAAGCAAAAAATAAATGCAGAAAAAGTGTGGAGAAAGGAAAGAAGAGATATTGAGAGAAGAAGAAAACAAAAACATGGTAGTACCTAAACAAAGAAAGGAAGAACAAAAATACGATTAGTGAAGATATATATATATATATCAATAACACAATGGAAGAACCATTTCATGAAACTGTTGAATGCAATGAGGAGAGAAAAGTAGCACAGAAGACTCAAACCGAGAATGGTGGTAGAGAAAGAGAGGCCGATATTATAGTAGATGAAGTATGGAAACAAGTTGGAAGGCGGAAAAATGTAAACTGTGTGACATAACGAATGAGGTGTAGAAAGGTAAGGGTTTTCTCCGCCAGTGGTGAGAAGGACAAATATGTCGTATTCATAAAAAGGGTAATAACGCAATGGTTTTGGTTGGTGAAAAATATGAATGAAAAGAGTATGTTGCCAGAAAGTAAAGCGGGATTTCGAAGGGGTAGGGGGGCGGTAGACAATGTATTCATTCTACATGATCTAGGCGGATGTGTGCATTGTTTGTCGACCTTAAAGCGGTGTTTGAAACGGTGGACAGAAAGTGTTTGTGGGAATGAATAGAGTAGAGACGGGCTGAGTAAAAAGCTAATTCCAGCGTAAGAGAAATCTATAGAAAAATACTAAATAGTGTGAGGGTGCAAAAAGAGTAGAGAACGAAAGGTTTTGGACTACGAAGCGATTGAGATAGGGGTGCTCATTAAGACCCAGTCTATCTGCGTCTTACATAAGCCATATAGATGAAATGTTTAGAGGAGTACAAGGACGCGGAATTGTGATAGGGAAAGAAAAAGTGTGGTGTCTGGCATTTGTAGATGATTTAGTAACATTCGTTAAAGATGATTATAGAATGAAGGAGATAAAAAAATGCAAAGATACTTTAAAAGAAAGGGAAGTAAATGTGGAATAAACAAAACTGATGTTATTTCGAAAAAAGGGTAGAAAATATAAGGAAACAATCCGGCTTAGAAAAAATCAAAACATAGACGTGGTAAATGAATTTGGGAAAATATTTGGAATTTAAATTTAGAGTGACTAACACATATAAGAGAAAGAAGAGTCCAAGTAATGCGGATAATGGGAAAGGTATGGGGTATAGATGAGAAAATGTTTGGCCATGATGAACGAAAAAGGATGAAAATATTTGATAGTTTAATTAGGAGTGTGTTAATGTATGATGTGGAGATGTGGGGATGGAAGAAATATGCAGAGTTTGAAGCAGTGGAAGAAATATTAGGTTTTGTTTGAGCGAATGCGGGAGAATGTGTAGGACGTGTGGAGAAGTGCAAGAGATAATTAATAATAATAATAATAATAATAATGTTTATTGACATCCAGCAGACCATTGGTCCAAATAGGATATAATATAAACAAAAATGATTTCTCACAAAGTAAAGAATAACATAACAGTTGGTTTTTTGCTATGTATATACATCATGACAACTTAATCAAATATCTCTTAAACAGTATGTTAAGTTATAGAACAATGAAAACTAAATGAATATGTAATTAATTAAATAATAAGTTAACAGTCGCCGAATCACTATATGTATAATTTAAAATTTTAAGATTAAGCGTTTACAATTATTTTGAAATGTATTAAAATTATTACCAAATATATCGAGATCAGTATGTTCCTTACTAAGTTCATTATATGTTTTAAACAGATTAAACATTGGAGAATACATGTGTTGATTAGTACGTGCAAATTCACAATAAAATAATGGAAACTGTCTTAAACTAATATGCGGTACACTCAATTTAACATAATTCAATAATGAGGGAGAGTTAATAATTCCATTAAGGATCTTATATAAAAATACAATTGCGGCATAATTTCTTCTAGATCTTAAGGTGTACAAGTTAAATTCCTGTAGCAACTGTGTATTTGAATAACCCTGGCAAGGATATACTCCATATATTTTAAAGTAAAGAAATTTACAAAATTTGCGCTGTATTTTTTCCAAATCGGTAATATGAATCTGATGAAAAGGATACCACACATTAGAACAGTATTCTAATTTAGACCTAACCAAAGAATTAAACAAAGTAATAAAGCAATCTACATTTTTAAAACTAGACGTATTTCTTTTGATTAGTCCTAGTGATTTGTAGGCATCGTTACAAATTTTATTCACGTGTGGGACAAACGACAATGACGAATCCAGAATAACACCTAAATCACGAATTTCGGTACAGTTCTTTATTACAACACCATCTACAGTATACTCATAAGTAATTGGATTTTCTTTGCGTGAAAAAGTCATTGAAAAAGACTTTTTATGGTTAACTTTTAATTTGTTCTGTCTACTGTAATGTGTAAAATTATTTATATCTCTCTGAAGTGCAAAGCAGTCATTAATGTCTTTAATTACTCTAACTATTTTCAAATCATCCGCATAAAGAAAAATTTTACTGTTTATATGCTTTGTTACATCATTTATAAAAAGAGTAAATAATACTGGACCTAGTGTGGATCCCTGAGTGACCCCACTAGCTGTAGCAAAATGTGAAGATTTACATCCTCTATATTCCACATATTGATTACGATCGGCAAGCAAAGACTTAAAAAGTGTAATCAGACCATTACATAAACCAAAATGATTGAGTTTTTCGCAGAGTAAGTCTATATTCACAACATCAAAAGCCTTCGAAAGGTCTGTAAAAATTACATCAACCTGCAAAGAGTTGTTCATTGCATCCGATACGAACTGAATAAATTCGCATACGTTCGTACAAGTAGATTTTCCTTTGATGAAACCGTGTTGTTCGTCAATAATTAAAGATGATGTGTGGCTACGCAAGGCATCGGCTAGAATACTATCAAAAATCTTAGCAAAATTGTTTATAATAGCGATAGGTCTAAAATTTGTGATTTCTTCCTTACTTCCAGATTTAAACACAGGTGTAATTTTAGAAGTTTTCCAACAGCCAGGAAAAGTCGAACTACGCATTATTAAGTTATAAAGATAGCAAAGTGGCTCACTTAAACAAAAGATAGTGTCCTTAACAAAAAATGCCGGAATTCTGTCGGGTCCCGCTGTAAAGTTCGCCTTAAATTTTCTGACAGCCTTGAATACATCTTTGGAAGACACTTTAAACAAGTGCAAAACACAGCCATATGAAGTAGGACATTTGTTATCATACGTTGAATTTTTTATATCACATTCGTTACTATTAGAGGGCGTATCATTTTCTTTAACATCACATAACGAATTTGAGACATATACATTCCCAAAATGTTTAGCAAAACCATTGACGATTTCTACTGGTGATATTAGTTCTTGATCTCCATAGTTCATTCTCTTTAGATTAATATATGACCAAAATTTACATGGATCAGTGCGAATACTGCGTTCAACAACTTCAATATATCTGCTATAGTCTCTTTTCATCATCAACTTGATATCTTTACGAAGTTTGTTGGCCATGTCTCCATAATAATCGTATTTGGTTTTCTTAAGCATTTTCCTAAAGTGTTTTTTCTTATTTATCTTGTCAACTAATTCTTTAGAATACCACTTGGGAAAAGTAGACATTCTAGGTTGCACTACTGGTACATATGATGCAATTATCTTATCCAATTCATCATAGAAGTAATTACAAGCATCATCGATATTATTTATGTTATATAATACATTCCAGGACATATTAGCTAGCGCACCATATAAACTAGGAAAGTCAGCTTTTTTGAAATTGTAGAAAGAATAGTTGTCAGATCTGAAGCTAGAATGAGGAACTTGTTTAAGAAAATCTATATTCACAGTGGCTAAAAGTGTAGGATGGTGACAATCCTCTCTCACTAGTGGATATTCATGTTTACTGACAGAAAGTTTCAGATCTTCCGAGCATAATATAAGATCAAGAAATCGACCATATTTATTGGATACAGTATTTACCTGATTCAAGGCGTTATACAAGGCAAACTGTTGTAGAGCTTGCACACAATGCGTTTGAGATGAACTAATAGAAGGACTGTAATCTGGTATATTAAAATCGCCTGCAATAATGGTTTTTGTGGAAATGTTCAATGATTGTTCGAGATAGTCAAATAATGTTTGATAATCGGTTAATGAAGTTCGAGGAGGAATATATATGGCTATTATATTAAAGAGACTAGTTTGATGAAAGACTTTGACCCCCACAAGATCAATTATATTAACAGGACTACACAGAAAAAAGTCGTGTAAATTTACAATTATTTTACTGTTGCTTTTTATGTATTTTTTTACTTAAATTTAGTAAATTTACGTAAGTTAGCAGCATTGTGCATAAAATAAGTAAACTTGTGTCACTATTTGTATTTTCACAAGTCAAATTGAAAAAACACAATACAGAATCGCAATTGTAAACGTATATTCACTTTATAAATGAATTATACTTTATAATACCGTAAATATACTAACATTTTTTACAATTACTTCCAACTTTGTAAAATAATCCAGTCTACCGGTGAAATCACATGCATACTGTGAATTGTTGATGCGCACGCAATCATTACTATAACGCTTGCAGGTTATAACAAGTTGGAGTGCATTAGTTGTGGTAATATATTTTGTACAAAATAGTGTATTTTGTTGTTAAAGGTAAGTACTTTACTATTCTGGTTTACTATTTTCCTCCAGTTACAAAAGTACACTTTCCAGGCGGATAATTACTTACTATAATTTGCCCATGTCATCTTTAATTGTTATGTTAATGCAATTTTTATCACAAGGTGATGATATGAATAATTTAAATGAAATTATCAAGGTGGCTGCGCCATGTGTAATTGAAATAGGCAAGTATTTAAAACGTCTTTGTACCTATAACATTTTAATGTATTTTTGTATTTTTCTAGAGAGCGATCCACAAACAATTTATCACGTAGTTTTAGAACGACAAGTAGTTCCAAGTGTTGTCACTTTAAAAGATGCAGTATCTTGGGCGTTTGGATTATATTTTATAATGAATTTAGAATATCCAGACGAAGTATCAGCAGTTTTGGAAATGATGCAAAGATTTTTTTTGAAAATACATCCAGATCAAGGATCCAAATCAAAAAGAATAACACCAACAAAACGCAAAGTAATTGGCCTTATGAACAAATTAAATTAATGTAAAGTATATACAACATCAATGACTTTGTTTTGTGTTTATGATTTTATTACATGTTTATTATGTTTTTCACCATAAAATAAAAGGTTCACTTTGTCCGACATGGTTTCTTTGATTAAAACTAGTACTAAAAATAACAATAATTTGTGTAAATTTACATATCAATTCACGGAAATTTAAATACCAATTCACGGAAATTTACATACCCATTCACGGAAATTTACATATTTTATTGTAAATTTACAATCGTCAAAATTACATTTTACTTGTAATTTTACATGTTCTTTTGTAATTTCGATTTACATTCAAAAAGTAAATATCACATTCAAACTTAAAAATACATTTCGTTGGAATATTAGCCTTATTATCTCGGGTTACAAATTACCTGTGATTTTCACAGTAAATTTACAAGTAAACTTTTTTCTGTGTAGTTAAATTTAGGTTTTTTGAAGAGTAAATAGAATTAACAGCAATTAAGATACCACGACCACGGCCACTATAACCTCCGTTAAAACGAAACACATCATAGTTACCACTAAAATATTCAGATGACTCAACATTTTCCTGCAACCATGTTTCTGTGAGTACGACCACATCACTCTCAGATGATAAAACATTTAAATAAAATTCATCCACTTTAGTATTTAGACCTCGTACATTTTGAACAATTATAGAAAAATCTTGCGAATTTATTGGCTGCTGGATTGAGGGACGTTTTTTTTTATGATCTTTGGAATACCCTTATAATATTTAAGTATAATGTTTTCCTCTCCAGTAGCAATCCTTGCTCGAAATTCCTTGCGTATATTGTAACACTGATTACGTTGCCTATAAGTTAAATCACGATTCATTAAAATTAAAGAAAGAGACGCGAGTGTAACAGAAATATTGAATGAAGATGGTAGAGGGATAGGGTGGATGAAAGAGGTTGGAAGGACCAGAGTAAAGCTGGGGCAAGAGGCATGGGATAAATGAAAGGGGCTGTTTATGTATTATTATCGATAATTAAGAAGTTATGCCCTTTTTTTTAAATGGAAATTAAGTATACAAGTATTTTGTAATCAAGAATCATCTAAGCCCGTACGGCAAAATAAACTGATTACTACTGATGTGTATAGGTATTTATGCATTGAGAACGTAATACTTTTATAATAATCATACAAAACAAACGATGGATTTTTAACGTTCTATAGCTTTAAAATTATTACATCATTCAACAGTGGTCATCACTGGAAACGTTATAACGCTGAGGACACAACTCGGTTGTGATTAGATTTGTTTCTCTTACGTAACTGTTTCAAATGTGAAATATATTAGAATTGTAGTTTTGATATTTACATGTCGTGTCTATGTAATACCCAACTAATCAGTTAATATTTAAACTGAAAAATGTGCTTCAAATTTTTCAAAAAGTTTTAATCGATAAAATAATAGTTGTAAACACATCTATTTAGAGAATGCTTCAGTCGGGGTGAGCCTCTGCACCCCTCGGCAATCCGTCTGAATAGAGGGACTGACCAGTCCTTGTATTCCTATCTTTTTGGACGATGTATCGTTCCCTAGTGGCCCTCATTTTTCAATATCCTAAAATGTTCCGGATATGAAATTGAGCGAAAAGGATATTGACGGAGATAAAAGCGTCTGACCACACCAGAAACAATAAAATCTCCAGTAACAACCCTGAGAAAATAATCCGTCGAATATTCAAAAATTTGATTACTAATTTCTCCCTTATAGGTACATTTGTGGGGGTAAATTATCGTTCGGAAAGCTATCTAAATTGCTGTATAAATGGCTGCAGGCAATTCTGTTATGGAGCAGGCACTGAAAGAGCATACAGACAGCACGTTATTATAAAAATGCTGTCGTAAAAACTGATTAGAATTTCACCCCCATGCCAAATTGCTATTCAAATGTGTGACGCTATTGGCAACCGATTTATTCCGATGTCGTTGAAGTAACAAGATTTCAGAAGCTTACAGTTTGCTGCCGAAGAAAAATGTTTGTTTTATTTAAATTTAAGTGGCGAGTGAATGATCATTATATTCAAATTTTACGGTCAAATAAGTATTCGCAGTCAGCTGTTTTCCAGTCTAAAGCAGGTTCCGCAGTAATATTGAAACTGTCCTCATTTCACGAGCTTCTGCAGTACTGTAAGTTATGGTGAGAGTAAAGGATGCAATAAACATAATCATCAGATAGGATATTATGTAATTGTTAAATCAGTCTTAGTGTCTTGCCAAAATCGAAAAAGTTTGTTATGTAAATATGAATAGTAAAATTTCATTTTACAAATTTTATTTTTGTACGACAACATGTATATGCGTATCGTTAAAACTGTGGATACATTATTAAACTACAGATGGAGACCATGTCATATATTTTTTTGATGACATCGTCAAATTTTTGATGGGGATGAACAGATAAATTTTCGTCACAATTTTACCATTTAAATGATATTCTTAACATACACCTAATTTTTTACCATATTTATTGCAATAGTATAGATAGACTAAAATGATAAACCGACATTTTTGTATTCTAGAAGGTGTGAAACATCAAGGAAACATGAAATTTATCAACATCATAATATTTTTGGAAGTTATGCTTGAAAAGTAAAATGATGAAGTGTCGTGGGACTGAACTTGATCATTTCTAGGCTGATTAATTTTGTATGTGGTTGGTATAAAACTAATTATACAATTATTATTAAGTAATAGTTATTAAATGGTCAAATTTAAATGTTGCAACTGCTACCGTTTCGAAAGTATGAAAGGAATTCATATCAAGTTAATCCCTCATTTTTAATTTGTAAATTTCATTTGTACCCTAACAAATGTCTAGAATAATTTGTATGTATATAGGTAGATAAAAAGCATATTAATTTTGCAGCAAAAATTTTGTAATACAAGTTGCGAGATGTAATTTTAGTCCTGAAGGGAGTCTTTGACATTTAAATTTCTTTGAGGGTAACCGTAACTGTTACCATCCTATAATCACATATACCATTTCAAATAAACAAAGCTTCAGATCCAGCAAGTGAAACTATTAAAATGCAAATATTTGTAACCGGGGAGAATTGTACGGCCTCCACGTAATATTTCTCTGTAGTCCATTTCGCTAGAACGGCGATGTTCCGTAGGGTGTGCTGAAACCTCATGCTGGTACAAATTTGGATATAAATGGCCAATAAAAATGAAACATATTCATGATTTTTCCGACCGGAAACACGAATATTAACCCCAACAAACGGTTCATAGCCTCATTTATATTTCTTACACTCTGATGACGAACATCGCATTCTTTGACGGCCCCTCCATGCATTTATTAATATGCTGATAAATACGAGTGCAATAGTGCCTTTGGCCAGCAATTTTACCCTCGATCTTGCATAACGATTCTTTTATTGGTTTTACCCCGAACGTAATGACCGTCCACGCATTTGATGCATTGCTGGCTATAAATTACGACAATTCCGACGTTAAACTGCATACCAGGTTTCATAAACACGCCAGATTTTGTTTTCGGTGCATACAGTAAAGTAAAGTTAATTATCGCCGGTCCGAATGTTCGAATTGAATGAGCTTTGTGTTATCTCTCTAAAATCGAAAGGGATTTGCATATGATTAATCCTTGGCTGGCACACAAGGTTGCTATAAAACACTCGGGATCACAATCATTCATTTTGGTTGATTGCGACAAGTATTGATGGAGTCCCACAATTACTAGCGTATAGTAAACGCTTTTAGCAATTTTTTCATGTTCGTTTTATTTGGACCTGGTTTTGCCACAAACTTTTTCGATTTTTTGGTGCCGTTTTTTTATTTGGATGGTTCTGCATTCAGATATTTCGTCTATTTATTTCTTAGATATTTTAAAGCAATATGAAAGTCAAGGAGCTTCCTTCCATCGGAATGCCAATCCAATAGCATTTCATGAGCTTTTTCATAACTTCTATAAAAGTCTGCCGCTTCACTGAGTCGATCTCTTTGAGATCAAAACAATGTTATTTGTTGTTTCTATTTATAATCTTGGGGAGGGACGATTTGATATTTCAGGGTCTGCTCTAAACATGGCTAAAGGTAAAGCGTTAAAGTTTGTCATGCAAAATGAATTGTGTAATTTATAGAATACCCAGCACCTCTTTATTTTTATCATTCATGTATCACGTAATGAAATATCATATAAATTTGTCTTGTCGTCTTAAATAGTACAATTACATCTTGGGATCACACTTCAAGAGAAAGGTTACACTGTTCAAAACTTTCTTGAGGAAAACTTACTACCTAGAAGAAATAACAAAATTAAAAAAAAAAAAATTATGTCCTAAAATGCTGTTTTGCTGGAGTTTTAACCTTACAGTGCTCAGTGTATCATATACAATAAATACCAAAAATCGATCTACAAAACCTAACGAAAGTAGAATTTCAGTAACGTCGTTTTTCATATTTCTTTTACGTACGGTGGCGACATCTTCATTAATTTGCATTTCGTAACCTGCTTTTTAAATTAGTTCACATATGACTGACATAGGGTTAGAGTGTGTGGGAATTTGAATTTTGTTTATCAAAAGTTTCTGTTACCTAAATTAATTCAAAATCGTGTTTTTCAACAATCAGACTTTTTAAAAGTTTATGAAAATTTGTTTCACGTTTCACAAGTTTTTTTGCAAGGTAGGTGGGTTAAATTATTTTATTCATATGTATCGCAAACATTTCCTGATGTAATTGTAGAATGCCTCATTAGTATAAAATGGTCTTTCATCTGAGCAAGAACTGCGAAATTAGAAAACTGAGATGATAGTGAGGGTGAGGCGATGTGAGCCCTAATGAAGACCAGCCAATTTGTACGATGAAAATATTTTAATATAGGGTTTCTATAAATGATTATAGGGTCGAAGTAGGTCAAGAAAACGTGCCGCCTCTCAGTTTTTGACTTTACTAAATGCCCAAGAACACACGACAAATACCACACGCATCTGTATAACTGGTTGCCTAAATGCTCCTTATCTTATTAAAAAATAAAACGAATTCATTACAATAAAAAGAAACAAATTTATTGCGGTTGAACATCACGCATCAAGCACCAAGAGTTTTGAAAACGAATGTTTGTTGTTTTGAGCTTGGTTCACAAGTATTACTGTAATTCACACGTGAAAAACGTTAGAACAATAAAAATCATTACTTTAAGTGACAGGTTACAAATGACATTAATGACAAGTGAGAACTGTTTTAATGAAGTATAATTTTAACGAAGCGGGATTTTTGAAATCCATGGCCAACTACGCCCTTAAAATTATTTATAAAAGCCCTGTATTATGTAGGTACATGTGAACGAAATTAGATAAAATGCAGAAAGAAATATTATGGAAAATGTAGAAGATCACAGAAACAAAAATTTAGTAGTCAGATATCCAGACGAGATGCTACTATTTAAAGAAACATGAAATCAATTTTTGTCGGAAAAAATCTTTTTATGACAAACAGATTATCACTAACACCTGGTTGCTAAGCTTAAGCACATAAGCGAAACACAATGAATGCTAGACAACTGGATGGGATGGGCTGTACTGATGAGATCCAACAAGATCGAAACTGCAGTCTACAGCTTCCCAACGGGTTGTCTAGCCTTCGGTGTGATTAAACACTTTGCAGATTATCACTTCTTAACAAAAATTTAAAAAATTATGCGGTGTTATAAAATTAAGAAACAAACCTTACTTTAAACTCTAATTCGACTTCTTAATGACCAATTAAATATATACATAATTACTAAAAGCCAAAGAAGCACATTTTGAATATTTGTTTTTATTATACTCAAAGGTTCTTTGATATTAAGTTAATAATTAATGTGTATATTTATTATCGTATTTATTTATTAAATTTTTATTGCAAGATTATTTTTAATGGTGATATTTTTTAATGCAATTTTAACTTCCGCAGTTCATTATGAATGTATGTAAGTACAGTGTGGTCTTTTAATTTTGTGACAATTTGAACATATTTGTAAAATGATTGAAATTTTTGAAAAATTACTAAGTACTTCCCTATTAATAAAAACTCCTCTTGAGCTATCACTTTCCATCGCTTTTCGCTTATCAGTTGTCGCATGCGACCAGTTGTACTTCGCCGAATTGCATTGCGATGAATTGTTACTATACGATCAGTTGTCGTTGCGAACAGTTTGTTGTCATTGCGACTAATTGCTGCTGCGATCAGTTGTCGCGCGACGAATTGTTTAGGATGACTTGACGCGGTACCAGCAAAAAGCAATTTGAAAATGAAAATATTTTTTTATTCGTTGTATTCCCCTTTCAAACTTTTCAAACCTCTTAAAAAATGTTTTTCGTTACGCTTTCCAACTTTTTTCATTTGAGAACACAAATAATAGTTGGAGGAAGCCCGGCTCGACGAAAAAAGGGGATGTTCAAGAATTTCGCACTCTATCATGAATCGCATTGTCCTTCAAAAAGGGAACACCTCTGAACAATTAATTGTGTCTTTTTTTATTATTAAGTAATACAGACACAGAGAGGACTCGAGTCCTATAAACTGTGTAGCTAATTAAAAACGGTAATGGAAGGTCTGTAGATGACATATATACTTATATGGTAAGATATTGAAAAAAAATCCCTGAAAGCTAGATAGGTGAGAATAAAGTCTCCACGTATTCGGTTTCTGTACAACCGTCGGCAACTTCACAATAGATATCCGTTCCTCTTACGGTCTGTGTCTAATAACTAATAGGAGCCAGGTTAGAAGTCCATCGCTGGACTCGCTCCAAAGTATCAATGTCCTTAGCAAAATAAGGCGACCAGGCTGTAGCGGCAAAAGTCTAATATTGGCCTAAGATACATCCGAAACAGTTTAGCAGCAGTGAAAGGAGTGGGATTACAAAAGGAACGACTCATTAGGAACAGCATAGAATCAGCTTTTTTTGTTATTGAGACGATATGTCGTTCCCATTTGAGGTCGGTAGAAATAAGAATACCTAAATCATTTTGATAATCCATTACAGTTAAAAGTACTCCCATAATGTTGTAACTAAGCATGGGGTTATTTTTACCCAGGTGGAGAACGGTACATTTTGTCGGAATTTAAAGCTAACAGCGAACCGGAACACCATGCGTGAGAGCCTTTTGTAAGCTGGTCATAATTAGTAAGCGGGTTGGCATATAATTTAGTAACGTCAACAAACATTGACACGGTATAGGAGTGGGTTGGAAAATTAGCGACTTACAACAAAAACAAAAGGGGCCCTAATACGGAGCCCTGCGAAACCCTACAACATTTAACATCTCCAGACAGACTTTTCCCTACCCTTGCGCAAAAGTATCTGTTGGTTAGATAATTTTCAAACCATCGTAATAGTTTTCCTCGAATGCCAAGGTGCTTAAGTTTAAAGGGGGAGGGGGGCGATTTATGGGGACTTCATCAGAAGATGTGGCAAAATCAAGGTGTCCATCCACAGGGAGATTAAGGTCAACACTGCCAGTTCAATCGTTTAAACAATAAAGTAGATCGATAATAAATGATTTAAGCCGTGTAGCCTTGGAGTAAAGTCGTATTGGATATCGGAAATTAAGTTGTTTCCGGGGCAAATTTTCTAAGTTCTTTGGCAATAATTCATTCCATCACTTTTAAAATGACAGATTGCAGACAAATAGGCCTATATATAATCGTTTTTGAGGCTTGGGACCATTTCAATTAAGTTTTTGGGTTCAAAGTTGCGTACACTTTCATAAGTGGCATCTTCAGGAGCAGGGTTGGGAAGACAATCTTCTGACCAGAAGAGTTTCGCCTCTGGTATGGCTGACATACTGGGTTACCGTGCTCTTTTGCCTTCTTCCCAATTTCTCAATCCTGCTCCTGAAGATGCCTCTTACGGAAGTGTGCGAAACGTTGAGCCTAAAAACTCAATTGACACGGCCCCAACTCGGAAAACGATCATATATTGACCCCGATCGTCGAAGCCTCCGAAATTAAATAGGCCTATATTTAGAAACCAATAATCTGTCGCCTTTTTTGTAAATAGGTGTAACGACTGACAGTAACCAGGCAGGTGGTAATCGGCCACAGTCAAGGGATTGTTGCATTATATGGCAAAGGCAGGGTGCAATATGATCACAACTAATTTTCAGTAGCTTTGGAGAAACTTTGTCCAAACCAAGTGCTGAAGTGTCCTTAGCGGTAGCGACTAGTTCAGGACTAAACTGCAGGGTGGTGATCAAGTTAGCGTTTCTATCAGTAAAAATGTTTGGCGAGAATAAAGTTGGTTCAATAGGGAAAGCATCAGCAAAGGTGTCTGCAAAAATAGAAGCGACTTCGTTATAATCAGTACAATTTCAATTTTTTTTTTTATAAAATTGTTCATATAGAAGAGTAGTATTCTTCAGTTCAGTTCAGTATTAAATTGCTCCATGAAAATCCAAAAAAAGAACTGAAGATACTACTTTTTTAGCAGATTTCTGGAGCAATATTTCTAAGGTCTTGGGGAACCAGAATGCCTCCATTTCAATGCTTGTTGTCTGGTCCTTGGTTTGTCATTTTGACGACAATCCTGATTTCCCCGTTGGACGAACTACATTTAAAATTTTTGTTCCCACTTTCGATCTAATGTTACATTTACCTTAACATTCTTTGAGATACATCTTGAAAATTTAATTTTAACTTGCGAGTTTCTAATGTTCTAACGTTAATTAGTGCGGGCTATTATCTAATGCTTCTTCATATTTGAAATAAACTGTGTGTCAATCAAAAACCACTTCTTCCTGTTAAAATGCCGTGAATCGCTGGAATGAGTAAAGTTTTGCTTAAGAAGGGCATCTCGGAAGAATAATTTTTTTATTTTTTCTTTTGCTTTTAAAAGAAATGACGTTTTCCAATGATATTAATTTTAACAAAATTTAGATATGAGTATTGTTTTTCTAGATCTTGAAAATTTACCGTTTATCTTGATAAAAATAAATTTGTTAGTTTAACAATATGTCGTAGTATTTTTTTTTACAATAATTTCCACCTAATTGTGCAGCTGACACTTTCAGAACGTTTTCTTTTTTCATTTCATTTCTTGCCACTGACATCTGTCTAATCCATTTAGCGTTAATCTTCTGTTTAAACCTTCGTTTCTGGGATTGATACTATCAATTTACTCTGTTTGTTTGCTTTTCATATGCTTCATAATTAACTTTTTCGTGATGTAATTTTAACGTTTTCAGCAGAATTTCTTCAGTTTCCATGAAATAGGTTCCTACGATAATCATGCCAGTATTGAATATGTTAAACAACAGACAGGTGGATCTAAAATCATATATTTGGGATACTCATTAGGAGGTACTAGTGGTATGGTGTATGCTAGCACTAGAGATAAAAAGGCAGCTGATTCTGTCAGAATGACGGTGGTAAGTGATTACCAGTGGTCAGGGGTGACCCTACTACTCATCTTCAATTAAGTTGTACCAGTTTCTTGAAATATCTACTCTTCATATCTTAAAATTTACAAGTAGAAACTGTTATTCAAGTAATGTCAGAATTCCAGACGAAAGTTTTAGGGATTCGTAAGCTTTGCAGATCCACTTTTTGCTCTAAATCGAGAAGACGCTTGGTATGCGAAAATTGGGAGATTTCTGGTAACACATTTTCCGTGCAAGAAATGTATGGTATATTTCTCGTATTTGTTTTGTGGGTTTTCTGAAGATGCATTCGAGTCAGTAAGATTAGTCTAGTTTAAAAACTCATCTGTCTTGATAAATATGTTTGTCCGAGTACATCTGTCTGAGTATCCTGTAAAAATTTTCTACCATTACTATCAGATGTACGTTGCGGATGGAATATTTCAAAGGTATGACTATGGGGAGGAAGGGAACCTACTACTATATGGTGACAAGGAATCAACACCGTACCCATTGGAAAATATTAAAGTGCCTGTATATATCGTATACGGAGCAAATAATAATCTTGATTGTCCTGATGTAAGTCACTAATATCAGCTTAAAACTTCGACAGGAATTAGTGATTTAGGCAATTGAAAAACTATATAACTTGTTGCCGAAAAATTTAACCGCACATGGGAAACTGATGGTTGAAGGTTTCAATCATTTGGACTAGGCATATGGACGCTACCGTAACGAAAAAGTCTATTTCAAGATCCTACAACTCCTCCATAAGATACATCTAGAGACTAGACGACTAAAATTTTCTACATTAAACGAGAAACTGATATTTTTTTTGTAAAGTGTATATTCTTTGGTGTTTGGACTTAACTAGAAATAACCGAAGTAGTTATGCATCTATTTTGGAGAATTCTTTATCATCTTACTCTTTATCAATGCATTCATATTTTTGAATCTTGTTGTATTTTGTTTGCATTGATGATTAATATAAATTATTCGTTAAGTTCTATAGTCGAATTTATTCTTGTCATAGACACGTAGCGTCTGTCCATGACTGTATAATGTTTCTTTTTTTACTGTTGCGTTTTTTTGAAATATTATTGCCTTATTTTTAAAACAATAGTTGAATAACATTAAAAAAATTTATATTGAGTATCCGACAAAAACTTGTAGGAACTCTGTAAACGCCATTGTTTTAGCTTGAAACTGCTTCCTTAGGTGTTATTATATTGAAACAAATTACAAAAATGCATGAAAATTGATGCATGGGCGATTGTGTTATTAGGCAAAAAAGATTATTTCAACATGTTAAAAAATTCAATATGTACATAAAAATTTTACAAAACATTTACCTTGATGTCTGTTCATTTGATTAACTAGACAATGTTTACCTTATTCTATCTAATCTTGAAATTTCTACCGGAGAAGTTTTCGGTGTTTTATTTACAGTTACTGGATAGAATTCGATAATTATAAATGTTGATTTACAACAAAAATCCTCCTATGACATTTGATGTCAAATGCGTAATTCATTGACCAATTTGGAAAAACTGAATTTACCAAATGATTCACTGAAAATTTTCTATGGCAAAATTGCTATAGAACCTTTGATTTCATTAGAAAAATTATTAACGAAATGAACTGATCTCTACAACAGCAGCTAATTTAATACGACATTTTAATATTACTGACATTTCAATACATTATTATTAATATATTATTATCTCTCGTAGGATCTGTCAGACATTTTTGCAGACAATGTTGATTTTTACTTAATAAGAGGTTTTCTCTTTTTGTCTTTTTTTAAATCAACTTGAGTTCTCATTTGTTGTTCTAGAATCTGTATTGAATGTTGACCCCAAGTTTGTCTGCACGTTCTAAAGTTTTGTTGGCACAGTACTCACATCTATGATATTTGCAAATTTTCGACAGATATCGTTTTGTTTTTCCACATTTAGTTTCGTTATACTGACTGTTTAATGAGATAATTTACCATATGTTTCCATATTTTGGTTATTAAAAAGTTGAATAAGTAGCTTCATGGACTCTTTTTCTTTTTTAAAATTAGTCTTCAAATGATCTATTTTTCATTAGCCACATTTACAGCTACAAGATGAAAGAAAAAATGATTTTTATAATTATTATTTACAATATTACAAAATTACTAATATTATGTCCTAATTAAGCAAAATGTTATGTAAATCATAAACATCACAACTTTAATAAGAAAAAAAGTGCAACCAGTTTTTTAGTTCAATGAAATTCATTAAGTGCTAAATACATATATTTTAATGGTATTGTTTTAACTGTTACATTATACGAAGTGTAAAATCTGAACATACTGTTCTACTTGATTTCAGTTTTCAGAAAGAATATTTTGCTGTGGAAATTCTGTGTTAAAAATTCTAAACCCAAGATAATTTTGTTAGTTAAGAGGAATAATTAATTAATTAAGAATAAAAATAATGCAGTTGTATGTGTCGAATCATGGTTCATTTATATTGAGAGTAGTCTAAAATTGCTTCTTTTGTGAGGCAGAGTGGTTTCCTTAATTATAAATTTAAAATGGCGGCCTTTTTATGACAAAAGCTATAGACGAAACGAACATTGAAATCGGTTTAAGGTGAGTAAGGCGAGCAACAAAGGTGAATTTGAGGCAGGGTAAAGTTTGTAAAAATAAAAACTTTTTGAAGTAATTTTAATTTATCGGCCCCCTTTTTGCGCAGTGTTAATGAGTTTTATACCTAAGAGGAGATTCTTATTACATTTTAATTGAGGTGATGTGTACCGCTCGTATTGATGCTCACAATAGCAGCGGCCCTTTGTGGCTCCATTGTACTCAAAGTTTTAATAGATACTTCTTTTAGCATTCATTATCAGTCTGCTCCAGCCGACGTTAATCAACCAAATTTAGATATTATGTTTTCGTTTGAAAACTTAGCGTTTATGTGCAAAATGAATAAATAAGGTCGGGGGTTTTAATTATTATTTCCCAACACCGTCTTCGCCATTATGCGGAAACCCTATCTCGATCTGCAAACTCCTAAATGCTGGCTGATCTTGAAACACGGTTTCTGTTGTAATAAAATCAATAGTTAATTTCGGCAAAACATGTTATCGCATTCTTTTAGTTGGAAAATGTTTGCCAGTCGAAAATATTGTCGATCATCACTTGAAACCGTATTTCGTTTTGTTAAAAAACATCCCCTCTGGAATTCGTAATCTCCAGTCGCAAATTCCATTACAGGAAAAATTTTCAACTGGACATCGTTATTTGATATTCCGTTTCGTTAAATTTCAATCACGAATTCAGACATTCTGTGGTTATCGACCCATAAATCCTTCCTGATTCTCCGGAAGATTTTTTTAAATGTAATTAGTGGCGAATAAAAGCGCCCGATGTTTATTATTTTTGAATTTCCTCAATAGGGTGGCATTTTCTTGGCCTGCGTCGAGGGATTATTGATTATATAATGATAAAACGTAATAAGTTTAAAATAAATGGAGGTGATTAAGTCGAAATCTTGGAAACACCGCAGGATGGTTGGTAGATATTTGAGAAATCCATCAATCTTATAATTAATTCCATTCGTTTAATTCTTTTCAAGATGACGTTAATTCAAGCTCGTAATGGATTCTACTCGTGATTTATTCTTCAGGCTCGGAATATGTTTTGATACAATTCACTGAGAATTGATGAAGCTTTTATATATCTCCTCGTTCTAAAATACTGATAATAAAGAACGTTAATAAAAACAAATTTAACTTTATCCCCGACGCCTCTACTATCAAACAGATCTAGTAAATTTTAATTTTCTTTAATCAAAAAATGTAAATTTAATACAGAGAATCTAATCAAATTAAAATTCACTTGGAAGTGTCGAAAACACCATCAAAACACGCTTTCGCTCGCACAGGTTTGTTTATTTTCGTCGGAAATCAGATTCATTAACCATCGACTGATTAAAACGCGGCTGCACTCGATGCTTTTAAGATTTGTTTGACACGATCACACTTTGTACGAGACACTTTTTAACATTCGCCGAAAAGATTTTACTCTTGTTAGGGGAACGAAATTGTATTTACTTTTTATATTTGAAAGATATTAAGAATGTAAAATTAAATAACGTTATAATCCACATTGACTGCAACGTATGACTGAAAATATTTGGATCAAAGCAACCTTTGTTGTAGGTAAAGCGTTGACACGATAGATTGACACATGTGTTTTCGCTGACAGTCGCTTATTTTAAAATTATGTTTCACATCACACAATTCAATTTCACCGTCTGTTTTAAGTGTTTAAAAATAATGGGGAATTATCGTTATAAATAACTATATTTAGTTGGTACAAGTGTGTTATGTTCTAAATAAGCCACAAAGGAAATGTGTTAGCCCACGAGGATGTCAGATCTAGTGAGGTACGTTTTTCATACGATTTATGTAAGTATAGTACTAAATTGTACAAACGTCTTCTCATCTGAACATTTCTTTATCTAACTTGGTAGTACTAAACCTGTACCAAATTCCATGCACAAATTTTTAAACTGATCACGTCCTTCTATTTTAGACGCTAGTTGGCGCTGCATTTGGATAGGTTAGCTAGGCAGATTTGGCAATGGTGTGCGACTCGTGAGCTCTGGATTTACGCTGCATACGTAAGTTCCAAAGATAACTACTTAGTAGTTAAAGAAACCGAATGGGAACTATCTGAAAAGGCGTATCGATCCATAACAGCTACATTTGGTAATCCTGAGATAGATCTATTTGCATCCTACCTAAACCATAAATGCACGATATATGTATCCTGGTCTCTAGACCCCGGTTCGGCCGCGGTCATGGAGCCAATTCTTTTTCTATGCGTTCCCACCTTTTTCGCTTATATTGAAAATCTTAAATAAGATAATTCTTGATAGAGCAGAGGGTATCTTGGTGGTTCCGCAATGGTCTACTCAACCGTGGTAACCACTGTTCCAAAAAATGTTAATCCTAAACATTTGGGACCTAGTTCTGAGCTACTTTCTTCTCCTTTCATTCTAGTTCACCCACTGGTAGATTCTCTTATGTTGACGGCAGGACTTGTCTCCGACAGGCATATCAGCAACGAAATTGGCAGAGTCGAAAGAATGATAAATTCCTTAGCTCCAACCACATTAAAACAGTATCAGGTCACCTACAAACTGTGGTGGACTTTTTGTAAAGGCATAACTCCATTCTGTGCTATACATATCTTGAATTTCTTCGAACACTTACTGGATACATCAGTACACAAGTGTGGCACATTTAATTCTCACCGCTCTGCTGTTGCTCTTCTACTACCCAATGATGTTGGTAGTAAAATTTACATAAAGCGTTTTTTGAAAGGGGTTAAACGACAAAGGTCAACAAAACCGAGATTTTTACTAACCTGGGATCCCGTAATAGTTCTTCAGTATTTAAGGGCTCTTCCTCCTACTAGTGGACTCTTACTGGAAATGTAGACCTTAAAATTGGTTACCTTATTGGCTCTCACAACAGCTCACAGAACACAAACCTTTTTATTATTTTCTGGAAGCCGTATACGTGCCCTTTGATATACACGTTAGGTGGGTGGATAAAACAAACTCTACAAGTAGCGGGAATTGACACAAATATATATATATATACAGCATATTCCACTCGTTATGCCACCACTTCCGCCACCGCTCGCAGAGGGACGGCCTTAGTCACAGGATGGACATCTACGTCCAAAACTTTTGCTAGGTTTTACCAACGACCTCTGGTCTCTGACACAACCTTTTTAGACTCCACTTTGCAGTCCATCTTTTCATAAACATTATATAAGTACTCTTATTATTTTCTTTCTGTAGACGCGTATGTCTATCTACATACTGTTCAGTTGCGCAACAATATTTCTTTAAACGCCTACCAAGTTAGATAAAGAAATGTTCAAATGAGAAGACGTTTGTACAGTTAAACAGGTCAAAGGATTTTATGATGTTCGACCTTAATTGTACTAGTCTTCTCATCTGAACATTCGGTTCCACCCTGCCTCACGTGCAAGAAAACTTCTAAATATTGTGGCACGCTCACTTTAAACTTAATGAAACGCAGCACTAACTAGAGTCTAAAATATAAGGCGAGATCGCGGTTATTCAGAGGATTTGACCCGTTTAAAAAATTGTGCGTGGAAGTAGTACCGGTGCACTACTACCAAGTTAGATAAAGAAATGTTCAATTGAGAAGACTAGTACAATTAAAGTCGGACATCATAAAATCCTTTGACCTATTTAATAATACATATGCGCCATACAAAATTTTAATCCTGTACCTCTTAAGAATGCATAAAAAGAAATTAAAAATTTTACAATCTAACATTTTAAAATAACAAGTTTAAAGTTTGAAACACTAGTGCAGAGGACACTACACGAAATTAGGTATCATGGCGAATAAATAAAAAAAATAATTCAACAATACCAAATTTTTGCAGAATGGAAGAAATGCACCTGTGAAAACCTGATTTGCTTATCTTGTCCAATTTTTTGAATCGAATTGTGCAAGATTCAGTTTCTAACAAAACCGAGATAATGAAGAAAGTATAGAGACCAGCCAAAAAATCTCAGTGTTCTTTGACTTCTAATTCCATTGATCAAATGGACAAAGGAATTTTTGTTTGTACTCGTATATCTTCAAACACTATTTGATACACAAATATATTTTTCACTGTCAATATGAATCTAAATCTTTGGTGGTTCCTATTAAAACTTATAACATAAAAATGTCTTCTTAAGTATACACATATCTAGGTGTTCCAATTTTTCAAATACCAGTGACCTAAAATAAAAAGAAGAATTTGTACTGACAATTATTAGCGGACTAATGTTACATTATGTATTAACACCAGTTTTATTTTTAATAGTTTTAATTGCAGAGAATTGTTGAAAATAGCATTACATTACATACACACAGGTTGTCATAAAAGGCTGTAGCCAGAGATGGTTCTGACACAATAGAATTTGTGTGCCGCTTGTAATAAATTCACACAAAATTATTATTTTTTTAATTATAGTCCATATCAGTTATGGAGAATCTTCTTTTGGTAATATTAGTAGCACTACACAACTAAACAGTTTGTTTTCCTTTTGTTGTCAGAATGTCAAATGACGTTTACTTGTTAATCATCGCTTTGTGATCTTACTATGGAACAGGACATTAAATGCCAACGGAGAATGGGTGTATGTTCTGCTCAAGCTTGTAACAATGAATATCTGAGGAAATTTCCTAATGTAAGCATCGAGGAACAGTTTTTAAACGCTCACATAACAAGAATATTGGGTCCATTCAACAGCACAGGAAATTTTTACAAGGAGAAGTTACCAGGAAGGCGTCGTTGAAGATTTCAGGAAAAGGTGGGAAAAAAGCCTCAAAAATCTTTGAGTAAACTCTATTTACGATCTGCTATCCTGTACATTACTTGTCAGAAAACTTTTAAAACGTCATTACATATGAATCTCTAACCATATGTAGCATCGTCAGTCCATGAACTTAAATCAGTGGATTCAAAACAACATAAACAACAACAGAACTTTGGATTTGTTATTCTTTTCTGATGAAACATGGTTTAATTAATTCAAGAAATTATAGTTTGGAGTACTGAAAATCTTTTTGCTTTTGAAGTTAAAGTTGGTGTATCATTAGGGGTTTCATATTTTTAAAATCAAAAAAGAACAGTGGCTTTATACTTACAACGAAACGGCGAATGTTTCGACGATCTTTTTTCTAATTAAAACAATGAAAAAATACAGAATTATGACAATTAATAAATAGTTGGAATGACATCGAGAATCATCTTATAGAGCGGCAACAAGAAAAAAAATTCACTTTTTTACCTTTTTAAGTTGACTACAATTTTTTATGATGACCCTGCAACTTGCTTTGCTAGTAATGTGTGAATAAACGATGACAGTTGTGATTTAACGGTACGGTGCATTTAATAGATTAGTTTAAATTAATTTGGTTTAAAAATTAATTTGGTTTAAAAATTAATTTGGTTTAAAAATTAACATACAATGTAATACTGTTATGAGAGCCATTAACACTGAACGACAACGAATATTTTTTTTTTAAGTAACCATTAGTCATCAGGAGCAAATTTTGAGACGGTCACTGCTCAAAGAGTAACACCTGCCAATAGGGACAAAAGCAAGGAACCATTTCGTGAAAAAAGTATCAAAACAAGGTCGAGGGAATCAGATGCTAACCAAAAAATCATCAATTTTCTGTTTTAAATAAAGTTACTCTATGTGTAGGTATTTAAAGACACTAATGTTCTTATGTTGTGAGCTGCGTAGAGTCGTTTCGCCTGTTAATGAAGATTGACTGTATACCCAAAGATGTATTTGTATTTGTATGTATCTTACCATTTAGATACAACCAAATGTGATGTTAAAAGTTTGGAATATCAGTCATTATGTTGTCAAATTTTGTTCGGTCTAACCCCGGAATTCCAAGGTCCAACAGATGGACCTAAAGGGAGGTATGAGCAATTCACCTTTAATCATCTAATATTTTAAGATTGTATGTAATAGGCAGAATAAGAATAAACATTCCAGAACAAACACGTCATCTTGCTGCTCTGAGCCGCATTAGTTCAGAGCGTCACCCATTGTGACCATAAACGCAAATCGAGTGGCATCTATTTGTGGCATTCCATATACATATTTTGCTCCTTCGAGCTACACCGGTCCACGATTTAGTTGGCATACGCGAACTGTCGTCAATAATAATAATCGACCATATTTTAGTTTGGGTCTGAGATCCAATTCAAACTTTCTCCCAAACCCGATTTAAAATATTTGTGTTTTGAGTAACAAATAAGAATATAAATATTTACCTAAGTTATTGTAAAATTGTTCGCTTTAAAATTACTAGATCTAAAATTCTAAATATATCGTGTTGCTTACATATTTTTGAAAATCTAAACGATTGTAAAATTAGTAACATATGTGAAAAGTTATTGTCCAAGAGTAAACCGAGTTCGAATCTTTAGACAAATTTTTAATTCAACAATGTATAGTAATTTCAGTAAAGTCTGGAAAAAACTTGATAACACGCCTAGAGCAATGACATTTGACAAAACGGTTGGTAGCTTTTACATAGGTTACATCCTGGAAGTTGTAGCGTCATGCTGTGATTTTATTTTAAATAGATCGCGTACTTTTCTTTACATATCTACCTAAGGAAGAAAAAACTAAAACTGGAAAATAAAGTGAGTTAAATCCTTTTAGGATTTTCTGAAAAGTTAGTTTAAAAATACATCTTTGTATACAGTCAATCTTCATTAACAGGCGAAACGACTCTACGCAGCTCACAACATATTTTTCAACATGTTCACACAAATTTGATGATAATTAGTTGAGACAATGTTGCACTATTCAAAGCCGGATCGTCAGAGCATAAAATAATACTCCTATTTAAATACTCGGCATATTCTTAAAATGAGCTATTCTTCCCACAATAAATTCCAAAGTTTTGGGGTGGAACTCTAATGGTAATAGGTTCAAGACGCTAAGACGCTTTACTTAGTGTCCATGAAAATTTGCAAATCTAAAAATGTATTGTCCTGTTCTGTAGGTATCTTTGAAATTCTGATGAACTGACGTATTTATAAAAATAAGTGAGTTAATGACATTTATAAGTTGAAGTCAACCCTATGTTAAAACCGTCTGAATCAAGACAACTTAAAATATTATTAAGAAGTAAAACGAAACTAAAGATATCATATACTGACCTTGCATATATATATACTAGTGTGGGTGTGAATTGTATCTGAACTAAAACTACATAATTACCTTCTCTTAGTAACAACTGATTTCAACAACTTTCTTGACTCACTACTAAGTTCTTGGCTTGTATAACAGGGCACATTGATTTGTTCTGTCAAAAGCTTTTGATAGATCCCTATAAATAATATCTACATGTTTTCGATTATCTAAATATAGCACAATAAAATTTGTAAATTTAAATAACTTACATGTAGTTGATCTGCCCTTAACAACAGAATGCTGTTCTAATGTTATTACATTGCTTAGGAGGAGGTATTTATAAATAGTTAACCTTGGAACTTGGAAAACGGCGGTTACCATGACAACGAGTATATTGTTTGACAAATAATTCCAGTTTTGGCCACGTACATATTCTGTAAGAAAAATTTAAGCTTAATTAAGCAATTTCAGACGTTTTCGACTGATTTTTCCTATTTATGGCGACGAATTAGATTTTATATGAGTCACCCGGTAGAATGAATGTTATTGTTAGAAACTGGAATATTTGGAGTTATATAATTGTTAATATTTCTAGTCCATGGTAGATTAAGAATGTACGTATTTTACTCTTACTTCAAATTTATTGTAATATTTCATGTAAATATATTTTGAGTTGTAAGTAATAAAACTGTACAGCCATTGTTTAACACCTATGAGCAGCTAAGATTACTACTCGTCCCAGAAAGGAAGTGAAAAATAAAAGCCATACGTCCAGTAAGTTCAAGTTTTCATGTCAGGATTATCTGAAATATTTATTTTTTAGCGAGATATTTTTTATGACTTAATAAAAATTTACTGATATACCCTTTTGCCAAAATCAACCTTATCTTACCAAGTACTAGCCCCGCCCACCCGCCCCTATTCTCTGAGAGGATATGTCATCTGCCAAAATTAGTTTTATCTTACCAAGTACTAGATGTATTAGATGAAAATGCCAATTTTGATCAACGTAAGTGTCGATCGGTGGTTATGAAAAGCAGTTTTTTTTTAAGTCCACCACCTGCTGCTTTGTGTTGGTAACATAAAATTTCTCCTATACATCTAGTAATTTTTGTACAGTGATAGTGGCAGAATTGAGCCCTGTCAAGTCAAAATACATTTGTGTGGAGGCGCCAAGAAAAATCGAACTTTAAATATGTCTCGTAAAAAAAAATGGTTCTAGGCTAATGAAAGTCTTCCAACTACAATTTTAAAGGGAGGAAGCCCGAAAGCACCAAGTTTACAGACCTCACAAAAAAACAAATCAAAATTTTTGTTTCCGTTTTCCACTTTAAAGATCAGGAAATACTTCGCTCCTCCGATCGACGTGACATTCATTTCCCCAAGATCTACATGAACTAGATCCAATGATTGAGCTACTACCTTCTCATTTTTGGGATGTGAAATTCGATGTTGTTTCCCATAAATGCATCCTTCACAGACTCGATTGTTCCAGTCATCTATGTACTTGATGTTATTCCTGTCTAGGATGTCCTTGACGTATTTCAGGTTCTGATGTGCAAGTCTCTCATGCCAGGTGACAATTGAAGTTGCAATTAGGCTGGTGTTCATACTGGGTAGTCGGAGCATCACTCTATACAAATTTCCTTCTCGTTGAGCCATGGTAAGAACAGTTTGGTTGTCACTTGACTTGATAATTGATACATCTTTGTTGCACGTCTGAATGTGTCCCCTGTCACTTGACTGAGTGAAATCAAGTTAAAGTTCAAACCTGGTACATAGAGTACGTCTTCCAGAATGACTAGTCTCCAGTTGTTACCATTGTAGGCTTCAAGTTCTATGTCTCCAACCGCTGAGGCCTTGAGTTGATTTGAGTCTCCCATAATGACTGTTACAAGTTGCTTCAGTTGTCTCAAATTCACAAACCAGCTTTTGTTGGAAGTCATATGTTGTGTGGCTCTACTGTCTTGGTACCAGTTAGCATTGACATCTTCTACTCGTTGTTGTTTTGGGAGCTCAGTACTCGACAAACCGACGGCTACATAAAGTTTGTTCGAACGACCTCCGAATCTTCTTTCATTCCTTTCCGACCTCTCATTATCCAATTTGTCATCATTCTGCTTTGGGCACTCTTTGGCAAAATGACCTATTTGACCACAGAGATGACAGGGGTAATTTTTTTTACAGTAGACCAAATACTTTCCACAAGGTTTGTTTCTGCAGTACTTCTTTATATGTCCCTTCTGTCCACATTTGAAACAATTTCGTAGCCATGTTGTCACTTATGTTATTGGGCAAAATTGCGACATTGGTGGACTTTTAATTAAAAAAATGCTGCATGTATTTTTGTAAGGGTTGTCCGAAAAGAATATGTATGCGGGTGCGGCGGATACATTAAAGGATGCCATCATAAAATAGTTATTTTTGCACTCATGACTTTTTTTGACGGCTTTCGCACATTCACCAGGTTGCGGGAGTTCGAACTTTCCGCACACGTGCACTTTAATTTTCCGTTGCCATGGTAACCTTAAAATAGTCGAGTAGTGTCAACATTCTACAGTAAAATTAATATTCAACAGTAAGAACCTTAAATCATATAATAAATAGATACCACCACGCCGTGTTCTTTCCCTAGGAGAGCCTGTGACGACATCCTCCTGTCACACATCTCTCTTGTGCATGGAGGGATTACAATGAAGCTATCCTTGCCTGATCACTATTTGAATTTTGCGCGCCTAAATTTTAGGAAGTATGTCTGAACTAACTTCGTACGAAAGATGTTGACAGCTTGATTTTATAATTAAATTCACAGTGGATAACGAAAGGAATAGTAAATTATAGGGCAGCAATTGTGATCCTTTATGATTACATCACTTAAAATAGGATCTTTGTTCCAAATTCTAAAATTGTTTTTTGTACAACAACTCGAAAGAGAGGTTAGAAGAAACATCTGTCAAAAGCGATTTGTTGCGCTGGTGCGGTACAAGGATGGAAGTGAAACAGACATATACAGATGAAATGCATATAACAAAGATGAAAATGTGGTGATCACACAAGGATAGCATTATACTACTCCCCTTGACGTAGAAAACGACAACAAATAGCTTCATGTTTAGTCACAGCTTTCAGTTTGAGTATTGGTATCTATTTATTATGTGATCTAACGTAAGAACTGCCCGATTTTAACTTCCCGATAGAGATTAAAGGGAGGTGGTACTGAAAGAGGAATAATAAACACGATCAACGGCAGCCTTGGATTACTGAAAATTTATCTTTTATACAATTTTCATCGTGTCAGTTTGTCGTCAATTTGAAAATTTGAATCTCAGTTAAACAAAAAACATTTTCAAATCTTCAAAAATACACGGTTTCTTTTGAGCGTGTTGTTTATGACTTTTTTGATATTGTACTTTATATTTTATTGTGGTGTTGTCGACGCAGTGACCCCAACCATAACTCTCACAATTCTTTTTTGCAGTAGAAAAACCTTTTGTAGTGATGATGATGAGACTCTACCTGAGCATAATAAATCATCACCAAATACCCCATATCGAATTTACTCCTGATTTTACGGATCGAAAAACATATCTTAGATAATTTATTTGTTAATTTTTCACGTTGTGTATACCAGTACATTTATCATCTATAGCTACGCCCAAAAAATTAACATTGTCAACGCTCGATATATTGTTGTTATTCAGCGACAAGGTTATATATCTAGGTCAAACTGTATATTTTTTAAGTAAAAACAGAGATATTTGGTTTTATTTTGGTTCAGATTCAAATTCAAAAATTGGCCCGAGAACAGAGATAACTTGAGATATTGAGAGCTGTTACTTCTAGATTCGATCTACTCCAGAGGCCGATGCCACCACCCTTGAATTTATTTCTGGAAAAAGATGTAGCAAAGCTATAAGTATCCTGGAAAGTTGAATGTTTCTGCACTTGCTACTGTACACCAAGTTTCGGTTAGACACAGAAATTTAATATTATTATACTAATATGGTCTCCAAAAAGGATATCAAATTTTGTTGTTGTGAGTGCTTGAATATTGCACAGCAGGTCAGGTCAGGTCAGGTCATATCCTAACAAGGACAATTTATGGCTACCAAGTTTTCAGAGAATCAACCTTTTACGAAAAAACTTATTAATGGGACCAAAATTCCGCGTCCATGACTGTTTCGGTCAGAGATGCAGATTTTGAAATTTTAAATGAAGAGTAGACTTCTGGCTTTTTCGAATTAAGTTTTTCACATGCCACATCATTGGTTGTATTCGAAAGATACTCGACCACATTATCTGTACTCGTACTTGTAGTATACTAATATGAAAAGTGGCTACACGTGCTTTGGCAACGCTAGTTAAAGGTGTTTTGGATGAATTTCCTACTATAGGCTGTGATTTACCTTTATTTAATCTTATTACCTTTTCATGTCGATTATCCTGTTTTTTAGGACTGTGTTTACGCTTTTTGTGTGTTACGAGAACAAAATTGTCATCTGGGGTGTTTTTAACAAGTGTTGAATTCTCGACAATATCGTTGTGTTCCGTTTCAAAATTAGTAAGATTTATCGATTTGTTCATCAGATTCACTTGTTTAACATGAATCAGTTGATAATTATTAGCCTTGTTTGAATTTAGTACAGTATTCACGATGGATGTTTTTGTGGTATTATTTTGTGCAGACCTATTATACACAATTGGAGGTGATCTTGGTGTCAACTTTCGAGATAGTTCGGATTTAATAATATTCAGTTCCGCTAATGGTGTGTTAAAGCCAGTGCTGATCTCATCTTTTGTTGCGAAAAGTTTTGTACGTTGATCCTGTTGTACCGCAGTGGCTTTCAGATAAGTGATCTCCGACCTTGATTCCTTTAACTTATTTTCCAACAGAGAAATTTTTGCTTCCAACTCCAGTGTGGTATTTTTTATGACTTTATTTTCCAAAACATCAGATGAGTCGACCGATCTTGAGTATTTTCTTGATCTTCCGAATCATCTGTAGGACATTTAAGGTCACTAGAAATTAACTTTTTCGGACATCTTGCCCTATACGAACAAGTTTTATGAAACACTGATTTACAAGAAAGGCATATAACCTTTTTTCTTGTCACTGAATATTTACAACAAATACAAGACACAATACTTTCGGGGACACCACCATCATCGTCGCCTGCCAGATTGCTTAGTATGTTGAAAATATTGTGACGAACTAAAAATCTACAAGATTATTAAACCGACTACTTTGAAATTTTAGGTTTAGCTTTAAAGCGACTCCAGTCAGAATATATTGATTTAACAATCTGAAAAATCGTAACTAAAATAAATTCAATAATAAATTTAATGGAATCTGACGGGTTATTTATAGAAAATCAACACGAAGCACTCGGAAATGTGTGATTAGACACATTTCCGCAATAACCTCGCAATAATAAGCGAGAATTAATTATTATGCAGTTTTGTACAAGATCGAAACAAAAATTGAAGATTTTATCTCAAAAAAAACTAA
Source organism: Zophobas morio (assembly GCF_036711695.1). Taxonomy (NCBI): domain Eukaryota; kingdom Metazoa; phylum Arthropoda; class Insecta; order Coleoptera; family Tenebrionidae; genus Zophobas; species Zophobas morio. The sequence goes on from NW_026972107.1 coordinate 22,978,047, forward strand.
ATGAATCTTTTGTGTATAGAACAACAATGTTTGTAAAGTTACATGTGCACATTACAATAAGAAATTAATCAAAACTAACAGCATTTTGCAAGGCTCTTTGGATCAATGTTCTCTAGTCTTCACATTAATTTTTTACTACTTTGAAATTATTCCCAAGTGTTCCTTCCATGCTTGAACGATATGCAAATTATTGTCTGCCAACATCCGCAAATTGAAATGACCAAGGCAGTGGTTAATTATTATCAATTCAACAAAAACTCTTACGATTGCTTTGCGATTTCATCAGCTAATGACAGTTGCAGAGAGCTTTCGAATAGCAAGATGGCATTTAATCGCTCACCAGTACATTCTACTGTTACCTCTAAACACCCAAAGCTGTAATTTTATTATTGAAAGCTATCGATTGCAAAATATGAAGTAAAATTTTTTGACACGGCGTGAAGGTTTCCGTTTCCATAAAGTAGTTAAATGACGTACCTAACTCAATTAATGCAGGTCTCCAATTAATCTAATTGCCACAATCATCAATCTCATCAATCAAACAACGTCGTTGTATGATCAATAAAGAAACTGAAGGTTGTGCCCTGTTTCATATTAACAGAAACCCAATATAAAGAGGTGCGATTGTCCCTGGACGGGCATTAATGAATACCGACAAACAGATCGCAATGTCCAGCCCATGATTCCAATGAATCCTGATAATATATACAGGAATTAGCATATTGAAGTCACAGAGGCGTAATCAGTGCAGGCAGTGAAGCGAAAGATTGTCTCCCTATAACATCAGCCGTCGTGCTGCTATTACTACTTGTTTTCTTAAATTTACCGTTGATTGCTCGGCATTCGATTAATTTAATGGAATCTGACGGATTGTTTATAGAAAATCAACACGAAGGACTCGGAAATGTGTCATTAGAGGAAGCCTGACCTCGCAATAATCAAGCGAGAATTAATTATTATGCAGTTTTGTACAAGAACGATCGAAACAAAACTAATAAGACGAACCGGGAAAGGCAACTAATTCCTTTCAATATTACGAGAAATGTGTGAGGAAATACGACATGTATCTCTTTGGGGTTATTTATGTGGTCTAATGAAATAGTAGCATCCCCTATACCCTCATGTTCCAGTTGATAGCAATTAACACTTCTAGAATAATTTAGTGTTTTTGAGGTTGCTATAATTACAACATAAATAATTTTTAGGCTCGGATCTTGCTTTCACCCTCAAATAAACAGAATCGTTTATTGTAACTGCAGCTTATAAATTAACTTAATAAAGTCACATTTAAGTTACGGTACGAATCAACTTCATAATATCAAAACGAGAACTTACGTTAAATATGCTTAGTGTCATGAAATTTCTCTTTGGATTTTTTGCAGCTGGTCTTGATATTTTTCAGCATTTTATTAAGCACAGGTGTTATTTCGTACTCACGTAAAACATTGTTATTATTTTTTAAATTATTATAATTAAGGTAATTTTTATAATTGGCATAAACAATCAAATCATTTTTATATCGGGTCATTTGCAAAAAGATGAGCACAACCTGAATTATTTTGCTTAAGGCGTTAAAAAACTGCGATATTATTTATACGGGATTTTACTTTAATCTTCTGAAATGACGTCGTCAGCTTTTTTAAAACGATATACAGAAACAAGAAATTTGAATTTTTTTATTCCGTTACTGTCCCATACTAGAATGAAATAATTCATTCGTCAAAATTATAGTAATTTTGTCACCAAGTAATTACCTATCCAGTTTATGTACTAGTAATGCGTAAACCTTTCATAAATCTTTTGCAAATCAAAGTGCCTATTAAAGGTGCAATTACACTAATCCGTTGGTAGTCGATCAGGAAGTGCAGCTGTTAAAGTTAAGCTTTTCTAACCTGTCCACCAAATTACTTTTTAAAAAATGACTGGAAGCTAGAATATAACAAGATCAGTGAACAAAGGTCGTTGTCACATATTTTATAGACTGGTCTTACCTGCTGCACATTTGGTGAGCCATCGATCATATGGAAAACTTGCACTTTCATTCGTTTGTTGCATGAGCTATAAACTACGAATACCTAATAATATTAGTTTAGTGTGTCCATAATCCAGTTTTTGCAGACAGGTCTGAGAGAGTGACACACCGAGCCGTATACACTTACGGGCGAATCAGAATATTATGAACTGAATTATTTAACTAGATATGTGTGGAAAATGATCTTAAGTAAAAATAAAAGCAGACAAGAAAAACTATATCCTATAGCATATTTTAGAAATGTTATAAACTTTTTAATTTTTTACCGTAATAGTTTTTAAAACTTAATTAATAAATATTGTGATACATAACTAAGCAGAGAAAACATATAACTACTTATTTATCTTTTTAGAAATTACATCACTGAGTTACAAATTTACAACACTGTTTTTTATATCACATGTTTGATTAACACGTCATGATGCTTAAAATAAATGCAGTGGTTTGGATTATGTGCACGCTATTTGCAATTCCATGTCATCAAACGTCGATTTTTAACTTCGAAGTTATAATATAAATTCTATTAGAATTATACGCAGTTAAACTCTCACGATGACGCTCTACTTGCAAAGTTTTGTTACCCGAGAATGTGAGATTAAATTTAAAACATAACACCTTTTTAGTTGGTCATTGTTGATTATTGTTGATATCTAGTTATTTCTTCATCTCTGCTAATATTCTTGAAGTGTCTGCGTGGTGATTTTGAAATTTATTACTGCATTCCGACGTTACAAGGAAAAAAGTCATCATTAATTTGTTTGAAAGACTTATCAAATATATCTAGATGTTGTTCTGGTAGTGATATTTGTCTTTTGTAAAATCGAATATTTTCATTTGTCATCAAATTATTGTAGAATTGTATGAAAAGAAATTACCGAACCAATCGTCCGGGTGACAAAATCGTGATAAATATTTAATCTGTTTGTAGTCAAATCACATGATCGAGACATTATCCTGGAAAATTGTTGATAATGATTAATTAAATAATTAAAGTTATTCTGTATAACTTTAAAAATTCATTCGAAAGAGGCATTATTATTTCGACAAGTGTAGGAAGTTTTCGAAAAATGTACTTTCCTCCAAAATTATCTTTTATATTATAATTTGTGGTAGGTATTCGTTTAAAAAAATATATACGGTACTATCAATCTATTTTCTGAATTTTATATTTATACTGTTACGTTGATCGGTGAATAAAATCGGCGTGGGTAAAACTCAACAATTTTATTTCTCAGTAACTCCAATTTACACGACTAATTATACAGCGATTATGTACAGAATAATTCCGACTCGACTGGAATGGATTCGACTAGAGTTCTCTCATAGTCTGGAGTTTGGACTATACTAACTGCTCCCAACGGTGGTTTCCCGTTTAAATGACAGCGCAGTCCTTCTCGAAGCTGTCCGCCACTGCTTCTAGGCTTATTCCGGAACACTCATCGCGACATCCGCTTCCAGGCGTTCCTCCGGTCGGCGCCACCGACAATGAGTCATCATCGCCGTAAACGGAGTGGCAGTATTTTTTACCAGACTCGAGGAAAATATTTTATTTCAGAAGGTTATTTCCTTTATATTCAAGTGGTCATTTCCGACTAGGTGAGGTAAAAAATTCTTGTTGGGTATTAATTTTTTTACTTTAAAGATTCGTGTTTTTTTCCTATACTTAACAAACCTTAACAAATGATCTTGGGCACATACGTTTCTTGTAACTTCCACCTTTACCACTTTACTGAATATTTTGATTCTAAGATAGCTCCTGTTGATATTCAATTACTCTTCTAACTCAAGCCGAAGTTTTTGAAGGACAGTGTCTAAAGAAAGAAACTTTTTGGTAAAACAGCTTTCCTTCTTTTAATGATGATTTATTTATAAAGACTTAAGAGATTCACGGAAGTTTATCTTTTTATTAGATTTTACACGTCTATTACAAATATTACGCATCCCGTTGATATTGTAGACAGGTTTATTTTCTTTGCATTTTTTTTTTCAATTATTGGTGTCGTTTGTATATATTGTTTAATATTTTTATCTATTCCCTTTTTGGCTGTATTGAACATAAAAGAAAATTAGAAAATACTGTTTTATAACATAGACAATCTTTTTATTCCAGTTTTCTGTCTTGGGCCTGTAAGGATAAGATGCTTCAAACAAAATTAGATAAGGCACTGGACTTAAATTTCTTTGAATGGATACCATCAAATTTCACACCAGGCATTTTAAAGATAAATATCCATAATTTATTTAAAAAACACATGTGGCAATTCTGTAGAGTCCAAGTCCGGCTATGTTGTTGTCATAACCAAAGTCTAACCCAACTCACTGTAGCCGAATAAATTTTATTTATTTTTTTGGGTGTATGTTCATTAAATGTGACCAAGATCTAACTACAAGATAAATTCCTTGGCAACAATTGAGCATTTAAAAAAAAATGTGTCAATATAAGTAACACACTGACCAGACGGTTCATTATCACTAGAGAGCGTGTTAGTGTTTCCACGAATACTGGAACATTACTAACTTGCATCACATCCTCGGCACTTTACTAATTCTTGAACTAGTTACATGTTCGTTTAGCAAAAACTTAATAAATAAGCTAAGTGGATAGTTATTGGGTAATATATGAGTTCATTGGCATATTTAAAACTCTAATCGCAAAACAAGTTTCTTACAGACAACACAGAAGCTAGTGGTCTCAATAAAAGAATTGCAGTTGTTCGTGCTTATTGTTATTATGGCTAAAGGCGCTGCAGATTATGAATCTCCTTTCACTTTTACGGAAGCGGTTGAGCTTAGAACATCAGACACTGATAAAGTCAATGTACCCACCTATAAACTCGCTTAATAGTAATTATCTTTTTTTAAGCATTGATTTTGTAGCAAAGGTCGGCCACAAAAGGAGAGCACTTGGATTTTGTTCAGTGTTTTTACCGACGGACGGCAGATTTTTCCGGGATACTTAGATCGGGTGATTTAATAATATAAACTTTGTTACAATTATTTTATTTTATTTTATATTTTCTACAAGGCACACACATACATATATTTACAATAAATACATACACACTGCCTCTTACATATTCTAACACGAACGGTTTATAAGTTAGTCTACTTATATAATATAAGCAAGTAAGAAAAGAACTGTGCTATATTAAAGAACACTATATTTTTCGTACGTTTGTGGTTTCAGTATTGCACCTAATTTGAGATAATACTGGGTGTAAACAAATATGATGTTTACTATCTTGTATTTAAAAAAATTCTGACAATGATTGTCAAAATGGCGTATACTCTTTTCGTCAGAAAATACATCGCTACTATGTGCAAAATTATTAATAATGTACAAAAAAAAATTGTCAAATTTAATAATCACTTTATCGTTAATCGTAAGAAAGTTTACACAGATATGCAAAACTTTAAACTTTATAAAAATGTTAATGTACAATTTTCCTATCTTGCGTTGTTATACATACATGAAAAATTTCTACAGATTAATCTGACGCTGAATATGTACATGTAAAGCAGTAACGCTATCAAGAGTAACTTTAAACAGTCATTTAAAAAGTAACTGAATTACGGGATACAAAATAGAAGGTATATACAGTTTGCCTCATTGTGCTTTTATGTACATTAAGTGAATTCTGAGCAACAATAAGTAAGTACTGTACTGAAATTGTAAACGCCTTCTGAGTGATCGAATTTTTGGTTGATACTCTTCATGCCCAAAATCAGTCTTAAAAAACTAACCGCTAAAATCGTAAAATAACTTGATATGCTCCACGATAATGGACGTTTTTATGTATCTTTGATAATAGAACTCAACTAACAATTAATATCTATACACTGTATTCGTTCAAAACGCTCAAACTTAATACCAATAATAAAGAGAAACATTGCTAAGCACTGTACGACTGAGCTAAACCCTACTTTCTGTTATCTATGCAAAATCTATCAGGTCGTACTTTATGTTTATGTTGCCGTGCTCGTGAAGAGCACGGAATTCTTGTAATACCCGGAGCGGTCCTGCAGCGGCGACTTCACGTCTCTTTCGACTTGTTGCTGGCGAGATTTTCGTTCCAGCTCGAGTTCTTGAGCCAAGGACTCTGAAAAAAAGAAGAGATCTTAGTAACGTACAATTAACGATCTTCGATGGTACGTAATAAATTAAAGCATATGAAGAATAAAGCATGTCATTAGCACCATTAGGTGGTTGTGATATGATAATAATGATAGAATATAGAGAAATTATTTCATTTTTATTCTAAGTACTTATCCAGATTAATTTGCTGTATAAACTACAAGTGCTAGAGACGCTCTTACTTTAGCAATAATCTTCATCTGTACTTTAAAATTGTTAACAACGTTTGCACGTTGTCAAGTTATCGGAGCCAGTGGACTGTAAATAATACGGTATTGTCGACGGATTCGGGAAAGATAACAAGCGCGTGCATTCTGGAAGTATGGGTCGTTACATTTAGATACTTATACGAAACCTGTTAGATTCTAGAGTTAAACCGTGTAGACAATTTTATAATGCAAAAGAGTAACTGTTTATATTTAAGAGAAAAAATAAAATGTATAAATTAGTATTATTATTTAGCTAATATTAAAACGTAAAATAATAGTTTCATTTATTTTTTTTAGGTATGACGTCATCAATTTTTTAGTGGGAATAAATATATTAATTCTGATAGGTACAGTCTAACAGAAATTAAAATGTAAGTTTGTTACCAAAATTGTATAAACTTTAGACAATCTTTGTGACAATTGCATACTATAAAAAAATGTACCAGTAAATTAGAAACAAGATCGTTATGCATAAAAAACGTTTTAGTGCCATTTTTTAAATTAGGTTTGTGGAAGTAAATATCTTATTTTTGATATCTACAACTTAACATTGATATAACTTTATTCTATTTCTAGTTTTTTGCACAAATTATATAGTACTTACTTCATCAGGCGTATTTTCAGTATAAATTTAGTTAATATTTTATTGTGATATTATCATCCGTTTTAAAGACATATGTTTGTGTTCAGTAAAAATTAACTAAATAATAAAAAACAAAAATATCCATTATGAGTTTATTTATTTATTTTTGGATAAACTTTTATATAAAACTGGACTGTTGGAATTTTTATTTTTACGAAAAGCAATGTCAAAATGGTGATTCAATCACAGGGACTAATTTTAAAATACAATTTGAATGCAATTTTCCAGTGCATTGTGCTTTTGTTGATCAACAAACCACTACAAATTATAAATTTTATTAGTAAAAAGACGTCAACTTCTAATTTACAGCTTCCAATATTATGAATCTTTGTGTGCTGCCAGAAGTTCAGACTGACTCTCATACTTCTGAGAGAAATATTAGCATCCAGCAAATTTCACAAATTACTTTCACTGATTACTTTTTTTATGATTTTCAGTTTTTAAGTAATTTTTTGCGTTTCTTACTTTTTTTATTGCAAAGTTTTACATTGTTTTTCACTTTTTCTACACCATTCATTTTTTGGGTTACTGTTAACATACTATATTTTAGATCTGAATTATCCTTCTTTATTTTTATCACGCCTTTAGGCAGGCTTTTGGTAATTATCTGTATTGTCGACAGCATTTTCATGCTTCAAAATTTTAGGTTTTTTTTTTTGCTGCGGTACAAGTCATTTTTGTGTTTTCGGTTAACGTATGCTATTTGTCAAAAATATAACGTGAAATTTTAATTATATTAAATATTGTATTTTTGACAGGATTTTATGGAAGTATCTATCTAATTTACAAAAAGTTGTAAACACTAGTTACTTTTTCATGGTGATTTTAACTGCTGAAATTATACCTACTAATTAATAAAATTTTAAGTCTATTACAAACAACCAATTTTTCTTTTTAAGACAAAGTTATAATGTATTTTGCCGTCCAAAATGTGTAGAGAATATTACCGTCTACTCGGGAGTAATCTTTACTTTTTTATTAAACTATCTATTTTTACTTCCCGAGCGTAAGCAAAGGAAGTATTGTAATCGAGTCCGTCGGCCGACTCTCTATTTTTACGTTTTCTCGATCTTTCATGACCCTAGAAGACGAAGAAATAGGTCTCCCATTTCCGTCTGCCTGTCCGTCTGTCCGTCTGTCTGCCGTCCCGGATTTTTATTAGACAGATAATCTCCGAAAGTACTGGACCGATTGTTGTGAAATTTTGTACTTATATTAGGAATATCATGTAGTCACGTCACTTCAAAATTGTACATAGTAAATGGGTCTTAAATTGTATAAAATAACATAGTCCTATACATGTAGTTTACGACTCCGAATTGAGTTTTTGTCCGAAACGTCCAGATTTTTGGAAAAAAAATCAAAATAGTAAAACAACATTTTGCAATTTAATTTTGAATCAGCTAACCTGAATGCTTTGAAATGTTGCACATGTTTTAAGGCTGTAAAGAGCATCATAAATCTTTAGTCAAAATGTATTTGATTATCCCTTCCAAAAACTTGATGACGTCAGCTTAAAAGTTTGCCGAATAAATCCGATCTAAAATGTATAAAATATGATGAGCCTGTACTTGTGATTCATATTTTTTGGATTTGCATATACAGGGTGACTCAAAAAAATTAATGAATGCGTAAATTTATTTTATTTATTTACTCAGGAACTACAAAACCGAATGCTTTGAAATCTTGAAGATGTTTTAAAGTTATCATAAGCATGGTAAGTTTTTGATCAAAATGTATTTGCTGACCCCCCCTAAAAAATTTGTGACGTCACCACAAAATTTTGCTGAATAAATCCTATCTAAAATGTACAAAATATGATGAGTCTCTTCTTGTGATTTATGAATCCGTTCATATTTTTTCGATTTGCATATACAGGGTGACCCAAAAAAATAATGAATGCGTAAATGTATTTTATTGATTTAATCAGGAACAACAGAACCGAATGTTTTGAAATCTTGCAGATGTTTTAAGGTTATAAAAATCATAATAAATCTTTAGTCAAAATATATTTGCTTATCCCCTCCAAAAAATTGATGACGTCAGCTCGAAAATTTGCCGAATAAATCCTATCTAAACTGTACAAAATATGATGAGTCTGTACTTGTGATTTATCACTCCATTCATATTTTTTTAATTTCCATGTACAGAGTGACTCAAACAAATTAATGAATGCGTAAATTTATTTATTGATTTACTCAGGAACCACAAAACCGAATGCTTTGAAATCTTGAAGATGTTTTAAAGTTATCATAAGCATGGTAAGTTTTTGATCAAAATGTATTTGGTCATCCCCCTAAAAAATTTATGACGTCATCACAAAATTGTGCTGAATAAATCCCATCTAAAATGTACAAAATATGATGAGTCTCTTCTTGTGGTTTATGATTCCGTTCATATTTTTTCGATTTGCATATATAGGGTGACCCAAAAAAATAATAAATTCGTAAATGTATTTTATTGATTTAATCAGGGACTACAGAACCGAATGTTTTGAAATTTTGCAGATGTGTTAAGGTTATAAAGAGCATAATAAATTTTTAGTCAAAATATATTTGCTTATCTTCTCCAAAAAACTGATGACGTCAGCTCAAAAGTTTGCCGAATAAATCCTATCTAGAATATACAAAATATGATGAGTCTGTACTTGTAATTCATCAGCCCATTCACATTTTTTGAATTTACATATACCGGGTGATTAAAAAAAAATGATGACTGCGTAAATTTATTTTATTGATTTATTCAGGAACTACTAAACCGAATGCTTTGAAATCTACTTCGAAAAAAAAACATAATAGGCATGCAGTCGTCACGTTTCCGACAGCGAGGGAAGTACTGTCTAAACTCTTTAGACCAATTTTTTTAGTTAATGTTTGTAGGTAAATGTAGGCAACCACCTCTTTCATCAGTTATGCTTTTGATTTGTTGGGGGAAGGTCCACTATTGAGAGATCAGATGATTTCGAAGCAGCTGTCTAGAAAGTATGCAAATGAAGTGACCCTTGTTATCGACACAAATTGTGTATTTACCTGAAGGTTGTTAAATAAAAAACTATCATACTGTTTTAATAAAAACGATTGTGTTCTGGTGCCAAATTAACATGTCTTAAATAAAAACTGTCAAATTGTGTATTTTTCGTTTTTGTTTGTTATTTTGCTTACAAATAGTTCTGCTGTCTATAGTATGCAAAAGTTAAACAAACATTAAATAACATTAAATTATTAAAAATTGAAAGCAATGGTGGTTCATTTGAATGAAATGTAATAATTTTATACTACAGAATATTCTTGGATTAGCCGTAAATTTTGATAAAACTGTCTCTTACTTACTTTTAAGATAAATAATAATTATAGTTGTTGCATCAAGTTGGGCATTTTCGTAAAAAATCCACTCTGAGTTATTTTTACCTTGTACTTTGAAATTGGATTAGTATAATACATAGTCTTACAACCTTCAGGTACGTAGACATTAGTTTAGAATGTAAGAAGTAAGATTTTCTTAATAATGTCTAATGATTTTTAATATCTTATGAGTTAAAAGAAAAATTCTCGTCGACTATTTACAACAAGCACAATTATTTTCTAAAATCGTCGATGCTTTTTTTCAGGTTTGAATAAAACATGTCGGTTTAAAACTGACTTTGTTTGAATAGCAAAAGATTAATCTAACTTTCAGTCTTGTCACACAAAGAAAGTTTTATTTCTATTGGAACAAAATTTTCAGAGAAAAACAATTAGTTTACACTGGCATTAGATTGTCAAATACTTTTTTCACAGTGAAGTTGCATTGCGAATATTATGTGAAATTTAAATTATGAGTTAGAATACACTACTTATTTTTACGTATTCTTGTTAGCTTCTTCCTAGTCTTTATAACCTTATTAGTTTATTTTTAAAATTTTCAGCGTTGCCAGATTATTCCATTTTTGTTGCACTTTCATTTTTTAGCACAAAAAATCGCAGTAACTTTATTTCTAAGTTCCGTGTTACAATATTTCATGGAGAGATAAACACAGGGACGCACTTTGTTATGGTAACAATTAAATAACATGTTAATTAAATAAAACTTTTCAATTTTCAGATACCGATAGTTCAGTTTTTCCACCCTGTATTTTATTACCGTAGCTTACCCTATTTTTTGTGCTCTTTCTTTCAATGCCGGTGTCTGTGTGTACTTTAAAGAACTAAAAAATTGAAATAACTATCAACTCTAAATACAGAAAATACTTAACAAAACAAAATAAAATGAAGTAGTAAAAGACGGGTTTAGAATTAGATCCCTGTTACTGGAAGTGAACAGAGTTCGTATTTTCTATATAACGCTGCGACACAACTTGAAAATAAAACGCCGATGAGCGTTACAGGTTTGAAAGGTAAGATAATTTTTAATTTTTAATTAAGGATGCTCTCATCAGCAACTGTTTGAAGGGAAGCACATTCTTTGCTTTTAGCAGCAAAAACTATTGAACAGACAAAAATAACTGAAACTCTATTTAGTTCTACTTAAAACTTGACAGTCGTTATTCCTTATAGAATATTTATAAGCAAAATTTGCTAATTTCTGTCTGACTCTGTACCTAGGGTCCCAACCCGTCCGCAACAATCAAAGATTAATCATCCCCAAAATAAACAGGACAAACTCGATGCCGACTTATAAAACTTCTTAATTAAAACCGGTGCCGTGTATCTAAAGGATTAAGGAGGGCACTTGCCGACTCAACCGTCGTACTTCACCGATTCAAACGGCAAGTGACAACGGCACAACGAGGCGAGAAATTGCAACAGTAAAGATAACATCGTGCTAAATAGCCGCGGGCCAGAATCCCTGTTCGGGATAATGGCATTGCCGCCTAGCTAAATTAACTCCCTTCGACTGTGCTAAGCGGTTTGTCCGTCTGTCCGTTTGTGCCTCTTGTTCCACCAGTCCATTTAAATAAAGCCTATTACGTCACTGCCAGATTAGGAAACTAGGTATAGGTTTGGCCGTTTCTGTCTATTATCTTGCTCGTTTCGACCGGAAATGAGCAGATATAGGTATAACGTATAGTGATGAGTGCAGGGTTGGAGGGTGCGATGACTTTGCAGTTCACCTAGATAAAATTCATTCGAACCAACTAAATCTCGTCTCTTATTTGTGTGTTAAATTGTAAACAGAATTATGTGCTAAACTAAAGAATTTGTTTTTATTATAAATAGATTTTTTACATATATTTGAATGGTTATGTTACATATCATAGATTAACCTTTAATGAAGTAACGTTGATGATAACGTGTGTTTATAACAACCTCTAAAATGTTATTATGTGAGTGGATATTAACTTCTAATGCCGCCTACATCTAATATTGAAACTTGAATTTAACGTTGTTGTAGCAATATTCTGGTTGGACACTTCCTAAATTTAATGTTTCTGCCATGTCAAACATTTTCTGTATACAGGCAACAACAGAGGCAGAAAGCTTGATAGCTGAATAGTTGAAAGACTGACAGTCAAAAACTGCCGAATTTAACAGCTGCTGACGAAAATATACATAGCATATTCAATTATTTTTGGTTAGGCAAGGTATTCACTGGAGATTTATAATACAAATAATAATCTCAGAATCTATGAAACCAATTACTTCAAATCATCGTGAAGACTGTAAAACGCAAATTGGAATTGATCTTCTCTTAAAAAAATTCCTATAAATTAAAGACAGATAGGTGTGAATTATTAAACTGCAGGTAAAAAAGCATGCCATGCGTTCGTTTCAAGTGATTTTTCCCTAATAAAATTTTGTGATGACGTCATCAATATTTATGAAGGAACAAATAAAAAATTTGGATAGGTACGTACAGTGTTTTCAGAATTTCAAGCAATGAGATAAGACGTTTTTCATCTAATCAGTAAAATAAATTGCTTTACTCTTATCTTTCTTAAAACACCCTGCTTAAGCATTTTTGAAATGCCTGATAAATGAATGATAAACTTTACGTGTAGATATTTTGCGCATTTTAGACAGAATTTATTCTGAAAAATTTTGAGATCCTCCTCAAAATATCCTTAATGTTATTTCAAACGTTTAATATGTCCTATAAGTAGTCTAAATTATATTCAGATCTATTCTGATATTCACTTTTTTTACTTCCCGAGCGTAAGCTAACAAAGTACTGTAGTAGGGTCCATCCGACGAATGGCTACTTTCATGTTTTCTCGACGTTTCATAAGCCCTGCAGTATGAACCAATAGTTCTCCCGTTTCAGTCTGTCTGTCTATTTATTTGTCTGTCTGTCATTGAGTGTACTGATTTTCATCAGACAGATAATGTCCGAAACTACTGGATCGATTGTAAAATTTTGTATATGTACTTATATTGCATAGTAAATGGGGTTTAAACTTCATAAAATAATATACTCCTCTTCTTGTGGTTTATAAATTCGTCTTGGTTTTTTACCATAAACTTTGTACCTGCAAAACCGTATGCTGTGAAGCCTTGCAAACAATGTTTTAAGGTTATCGTAACAAGGTATATCGTTAATAAAAATTTATCCGTTTATCCTCCCTTCCCCAAAAATGGGTGACGTCATTTCAAAATTTTACCGAAACAATCATATCTAAAATGTGCAAGATATTATGAGTCTACACTCTTGTTGATTATCAATGCAATTAATATTTTTTTAATTACTGGGTGACTGAAAAATATGAGTAAAACATTTTTCTTTTTCAAATCAAGAACTACTCACCCCATTTTCTTCCAAATTTAGGAATATCATCTTAATTTATCAGAAGTTAAGTATTGAACTTTAAATTCTTCTTATAATTAAAAAAAAAAGCAATAGGTATACAGAAACGCCATATAAAAAAATTGTGTCGAAATTATTTTTATTTTCGAAAAAGGGCAAAACAGTATATGATGTCTACACTAACAAAAAGAGTTTCACTTTAAATTTTCAAAAATAATAATATTTGAAAATACCCAATAAACTCCAAAAACAGAAATTTTGGGATTTAACGGAGCTTGTTATGTGAAAACAATTTGTAAATAATCAATTAATGGGCACTTTTTATTATAAATTTCTACCAGCACATTGTTACACCAGTAGACGTATTCTTTAATATAAGGTTGACAAAATGTGAGTCAGAAAAAAGAAGAAAATCTGGGAAAAATATTAAAAGACACTCAGTTTTCCCAAAAGTTATTTTTTTTCTAAAGCACTTTTATAAATTTTGGAATGGGAGTAGTACAGAAGAAAAACACGTACGCTTATTCCAGTATGCCAATGACGAATCAGTCGCTCCTGTTATAATCGGTAAAATGTATCTACTGTATTATATACACTGTTTTGGAGATCTCATCTGCGGAAAACTGTAAGAAATAAAACAATATTACTAAAGTACGAGCGACAGTACTTCTCTGAATTTTTAACTATATATACTGTATGTTTATTTAGTTTTTTTTAGAGAATGTTCTTTTAACATCATGGAGAGAATGAGTTAAGAAATTGTATCTTATGTGCCCTAATAAATAAATAATAAAACTACTTGGATGTTGTAACGGTCGATTTTTTAAATTTCTGCTCTAGTTGGTCATGACGCTTATATTAGCTGTTTCAACTGCATTGCTGCCATACTCGCCATAGCCAACTAGAGAAAAAATTTAAGAAGTCACACGGTAGGGAAATTAAAAAGGAACCCATGTGATAAAGTGTTTACTATATTTTTTCAAGAATAATCCTATTTAATTAAAATTTTTACTGACGCCATCCATTTTTATGGGAAAAAGCTACTATTTCTGATTAGTGTGCTAGTGTTTTACCATCTCCATGATCACTGTAACCGTAAGGTAATTTCGAAGGTTACCCCACCAAAATGCTTACAACATACACGCACCTAAGGAAGGGTGCTATTCTACTATTTTACCTTTTGCAACTTTGTAACTAATTTGCTATCATTTCTTTTCCGTAGGTCTCAGTTCTCTGTATCTCTATATTTTCACGGACGGCTAACCAGCACAGGTCATTTTACACTCGTCACTAACCCTGTCGTCCAACTTCTAATAATCACATAATAAAATTATAGTGTATGTAAAAATAACGTTCTGAGTATACATAGGTTCAGTTTGGCATCAAATAACTGCAAATAAAAGATATTGTCTGTAATAGTTGTAAAAGTTTGTTTAGATGAAAGCACCTCAGCCGTTCACCTAATCCGTTATTTCACCGGCTCATTTTGCATCTATATCATGTCTATCATTTGTTGTCTTGAACAAAAACAATTTTTCCTACGAAATAATGAAGTGTTTGTGGAACGGTTCCTTGCACTGAACGGGTTCATCCGTCAACAATATAAAGTAATCGTAGAATAAAGAAGACACGTAATAATTGATATTTGAGAAATTTTAATTGAATGCCGCATTTGAAGTGAGCGCTCTGGTAATAGGCCGGCTATGACATGGCGATATCCGATAATAAGTTCCATTCCGGTCGCATCGAATCACGTAACTAATTAAGGTCCAAGATGCATATGTGTATTAATGATGTAATTAGACACGCGCTAACTATTATTATTACAACTTATTATTATTCAGGTTCCAATGGTATGCCTTTAAACGGATAATAATTGTGCATTATCATACTCTTCTCTGAGCATTGTTGACACTTCACGGAATCACGAAGAGTATGAAACACGCAAGAATGTGAAATATCTGAAAAGTGGTTAACACAGTCATGCGGCTTTTTATTAACGCAAAAACGACCAAAAAATCGATCCGCGCCAAAGAACCATCTGATGGTATTATTTGCCTTGACCACTTGTGTGGTATATTCCACAAAAAGCTCTAACCTTGGAGGGAAGCAACAAATCGGTTTATTACAATGTTAGATGCGTATCTTTTACTTCTGCGTATATAATTTCTTTGAACTTGAAATTCCAATTGTATGGAGTTCATCCTTATCAAATTTGTGCGGTACTCGTGTATAAGATTAAACTCTAACACGCGAGGGAGAGACACCTAACAATTTTCCATTTATTTAGTTACAGTAAAATGACTTCACTTTGTAGTCATAGAATTCATCTCTGATTTCACACAGCGACAATAATATCTGAATTTAAATCGTTTTGCCGCTGGCACCGTGCACAGGACGACCCTCAAAGAGGGTCGCAAACGCAAAATCAAATTATCCTTCGAGAAATTTCTTGTATGCTGAAACAGAAAAAAGTAAACAAAACGCTCATAATTGGTTTTTGGATGTACGGTTAGCCAAGTAGTGGTTCTGGATAACAAATAAACACGTCTAGTTTAAATTTCAGGCTAATTTATTTTGTCTGAATAACTCTTAAGTTAAAATGACTGCACTGAACGTTGCAAAGATGAGCAAGCAAAAAATTACAGACTTTAAACCGGTGTGTACTGACCTATTTTATTGTCTACGATTTACCGAAAATACCTTAACAACTAATATTTTTATGGGACTACTTATACAGGGTGGTCCACGAGTAACAAGTGTTAAGGTTACTATGTTTAATGCCCTAATTGTAATTATAATAATATCGAAGATAGTGCTGAAAATGTATTTTGGGTTGCGTTTCAAATTCATTCAGGCTCTTTATTACTCCTGGTCCACCCTGTATTTTGATATATCATTTAGAAACTTGAAAAATGAGTCACAGTTATGATACAGAACTTTTCTCGCCTCTGAAGCACATTCATTTAAATCTAGTTCTTCATCAAATTGTAAATTTTATTATTTTGGTCATAACATGTTTTATGTGTAAAATAAAAATAACACTGCTAACATGTACTACATGTATTCCCCGGATTTTTGGAACATTCTCAGTAAAAGAGTTTTAAACATTAGTCTCATGTTACTAGACAAAACTTCCCTCAAACCAAAATGCCAAAATTTATTGGCATTCCGCTGCAACTAGTTATCTGAGGTATCGAGATTTACCGCACGTTTCTCGTATGCTAGTATAAATGTAGTTATACAACTTTAACTTTTTTTGCGAATACTGCCCCCCCCCCTTAGAGTAAAAAAAGTAAAGGCGGATTCATAAGACACAAGTATAAAAGTATGCAAATTTTTTACGCGATCTCATCAAAATGTCGGTGTGGTTTACTGGACAAATTTTGGTTGCCGTTTTAGCATCTACCCGATATTCCTGACATACATGTAAAATTTGAGAAAAATCGGTCTGGTAATTTCGGCCAAGTTTTCGTTTATTGCTGCAATTTTACTTTCTTTGTTTGACTTGTAGCGTTTTGAACATCCAGATCAAGTTGTTCTAATTTTCTTGGAACCGATTGCCCGTTCATTTCGTCCGTAGAAACAATAAGTTCCCGTCTGATAGTTCGCATAATGCGTAGGTTTATAATCCATAATAATCCCGCGTGATTAGAGCTAATTCAATAGGAATCCTTTCCTTGGCGAACAATAGTTTTAGAGTCGGTGAAGGCACGTAACGTAGGGTTCCGGTAATGGGTCCCAAGACGGCGATGCGAGACTTGTCCGGACTTGCGGTCGGACTTGGCCGGAGTCCGGTCCCCGGGCGCGTGGACAAGAGGAAGCCGGCACAATATTAACTAATTACCTATTCATTACGGCTTAAAGTGGCAAGTTGGTCCTGAATTATTCCCAGCTCCGGAGGCCAAGTTCCGGAAGTGAGGTAAGACGCAGAAGCTCGCCGGAAGCCTCTCTAATGGATGCCCAACTTACTACACCAACTTCTATGCTTTATTAGGATTGATTGGTTCCTGATATCATCGCACTTACCCGAACTTGGATACGATGAAACGGAGAATTCGTACACCTCCGGAGACAATTAATTATGCGAGTAGACCGCAACTGTCTGCAACTATTTTTCGCGAAAATTTCAAAATGAAAATTTCTTAAGAAATTCAATATTCCGTACTTCTAAGACATTCGTGATGATGAAATGATCTCAACATTGCTTAAAATTATATTAACTACAAGAATGCAAATTGGTGTGTGTACAAAGTATCCAAGGTTTACTTTCATCACTATAAATTACTAGTAAATTCTTTAGAACCTAATCAAAAGTTAAATGCAAGCTCATGTTTTTCCCAAAAGTAATAAATGATTTTATAGTAGCCTAGAGTTCGACATATTTGCTTTTTTCCAAAAATATTAAAGTTTGATTATGATACCTGTTATTTATTGTTTGATAGGTAAGTAAAAGTATTGTTTCAGTTATATTAATAAATTTTGTTTGAAAGTGGTAGAACTGTCACCCCACTCCACACTTTTCTTCCTGGTGTCAAAATTGACATAGCTGATGTCATAACCTAACTTCCTTGACCGTTTCTATTGCCGCTTCAAAGTGACATAACACCAAACATTTCGATTAGGCTTGGCCAAAGCATTACAAACAATTTTTCAAAATTAGTAATTCTATTATCAGTTCAAACAGTACTTTTTGATTACGCCCTATAACAAACAGCTGGATGCCTAGGATAAACAATCAAGGCGGATTCATACACCACTAATTTATAAAATTGAAATAGCATTTACCATGCACAATTTTGAGATGATGTCATCAAATTGTTGGTGGAAATAATCAGACAAATTTTGGTTATTGTTTTACCATCTACGATATTGCTAAAATACACATAAATTTGACAACAATAGGTCTGGTAGTTTCGGAGATAATATCGACACAGATGACAGACGATAGATAGACATGCAGAAACAGAAGACCTATTTTTTATACTCTAGCGGTCGTGAAACGTCTATAAAACACGAAAGTAGTCATTTGCCAAATGGACCCTATTACAATACATCCTTAGTTAACGCTTGGGAAATAACAAAGAAAGACACCAAAATTATAGCAAACATTGTTTAATATTGTTGTGCACAAGATTAAACTGGATTTTGTGTTTGTAATTTTTTTATTTTCAAAATAGGAGTAATAAATAGGTAATGTAAATTTGACGTTTGATGATTGACACCCCGCAGATTTCCTTTGTTATGCTTTTGGTTTTAATTTGATCGTTTATGCATATTACACCCATGATATGATGGTGTTCTGACTCAGCATTTAATAATGTTTTAAGAAATTAAAAATATCAACATTACAAACAAAACAATGTGTTAAGTAGCTAACATTATTTATTCGTTAACGTAATTGTTTTCTTTGTAGAAAGTGTCTTCAGGTACTTTTTGTTTGTCCTTTCGGTAAGTGTGGAGGATGGATGTTTTATTTTAATATAAAAATTTGAACAAAAACTAAAAACCAAGTGATCAAATGAAAAATTGCAGATGTTTGATAAACTTGGTAACTTGGTAACCTTCCAACATAACTAACTATAAAGTATCATTTTACAGAAGAATATTCAACAGTTCAACAGATAAAGTTAACATTAATTCACTAATATTATTTAAAAATAACTATCTATGAATTTCTTCTATCTGCCAACTTATTTGTTAATTTCTTTAAGTCGGTTTACTGCAATTATTCGATAATTCAATTAAATTCGCAGTTTGAAAAGTTCCTTCACAAGTGATCCCGATATTCCTCCTTTCTTTATTAAACTGTGTAGTCCATTTCTTACTCAACCTATTACCATTATCTTCCTATATTCGTTAAAAACAGCAGTTTTCCCTAAGATTTGGAGATATTATTCTTTTATACCCTTTACAAATCTGGAGATAAATCTGACATCGAACATTGCAGACCAATATGCTCATTATCTAGTAGAGTTAAAGTTATATATATATTAAAGATTATATTTTTATTGATTTAAGAAAAGCATTTAATAGAGTTGACCATCCAATATTATTAAGAAAACTTAAATTGTTTGGCATAAACGGTAATTTTTTAAATTGGATTGCATCTTATCTTTCTAATCACTTACAGGCTGTTAATATTAAGAATCGTCTACCAAAATAATTCGAAGTCATATTAAGAGTTCCACAGGCTAGCCACTTAGATCCAATTCTCTTTCTGTTATTTAGTAATGATACTTCTTACTAACTGGAACACTGTTTCTACTTAATCTTTGCTGATGACTTTAAAATTATTACAGTATAAATACTTGGGATGGTTCCTAAATTTCAAAAGGATATTAACAACAATAAGTACTTATTATATTTTGAAAAATGTAAAATTATTACTTTCACTAGAAAATCTCTCAAGATAATATTTTAGTACCATCTAATAAATATTCCTCAAAAAAGAGTAAACTCTATATCTGACCTAGGTATAACCTTTGATTCGAAACTTTAATTTGATAAACTATAAACAGTATACTTCAAAGCGCGTTCAGGCTGTGTGGGTTTATAAAGCGTTATTGTAGAAAATTTTTAAAATTATTATTATATATGTAATGTGTATGTATATATATAATTCATTTATACAAAACGTTAGTTTTACCGAAAATTGAATGCTGTAATATGATATGGTTTCCGTTTTATAAGTCTAGCACAAACCGTATTGAGAGAGTTTAGCAAATTGTGAATGTTTTGCTTTATTGATAAGAACACCTATAGTTAGATATACAGAACGGCTTGATTTAACAGGTCTGAGCTCTCTACAGTAACGAAAATACATCGGGGCCATTAAATTTTGCTATAAAGTATTTCCAAAAGTAAGGAGATATTTTCTATCCACTACAACTGGACAAATTATGTGCAGATGTTATCTCCAGAGCGGTCAATTTATATTTTCAGTCCATAGATTTCTTGTTCAGGCTTAGTTAACTTTTTGATTAAACGTTAAGCTCTCGAAAAATATTCTTGTTTAAATTTTGATATTACTATCATCTTTTAATTATCATAGCGTTTTCTTTCTATTTGATAGTTTAAAAAAAAAATTGCTGTTGTCCTAAATGAATAATTTTCATATATTTTCACTATTGATTGTGTTTGTATCTGTATTTTTTTTATCGTTGTTTTTTCATTGATTTTGCTTTATAAGGTTTGTACTGCTAGATAAAAACTGGTAGTAAATAAGTAAGTAAATAAATAAATATAAGTTGGATCGAAAACTGTATGGTTGCTTATCTGCATTAATAATCCTGTGAGTAAAAAAGTCACAATATTTCATTTTCATGTTTGAGTTTTTAACAGTGTATAAATCCTATGACATAATGGGACATTAATTTAATTTTACATTTTACCTTTCAGCTATGTAAAAGTTGCAATTTATTGTTATTATGCAAAAAATCGTTAATCACAGGTACGCGCATTGTATTAAAATGCATAACCACCATAAAACAACCCTTGACGTGCTTCTAGGCAATGTTAGCAGCCTTGATTCCTGCCACGTGGCCATAGTTGCAAAGCTTATCTCGGTAATTTCTTTTAATTTCATTTTTATTACCATACGCAGAATATTCCTTTAAAAAATTCTCATTATAAAATTACACCAAGAACATGTAAGGCGAAACGCTACGGTAACTTGTAAATGGAGGGTTATATAGTTTAAAATTTGCATGGTCAGGTAGTTTCAGGTATACACGTACAAGTTGTGTAGTGAAGTTTCCAAGTTTCAGCGGTCGTTACGATTTCATCATATACAATTATTGCAGTTTGTAGCGTAGCTCAGTTGAGCAAGCACATCTTAGCATGGCATCAATTGTTTAAAGTGTACCTGAACATATTTGAGAAGCTCAAATTTCAATATCGTCGTAGCGCAAGCGCTCGTATTAACATCCATCCGTCCACTAGTGAATAAACAAGAGCGATACCATAAACATATTATGTAAACAAGGAAACTCCGGGGAAATTATACTGCAACGTAGTAAGTTAGCAGGAACGATATCTCAAGAGTGTCGCAGGAACATTTCTCAACAGGATCAAGTCGGTACACAGATTCCAAGGCATGCTTAGAATTCATGGACTGCAGTAGGCGTTTGCAATATTAAGGTCGCAGATAACTGACTTGAATATAAGGGAATGGTAATGAGTTATGACAGACGAATTGACCACAAAAATTCCACGCTGCTTTGCCTAACGGAGAATTTGAAGTTTTGAAACGAAATTAATAACATATATGTAAAAACTCAGATTATAAATAAGTTCTAGTTTTTTATTAACAATAATATTTAGCTGTTTAAAAATAATTGAAGAGAAACTGCAGTAAACGCGTTTTTTTTTTCTTTCCTTTGATACAAGTACCCTAAGTTAGTCGAAAATTTAGTTCTGTGTGAAATATCCTTGATTATATTAATCAAAATACTTAATTGGTTACATATGTCAGTCGTTCCGAAACATTTTTTTTCTTTCTGCCATATTATGATAAAAAATAATTAAGGGAAGCTGTGATCGACGCATCTAGGGCATGACACATACAAATGAGTTAAAAGCTTTCGTGTAATAATTACATCACATAATTTGATGTTTCTAAAACAGATCAGCTGAGATCACTATTCATAATAATAATAAATATATACCTATGTTAATATACTTACAATGGTCTATTTAGATATGTCAAAAATTATATCAATCGAAATAAGACAGATATAGTTACAATCGTTAACTTAATTTATTAATTTAACAAAATAGATACGTTTTGAAAAACAAATTGTATTTCCAAACAAATACAAAATAATGAAAATAAATGATTATTATAAATTCATATGAATATAATTCACTATAACCCATTAAGGTTACAGACATTCTTATTAATAATAATGTCATCGAGTTGACTGTCAATCTTTTACAAAAAACACGAAAGACGACTTATACCTATATTATTTGTTCTATAAGTGTATGTTAATAATAAAAGTAACGAGGTAACACTAAATATAGTGATTTACTTACAACCGTTTTTTTTTTTTCATGTGAGTAACTGTCTTTCTGAAGAAAGCATTTTTTTTATTTATTACGTCGTATTAAACTGCTTTTGTTCGCAAAAAAGTAATGTTACGTTTACTTTAGAAACGTAATTGCCCATAGCACCGTTAAAAAAAGGGGCAATAAATTGCATCAAAAGAAGTCATAATTACAAAAGCCTTATTCTAACAGACAAAAGCTAACAGGAAAGTGTTTTTTTTTTGTAAAAAACACTATATGAGTAATTTATGTCAGGTATAAATGAAATAAAAGCTTTATTGGGCACTATTGTGGGGTTTGTTCAGCACGAAGCGTTGTCTCACTTATATAGTTACACGAATGTGATAATAATGTGTTACTTCATACGTAACGTCCCATAAAATTTTATCTAGGACTTCAAAACTTGTTAAAAAGCAGTTTATATATTGAAAAAAGTCTGCTAATTATTGTATTTAGTGTGGTAATGTAAGTGATTAACTAACTCATCTGAACACAAATCACTCTTGGGGACGAAGTAAGTGTAGAATACAGGACATCGTATATGCATCGCACGAGCAACATTATTTGTAATTGAGTCACCTTTGGAAGGATTTAGCATGTCGATGATTAAACATCTTAATAACTATTTAAAATGACCAATACAATAAAAAAAAATGTCGAACAATTTTTAAAAAGAGTTTTAAACAGGGTCACATAAAAAGTCTGCAGGAGTAAGGGCCCAATATTCTTTGTATTTCGATTACTGATCCGGTTGTCAAAAAACTCCCGTAACATTGCTACTGTGGCCTCGTTTTGTCGAAAATAACCTGCTTCCATTTCATTTTCGTGAAGTTCTGGGATAAATTTCTCCAAAATATCTTGCTGATATCTAACACTGATTAGGTCATCTTGAAGCGGACTACACTGAACAAACATTTTTTTTTCTCCAACAACCAGTCATCAAATATGTCCAAGAACGAATGAAAATAGCTGGAAAATTGAATTTTCGCAATATTGAAATTATAGTTTTTAGGATGCCATCAAAAAATATATATTACTAAATGCTTTTGTTCGTCTTCAAGTTAATTAACAGGGATTTGTAATAAATAGAGAGCGGCCAGGCTGTGTTAATTCATAGGTGTGCACATTTTTGTTCGAACTCTATTCAAGGTCGAGTATTTGCTCGAAGTGTGCAGTAGGTACTCGACGCCTATCACAACTGAATTATTATTATATATTATTGAATCTGAATGCAATATAGTCGGGCAACTAATTGATCGATACCGTATCGCACTGTTCGTGTGACTGCATGTTCTGACTCCCACAGTTTTTAAACGGACCAGTCTGCTCTTTAGTAATAATATTCAATAAAAAATACTATACTGTCCCTTTTTAGAAATTAAATTTTAGCAATAAAATCAAAAACGCTCAAAATTATGGCATTTTTTTCTGATTAATTAAACTATATTTATTTCAGTACGTTTACTCTATGGAAAAATGACCCGAAAACGGTTGTTAAAAATGCATTTTGTAGGTAGAAGCTATTTTTTATTTGTGCGATTAACAAAAAATCCGTTCATTATTGTGAGATTGTTTAGTTCTGAGAAATAAAACTCGGAAAATCATGCAACATAATATACACAAACTACTACTAAATTATATTTTCAATTCGAATAAAATGTGTAATCGAAGATGATGCGTTAAAAATCATAAGAAAATTTTAGGTTAACAATAATATAAGTTTTTTTGCTAAACATACATTGATTCAAAATTGTTTAACACATATGAAAAATGTCGGGTTAATTGTGAAATATGTACTTTGCGTTGAGTGCATATTTCCACACCCTTAAAAATTAATTATAAAATTATCGCGATATAGTGCAAGAAATATGGTTGGATGATACAAAATTACAGGTTCATTTGCCAAGAAGTCTCGAAGAAAAAAATAACTGAAAAAATAGAAGGGCAATCAGAACAATTATTGAAAAAAATGCATAGGCCAACTTATTTGAAGTTAAGTGTGGAGTGAGAATATCACAGAGAGGCCGACGAAGTCGAATTTGATTGTTATAAAATAAGTTTATAGGTTTAAGAAACGAAGTATATGAGTGAAATCTGTTTTTAAAATTCGCATTTTTGTTTCAGGCCATGGAAAAGCCAATTTTGACGCAACGGAAAAAGAAAAATAGAGTAAAATAGGCAAAAATCGTAGGAATTGGACCTTTCAGCATTAGAAAGCATTACAAAACATGAGACGTTTCATCCTGACTGTCCAAATTGAAGCAAAGAAGACTTTAAGAAAGAATTCTAATACTCTATTCCCAAATTTTCGGGAAAATGGAATGAACCGTTCTTGATATACTTAATCAATAAAATAAATTGACTCATTCATTAATTTTTTTTAGTCACCCTGCACTAACAATTCTAAAATATATGAAGCCAATGAATTTATCCGGCAAAACTGTGAGATGAGTCATCAGTTTTTTGGGGTGTATAAACAAATATATTTTGATTAAAAATTTACCATGCCTACGATAAATTTAAAACGTCTGCGAGATTTCAAAGCATTCGATTTTGTAGTTTCTGATTTAATCAATAAAATAAATTCACACTTTGATTAATTTTTGAAAGTATGAATGAAATGATAAATCAGGAGTATTTAGATAGGATTTATTCGGCAAAATTTTGAGATAACATGATCAATTTTATATCATCCACATGATATTCCTGATACCTTAGCTTACGCCCGAGAAGTAAAAAGAAATCTGAAACAATAAAACTAAAAAGCATTAGAAAGGGATACGAAAACCTATAACAACAATTTTGTGTCCAAACTGTCGCCTTTCCGAATCCAAAATTTTTTGTTTAGGTAGTTTTGGTAATATTTGTAATCTGTTGTGAGACTGTAAAATATGATTTTAACAAAGCAGCATTATTTGAAGTAGCATTCTCTGAAATTTGAAACACTTAAAAGTTACATACCGAGGACGATCTGAAGATCAATCTTTAAGAAATAGAAAAGTACTAGCATAAACAAGAGAGAATGATTTTGGCTAAACCTTAAATTCTCGCTAGTAACTTTATAATAACTGAACTGCTAAGCAGTAAATATTTTTTTGCGAATAGGTTGGTTAATGGTTTCGGATTGTACCACTAAAAGACAATGGTATACTTTGCACTGGTGACTGGGTGCAATTAATTTATTTTTCTTGGATGGTGAACTGTTTTTGACACACAAGACACAAGCGAGTTTGAATAATCGAGAATACTGGTACGAAGTAAACCCATACGTCGCCCCGATACGACGCTTATGGGTTTTCTAGTATGTACGGCGATGCTCGAATAGAGAAAAGCACGGATGCGGTACCGGAAGTCTAGGTAGATGGCGGACCCCAGAACAACTTCGAAGGTGCCGTTCGCGAATTCTCTAGAAGAACGAATCGCGGTTTAAATAGGGACCAGAATATGAATATAATCAAATCCACAGTCGATTAATGAGTACTTGAACCAGAATTATTCGCTTTATATTTTCGATGTGTATAAGTCGTATAAATTTGTATTACTGAAGAATAATTGTTGAATTTTATCCACGCCTATTTTAATTGCTGATTATCATAATAATACTTTATCTCTTCATTACTTTGCTGTAAATATGTAATGGGAAAAGTATTTGCTATTAGGGAAATATATTAATGTAATGTAGGTACTCAATTCCGTTTTCTCGTATATATTTAATAGGAATAATTTTTAAAAAATAAATCAAAATAAATATGATGAAACTAAAATTACCTTAATATTATTTTGTAAGACTACACATCTTTATTCTATGAAATATTACTTCTAAAAATATTAGAGTTGCCATCACATACACCAGAAAGATTTCATATATATACCGGAAATTTATACCTGATTTTTAATGTTCTTGATTCTTGATGTTAAATTATTTTAAAATATCTAGAGCAGACAATTTTTTTTATTCACATATAGGTTGACGCATTATTAACATACTCGTATGATTACACAACTCGACCGCCGCCTTGTTAGCGAACTTCACAGTCGTGCGTAATAATACTGCTATTTCATTTGTAACCTAAATAATTATTAAAAATATCGATAGAAATTATTATTTTGCTCTTAATTTTTTAACAAAAAAACAAAATTGGAGATATTAATAGCAAATATACTTTTTCATTCTAATCCTTTTTGTATTCTTAAAATTACTAAAGCCTATTATTATGTCTTATTTTTTAACAAAATAATCGAGAAGTTATAGGCACAGATACCTTTTTCATTCCAATCCTTTTTGTATTCTTAGAATTAACAAAGCCTATACTATTATATCTGCTCGAACGCATTTTATAAAGAAATCAATACGAAAAATAATCTAAAAGAACAGGTGAGAACATACGTAAGTGTAACGTTAGACAGCTGTTGGGTGGTTTCCGGCGACGTTACCGATAATGTGAACGTCCCATGCATACAACCACAACATTCGGCATGCCATTCAAAGCGTATCTAATCGAAAGGCTCATTTTCTGGGAAGTTATCCTGATTGTTGGAGAGCAACTTGTAAATTGAATCCTTTCAACTATTTAATGTTTATTTCGTCTTTAATTCCATCTCAGCTACTGAATATTACCTGGCATTGTGCGTAACAGGCGTTTAATTTCGAAATTATATGTAAGAATGAATCGGTACTTCGATTGTGCCCTCGATTTTTAAAAGCGGTACTACTAGTTCATTGTTTGCTTTTGTAGCAACTTCTATTAAAAATCACAAATGATTCGTTTTCACGCTACAACATACGCGGCTCCGAACTCATTTCGGTAATCCCACGTTTTAATAATTTAATTATAAAGACTTATATGGGAAGCGAGGAAAAAAACATCTAAATAACGCTTTCGAGTTACACCAACTACTCATTTATTCAAGCACAGTGAAATCAGAATTATATAAAATTTCGATTTCTAAATGATAGAATAAGAAATATTGCAGTATTAAAATGTGCATGATGAAAAAGCGTATTTTTGCACAAGTGCGAAAAAAGGAAGTTTTTCTTGTTAATACTAGCGAGTTTTATCGGCAGTCTGACGATATACAAAAGTAAGTGAAGCTACGTCAAGATACTTCTTGAAACAAACTACTGTTCCTTGTGCTATTTTCTAGGTGGAATAACTTGGAAAAATGTATGTGTATAGTGATAAAGCATAGAGCGGCAAGGTGCAAGTTATTTGGTGGCGTATGCTTGACTTCATCCGGTGTTTCTTCGGGTTGTAACTTGGAGATGGCGCAATAAATGTTAATAGCGGGCACAAACACTTTTATTATTAAAACTGCAACTCACCGGAGTAATTCTGCCAGAAGGCGGCTCCAGTATTCATGAGGTCGATTCCGGAATAGCCCCAGGGTTTATTTTCGGGCGGAGGTGGCGGTTCTCGGACAGTTTGTTGTCCATATGCTGGTGGTGGGCTTTCTACACGTTCTCTTTCCATCCTTTCGACGCGTTCAGAAACTCTTTCACGCTCCGTTGGGATGTTCTGGGTCGGGGTTGAACTTGTGGTCACTTTCTGGTTGTTTACTTTCTGGTCGTTTTGAGCTAGACTTTCTGCAATAATACAGAAGAGGGATTAGCGCTGGTATTTCATAGGAACCGTATATTTGCAAAGAAATTTTTGCTTCGAAAACGACAGCTAAAGGAAATTCTGTAAGGAAATTTTGGAGAATGTCTAAGAGAATGTTGATAGTGTCACATTGTTGGGTAAGATGGGGGAAATACATTTGTCATTAATTTGTTAATTTTTTTTAACATTTGTGATTTAAAATCGAAGAAAAAGCTTTTGAAGGATTTTTTTGAGCTCCTTCAAATATGAACAGAAAAAAAAGCTTTGTCTATTTTTCAAAAAAAAAAAAAACAACGCGGTAAAGACTTCTTCAACATTATTATTCTGGTCGATTTTAAAATCTGGGTCAGTTTAGCTCTGAACATGATTGGATAATGAACGTGCAAATTACTAATTTAAAAAATGTAATTATCAATGAACTTTTTTGGCGAAGGTATTTAAATCTACCAATTTGTAAAAACTATATATTTGCATAATTACTCTATATTTAATATTCATGTAATCATTCAGTTATATTGGAATTTAAATATATTAAGAACATATAGTCTTTCTTTTCTCTTTCCGACCATATTTTTAATTATACGGGCTGTCCGGATAAAAGTTTCCGGCCTTATATTTTGAAAACGGATAGAGATATTGAAATTCTGTAAACGCGACTGTATTTAGCATTAAGAGGGAAGCTGTATTTAGTACATTGTAAGTATAACATATATGGCGTCGTCGTAGCGATATAAACTTATGTTTTTTTAAATTGCAACGTATACTTTTTTGAACTGATTTTGATAGATTATTTAATTATAATTACAATGATATAAAATGGTTTAGTGTTTATTTTATTTTCAGTCTATAAAAAAATACCCCTAAAATTTATGAATAGATATAAAAAATTGAAGTTGAATAAAGTCCGCAATAATGACAAATTGTTTGTGTTACCATGAAAATAAATCTAAGCGCCGGTAGGTTTCGACGTTATATTTGTAATGTATCAGATTAAGCATCCCCGTTCAGACTAAAACTAATGGCGTTTACAGGCTTTCAATATTTCTATTCACCCTCCGTCAACCCTTTTACGTGGTTGGAACGCGATTACGTTAATTTTGAAAGGAGTCTCGGTATTTTAAATATATACTTAAAATAACTTTATTCGGTACAATTAGTTTTGGTAAGGAAAAGTAAAACAGAAACAAATACTTTACATTTTTTTTCAAAAAATCAAGTACGTCACTAGTAATTGCACTAAAAACACTAAAACTGCAGTGACTGAGAAACCAAAAAATACACTCTAATTGATTCAGTTGCTTTTCAATTACTCAACCAAAAACAACATTTTTTCTCAAACTATTTAATAAGTTGTTTATTAGTCGATCAACAAAAACGCATATTTTCAAATTTGTGCAATATAAAATTCGGTTTGGTTAATTTTGTTTTTACTTTTTAAAAATTTCAAAGTCATCTAAAATAATTAGTAAAACTGATTGGAAAGGAAAATAATTTATTCATATATTTCATCACTAAAGAGAAATCGCAACGTTTAATAAAATCGGCATTACTGCAAAATTTTATTGTGCTTAGCTATCCAATATGATACTGTTACGAAATAAACCCATACGCCTCCCCGGTACGACGCCTATGGGTTCTAGTATGTACGGTGATGATGGCTCATCGTCGATGACGCGACTGGATGGCGTTCGCTACAGAAAAGCCTGGAAGCGGAACTCGCGATTGGTATTCCAGAAAGACCCTGATCGCCGCACATCTAGAAGGAAGTATGGGTTTAAATAGAGGCCACCTTCGGGAACGATTATTATTGAGCTGATTCAGTCAGCGAGGAATGTCGAGAAAATTCAGAGAAGTTGCGCCGGAATTATTTTGTGCATAATCGCTGTGTTATTAGTCGTGTAAATTTGAGTTATTGAGAAATAAATTGCTGAGTTTTACCCACGTCGATTTTTAATCACTCGTACATCGTAACAATACCATTAGATGATCATTACAAATCTAGTCGTCTTCCGACCCCATTCACGTCCATGGACTGTCACTTTTTTATACTGAAATGTCAAAGTTACTTTTTTGGACTGATTTGTTACTTTTTGTACACAGATATCGAAAACTTGCATTCGCAGCATCCTCGGTTTTATGTTTTTGACCAACATTTTTTTTTTTATATATAAAAAAGCCAAAAGCTGCTTTAAACGCCAGCTTTACTGAATATCGTTAGCACTTTGGTTTTCAACAAATCTGTAGGACTTTTCTCCAACGACGAAATAAGATTTTCTAATGTCACAACCACTTACATAACCAATTTTTTTCTATATGGTCGCCTAAAAAACTGAAAAAATTCCTGTCTATTAGCGCTTGTTAGAATCGAACCATTAGTAGTGTAGGTGTTGTATTTATTATATTGACAGTGTATGAAGGTGAAAAGTCAAATTTTACTTATCGTTACTAGTGAGTTAATTAATGTATGAGCAGAAAAATTGTGATTTGTATTGTATGTAGCTTAAAGTTTTAATTTAATTTAGAAGTAATTTGAAATTTTAGTATTTTAAAAATGCAAAATAGGGTATAAAATTGGAGAAAAGAGAAAATACCAGAAATTATAAAGGAGAATGTAAAGACATGTGGTATTAGTTATGTGTTTTATGACGTTATATTTCTAAGCATTTTGAATGCAACAAATTCTAGTCTAAACCAAGTGACAACCATATGGTCAATCTCATTTATTTATTGATCTGCTACGGGAATGTCAATAGATTTACTTCTATCAAAATATTATCATAAATGTTAATATTCTTTCATGATCGTATCCATCACAGGCATATTATGCCAAATTTTTATTGAAGAAAAGGTTGAAACACGAATATAAAGTAAATCATTTAAACGAAAGCAAGCCTATAAACGTATTATGTGTTGCATAAATTGATTTATCTGATGAAATTTCAAATAAATACTAAAATTTGATGATTTTCCTCTGAACACAGAGCAATACGAGGAACGACCAAATTGAAAAATGCTTAGATCAATTAGAACAAAACCCATGGTTATAAGCTTCTAATGACTAGGGGATCATGCTAAGCTTATTATAATTCTGGCAAAAGAAAAAGTTATGGGTTGCGTGAAAGCGTATTTTTTCACATTGTAAAATGACAAAAATATAAAAAATGTACTTAAACGTACAAAATAGATTTGGAAATTGTGGTTTAATTGTCAATAGGTTCAAACCGAACAAATTTGTTTTATATTTTTAAAAATTTTAAACATGAAATTTAAAATGTCTCAGATAATAATAATCAGACATAATTGTTAACCTATTGTCAAAATCCTAATATTTAGTAGGAAATGAAAAAATCAGCTCACGCAAATATCACAGCCATCTAAAATTTAATTATGAAGAATGGTTTTTTCTCAAACAATGTTTTCGTAAAACCGAAAAGGTCTTGATTAAAGTTGCTTTTTGCAGAACTATTCTTTATTTTAGAGGGACATTGTACATTTGTCGCGAGAATAATAATACCGTTCACCTTAATTTTATGTCTTAAATCACCCATCTTCGACAGAAAAAGAAGAACGGTGACTGATTCACTTAAAACCGACTAATATCAGCTAGAAATACAGCCTTCCAGCGGGCAAACAAAACGAGTAAATAATTAAAATCATCAGCAGTCGTTAATAAATCGATACGTGGAAGGCAAATATCTTGTAATCTGTTAGAAGATCAATCTCAAAGTTTGGTTCCCTGCAGGGCATCAGTAGCAGGAAAACATGCCCCCGCCAGTTCAACCCTATTGTGATTGACAGACTCCGGTTTGAGAGAACACGGTTTACAGACATTTACACGTCTCGGCTTCGATTGGAAATACGAAAAATCAACGTAATTTACCAATCAATCACAGCAAAGCACGTTCTGCAACTTACCATTAATTATCCTAAGCTGTTCGCCTGCCCCCGCTGCTTTGAGGGCCTCCTCCATTTGGATGCGTCTTTTGACTTCCGCCTCCAATTGATCTTGAAGTCGTCGTCGTGCTCTGCGCTCTCTTCGGAGTCGCTTTTGCACCAACGCTGAAAAAAACATATTATGTTAAATTTATTTAGAACTATTTATTTATAAAAAAATTAGTAAAAAAAATATTACGACAAAGCGGCCAAAGGCAATTTTCTATTAATATTACTATTGAAAACAGTGTGGTTGTGCTCAATTTAAATTTAAATATCTATCGTTGTTATTACTTTGGAAACACTTTCTGCATAAGTGCTGATGATTTCTAAACCATATAAGTTTGCTTTACGATCACACGTTGTCACTGTCGTCATTGATATTGATATCGCTTTATAAAAAATCAAATATAAATAAGGAGCTTTTTAGTTTTCAGTGGCAAATTTTCACCAATATTATAATAATTGCAAGATTTATTATTATTATTTGTGTTCACAGCTTGTCACATATACAAATGTAAAAACGTGTGCACTTAATCTTGAAGTCCATAATTTATTCACTGTTTTGGAGTTACTAATTGTAAAAAATATTTTATTTTGCTTATTTGTATTAAGTCTACTACCTTCTGGTATAATTAATAGTAGATTGATAACAGATCTCATCGGTTGTACAGAATACATAACATCTTACAATATAATTTTAGATTTAGATTTTATATTTTCTTTGCAATTCACCGTTTATTTTCGCAATTATTCTAAAAACAAGTTCCAGCAATCCCGCAATCATCAAATTCTGGAAATATTCGCATTTTAATTATTACCTTTTTAGCAAGATTTATGTTTTAACTAGAATTGTTTTTTTGCTTTCTTATCTTTCAGTAGTAATCAACTTTACATTGCAGTTTGCATGTTAGAATTGTACTTTGTTCGTTTATTTTTATTTACCGTCGTCGTATGCGTGGGGAAAGGCTAAATTCCTTTAAAATGGGTTCACTTGTGTTACTGACTTCCAAAACTTCTATATATAATTAGGTAGCTTGAATAAATTATTCATTACTCTGAATACTTCACAATGTTGTATTTCCTTTAATTCCATTTTATCGGATTTCACTATATTCGTCTTGCCACGATGTTTTGTAATACCTACTCTATTAACAATTACTTTGTCACAGTGAACAGTCTTTGGATTAATTTTTCCAGTACTAAATCTGAATTTTAAATTAGCGTTATTTTAGTTTTTTTTGTAGTAAAAATTCCGTATCATTAAAACAAGTCAAATTTCATTGCATAATAAACCTAAAATTACGATATAAAATAAAATACGTTTTAAACTTTTATTGTGCATGTAATAACAATTTGCTTACTTAACAAAATTTTATGAAGATTTATTTTCCAAGATACACAATGAATATTTAAAAAATCTCCATGTAAATATGAAAACATAGTTATCTTTGTGCTGATTGGCTACCTGCTGGCAAATTCTTATCATCGTCACATATTTTACGACCAATCAAAAAATATTCCGTTTAACAACAACAGGACGACAAATTTCGCGTATATTATTCATATCCATTCGTGTTTATAATTACGTTAATTTACAACATTTTTTTGATAAAGTAATTAAACGAACGCAAACAGTGAAATATAATAAGTATAAAATAACAAATTAGAAATAAATAACGAAGACAGTATCTCTAGACATAAAGTTATGTAAGTTATTTCACCTACTTTTTTGCAATCGTCACGAAATGAGGCTGCATCTATCCATCAGAATGCAGAGACCCAATTATTATAATGTAATTAAACAGTGATTATTATTATACTTCGGCAATAAGCGTAGATGTGAAGTGGAGACAACTGTAGTATATGCAGCAGTAAAAAGCACAAGAAATTGAGGAATAAAAACTATATTTACGAATGCAATGAAAGCTTTAACCAAAATGTATTTGTTTATTGAAAAAGTAATAATTGTTTCTAGAATATGAAGATGGAGTATGTATGAAATTTTATTGCAAAAATATGTAAAACAACAGGGATCACTAGAAATATTAAAAAAATATTAATTTGCAATATCTGGCAGGAAAAACTGTGGCCGACGAACCAGTAGATCACATGGAATGAACTAATGGCTCAGTGTAATAATAATTGTAATATTTAATATAAATTTGCATTATTTAATTTGCGTTAGCCTGATAAGTAAATAAAAAAATCCATAGGCAGACTTTTTTGGAATGCTTGAACAATTTTCAAAAGTTCAGAAGGTTCGACTGAATACTGTCTATTCTATAAAGTAAATGGCATAGATGATTTTGAAAGATTCAGAAACATTACTCAACAAAAGATACTACTTGAGATTTAAGAATGTCAGTAAGTAACTTACTGTAACTGATCATGTAAAACTCTTTTAAGATGGGTAAAATAATTATAATGCAACATTGAACGATATTTTAAGAATATTTCTTTAATTAAACTAATTGTTTAAAACTAGAAAATAATGATTTTTCACGTAATAAACTCAGTTGTTATAGTTTCATTCAATCCATCAGTCAGTCTTACACAACTGTCACTTAAGCATAATGTATGGGAGTACATAAAAGCAAATGTTGCAAATTTGACCGTTAAAAAATAGAATTATATGTACGTTTTTGCATAGACTATTTTTGAGTTCTGCGAATCAAGTGTGAAACAATTTAATTAAAAAAATTATGTATGATATACGATACGATGAACAAAGTATTACACTTTTTATTAAATAATGTACAAATGTTTCGAATTCCAACAGTATATGCGATGACATACCCTGTATAACAATGAAGAAAACATTGTCTTAATGAACACACTAGACAAACATGTGAAAGGGGCAGAAAAGTGGAATTTAATTCTAGTGGGCAATTTTAATACTATCGAGTAAGGAAAGAAGGAAGTTTACCTAGTTGTTATAAAACCATAAACAAGGAAGATGAGATATTCCTTAAAAATGTAAAAAACAAAAGAACAGGAAATGAAGGCAAGGAATTTACTCTCATATCTTCCGTTCCAGTGCGAAACATATTTTCAAGTAGCAGATAGAACAAAACCAGTTGATACAGATGAGAAATGAATTTGTGAAACATAACAAATGACTTAAAATTAAAAAGGTAGTGTCCTATAAATAAAGGTTTTTCAACAATCGGAAAGTAATAACACTATTTTATGGCCATTTTAGTGGCACCAGAGCCAAAATAGGTAATCCCTACTTTTCCACAAAGGAAGTGAAAACAGTAAGAGATAACAAAATGGGATGTGACTGAAGTTGTAACAAAACTGAAAAACAAAGTTTACCATGTCATGAGAGGAAATAATAAACAATGCATTGATTTATATGCTGCCAATATACAATAACTAAATGTTTGATAAAACTACAACATATATTGATAATAAGAACGATGTGCAGACAAACAGAGGAAAAGGGTGATGTCAAATTTGTGCTAAAAAACGAAGTAAGTTAGTAGTTATAATAGGTAGTTTTGATCTGAAGGGGACACTTTTTTTATTCAAGGCGATAATCTGTAAATATAACACTGAATAAACCAATATTTATCTACAAATGGAGAACAAGAAAAAATAAAAAAAATTGTATTGAGATAACACGATGTGAAATTGCTGTTCTATTGATAATAATAGAAACAAAACTGCAAGACATGTAGGAATACATTTCAAACTTCACACAAGATGATGAATTATGGATAGTACATACATACCCCTATATATTTTTACAGTTTTGGCTTAAATAACAAGATCATGAGAAGAAGTGGACGTCGGAAAGCCTATTTTACAAATTTAAAGCCACCATGTAAGGCAGCCAAATACTGTGGAAAAAAGTACCTATACAAATATGGAAAATACTACAGGGAACTTTTTGTCATGAAATTAGCAGTGAAATATAAGAAGACGCAAAAAGTTAATTCAAGAAAATAAGCAATAAAACAGGAATTTGTCCACAAATACAGTATTAGATACGGTTATCCATTGAACTTCATTGTAAATACTGGGTGACTAGTTACTAATGACTAAAGAAAATTTTTGAGTTGGTAATTCGAAATTATCAGCCGCAATATTAGCATGTCATCAAAACTTTCAATGTTGATATGAGCGTGTCTAAAAACCAATGGGAAGATTGGCAGCCACTGAAATGGTGCCCAAAATTTCAATTTTACATCAGTAAGTTATGCCATCGTAAAATGTTAAATATGTTGTCAACCTAACAAAAAAAATCACAGACATTAATAGCAAAGACTCTAGGTATAAGTTTTTAAGATGTAGATATTTTTCGAACATAAGACAAATACACAATCTTACTAAATGATTTACATCTAGAAGACCGTGAACACGACTTGTCAAAAAACTTCGCCGCTTTCAAAAAATACGGTTTTTTTGACGACACTTAATCTCTTGGCCGAAAATAGGCTTCGATAATAAAGTATTATCAATAAATGATTAAATTATTTTCTTCCTGGGTCCACATTTTTCCGAATGTTTTGTGAATTAAAGAAAAAAATATTCAAATTTGCTTCAAAGTTTGACAACTAATTGACACATTAATTAATTTAGCAGAAAGTCAAATGAAGCGGCACCAAAATGATTTTCATAGCCCTCTAGATGTAAATTAATTATTAACATCCTATATTTAATATAAAGAAAAGTACAAAAAAAAAAACAAATGTCCAGATACAACCACAAGACACAAGGTAAACTTCAATCATAGTAATATATATGACTGTCATCAAAATCGTTACACCGGGTGTCTGGAGAATGGCGGATTAACTCGTCTCTTCAGTACGTTATATACGGGGTTTTCGGGAGTCCCACAAAAAATAAAAAAATTCTTTATGATGTACATTACGAAAAAACGTATTTTTATAAAAGTAAAATTGGCAAAACTGCACACACCTACTAGATGAATACCTCCGGCTTATTTTCTGATTTATTCGTAACGATGGTGACTGAAACCCACCTTTTATATTTTTTTTAGAACAATAACCATAACAAATAGGAGTCATTAATCATACATTATTATTAACAAAAAAAAAGCTGTTATTTTTCATTAATAAATAAACCAAAAAAAAAATGAATAAGACATTTATAAATTATAAACAAAAACAATACTAACAAAAGAAAAACCAACTAAATACAAGAGAAGATGTTCAAAATTCCTGCCGTGCATATAATTAAGTTCGTAATGTTCTCAAATTTTGATCATTTTTTGTAAAAGTTAGTCATCAGTAGCTACTTGCTAAGATAAACTGATTTTGACAAATGACATACCCTCTAAGAAAAGAGAGAGTGACTGGGCGGGGCTAGTACCTGCTAAGGTAGGGCTGATTTTTGCAAACGACATACCTTCTAAGAAAATAGAGGGTAGGCGGGCGGGGCTAGCCCTGCTAAGATAAGATTGATTTTGGCAAATGAGATACCCTCTAAAAAAGATAGGGCGGGTGGGCGGGGCTAGTACTTGCTAAAGTAAAACTGATTTTGGCAAATGACGTATCCTTTCAGAAATTTAATTAAATTATTATAAGAAAATCCACTAGAGGCTCTAAAGCACTTTTAAATTCTTTCCAAACAGGAAAACCTAGAACCTCAAGATAGTTTTAAATTTTTTGAAAAAAACAGGGTCCCAAAATTAACTCAAAAACAGTTGGGTCAGAATTTTTTTAAAATAGAACACCAAAGTCCCCCAAAATTGTTTAAATAATTTAGAAAAAATATCATCATGGGCTCCCAAAATAATACACCATGGGTATCTAAGAGCCTCCCGAATTAAAGAAAAAACACTGCGACACTCAAGACATTCCTAAAAAATAAAACATTAAAAGCTCAAAAGATTTTTTCAAGTTCATCAAGCAGCAAAACACCAGATTCCTTTAAGTTTATCCGAAAATAAAACACCACCTAAAATTAACTGCGAACATTTTAGACGTAGGGTTTTGAAAACTTTGACAATTTTTAATACGTCAAACATTTTTAACTGCTTACTGGATTTTTGCTGATTTGTACCTTCGCTTTATATCGGCAAACATTGTTGTCAAATGGAATTTTATCAAATTATTATAGTCTTTGCCATTTCTATTGAAACACCACTTGTTAATCGTCAATTTGGCAAGGTTCATATTCAAACAATTTTCTAACTAAAAGCCGTTGTCAATCAACCGAAAGCTGTTACCAATTGCTAAATTTTAAGCAAAATCAACAGGTGGTGTTTCAATAGAAATGGCAAAGACATTACAAAAACCACACAACCATATCTTTGGACATTCTAACTGAAATGATTAAATATGGTCATGTGTGAGTGAAATATTAACTAAAAGTTTTATTACTAGTTATTGTGATAATGAATCTGTTATTTAGTTGTTAAATGTAGCAAAAGAACCAATTTTAAAATCATTATAATTCCAACAAAATGCGAGAAAGAATTTTTTACTATTTTTCCCAGACTCACCAGTTGATTGTTAAGAGCGTAGCGGAGAGTTAATCCGCCATTTTCCAGACACTCGGTATTGTTGTTAGGAAACTTAATTTTAAAAACGGAACAGACAATGTGTAAACAAGTAAAACATTTTAGATTTCAGAATATTTACCAAGAAGGATATTGCAGAATTTCTTATATGTAGAAAACAGTTAGGTATACTTACTTTAAAAAGTGAAAAGGTGCGAGTAATAAAATTAAATACATATTTCAGTGATTTTAAGGTTAAGTGGAGGAGGTAAGAGGGAAGAATTGAAGGGGGAATCTAAAGTTGCGCGAGAATGTTTCGTTACATTAGGAGATCTTCTAAGACTAAATTCGGTAGCGTTGAGTGCGAAAAAAGTGGAAAACAAATTTTGATAGTGTGTGTTTTTTTGTCACTTTGACACTTATTTGTTTTAATTTCGGAGGCTTTCACGGTCGGAATCAATACATGATCGTTTTCCAGGTTGGAACCGTGTAAATTGAGTTTTTGGGCTCAACGTTTCGCACAATTTCGTAATAATAATAATAATATAATTTATTGTCCAACAGAACAAATACTCCACTTAGTGGTGGCATCTTCAGGGGCAGGGTTAAGAATAAGGCAAAAAAGCACGGTAACTCAGTATGTCAACCATATGTAACCTTAACTCTGCTCCTGAAGATGCCACTTACAAAAGTGTGAAACATTGAGCCCAAAAACTCAATTTACACGGTTTCAACCCGGAAAACGATCATGTACTTATTTGTCTTTTTGACATGTTTTCAATATTTATCAAAATCCACCTATTTACTCATAAAATGACATTTACTTCCAGTGAATCCCGTAACAAACAACTGTGATTTTTTTCTGTGACATTTCCCGTTTTTCGCATGTAACCCTACAACTTGTTCGAAAATGTATTATAATGCGTTCAATCCACACTGACCGTGGTCGGTTGTCTGTCTCATATAGAAATAATAAATGTTCGAAACAACCAGTTGGAATACACACTTCTGAGAGTATGCTAACAACTATTGTAACTTTTTTCAACTTGCTCATTCGAAGGAATATACTGGACATTTTTCCAGGACGTCGTATGCCCCCCTATTAGCAGATCCTGGCGCAGATCTTGTAGTTAAACGTCATGGAGGTTAGAAGAGACTAGTGTTGTAGAAAAATACGTAGAAAATTCCATTGAGAATAAAAAATAATTGCCGAAGCAAAGCTTGAAAAAAACAATGTCCAAGTTCAAAGGCTTCTGCATAATATTAATTTGTGCCATTTTTGTTTAAAATTCTCTTACGATTAGTTTGATTTAAATCTACTTATTTAAATGGTGATGGGTGTAATTTTATAATGAAATTATTATGGTACTCAGTACTATAATGAACGTCATTGTGGATTTCAAACTGACATTAATAATGTTGTCAGTATGACACGCTAGTATATAAAAAAATATTAGTAAGCCAATAAAAACCTAAAAAATATGTTGTGTAGTTTTCAATGTATATCGTAAAATTTTGGTGTCATATACGTATGTATTGTGAACTTTTCTGAATTTCTAACTTATGTACAGTCAAAAATAGTTTTTGATAATAAATCACAGGTATTCAACACGGTATTATGTCTACTTCAAGTAAGAATTATCATACTTTTACGAAGACATGATTTCATTAAGTTTTTGGAAAGGATCTTGCAATTTAGTTCTAAAATTTTTAATTTTTACCTCTCTAGCTTAAGCGAAGAAAGTATTCTAATAGTATCCATCGGGCGACTGACTATTTTTATGTTTCCTCGACGTTTCATGACCCGTAGCGTACGAAAAATGTGATATTCCGTTTCCGTTTGTCTGTCGTCTGTGTCGATTTTTATTAGGGACATAATCTCCGAAACTGCTGTATCGATTGTTGTAAAATTTTGTATGTATGTTAGGAATATCATGCAGATGGTAAAGCGCTAACCAAAATTTGGCTAATCATCCCTACTAAGAATTTCAATTCATCTCAAAAGATTCTATATGAAAATTATTTAATTGCTATACAGTAAATATACTCCTAACTTGTGGCGTACGGATTTGTAACACGAAGGTCCCGCGTTCGAAGTCAGGTGTTTTTTTTTGTCTTAAACAGAGATTCATATTATATCTATATTTTTTATTGATCTAGTCTAGAAAAATGCATAAGTGCTATTTTTCGAAAATTTGGGGATAATGCTGCGCCCGCCCTTATTTAATAATAATAAAATAAGAATTAAAATTAATAATTTTAGTCGCCTCCTTTGTTTTAAAGAGAGAAAACTATTTATTTTGCACATTTGAAATTGGATTTACTCAGCAAAACATTGATATCATATCATTTATTACATTTACATTACATTTTTGGTGGAGATTAGTAACCAAATTTTGGTTAATGTTTTACCATCTACACGGCAGTCTTAAATTACACTCAGAATTTCTCAGTAATGTGTCTAGTAGTTTTAGAGATTATCTATCAAATAACACCACCAACAAACGACACGACAGGCAGAAAGAAACTAGAGATTTTTTTCAAATTCTAGAACTTATGGAACCGACGTTCCAAGAAGCATGAAATTAACCATAGGTACGTCAACTGGATCTTTTTATAATACTTCCTTAACGCTAGCACGGGAAGTAAAACATAATAAAACAAAATTTTTCGAGATAATGCTATGATTATTATAATTTTATGATTACACCGCAATAGTCAAAGCAAAATTACTAGCAATAACATTTACTCACTGTATTAGGCCGGTAGAATTTTTTAAGAACAAAAAATTCGTGTGACATCATTGAACTCTTCCTTAGTTTCAACTAAATTTACTACCTACTGGTAAGTATTATTTTAACTGGCCTCAACATTACATATAATAATTATGTAAAAACAAAATATCAATACATGTTTATTTTCCACAATGCATTCAATAAATATTTAAAAGTTTCCATGTCTATATATAAAAATATAATTTACTTTGTGCTAATTGGCCGTTGGCAAATTCTTATCAAAGTCACATATTTTACAACCAGTCAAAAAATATTCCACCCAACAACAACAGTGCGACAGTTTCTCGTATATTATTCACATTCGTTCGTGTTTATAATTGCCTTAATTTACAACATTTCTTTTATAAAGTAATTACGCGAATGCACACAGTGAAACATAATAACCGTCAAATAACAAATCAGAAATAAGTAACGAGCGCAATGATGAAGTATCTACGGGCTGTATTAATAACGTTCGTTGACAAGATCATGTAAGTGATCTCACACACATCCTTTAGAAGTTATCTCGGTATCTTGAGGCGTCCATCAGAACAATACAGGCCCAATGGCTATGATTGCTATTGAACATTGATTAATAAACTTCGGTAATGAGTGTTATAATTAGTTGCAGCAAATAGAGCCGAGGGCAGGGTCGTGCACTCCTGGGGAGAACCCCGCTTAAGGCCCGACTCTACGGGAAGCCCGGCTTCAGATTGAAACCCATTATTATATTGCAAACTGATGCACCACACAGTAAATTTACAATTAATGCTGGAAAAACGTCAATGCATCCATCGGTCTGAGGTTACGAGTAAGTAAATGACATGATGGTCATTAGTGTGTGATTAGCGGGAGAATCATTACC
The DNA here is from genome assembly GCF_036711695.1 of Zophobas morio. Taxonomy (NCBI): domain Eukaryota; kingdom Metazoa; phylum Arthropoda; class Insecta; order Coleoptera; family Tenebrionidae; genus Zophobas; species Zophobas morio. The sequence continues at coordinate 23,020,484 of NW_026972107.1, forward strand.
GAGCGGAAGATAAATAAAATGATGATGTCATTAGTACCTAGTAAAGCAATGGAAATACGATAATTAAATAACTTGTAGCTTAATTTTAGTGCGTGTAAATCTTGTCCGTTGCAAAAAATAATACTACAACTAGTCTGTTTTAAAATCCGCGCGGTGAGTTGGTCTGGTCTAACAGTTTGAAGTACTTAATATATTTCTAGCTATAGAAAAATTCTGTCTTTGTATAAACAAAAGAAAATATTATTAAAACATATAAGTCGGCAATTTTATGCAAACGAAAACTTTCTGCAGGATATCCAAAACAAATGTCGCAAGATTATGTCGATCTTAACAAATATGAATTTTTGTCGTTAAAAAAAAATTGTTACATATATTTAAAAAAATCGGTTCAGTTTATTTTGTTAAAATCAATTCAAGTGGTAGTCAACAATAATGAGGCTTATATCACAATTTTCGCAAAAAACTAGCCAAGCATGATTGAAGATATGATATAGGTACTGTAAAACTGTGACGAAAATGTTATACTTAACTTATACCTAGATGCCTGTGTCATGTCCAAACTGTCTGTCACAATGAATTTTTTTTAACAATATTAACCTATTTTTTATATTCAGTTTGTCACTTGCATTTTATGGATTCTTTTATTTACGTCTTACTGAACCTACTGTAAGTTTTGTTTTTTCTTAAGTGTAATTCAAACTTATAGTACTCATGCGATAAGGGAAGGTCCATTAATTACGTAAGACGGATTTTCTTACTTTTTGACGCCTTCCTACCCCATAATAAGAAAAAATAACAAAACGTATAACCCTTCCACTCTACCCAAATCTTAGATAAGCTAAACATATTTATTTTCGATAACTGATCTTAAGTGAAATTAATGAAAATATGTCAGTTTTATATTTAGACAACAAGTTTTTTTTAAATAATACATAAGTATATTAATAAATATTAATTATAACATATAAAAGTCCAATTTTAACTCATGTCTATTCTCTATATTGTTTATTAAGATGACTAATTTTAATGTTTTTGACTTACTTTTTACAACAATAAAATCTTAAGAAACAACAAGACATTAGCACCTCCCCTCTCCCAAAAAACTTCACCCAATAAATGAACGGCCCCTAAGCATTTGAATAGGTCTGATAGCATACAAACTGTTATGAACAAGCTCCTCACATCGAATTATTTTTATGTGTGGAATTGTAATTGCACAAGAAGTAAAATTACACTACTCTTCTTGTACATTTTGGCACGTTTACCATTTTTTTTTACTAAGTAAGCTAAGGAAGTATTGTAATCGAGTCCATTAGGCGATTGACTAGTTTTATGTTGTAGATGCTAAAACGTTGGCCAAAATTTGTTTAATCACCTCTACCAACAATGATAGGACCTCATCTCCAACTTTTACAAAGTAAATGTTGTTTAAATTTTATAAAATACCTTCATTTTGCTCCACTTGTACTCGTAGTTTCTGAATCCGTGTTGAACTTTTATTCTAGGCATTTAGATTTGTGTAAAAAAAATAAAATTATATAAGATTTTACAATTTAAGCAATTTTGCAAAACCGAATGCAATGAAATCTTGGAAATGTTTTAAGGTTAAAATTTATCTGTCCATCTTATAATTTTGCCGAATAAATGTTATTAAGTTTTATAAAATAACATACGCATGATGTGTAATTTATGAATCCATCTTGAGTTATTACATATAGACACTCAGATTTTTTGGAAGAAAAAAATCAAAATTGTGTAATAACATTTTGTATTTTTTTCTGTCTGTATCGATTTTTTATTAAGAAGACAATGTCTGAAACTATTGGATTGATTGTCGTCAAATTTGACACTTATTTTAAGAGTATCGTGTATAGAAGGTAAAATGCTCACCAAAATTTGTCTAATTATCCCCACCAATAATTCGATGCCGTCCACCCATTGTACTGCTTAATTAAGATTGTCCAAATTTTATGAAATACTTAATATATTCATGTCCTTGTGGTTTATTAATCCACCTTGATTTTGTTTATAATTACTATATATTTTATTGTTTACACCGCCTTGTTCTTTAGACACATAATGCGATCTTCCACTATTTTACAGACGAGAGGTCCTCGAATCAAGAATGGTGGATCCTATTTTCCAGAAAATTTGAAAATGCAATACTGTTACCTGTTCAAATTTAATATATCTAAGGGGGTCATTTCAAGTTGGATTTGCGAAATTGTAAATCCAACTTGAAATTGTCCCGTAAGTGTTCTTGTTAAAATGTTGATGAAGTCATAACAAAATTTTGTTACGGAGATTCATTTGAAACAGATGCATAGCATGCTTCTCTTTTTGTTATAAAAAATGTATTTTTTATTTGAATTGCAGGCTGTTATGAAATATTTTTTGAATTCAAAGAATTAGGAAAGTTATGAATCAAACAAGCAGGAACAATCGTAAATTGTCCGCCGGCTCCACTTCCTGTCGTTCTGAGTTTGTTATTTTAGAATAAAAGCAGGTCCTCGAACCTCGTGATAGCAAAGAAGCCGTTAACAATCCACCGTTTTCTTTGATATTTTGAGATGTATTGTTGTTGTTTAGTGACACTTCTTCTTCTGATTCCAGTAATCTCTAATCGTTTTAAGGGGCTTTTCCAGGGGGATAACCGCAAACTGCAATAAACGATCGTATACATCTGGGTTTCTTGATGGACACATTTACAACAGAGACTAAAAGGGATTATTGCAGTTTGCGATTATTTCGTTGGAAAAGGCCCTTAAAAGGGTTAGAGATTACTGAAGTTACCTCCAAATAGCAATGGCAAAACATTACAGGATGATTCAAGGCAAGAATAATTCACCGAAAATTTTGATATACGTGTTTCTAGTAAAATATTGATGACGCCATCACTAAATTTTGCATTGGAAAAACTTACTTCGTCCATACGCATAGCATGCTTCTTTATCTTTACTTTCATGCTACGTACATAACCTTATTTTAATTTATAGGTTTTTGAAAAAAGAGTCAAATTCACGCGATCAAATGTTATGAATTTTTTGAAAAAGCTGGATGTGTTGCACGGTGCAGGGGCGAGGGAAGGTCTGTCTAAATAAACTTACACCCATTTTTTTAACAAGGTTTTTCTAGTTTTAAATAAAGCAAATGTTACCTTTTAGTTAATCTTAAAGAACTAGTAATTTGTTGTGAGTATTAATACAACAGTGTAAAATTCCACTTTGACAAATAATAATTATCTAACAACCGAGTAGATTTATTTTTGTAAGTTACCCAAATAATGTTTTCAAAATAATAACAGTTCCGTATCAAAACAGCAAATTTTTAGGTTTAATGAATTTAAAACTTTTAATTCTTAAGTTTGTATTAAAATCTTAGGTAGTGACAAGAAAATCGTTCAAAAACTTGTAAACTGTGGTAACATTCACTTAGAATGGGGTAGAATATGCAATTTTATTTTATATTTTCATCTGAATGGCTGCTAGTAACATTTCTCTAAATAATGAATCAGATTCCTGAATTTAGACTTTTTTGTTTTGAAATAAGTATTTCTCTAGGATTTACGTGATACACCTTGCAAATTGCATTCCTGTAGTACAATATATTTTTTCTAAACCAATTAAAAAAAAGTAATTTTGCCGCATACCATAACTTCGAAAAATGATGAAATTTGAAGTAAGTTTATAGCATAAGTTAAATATATGTAGATGTTACAAATCGGAGTGTAAGAAAAAAAATTGGTTGAAGTTTATTTCGACAGAACTTCTCTCGCTTCTGAAATACAAGTCCAACACATCTGGATTCTTTGAAAAATTATAAAATCAGATTTTGCGCCAATTGCAAGAGACTGTGCAAATTACACAAGTATGGACAATGTACAAAACATTTAAAGCAGATAACCAACGGGAAAAATGGTCTCTCAGCAATCGTAAGTTTTAGCTTCAAGTGTTTGTTTATAGATCGGAAGAATATCAAGTAGAAATTTGTTTGATTTGAATGAGTTTGTCGCCTTAAAACAGAATACTAAAATTATAAGGTAATTAAGCCACAGTCGAACAGAATGTTCCGAATACTGTTATTATACCCCTAATTCTTATTAAATAAAGACGTGCGTGTTCTCACTTTTCCGAGAAAATAGGGTCACCCGTTCTTAATTTGATCAAAAAGTTTGTTGTGACGTCATAAATATAGATAATGCACACCGTGAGAGTAAAAGAGAAAAAAGAAACGGCGAAGTTTGGCATCGAATTTGCGACCTCAGGCCAGCATGCTGACACCTTAACCACTTAACCATTGTCGCTTATTTCCTGAGTTAATGGTAACATGCTTTTTTGCTTTTATACCGCGTTGAAGCTTTGGCCGTTTATGGAAAAACACAAAACGGATTCGTACACCATAAGTATAGGAGTTTATTATTGTACAACATTTAAATCATTTTAAAATAGAAATTTTTGAAATTACGTCATCAAGTTGTTGGTAAGGATGACTAACCAAATTTTGGGTAGCTTTAAAGTATCTACCTGATACTCTTAACATATGTATAAAATTTGACAACAATCGGCCCATTAGTTTCGGGGATTACGTGTCTAATCAAAATGGATAGTGACGCCAGACAGACAGACAGATAGATGGAAACGGGAGACTGTATTTTACGTGCTCTAGGGGTCATGAAACGTCGAGAAAATATAAACGTGCTCATTCGTCTGGTGAACTGGATTACTATACTTCTTTAGCTTACGCTCAGAAAGTAAAAAAGTGGTCTGTGAGGGGATCGAACCTGCAGTCGTCGAGTTATTATCACGCACTCCAATGAACTGAGCTAGAAACGGTAATTGAACGTTCTCATCTTACATCTGGAGTCCGGATTTATATGCACAAAATTTTTCTGCAATATGCACATACATATAAGTATATGCACTCAAAAAGGCTGAAATATGTAGACCTACAGTTTTACATAATATGCACATTTTTATTGTATTCGTTTTATTAAGATTAATTAATTTTGGAACTTATTGTCTTACTGCATGCTTTTCAGAAAATTCGTTCGTTACTAGAAATTAATCCTGGGTTATCTTTAATCCATGATGAAACCAGGGAAATTTTTTCTTTCAGCAGTTTACATGTAGAGATTAAAATAGTCCTTCCCTTCGCTGGAGTTTACATTCGCCGGAAATGGCCGCATGAAATGCAGATAGGTACAGTGTACAGAAATGGAATTTTTTTTTATACTCTAGCTCTCATGAAACGTCTGAAAAACATGAAAGTAGCTGTTTGCGAATAGAGGCTGTTACAATACTTCCCCAACTCGCGTAGTAAAAAATGTCTTTGGCCTCCCCAACGTAAAGTACATTGAAATATTCATGTTATTACTACATAGTTAACTTTCATACATTTCTATGCAAAAAAGAAACAAAAACTAAATTTTCTCCGGGTCCCAGGCAAGTTTAAAGAGTTATTAAGGAAAATATGATAACCACAATGTTTTTTAGTAAAAACACGTACTGTGGTTTTAATAAAATTCCTAGTCTAAGTTTAATCGTATATATTTATCACTTTCAGCGCCGTTATCGATAAAATTTAAAAAGACACAACGGTAAAAGGATAAATTTCCTATAATAAGTAATATTTATTTTTTAAAATCGAATCGTTTATCTTTGCCTGCCTTTTTGCAGTAGTATATACATATTTAAAAATATCTGATGTAAATTTTCTACCCAGATGTATTTCTAACTCACCTCGTATGTGAAAACTAAGGGGTTATAATGTTGGACTGCAGCACATTACCAAAGTGTCAGCTGCAGGTACATATTAACAACCAAGCGAATTGACAACGTTAGTGCAGTAATTACAAAGAAATGTAATTAGTTTGTTTCGATCAATAGCCTCACTTGAAAGTCCAAATACGAACATCAATACGTAACATATTATGTTCATAACAAAAGCGCTTTTGATGAGTCGTACCCGCAGTATTGCAACAAAAACTTAAAATCGCAGTCAACAACACCGCCACCGATGAAGCGTAGACGTAACCTGTTCAAGTCCACAAACGTATTGATCACATATCGACAGCCTTCCATCTTGAGAATAATAACTAAAGTGAGAAAGGAATAGTCCGCGACTCAGATCTGATAAGGCAAACATTATATGCACATTATGCATTGTAACCTGGCATTACCTTTCCTTCGTGATTGGCTGCTACGACAATCATTGTACGAACGTTTAAGCCCCACCCATTTCTCATTTTTTACAGTTGTCCATTTCGAAAAAACAGGTGGATCGCGCGGCCAGCGAACCACTAACCAACTGACCGACTGTAACTAATGTACATATGTAAATTTAAGAATGACTACGTCAATTATGTTAAATTTCCTAATTATTTACACCGCTTTTTGCTAGACGGTCGTAGCACACTTTGTTCTAATTTTTTTTCTACATTTATGGACTGTGAACCGAGTAAAATTTCTTGGTGCATTCAACCATTGAGATTGTTTGAACATGGGAAGTTCAATTACACGATTTTTTGCCCAGTAAGTTTCAGTAGACCGAAATTAATTTTTTCCATTCGGATCCATTGTAGGGTTTTTTTTGGGAACTTTAATTAAATTAGTACTTCGAACAGGTCTACTGAAATTACTCGGTGTTCTTGGGGGTTTTATACACCTGCATTCCCTGTAAAATGTGTGGGTCTTAAACTTCCTTTAAAAACGTCAGCGAGCTCCATTAAAATAAGCTCCATACACCGAGAAAAAAATCTTCAAAGCGGCTGCAATTTACGTGCAACATGTGATGAATATTTTTTGTTTTATTACTTATAGCGATTGATTAATTCTATTTATGTGTACGATTAAACATCCGTAATTAAGTTACTACTTATCGTTAATTAAAAACGGAAATTATTACCCATGACGCATAAATTTATGACCAGATATATCTATAGTGAACATAGTAATAAAGTGTAGGAGAAAGTGACAAAAAGAAAACAGTAGTACCTAGTAAGTAAATTAGTTTAATGAATTTTGTGAATTATCATGTTGTCGACCAAATTCAGTAAAATAAGGCGTTCAATATTTTATTGTTTATTAGGATTTTTTTTATTTTTAGGTAAATAACTGAATAATTTCATTCCTATTCGTTTCTTCAAAATTTTAGAGTATTAGGTATACACTGCATTTGGTAAGGTGCTTTCTCTTTTACATTTAGAATAATTTTATTTTTGCGGTATCGACGTCAATTAGTTTTTATTCAATAAAAAAAATGTTTCTTTCATGTATGGATGATCTGTGTTTCATTTATAGATTGTTATTGTTAGCAAACGGAAATTTGTTTTGTATGAATGTGAGCTTTTACCTGATGGCTGTAAGTGCTAGGACACCTGTATGTTTGAATGCTAAAATTCTTTAATATATCCTAGGCTACAAAAGTGATTGACATAAAATAAGATTTCTACGCTATTGTTACGAAATAAACAAAATAAACCCATACACCGCTCCGGTATGACGCCTATGGGTTCTAGTATATACGGCAATACTGACTCATTGACGGTGATGGCGGCCGGAGAAGAACCTGGAAGCGGATATCGCGACAGGTGTTCGAGAACAAGCCTAGAAGTGGGAGAAGAACCGCGTCGAGAGTAGTTAGCGAATTCAGTCAAGTCGACCCGGAATTATTTTGTACATAATCGCTGTGTAATTAGTCGTGTCAATTTGAGTTACTAAGAAATAAATTTTTGAGTTTAACCCACGCCGATTTTGTTCACCGATCAATGTAACACTATCTTACTTTTTATTGTATATCAACTTACTTATTTTTGTAAAAGTAATGTAATACTTAGTATTAAAATTCACACATATATGCAAATGCGTTTTTTTTTTTTGCTAAAGTCCACCTGTGTACAGAAATTTTAAACTGCGATAAGCGTATAATTCATTCTGTGCCAGCTGATTTCAGTAGTGACGTAACGTAGAAGTTCACTGGTGTAACAAGCATAAGGGTGTTCTGCAGTTATGGTATACCAATACAATAGTTCTTAATTACCCAGTTGTTTAGTGTTTATACACCTGCACATTTTTTTAATTAGCAGATTGTTTAAAATTTTTCTCATGAGAAAGTAAAAATTATCCAGTAGATATTTAGGTGGCAATTATTTCTGTTGCATTTCCAAATCATAATTTTCGTGTTCGGACTTTGCAAATTTTTAAAATCAACCATGTGATCTTAAAACAAAAATCAACAGTGGAAATGACTGAAACTATAACTCACTTCATATTCCAGGCAGATACTACTATGTACCAAATTACGATTGTTCTTTCTTGATTTTTTTTTCAAAACTGTCACGTTACCAAACACTAAATAAACGTATACTGTGAGGAATAAATTTGACAACAGCCTAGAAAGTCTATTCAGAAATATTTTGAGTTATTTCGTTATCAATACAACTTTTTTCCCGTTTTCGTTCTTTTGTTTGCTTTTCGCTTTTTTAATGTCGGAAATATGTATATTAGACATAGAATCTCAGAATGAAAACTATCAAATCTATAAAACTTGTCACTTTTTTTTCCTTGCCCTTCTGTAGTTTAGTAATGCGCCCTTGGTTTATTAAGTACATACCTAATAAAGTTAAGTTGAATTAAAAGATCCTACAATTTTCCTGGGAAATTACACGAACTTTTGAAAGTGTTTAGGAGACTAAATATATATGAAGTAAACAACGTCTGTTGAAACTAGATATAAAACATCTTAATATAATACATATATTCCTTTGGAATTTTTTATGAATTAAGTTAGGTCCCGCCTGGAAAAATTATATTTTTTTTACATTTTTTATGATAAGTCGTGGTGTTTTATGGTACGTCCAAAAAGTAAACAAATATACCTAACTTAAATCAAATTTAAATAAGTTATGTCATTTATTTGTGGCTTAACAACATCAGGTATACTTATATAGTTTTCAGTTCGGAGTTTTGCATGCTGGAAATTTGAAATCACCATGATAAATTTATATCAACATGGGAATTATTCCTGTAAAAAGCTTAAAGATATGTTTCTCAAATTTAAATTAATATAATCAGTTACATTAGACTACTTAGAAAATTAAGATCAGTGGTATTCATCTGAAATTGTAGCTATATGAGAAACAAATTTGGCAGAAATATAACCATTTACAAAAGGTAGTTCATTTTTGAAAACTACGAACTTAATTGGAACACTGTAAGTTTGCCGGCAATGAAACTTTTTTCTACAGGGCTAATCTTTACTTTTCAATATTGTTCAGAACTATGAACTGATGACTGGATGAAAAATAATTATGTACCCACATTAATCATAGAATGGGAGGCTTAAGGCCTGAAATGGACAGAATCAATTACAAAAAGACGATTTCCGGGTTTGGACGGTGTCAATTTTGAAAAGGGTTTCGATGTTCCTCCCACTTTTGTAAGGGTATCTCCAGGAAGTAAAGGACAAGAAGAACAAGAAATTCGGGGAAAAAGTGGGCAACCATTGGGATCTAAATATTTCCTCTGTACTCAAAAGGGATTTACATTCATTTATTGTTTATAAATAAATTTTATTTTATCTAAGTACATATTCCAAAATTTCTTTCTATAAACTTTTGTAAATTTATTGTATTAGTATATTCAGGACAGTTTCCAAAATCATGAGTATCCATTTAAAAAACATGATTTGGATTTGAGGGGCAACTGAAAGTAATATGTATATACCTAAATTTGCTTGTGCATCTACATACAGGGTGATTTAGAAATATAGATAATAATTGTAATCACGGCATCACATATCGTAGTAATGTGGAAATATATAAAAAACAAATCAAAAGTCGAATGGTGCAAGACCCAGATGCCCCTCGATGCAATGCCACTGTTCCACTTTTCAAGAAGTTGGTGGAAAAAAGTTGTAATAAAAACAATGTAAACACTTTCAGTTTCAATTAAAAGTAGAACAGACTTTTTGCTGGTTATGATTCGTTCATTCATGTATTCATTCATCGTTAAAGGTCAGTGCGAAAGATTAATAGTTATGGGAATAAATGGTGGTCCGACTTTTGGTAATGCTTCATGGTGATCAACTTTTTATTCTGACGGATGTTTGGTCTTTGTCACAACGCTTTCACAATGTTTATTAGAACAAAATTAAGAGCAACTTACAATGCTACCACCTTTTTATAATAAATGTTGTAAATGTTGTCCTTGACAAGCAATACACACTTCAGTACGTCGCAAAATGTTTTCACGGATAGCGGCTGCCACTTCCACTCGTTATTGAGGCTCTTTAATAGTTTCTGGACACTGATGATTTCCAATAAACTAACTGTTTCATCCACTCTCACAGACAAAAATCACACGGATTGAGATCGGGTGAACGCGGAGACGAAGCTACTGGGCCGTTTCTACCGACCCACTGGTTAGGAATATGGTTATTTAACCATTGAGCTACTGGCTTATCAAAATGTGGTGGTGCTCCATCAAGCAAGTACCACATGCAAACTTGTTCACCTAGAAGCACTTCCACATCTAGCTGGTCTTTCAGCACATTGTTTAAAAACTGGAGGTACTGTACCACGTTTAGTCTGTTTTGAATGTGGTATGGATGTAGACCTTGTTCTTTTATTCTACGATGCACTAGAAACTGTGAAAATCCAACTTCAGCTGCAAGTCGGCGAGTACTGATTTCGGACCCATCTTCGATGCGTTCCAAAATTTATTCTTCAGCTTGCAGTATTCTTTCGGTCTTATCACGGCCACGATCGTGAGTTTGAGGGTTGAAGGTACCATAACTCGAAGATGCTGTACCACTGATGTAAATATTCGCGTACACGCAATCGCGCGATTTGGAAAGTGATTCACAATTCGCGGGCCAACCTGGCGTTTCCATCAGCAACACTATAAAGCATTACCATGTTGACACGTGCTGAATTGGAAAAATTCACCATTGTCAAAGACATTAACCAAACAACAACGGCAACTAAGGGATGGATGACTGGCCCTTGGCGTGTTTTTGCACGTTGCTTATTAATGCACCGCTTTTTTGGTTCTTAATCCTAGTCGTTCTGTACCATTCATTGAGTAGTAGTTATGGTAGGTCAAGAAACACTATTTTTTTAGTCCACGCTGTAACTTTACTTTGTAGATTTTTTGTTATCATATCTATTTCCTACTCAAACAGCAGTTGAAATATTTCATTGATTAGTTCAGATGGAACCTAATACTAACTCCAGTGAAGAGAATTTATTTCTAGAAGTTTTAACCTAAAATTCGATATGTACCTAAACATGATCTTTTGAAATGAGTTGCAATATATTTCTGAAAAATTTAGGAAGAGGTAGCTTTAATTAAGACAATTCTGCTTTAGAATAATATGAGCTCAAAGTTACTAAGTGAAATTAGTAAATAGGTATATGTATAATTTTAAAGTACCTACTCGTGTGATGAAGACTACTTCACAAATGATATTCGATTAAATTTTTCAATAAAAACCTTGACGCTTCCAATTTTAAAAAATTCCATTTTAATTCGTCTGGAAATATTCGAAATCATATTAATCATTGAAAAGCAACGGTCGAGATGACAGACGCACAAAAGAAGTTAATAACTTGCGGCTGCTTTGCTTCAGTGGTTTTGTAAAGCCGCCACGAGGCGCCACCTGTGGGTGGTCCTATTACAATCCAGATGATATTTGTTTAGCTCCTTTCTCTCTTTGTACATATTTTGACGAATTGATAAGTACACCTGCAGTGAAATGGCGCTACCTGAATTATTCAACAATTCGAAACGTTTATCGGTGAGACATTAAAAAATCGCTTCGAAAAACTTTATCGCTCTCATAAATATGCAAATTCATTGAACCATATTGATTTGTGCCTTAAGGTCGAATTGTAACCCTCAATTTATTCGATGGACTTTTTGCTCCGCATTTCGCTCGTCTGAAGAGGAACATTCCATCAATGTTCGGGTTCAAGGCTGCGGACTGAGAAAAATGGCACGAGCTAAGTTTTCTCCGGTTTGAACAATAATGCACATTTCTGGGTTTTTATTTCGTGTTTGTCAATAATACAACGCTTTTAGTCGTTCTTAGAGTACGAACATCGAAGGACCATTTCACGAGTCAGCTATTTTTCTGGCAAATATTTGCGACATCCGTTCATATTTATGCCTTCCATTCCGTAGAACAATCTCGTGTTGAAACGTCTCATCCGTGTCTCTAAATACTGATTGGATGTGAGCTATCAAATATTTTATTTTCTCGGAGTGTTGGACCAGATAAGTAGTGGCATATTGCGTGGGGTGGATGTCAATACGGCGAGGGTGGCTCGATGTTCGGCAATATAAAAACTATCAGTCACACAGGGCGTCGCGGTGGAAAGAAGAAACACATATCTTTGGCTTTTCGGCCAATAAAACTTGATTCGGAGATTCGCGCTAAATCGTCCTATTTACGACGTTCCTGACTTCCTACGATAACAATTCTATTTTTGCTTTCGCAAACGCAGGTAGGGGTCGGAAACCCTCATCTTACACGTAATATAACGATAAAAACTAGAAAAAACAGAAATTTGATTAGAATTAGCAGATGAACATACAAATGTTTGGTATTTGGTTCCACTGAATTTTTATGTATTGTAAAATGTAGAGTGGCCATAAAATAAGTCATAAAACCAAAAGCAAAATCAGTGTGCAGAACATACAATTTCTTTTCCATAAATATTTTCTAGGAATTTTTTTAGACTTACCTATTCACCAATTTTCGGATTTTTAGTGATCGCAGTTCGAACAGATTCTGAAGAATTTGATTATAACTTTAATCATATTTAATCAATACGTAAATTGCATACATCCAGATCCTACTTATAACGTTCACTTGAACGCAAAAATTAATGTGTTCCTATATAGCAGTGATCACAATGCGTACTAACTTTAATATCATGGTAATAGTGATGAAATTTAAGATCAACTTTGATCAGTTTGCAGAAAATAACATGGTAGAAGAAAACACATCTGCTTCTAAATGTGTGAATAATTTATCTTAATGTACACTCGTTCGCACTTGACCCATTATAATATTTTATTTCTCTTTATTATGTCTTGTACTTAGTAATGTCAATCTTAGCAAATTATTTTATTAATTTCTTCTTCATATAATCGTACAAGTTTGGTTTTAAAGTTTTTGACTAGTTATAAACTTGACTGTTGTTTCGTTAAGAAAGTTCGTACTCGTGTGCTATTTAAATATCGTTTCCTTATGTTTTAAATCTGTTTCTCAAATTTATATGGCATAATTCATAAATGGTAAGGGGCGAATTAAGATTAAGGTATTATAAAGCAAAATTTAACGATAAAAGTAAAAAAATAATTATTGGATTAGATACGAAAACAATATGTAAAACATTGGCAATAATAGTAATGTTATAACACATCTGAAATTAACCATATTTTTTGTTGTTATAATTATATGACTTTTAATTTTTAACTTTATTTTCTACTGAAAATTATACTGTTGCATTTTTTGGACACAAAGAGATCCAAAGATCATATCGGACACTGTTATACAAAGTCTTCATTGTTGTTAGTAATTGATACAGATATTGAAATTCCCGTACTAAAGGTTCTTTTCTTAAAGGATATATGTCAAGAGTTATTTCAAACTCAACAATCGTCAAACCGTAATTTATTTGAATTAAGTTTGTTTCATTACAAAAAATAAAGCATTTATTAATTTTAGTTGCTTCGTTTTTAAATAAAAAAGTTACGAATCTTTAGTTAAAGGTATTACTGCATAACAATAATTTTAGTAATATTTTTTTCGTTCAGATAATTAGTTGTGATTTTTTCCGATTTTTCATATTATTTTTTGTCTCCTTTGAAATAGCTGCTGTCCAATTGGAAAAGTGATCAAGTTGGCCTTAATTTTTGTAAACATTGTGAAGTATGTCTATAGTGAACCTAAAATTTAATCGATAATAGCTGACAACGTCGAAATGTCAGTTATGCACAACAGTAGGTATGCATTAATAAAATACATGCGTTTTTCGCAAGTTCTCTAGTATCAAAAAAGAATGCCAACTTGATAACTTTTCCAGCTGAATGCCCGTTATATTGTATCATTACGTTTTTCTTATACTCGGGAAGTAAAACTAAGACAACATCGACTCAATAGCGAATAATTTCTTTAACAAAATCTTTTTATAGAGAACATGGCTCATGCACCATACTTTTAATTTACACACTATACCAGACACAATATAACTGTTTCTTAAATTATAATTATAACAAAATACTGCTTTCACTATTGTCAGACACCCAAAAGTCTCTTAAAAGCGTCCCAGACAATACTCTCATACTTCTCTTTTCTTATTACAGGAAGATGGGGTACACAACCGGATATTATCCACCCACTGGAAGGTAAGTGAAGATAAGTGTACTTAAATTTTGTATGGGAAAATCTCTTAGCTTGTATTGTTTTCGTTAAATACTAGTCAGGTTACAAATTTTAGGTGTAAAATACCGAAACGTAGGAGATGCACAATGAAATCACAGCTTTAAAAACCATTACATTGATAAAATCAGAAAGTGGATTAAATTTCTATTGATCTTTTAGTTTTTGTTAATTTTAGTTCTTGTCTTTTTACTGTTGCTCACTTTTGTGTTTATAATTATATTTAATCATCCACAAAACGTTTACCAGCCTAATACGTGTGCGTTTTCTCTTGCTCCAAAATTTTGAATCTTGTCCCCACTAAAATAACAAACATTGCATAATGTACAAGGATATCAACATCCTGCCATTGAATCCATTAATTAAAATCAGCTATCCACTTAAAGTTAGTTATAAACTATAAATAGACATCACTAGCATTCTTGACACTGAAACAACCAATTCATTTTCAGATGATTAACTTTTACTGTCATCCTTACAAGTTTTTAAAGATTAAGTACGTGAAAAAAATTACTCACTCATCTAATTTATGATTTCATAGGCTTCGATGAGTATGGAGAAGGTGAAAAAGGAAATAAACCCTAGAAGTTATGATGGAAAAGTAAGCACACTTAATAAAAGCTTGCTTCTTACTTGTATATTAATGAGCCTAACTTGTCTTGATGGAGAGTCAATCATTATCTTTATGAATTTACATTTAAGAGTTGATTTTTAGTACACACAAAATTACAATCAACTTGTTTTATACATAATAGTTACAATATAAATAATTGTATAATGCTATGTACGAAAGATTTTTGTTTTTCTTTGTTTCTATTTCAATTAATATTGGATAAAAATGTTAATACAACATTAGTGTGCATTTCTTTTCGTGATAATGAACCATCTACCAGACTAGAAATAATCTAAGAATTTAATTAAAAAAATATGAAAATAGCAAATCGCCCGATGGACTTGATTACAATACTTCCTTAACTTACGCTCGAGAAGTAAAAATGTGAATTAATCGATGTGTCGTTAGCATTTCATATTTGAATACTAGAAATGTTGAAAAAAATCTTCTCAACATTTAGTTCGTCGATTCGTTTCAAATGGCAGTTAAAGTTGTCCCTAGGAGAATTAAGGGATTTATGTAATCTTTTTATTAAATTGAACTTGCCTATCTTTCAAACATTTTTAAAGTGTTACTTCCCAAATATGTCAATATTCTCATTTCATCAATACCAAAAAATTATATATATTGGAACCAATTCAGCTGAGTGCTTTATTATATGAAGCTTAAAAGCTGAAAAATGATATTTAATAAAAATGTTAAAGAATTAGAAAAAACGACTAGGTAACGCAAACCACAATCTATATTAAAAAATGGGGAACTTGATTAAATTAAGTGGATTTTTGTGATATCAAAAATGTCGTACCTATGATAGTTCTATTCTAATTCTATTGCTACTGAAAATCGGTTAATTTACACTCAGAGTAATTTTGTTAGCACCAGAAATACAATAAGAACACTCTACAATCCAAATATCTTCTTTTAAGTAAAAGCTTAGTGATATTTCAACCATTTATGCAATCAAATTTTAAACTGTTTCAGCGAAAACTAGCTAAAATGTTTTGCAAATTTAACACGATTTTGCAAAATGAAGAGTTCCATATTTTTCAGCTCTAGCCACAAATGGTTAAAATAATTTGTTTTACATAACAAATATCTAAAACACCGCAAAATTTTTTGATTTATGCTCGCGTTTGATAGATATTTTTAAATAATAATAATTGATGAAACTCTGGTAAACGCATATACAAGATGTTTTTGCAAAACATTTGCTAGGTTGTTGCATTTTTTAACGCGAAAATAGCTATGAAATAGGCAATTGCACAAAAAATTGCCACAGAGTTTTGCTACATGTGTAAACAGTAAAATGGCCTTAATATTCAGAGCCAAGCAGCTGTAATACAGGTATTTTGCTGTAAAAACTTTGTAATAAGGTTGTCAAATTACCGAGCAAATTACTGTCAGGATGGCTGCAAAGTGCGTTAAATGAATTCTCAATACTTTGATTACAACTGTTTGTGTGAATCTTCTGAAATTGTCCACCTTTATTGAAAAATTTTGAACATGGAATAAAAATAGATTTTGATATCTGCCTAAGAACTAAAAGGCATGTAAGCACTACGAAGTTGGTATAACTTTTATAAGTAAAGTTCATCACGATTGTCGTAACATTTATGCTCTCAGAAAGATAAATTATTAGTTAAGAGCGTTCCCTTTGAAATTTGTTCAAGTAATCATATACCTGCAAGATTCTATTCCGATTATATCAAAATTAATTTAAATCTACGCAAGATTTGTTTATTGGTTTGTCATCTACCAGAATTTATGTACCTTCGGCACGGCTGCACGATATTGGGTAGTCTTTAGTGCTGATTCCCCAAAGAATAATAAAACAATAAACATTTAAATAAACAAGTAGGCGTAACTTTTTGTATGCGGCTACACGTGGAGGGAAAAATTATTATCTTAATTGGTAAGGAGGTTTGGCTCCAAGTGACAGTGAAATATGAGTACTTTAAACTCCATGTTGAATTACATTGTGTCTTGCAGAGATAAATATTTACAATGTTATTATTTTATGTTTTAATTGTTTTGCCATATTTGTACTAATATAATCACTCTATACATTATCACACGCAAACATTTACCATACATAATGCCACCATATTTTATTTGTGCAAGGAATTAGTTTGTGTTACTGTTAAAAAATAATGGTCGAAAAGTTTTATTGTTAGCGTTCGTTAGATAAGATCGCCATAAGTTACGAAATAACTTTTTTCGGTACATTTGCCGATAAAACAGTGGGTTCACCCTAAAAGTCCCGCGAGAATCGCTTATTGATATCGTATTTATAGGTATTATAGATTCTGTCGGCTGATTGAATGTTTATGTAGCCATGCTGGGACGCCCTACTGTCACCCCGAGCGAAACTTATTCATTCGCTCCTTTCAGACTGGCAGTAAGCGAAAATATATGTAGCAAACCCGATTTATGTATGATAAAAAAATTTTAATTCGATGAAAGGAAGGGACAACATGCATTAAAAAAAAACGTATAGTAGCGACAATGAAATCTGATCATGGCGACTACGACAGTGAATGATTAGTCTGCAAATAGCGTATCATGTAGGACAACACGATTTTCGCTAATTGGTGCTATTTCGTCCCACGTAAATTAAGACCAGTTTTATTAGACGTAGCCGTGGAAAGAACTGATTCATTAATGACGCAAATAATGAACTACATAGATTTAGAACGACTTTTTGTGTTGTTTTAAAATTAGTTGAAACTTAAAAAACTTGTGTAGTAGTGCTGTAATCATAACACAAAAGGATCACAACTGTTTGTTCATCCAACTTGATTAGGTATTTCGCTCTACAGGTGGATGATCGACTCGATTAATGTCCAACGCTAGGTTTATGTGGCGCCACTTGGACAAAATCTGTGCGATTGCAGATTCCTTTTTTTTTAATTTTATACAAAATTTGTAAATTAATTAATGAATGTTTTTATAGTTTTGATACCAACTAATGCGTTCACTTAAAAAAATAGACTTTCAATTAATTGGTTTTCAGTTTTGCCACTTTGTCAATTAAGATAATGTGCACTGATAGCTCCTGAAAACATACGATAGAAATTATAGTAACAATTAACGGAAGAAATCTATCCGTATTAGTGCAAAATTCTATGTTTCAAATAAAGTCCATTTATACATCTCCTCTAAAATTATTTCTTATTGTAAGGAAGTCCATTGTTACAGTACCTGTTAATTAAAACTGATGAAAGTGATGATTTGTGTTAGCGTTAAGAAAAATAGTAGTCTCAGTCTTGGCTGAGAAAATTTATTTTACTAAGTAATCCAAGACTATTTATTTTTTCATTCATTAAATTTATAGGCATCATACAAAACTTGTTAGAACCTAAACGCTATAGAGTGCAAATTTTCGTTGGACGCCTTCAATTAGGTGCAGACATGAGTATTGCCGTAGAAATGTTAAAATATTATTAATTATTTTTTTGTAAATTATTTGGTAATTCGTAACAGTTTGATTGTGGCAATATTGGGTACATTAAGTTATCCATACAGATCAAAACGACGTGCAAAAATCTGAAATAAATAAATTTAAGTAAACTTTTGGATGAGTGCTTTTTTGTGGTAGGCTTAGGCTACTCGTCTTGTTTTTCAAAGACTGGAATAAATCGAGTAAATTCACAATTATAATAGGTATTGTTATTTGTTTGTTACATTCACTCAGACTGATTACAGATAAATTCTGTGTACTGACAGAAGTTTGTCAATATAGATTTGCGGTGCTTGAAATCATGTAAGCTCTTGTTGAGAGATAGTGATGTGTGCTTATGTAAACTACATATTAGCTAGGCAACATTTTTAACACTGAGAGTTATTGAAATGTTACAAACTAAAATCAAATGTCTTCATAGCAAATATCACGTGTTATTACTAAAAAAATCATTTATATCATCCTGCTAAAAACGCAGTCAAAACTATTACCCATGTTCGTAAAGAACATTTCTGTGCAGGAAAAAATCATACAGATGAAATTTGTAATCATTTTCACACAGATTAAAAATTGCAAAATTTGTTCTAAGGATTTGTATATATTTTTTTTGCACAGAGGTGTACTTGAAGGCTTTATTTGGGAATATCATCACATTTATTTATCTTTGTTCTATATATTTATATTTTGTATAATACAAGAGCGGTTTGATAAATGTGGTAAAAAATCAACTTCAAAGCATTTTTTACACTTGGTTCATCGAGTTTCCAGTTTCTTCATCCGATCAGCAAATTATTATATTTTTTAAACTCTTCTCACTAAGTCAAAATTTTGAATTCGTAAAATAGAAGAATTTTTAAATTTGTAATTCGGAGGAAGTCAAGCGAGGTTATGTCTAGGGAATAGGGTACATGAGGAATCAGTTCTAAGCCCACTTCGTAAAATTTTGCCATTTCAACTGTCGATTTGTGAGGTGCTTCTCCTGTTTAAATAAAGATCCGATTTTTATACGCCAATATTCGCCATTTTTCCTTCAATTTATCTTTCAAGCAGTCCAAAAAATTCCATATAATATGTTCCTGTCACTGTTTTGAGTGTCCTAAAAAACAGTGGCCAATCCTTGCCGGCGAAGAAAATTGCCTTCGCCTTTTCTAATGCACTTTTACCAAATTCTGTCCACTGTTTCGGTTGATTTTTTGAGTCCGGTGTGTAGTGATGGATTCAATTTTTGTCAGATGTCAAAAAATGACTCAAAAAGTTCTTTGGATTACTTCTAAACATTGCATGGAAATGTCCTTTGCGTGCGTTTTCGATCCCTTGTCAATTATCACTAACATAATTTTTTCATAAATAATTCTTCATGAAAAATACTCTCTTTTACCTTCGCTCAGCGATCTTTTATTACAATACCATGGACTACAAATTTACCACACTTATATAAATTTAATTAATTATAATGGATAACACTCATCAAGCTTAAAAGAAATATCGTTGTTCTAAAACTAGATTAAGATCCAGTACTCTGCTAAATTGGTTCAAAGTGTTTTTGTAGTGCCAAAATATAGAGTACCTACTGTAGATACTGTGTAGATTGATGGTCTTCTGAGTATTATTCAAAAATCAACTAGTAAGTAAAAAGGTAACTGACATGTCGTTAAACAATGTCTCATGGCATGTCTCTCGATAAAATAGGTTCCAGAACTAACGAATTATGAGGCTACCATAATTAACCGTCTTCAGAGCATAATCATGAAATTAAGCATTCTAATGTCGTTTGCAATATTCAGATTTGGTTTTTCCATCGATTATTTGGGAACAAAGACAAAAAATAAACTGTATTACTAAAACATAATATTCTCAGTTCATTGCATTGCAAATATATTGTTTGGTTTTCGATATGGACGATGTAACAGGAAGCTAAATGATCTAATTCGCCTGTAAATATGTCTGAAGTATATTTTCTATCCAGCGGTTTTTATCTAAATAAAGACTAAAATCTGAAAATTCAGCTTTCTGAATCATACGTCGTAACAGACTTATCATTTAGTGGATATTTAGAAGCCTCTATTACGAAAGTAGACGTTTTGTAGGTTCCTTTCTAACCAGTTTTGACATCATGGTCACTTGGCTGCGGCTAATTTTTCAAAACAAGAAACCTCCTCTTATTTCAATAATCCGAACTCTATCAAAATTAGACAAATGTCGAAAATTGATCCACCCCCGAACTGGGTTCGAGTGTCTAGAGAATATAGAACAAGAAAATCAAGAGCACAAAATGTAAAAATTCAACTTTTTATTTTCACGTGAGAAAAACCATATAACACACATAGGTCATCAAGTTGGTATTGTGTTTTTGATAAAAGAAAACGTAGCGAAAAACGCGTGTGTTTTGTTAATCAATATTGTTGTGTATAATAGTTGACAAAAGCGTTCATTTTATTATAGGAAAAAATGTAGTTCTTGAAATTTAGAAGTCGACCAACCAATTTCTTCCAATAATATAAGCAGTAACATGGTTAGAGGAAAACAAAAATAAGGTTAGGATAATTTACTTGTTTTGTGACATTTGTAAACGTGGCACCTTCTGGCATTCTTACATTAAAATTTGTGGTTGGAAAATTTGCATTACACACCAGGTCTTGGAGAATCATTTTCTTATCGCGAGGTATATTGAAATTTTGATTTTTTTTGCCACTTGTGTAAAATTCTGTTTTAAGTTGACAGAGGTGTCATCAATAGTCTGTAGTTCTGCCACTGCCATTGTACAAAAATTACTAGATTTATAAAGGAAATTTTATGTCACAAACACAAAGCAACAGGTGGTGGACTTTTAATAAACAGACGTACTTTGGATATATAACACATTGTTTACAAAAAATCAAGACCTACTTGATGACTTTTGCAATGAGTAGAAAAATTTGTTCCAAAGTATTTACAACCAATGGATAAAAAAACAGTTGTTTCAGTATTCCATGGTGTTTTTGGTTGTACTGCATGTACACAGAGAGGTTATCAGTACGACTTTTATTAATCTCATATATATATCTGTTATTAGTAAGATACTTAGGTAGGTACATTTTTTGTCTCGACAATCATTGACATTTTATTACGTTATATTAATAACTAGTGCTGCATTAATATATAGTTAGTAAATGTACTGTGTGATCAGAAATGACTGAGTCTGTTGGCAATCCTAGATTTTTAGTTGAAATTGGTACCGTGGTGTTTTCTATAATTTCCGGTTATCCACTGTCAAGACTGACAGATCGTTGACATTTTCAAATTTACAAAATGTATCCAAGACTAATAAGCTAAGCTGTAAGCTAAGGAAGTATTGTAATCGAGTTCATCAGACGACTGACTACTTTCATGTTTTTTCGACGTTTCATGATCCTTGTACGTCTGGAAAATGGCGTATTAACTCTCCGCTACGCCCTTAACAATCAACTGGTGAGTCTGGGAAAAATAGTAAAAAGATTCCTTCTCACATTTTGGTGGAGTTATAATGATTTTAAAATTGGTTCTTTTGCCACATTTAACAACTAAACAACACATTCATTATCACAATAACTACTAATAAAACTTTCAGTTAATTTCTCTCGCACATGACCATAATTAATTACCATTTCAGAAAGAATGTACAAAGTTTTATGGTTGTGTTGTTTTTGTAAAATTCCATTTGACAACAATGTTTGCCTGATATAAAGCGAAGGTACAAATCAGCAAAAATCGAGTAAAGAGTTAAAAATGTTTGACGTATTAAAAATTGTCAAAGTTTTCAAAACGCTACGTTTATAATGTTCCCAGTTAATTTTAACTCCCCTGGTGTATTATTTTCGGATACATTTAAAGGAATCTGGTGTTTCGTTGATGGATGAACATGAAAAAATATTTTGAGTTTTTAGTGTTTTATTTTTTACGAATTTGAGAAAGTCTTGAGTGCCGCAATGTTTTTTTTTATTTCGCAGGACTTCTGGGTACCCATGGTGTGTTATTTTGAGAACCCATGGAGATTTTTTTTTGTAAATTATTTAAAATAACCACCCTCTCTTTTCTTAGAGGGTATCTCATTTGCCAAAATCAGTCTTATCTTAGAAGGTACTAGCCCCGCCCACCCACCCTCTCTTTTCTTAGAGGGTATGTCATTTCCTAAAAGCAGTCTTATCTTAGCAGGTACTACCCCCGCCCGCCCATCCTCTCCTCTCTTTTCTTAGAGGGTATGTCATTTGCCCAAATCGGTCTTATTTCAGGAGCTACTAGCCCCGCCCACCCACCCTCTCTTTCCTTAGAGGGTATGTCATTTGCCAAAATCAGTTTTATCTTAGCAAGTGAGTACTGATGCCTTGATGACTAACTTTTACAAAAAAATATCAAAATTTGGAAACGTTACGAGCTTCCTATATGCACAAGGTAGGAATTTTGAACTCTTTCTCTAGTGTTTAGTTGGGTATGCTTTAATGAATTTTTCTTTTGTAGCTTTTGTTTTCGTTTATAATTTATAAATGTTTTATTAAATGTTTTTTTTTGGTTTATTTATTAACGAAAAATAACAGCTTATTTTATTAATAATAATGCATAACGATTAATGACTACTGGTTGTTATGGTTATTGTCCTAAAAAAAAAATAAAAGGTGGATTTCAGTCACCATCCTTACTAAGAAATCAAAAAGTAAGCCGGAGGTAATCACGCATTAGCTGGGTGCAGTGTTGCCAATTTTACTTTTATAAAATTAGGTTTTTTTCGTAATCTGAATCATAAAGAATTTTTTTATTATTTTTTTGGGACTCCCGAAATCTCCGCATAACGTACTGAAGAGTTAATCCGCCATTTTCCAGACACCCGGTAGAGTACGAAAAAATTGGTCTCCCGTTTCCGCCTGTCTACCTGTCTGTCTAATGTTTGTTCGTATTTTTATTAAATAAATAATTAAACTACTGGACCGATTATTGTCAAATTTTCTATGTATGTACCTATGTATTAGATATATCAGCTAACCAAAAGTTGGATAATCATCCCCACAATCATTGGGATGACTTGATTTCCAAAATTAAGGATACTAAATAGTTTTTTAATTCTATAAAATGGGAGTTGAGTTTTTACCCTAGACATCCCTGTCTAATAACATTAATCAATCAAATTTCATTTTCTTTTGACCGCTGATGTTTGTAATTTGAACGTGCCAATAGGCGAATTTTTCGAAGTGTAAACTTCAACAATCGAAATTAAGCATGTACTGAGAAATTGAAAATATCTATATTTTTTCCAGTTGGTTATGTGCTTTAAATATATTTTATATTGTCCACACTAGCGCGGACAGTGTCCTCTTGGAATTTGCGCCCCCGCGGCGAAGGGGCTGCGCGGGTGTTATTTACGTTCCTGCTTTTTACTTTATAGACGTTATCAGAAAACGAAGATCGCAAAATCAATTTTTATCATTTTTCAGAGAAGTGGGATTTGTCGAACTATACTTTAAGGGCAAGGAAAGATCTGTCGAAATAACCTTCAACCAATATTTTTTTATAAGGTGGGGGGCATAAAAAAAATAGGTATGAAAAATAAACAGAAAAGAGGCGCAACATTGTATGACTTATTAAATAACACGAAATATAGAATAACGTTAATCTTGAAAAACACCTACGTGGAAGGAGAAAAATAGAGAAAATAATAAAACTTTTGAGCCCACAAGGGCAAAAATGACAAGTAAAAATAATAGTTTGGTCTTATTGAACATAAATGACATTAACTTAGAGCATTTCAGTGGCATACATTTTCATTAAAGAGGGTAATAGGCTACAAGTGATTTATGAACAAGAGTGATTATAGGGATGGGAATCAAGGGACACCATATTTTCAAGTAGAATTTTTCACAAAACAATTTCGATGGGGTGATCCGCACAGGATGATACAGGGTCCAAGCAACTGTTTACAGTTTGATGTGACGAAACATAATAAACTGACGATTTGACAAACTCATATTGGTGAATAACCTTATTTTGATTTGGTAATAAATGTGTCAGAACTAAAAATATTTAAAATTTTTAGACACCAATATTTCTGTAACGTAGATAGTAACTTTACTAATAGCTATTGTCACGGAGTAGGTATGTAATCATAACAATTGCAAGACCAAAAAAATTATGTTGAGTGACAGAATTATCTTTCAATTTAATTTAGGAATGTCCTTGCGCTAAGTCAAATATTGTTGGTGCAAACAAAATTTATTCGCAACATTTACTTACCAATGTTTATGAGCAAATATAAAAGTATGAAAATATAAGGCCACCGAAAACGTTCTCCGGATCTCCTCAGGTTTGACTGTTCACTTGAATAAAACCCCCAAAGAAATGGCCATTGTTCAAAAACACAATAAAAAGGGAATATGAATAGCTTTCTTTTTAAAGAAATACGCTGAAAATTTGATTTACATATAGTATACATAGTCAAACAGAAAATGGCTCGTATTAAAGCGTATTCATCATTCCGGGCGGTTACAAAAGAAAGCAATAATTCTTTTCGAGGACGCTTTTTTCCGGATTCGTTTCGACAAAATCAACAAACGGCGTTTTTAATTTGTCGCGTGATTTTATTGCCGTCAAATCCATTACTGAAGTCTACTAAAATCCGTTGCCTGGGCCCTATCAATGATAACACTCACATAAAAATAAATAGCTTTTAGTCGACATATTCTGGTGTGGATTTCTATGAAAGAAACGTAATCGAGTTTTGGGAACGAACATTTAGAGTTTCCCATAAAAACAATATTGCATACGCATTGTGAAAAAAGCCGTATTATGATATATCGTAAAAAATATAAAGACACCCCAACTATCGGGGTGGATTTCACAACAAATCTGAGGGAATCTACCCGATAAATAGTTTTTTTCTGATGCGTTGGGGTGATTCTATTGAGATATGTTGTGCTTAGGTGACTTTTTATGTTATTAAGCCCAACCGTCATAATATTTTTGGTGGAAAAGACGCGGTATTGTACAGTAGTGAAGAGAAGTATAGCAAGCAGTGTTTATGATATGCCAACAAAAAATTAGATATCAAATATTATACCTTTGCTTTTAGAAAAATACAATCAATTCCAATGACACAACTTATTTAAGAAGTCGATAAAAACCGTTTTTCTACAGTCGTTCAAAGATTACTTTTTTATAGTACATAATATTTCAGAGATAGGCGGAACGACCACAGGTAAAATGTACAAATTTTTTTTGAGAAATCGAATGTTGCAGTTTAGGTTAAATGTTGTGCATACTTTTGAAGACATCAGTTATAATAACAGACTTCGTTAATTTATTTGAAATACATACAATGTCAGTGTTAGGGGAGGAGAAATATTTACATTAGAAAATAATAGTAAGCTTCATATTTCGTAGAAATATTTATACCTCTTGAATACAATTAAATAAAAAGTGTAAGTGTAAAAATGTATTTTGTAAGACTTGGTATACCAGGATGGTTTTCAAGAGAGTACAGTTGCATAGCAATCTTTAGTTTTTACTATCATTATTTATTAAGTAAAATATGCTTAGTTGTTTGATTTTGATAATTTGGAAATACACGTCAATTTTTAGGCATAATTATGTCAAAATCAAATTAGTTTTCGTCGTTTAAATATATATTGTATCAATTCTGTCAAAACGTTAATTTTAGCATGATGCTATCTTTTTCCAAGCAGTGAATAACTGAAAAAAGACCTCATTTGTGAATGTTTATTGTTTTCTCAAATAAAAATTGAAAAGTTTTGTGACAATTTTGGAAAAATATTTAGGTTTTTCATTGTTTTTTCATTCTTGAGCGTTACTTTGCCCAGTTTTATAATGTTTCATAGCTCCTAGATTATGAAAACGTGGTCCCTCCTGAGATTCAGGGGCGAGGAAAGTTCTGCTTATAATTGCCCCTACTGGCACCACAACATGTATCCAGGAAATATATCCCCGTCTTCTGTATGTTTCGTCTAAACGGGGAATCAACCATAAAAATATAACGTGTCTTTCACCAGATTATAGAATTAATTTTCCTCTCTGAACTAATACAAACATTAAGATCTGATATAAGCAATTGCTAATAAGAATAAGTGTTGCTGTCGCAAAGGTGACGTCATAAAGTAGTTTTACTTCCCGAGCGTAAGCGAATTAAAATTGAATCGATTTTCACAAAAATTGTTTAAGTAAAATTTTATTTTAAAATTATCACGTTGTTTTGGTCCCGTTTTATCCTAATGGACAGGGTATTGATGATTTTTTGCATATTTAATATTAGAAAATCTTAACTAAACGAACAAAATGTAAGAACAGCCAAGAGAAAAGTAGGTTTCTGAAACAACGTTCACAATGTCCTCGGCGAAAATTTGTGACGAAAATGTTTCTGTAATGTTGAATAAAAAAAAAAAAGATTTTTGGTATAGAAAACTAAATTTATTTTTTTAGATGACCATTACAAAACTAGTCGGTTTTCGTCCCCATTCAGATCCATGAGGTCTCATTTTTTCGTACTAAAATGTCAAAATTACTTTTTTGGACTCACTTGTCACTTTTTTCTACTCAGCTATCGAAAACTTACTTTCTAACCTCAAAACCACCTATATAACCAATGATTTTTCTGCATGGTCGCCCAAAAGACGTTGTGTGCGCCTCGGCCTTAAACTTCAAATCAGCTGAAAAAGTTCTTCGTGCTTTTGATACACAAACAAATATTCTGTTATGCTTTACATTTTTTTTAGTGAAAGTCCGTTTTAGGACCCCTCAGTGGCACGTTCTTATTTGAACAAGAAGTATTATCACTATTTTTTCAATCATTTAGACTTTAAAGTTTTTCTACAATATCCACTGTTGTAATAAAAAAGTTTTACAAAATAATAAAAATAATAACCACTAGGTTAAAATAAATATATTTTTATGTGTTATTTTAATTTTGTTATGTTTACTTTTTTTTTAAGTTGACTTTTGAAGTTTAGTTATCAAAGTAGTGATGTATTTATTGGCTGTTTTCTTTGAAAAATAAAGACTAATTAGGTAGTTAGTAGGTATTTCCTAGAAATATAGCTAGGTAAATATTATGTACCTACGTTTCTTTTGGAAGGAAACATTTCTTTTTTTTTAAATCCTCATGGACATTTTACATTAAACAGTGAAATTTGCAACTTTGTACTTTACAGTTAGCAACTTTTCTTTTTTTTACACGTAGTACTGCGCTTTGTCACTTTCCTACTCAAAAATCCTTCAAGTAACTATCCAACACCTTTCATAAAATAATCTTGGTCTCCAGTTTCTAAATTTTTCCTAAACATGAAGTGTGCGTGGGCTGTCGACAAGTTGTGCACTGGCTTAAAGCAAATTAACTTTTTACCAAAAATTCTTAGTGAGCTTTAGCGTTCCTTTAATCAAACCGCGTCAAATGCTGTAGTTTTGTTGTTTCTCAGAAAATGCTCGAGTAAAATAGTTGACTCTCCTTGCGTTCACTGTCAACTTGAAAATTAAACCTTCAGCACGGCCAAAGCTTAAAGGAAACTAAGTTTCTTTCAAGTGACATTTTTTCACGTTCCGCGTTATTGAAAAATCCGGTATGAAAATGCAGTAGCAGCGGAGCTTTGAGTGCGGCTGTACAAAGTGCAAGAGGTCATAGAGATCGGCGGACTTTGCAACAAGTATACACAAACAAAGCGTTCATACATTGCTAAATACCACAACACCTCGGAATAGTCCTGTAATACTAAGACAGTGGACATCAAAGACCCCAAGTCTGCAGCGGTCAGTCTCCGCTGACAAAGAGGTGCTTTGACACCCTAGCCAACTTGGACACCACCGACTTTAATTAACGCCCTCTGTCGGTATTCCTTTAAGATAACTTTGATTCAGTGCATCCACAGTCCACACATAGCTTTGTTTGCATTTTGATATAAAGTATCTTGTGGGACCCTCCTGCGGAAGTGTCGGGGCAATTAACCCCCGCTTATGACACGCCAGTGTCGTAGACGCAAGGATGAAACATTATCGTAGTTGGCTGAGCATAAACATAAGAGAATGTGGGATATTTGGGATGCAAAAAAGTACTGAAATACTATAAAACAAAATAACAGGCAATAGTACAGTGCACATTTCTATTATCTGATTGTTTATAAATTTATGTATTACACATACCTATATATTTTATATAAATTTTAGAATTTATATTATTAAAAATACTGACAATAAATGATATTATTATATGAAATAGTCATTATTTTGAAAATTACGTATTAGAAGTATGACATATCACATACCTACTCAAAGTGAAATTAGTCACGAGGGCGCTATGTTACACGTAATTTCTGCAAATGTTACGTTTTAAATACATCGACTGCTGATGACTTGGGATATCCACTTGCGACCACTTTATGACATAATCCCAAAGTTCCGTTGACTAGGTATATCTACGCCATCTGTTCGGTCTGATATAATATTGTAGGTTTTCCAGTTTACGAGTTTCATTAACGTCATGAGTGTGTCACCAGACAATAATTAACTTATAGTTCTGCAGTTAACACATTTAAGACACAAACGAACTAAAGCATTATTTTCTGATTGTATGTACTTATTAAAACTATTTAACAAAAGGATAATTTAAGTGAATTATTAGAAATTTTTTGTGACAAATGTTATAAGATAAATGAGAGCAATAAATATAAGCTTACACCAAAAAATGGATTTAATTAAGGACAAGTCGGATGTCAGTATTTCAGGTGAACTTATATATTATTTTTGTAAATAAACAAAAATATTATTTTAATCAACAGTAAGAATAAAATTAACGCTTTCTAAATATTTTATAAAAAAGCTCAAAAAAATAATTAAAATTGCTGTACTTCTACAGCTTACACTCGAGAAGTAAAAGAAACTGGTACCACTTTTTTTGTTTGGTTTTACATTTGCAGATAATGCAGAAAAGAGAGTGAAACAAAGAATAGAAGGACAAGTAGTCAGTCTTATATTCTAGTCACCTTAGTCTGTAGTTATCTAGACATAACTTTCTTTGTCCCTGTTTCTTCGATATATTATAATTCACTTTATAATTAGTTTTTTTGACAGTATCTATCTGTTAACAAAAAATAGTCCATTTTATTTAATAAAGTTTTCCGATGACGTCAATAACTTGCTAAAGGAGATGAATACATAACTTTTAAACGTAGATTCTAGGTGTAAAATTTGGTTATGAGTACGAATGAATATAAAAAACATTGTCCACAGGGTTTGCAAATTTGAAGTGATGATGAAGATAACAAAGTTAAATAATATTATAAGCAAAAATAAGAACTTACGACTTAATTTTAACTATACATATGTAATGAAAATAATATTTTTTTAACAAAATTCGAGTCGAAACTGACTATTTTCATGTTTTCTCGAGTTTTCATGCTTCCTAGAACACGAAAAAATAGATATCCCGTTTCCGTCTGACTGCCTGTCATCTGTCCGGATTTTTATTAGACAGATAGTTCGAAACTACTGGACCGATTGTTGTCAAATTTTGAACGTGTATTAGGAATATCATGTACAGTTCAACCATTACAGCAGTGTCAGTGAGATGTTAGTGTGGCGACCTATGTGATGGGCTATACTGATGAGATCCAACAAGATCGAAACTGCAGTCTACAGCTTCCCAACGGGTTGTCTAGCCTTCGGTGTGATTAAGCACTTTGCATTACAACAGTATCTAGTAAAATTTTACAAGCACTACTGCGAGGGATTGTCGGACTATGCAGGGCCAATAAAAGGACCGTGCTGCCAAGGAGTTGCATCGAATTTGTGATTTATGGTTTTGTGGGTCCAACCTTGATGGTTAACTTTGAAATACCAATAAAATTTTACTAGGTACAGTTCAAATGGTGGAATTTTAAATGGTAAAACGCTAACCATAATTTTGCTAATCATCTCCGCCACAATTGGGGTAACGTCATCTTCAAAATTTACAAAAATATATTTTTTTAATTTTATAAAATAAAGTAGTCCTGCACTTGTTGTGTATGAATCCGTGTCGAGTTTACACTCCAGACATCCAAATTTTTGTAAAAAAAATCAAAATTAGATGCTTTGTAATCTTGCAAACGTTTTTAGGTTATAGGAAGCATGATAAATCGTTAATCAAAATGTATTAGTTTATGGCCTCCCCAAAAAAATGTGACGTCATCTTACAATTTTGCAGGATAAATGTTCGTTAAATTTTACAAAATAACACGCTCCCACATGTGTGACTTATGAATCCGTCTTGAATTTTTACTCTTGGTATCCAGATTTTTAGGAAACAAACCAAATTGTATGACATTTTGCAATGTAATTTTGAAACTGCAAAACAGAATGCTGCATAATCTGGTACATAATTACATTTTAGCAAATATTTTAAGGTTGTTGCAAGCATGGTAAATTGTTAATGGAAATTTGGCCGTTTATGACGTCATGTTGTAATTTTGCCGAATAAACGTTCTTCAAATTTATGAGTGTTTACGCTAGACGTACAGTTTTTAGGGGGAAAAAACTAACTGTGTTTAATTAATTAGTCAGCCCTTTCTTTTGTGTTGAGAAGACAAAATCAATCAGATTTCATTTTCTTTTGATCGCTGATACTTGTAATCTTAACGTGGTAATCGTCGAATTTTTTCGAAGCGTATACATGCAGTGGAAATTAAGCATGAACTAAAAAATTAAAAATATATTCCTTTTCTCCCGTTCGATTTCTACTTTAAATATATTCGATATTATCTACACTCTTACTTTACAGAGGTTAGCACAAAACGAAGAATGCTAAATCACATTTTATAATTTTTCAAAGAAACGGAATTTGTCGTATATTTCAACGTAATCGTTTCAGAAGATTGAAGAATACCTTGGTAATTTTATTCTTACTTCTTGCGTGTAAGCTAAGTAAGTATTGCAAT
Organism: Zophobas morio; assembly: GCF_036711695.1. Classification (NCBI taxonomy): domain Eukaryota; kingdom Metazoa; phylum Arthropoda; class Insecta; order Coleoptera; family Tenebrionidae; genus Zophobas; species Zophobas morio. The sequence continues at coordinate 23,051,922 of NW_026972107.1, forward strand.
AAGATCCATTTGGCGAATTGCCAATTTCATGTTTATACGAGTTTTATAGCTTCTAGAATATGAAAAAGTAGGTGCCCTGTTTTCGTCTGTCGTCTGTGGATCATGTTCTTTCCGATGTTACTAGACAGACTGTTACAATTTTAATATAGATTTAAGTATATCGTGTAAATTGTAAAACATAAAATTTGTTTTTTATCCTACCAAAAATTTGTTCTCAAAATTTTTCTCGGTAAATCATATTTAAAATATATGTATATAACAGTATGCTTATATACTGGTCATTTATTAACCCACCCATTAAACTTGCACAAGCACGTGTTTTGGAAAAAATAAAAATGTACAATAAAATTATTCAATTTATTTTAGAAACTACAACACCGATTCCACGGAAATTTTGACACACTTTAAAATAATCGTGAACATGATAAATCGCTAATAACTATTAACCTGTTCATCTCCACTTTCAGGTTAGCTCGATGTTTCATAATTCCTAGGGTCTGAAAACAGTGATATCCCGTTTCCGTCTATCTGTCTGTATCGATTTTGAAACTACCAGACCGCTTGTTACGAATATCGTGTAGTAGTTTTACTCAGTAGCAGCTCATGACCTTTTGAAATGGGGGGACACAATCTGATTGATGAGTTAAATATGAAGATATAAAACAGGCTGTTATTCCAATTAATAGACGTAATTGTGTGACCGAAATAAATACAAAAATACATTCAATAAAAGTATAAAAGTACTTGTCCACATACATACCTTTGGTTCTAAAAAATTACTGAGGAAACACAAAACAAAACAATTTATTATTTTTTGAACAAACGCACATTCATAAAAGTTTACCACGCTTGTTAGGTCTATTTAAATATCTATGAAAGTCTCTCGTTTTGTCAAGAACATTTGTTTTATTGATAAATCGGGGGTGACTCTCTCTAAATATTTCATTAAAATTTTACCGGCATAAGACTGAGGACGATTTTTTATTAAATATTCAACTGAATTCATTATTTTTAGTTAAAATCAAACAATTTCACGCGTGCAGAATGAAAATGAAATCCTGCAACTGAGTTACTGGTAGTGGTCACTGTTCGAGCAGGACCCGATTCCAGCTAAATACAGCGACTAGACGCACGGTTTCCGTGACAACGGTGTAAACACGACGTCTAAATGAGGCATGATCTCCGCTTTTATCAGCACTTCAGCAACATTTCATATATACAAGACACATCTTTAGATGTAAGTTTTGATACATTTTATACAAATGGAGCGTGATAAAAAAATTAATTTTGATAACTATGACACAAATTTCGGGATTACTTTTTTAATATTGAAAATTATTATTTTGTTATGTCCAATGTGTTTGTAGATGCAATTTTGGAGAAGGGGGAGACATGTGCGCTTGTGTCCCCTAGCACCAGACGCCCCTGGTTTTACTATCGTTTGCTAACCAAAATTTATCAATCAGCATCACCAATAATTTGACGACATCCCTCAAAATTTTGCTTAGTACATGCCATGCAAGCTTTATAAAATGATATAGTCCTGTATTTATGGTTTATGAATTTGCCTTGATTTTGTGTGCTGTTATTATTATAATACTTATCATCAGTGACAAGCACTATCTCCGATATATTTATTTTTTCTTCTTTTACTGTGTCACTTAGTTTCTCTGTACTGTAGCAGTCAATTTGAATTTGTTTGACTGTATTTCAGGGAGTGTAAACCTTGGACTATTTTTTTGGGAATAAGGAAATCTCGTCTTTCTTTCATTATAAAACGGTAAGAAATATTTTGTTACAATCAAAAAATTAGGAAAGTTATCAACGAGCAGACACAGTCGTAAATTGTGACCGTCGGTCGTCTCCGCTTGCTGTTCTGAATCTATGGTTTCTTAGAATAATGCGTTTTTATCAATACAAAATGGAATCCTGAATAGCAGAGGAGCCGTCAACAATCCATCGTTTTCTTTGATATTTCGATCTGTGTGATTGTTGTGAGTGACACCTTATTTAGAATTGGTTATACAGAATGACTTAATTAAATAAATTAATGAAGCAATTTATTTTATTGATTAAATTAAAATTTTCTAGAAAACTTGGGAATATAGTACTGTTGTTGTTAATATTGCACTCCACATTGACATACGTGTCCTTACTAGAATGTTTATTACTTGATCAGAAAATTGTGATTTTTTTCTGAAAATTTGGATGCCTAGGGTAAAAATTAAAGCAGATTCATAACAATAAGAGCAGAATATGTTTTTTCATAAAATTTAAATAACATTCACAATGCAAAATTTTGAGGTAATATCATCAAAGTGTTGGTGGGGGTAACCAAACAACCTTTGGTTAAGGTTTTACCATCTACACCATATTCCTAAAATACTATTACAATTTGACAATAATCAGTCCAGTAGTTTCAACACAGACGCCAGAGAGACGTCAGACAACAGACAGATGGCAAACAGATGGAACGGCAGACCTATTTTTGTCTTCATTCTATATAGGCCTTGAAACGTCGAGAAAACGGCAAAGTAGCCGTTCGACGGATGGGATGGATTACAATAATTCGGTAGCTTGCGCTCGCGAAGTAAAAATGGATAGAGATTTTGAAAGATATTTCATAAACATATTTTTGTGTTACAGCACCCCACAGCGGAAAGGAGTTGCCTTTGCTAGATAATAAAAAAGTAATTCAATAACGGTTTATTGACAAATTCTCGACAATAAGATTTTCCGCAAATACCCAAGCGATTTAGAAGTAGAATGTGACCTAGTAAGTGATGTGTGAAAGAAGAAAATAGTATCGAGCTGAAAATCAATAAAGATGAGTAGTACGTGTTTCGAAATACGATAGGACAAAACCGGGGGTCCTAACTGCATACACACGTCACGTGTCAACATATTTCTCAATATCACTTTAATACCGCGTTAGATAAGTTGAGAAATCGAAAAAGTTTTATGTTAGTAGTAGAAATATGAAATAACCAGGGTGTAGTCGTCAATTTATCAGTTTCGAGTCGATGAAACAGATATATAGGGACGGGTGGTAATATTCCTCCCTGGAGCTGAGTAATTATTAAATTTATGCTGATTCTACGTCTTAGTTGGCCATGCCGTTCGAATTACAACAAGATTTACAATATTACCTTGATACGCCTTGCGTAATTCTAATTTATCTGAAGGGGAGGCTTCCAGAAACTGGCTGAGATATGACTATTGCGATGCTTTAACGGTATCCCATTACAATCGTAAAATTAAATTATGACGGTTTTAACGGCCAACAGATGATCCCCGTTATTGAAACAATATTATTTTACCATCAAATTCTCGAGCTTTCTGTAATTAAAAGATTCCGTTTCGATTGTTTGTAAATAGAGGAATACGAATGAGCTGGGGCCTTTCGCGGAGCTTAAATTAATTTACTCAATAATATTTTAAATTAAAATCGAATATTTACTTTATTTCTCTTCTACCTGCTTTTTAAGTCCGTCCCGTAATATCAGGAAACCGAAACCTACTTTATTTTAAAGTCCATTCTGATGAATTTCCACCCTTCTTAATTACAAACCCCAAATGGAAAACGCCGGCAAGTTTGTGCTTTATTCACTCGGTTTTAAAGGTTTCCCTCGTACTTAATCCGCATCTTTGCTCTTCTCTAATCTGTGGTCATTTTTGTTCAGATAATGGACTTTTATTAATGTATAACTTAATAACTACCTCTACGTCACGGATGTGATTCATCAAATATTCAAATCACACGTATTAACACGAGAACGGAAAGCTCCGAAACATTTCCATGAAAAAGCCGTAAAAGCGTCACTTGTCACTTACATACCGAAAAAACTCTCCGTCCAAATTTCTAAAGCATACGTTTGTGACAAATTTAAAAATAATATATGGCATATCTCGGCGGGGAAATTCCGGAAACCCTCTTCAATATTGGGGCCGTAAATTCGATTTAGATGACCACAGATCGATCCGCGACTCCGCAACTTTACTTTGTGCATCTTTCCCCTCGGTTGAAATGATGCAATTGTAAAATTGATGCCACCCATGACGAACAAAGACCTGCTAAGGTAAAAATCCGAGTAAAGACAAATCTAGTGAAGTGGTAAAAGACAAAGGCTTAGCCGACTGACGGTTTTCCGCACTTTGCACAAGGACATCGCTGCGTTTTGACAGCAACTTTGTACTGGCGTAGACCTTCTTTCGCCGGTTTCATGTTGCAATCGGTATTAAATAACAAAAGTCGAATTCGATGGGACGGTCGAATACGATGACTGTTGGACGATCAGTTAATGAAAGTGCATTCAAATGCAAAAAATACCAACTATAATATCTCTTCTAAACGCCAATTGAAAAATTGCTTTTAAACATTTTTTAAGAAGTAAATATATTAGGTTTACAATAATTACCACACTAGATATTACGTTTGTTTTAACAGAATATAGTGTCCCAACTGGCTATGGATATATGGCCGAAGACTTATTTGTCATAGAGTGTTGAAAAAATATGTTGCCACTGACAGAAACAGATTCAATTTTCAGTTACACAGGTGGACCCTTTAAAATTTGCACTTTTTAAAATAAACGGTACTATACATAAATTAAAATTGTTGGTAACATAGAAAAGCTATGGCAGAATGTTAGGATCTTCCGGCTAAAATCTAGTGCACACGTTTGAATTTTCTTCCAACTGTTTTGTACATTTACTTGATCGTTCTCTATTTTATGCCAACAAAAGAGAAAGTAATTCTAGTGAATTTGTTAATATGATATAATAAAGGGGACTGTAGGTACATGTTTACTGAAACATATTGTAAAAATTTGTGCTAATCTATTCATACTGTCCGCAAGTCGTATGACCGCAGTGTTCACATTTGTATAAAATACTTACATTATATACAATATACAGGATGGCCCAAATAAAGCGAAACAGACGGGACCGTAGGCGCTGTACTTGATTATGTGAAAAATGCTCGAACAGGTCGATTTTTGCTAGTTTCGTTATGTTTCTGTGGAGGTGAATGGAGGTCATTTTAAACATTTATTACGCTGATATTCTTAACGGGTATGATATTTTATTGATTTTTCATAACACAATTTCTCAGGAACCAATCCACCGACTGTAAAATTCAAACATTGTTAGAAAGACAATTTATAGGGCTTCCACCCAAGATGCATTTTGACCCATAGCGCCATAGTACTATTTCGTTGTAGTTGGACCACCCTGTATATTATCCAAATAGGTAAGCTTTTCTCTATTTCGCATTCATATCTGAGCTATTAAAGCACCCAAATTGAGTGCTTCAGTAGAACTAGTGTAAAATACATATGTTCTCAAGAGTGGTACTCATTACAAATATCACTGGTAAATAACAAATAAAATAAACATCAAAAGAACGAAATGATGTTTTTTATAAGAATTAAATTTTACCATAAAATGTATAATTATACACATTAATCGTAATGTTCCACGAGCCTCGAGCACTTAGATTAATGGTTCATTAATTAATTAATATATGGGGTGATTGTCATAATGCTGAAAATTACTTTACCGCTAATCGTTTTACTGCCACGCGATTCATCTAACTGCACCTGTAAAGCTCTGGAGTATTCGGACCAGTTTAAATTTAGAGACGATGTATGCGTATGTTTTAAAAAAGATTTTCTAATGAAAGTTTTTGATGACATCATTAACTTTTTAACAAGGATAAATAACTGGATACATAGATACAATGTAAAATTGGGTTCGATTGTTGTAAATGTTTCTTATATCGTAGGGGGCTTCAAAAGTTCAGATCTATCGATTTTGCACTTTCAAAAAAGTGATCTATGAAAATGTCAGCTAACGTCAATTGTCAAACGTTAGTCTGACAATTGACACTTCGCGATTCTGTATTTTGTTCTTACCCAGTTTTGGATTCAGTTTGTTAATTTATTACTCTTTTCAGCCATTATTAGTCTTCATTATGTAATTACGACGTTATGAGTTAGCTAAAACGTTACTTAAAGTAGAACAACAACAACATATGTTCGCAAGACCTTTGCAAAGGGGGTATTGCTGAAGGTGTATCGGTATGCATTTTATTACACTAAGAAATAAACAGACACTCTCTTGTTTTAGAAAGATAAAATGATTTATTCCATGCAGTAGAATAATGTCATACGAACAATGATGAGTGGTAGTACTCGATACCAGCTTGCAAGAATAAATTTCTTCTGAAATATTCCCAACTTGAACTCCAAAAAAACGACTTTGGTGGCAGATTTATTTGTACTGAAAGTGTAAATCAAAAATGACGTGGAAACGTCCAGTACCTCAGAAAGTTAGGAATTCGCGTCCAAGAGTTCACTGGCAAGATAAATTTTTAAATTATTTAAAAGATTTTTGTGCAAGCGAGTAGACAACAATTATGCCCCTTGTTCCACGCAACCAAATAAACATCAATTAAACTTCAACAAATTCTCACACTAATAAATCTGTACCTGAGAGGAAAAAGTAAGTAAGTCCATTTTTATCGATATTAAGATAATTGGTAATTTTGAACATTCGGAATTTGTTTGTTTTAATGAAAACAAAAAAGTGACAAAAAACACTCTTTTTTCAAAAATCTTAAAATAAAAACTACATAATTAAGTCCTATATATTTTACGTGCATAAAATACGCAAGTCCAAGTAATAAAAATAAGTAAAACCTTGACTAAAACATAGTTACCTTTGAATTTTGCTTTTTTCACGACTGTCATCATATTGTCACAGGTTGTCACATTTGGTTAATTATAACTTGTCTAGGTCTACGAGAGACAAAAATTTCTCTAGGGGAGGCTGAGCAGCCCCTGGCCTCCCCGTAGCTACGGCCCTGTCTAAAGGTGAGAAAATATGAAAGTACCAAGTCGCCCGATGGACTCCGTTACCTATACTTTCCTAGTTTACGCTCGCTAAGCAAAATAACTTGAAAGTGTTTATGTTTATACATCGGAAGAATATCACATAGAAATTAATTTAATTTGAATGAGTTTGTCGCCTCAAACCAGAAGATTAAAATTATTAAATAAGCTACAATGGAATTGATCGGAAACCCATCACCAAAGCCAAATTTGAAAATCTATTAACTGTGTTGAAATGGGTGCCTGAAGAGTATCGAGACTATTTTCGAAACTTAGCCCACTCAGACCAGGCAAATGATTTGTTAGAAGAAGAAATTTGGTGTTTTTTTTATTTTGCTATTTTTATTAAGTTGTAACAGAAATGTAATTATAAATATGTTTTAACTTTGTATTGCGATAATAATAAAAATAATATTGGACTTACGTTGTTTTGATTTTAAAACATATCAGCTATGTATATAAAACTTTTCGTGTATAATAGTATTAAGTCCAATATAAATTATTTAAAACCATTTATTAATTTGTCATAATGCAAATTAAAAAAAGAAATGTGTAAATGATTAAATAAAAACAAAAACAAAAGAAGATTAAAAATTTAAAATTATTTTATCTCACTTTATTTGTAAAAAAATCTCTTTAATAGTTGGTTTCTGGAAAACTATGATTTTGGACTTACTTACTTTTTGCTCTCAGGTACAGAAATGTAAGCGACAAATTCCACAACCTACTGCGATGTACGAAACATTATTTTGTAGTAGGTCTATACTAACTAATAGCAATAGCGATGTGTTCCCTATAAAATAGCTTGCTTCGTTCATTAAATATTTTGAAACATTCTGTATATACAGTTCTAAAACATTCGTCGAAGGTTATTTCGACAGAACTTCCCTCACCCCTAAAGTACAATTGACCAAATACAGCTTCGAAAATTTATCAAATTTAACTTTGAGAATTTTATTTTTTTTATGATGACCTCTATGAGTTAAATTTAATGTATACGTGGATTCTGAAAGGACAGATGAAGAAGCATCGTATGCATATGCTTCTGGTGATTAACATTTTAGCAAGGACACGTGTATCAATTTGAACAGGTGGAGTGAAATACTGGTAATAAAATTTTGATTTTTTCAAAAATCTTAATGTCTCAGGTAAGTAAAACTCAACATAGATTCATAAACTACAGATGTAAGATTAAGTTATTTTATACAATTTAGAACCTATTTGCTATATAGAATTTAGAGGTGACGTCATCATACTGTTGCTGAGAATGAATAGACAAATTTTGGTTTGTGTTTTAGCATCTACATTATATTTTTAAAATAAATTAAGAGTTTCACGATTATCTGACCAATAGTTTTCAGAAACAGTCGATAAAGAGACTCATTTTTCATATTCAAGGAGCTATGAAACGTTGGGAAAACATTACAAGTGAAAATAAGGCACTTGTATTTAAGTATTAAGAAATCTGGTAACGTTGGTGTCACAAAAATGGGTGCTTTTGAGAAAACATTTCATCAAACAACCACAACATCAAAAAAAAACTCCCCATAAATTACATTCGATTTTTTTATTAATTTTAAACAAATTCATCAGCATTTTTTTTTAACACCATTTAATTTTTTTAACTTTTTCCTGTTTCTTTAGAATTTCTTACTTATTGAAATCACAAAAGAGAATACATATGGCATATCCAGTGAAAAAGAAGTAGAATCCCAGATTAGAGAATGTTGTGTGTTATCAGTATAAACTGGCGAGGTGGTAGAAGATATTCCTTCCCCGAAATGAACACCTGATCTCATGCAGAAAGAGTTGTTTACCTTTAGAACAGTTCATTCCCGGTGAATTTACCATGCAAAATACTCTCTGTAGTGGTTATCAGTAAAAACTATAATTCTGCCCTGGTTACCGATGTTATGAATGGTTCATAAGCAGAGTTAGATGCTTGTTTGCTACTGAGCTGTTACGTTAAAGGTGAAGCTTGGGGAATAAGGGTAGTGGTGTTAAAAATAGTATACTTTTTCATGTAATATATTTAAATATCACTGAACCGTAGTGTTAGCGAGTTTGCTATTCTCTCATATGTTTGACATATTCCAATAAATATATACAGAGCGTTCATAAATTGTCACATAGTAAGCGACACCATAAAGCAAACTTCGTGCAGAAATGTATCAAGTGTTTCATGTTCACCGTCTTTTATTTCTTTGTATTAATATCATGAAATTGCATAATTTTCAACAGGGCATCCCAACATATTATCTATCAGTCATTCGTATTATCCACACCAACAACGCGCTAAAACTTCCCTACACGTTCTAGAACTGATTTTTATTCCAATGATGATGTGAAAAAGTGGCTATTGACATAAAGAGGTATCTACAGAAATCAACAAATCTGAGGCGACGTTTGACATTCTAACTTTGAAAACGACATTTCTGATAGCAATGAGCGTTAAAAAACCCTCTAGTTCACCAACCAGAGATTGGTTAACTAGAGGGTTAACTATGTTCCGGAAAACATACTTTCTTATTTTGGTCTAAAAAGAAGCATAGATTACTTTGCTAGAACGTAGATGCAAGATTAGAAACAGTAGAAGATTTATGTCCTAACTTTCAAGAGTCGTTGCTTTACTCGTGCGTCAGTAGCGTATTACTTTAATTATTTCACTTTAAATTTGCTACTTAAAAATGTGTGCTAAATGTACCAGCCTTATCGGGGTATATATTTTTTTGCAACAAACTACATTTAATGTAATTTAATCTTACAATATTGTACGTACAATTTATAAAAAATAGTAGACAATTTATTTATTGAAGCCGAAATTTCCGTTTTATATAAACACAAAACGAAATTATTAAATTATATTTTGTAACTGCAGTTAACAAGATTTATTTATATTATAATGTTACACTGTTTGTATATTTATAATACGATAAATTTTATGCCCTACCTATTACATTTCAAATCAGTAATTAAATTTCGTGAGTGTTGTTTTTCAACAAGACCGATACATTGAATTTGAGAGCATTTCCAGTTATTTGATCCGAAAATCACTAATTCGTGTTTAGTCCAAAAACACCATTATTTATGCACGTCCACATGCACAAACTTTAATTGTATAAATTAACGCCAAATGCTGTACTGTTGACACGCCAAAAGTTCGCATTTAGGCATTAACCGGCACGTCAAAACCTTCCAACAATCAATCGTCCAATAAACTTGATATTGAATAATAAACTGATCCACATCGCCTCGAGATAGAGTTTGCGGTTTCGGCGGAAGTTCAGCTAAGATTTCCGCACGGCACATTACACATTCACCAACAGATCAGTCCTTATGCCCCGTGCCGCCCCCGTCGTTCCCCGCATGATTGTTCCGTTGGCAGCCCTGCACCGTGTTTGTTATAATACAGAAAGGGAGCAATCATATTCTACGCCACCGCAAACTTTCGCATTTCCCTTCGCCGGAACAACTTATTTCATCGATGTATTGTTTGACGGTTTTCCGTAACTTTACGTGTACACTTATTTGCAGTTTTCATGTATAAAAGCTGAATTATAAGACGCTATTTCACGGACGGATGATTTATCTCGCACCCTACCCTTTATGCTAGGTTGTTTCCATTTAATAAATATGCAGATATCTGAGTTTATTTCTTTGTTTTGGTTTGGAATGGGCGACAAATAGCTTCTTTAACAAAGCTAAAATTATAAAGACTACTAGGTAATAAACCATATCGACTTTCAATTTACGCAACTTCCATATACACATTTCGTACATAATTTACCGGTAGTAAGCTACTATATACTCCTGTATGTTTTGTTTTCAGGCATTTAGCATATTTGCAAATTTGGTTTTTGTGACTAATGCTTAATTTCCGTTTTCTTACTATGTCACAGGTGGTAGTGCACAAAAAATCCAGGCTTTTCTCGGAAATTGTAATTCTACTTTGAGTTTATGTACTATTATTATAAGAATGAGTGTTGATAGTTCCGCACAAAATACATAATTCCATTAATTGACGTTTTGGAAAAAGCTCGGATAGGGCAATTTTATTTTTTGACATAAAAAAAATATTTTTTGTAACCAGCCGTTTCTGATTTTTTTTTAAAACAACTTTTTCGTTTGGATTCGGAAAAATTTGGTACCTTGTATGACAATTTTTTTGGGAAAAATCCTATTGTAGTTGGAAAAACAAAGTTTGATTTTCAATGGAAAGGGATATGAAATTATAAACTACTGAAACTATGGTATATAAAATATTGTTTTATCAGTCAAACAAAAAGAGTATCTCTATTTACGTTGCAACAAATAAAAATAAGTTTCTTGGAATCCGAAACCTGTGAATTGCTGTGGAATGTATTAAATTTGAAAAAAGGCAACAAATTGTTCATAAGACCGCTTATCGTTATCAAAACGATTGTGCATTGAATCGAACGTTATTGATAATCGAAACTTTAATGATGGTTGGGTACGGTACGGTAATAGGTTGTTGCTTTGGAAAAATTGTTTCTTTACATAATCTGAAAAACCTTTCACAGAACCAAATTATAGCTATGGGTCTGAAATTGTTAATATTTTCATAGTTTTTTCTTATGTAAAGCTATAACTTTAGATATTTAAAGATATTTTGGAAAGATACTCTGATCTACACATTGATAAGAAAAGCTAATGGCTTTATTGCTTTGAAACATAGGTCGTAGACGCCGCGGCTACTTGACTCACTAAGTGATAAGATGCAATTTACCATTTCAGATTCAAGAGCAGATATTAAAAAATACCTGTTATTTACAGGAAAATTGGAATTTATATGCTTTCAAAGTTGCAGTTTAAGGTGGTGACAATAATAATGAATAAGGAGTATTTACAAAAAACTGAATGAATTCAGGAGTCCTAAAGTTATTTTTTGAACTATCTTTACAAGATCTATTATGCTCACAATTTATTAAGTTCCAGACTTCTTTGGATTTATCTTCTTTGGCAGTAAACTATTGGAATTCATTTCTGTTAACATAACGAGGCTCTTCGTAAGGACTATGATTATACAGGTGAGTCACTAAGCGCATGTTCCTGGATATCTCATTAATTATTAGAATTAGAAGACAAAGTCAAAAACCAAAGTTGTACCGTCCGTTGAGGACAATACTTTAAAATTCTTTTTCATTCTTAAGGCGTACGCGTAATACACAACTTAGTTTTCTCTTTTTAAGAACACTATATATTTTTACACATTTTGATTCACCTCTCTGTACGTTTTAAAACGTTTTTCCAGTTTCCTTCAAATTTTTTCAATTTTTAAAATTTGAGTTAAAATATTTTGTGGAGAAGTAAATAAAGGTAGGTGCTCTTTTGTGTGTTATAAATGAAATTAAAATTTTATATACAGAGTGTTTCGAAAAAATATAACTATTACAGTTTTCAAATATCGACATATCACTTTTTTCAAACATAACGCCTTAAATTTTCTGCATGTTGTTCAATTTTTTGTTCTCTTTCTTTTTTTAAGTATTTTCAACATTTAAAGTGGATAGTTACCGTTTACTTTTTAAGAGATATATTAAAATAATGAGAACAAAAAATAGAGTAAGATACACAGTAATAAATACAGGACGTCTTATTTGGGGAAACTGAAATATCGATATTTGAAAATTGCATAGCTAACGTCTAAGAATAATTTTAGGTTAGATAAACCATTCGTGTAGTGACAGATACAGATGAAAACAATGACAGAAGTGATACCACGAGTTTGCCACTGACAGTAGTACAATGAAACATATTCAGCATTTTCGAATTGAGATACTATTGCTTGCTCATAAAAGATTCTGTAGGAAAAAGTTAAACTTAGCCCGGCCCACCTATTCGTTCTCTCATTTTTTCCTTCAAAAATAAATGTTATAGCAAACAAGTAGTATAACAAAAAAATTACGATTAACGTTTTTTTTTTAACAGCCTACGTTCTATTAGCTCCTATTTTCACTTTACAAAAGAACATATAATTCACCACGCCCACCCACCCCGCCTCCATTTAAGTGATTCATTTTATCTAGTCCGAATGAAAGGTAGGTCTCAATTGAAGAGAGATAAAATCGTTAGAATAAGAACATTGATTTTGGTAAAGGACATATCCTCTAAGAAAATAGAGGGCGAGTGGGCGGGACTTGCACTTATTACGATAAGATTGATTTTGGTAAATTACATATCCTCTAAGAAAATAAAGGGTGGGTGGGTGGGGCTACAACTTGCTAAGATAGGACTGAACAATATTAAGAATAGTCACTGCAACCAAAAAGGGGTGGCTGGGCGGGGCTACTGCTTGCTCATAAAAATAGAAAAAAGTTAAATTTAGCTCCGCCCACCTCCTTTCTCTATTTCACTGACTTATTTTATTTAGTGTAAAACGGAAATTGAAAAACAACGGTATTCTATTCCCAAAATTTTCTGGGAAAATGAAGTGAGACATTCCTGAATTAATCAATAAAATAAATTGTCTAATTCATTAATTTTTTTGACCCACCTGTATAAGCAAATCTTAAAAATATGAATGCAATGATAAATCAAAAATAACAATTCATATTTTGCACATTTGGCTAGAATTTATTTGACACAATTTTGAGATGACGTCAACAGTTTACATTTTGATTAAAAATTTACCACGCTTACAATAATTTCAAAACGTCTGCAAGATTTCAAAGTATTCACTTTTGCAATTCTTGATTTATTCAATAAAATAAATTGACTCAGTCATTAATTTTTTTGAGAGAGAGAGTAAATCTAAAAAATGTTAATGCAGTGACAAATCACGAGTATAGACTCATCATAGTTTGTACATTTAAGACAGGATTTATTCAGCGAAATTTTGAGGTGACGTCATCAAATTTTTAGGGGGCATGAGCAAATACATTTTGAATAAAAATTCACCGTGCTTATGATAAATTTAAAACGTTTCCAAGATTTCAGAGCATTCGGTTTTGTAGTTCCTGATTATATCAATAAAATAAATTCACGTATTCATTCATTTTTTTTTTGTCACCCTGTGTAAACAAATCCAAAAAATATTAATGGAATGATAAATCACAAGTACAAACTCATCATACTTTGTACATTTTAAATAGGATTTATTCGGCAAAATTTTGAGCTGAATTGTTGATGGGAATGATTAGCCAAATTTTGGTTAGCATTTTACCATCTACATTATATTCGTAATATAAATACAAGATTTGGCAACAATTGGCCCAGTACTTTCGGAGATTATATCTGTCTAATAAAAATCTGGGACGGCAGACAGACGGACAGACGAATGGACGGACAGACAGACGGAAACGGGAAACTTATTTCTTCCTACTCTATCACACATTATATTTATAAGTTTGTAGCAATAACTTATGGAACAATTCGAAACTATCTTCAACAGACAAATAAAAAAAAATCGAGGTTACTTACGTTACTATAAAATTTGTTTAATTTTTCCTCTGTGAGACGCCTATGGTTGACATTACAATTTTTGCCTGATTTGTTTATTACCTCCAGAAAATTCGTGAGGTCGTTTCAAAAAAATATTGCAGAAATATTACTTGCATACCTCGAAAAATTAATGTAATGCAGAGAACAAAAGAGGATCATCTGCTACAATTGCCTCAGTTATCTTGTACAAGTTGTTATATTTATCTTTCAAAATTAAGTAAAACAATTCGATAAATAATTCTTGACATACTCGTACATCTATGTTGTAAAGGCGGAGGGAATTTTATATGTATATAATATTACTGTACAGAATTTTGAAAATGTAACAAAACGTCGCCCACGTCAGCAATTGCTACCACTTTATTTACTGTGTTATAATAACTTGGGTTGCTTCAATTATTATTATTTACAGGGTTTTGGGTCCACAGTAGAGTAAAGTAAATCCCATTCAAAATGTAAATAATATGCTCCTGTACCTCTGGTTAATAAATCAGAGATATTTATAACTTGCCGGTTTTTGAAAATAAATTCAAAATGTTTATGAAAAAAAATCCAATTTCACTTAGAAAATACAAGATCGAAGGTTATCGTAAGCAAAGTAAAGTAATAATCATATTTTATGGTTAATTTTTTCCATCTAAGGATTACTGCAAAAAAAAATATTTGTAAAAGCAATTTTTACAATTAACCCTGTATTCCATGCAACCAGTTTTTTGAAATTTTGAACGAGCATTAAAAGTTATTTATTCGTCCCAACTAGAAAGTTTATGAATCCATGTTGTTAAAAAATGTGCTTCGAGGTACACCGTTATCTGCACTTTAATAATGTATTTTTAGAAATTTATTTTCTTTGAGGATCAGGATATATTTGTATACAGATTTAGGAATCAGTTAATTGTATTCAATAAATCAAAAAAAAATCAAAATTCTGGAAACCATGATACTGTTGTTTGTTTTAATGTATGTACCCGTATCATCATGAAAAAACAAAATTTGCGGAATCAATAATTTCTGTAACCAACTGTTCAACTTGATTAATTTTAAACCAATTTTTTGAATGTTTATGCAGTGGACTTAAATGATTTGATTTATTTAAAGAAATGTTCATGTATAAATAAGCGTAGGACCAAAACTTTCACCAAAATGTTTTTCAAGCAAAAATAAATCCCTTCGCTGTGCTAGCTAAATTAGAATTTAAGATTATTTTTGCTATGAAAAATTTAAATCGGTTTTACAGGAGTGATTTCAATATTAAGCATGCTACTCACTAACAAGACACAAAATAATTTTAGAAAAAAGGCTCGACACTGTCAATTAAGAACAAATAAAATTATTGGTTAAGTTAGTTCTACTACAATTTTTGTAAACGAATTTCCCTATGTTGTGAATTAAAACCATTCAAAAACTTTCTGACAATAATTGAGCAACACATCGAATAGTAATTATCCAAATTTGCCTCATGGGTACAAATAATTGAGTGTTAAACAAATTTTAAAATTTTGTGTCTTATGACAAGCTTAATTCTTCAGTAAAACCTAAGTAAAATTTGGAATAAATCAGGTTCATAATACATAATTAAGTTAAATTATTATTAAGGAACAAATCTTTGGAAGAAACTACAATATTTTTTTTAAGTTTTGCAATTGTCTCTAAGATATAATTTTCTTAAAGATAATATTATATACTAATATTACTAAAATTGTGACCCTTTCTAAAAATAGGTCCTTTGAAATTCTAATATATGTTCCTTTTGAGATTACTTTTTGGGCTCTATAATCACAAATACTTAACCTAACTGCTTCATTTAAATGACGTAGATTTCTTAGGTCGAACTATATTCAGGAAAAATATTAGTCAGTGTTTAATTAGTATTTTCTTACTTTATAGATTATTACATTATTATCTGTCACAAGTATAATTAACAACATATACTTTAATAATTAACTTGACGTAAAGTTATTTATATGTTTCTAGGCATCAGTAATTTATTAAATAATTTTAGACTTAATTCTGGTACACTTACATCAAACGTAATTAAAATGTATGAACTTTAATTTTCTTTGCAGATATTTTTAGGTTGTTTTTCTTGTGCTTTCCTTCTTAAATTATTGTTATTAATCTGTAGATTTCGTGTTCTCGAACGAGTTATAAGACGATATGTTACTAAATAGTAATTTATCTCGTTCCTGCTGTTATTGTAAGTAAATTATAAATATGCATATTCATTCAACACTGTGTTGAAAACATTTATACAAGAAAACCGCGTAAACACGGTAGTACATAACTTTTAACATCGCGTGTTGCTAGATTGTTTTTTAATTAATTAAATGAGGAACAATTATCTGAAACTATCAGGAATTTTAAAGGGCACAACAGGTAAAAGCATCTCATCGAAGTGTCGACAAGTAATTAACAAGAAAAAGTTCACGCAACAGTAACTATTTATTATACTCATCCTAGAATTTATGAGTTTAATCAATAATAATTTTATTATTAACAAGACTGGTTTCCGCAGGTTTTTGTGCTTCATAATTAACTTATTAATCTAATTAGGAAAATGTCTCTAACGTAAACATGTAATCCAACTGCGTGAAAACACATTGTACGAAACGAGATATATTTATTTTATTGAATCTGTTTAAAATATGTAGGAATGAGGCCGGCCCTGATATTATGTTACCTGTGCGGCCGAGATAAATGAGATAAAGTAAATGAGAGCGACATGACGGGAAATCATTGATAAATCGGACAGACTGACATAAATATACCTCGATAAGTGGACTGTAAAAATTATTGTGAATGCCTTTGATGGCTGATTTGTCTTTGTATGTGACCACGATGGGAGAAACAAAAAAATAAAACACTAAGTCATTTCCATCTGTCTTCACATACATGAAAAAATTCTATTCACAAATTAGTTTCGACGGATATAGTGTTTTGACCACGACTAATCATTCCGAGAAATTTTAATTAAATTATAGCAGAAAGGAACTTTTTGTAGATGGAGATTATTGGCTTCGGTTATGATTTCGGTTAACAGGTGCAAGAACAAAGTGGAATATTTTCTGGGAACGTAACACGAATCTATCAGCAACTACTGTAAGTGCATTGTAGTATGCATTTTTTACCGCCTAAAGCAGGAATGTATAACAAGTTTGATGAATTTATCTTTAATGTACGGGATGCTGGGCGTTCCCTTGTGTCAAAACAACATATTTTTGTATAACAAATACTTCATCAGCGTCCACTAGTTCAATGTTTATTCTAAATCATAGATCTTAATTACATAAACTATAGTAATCTTGTATTAATTTGGAGCAAGAGTAATTTATGTCCTCTGTCTAGGTCCATTTACACTATATTTAGATTCACTAGATTTTTGACCACCTGGTTGCAGCAGATCTAGCTACTAGCTTTAATAATTTAATTTATTTGTTGATTGAAAAAAGGTTTAACCAATTAAGAACTTTATCAATCGACTTTCGGTGGCAGAAATCATTACAGGAGAATAAAAAGCCGTAAACTTCAACTTGTCAACAATAAATTATTTTTACAAATTAATAACGATAGACCATAAAACAAGTTTTTTCATGGGCGATGAGTTTTATATAATTTATTTCATTACGGTAATGATAATGGGATAATCATCTTGTAAAAAATAAATCACTACTTGTTCGTTACAAGTGAAGACATCTAGATTAAAAAGTAAGACTAGCTTTTAATGGTGGAAGTTATTAAGTGTCGCTCAAATTTAACTAACAGCAAAACAGCAGCTCGCGACGAATCAACAAAAGGTTATCAACTTGTCTAACAATGCGAAAATGGACGAAATACGGAGAATAGATGAAATTCACAACAACCATGATAAAGTTATGGGTGCAGGTAAAGGGTTTCAGGAATGGGTTTGATGTATGGAACTTGGAGAATGTTGTTCATCTCGCGTCATTCGCAAACGTCTTACTAAGTTCCCTCGAGCTTTGGAATGTCTGCGATATGTGTTCAGAGAATGTGTTGATGACATATTTGTCCCCTTCTGAATTAATACCTGAACGTGAAAAGAGTAGTCTCTTCGTCATTTGTGGTGGAAAGTTAATCAACACTTGACAAAGTTATGTCTATTAATCATTAATTATTATCTTTATATATTCTATATATTTATATATAAAAGATGTCCATTTGATTTTAGTAAAATTTTCGAGGACTGAATTTGTCTTAAGAATCAAATACATTATTAATTTTGTTAAATAGATCTTTCTCAAAATTTCGTTTAGTGACAGTTCTTTGTCGCAAGTTTTATTGAAAAGGAAATACGTTGCAAAAAATCCGTGTCTGTATTTTTAAATACCGATGTCCAAGTACTTTACAATATTTGCAAATTATGTACACAATCTTGGATCACGTTATACTGTTATTTTAAATGTTGCACCGAATAGGAACGTATTATTTGGAATCCCCTCGACATCATCTCAGACGTTTGTAATCCGGTTCGACGTAATAGCAAGACACAGCAGTAAATCACAGGGTTATGGTCAGTAAAACAGGTGATTGCTCCGAATTGTGCAAGTTATTTGGGGTCCGACCGTGCAATTATTGCGAGCTGTGAATGTGTCAAAGACAGTGTCCAAGAGCGATAATCCCTTCAACTAAATACCATCCAGGCAGACAACACCCGAATAGAAAATCATCAGCCATGCCATTGCATCGTGTATTCAAAAATGAAATAACAACAAAACCTATGTCGGCGTCGGTGTTAAATTCGGCTGATGTAATTACAGGCTTCATATGACCAATTAAAATCAAAAGGTTTCAATTGTTACGGCTTCATTCGCTTAATGGAAGGTTTAATTTCAATTTAAATTCTGATAGCACAGTCGAAAAAAGCTCCACATCCGTGTAACAATTTAACAACAGTAATGATAATGAAACTTTGACAAAGTGATAGTGTATAGCATTATATACATGTTATATAAGTTAAAGTTTATTTGCTACAATTAAAAATTCGAACCAAAAGCCGCCTTTTTTACATTGTTAACCTGAACTTTTTGTTTCAAACTAATAAGTTCATAATGAAGTAATTTATACACAAACGATTTATGTTTTATTCAAAAAATGTTATTCATTAGTAAATTAATTCTACTCAATTATTGTGTTAGATAGAGTTCTACGAAAAACTTTGTCTGCAATTTGTTCGCATGTTGTTAGCGCTCGGAAATGTGTATTTAATTCGGTTCGTGTTTCTTCATAAAACATAATTTTCTTGCTTTAAAGTACCATTTCACAGACTATAGTAACACACATAACTATTCCAGGTGAGTTAAAGTACTTACATATTTACTATGTTGTATGTATATACAACATAGTAAATATGTAAGTACTTTAACATTGTTTTCGAAAACATTGTCGTTACATATGTAACGACAATGTTTTCGAAAACTCTATCCTTATTTTTTTTTTGGGCACAGTTGTTTTTTAAACAATTCGGCATTAAATGTCGTAGTTCGCGTTTTTGTGTAAAATAAATACTAGATACTACTGACACAATATTTTAATGTCAGTTTTGCATTCTATGGTATTCCAAGATGATTAGTGTGTTTTCTGATTTTTTAAGCAGAAAGAATGTAATTTTTTAATGTACACACAACTTATATGTACTAATATCGTCTACAGGAATTTTTGGTTAAAATCGATACATACACACACCATTAAAATAATTTCATAAACTTTTAACAAGCATAGGCAGGGAAGTATTGCAATGAGGTACATATAACGAATAGTTAATTTCATATTTTCTCCACATTTTACGGCTTGTGCTGGTCTCTCGTTTCTGGTCTGGTCTTAAAAAAAATTTATTGTCTTCGAAAATACATTGAAAACATGGAAATTTTGCAAACTTTTTAAGCTTATCGTAAACATGATAAATCGTTAATCGTGTACATAATTGTCCCCTCCATAAACTTGATGACGTCATTTTTGCTATTTTATTAAACACGCGTCTAATCGCCAAAACTTCTGAAACGATTACTGTAGAATTTTGGATTTAATATAAGACTATTGTGTAGATAGTTACTAACAAATTTGTTATTGAGTTATTTTTTCGACATCTAAATTAAAAAATTGGTAGAAGGTTATTTCGACAGAATTTCTCTCGCCCCTGAAGTACAATAAAACAAATCCAGCTTATTCGAAAAATTATAAAATTTGATTTTGCGAATTTGTATTTTTTTAAGTTAAAATAAAGATATGTATGTAACGTTGGAGCAAATGTAAAGAAGCGTGTTGCGTAGATATACGTTTCAAATGAGCTTTCCCTTAACAAAATTTTGTCATGAAATCATCATCACTTTTGCAAGACATGTACATCACTTTGGATAGGTGCAGTGTAACACTAATGATAACAGTGTTGTATTTCCAAATTTTTGAGAAACGAAATTTAAAATTTTTTAATGCAATGATAATTCATAAGTATTAACCCATCATATTTTGTACATTTTGGGTAGGATTTATTCGCCAGAATTTTGAGATGACGTCATCAATTTTTTGAGGGCAATAAGTAGATATATTTTGATTACAAATTTACCATACTTACGATAAGTTTAAAACGTTTGTAAGATTTCAAAGCAATCGATTGTGCCGTTCTTGATGTAATTAATAAAATAAATTGCCCCTTCATTAATTTTTTGAGTCATCCTGTATAAGTAATTCTAAAAACAACCAATCAAACTATTTTGCATATTTCCGAGAGGATTTAATTTATTCGGCAACATTTTGAGATGACGTCATCAGTTTTTCGGGAGAGGATAAATGAATAAATTTTGCTTAACGATTTACCGTGATTACGATAACTTTAAAATATTTACAAGATTTCAGAGCATTCGGTTTTACTGTTTCAAGGTTAAATTGTAAAATATTATTATACAGGGTTATTCAGCTAAGATGACCCATTTGTGTTTTTAAAATAGGCAACCCATAATACCGATTCCAGTTGAGCCTGGATTACAAAAAATGTTTCAAAATTCAATTGTAAGTCCTATCTTTCAAAAGTCACACATTTATCTTATATATAACTCTAAAACTAACATGTTTATATCCTTAAAAAAACTGATCTTCAAAGACAGTAATAAATTTTGAGTATCAAAGTTAATCGCTTTTAAATTAATGTGTAAATAACACAAGATCTGTTTCTAAAATTACACGATTTTATTTTGAATAAAATAATTAAAATATAATTTGCTCAAATGCCAAAACACAAACTTAAATGTAAATCTTAAACTTAGTAATAAGCTGGGTCAATCTTGAGTGGCAAGAATGACAAGAAGTGAGTTTTTCGGTTACAAATAAAAATAATTTTCCTTGCAAAATTGTTGTTTGCGGATAAAAATCTCGTTCGTGCAAAAATGTGTTTTTGCAGGTAAGAAAAAAATTCGTTGGAGGGAAAAATACTTCTATAAATATATATTTTAAAAAGCGTTTTAAAATAAAATAAATATTTTTAAAGTTACAGGATAAAAAATCATTTAATAAAAAATATTTGTATGTATTTTATTTTATTTTTTACTGTATAATTTGTTTGTTCCCTTTTCAAATATTCTTATTTTGAAATAATAAACGGCATCTCCTTTTATTTACATCGGTTGTATAAATTTAGTTAAAGTTTAAAGCACGAAGTATTTACAACATTATATGATGTTTATTAAGAGAAAAGAACTATACATTACGAAACACTTGGCATTTGTTGAAACTGAAATTAAGTCTGAATATTAATAGAATACCGTTTCTCCTTCTTCCGATAAAACTTTTTTTGCTCTTGGAATATTAAACGTAAAATTACGGAACATTAAAGTCTAATCTGCGGCCAAAGCTGTTACGTTTGCCATTGTTATACTCCGATTTGAATAATATTCACGTGGGTGGCAGACGTATAATTAAGAGGGGAGGGCTGGAGGTGGTGCGTCCAAGTGTTAAACGGAACAAGTCGAAATCCGAATCATGCAAACTTCCTGTGTCCATGTGAACAGGTCTACCTTCTTGGTCCTTATGGCCATCACACGCTTTGCTTAAACGAGTTTGGCCATTTTGCGAGGGAGACGGGGTTATGACGGGGGCGGCGACCAGACAAGGACGGCTAAGGTCTTATTGTAAGACAAAGGGGTCGATTAGATAGTTTGTATGTATAATGGTACACGTTCTTATGTCCTGGTGGTTTCGGCTGCTTTTCGGACACTAGTATAACAGCTGTGTAAGGATATGGAAGATGGTTTATGCAGATACGCAGCCTAAATGGCTTCCTCCGAAAGAAGTCTTAATGCTGTCATATTACGTGTTTGAAATAGATTATGGCTATTGTGGTAATTACAGTGTTGCCATATGGGCCGCCCGCTCTATTTATTGCTTATATAGACATTGCGTGGTGCCATTACATTTTAATGGCCTGTTCTTCGTTCGAGTGCTCTCGAATTAATCTGATTATACCTGACTTTTATACTATGTTGCAACGTTTCGGATACACACATAAAATCTGACCTGACCTAATTAAATTTACCCATTGATGATTCCACAAACCGTATTAGCACTTGATACAGTCGTTCAAAAACTACATGGCATGGCATGGTAATTTATGACTACGCCTATATCAGGTCTAATAATGCAATGAAAAGTGTGTATAAAAGTTTTATTGTTGATATATGGAATAAATACATGTTTCTTTTTAATTGTCACTAAAATCGAAGCAGTTGAGTATAATCTAAGGTCTTATTTTCGTGAGTTCTGAATATTTTAAACAATTAGTCTAAAGTTATTTAGTCAGAACGTCAGTCACCTTGGACGTACAGTCGTACAAATACAGATTTTTCGAAAAAAAAATGCGAATTTTATTTATTTATATGTATATATAACGTGATATATTTAAAGCAGGTAATCAACGGGAAAATGTATTATCAGTACATGCTCAACTTCCACTGTTTATGTTTAGATTACACCGAAAAAATGCGACGATTAAGCTGCCATATTTTTTTTAGCTCAAAATCATATTCCAAATTTCAAAATTTCGGTTAGGTATATACGGTAGCAAATTATTATTTTCTCAGTACATTTTAATAAGATTTGACTTTTATACAACGAAAATGTTGCAAATGCGACCCCAACATTAAAATACAGGGTGATGTTTTCCTTACGTCATGTTTACTTCCCGAGCATAAGCTAAGGAAGTATACTAATCGAGTTCATTGGACGAATTGCCACTTTCATTTTTCCTCGACGTTTTATGATCCCTAGTATACGAAAAAAATGATCTCCCGTGGCCGTCTGTCTGTCGTTTGTCTACCTGTTTGTCTGTCGTTTATCTCAATTTTTATTAAACAATTAATCTCTGAAACTACTGCATTGTCGTAAAATTTTTTATGTTTATTAGGAGTATCATGTAGATGGCAAAACGATAACTAAAATTTAGGTAATCAACCCCAGTAATAATTTTTTCCTCAATTTTGACTTTCCGAGCGTAAGCTAAGGAAGCATAGCAATCGAGTCCAAAGGACGACTAGTCAGTTTCATGTTTTCTCGACGTTTGATGACCCCTGGAATACGAAAAAAATGGTCTCCCATTTCCGTCTGCATGTCGTCTGTCTGTTTGTCTGTCCGTCTGTCTCTGTGGATTTTTATGAGACAGATAATCTCCGAAAGTACAGGACTGATTATTATGTGCTGTATGAATTCGTGTTGAATGTTCAGCCTAGACAACCAGTTTCTTGGAAAAAAAAACTGTATAATAAGATTTGGAATTTAACTTAAAAACTGCAAAACCGAATGCTCTGAATCCTTGCAAAAAAAATTGACGATGTCATCTCAAAATGTTGCCCAATCCTATCTGAAATATGCAAAATATTATGACTTTATACTTGTGATTTATTAGTGCATTTATAGTTTTAAAATTAATGAACAAAGCAATCTATTTTATTGATTAAATCCAGAACGACCCATTCCTTTTACCCGAAAATTTGGGAATACAGTACTGTTATTATTAATATTATACTGCGCGTATCCAAATTAATATACCTACGTGTCCTGGGAAAAATGTTGATGACGTCATCACAAAATTTTGTAATAGAGAAACTCACTTACAACGTACTCATAGCACGGTTCATTCCCTTTACTTTAACATTACATAGATATCTTTATTTTAGCTTACAAGGATTATCATAAAAAAATAAAATTTGCAAAATCAAATTTTACAATTTTTCGAAAAAGCTAGATTTATTGCACTGTAGTTTAAGTGTGAGGGAAGTTCTACCGAAATAACCTTCGACCAATTTTTTAATCACGTATTTGCTCGATGTTAGGTTGTTAAGAAGGTTTTACTCAACTCGAAAAAAATGATTAAAAAATCTCTAAACCAAATCGTTAAAAATACTAAATTTCAAAACTGAAGAATTAACTTCGTCATTCTGATGCGTTTTATTGTGAATTTAATTGAAAATCTAAAATTCCGATAAAAATTGTAAAAAATGGCATCCGACAACAATAAAAAATGACGTGTATCGTATTCTAGTAAATTATTGTTAAATTATTAATAACTAATTCTTTAACTGTCTATTAGACAATTCAGTTTATTAAAACAAATCATAATTAGTTGAATTGAATATTGAATTCAATATTATCAAAGTTTGGTGCAGGGATTTTTTAACCATTTTTTTCGAGTGCCTAAACAACGTACCATCGAGCACATACTCAATACGTGTTGTATCAAATATTTAGACCTTTTAATTAAAACGGGAAAGTGATAAACTTCAGTTTACTTCTGGATTGATTATTATAAGTTGTAACAGATGATCTGTTTGTTTAATATTTTTGAATCAGTTTATTATATATAAATATATTTAGAAACCGAGTGTTCGTACTTGTTTCATGTAGGTCTATGTATAATATTATATTATAACACTTGGTTCACACTGTAAATGCCAAAGTAGGCGGGAACATTGTATACATACACCCTCATTGTCTAAGTTCAAAAACCTTTACAAAGTGGTTGTGTGGTAAAACAACTAATTAAACAACATGTTCCCAATTATTTAAAATAAATAATTGCTGGTGGTAAAATTATATTTAATTATGTATCAAAATCCATGTTATATAAATAAACATGAATAAGAATACGTTCATTAAATGTCCTAGATACACTGCTAATAAGTAAGATTTACAATATCCAAATATAGATAAGACGTGGTAAACTAAATAAAAAACTGCACACTACAGACGGCCCTACTTTAGTGAAATTTGTTTTTCCATTACGTATTTAATTAATTGCTAATTTAATAAATAAAGAGTAAATAATAGCTACTCATAAAGTAAACCAATAAAGCCTGTGTCGCAATATTTGCATTCTAAAATATAAAATATTTGGCGAACAGACTCGTCGACGACGCTCGAAGTAAAATACATGTAAAAATTAAATTCTACAATTTGATGTATGTGCATTTAAATCAGCAACCCTCTCGATTATAAAAAATCACCCTCACATTTAAGAGAATTCTCTATTCAAGTGTGAAACTTATAATATTCCGCAATTTGCGCCTCCGTTGATGGAAAATAATATTTAATACCGTAGCCTTGTTTAAATTGAGAATGAGATTATACACGGTCCATCGACGAAAAATTACTTGGGGGTGTTTTTATAATTGATCCATTGAAAAAAATATTATGGAGTCTTAAATGTATCACCATTTTGCGGGAAATTCCGGCGCTGAACGCAAATATTTTAGCTTGAAAAGGGTCCGTTCTGTATGAGCTTTGATGTTGACCAGTGCTTCTAATTTTATTCACTCCACTCTAACTCATTTATACAACACAAATGACCATTGGTCTCAGTAAATTACTTGTCAATTGCTTTCACAAAGCTCTGTAGAGTTTAATTTAAATGTTGGCACCCTCTCGTCACTGCTTTTAAGTGAAAATGCACTCCGCCCAAGCAGAGAGGAAAACACCGACAGTCGATGGACTATGACGATTGTGTGTTCGAAAACCCCGACAAAAACACTAAGTTTGGGGAGCGACAACATTTAAGTAAATGAAAATAAATAACACATACTTTTATAACACTTACTTTTAGATTCGACCATATTAATTTTAATTTAATTTCAAGTACGTTTAATCGAACACAAACTCTATAGAAGGACCGAGAAAACATCTGAAACTAGGCATAAACTGAATATTTTATTATCCTGTCCATCATCTTGTTACCATCATATAAACGTTATAACCATCAACGCAAAATCAAGATGAGAATTTATTGTGTATCCAAAATAACGAAGAAAATTAGTGAGTGTTGCACTGAGAAAGTGTAAAATCTCATTTTTATTATCATTAAAATTTTTATTTTGTGCACTCTTAAATATTATTTAGAGAACGTAAAGGTGGATCTAAAACCCAAAAGTTTTTTATCGCTGCACCTTTTACAGAAAATGAAATGAAGTTACGAATGCGGTCGTTGGTTTTCTCAAAATTGTCTCTGTATCAAAAATTTAACAACATTTAAGAATCGACCACATGTTTTTATAGCAATAAAAGATAGTCTGCTTAATAAAGTAGGTAATGTAAACATGAATGCAGTTCCAATAACTGCCTGGCTGACATTAATAAGTGAGTTCACTGTTTCTAGGTTAAATTACTTGAAATACCTTTAAAACTTTAAAATTGTACATGGTAGTTTTATGGACATCTGACTTTAGTAACGCAAGAACTGATTCATGATTACATTATAGTTATATTTTGTAAAAATTTACTTAGTTAAAGTAAAACAAACTTTAAAACTCCATAAAGTAGTAAAAATGTTATAGATTTCCGGATAGCGGAAACACCATTTCTACTTTAAAATTGAACTTCAGTAACGTAGCCATCCTTTTTATTCTAAAGATTTAGAGATTATCTACTGACGCGTGTTAGTATATTGCAATATACAGTAGCGCTCAAAAAAATCCGGACACCCAATTCTTTTAAGCATGATTGACGAAAGTGTTGACTACTCTCATGTTTTCTCGACAATTTATGACCCCTAGAGCACGAAAAAATAGGTCTTTCTGTTCTGTCTCTGTCCTATGTGTCGATTTTTATTAACAGATATCTACGGAAACTAAGGGACCGACTGTTGTATCAAATTTTTGATGTATTTTAGGAAAATCGTGTAGATGATAAGACGCTAACCACAATTTGTCTAATCACCTTCACTAACACGTGATATCACCTCAAAATTGGCGTAGTAAATGTTTAAATTTTATAAAATAACACACTCCTACACTTGTGACTTATGAATCCGTATTGATTTTTTCCCATAGATTTCCAGATTTTTGGAAAAAATCAAAATAGATTGTATAACAACATTTTACATATACAAAACATTTATAGTGCTTATACAGGATAGCTCAAAAAAAAATTAATGAATGGGGCGGTTTATTTTATTGTTCTAATCAAGAACGGTTCACTCTATTTTCCAAAAAAATTGGAAATATAGTACTGTTCTAAGGTTATTACTAGTTATTCCACTGTACCTATACAAACTGATATACGTGCCCTTTCTAAAATGCTGATAACGTCATCACAAAATTTTCTGATAGAACAACTCATTTGAAACATACGCATACCATGCTTCTTTATCTTTACTTTAACACTATAGACACATATCTTTGTTTTGGCTTGTAGGGGTTATCAAAGTCGAAAAGCTACTGTGGGGGTGTATTGTACTTCAGGGGCGAGGAAAATTTTAAGTGTGTGTATTTCAATAACCTTAGACAAATTTTTCTTGGGTGCCACTGTATATTATACATGCTGTAGCAATCAGATTCGTAAGAAAATATGTACTTTACAAAAAAGCTATGGCATCTAAACTATCATAATTCGTAGCCGCAGTCGGCTGTGTTTCAGAAAATGTTTGCCGGTCAAGACTTTGACAACTCAATGGCTTTTTATGCAATCGTAATGATCAAGTATAAACTCAAAATTTTGTTTCCAGATCCTTCTCCGATCACGAATTATAATGCTCACCCGTTACATACCGTGGGATTTTTTTGATATGTGATTTAGTTGTCCAAGAATTTGTTGACAGAACAAATTTAGCCGAAAAGTAGGTGGTAACTTGGCACAGTTTTTATTAAAAAAAAATAATAAAATTTTTCTGAATGCAGCACGTAATCCACTTTGTTCTTAAAAATGTGTATAACCTGAATATGGATTTTTTATGACTGAACTTAGGAAGCTCCGAAGTGTTGGCCCCTACTTCGATTAAATACTTGGCGTTTAATATTCTTTCTTAAATACTCGAGTAAGAATTTCCGGCGAAATACTTTCACGCTCTTATATGATTCTCACTTCTAGGTATTCAATATTGTGTCCACTGAATGCTTAAAAATAATGTCTGAGCAAGAAATAATCTAAGGATATCAAATCAGGTGATCCAGGTGGGTAGATATGGTCTTTGTGGAAGCTAATCAAATGGTCATACAGTTGCCTTGGAAAGTTAAAACTTATTTGAAATGTATGACCTGTTGCACCATCATACTGAAAATATCCAGTTTGCAATTCTTCAGAATTAAGTTGGTCAATAAATTCCTACAGCATGTTCTGATATCTCGCAGCTTAACTGATTTCTCGGACAAATGACAAAATAATGAGAATTTTCTACACTCCACATCCTCATATTGTGCGAGTTAACAATACCCTGATAGATGAAACCTGGCTTCATCACTAAAAAATTTTATATCGAGAAGATCATCGTTCATTGTCTGATAAAACCAGTTACAATAAATCATTCTCTTTTCATAATCAGGTGGTTCAAGTTCTTGAAACATCTGCATTTTATAGGAAAACAACATCAGGTCCATCATGTATGCGGCTTATCATCCATTACTTGCCGGACATTTTCAACTCATGATGCTACTACCAGTCCCATGAAATAATTTTTTCAGAACTGAGTATCTTTAAAAAATAGCTTCGAGCACAGCAATACCATGGAATTTTTCACGAAATTCCTGAAAACAGGGTCCGGCTTCATACACCCATTCACCATTCATTGCTGGCATTTGCAGAAGTAAGTCAAGCATGAATTTCTTACGTTCTTTGGAGAACATTTTCCTCCAGATGCCAAAAAACATCTGGAGAGTTTCGATTCACTCTCATATAATGATGTAGCCTTAATAGAGACTGAGTTTTGTCGAAAACTGAAAAAAAAAACAAAACGAATTTGCGAAAATGAAAAGAAAGCACAACGTAGTAAATTGTTAAGTCACGAAAATGTAGGCCAGCCACCACAACACAAGTTTATGTTCTAAGAGACGACCTACGGAATTTGGTGACATGATGAGCAACGAAAGCTAGATAACAAATCAAAAAAATCACGCGGTATAAGGTGCATTCATAGGACCTTGTTTTGAAAGTAAATTAAATAACCAGTGAGCAATTATAGTGCGTATAGAAAAAAGAGTATAGACAAAAATTTGTAAATATACTTCCCTACAAAACTAACTCACCATTTGTATTTTACCATTTTTTTTTTGTATTCGTTGCATTTATTTGAACAATTGACAATAATGTAATGTTCAAACATAGTAAGTGTTTTTTTCTTTTCATCAATTTTGTTTGTACGCAAGCCTTTAGAAATGTAAAATAATCTAAAAGTTTCAAAAAAAATTGGCCCTTTGGTCATTTAGACAACACTTTCCTCGCTTCTGAAGTACAATAAAATACAATTTATATCTTTATAATAAGTCCTATAATTAAAATAAAGATGAGTAGACTGTTAAACTAGAGGCAAAGAAGCATGATATGTATATGTTTCGAGTGAGTTCATCATAACAAAATGTTGCGATAATATCTTAGAAAGGACATATCGATGTGGATACTTCCAGTGTAATGTTAATAATAATGTTACGACATTCCCAAATTTTCGGGGAAGTGGCTTGAACTGTTCTTTATTTGAAATATAAAATATGCTCTGTTCATTATTTTTTTGTTTCACTCTGTATCAGCAATTGCAAAAATATCAATATATTGATAAATCACAAGTATAAATTCATGATATTGAGATAATGTTATCAACATATAAAAATGAGTCCAGCAGATTTTGAGATCAGGCAGACGGCAAACATACGAAAACGGGAGAGTTTATTTTCGTACTCTAGGGGTCATGACCTCTAGAAAACATGAAACTAGCCGTTCACCAGATGGATTCTATTATAATACTCCTAGTTCACACTCAGTAAGCAAAAATTAAATAAACTATAATTTTCGAATATTTTAATCATATCTATTATTTAACTATCATTTTATATTATACCTATTTAGTTCATGCAGCCATATAGATTATTTTTATTTTTTTCTGAGCCGAATTAAACTTACTTATAGAATCCGTTGTCATATTTGTTATTACTGTTATATAAATCCTTACAAAATTTGATTTATTTGATATCCGACGTAATAAAAATGATAACAAACCGAGCCAAATAAATTTGTGTCATTTTGTATCATGTGATGTTTTATAAGATTACACAGTTTTATTGCAATTAAACTTGGAATAATCCAATAATAATTATGATATAATCATTATTTAAATAAAAACCGAACGTTAACACTATTGTTTTTTATTTCATAATACGACAAGAAAATTACCTGTCTGTTTAATATTCTAGGACGCTGATAAACTCTGTATTTCTATTTAATAATAATTTTTTTCAGCGTTGAAGCGCGACTATCGCATTTTCATAATTACTGGAGAAATACAAGTATCTATCAGTTAATAGTTATTAATATTTATTATTAGTGTAGACAAACGCTCTGCATGCACATCCCTCTTTGTGCATGATAGTGGAGCCGATCCAATTATCTATAATTATCCTATAATTGTGATAAACAAGACGGATTAAGTTATTTATGAGTGAAAAGAATTACCGAGAAAGCAGCAAACTTTAGAGACTAATGCAAACAAAATCACGGCTGGATTTGCATATAGTGTAGGTTAAAAAATAATGACCTCACACTGAGAAACCAAAATATTTTCACTGTCTCAGTTTTTAACGAATTTCGTCTTCAGTTATCAAACCCTAATGTTGAATCAACTGAATTAGGAAGCAACGCCTTCATTTTCAAATTGTGTTATGATTCCTGTTACTCATGTGCGTGTTATTTCGCTTAATACCATTGTGACAGCACACTCGATTGATTGTTTAACATGCAATATCACACGATATCACTGCCAGATACGATTAAACTTTGTCATTATCAGAAACGACGGAACAAAACGTGCCGAAAAAAGCGCCGTTTTCCTGCGGTGGGTCGGAGATTAAATAAATCTCGATGTCAACTCGCAGGATCTTATCAATGGGAATATTTTAAAAGTGTCACGGGATATCTATAGGCTTCGTCCTAATATGAAAATATTAAAAATCCCAGTGAAATCCTTTTAAATGCCATATTAAAAGAAATTAGCATGAAAATGGTTTGACAGCTGAATACTGCTGGTTCTTTTTAAAGCGAAAACGCCTGGAGCCCGAGTCTAGAAATGCACTGAAATACTGAATTTCCATTCATATTCATTCTGTGTACCGCCAATTATTAGCGGGTTTGTTTGTTTGACTGAATTTGTATGCATGGAATAAATGATACTGCCGTGTTATCATGGATGTATCGTTTTTGCTCTAATTGACTACACTCGTCATATGTTTGAACTGATAGCGGTTTTGTACAATGCAGAACATCATTTATAGTGGAAACGGGATTTTTGTATTTAAATGCAGGCATTCAGTTTAGGCATCTGAATCAGTTACACAAGTGTTATCTATACACTTTTGTCTCTACAAATTTATTTAAATCTGTATTAAGTTAAGCGATGTACAAACTGTATAAATAAAAATAATTAAAGTTTTTTTTTGAGTTTGGGGTTTTATTTCATTCAATATAATTTATCACGACTTTTTGTCTTTTAAAATCTATACATATTATGTAGAAGTATTTTAGATTTCGGTAATTATCGACGGTTGTTGCCTTTACCAGAACCGTTAAATCTCTCACCTAAAGTGATATGGAGTAATAAATACCAGCATTAGATTTGACAACTGGATAATGAATAGAAGAAACAGAGTTGACATTCGTAGCTAATGGTTCCTTGTTTGACTCCGGTCGGGTTTCCGGCACGTGACTTCCGGACTCTAATGCAACCGTTCCTACGACTCAAATTACTCACCCTCCATGTCGACCAAAATAAAATAATTATTTACTCTGTGGTTGATTTTTAATAATCTACACACGACACAACAATCAGAATTAATTTACTTCAGGAAAAATAATATTGATTTGGAATTTGATGTAATTTCCGGTGTATCCTCAAAGGAAATAAAATGGACGCGTGACTTCTTCGATCCCCGTGTGCACCTACAAAGCCATCAGTGAGTTTCATTTTTATTTCGTTGTTTTTTCTTGGAATTTATGCAATAATTTATTGGATGGAAAATACCGGAAGAGGACTGTTTTCTTGCTGTTGTGCTTCTTCTTATCTTTTATCAGTGGTTGTAATATTTACTGGTGGTTATTTTGAAGCAGGAAATTCAACACGGGGTTAATGTGCCCGTGTGATTCACTTAAAAATGTGTCGGTTATCATTATTATTGTTACTTAAATTGAAAGAATAATTTCTTTTACTAAATAAACTAAAACCCTGGTTTTCCAATAAACGCCCAAATACTCCTCGGGTCTAATAAGTTATATAATATGTGATTATATTTTTAAATGATATTAGAGGTGAATGAATGTATGTATAAATAGTAAAAGGTAATAATTTAATAAAAAACAGGACAAGAAAAATTTCAAATAACACAATTTCATATACTTGTTATAGTTTAACACTGGCAACAGGTAGTCTTCTTGATCACTTGATACGTTACAAATTCATAAGATCTCCTATCATCACCTCGTAAACATTAAACTTGACCCAAAGTGCCAATATTTTAACAATAAGGTTCACGTAATTGGGATAACAACAAATACAAACATGCACAATTTAATTGCTCTTGCACTTTTATTTAAAATGTCAACTAGTAAGTAATTCCCATTTTCGTACTTCGCCAAAACTTTTTAATATTTTTTACTGGATTATGTAACAATTGTTAAGTAAAAAATCTGTCTTCGCCTTTCCGAGAAACATAAAATATGCAAAATTACTGGCACTTATAAAAGAATGAATTTTTTCTCTCGGTGTCTTTATTTTTTTACTTTCATGTCTCGTAAAAAACACTCATTTTACAACTTTTAGAGGAAATCGCTGTAAGTATAAATATTATATTATTTATAGGCGGAATATTCATTCCCATGAATAGATGCCCTTGTTTCACTAGAATTTTATGTGTGATCCCACGGATAACACGAGTCTGGAGCCTTTTTTGTTAAATATGAAACAAACAACGTATTAAAAAGTAACTATCAACTATAATACAAACTTATTTAGAAAGAAAGGTTTAGAATTTGCGTAATATAAACACTACGCAGACCACAAAAAACAAGAAAAATAAATACATTAATAAAATTATTATAGTTACACAAAAAATATAATGGTTGTATATAGAAGCACTGAAGTGCAATATTTTAGCATACATGCGGGTATTATTTGCTGAGGCAGAGTCTAAGCTAATAATAACGTGAGTGAAGAAAAACAACTTCTGTACACAGATTCTTTTTTTTTTTAAATCGGCAAAAATAGTATAAGATTTAGATAAAACAAGTTTTGATAAGTGTTTCATTTTAAAATGTATTATTTTTTTATGAGGAGTTGCACACCCGATATAATTTATGTACACTTAAATACAATACATTAAAATTGTGTGTCGATTTCCCTTTCTTTAATTGATTGTTTGGGTTATTTTCATAATCCTTTTAGATAAAAATTTATTTATAGTATAAGATACTCACTATGAAATTTTATGCACTCTGAGGAGAAGATAAGTGTCTACACATTTACGATCGGTTTTTTTTTAATAATGAATTTTTGTTTTATATTGATAATCGAAAAAATTAATTAAAATTGTTAGATTTTACTTTATGAGAATTTTTAATTATGTCTTCCGAATGTCTTCCCGGTCTTAACAATCTGTAGATTACACCAAGAGAGGAATGTATAATTTAACAGGGCTAATTGGAATTTCAGCAAGTGACACCTTAAGGAATGTAACTTAAAAAAGTATGAGCTTGCTGAAAATGACAGTTTTATCATATAAAAATCAACTGCTTTGCACTCTTCCGTGTCTTTTATTGCAAGTTTATCCACAATTTTATCCAATATCACAACTACTTCTTTATTTTCATTGGAAGGATTATTTTGTTTATATATTTTTTATTTTATCGGCCGTCAAGAAACTTTGTGACATCGTGTAACTTTTAACCCAAAAAGAAATATTTGGCTTTGTGTGAATCAAATCTAGATCATCGCTAATTTATTTTTAAGAATGATAAAAAAATCCACACCATAGCAAAAATCCCGGAAAAAAGAGGAATCTATACAAAATTACCCCATTTAGGCCAACTTAGTGGCCACACATTTCGGTGAAGTTTAGCGGATGTATTTGTTGATAATGGTAGTGACATCACTAATCTGAAGAGACGTGGAGGATGGAAATCCTCTGCGGTCGTGGAGAGTATTCACTGCAATACTTTTTAGCTTTGAAATTTTCAATTTAATTTTTTTTACTTCTAGTGTGAGCAATTTTTATATCGAATTTTTGAAATTTAAGCTACTTATATTTTTTTTGTGTATATTGACATCATATTATAATTTTATATATTTATAATCTGACATTGCATATTATTTGCTAATAGGATATACCTAATACTCAACTGTTACATAAACTCAATATTTTTTTACAAATCCAAAAGTCAATCAAACACGTATTTTTATACCTTCGTAAACAGTTATAATTTTTTTTTCAAACATTTGTATTTTTATTTAGATCACTATAATTCAGTATTTAATTTCTAACAAATGTATTACATATCTTTTATGTAGGTTTTGGATATCGACATCCCTTTTAGAGCTCCGGGTCTCAGCAGGTACGTGTTTTGCGTCCACTTAAATCCGGTTCTGATGACACTGAGTTAAAGTGAAAAAACTTTCATCCGAACTGAAAATTTCGCACATGAATGATAAATTTTGAACCAAAAATAAAAAAACACTTTTAATTTTTTGAATTAAGATTGTCCAAATGCGAAACGTCTGCCATAAATTCTCCCGTTCACACCGATTAGCACCAATTATCATGTGTCTGCCGTGTTGTTCCGGACATCCGGCAGCTTTTATCCCTGAAAATAGCAGACTAGGCGATTTTTCTTCTCAGTAATAACACGTATGAAAAATGAATTAATTGCCGTTGATTAGCATTGTTGTGCACATAATAAACAGGCCATAACTCATCTTGTCCAATTCATCTTCTTTGAATGAGTCGTGCATACTTTTTCAGGGTAAGTAATTTTTTCATGACATATCAAGCGTTACATATAATTATCGCGATTACCTTGTTAGGCTTCTCTAACATCGGCGTTTGCTTAATTCTCCGATTATACAGCGTGTGTCATGACCCGTTTCTTTGTCGATAGTCCGACTGTTGACATATTAAGTTTCCCTGCAAGTCAGTGAACACTTTATATTTCGCCCCTCGACGATGTCACAACAAGGCGCATCGATTGGAAACGGAGAGTCGTCCGTCACAAAGACGTCATCGTCCTGAGCTATCTCAGGAAAGCCGCGTTAGATTGATGAGAGGCCGTGTCGTTGGCACACCGCGAAAATAAATCATACAGCCAAAGAAGCATTCCGAATGCTCTCGATAACTTATCTGCAAATACAATTTACAAATTCAACCCAGTTTTTGTTGGAAGCTTCGCCCCAAATCACCCTCACTAGCCCCAACCATATACATAAATCTTCAAATTTAGATTCGGATTTAGAACTGATTCAGTGTTTGCTGCCGACTAGCTTTGCAAGGAGGTTTCTCAAAAAATATGTAGTTGCAATTTTGTTTAAATTTTTATAACATAAGAAAAGTTTTCGAAATATGGGAAAGTTAAAAAAATATCAAGGATACATTTTTGCTGTGTAGTTAGTCAAGATCACAAACCATATAAATTGGTGTTTACGTTATATGACATGAAAATATCACAAGTTATAGATTAGAAATATAAAATCAGTAAGTATATGGTTTTGTTGCTTATAGTTTTATTACAATATTGTAATTAGCGCTTATGGTCACTAATAATCTCATTTTTTATTTTCATGAGGTGTTTGTAAATTCAGGGCCGAAAATACAAAAATCAGAACGGACAAGATCTGCCTGTTAGTACAACAGAGGTGATTAAGAATGCTAGACTACTTTGTTAAGAGCAAATTTTTGCCTTACATGTTTGTGTCCTGTACCTTTCTATTCCTTTTGAAAAAATAATGCTATATTGATAATATAAATTCCACAATGGCAAATGAAATAGTTTCAGAAGCAGATTAATATAATTCAGACAATTATGATACCGACGCAAATTCTGGATCTAGAAAATATAATAAACCACTTATCGACTTTCATATGTATAAAGAGTACATTCGAGCGGTAACCATAAGATTAGGTATGGATCAGTTGTCAAAACCCAGGAAACGAGAAGAGATCATGTTCCTGATCTGGTAAATATTGATGAGGAAGCTATTATAATTATTATCGTCAATTATCATCAATTAGTGTAAAGTAAAAATTGTTAGACCCGTTGCAATTATTGGATATTATGCACAACATTATCTGATTGAAAGATTCCATTTTGCATATCTAGTGTAAGTGGATGGGTTTTTGCTACTTTAAAAGATACGTTCGATAAGTTAGTACGTAGCACAAAATTAGGCAAAATTTCTTGACTTATGAATTGGTTCAAATTTTGGTATCAAAAATTTGTCAGATAAAGAACCTCCATTTTTTAAATTCTGTAAACAAAGACAAGATATCTTATTACGACCTCGAATGATGTCTGATAAACAAAACTTCTGTAACACTAAAAATGCAAAACCAAAAAGTTCATTCGGGTAAGGAGGTTTTTTGTTTTTGGAAGTACTGTCAAGCTTTCTTTCATTTGTGCTGTTTCTCTATACCAAACAAAGTGTGAATTATTTACCCGACAAATTAAATAGAAGACAGAATTGGCTTCATTGTTTAGGACACCAACCAAAGAAAAATACATAACGAAAAAAACAAAAGGTTTGATAGGGTCGCCATTAAAATCAGTTGTTTATTTACGTTTTCCTCTGTTTCTCGTTTATTATAATAATAAGGGGGTTCGGAAAGGTACTTCGGCTGGCACAAGCGTTCACCTGCATGAAAGCCATGAAATCGAGAGGTGCAGTGAAAATAAACTGTGCAATTTGTGTAAAAAATTTAGTGCAAGAATTGAAAAGCTTGGATGGAATAACGAACCTAGCAATGAATCTGAATACGGAAAGCATACGAGTGTATTATGAAAACAAAGAGAATTCGGAGAATAGGAATAAAATAAGTATTAAAGTAAAGACTAGAAAAGAGCAGCAAAACCAAGATAAGGTAAATAAAGGAAACAAGAATAAACGGGGAAAAAGGGACAGGATTACAGAACAGAAAAATGACACAAAAATTCGTAAAGAAAATTGGAATGAAAAGTTCAAAACATGGAAAATGGGGTTATGGAACGTTCAGGGGATAAAGCAAAAGAAGAAGAACTATTAGAAGAATTTGAGAGAAGTAAACTCCGACTGCTGGGAATAACAGAAACAAAAAAGAAAGAAAAAGGAAGCATATTGACAGAAATGGGACACATACTTGTCTATGGCGGAAAAGACCAGACAGAAAACGCGAGGGCTGGAGTGGAAATAATAATACACAAAGATTTTGTGCCAATATCAGTGGATGGAAGTTCAAATCGGAAAGATTAATAACATAATAACTGTAGAATGTCGAAAAGGAAATATTACGGCATACGGACCTTCTGAAAATGACGCAAAAGGAACTAAATATGAATTCTGGGAGATACTATAAGAGGAAAGGGACCAAGTAGGACATGGGATAATGATAATAGGTGATCTAAACGGGAGAGTTGGGAAAACAGGTGAACTAGGCCACCCGGTTAGAATGTATGGAGATGAGGTACCAATAAATAAGAATGGGAAAAGAATTATAGAATTCTGCATACACAATGATATGATAAAATTAAAAACGCATTTTAAGCATAAGAAAATACACAAGTATACTAGAGTTATGGACAGTGGAAGGGTAAAATCTATAACTGATCTAGTACTAGCACAAAAAGAAGACACAGAAATTTGATAAATGACGTTATAGTTAAAAGAGCTGGAGAAATTGGCATTGATCATTTCTTAGTAGAAATTAGACTAAAGGGGAATCACAAAAACGAGAAAGAAAGAAAAAGCAAAGAGGAACACCGAATGCAAACAATATAACATAAGGGCATATAAACAAATGAACGAAAACAGTAATAGAAAGTTCGAGGAAGCACTAGAAATAGAAATAGCTAAGTTGGGAGACAAGCAAACAACAGACTTAGAAGAGTTATGGCAAGCTTTTAAAAAGTTAATTATTGACGCAGCAGAAAAAGTATGTGGCAAAACAAATAGTCGCAGCTATAAATGTGCACCATGCTGGAATAAAGAAATCAAATTTAAAGTGAAACTTGGAAGACTGCGGTAATAAAATGCAGGAAAACAGCAAAGCTACTATTTATAACTCTAAAGAGTATAAGGAGAGGGAAAAAAGAAACTATCAGATGGATAGAAGACAAAGACGGCAACCCACTCAACAGAAATACGGCTATAGTAGACATATAGCAGAAATATTATAAGGATACACTTAATGGAAAGGAAGGAAATAAACGAGGCTAGGAACGAGAAAATTGAAACAGAAACAGAAATAACCCTAACGGAAGTGGAAGAGGCTTTAAAGCAACTGGAGAACGAGAAAGCAGAGAGGATTGATAATATCAAAGCAGAGATGATGAAATGCATGAGAGAGAAAAGTATAAATATGCTGCATAAAATTATTAACAAGGCATGAAAAAAGGGAAAGTTACCAAAAGACTGGACAACGACTGTGATACTCCCATTGCATAAAGAGGGTGACCCCAAAGAGTGTAGTAACTATAGAGCAATATCAATACTAACTAGCTAGCAGGATGTATGATTTGTACTAGAGAAAAAACTAAGAAAAATAATAGAACCCCAGCTAAATGATGGTGAACTTAGCTTCAGAGCAGCCAGAGGAACAACAGACCTAATATTTAGTATGCGACAAATTACGGAGAAAGTCCTACAACATGAACGCAATATATACTATGTGGGTTTTGTAGACCTGAAGAAAATAGAAAAAAGAATGGTAAAGAAAACTACTAGAAATATAGTGAGAACTGACAACGCCTAATATACGGGTTTGTAACAACTAAAGGAGTGGGCCAAGGAGGGGCATTGAGTCCATTACTATTTATAACTTTAATGAATGAGATAGCTAAGAAATGTAACGAGGATAAGAACGGGGTATATATTGGAGTATGGAAACTGCAACAGCTATTAATATCAATAATGATGTACGCAGATGATTGGGTTATACTAGCGGGTACAGAAAAAGAAATTAGAGATATGGGACAAAGAATT
This sequence comes from Zophobas morio, assembly GCF_036711695.1. Lineage (NCBI taxonomy): Eukaryota > Metazoa > Arthropoda > Insecta > Coleoptera > Tenebrionidae > Zophobas > Zophobas morio. The sequence goes on from NW_026972107.1 coordinate 23,091,954, forward strand.
TAAAGACTACAGAGTGAACATAAACGTGGAAAAAACAGAAGTGATGGTAACAGGAATAAGTGAACAAAAAATAAACATTAAGCTTGACAATAAAATGATCAACCAAAAGGAAAGTTTCAAATACCTAGAATCGACAATTTGCGCACAAGAGGGAATAGAGGCCGAAATCAATGCAAGAACTCAAAATGCAAAGGCTTTACTACGTTCTAAATGTACCATTTATTAAGAAAAAAAAAAGCAAAAATATTTACCAGTGTTTTTATACCGATCCTGACATACATTGTGAAACATGGATGATGAATGATAATGCAAGAAGCAAGTTGTAGGGATGTGAGATGAGGTACTTAAAGGGAGCAGCGGCCATAACGTGACGTTAGTGTATTAAAAATGACACAGTGTGGTAGTGGTTTAAAGTTGTGCCAGTGAGAGATAAAATAGAGCAGAGACAACTGAGCTGATTCGGTCATATGGTGCAAATGAGTGAAAGCAGACAGGTCAAGGCAATATGGAAAGCTGGAGTGGCGAGAAAACGAAGAAGAGGCAGACCAAAAAGAACCTGGAACAGCGAGATGGCAAAGACACTACGAAGGAGAAAAATAAGATTGAGGCAAATGAAAGTCCTAGCAAAGGACTGCATGCTGTGGAAGGAGTAGTGCCACCACAGCACCTCTACACCGTAAGGTAGGCGAAGAACGGGATTAAGTAAGTAAGTACCATAATAAGTAAAGATACTAGTATATCTAGTCAAAATTCACGTGTATTGAAAAAGTAAACCGACAATTTAAAAATTTTTCTTATTATGCTAGGATCTACAGTAAACTTATATGACATACTAAAACTTCTATGACTTAAGTGGCATACGCCAAACAACCCTTATAAGTCAAACGGGCTATTGTAAGCTTTATGGACCCGAATCGCAAGGATTATTACTGTTCATTGTTGCCATAACGGAGCTGTGAACTGAGTTGAGTTATACAATAGCCAGGGTGCTTTGGTTTAAGTCATAAGAGTTTTACAAGGTGTATGTCAAATGAGTTTACTGTAATTATTATTCTACTAACATTTAATCTATGGAAGCTGCGGAAGCTTAACTTGTGCATTAAACGTGAATATCTCGAGGTGCTTGGGCTTAGTAGATCGTTCCCGACATCTGTTGACATAACCTTATTAAGCCTATTTCAACGTACCTATTTTCAAAAACATATTTACCATTAGAGTATTTGATTCCACCTATTTACAACAGTTACCCACTTGTATTATTTAACTTTCACATTATATATTACAGCAAGGTACTTCCTAAAACAATTTTTTTTTCGTTTCCTTCCAAATAATGTAACCCACACGAATATACATTTTAAAGGTCTTATTTATGCCACTATTTTTCAGCCAGAAAGTAAACCTATTTTTTATAAAATTTCTTTACTCACTTTTTTGACGATTAAGGTTTTACTGAAAATGTACCGACAAGTTTTTTCGTTACTATTTTGTGCGCTCGATTACTTATCGGCTGTTGCTATTAATTTATGGAATATTGATTAACCTAACCCATCGGAACGCTGGAATGTGATCGGCAGAAGCAATGCAAACCACACAGTTTTTGTTTAATTTATAGTTGCGTTTTGTCCCTTTAGGTCCGGTCTTTCAGTCGTCGGTTAAACCAAAAACATATGTTTGACCAAAAAAAGTTTTGGTTAAATATATACATTTCACCGTAAGGTTAAGAATATTAAATTTGATTGTTAAATTTCTTTAACAATTTTTCTGGTTTAACGACCTGACCAGTATGAAATGCGTCCATAATTTTTCTATCTACAGAAACTATGGGTGAATACTAATTCTGCTGCTGCTGAAGAAAAAATGGTATTTCGATATTGGAACCAGGTATTTTCAAGAAAACAGTAACGAAAAGAAGGAAACTCATGAAATAATGGAAAAAGCAGCTGAAGCTTCTGTAACTTTCAATTTATAACAATATAATATTTTATGACAACGAAAAAAATTTTCAGTCTCTCTACTAATTTTGAAATTGTTTGAGTCACTATGGCTACAAGAACAAATATTTGTTACTTTTTATGACTTCACACGATTCACTTAAAAAAACATTTTTCAGAAGTAAAATGTACTTAAATAATCCACGGCATATATCGCTCAAAATATCAAAGAATACTATAGTTTCTTTTGAACTGGTACTACCAATAACGACACCAACTTAAGAAAAATGTTGGCTATATTACCAAAATATACTTAACTAAAATACCAGGTTAAAGTTTTAGTAAAAATTTAACCAAGTTTGTTGATTAATTTTAGACAACAACTGAAGTCCGGGCCTAAGTTGGGTATAAATAAATGCAAACAGTCCAATTTTCAAAAAAAAAACAATCAGATAACTTTTTAAGGATATTAATAGACAGTTAGAAGATTCGAATCTAATGTTTCAATTTAAAAGAGAATAGTAAACTTCAAGCTTGTCAGATAATAAGGCTCTCAAAAGATTATCTTTAATAAACAGAGCTTTTACGTCAAATGTTTAATCATATACAACAGAAAGGTGCGTAAATATAACAAACAAAATTACAAAATGTTGTTTAGGATCTACTCCTATTTGCTGATTATTGTTTTCGATGGCCTACAAAATAAAGCAGCAAGCATACGAAATGGATAACATAAGTTTAAACGTGTAAACCAAGCTAGAACTTACTGCATAGAACACTTGGGAAGATAAAACTTTCGAAAACAAGAACAGAATTGGGTATGTCATGAAATAAACTGGATCTTAGCCTTTTTTACCATGTACGAAAAGAAATGTTTTTTCATTAATTGAAATTATACAAAAACAGTCTATTTAAGCGCATAGAGACAATTTTTTTGACAATAGTAGGATTTTTGATTTTTTTCATTATGGAATATAAATTTTCAAAACTCAAAAATGTGAACATTGAGTTGTGTAACTTGGTAAAGGATTATGTTTCTCTAGTTAAAAAAACAAATGCCGTTTGGTTTTTCTTTACAATCGGAAACGCCACAGTACTTTTGATGATATTACAATATTGTAATTTAATGATCTCTTTGTAAATTCTCCAGATGTATGTATGTATACTCATATGTTACAGCAATAATCTAAATTGACGTTTTCTACAAAATTAGGAAATACCTCTTTTCAACACACATGATTCAGGCGATGTCCCTGCGTTTACCCTATTTAACCCCTTTTGAATGCGTAGCATATTCTTAAGTTATTCACCCTTGAAGAAGAAGTACAAGTGTTGGAGGGGTTAGTTGCTCATTGCCTTTTCTATTGCCAGTTTGACCTTTTCGAAATGCCAGTCTAGAATTACTGTCTCAAGACGACTCTAATATTTAGGCTCGATTTATATTGCGATAATAGCGGCTTTTGCATTGTTTGCTGTTTTCACAAAAAATTTAAAGGTCACAGGGCTTGTTGAATTTTAAAGATCGAGCGATGTATTTATGAAATAATGGATTAATTGTTTATTTAAGATGTTCGTACGGTCTTTAATTAAATCTGTATTCATTCAAAAGTTTGCTATTGAATGTGTGCCCACAGAGTTTGAATACAACCACTCAAAAACATTTCATTTGGAAACAATACCGTCTGTAGAATAACAGAGATCGTAAACAATGTTGTCTGGGAGTATTCGTAACAATAAAGTAGTGTTGCTTACCCCGCATTTTTTGTTCGTCGAGGAGTTGTCTTTCTAGGCTGTCTTTTACTTCCCGCTCTCTCAATACGTCCATCTTCAGTTCGGCTGGAACAAAGAGAAAAGTTTAATTGCTGGATAACTATTGTAAATGATACGGGCTAAAGTTTCATTGTATTCCATTCAATTTTTACTTTTATTGTCGAATTGGAGAGACTACTGCGTCAACGGTTATAGCTCAGCGTTACCAACAACCTTTTTATCTGAATAAAACAAAATCGCACAATAATATTTATAAAATTAAATTTAAACTAGTTGTGTTTTATGGTGGTTAATAACTGTTTGGACTGAAACCTAAAATTTATCCTTTGATCTAGGATTACCCTGAAAATTCCATCTGTAACCTTGTGAATTTTGATAACAGAAAACTATATGGCGTTCAGTGTCACAGATATGTAGAATTTAAACTGAATATCAAGTTGTGCTTTGTCGGTATTAACTAATTGCAAGACGAGTCGAATACAAAGTAGTTATTGATCAGGTAAAAAAATCCAGAGGAAATAAACCATGGTATTACATGAAAATGCTGTAATTGCCGTGGTAAACGTTTTTACTTGGTCAATTTAATAATTCGAGCATCTGCCATGGCACAACAATTACCAGAATTAAAACATCTGCGTAATGAGCGTTCACGAATCAATTAATTCACGGGCCTGAAATAATTGATTGAAGCGATAAGTAGATTTACGTGTATAGAAAGAAACGCCGTAATATAATTTTTCTGAAGGGTGAGCGCTGAAAAGAAAACAAATAATGAAAAAATGATAATGTAAAATTTCCCCCCGTTCGAATTAACAAGCTGAAAGGAAGAAAATGTAAGTAAATCTTTATCAACCTCAAAATACAGATGATAAATGGATTGCATTCATCTGTGTATAGCGGAAGAAAGCAGTCAGTGAATTTGTAGCTGGAACGGAGGCTGCAATGAATCAATTTCTTTCTATTAGAACACCGTCTTTACGGGGATCTTTAAAGTTCTAATTATACCGAATAAATCATTCAACACCCGACACGTCTTCCATGCAATTATCCACGAAAAATAAAAAGAAAAAGTGAAAATGTTGTTTTCGTTCAATCGCCTCGGCGAATGCGGAAAGGGGAAAGAAAGCACGCATTTGAATAAAACACAGAGCTATTGTATACCTGAGTAAATTTCATTTTAATGGAATAATCATTTGTGCAAATATTTGAATATTTTTTGATATTGAAATGCAAAAGCTCACTTCTTATTTCCGACTTTGTGTGCACAGCATTCGCTGAAATTTAATCAAAAAATTATGAAACACCGCTGGCGAAATGCGTTCTTATGATCGATGAGCCAAGTTCTTTAAAAATAACAACCCTCGTTTAAAAATTCCCTCCCCAATTGGATTAGCCAGTCGAAAAGTTCAAGTAGCTGATGTGCATTTTCTATGGAAAACATATTTTTGATCGTTGTGCTCCGAAATAACTGCCGTTTTTACACATTGTTGTTTAATATTAATAAACTGACACAAAAATTATTTCATAAAATAAAATATATAATACTTAATATTATTTCTACTACATATGTAGTAAATAACAAGAAAGTGCTACATGAGTTATTTTAACGATTATTATTTTAGTGATAAATATTTCCTGAACTATTTTAACGTAAAAAAAAAATATATGCGTCACAAAAGTTATTTGCGATTTAAATAGTGTACCTAGATATAACTGACAACTGCAAAAAAAGTTTAGGAATAAAACTTTCTAGTTTATACGAGGTTAAATTATGTATACTTTTTAAATTCACTGCACTAGATAAATATTCTGTTTATGTAGTTTGTAAAAACCATGTAAATACCATATTTGTACTATATTGTTATGAAAGAAACCCATACGCCGGCCCGGTACGACGCCTATGGGTTCTAGTATGTACGGCGATGATGACTCATTGTGGGTGACATCGGCCGGAGAAAAGCCTGGAAGTGGAAATCGCTATAGATTCTAAAAATTACAACTGTATCACCTTTGCACCTTAAAAAATGTTGTGTTATTTTATCTAATGAAACATTACCTGCATTTTTTTTTCAAAATTATTGTTAAAACATCTATACCAGCAATTCTGACAGATTTTAGTAATAGTTAATCTTTTTCGCTGTACTTCTGGCATATTTTTTTCTAGAAGAGTTGTTGCTTAACTTGCTACGGTTTTAAAAAAACTGGAAATTCTGTAAACGCCAGTTTTCTTAATTTGAAGGACGTGCCTTAACTCAGTACATTATAAATATGACGAACGTATGATGGCGTCGGCGTTGCGACGTAAAGCTATATTTATTTAAACTGGAACTTATACTTATTTTATGGATTTTGATAGATAATTAAATTTAGATTACAGTGATGTATAACATGTAGATATTTATTTTATTTTCAGTTGATAAAAAATTAAAAATTTATAAACATACAAAAGTGGAGGTGGACTGAAATAAAATTCTCACGTGGTACTTTAACGCCGTGGTAAAAATTTAATCGCAACCAAATATTTAATTGGTTTTCTATTATAAACCGGTCTAAGTGTTGTATACCCCTGTAATCGTAGTTTAATGGTCTATCAAAATCCATAAAAAAATATATGTTGCAATTTAAAAAATATATAAATATGTGTCGCCCTATATGCATTATATTTACAATGTACTAAATTAAGCTTTCTCCCTCAAGCTAAAAACAATGTCGTTTATAGAATTTTAGTATCTCTATCCTTTCTCAAGATATAAGGCCGGACAATTTTGTGTGGGACACCTGTATACAATTAGATTATTAATAAAGTTACCTACTTACATACATTTTTTCCATATAAAATTTGTTTCAACTAAGTAGGGAATACGATTTTTTTTACTTTCCGGATGTACGGATACTAGAGAAGAAATAATTCATTTTGTGTCGACATTCCATAAGTCCTAGAATATGAAAAAGTACCGATCCCGTTTCTGCATGTTATCTGTGTGTCTTTTTGCCTGTTGTCTGTGATCTGTTGTCTGTGATCTATTAGACAACTAATCTCCGAAACTATTACATTGATTGCTCTATATTAATGGGAATTTTAGGTATACTTTAAGATTACCATGCAGATTTTAGATGATAAAGCAGTAACCACCACAAAATTTTGCTAAATAAATTTGCAAATAAATATGATTCTATAACTACAATAAATTTTACAATTTATCTTAGAAACCACAAAACTGGCTCAAATTTCATACACACTTTATGATGAATATGGTAAATTGCTAATCAAAATTTATCTGTTCAACCCTTCCAAACGTTTAATGACGTCATTTGAAAATTTTGCAAAATTAGTCTGATTTGTTCAGTACGCATACATGTAGTGTCTCACTACATATACATGTAGTGTCTCACTACATACCCATTTTACTTCCCGAGCGAAAGCGTAGAAAGTATTGTAGTCGAGTGCATTGGACGAATAGCCACTTTTATGTTTTCTCGACGTGTCATTACTCCTACAGTACGAAAAAAGCAGTCTCCCGTTTTCATCTGTCTGTCTGTCTGTCTGGTGTCTGAATCCATTTTTATTAGACGCGTAATCTCCGAAACTACTATGTCATATCATGTAGATGATGATGATTAAATGCTAACCAAAATTTGGCTAATCATCCCCACCATCAATTTGATGACGTCATATCAATGAACCGTATTTTAAAATGAGTTGAATTTTATACAAAAATATACTCATAAGTATGTAATATACGAGATATGTGAGCTCGTGGCGCAGTGATTTAGCGGGATTTTGGGCAAACCGGCAACATTCCGTCATGGGTTCGATGGCGAATTTGACGCTTCCCTTTTTTTTCTTGCATTGGTATAACGCTGTGACTACTTTTTTTGTACTGTGCCTAGAATTGTCCATGCGGATGGCGTCATCACAAATTTTTTGTTGGTCAAATTAAGAACAAGTTACCCCATTTTCTCGAAAGTTTCGCATATTTTTGTATAATAACGATAAAATAAAAATTATAATTTTCAGAACATTTTGTTCGATTGTGGTTTAATTAATAGTTTTAGTCGTTTTTTGAGAAGACAAACCCATTCAAATTAAACTAATTTCTACGTGACATTCTATCGATGTATAAACAAAAATAAATACTTGAGCTTCAGACTGCTATTACCTAGTGCTGAAGGACAAAACGTGTTATTTATGCCTCTGGTTTTTACTCTACAGCGGTTATCACAAAACGAAAAACGTAAATTAAAATTTTATAATTTTTTTAAAGAGCTGGGTTTGTCGGTTTACACTTATAGCCTTCGACAAATTTTTTATTGATCAAATTAAGAGCCTACTAAAAGTTGATAACGTTACGCAAAATTTTAGTCATAAAATTGCACTTGAGGAATTCTTGTTGTTTATTAAGCTACCTTCATTTTTGTTTAGAATTATATTTGTTGTCATAAAAAAATAGATTCACAGAATCAAATTTTATAGAAAGAGAAATTCTGTTAAGAAAATCTGAAAATTGTAATTAACTATTACAGTTATATTCAGATTATGCACAACTATTTCATTAACTTATTCTTTGACTTTATATAAAACTGCCAGAAATATGCTTTCAGCTTTTTTTATTTCATTTAAATATCTCAATATGTCCTTTCTAAATTATTTTCGCTACATGCATGATCACAAGTTACGTAACATACAGTGTCATTGTCGAACATGACATTTAGCTAGATAAATCGAGCACTGTAAAAGCGTTATACAATGATTTGTGTTTAAAAGTAACTATCACTTAATTTGAAATCTAATTAGTAGGAGTGTTAGTGATCATATCAATTTAATGTCTTTCGGTATGTACTCGTATATATTGTTAAAAATACGTACTATATGCATAGTCCTTGGTTTCGTTTTGGGATCTAATAACCGCAATCTCTACTGTGCGTCTACGCAAAATGTACAATCAAAAAGTTCCATTCTCTTGACGTCAATAACATAACTTTATTTGACGCGTTGTTAGGGAACACGTCGCTAAGAAAATATAAAATCGTATTACGTCTCTCTCTTTATGAGATGTGTACAATAAGTTAGAGATCCAATTTGCATATGTAACAATGTACGTCTCACATTGCCCCAACAATGTGCTTTATGGTTTAAATTTTATGCGTTTTTTGATTCGCTTATTATACAAAGTGCTCGCTCTCACCTCTTCTAACAGCAATCATGACGATGTGACATTTTTACATTCGCCTCTCCCGAAGTTCGAACCTGCCGAGCTTAAAGAAAAGTTCGTTATTGCAAACAATCCAAAATTGGCTCTTTGGCAAATTTGGAACCAGAAATTAATTTCGTAGGAGCAGTGGAAATCTAATTATGATTCAAGTAGGGGATATCAATTACATCTAATGTCACCATTAACTAAATTATTCATATTTAATTGGATCCACTCATCAAAAAGTTGGCGACTTCTGTTACAAATTATAAAATATTCAAGAATTTCTTGCGGCGAGGCTTCTCATTTCTTTTTAGTGTTATAGCGGAGCATATTGTATCTTCTCTTTGTTAACCAATAGTGATCCTTAAGACGGCAGTTGTTAAGAAAAACGAGCCTCTAGAAAAACTCAGTCCCAGATTAGCTATTGTTCTCAGGTTGGGGGGTGATAAGAGACAGGGTGAATAAAAAATCAGCTTATTGCTAATATCAGAGCCCGCAATTATAGTAAATTGCAAGCCAACTTGTTCCGTGCGGATTTTTACTGTCTGCAGGGATATTATTTTTTATTTTATTGCTAATTGCTGCTTAACCGTTTCGGCCTTTTTTACTTTTTTAAATATAGCCCCGTTGAGGGTGCCTGTAAAATACTTTCCGCGAATTAATGAATTGATGGAATTATTATGCACTGCTCTTTGCTCTGACGTTTTGTGTCATAACAAACGGAGGCGTTATAATCAATAAAATCAGATAAAAGTGCGAATGGAGTTGTGATTTGAATATTTAACGTGTTGTTCGTTTAACATAACGTAACGAAAGCACAACATTAAAAAAATATATTTTTAAGGAAATCTCTAACAGTATTTTACATTTGTTGCTCTTGAATATGTATGTACGACCCTACATGATATAAAAATTGTAAACATAAAGAAATTACTTTGAGAAACAAGTACAAGATGTACAAACTAACAAATAATATAAAATTTTCCTGGCCGTTTTCAGATAATTGTAAAAATGTTGTCCTTCAGTTTGGTAAGAAAATGAACAAAAATAAGAAAACCAAATATGTAGTTGCACAAAAATAGAATAAGTTGTTAATTTTTGTTAAAATTATAAATCTTTGTCAAAAATCCGACTAAACCAAACTACATTATCTATTTTTATTATATATACCTATAGCTCTACAGATATATGTGGACTGTTAAATTACAGATAAAGAACCGTGCTATAGGAATGGGGTAAATAACACTCTCTCCGCCGCGTCGCAGAGAGCGCAGCCCGCACAAAAGATATAGGTAATCAACGACCAAAAATATATTATCAGCACATGCTTAACTTCGATTGTTATGTTTATATCGAAAGAATGCGACGATTAAGCTTAAAATAGAGGTGGCGACTAAAATCATTAATTAAGCTCCAATGGAACAAAACGCTCTGAACATTAGTTTGGGTACGCTGGTGTTCTTAAACAATTCTTATTTTATTATTATTAAATATAGAAGTGCCTAACATACATTACTGTATTCTCAAATTTCGATAAAATTTACCAAAATTTGAGGGGACGTCATCAAATTGTTGATTGGGGTCGATTAGTCAAATTTTGATTTTACAATCTACACCTCTGTTCAATGAAAAAGCAGACAGTCACATTTTAGGTTATATATGGCAACGTATGATAGCACGTAGCAATAATGAAAAACTATTTTCACAGGGATTAAAAATTTGAAAATTTACTCCATGGACTTATGGTTTTTTTCTGCATAGAGGTGTACATGATATGACTGACATACATATTGTAACATTTGACAACAAACGGTTCAGTAGTTTCGAAGATTATGTGTCTAATAAAAATTGAGACGGATGACAGACGGCAGTCATGAAACGTCGAGAAAATATGAAAATAGCCAGTGGCCCGATGAACCCTATTCCAGTGCTTCCTCAGCTTATGCTCGATAAGTAAAAAAGTCAAAGACTAAAGTTGTAGTTCTTTGAGGGCTACACTCTAAAATTATTTTTAGCTATATAGAGAATGATTCAGAGAACTACTGTATGCGAATTATATGGCGAAATATCAGTAAAAGTTGTAGTAAAATTATGATCGTTTCTCAAAAATAAAGAGAGTACAGAATTTTTAAATTTGCTACGTTGTCAAAACTGCTGATTCTTGCTGACACTTTAAAAACACATGGTTTGCTTGATTGTTGCACATAACTTATCTAAATTTGATCTTCCACAAAATTTTAAGACTCTCTGAAAACCATATTTTAGAATTGATCATGCCCTTATTAGCATTATTTACTTATTGTTTGGCACAAGATTCTCCATTAAAATTGTGCAGTAATGATCTAAATCACCCTGTGTATTTTTACGTATTCATAATAGAATTATTTTTACAAATGTGATTTTTATTTTTATTTTTTGTTAAGTATTTTCTATATACGAGGTAAGCGCCAAATATTCTCGGCCTGATATATTTGCGATTGCTCATCGGGAAAATTGTACAACTCATAGAAGACTAGAGGGTCCCCGCAGTATGTGTGTAAAATTTCAAGCCCTACTGCCGATTAGTTTTGATGCATTTGAGGAGTAATCTTTGAAAAATTATGGACTCATCATGCCTGTTTAAAATTGAAAATCGAACGGCAATAAAATTTTTAGCAAAAGATGGAATTGCTCTAAAGGGTATTAAGGGCAGGATGGTTTTTGTGTTTGCTGAAGCTTGTCCTTCACATTTTACTAAAAAAAATGATTACAGTTATTTCGCATAGGGTAAGAAACCCTTGAAGACGAATCAATCTTCCAAAAAAATCATGGCCACAATTTTTTGGGACTGTAAAGGCATGTTGTTGATTAATTTTAAAGGATGAAATACCACTGTCAACGCTATATATTATGGTTACTTATTGCATAAATTAGGAGAACGTATTTGGGAAAAAAGGCCGAGAAAATTAGCAAGAGGCGTTCGATTGCTTCATGACAATGCGCCCGTTCATACCGCATGTCTTTCTCAACCTGCTATAGGGGACTGCGACTTCGAGTAACTTGAGCACCCACCCTACAGTACTGGCTTACCTTCGAACGATTATTAACTGTTCTCTAAGTTAAAAAACGACTTGCAGGGAAAACGTTTGGGACGGATAAAGAAGTGCAAACGGCAGTACTACATCATTTTAGTGATAAAGATTCAAATAATTTTTTTAAACGGATAGAGCTGTTAGTTGAACGTAGTTTTGAATGTATTGAAGTTAACAGAGACTATGTTGAAATATAAATATTTAATTTTTTTCCATCAGGTCTCTTTCTTTGTTAGGCCGAGAATATTTGGCGCTTACCTCGTATAAGGTTGAGAGTTTCTGCGATTTTACACTTTTTTGAGAGAACAAAAAATTGGATAAGATGTGGCAACAAAATATAGGGTGTTGTATTTAAAAAAACTGAAATATCAATTTGTATTCATTTCAACGTTTTAGAATTTGGAATAACATTATTGCGACCTTTTGTGAAGCCTTTCATTATTAAAAAATTTAAAATAAATTTCAATAACGTGGCAACGTTGCATAAGAATTTCAAAAATAGAGTATGATTGTAAAGCCTAGGAAGATACTAATGAGAACATGTAAAAATATATACATATGGTGTTCTATTAAAAAAAAACTAAGGTGCGTGTTATGCCTCAAAAACAAAACACTCGGTGTGGAAATAACTGTCAAGTAACTGCAATGCCATCATCATTATTTTGAAAATAAATTTTATGACCTTTTAGAGACTTTTTTTTCGATTAAATGGTGTTAAGTTTTAAGGTATTTTATAGCAATTCCACAGCAATTTTTTGACCAGTTTAGATCAACAGCTGTTTCTTGTAATCCTTATATGGTGTCATTTTTGTCGAAATTTTTGCTTAACGTCTCCATAAGTTAAATTAACAGATTCTCAAAAATCTAGCAGAGTTCTTTTAAACAAGATTCTGAGCTTTCTCTCGAGTCTTTCGTCAAGTACATAAAAATCCAATCTTAGGTAAGTGCCGTTAGAAAAACACTTCGAAAAGTTCTCTTTTTTACGACAGATTCAAGTAACATTTCTATTTACGAAATGCACGTACGCGTCGGAAGAAATATTTCTCACAGTTCTAATTTATCTATTTGAGTGAATGCGGTAAGATTTATAATATAAATAGTTGTGTTTTTTTAACAATTATTTACAAATTCATTTTGATTCAACATAACCCGTAGAAATTTAGTTTATAACGGCGTAAACGAAACCACTGAAACCACTGATAAATTCTGCGACACACGGACTTCTCTATTTCTCTGTGGTCGAAATGGCATGAATGCATTAACCGCGACCCACAGGTAGTCAATTGCATATCCGTTTACAGATCCACACGATTCAAACAGACATTCTCACTTGTTGCTGCAAATATCAATTCCCTATCCTATCTCCATTTATTTGATTATGGAAATGGACTGAGCATATGGGACTGATACCGCTAAATGATACATTACATTTGTATCTCAGTGGCACGTCAAGTGCTACATTTTATCGCTTATTCATTGTTTATTTAATTATTACTGTACCATTTCCATATTTACTCATTGGTTGATCCGTAACTAATCCCTCTCACGTCACTATCTATCAATTTTTTTTCGTTTTCGTTTTAGTATTTACAAGTTGCGGTTTCGCGGTCGCACCAAAGACAAACATCTCCGCCGCTTGATGAATGAATAATTCCTTAGATATGGAGAATTATCCATTACATGGATTTGCGCATATTAAATCAATGTAGCAGACGACGTAACATACGAATGCGATAAGAAAACAGCTATTGTCAATACTTGATATTTCACATTAAAAGCCGTTTGATGCTAATGGAATACTGCACAGTCCAGGTGCCGATCGAGTGTTGTTTATCACTTATCAGTCCTTTGGCATTATTTCCGATTGATTGTTTGGCCAAAAAAATCGAAGCCATTAAAAGCTTTAGATTAATGCACAGAGGATAAATACGAGAGACAATTGGATGAGGTGTGAGGAAAATGAAATGTATCTACTTGAGTAGTGTTAATGGGATTGAAAGTCTTTGACGAAAGACCGAGAGCATGAGAACTAAACTGGTTGTGGGATTAAACGCTTTTTTAAAATTGTACAGATTAAGATTATAATCGGGAACTTGTACTCGTTTAGTGAATTTCGAATTTAAAGATTTTACGCAAGGTGCCAATTACTTCAGTGGTTGGTGGATTATTTTATCTGATTCGAGCTGAAAGTTATTAATTTGAAATGCCAAGAGATTATCAAAAAAATAAATGTTCGACTTCTGGTTAGTTAATATTTCGTTTTTTGTATAGAGAATTTACAAGAAAGTAATGACAAAAACATTGGAAATGTACAATCGCTACTCGATGTATAATTTTATGCTTTTAGACGTATCACAACCAATCAATTACAAAAATGCAGATTTCTTATTTACATCTTCTGTTTATTGTCTGACTGTTTTATCTGTTGTACGACTAATGTCTGTCTGTCGCCTGATTATTGTGTGTTTGTTAGTTGAAGATATTTTGGAAAGGTGTTGATGAAATACGTTTTAATTAATACGGAATTTTAAGTATAATGTAAAATTATCATGAATCACAATTTGGTTATCGCCTAAAAAATTTTATGGTACACACCATATTAAGAATCACAGAACACTGATTAAAATTTATTTGTTTCTGTGCACTGGTTGATGTCACCTCAGAACATTCTTCATTCAAAAAGTGAACATTGTAAAAATGGATTACTCCATTTTTCTAAATCATTAGGGATTATTTTCATTAGTGTTACATTGTACATATAAAAATTAATATTTTTCCACAACAACAAGCTAATGACATTTTAAAATAACTAAATCACTCTTTATGCAAAAATTTATCCTAATTTTACATATTTCAGAAAACAAATTTTTCACTACAATCATTGTTCTTAAAAATTGGGATAAGCTGGCAACAAATTATCTGTCCACTGTCCACATCGAGAGACAGACAGAAAAATCCTGTGCCAATTAGAAAATGATTTTTGTTGATCGCAGGATCTAATTTCCAATAAAAATGAAATATGTATCGACCTCTTTTAACGTTTGGAAAAATATCACACAGATTTGCTTCATCTGCACTATATAGTTATATATTATTTTGTATTGTAAGCGAACGAATTTATGCTGCTATTACTTTATCAAATGGAGATGTCTACATAGCCATTTCCTATAATAATTCCTGTAATTTTCTTGTCACACATGGATTAGGCAAATCTTAGTACAGCTCTTTTAGACATATTTAAACTAACACCAAGATGATCATAATGAAGAGAATTGCAATTGAACATTTGTGTTTCAAGAACGTGTTAAAGTAACTCTCATGTAAGATCTCTAAAATTAGCTGTTTTACACGGGAAAAGTGAAAACTAAATTCATACCACTTAAGGTTTAGAATTTTAAGTAAGTATTCTAATTTGAAAATATCTAAGTACAGAGGCAATACATTTATTAAATTTCACAATTAATAATATCTGTTTATTAGTGAAATCTGAAGGAGCAAACTCAAAAAACGTTACGAAATAATTGTCCATAAATGATTCTGGTATCAAGGATGGCACTGAAATGTTTTTTCTTTTATTTAGCCGCCTTTTTATCACAGTAAAACAGAGTTTTTTGATATTTCAAATCCGCTATTGATACCATACATATCATTTTATTTATAACTGCATTAATGTCCAAGTAGAACAAAATTATTCCAACTCAAAAGTCAAATTATCAAAAATATGTATATGACAAAAGTTCCATAGTAAATAATTGTCTGCATAATTATTTGATAAGAAAAGGAATTAATACCAGGTATTGACTTTAGGTGGAAAAAACTGGTAACTAATTTGATACAAACTAAATACGGGTGATTTTCTTTTATTTTGCGCTTGAATAAATAAATACTCAAAAGTCCAATGGTTTTGCGTAGACAATGATTATAGTAATTTACACAACTAGTTTGGGAAAGTCTACTTCCCGCATAAACGCTTGAGGGAATGCCGCAACTAGGCTTCACCAACGTGTTGTAGGTATACAACATTTTTTGCAAAGCATAAATTTTTAAAATTAAAAGATGAATTGTAAATTATTTATAAACAACTAAGTTGACAGCACTGGAAACATGTCCCAACATTGACACTTTCAGGCTACTTCAAGGAAAGCCAAAAGCATGCGTGTAGGAAATTTGACTTCCCCCACCTTAGTGAATAGGCGAAAATTTAATATAAATTAAAACGAAAAATAGATCGTAATTTTTAAAATTATACACACACACTGTAGAATATGGAAATAGATTTTTGTGTCTAGAGAAAACTCCTAAGACTAGTTCAGAATAATAATATGTAACAAGAAGAACAGCTAAAAATTTTCACAAAGGAAAGACGTTGACACAGTTAGCATGCAACTAGCATTGTGTAGCTAGGGTTGCTTATTTTGCATATAGCGCTGTAATACCGAGTAATTACAACAGTGCAGTTAATCACAAAAATGTGTCTAATAAAATATACACGCTCCTTTCATACACAGATATTAAATCAAATCTTGCTATTACATCTCGACTAATGATAGCAAAACGTGTACTGCGCTCCATTTTTAACCTAACAAAAACAACTGTCAATATTATAAATACATTAATTTCTCTGGTTTTCTCGCTGTCCCACTTACATCATCTTCCTCCCTAAGATGTAAGTAATTCACTTCTGTTCAACATCTGTCATTACTAAAAGCGGTTTATCTCCACAAATCTCGTTTGCAACACCACATAATACCAATCTCACTCTCAAGATTTCAACACGATTATTTTTAAAGTTCCTCATAAGTTATTACAGCGTGTGAACTGGATTGGAAAAAATCTCCAAAATGCAGGTATTTGGTGCTTATGCTTTTAAATGGCTACATGAGGCGTGCAAATTTGATAATGCTACACGGCAAATAATTTAGTTCCTTTAAAGGTATTCGTGGGTTCCGCTGACCAGGAGTAATGTTTTAATTAAATTATGTAAATGTAGCAGGTGCGGTACATTGCAGCATCCCTATATGGGTCCCGCTATTATATGTAAATGTGACACCCGCTAATGAGGTTAGTGTAAGAGATACAGATCCCGAGATCACCACATCGGCCACATACCCAATACCAGCCGAATAAACCATGCAATGCGCTATCAGCACCTGGTATCAACTCACGAGACTTATGGTACAACTTCATTAAAGCGGAGCTTTGGAGTTTCGATACCTGTTTTATTGTTAAGTCGTGTTCATGAACACTGAAAAAAGAAAATGTATTTGTATCATTTAGAATGTGTGTTGCATTTTTACTATTAGATTATAGCTAATTAGAACCATCATTAAACACAACACAAATTATGCTGAAAAACTCGCTGTTTAACTGAAGGGAGGGAATAAATAAAAGAGTTTACACAGTCCACCCTTTTGGAACAAATTTAAAATTTTATATTTTGTGCAACTTTTTGGCGATACATAAATAGGAACACAATTGTTATTTGCGTAACTGACGTTCGAAATGGTGGTTTTATGCATTTGTGCACAACCCGGCACTCTTTTTAACAAGTTATTAATTCTATTTTTTTTTGTAGACCGGTAAGAAATTATGTTGGAAGTGTACAAACCGTA
Source organism: Zophobas morio (assembly GCF_036711695.1). Classification (NCBI taxonomy): domain Eukaryota; kingdom Metazoa; phylum Arthropoda; class Insecta; order Coleoptera; family Tenebrionidae; genus Zophobas; species Zophobas morio. The sequence goes on from NW_026972107.1 coordinate 23,109,533, forward strand.
TTAATTTTTTACATCCCGAGTGATAACTAAGCGATAGATGTTAATTTGGTCCTTTAGGGAGTGTCTAATTGTACGTTCTATTGGCGTTTCATAGTTTATAGCATACGAAAGAGTCGGTTTCACCTTTAGTCTATTTGTCGTTTTTATATAAGCAAACGTCGTGATTCACAAAAGCACATTTTTTAAAACACAAGCCAATTTTGATCGATCGCTAAGAAGATTCCACTATTTTTGTTCAAAAACATTTGAAATATTTGAAGAATCTTCACAAATTTATTCTGATTTTCAGAGATTTCAAGTCATCAACTCATATGACGTTATAATTTTGAGAGCTTCACAATATTCACAATTTTATTAAAAAAAAAAAAAATGATGAATTAGAATGTTTTTCTCAAATTGTAATTGAATATTCTTTTGTCTGTGCTTGTCTGTACTTTTTATTTGGCACTTACTTTTGTATAGATGTCCTGTTTTTGTACAGTTTTTGAAGATATATAAAATTTTAACATATTCGTAGAAAGTATTTTGCACTGTTTATGAAAATTAAAGGTTTATAGAATGTTAAAGGGCTTTATTGTAATGAACTAATGATGTAGGTACATAATTTAAATTAGTAACTCAGGAATAGAATATTAATCTCACTAAAGCTCACTATAGTGGACAAATAAAACATGTTCAGTTCTAGCTATTGCCATAGCTGTTAAAAATGTTGTATTATAGTGAATGTTGATAAAGTAATTTTTGTAACTAGCTGGTTTTGTACGGTGACGTTGTCAACGATTTTTTTAAATGGAATGGAAACGGTTTGTGATTGATCTTTTAGTTAGTTAAATACTCTTAGAAAAAATTGGTCCTTACAAAAGCATTTTTTGGGAAACTAAAATTGTATTTTCATTGGAAACAGATGAAGCGATGGTACCAAAATATTGTTTTTATGTCTAAAACAAAAAGAGTATCTTCGATGCAACAAAATCAAAAGAAGTTTCTTGGAAGCCGAGACCTGAGAACTGGTATTAAACCTGTTAAATTTAACAAAAGGGAACACATTGTCCAAAAAAACCCTCGTCACTGATTAGAATCATGGTATATTTTGCCGGAGGTGACATAATCCAAATTTTAATGATGGTTGGGTACCGTTCTAGAGTAAGAAATCATGAGAAAACATTTGATTTATTAAATGAACAAAATCCTGATAGATCCCAGTCACCAAATTTACACTAAGTAGAATCATAGAAAAATTTTCGGAACTGTGCTAGACTTACTTAGACGATCGACGTTCTTTAAGTACCTCAACACACTAAATTAAATATTTTAGTGCAAGCCAAAAAAAAATTCGCATATATTATTAGACATTCTGCTTCAAACTTTTGAGTTTTTATAGTTGGTGTTTATACCGGCTACACATTTGTAGCAATTTGTTTTAAAAAGAAAAATACCATCTCTACAAAATGCACTTGATCCATAAGTTAAATGAAGATTATCTCAAGAATTTTTCGAGGAGTTGATGTCGAATTTTCTAAATAGTATTCTCTTTTCCGTTGAAGCTACTAAACGGACCAGTGAATTGCCATAAATGTCGATACTGATCGCCAAATAACCTTAATTGGACATAAGTATTTCATACTTAGCATCGTACCAAAATAATGCGTGGGCAGGAATGCTAGAGAATCTTAGGGTCTAGGTCTAGACTTCGCGCTATTTAGATTTTTTGCGTTTTCAGTGTGTTTCCATTCGTGCAGCTATGTTTCCAAACCACGAAAATGATATGCCCAACCAAAGAATTTTGTTCCAACAAGTTCCACAATTTAGGGTGGAAGAGAGAAAGTATCTTGACAAAATTTTCGAGGGAAGATCGATAGAGTGGCAGAACTGTTCGCCAGGTTTAACGTCCCTTGATTTTTTGGGGAAGTATTTAAAATCTAAAGTCTATACTAACAAACGAACCAATATGGACGATCTCAAGAACCGAATTCGAATAAAAATGGGTAACATCACTCCGGATGTCATTGAAGGGACAATACAAAGTATTTGCACACATGTTGGAGGACAGTTTGAGTATTTAGTATTAAAAAAAAAAATGCTTATGTAAGGTACCAATTGCTGGAGTCGGCATTCAAAAAAAATCTTTATTGATGTCGGCTGGTTACCAAAAATAGAATTGACCTATGTGACAATTTTGCACGAATTTAATTAATTAACTTCAAGTAAACTTAGATTCAAAATTTTTATTTAATAATAATAATTGTTGCAATAATGATGCAGTGTATTATTGGAACGTCATTTTTATATTAGATATCTAAAAATGTATTGCCCTGCAAATTTACTAATTATGAGAGCAAGTATCGCATCAAGAAATGTAATGAAGCCGGGAAATGATATGAACAAAAATGATGATATAATTAATATCAGGGAAAACAAGAGGAAACAAATTTAAATTGGGATTACAGCAGTGTGGGAAAAGTCACTCCAAATAAAACCCACCCAAAACAAAAATTTATTAAGCTAAGCTACCACCTTAGGCAACCATTTGTATCACAAATAGATATATGGTGGAACAGTCTACTTTGGAGAAGTTTTCTGATGATGGAAATGAAGTGCCCAAAAGATGAGTCAATTTAAGTAGGTGCATAGAAAACTGCGCTTTTTATATAATATTCATTGTTAGTTTAGTATCCCAACGTTATTAAATAAATTATAGAATGTGCTTATTTTCAGAACTCTGTTAATTTAATTCTCGTTAATGGACAAACACCATCAGCCTGGAAAAGATCTAATATTTGTCCAGTCCTTGAAAAAGCTTCAGCTTCAAATATTGAAAACTATCGTCGAATCTTTGTAATTTCGCAAAAGCATTGGAATTTGTATTATATAACACAAAATAGCACCAGAACAACACGACTTCATGGAGAATCGATCAACTTTAACAATTTTTTAAGCATTACGCAAAACCTCTCAGAGCAAATAGATGTTATACATATACACGGATTTTCAAAAAGCGTTTGATAAAATTAATGACAGGATATTTCTCAAAAAAATTCGTCTTTATAGTTTCTCTGAATCACTATTGTCATTGTTTCGATCATACTTGATAGACCATCAGCACTACTTAAGATATGTAACTGTCTATATAATCATATTAACGGGGATCAAATTTCGATCCACTGCTGTTGTTGATATTTGTCATTGATTTATGTCATGTGAATCGCGGACAACCTGACGTTGTATCTCTCATCAATAGATGATTATCTAACTCTACCAAAGAATGTTAACACTTTATGTTTTTGGTGTCAAACAAACGAATTGGTTCTAAACAAATCTATGTGTTCCATCATGACACTGTCGAGGCTGAAAAACCTCATTACCTACAAGATTCAGTGAACGGGCTGCTTTAAAGACTTAGAACTTACTTTTGATAAAAACTTACATTTGTGCCACATATAAACGTAGTTAGAAGGTCGTTGGAAACTTTGTGTTTTGTTCATCCGTCTTGCATAGAATTTATCGAGATTCAACAGTTAATAACATTATTTTTTGCGCCATAATCTGATCAGGTGTTTATAATAATATACGTTTCACCTACTTAGAATGTATCCAAAGACGTTTTCTAAAATTTCTTTGTTTTAAATTAGATGGCACATTTCCTGAACGAGCTTTTTGTGAAGGCATATTTATTATTACAGATTAAATTTTAATTTTTGCGAACACGTAGGCTGCTGCAGAGCATTGTCTTTTTGTTAAATCTTTTGTACAACAAAATAGACTGTATCTACATGAATTTATCAATAATAAAATTTCATATTCTGTTCCAAGGTTTAGCACTCGATACAAAACTTGCATTCATTGTGATACATGCAAGACTAATACTTTAGTAAAATCTCCCGTTGTAATTGTATGTGACGCATTTAATAGAATATCACAGTTGTGCGATATAAATCTTGGTAAATTGAATTATATTAAACAAAACGTTATCTTGGTTTTTCGGATATATTTCTGTTATAGAGTTGTGTTAAAATTGTAGGATTTTCTCTTTTACTTCCTAAGCGTAAGTTAAGGAAGTATAGTAATCGAGTGCATAGGACAAATGGCCACTTTTATATTTTCTCAACGTTTCATGACCCCTAGAATACGAAAAAGGAGATTCTCGTTTCCGTCCATCTGTCTGTTTGGTGTCTGTATCCATTTTTATTACACATGTAATCTCCGAAAGTGCTGGGCCGATTCTTGTAAATTGTTATATGTATATTAGAAACATCATGTAGATTGTTAAATGCTAACCAAAATCGTTGCTAATTATCCCCACCAACAATTTGATGTCGTCATTTCAAAGAATTCTATGTCTGTTTGATTTAACTGTTATATAACAATACAGTCCTATAAGTGTGGTGTATGAGTCCGATTTGAGTCTTTTCCTAATTGTCCAAATTTTTGCAAAAACATAATAAATAGTCTAGTGGTTACGAGTCACGAATGCAGAACCTTATGGGAGCACCAAATCTTCTTTTTTTGTATTTTTAACTTTCTCGGGGGTCCCAACTGTCTTTTTTTTTAATATAAAACCTCCTCGGGGGCACCAAAGATCTTTTTTTATAATGTGAAACCTTCTCGGGTATCCTAACTCTCTTTTTTAAAAATGTAAAATATTCTCGGGGGCGTCAAATGTCTTTTTTAAGAATATTAAATCTTCTCGGGGCTCCAACTGTCCTTTTTTCAAGAAGGTGAAACCTTGTCTTTTCTCTTACACTGTCACCAGTACTTATATTGTTTTTACTCCATAGAAGTTATCACAAAAAAGTAAATTCCAAAAAATCAAATTTTGTCATTTTTCAGAGACACAGTATTCGTTGGATTGCATATAAGAAGCGAGGGAAGTTCTGTCGAAATAACTTTTGATCAATTCTCTTTAGTTTATATTCTTTTGTATGGGCATATAATACATATATTGGTTATTTTATATAAGGTATATTTTCTACATAGAGTTGGGTAAGGGCACCTGTAGGAAATAAAGTTTATCATTATTATATTATGGAGTCTGGAAGATTCGTCTGAGAATAGCATATTCGTCCCACACTATTATATATCGGCAACTTGGATAAAACTTCTTTTTTTTAACGGCACATGATTTGATACACAAAATGTTAAATCATAATTGATCAGCAGAGTTAGGCACAGCCGAAATAATTTGCAATCAACCAGACAAATATTGAAAACGACGGCGCTATGTCAGGCGATAAATTTGGCTGGCCGACTGTGCAGTCATTTTTAATTTTTAAAGCATTTTAACATCTAGGAGAACTCGTATAACTGAGGAAAACCGTGAAAAAGTAGTAATGGTTATAAGAATTCCAGAAGTAGGCCACGACTGCAAAAGCACTGGCGATCGGACAGCAATGAGCATCACTTCCGCAATGCCGAAGCCTGATGATCAGGGTTAATGTGTATTTGTCCTCAATCTGGAGGTGACAGTGGATGGGTGGAAAATGGTTTGCTAAATGTAAAGCTGACCATCATGAAGACATAGCGGCACTATTCGAATGATGTGTAAATCAGATTCTTCCCAAATTTATTCCGGAAAATAGTGATAGTCATGTGCTTCGTCACATTTAAAAATATCCAAATTCAGCAGCGAAAAAGTCGACTATTATAATTTTTTTAAATTCGAACAATGTTAATATTTGTCGGGAAGGAAAAAGATTGTGTTTTTTAAAAAAACGTAGATAATTACATAGTCGAAAAAAATGGCCCAATCATATACTTTCAAATACAGAAATTACCCGTCTACTTTTGTATTTTAAATCTAATTCAGTTTATTTGGAGTGACTTCCAAGACAAGGATCAAAAAATACAACAGCCACAAAAGTTTCAAAAATGCACTGAACATGTTAGAATAATCTAAATGATTTCTAGAAGCACCCCCACAAACATTTATAATTACATTGTAATTACGATTAATGCATCTTTATCCAATGATTAGATTATTTTTGTTTTATTATTTTTTATTATTGTATATCAATCTTGAGTATAGATATCTTTTATACCGTATTTTTTGTAAGTTTATCTTTTATATTTTGCTACCTTAACTACCATGAAAATAAGTTTGTGCCATTTCTTTTCTGTGGACCCCAATACCCTCGGTAACTTCTGTAGTTTCACCAAATGCTAGGAGGTTCAAACACCCATAACCACATAATAAAATTTTAGTGCTTTATACTATACTCACGTTAATAAACTTAATAAAAAATTCTGATAATAATCTGAACAAATTAAGTTTAAAAATATAAATTTTTAAGTTAATTTGTTACCATATTTGTTTTAAACACAATTTTTTTGTCAGTGCTTTGCATTAGTGCTTATTTATAATCAAATACAGCATTAGAACGAAGCGTAAAATATAAAGTTAAATTCAATGAACAAATCAGGTCAGTCTACATATAATGCTACTACAAATAGTTGTAAAACTAAAGCTAAATAATAATGAGCAAATCTATCATTCTAATTTTAAATTTTCCCAGTGACGTACCCTACGATAGGTAGTTCCATTTGCAAAAACCTGTTTATCAATTTACACCGTATCACCATGACCACAGAAGCCAAACTAATATCGCTAGCATGTCCGGATGCATGTTTCAGTAGAAATTTATTTAATAATTTTTGGGATAACGTCATTAGCATTTTAGTGGCGATAAATATTTTAATTTAATGTATGCAATTTTTACACTGTCATCAGTTACTAATAACAATCGATAAAATAAATTGGTTCATACATTAATTTTTGATATATTACTACGCAAAAAATTCAAAAAATGGAAGCACAGGCAGTGCCGCGTAGGATGTGGTCAACACAATTAAAGTAATTGATTCGATAATTCGGAAATTATGTGCACACAGAAATGGAAAACTTACATTATTATTGTAGTATTGTAATTTGTAGTCATCAACGAAAATTTTCATTTTCTTGCTAACACCAACTTGAAGACTTTTTGTCGATTATACTTTATAATTATATTAATACTAATCGAAATTTTCACATTCTGCGTTAATTACCCGTTAATTACTTACTAAAGTTACTGATATTTTCTGTTTGATTGTATTACTTGTAGTAGTAATCAGTATAAACTAACAAAAAAGAAAAATAAATAAATATGTTTGCATACTACCACAGCGAATAAAATAAATATTCCTTTTGAAAATGTTTCTTTGGAGCAGTTGAGTAAAAAACACGAATGCGATATCCTGGATATGTGTCAAGACGTGTCTACAAGCGAGCAAAGAGCTTTACGTGGTACTTAAAGTTTATGGTGGCGATAGTGCTCAGTGCAGTTCTCTGTCCGGGTCAACTCTCCGGTCACCGAAATGATTGCACCAACACAAAAATCCATAACTATCACAATAGGCTCGCCTTGATCGTGATCAAATCTAAAGTCATGTTTTATTCTGGCTAATCAATCGAGCAAGTATAATAGCGCAATTTCTGCAATTTATATGTAATTTTTAGTATTTTAGCTGCAGACGTTTTGAAAAGAAGCTATTACTTACATCAGGCGATTCGGAGAAAATTATTAAATTACTGTACTGGACTTTATTAGGTATTTCGCATCGGCATAAACACATTTTAGTGGCTCAATTTTATGTTTATTAATATACTGCGACTCCACAACTTAAACGCATTTTAATGGGAACACTAAAACTAATGGACGGTCCTGCATACCTGCAGAAACAGAAATGTCGACGCTTTATGTGCGTTTTCCATATAAATTTAACTCTTCTTAATAGCTTAGGCGATAAGTCGTTCTCTGAGTCAAGGTTTGCACAAGTTGTTGGAATACCACCTGCTGAAGTTAAAGTGCACAAAGTGATTAAAAGAAAACTGCAATTAATTAAAAATTAGCAGTTAACATTTTGTTGTTTTCTTTTATTATATATCGGGTAGTTGTTCTACAAGTATGTGATCCAATTTGGACTCATTAATTAGATAGTGTAGGCATGAGCAGAATAATTTATTACTGAAGAGTAGTTGCGCATTTCGATGTAATAGGTTAGACGTATCATACATTGTTCAATAAGTTCTTTGTACATTTTTAACGTTCAGAAAAAAATGTTATTGATATTAAGCGATTTTTTTTTTTTCAATAAACAATTAAGAGAATTATATTTTTGTTGTGAAAATTGTTATCAGCGGTTTGATCCATCACCACTAAGTATTTATAATATTTGTTAACCAAAAATGTTAGTAAATATGATGCATATATCTAATCTTATTGATAAAACATTTTTATTTGCATTATTTTTATTTGTGAAAAAAAATGTTATTTACAATTCAAAAAGCGGAGTGCAAAAATAAGAATCTACAATAATAATGACAAAAATAAAAATTTAATAAACTAACCCTTATTTTCAAGCATTATTTTGTATTATTTTAACAAAATATGTCAGATCAGCTTCTTACTTTCGCACTCTCATTTTTTTCACTTTTTATCAACCTCTAGGAGTAAAAGTAATAAGAGTAGTACTACACTAGAGATAGGGCGTAAAAATTCTGTAAAGACATTTTTTTTAAGTTCATCAACGTCGTAATTTCTCCCTAGTAATATAAGCAACTACATAACTATGATTGTTTACTTTAGTTAGGTTAAGTTATTTGTTTTATGACATCTGCAAATCTGCTACCGTCCAGACTTTTCATTACCCTCGGCCTTGATACCATTTTCTTTGCAAGGCATGTTTAAATTTTGAATTTTCTTGACCTTCGCGTAAAATTATAGGTATGGCAATTTTATGTTACCAACACAAAGCGCAACAGGTGGTGGACTTAAAAAAAACCTACTTTATATTCAAATAAGATTTACTCAACAAAATTTTAGATCATTAATTTTTTTAGAGAAACAAACTAATAAAATTTTATTAACATTTTGTAATTACTAAATCAACGTTAGTTAGTGTTTTACTGAAAATTTTAGAGAAGTCCATGATATAGTATCTTAGATAAATCGTCAAGTTTGATATTGCTGGGTTTATTCCTTAAAATAACTCTTTTATGTTAAAATAAACTAGAGGTGAATTATTGAATCATAGACAGAAAGCATGCTGGGCTGCACGTGTCAAGAGAAATTTTATTAGTAAAATTTTGAGATTTTGGATTTTTGTGGGAACAAATATAGGGTGTTCCAACAATTTTCTGAAGATTAATTACGCGTTCATTGCCAACTATTGCAACAAATTTTTCATGCACTCTTTTTCGACTTTCTAAAATGGAACAGCTTATATATTTTTACGTTTGGCTTTTTAATAAAAAAAAAACATGATATCAGATACACATTTTTTTAAGCAAAAATTTTCAAAATTTTAATGAAAAACATAGGTATTGTTTAAAAAGTTTAAGCATTACGTAGTGTGTTTCAACAGTTTTCTCCATTTTTACTTGAACGTCTGTATTTTAAAACATTTTCGAACAATATTTTGAAAAAAAAAAACTGTTCCGACAAACCTCAACAAATGTTATACCGAAAAAAATTGGCCGAAGGTTATTTCGACAGAAGTTCTTTCGCCCCTAAAGTACAATAAAACATTTTTCGAAAATTTACAAAATTTGATTTTGTGATTTTTTTATGAGAACCCCTATAAATTAAAATAAAGATGTGTATATAATGTTAAAATAAATATAAAGAAGGGTCGCTACGTGTATATTTCAACTGAATTTTTCCTTTACAAAATTTTTTAATGACGTTCACAACTTTTTTGCAAGGACACGCATAGAAATTTGAATAGGCGTAGTATGATACTAATAGTAACAGTATTGTATTTTTAAATTTTCGGGAAAAAGGAGTGAGCCGTTCCTGATTTAATCAATAAAATAAATTACTCATTAATTTTTTTTAATCACCCTGCATAACCAATTCTAAAAAATATGAATGGGTTGATAAATCACAAGTATAGACTCACCATATTTTGCACATTTTAGATAGGATTTATTTCGCAAAATTTTTAAGATGACGTCATCAGTTTTTAGGGGTTCGTAAACAAATAAATTTTGATTAAGGGTGTAGCAAGTTTCCAATAACCTCAAAATGTTTAGAAGGTTTCAAAACACTTGGTTTTCCAAAGTCAAAGTTAAATTGTAAAATGTTGTTATACAATTCTGATTTTTTTTTTATAAAAATCTGGATACCTAGAATGAAAACTCAACACGGATTCATAAAATGCAAATCGAGAAGCATGTTATTTTATAAAATTTAAACATGTATTATTGTAAAAGTTGTAGTTAACGTCATATCACTGTTGGTGGGAATAATCAGACAAATTTTTGTTAGCGTATTCCGTATGTACAAATACAAACAGAATTTGACAATTGGTCCGGGAATTTAGAAGATTATCTATCTAATAAAGATCGACACAGATAAGGACAGATGGCAGATGGACGCGAGATACCTTAGTTTTCGTATTCTAAGTTGTCATGAAACGTCGAAAAATCATAAAACTAACGAGTCGCCCGATGGACTCTATTGCAGTAATACTTTCTCTTAGCTTACGCTCGAGAAGTAAAAAGAGATAAACTTGAAAAATATGAAAAAACTGACAAATTACAAATCTGATCACTCTGTATAAGTAAGTTACAAAAAGCAACTAAAACTCTCTAACAATGGCCATTCTTTGCATCAAAATGTAATTATGTTGAAAATTAGTGATGAAGTTATGACTTCATCACTAATTTTTGACATAATTTTTCTCCTTTTTACTTCCGGACTGGAAACTAATAAAGTATTATAATTGAGTCCATTGGGCGACTGGTTACTTTTATGGTTACATACTTTTATGTTTCTTAACGTCTCCCCTAGACCATGAAAAAATAGATCTCCCGTTTTCGTCTATCTGGTGTTATTTACGCCACTGGGGCGAAGGAAGTTCTGTCGAATTAAACTTCGATCAATATTTTTTGAACCAATATATTAGAAAATAGGTTTACATGTAAGCCTTAAATGAAGTGTATCAAATCTAGTAGTTCCCTTCTTTTCCTCGAAGTGGCCATGTTAAAATTATATTGATATCAAAAATGAGGTCGACCTGGTGGATACCATGTTCAGAGCTAAATAACAGGTACTTTAGCATACTAAAATATTGGTATTAAAAACTTTCCCATAGAAAAACAGAAAACCGAAAAACAATTACATTTTTATAAAATTTATACTAGCGAGTTGCTGTTGACAGCAAATAGGTAATGAAATTGGAGGGAAATGGACACGTGATCAGGTAAAAATAAAGTAGCACCATCTCACGGGTGCTAAACTTAAGTGCAAAAACAGGATGAGATGAATCAGATATGAACTCAGGTGTTGTACGTTTTAGGGGCTCCCTAGAAGAGGTGACAGGATGGGAGTATTGAAATAATTTGTTCGTTAACACAATTTAATCTGAGGTCTTTGACGGCCTTATTAATTTCAAGTATTTCAAAAAAGGTAAGAGTAGTGCTTTTATTTAAAATCTGTAAGTCTTCGAGATTGTCAGCCGTATGAAAGGAATAATTGTTTTCTAAAATATGTTTGGAAAAACCAAAGTTTGTATTTGTTATGCCTGTGTTTCAATCTCCCGCCGGTAGAGCATTGGGACACCCTGTATACAACATAATACTAATAACAGCAATAACACATATTTTTGCGTTCCTAGAATTTTTGAAAAATGAAAGGAATTTGACGATTAGCTTAACTTTTTGGTTTTTAAATGTTTTGTCTATACTGGTGTCTTTTTTCTTAAAAGAGAACATCGGTGCGAACATATTTAAGAATTCGTTTTTTATCTTTTGTTTAAGTTTTCAATACTGGTAAACACACTGACCCATTGAAGGCCTGAGCCCACCCAGCTGCATGTTTACTGTGCCCTTAAATCCGATTCTGACCATGTCACCTGATAATATCTCCTTATGGTGTGCATCAATATAAAGTTTAGGCGATATTGTAAAAAGTTGTTGATTTTTTTTAAAAAGAGACAAGGCGAAAATGTTTTATTTTCACGTGTTGGTTAACATTAAGATCTGACGGAATTTAAGGGGGGTGATGTAAGGAACTACAGTGAGGGCGGCGATAATTCGAAAACTAGTTACTCTAAGCCTTGCACGAGTTTACTTAACATAACATTGCCTGGCACAGCTTTGAATTAATTGAATTATTGGACCGAAAAGAAATTAATCTTGTAATGTGTAGGGGGATTCTGTAATAACTCGGTACAGCCGACCTGTTCGCCAGCTCTCATACACGACTCACCACCGTACGCAAACTATGCAGGATAATTAAGACACAAAACGGTAATTAAGTTAACGATCAGCACCTAAAACATAACTTAGTGCGGTGGTTTGCGTTTGAAGTTAATGAGGTGGTCGATTTAATTAATCGGATGTGTGTTTGATAATCGTGATTCGCAGATTGGTCGACTGTTGCAAAGTGTGGCATTGGAATCACATCGCCGCGAGCTGTTTGGATTACAAAATCTCAAACCGGGACCGATTCGGTGTTGTTGCTCTTAGTTCTCTGCCCCCAGGCGCTTACTTAGGCTGCCTCTGAGCTTTACGCCGCCCGACTGCGAACACAAACACACTAAACACATCATTCACTGGTTTGTGCCATTCGGGTGTTAGGGGCTTTAGAACTTGCTACTTGACTTTTTTCATGTAATTCTTTCTCCAAAATTAGGCAGGTCTGCATTTGAAAAAATTTTGACCACTTGGTAATTTTAAGTAAACTATAGAGGATAAATTTTAGCACGGTCAAAGGATCAAAATTTACTGCTTTTGTATATTTTCTAAATTAAGGTGTTTATTAAACATTTCCAAGAATACGTAAGTACATGATACTTTAGCAGAGGTGTCACTGGATTACAGTGATTAAGTCAGCATTCGAGCCTCATTAAACAAAAATTAGTTAATTAATGTTCATTAATATTGAAATTTTGTAAACGCCATTGCTTTTGGCTTTAAGGGGGAAGCATAGTTTAGCATATTGCAAATAAGACGCATACCTATATGGCATCGTTGCCTTGTTTTAACGGATTTTGATACATCAATAAATTACACCTGTATATGGATTCAAGGTAGCTTGTAACATCATTCAATATAAAATAATATGTTATTCACATCAGTTTTATTTATGAAAATTCCACAAGAAAAACAAAAAAGTTCCCTGGGTGACGATATAGCAAAAACACCTAAAATCTAAAGATAAATGATACACTCTTTTTGAAAAATTTAATAATTCCAGAAAAGTCTTCAATGATTCTTGAGATTCGAAGAATTTGCACTACCACTCACCTCAACTGCATTGCCAGATCCAGTTGACACAAATAAAATACAAATAAAAAAAGAGAATCAACATCAACAAAAGATTTCGAAGAAGTTCTGCAAAAGTCGTTGAATATCACTTGCAAAGTGCATCATTGTGGAAAATGGAGTGTTTAGTTCAATAAGCAACAACAAAAAAATTTGAAGAGAAAATCAGCACAAAATTGTCATCAGTCTAGCTGGGTTAACTTTCATTGTCTTGTTTTTAAACAATGTTGAAAAAATTATATTGGTTAATGTATTTTGAAGAAGAGAATAATAATTTAAAAATATATCACAGCTTGTAGAATACGAAAGCAGGAATCTCCCACTTCCTTTTGTCTTTTCACTCCCACCAAAAATTTTATGTCGTCATCTCAAAACTTTGCTAAGTAAATATTCCTTGAAATTTATATTGTGGCATACTACGTTAGAAGATTGGTTACGTCATCCCAAAAGCTGTATGTTTTGGTAATACTTATATTTTAATTTTATTTTAATTACATACGAAACATGACTCCAAACACCTTCTGAATTAAATAAAAAATTGGTCTAAGGTTATTTAGACAGTTTCACACGTACAAGCATCCAGAATTGTTTGGGCTTTAGGGGCAAGGGAAGTTCTGTCTAAATAATATTAAACGAATTTTTCAATTACAACTTAATGCAGATGTATCCTTAGTTTTGATATCTGAAATATACGTATATATACCGGGTGAGTTAACTAAAAGGGACACCTCGAATAACTTTTTTATTTATGAACCTATGTTAAATAGAATTTAGTTTATAAATAAAGACGGATCAGTTCTATGTATGCATCATTTTATTGCCATGATATAATTGATAGAAAGCAAAATAATAAAAAAAAAATCGTCGCAAAAAAGACTATGCAACATTCAATATTTATTGCTTCTGATATATTTTACCTGCTTTTGTAAAGTAATATTTTCTTAAAGGACAGGTATTCTGCGCTTTGTTTTCTAAACACGTTTTTACGGAAGTAATAAAGCAACAATAAATATTTGAGACTCATGAAATCATTTCATTTATTATGCTTAACTGAACAATACAATCCAACATTTTACTAAATTTTACGTCAAGTTGCACTTGAAAACAACACTAGACATTTTTTTAAAGGAAAATTGCAATAATTTACGAATAATAAATAGTGAAGAAAAGAAATCTAAATTTTTATATTTTTCTGAAATATAAAATGAAACTGCTAAATCTAAAAAATAAAAAAAAATATCAATACTTAAAATATTATTAAAGTTGAATCAACACCATTCTTAATTGCAATAATACACTTGGTAAAATACGAGTTGCAAATAAAATTGAAAATAAAAAGCTGGGTTAGCTTTTATTGTCTTGTTAATGGACGTGAGGTTATTATTAATAATACTTATAAACATCTGAAACGAGGAGCGTTTGATGGATAGACGGTCAATTGTTATTTTTGCAACTGTGTATAAATTTTCATATTAAAAATATTCCTAATAACCATACTAGCAGAGTTATTGTTTCCCTCGCTCTTTGATGTGGTAGGAATATTCAAAATTTATTGACTATTGACGTTATTTACACTCTGTGTTTGCTATTAAAAATTATATATGTAATTTTTCGTACAATTGGGCCGACAAAGGCGATTGAAGCAATAATCCGAAGTTATTATTAGTCTTCGCAATTTTCAAAATCTGGAACATTTTTTATTATATCAATCCACATCTTTCTTTGTAGTAAATTTAACGTAATTAAGCCTGAAATCACAACTCGGCGATGAGCTATAAAATTTTGTTTATGTAATCAAAAAATAGAGAGATGTTAAAATGATTGCCGAGATCAAAGAGTTTTTTCCTAGCACTTTGGATACGACAATAATTGTTTGAAAATGTTATGAGACTTATTCAGCTGTAAATTCGGATTTCCTTTAGTTCGTGTGAACCGAAATGGTTTAAAAACATAATTGGAGTATAATGCTTGGGTGGCCAGACAATGACAGCTACGGTAATGGCATGACATTCTATGCAATCGGTCCTAGTTTTGAATATCTGATTTATTGGGTTATTTCGTAAAAAAAGCAATTTATAATGTTATTGTCAAAAATTAATTCAGTGTCTTAAACAGGTTCTTTTTTCTGGTACCATTAATGGTCCCAAGCAATTTAGTACACTATAATAACACGGTACGATTGATTGGCCAGGTTTCAAAAATAATAATCGCTTAAAATTGATCGAGAATTTCTTTGAGGCATTGTATTTGAAATTAGTTTCAAATTAGTTGAAATTTATTTAACTTTTAAATCCACCTGTTCCAGTAATGGCCGATCGTTTTTGTTGCAGCAGCCACTTGTACAATTTAAACTTGCAATTTCTTCATTTAAATTCTTCTTGTGAGAGAATCATAAAACGATAATGGCACTCTATAAATTGTCTCGCCATATCAAATATGGCCGCCTTCTTCCGTACAGAACCGGACTCATGCCAAGATCCGAATCCCATTTAATTAGTCTATTCCGCCACAGTTCCATCCATAAATCGCAATCGCCTCTCAACTTCGTTCTATGAGGATTATAAATCGGTCCATTTTGCCCAGAGATTGTGGTGTTGTTTACGTATAAAATATATCATGAAAAATTGTTACGTAGGCGGACAATACAAAGTAGTCTACTGAAACAGTTGCTGGTGGCTACTTGAAATTATCCTGCTACCGATATTTGCTTCATTATCGCGGACAAATCTTACCACCAATCCACATCTTCATCCTTTTCGATCCAGCATTAATTGCGTACTTGCGGATTTTAAATTTGGCCGAGCCTAAGGCGCGAACATAAATCCAATAAACCATCCACAACGCACGCATCAGTTTTCCTTTCTCGCGTACTATATCCCGAGAGTTATTTATAGGATTTTGCCATAACTCGCCATTTCAAAGTGCATTATAATATTTTATGCACATTTTCCAGTTGAAAAAAGGAGATGATGATGATGATGCGGTTTGCAATTCCACTTTTATTCGCCTTCATGCACGTTTTTCGTCGATATGTATCAATTAAACCATTATGTTGTCATTACAAATCGTCTGTAATGATACAGGTGGTGTTCATAAGTCATTGCCGCGGCATTCATTCAACTTAATAAGCGACTTTTGTTTCCTGTTGTGTTTGATCAATTTCGATGTTACCGTTCTTTTTACATCAATTTTAGTAATTGAACGATGATTGGCCTCTTTTTATTCAGGGAAGTGAGAGGTTACTACCCGAAGATTTTTCACTTTCTATACACGCGTATATACATAAGAGTTAAGTGGTAGAAATTACTTGTTAGTAACTTAATTGTTATTTGCCTTTATATCTCTAATTAGGTAAATTGCAATGTCATTGGTGGTAATAATGTCGTAGCCACATATTACGATACCAGTAGACGCACATAAACAAATTAAATTGTGGTGACAACACGCAACAATATATCTAGACCTGCTCCTTGAACATCCTCTGCTTATCTACGTATATATCTCCATCAGGATGCTTTTTTTTAATTTTACCTTAACCAACCACAACATGTTTCTTTACCTTTTCTCATTCTTATGTATTCCGTTACATTAATAACCCGAACAAATGATAATCAATTTCTGGGTTGCCTCTAACTGTCACACAATCGAGGTCTATAAAAATCACCAAGATAAATTTTGAAAAAAAAAAAATCCTAACAAAGTAGTATTAAGAAAAAAAATTTATTCACAGTCGATCAATAATGTAAAACTTTCAAACTTTTTAAAAGTTTGGAAGTTATTACATGCTTCATTTCAATTTCAACGGTGGAAAGTGACATGTGTCACTTATCTGACACTTTCCTCCCAAGAGATGGAAGTGAACGTCACTTTTGACCCTAAAACGATACGAATGTGTAACTAATGGTAGATGGAAATCAGGCATTATAAAAATGTAAGGAGACCCTGTGGTCAACACTTTTCCACTTTTTGATTGGTGCCCCCATTTTATTTCACATTATTATCACCGGCCACTACCTTGAGTTTAACGTTTGTCAATGTTAAAAGTTGAATTTTATTAGCAATTTGTGGGATAAATCTACTGTTCTTCACAATGAAAAATTGTAAATTAAGTTCTAGCGTTAATAGAATGTTCATACACTTGTGGAAGTCTTACTGATAAATAAAGTTGTGGTAACAAATTAAGGTTATGTCGATTCATGTGTTACCTACTTAAGTAATGTACTGAAATTATTACTTGATAGTTGTAGGAGGGAATAGGGCTTTTAAAATGATGGGCTGTTGTATACCAAACTGAGGTTTCAATGAAGGCATTCCCTTGTTATCTCAATACAAAAAACCAATGGACAACAAAAAATGTGAGGTGAAGTAGTAAGACAAGTGAAGGATTTAAGATATTGATTATGTCTTTAAAAGAACATTTTACTATATCTAATGCACCGATGTTGCTGAAGACTCTGAAAAGTTCATGGAACCATCTAGTGTGAGTTCATTGTGGAACTTAGAAATGAGTTCTTGGTATGCCGCGTGTGGATATAAGGAAATGTTAAATAGTAATTTACACAACTAGTTCGGGATAGCCTCGTTCCCGCATGACCGCTTGTTTGCTGCATTTGCGGGAATGCGGGAAACAGGGTTGACGAACGTGTTGAATACAAAATTTTTGCAACGAATAAACTTTTAAACCGAAAAGATTAACTGTGAGTTATTTATAAACAACGACGTTAACAGCGTCGTAAACACTTAGCAATTTGACGTTCACCATGGCAACGGAAAGTAAAAAGCAAACATGCGGGAAGTTCAACCTCCCGCATCTTGGTGAATGCGCGAAAATGATCAAAAAAGGTTATGAGTGCACAAACGTATATACTCGTAGAGACGGAATTGCCAATCCACATATATTTTTATTGAATAAGTTGATGGTGATCGAGACACGTTGCATTTTGAACTACCATAATTTAAAAACTAAACTAATTCATAGGTTTTAGATTTAAGCAAAAGAAATACAACTTGCAAGGACAGTAAAATTTTATTAATTAAACGTCGCTTGTTAAGTTATGTCAAGTTTTGTATTTTTCAACGCCTGCTGAGTTACTCATATTAAACAGAAATCAACGTTTTAAATTAGGACATTTTTATTATATTTTAAAGCTACTTAAAACGATTGTGAATAAAATAGTATACAAACTCCAGTGAAAGTACCTGTGTCTCGAAAACTAGTTCACCTCGAGGCTCCGCCTCTCGGTAAAATATAGCTCTCTCGACAGGAATGGAATACTTTCGGCCTCGGTATGTAATGTACCATTTGATCTTTATACTCATAGGCTGCAAACTCTATTAAATTTCTGTATTAATTTATCTCGATTAAAAATAAAAATGCCAAGTTCAATTAGATCCGCAGTGCAGTTTAGAATAAATAAACACCAATTTAACAAAATGATATCTGCGAATATGTAAACATATTCTGTCATTTAAATCTTATATCGACTCTCAACTGCCAGATTTTTCGGAAAATGATTACCATTTTAATTGGAATCCTCTTAATTGTGTAAGTGGCGGATTTAACTAGGTGTCCAGCGTTATTTTTACTAGGTATCTATTACAGGAATAAATTTGTTACCAGAGCAAGTTTTTAAAGCACTATTGTTCAATCACAGGTTCAAGAGTTCAAGAGACCAAAGCTTTCCATGCAACTGCTTATTGCTTTAATATCTTGGCACAATACAAAAATTACACCTATTTGTAATAATTTTTTCGATTGAGTTGTTTTGATGAGTTTGACAGATAAAGTTTGGAAGAATATTTTGCATAGGGGCCCATAACTAGTAAATCCAACCCTGTTAACATAACTTTTTTTTTTAATTAAAGTGTTTATTTCAACCTTAACAAAAGAGAACTCAAACTTTATTACGCTTTAGACGCGTGAAAAATAATTCGAGCACTATTACTATAACAATAGTTATTTATTGCACAGGTGAGTAAAGTTAGATATTGCCCACCAGAGAAATGTACGAGTTAGTTATTTTTCTAGAGTGGATAATTTCTTTCTTCAGGAGTACAATATAAAGTTTTTTCACTAGTAGCGTAGAAATGCACCATTATTATACTGATTGCGAGTTGTGAATTCGTTTTTCTCTACCGAAATCGGAACGGTAGGACCACAAGCTGTTGTCTTTTATCAGCGTAGTTATCTTCATCTCTTCATAATAAATTGTTTTAATTGTTTATATCGACCGTCGACGTTGGTTGAATTATTAGAAGAGTTAGAAAATCTAGACGATATTCCCGTTGCTCCATATGGCATAGTTATCTTACTACCCGAAAATGCTTGTGATGAAAATATTGATGAGGATTCTGGAGAGGAAGACAATGTTGTTCTAAATAATCTACCAGGAAGTCAGTTGAGGAATGAAACTGAGTTTTCTTATGATGTCGATATGGTTTATCATGTCCTTTCTGACAATGATTAGGATAAAGAAGATGCATTACCCTTGTCTTCAATTGTGAGCAAAAAAAGAAAGACCATAACTGTAAATTCGTCATCCGTAAAAAAAAACAAAATTGTAATGAAGTAGACAGATGAAGATTTAGAGTATAACTTTCCAGAATGTCAAGAAATGGCTATTGCAAAAACAACCTTTCCCCTGTAGATCAGTTCAAATGTATATTTGACAATGAAGTTATTGAAATGTTGGTCAGTTTTAGTAACATTTATGTTGCATAAAAAAATCTAAATGGAAATATACCAACTGACGAAATGATGTGCTTCTTGGGACTTCTAATTCTAAGAGAATACAGTATTGTAAATCGAAGAATAATGTATTGGCAACATTCAAGTGACACTAAAAATTATCTTGCTTTTTGCAATTTCAAGGGTTAGATTTCAGTTTATCATGTCAAATATTCATTGCATTGATAACACAAACTTATGCCAAAACGACAAATTTTCTATAATGAGGCCATTATTCACCATTTTAAACGAAACATTTAAAAAAATGGCTCGTGTAGAACAATACCACAGTCTCGATGAAACAATGGTACCATACTTTGGACGTCTCAATTGCAAAGAGTTTATTAGGAGCAAGCCCATAAAATGGAGATATAAAATATAGGCCTTATATCCTGAAGAATAATTTATTCATTATCATTCTACTACATAACTCCTAATATTGACTTGGAACTATTTCTTTAATTAAAAAAAAATATGCTCAGTAGTCCATTGTCCTACCGTTCCGTTAAAGGAACATCCCCTAATCAAGGGTGGAAACGAAAAAAAAAAATTACTGATGAATTTAATAGTGTCTAATACATTATCTTAGTCGAAAAAAGCAATAAAAATAATAACTTTTGATAAATAATAATTTCAGGTTCATGTGGGTTTTAACAAACAAAATTGGCCATTATTGGGTATGCAAAAGTGCTAACTGTGATAACAGAATCTGGGCGGGGGGACATTGTTCACTATCTGACAATTTCTTGAAAAATTAGGTAATACAAATTAATTGACAATTTGAAATTACAAACTAATTTTTCCAATGTCGAAACATAATGACGGAAAACATCCAAGCCTAGTTAGATGGTCTCAGTTATGTTATGTTATGTTACTTTTAATAAATTGAGAATTTTTCAAATCTGTGTTTTGTAGGGGGTGGTTGGTGGAGTTGTGGAGTTACAGAAGATTTAATTATTTTGAAGCTAAATTACTGCCTCAAATCTTCTAAATTTTGTGGGATTGTTTTGTAAACTACATCTTTTATATGACCCTAGAAATAAAAATCAATTGGGTTAAAATCGGGTGATCTGGCAGATCATAGAGTAGGACCCCACGACCTAACCAACTCCCGGAGTAACGCCCGAACTGGGACACCATAATCTGCTCCACTGCCATCGAATTGTATTCACATGTTCTTTCGAATTAACAAAGGAGTCTCATCCAGAAGATTTCCAAACTCACTTTGAAGAAAGTGTAAAAAATCGTTCCCAGTCAAACGGATGGGAAGAATGTAAAGACCGATAAGGTAATTCCTGTCCATACATTCAAGCTAAATCGATGTTGATGCCCTGTTTCAAACTATTTCCGAGGGTTATTGTCAATGAAGTAAAAACGTTTATTATGTTTATTGAATATACCATTATTAATAAACGGAGATTCATCGGTCCACAAAATTTTGGACACAAAAATCATCATCCCTCTACTAAATTCCATTTTGGAACCATAATCTGTGGTCATAAACGCTTGCATTTTTCTGTAGTGGTAGGGATGTAATTCCTCATCACGAATAATCCTGTTCACAGTTTTGAACGGTACATCTAATATACTTGCCTAACACTAGCTGTAGGAACCTCAAGAACAACATAAATAATTGCTTCTTCGGTTTCCACATTGTTCTTGGTCTTCCGGTTACAAGACCCAAGACTTGAAACAGGTTGACGATCTTCTCTTAGACGTTGGTTAAACCGTCTAAAAACTTTGTAGCTAGGATTTCGTCTATTTGAGTAGCGTTCAGTATACCTCATTTGCACCTCAGCAAGCATGTCACAATATTCACTTGCAGAGAAACTCATTTTGTTTAGTCAAAGAGTATTAAATAAATATTTCAAAACTGTCACAACACCTTTTTTAAAACAATACCTTGTTGACAATGTATAGTGTAATTTTTGTTGTCGCTAGTAGCAAAGTAGTGACAAAGAGCATAATAACTGGTACTTCAATGTATGTTTTAAATATCTACTCACAATACAGTTACAAATCGAAAAAAAGTACTTTTGAAATCACACACCACGATATTGAGATTTTAACGTTTATTTGAATGAATTTCCAGAAGTTCTAACATCTAAACGAAGTACTCGAGCTTTCCTAAAATTCCTAGAGTGTTCCCGAAACTAACTTTTTTCCGGTCTTTCGCGACTTTTTAGACACCCGATAGACCTCACGCTTAAGTATAACCCTCGACGCTTCGCGGCTCTAATCTGCTTTCCGCTATAATGATTGTCTTCGCTACCTTGGCGTATGATATACTATAGAAATGGTTTTCAGATGCTTATTACGTTAAGTTTTATTGACTAAAATTCCGTTAAAAATATTATCATGGTTCTTTTAGTTATTATTTGCATCACGTCATGCACACTTTTACTCTTTAATGTAACCAGCGATAATTTAATGCATCACCATGCAAAATACCATCAAATTATGTTAAACACAATTTTGGAGAATTTAAGTATTTTCAAATATTTGTCGACCATGAGAAAAAATGTGTAAAGAAGCATTTTTGTTTTAGTTTGAATAATTCATTAAAAGAACTAAATATCGTAAATACATGTTTCTGCAGGTTAGCTCCATTTTTATCTTATTTTAGTATCCCTTGAAATTCTTGTTTCTTAAAACTGAACTTTTCTGAAATAGTGAATACCATATTTTTAGATTAGTTGATATAAAATGGCTTTTTTTTTAAGTTAATACAGTATAATTTTAAATAGGTTTTTTTCGAAATTTAAATAGTGGTCAGAAACAGAACAGTTATAAAGTGGTGAGTGGGCTCTCGGGATAATAAACAAAAAATAACAACCTTTTTTTAATTAACAATAGGTAGCCACCTATTTTAGTATTTTCAGATACAGTAGACGCCGCTTAATATGATCACGGTTAATGTTATCAACCGCTTAGTGTGATCAAAATGGCTTGGAACGGACCCAGGCAATACCTATGCATTACAGTTTTTTCGTTTATTGTGATCAATATTTCGCTTATTGTGATCAATCTCGCAATTCTTATACAAACGGGAATTGCTTTTTTGGAGAAGCGAGCCGACTGAAACTAGTATTGTGTTTTAATGAACATTCATTGGTCTCAAAAGGTACATTCGCTTATACCACTCACTTTGTACAACCACAATCAGTGGTCAAAAACAGACTTAAGTAATCAGTGCGTTTTCGACTTTTGAACGAACGAATTTTTTCTGTTTTAAATTTGAGTAGTACTTATGTAAAAATTAGCACGTCGAAACGACGAAATCTTAGTTTATCAGAGAAAAAAAAATTCTCAGCCCTTACTTAACAAATTTCTACGACAACCAAAGGAAATCGAGGGTTCCTTTCTCAGAATGGTAACCAAAATTTAAAATAAATTCTAATGTTTATGTACCTTCATCTATCAGCGTAATAATCACTGTCTTGTTCATGATTTTGTTTTGTTTCGAGTTTTACTGTCTTTGATGGTGGGGTTCGCTTATTATTATCAGTCGGTTAGTGTGATCAATTTGTCTGAGTCCCAAAGTGATCATATTAAGCGGCGTCCACTGTATTTAATTTTGTGGAAACCGTTCCTCAACAAATAACCAAGAAATTGATACGTTTCATAAGCTACAATGTCTGCACACTTAGTTAATGTATAATGTATCACACTTTGTCTAGCATGAAGAAGTTAATTAGCCAAATATAGCACTAGTTTAATACAGTCGTTCATAGAAGGTGAACTATTAACTTTTCTGAATTAAATTAGAAGAATGCGGCAAAGTTCGTGCAGCAGACGTTTCTAATTATGAATAAGACTGCAAATATGCGGCATCGAGGTTGAAAACATAACCTTTATATAACACAATGTAGGACCCTCTGCAGTCATTAAAAGTTTACAACCAATGTTGCTATTAGCGTTGTTCTTTATGCCGGTATCCGTCCGTGCATTCGGCATTAACATTGCTCATTTAATGCCCTGCTGCATTTAAAAATACGATGACAGTCCCCTGTATTATTGGCGCATTCATAAATTTACGATATTAATAATAAAACCGTAATTTATTGCAAGTTTTAAAATTCCTTTTAATACGTTTCGCTTAATACGTTTTTAAATATGTTACCGAATAAATGGCACGGCGATCAATGAGAACAGAAGAATATTTGATAACACAGTATGTAGTCGCGTTAATTTATCTAATGGGTGTTCGATGTGAATCAGCTACATAAGGACGATCTGATACACTGACAAACAGAAGTAGATTTCTATGTATATTAGGTAGATAGAGAGCAAATTCTTCAAATTTCTGTATGTTATGTGGTTAGCACTTGTCAACACTTTATGACTAAACATTCTGATGAGAATAATTTTCATCTTTTATTACCATATTTATAGAACGCTAGAAGTGCCAATTATGAAGATGTATAATTCTTCGTAGGTGAGTCTGCTAACTGTCGAATGTAACTATATTGTGCAGTGTTTGTAGTGAATGTTTACTCACTATATTGTGACATGGAAATGGTGGTCAAGATGACGGCAGTTTGATGATTTAAGTAATTTAAATGTCTTCGCATCAATTACGATGGTACTATAACACAGCATAACTCATACCTAAGTAATAGGTGTTTTTTATTACTTAGAGGTACAAGGTGATAGTTCAAAACATCACTTTGTGCATACTTTAAAACACATTTCCGACGAATGAAAAATACCGTTGTGATTCCAAAGGAGAATTAAATTTTAGTCTGCCAATTTTTTGTGATAACTTATACATTTTAAAATTAAAATAGGAGTAAATTATTAAACTACAGGTAAAGAAGTATGCAATGCGTATATTTCGTGTGAATTTTCCTTAATCAAATTTTGTGTTGACGTCATTAACTTTAAAAAATATAACTATATAGAATAAGTATAATGTGACTGCATTCTCAGATTTTCAGCAAAGTATGATAAAATCTTTTTGATTTAATCGATAAAGTAAATTGCCATGTTATTTTTTTTTTACATTTTATTTCTAAAATAAAAGAAAAAGTTCACAATAAATAGTCACGTAGTTCCGGAGACTATCTGTCGAATAAAATAGCAATAAGAGATAGATGACAAATAAACAACAGAAGACAGACCTATTCTGGATCGCAGTAGCGAAACAAGAGAATCACCGGTACAAAATTTCATTCAAAATTTCCAAAAGTTTATTTCACAAAAAAATATATGTAAATAACCTTTGCTCTAAATTAACCTGATAAATAAATACTGGTAACTATTAATGATTAAAGCAAACTGTTGAATTGACAGATCTGAATTTTTGACAACAGTGTTAGCATATCAGTTCAGAATTGTCAATTTTGAAATGAGGGCACTTGAGAAACGTGACTAGAAAACACATACTGACTTAGTGCTTTAAATGTCATTTGTGGTCATCATGAAATTATGTTACCAACCAACATAACAAAAACAATTATGAACATTAATAGTCACTCCACTTGGTATTTAATATAATTGTAATACCGAGTAATAGCTAAGAAATTGTTTATAAATAAAGAATGGACCATAAAAAACTGAAACAAAATAATTTGGAAAACCTATGTGTATTCACTTGTTGTGCAATTTCACAAGAAACAAACTTTAGGATTACTACAACTTGTACCACAGAAATGTGGAAATATTTTTAAACTCGGTATCCTGTTAAAGAAAAAGGATTATTTAGGATCCTACTTATAAGAGAAGTGAATTTTAAATTTATCGTAATTTTATACTCCTAACATTGTTGATTAGCTGATTAAATATTAACTTTTTGTACAGATTTATGTTAAATTTCACTTTGTGCAATCTACAAATTAAATTTGTTGATTTTTAACTTAATAGACTTTGTTAAAATGTAAAAAATTTAACAAAGCGGTAGTACAGTAGAACCTCGATTATCCAGAACTCGATCTTCCGGAACCCCAGTTAACCGCAACGTCAAACAACAACAAAAATCACGGAAAACCTTTGCTATGGTAGAAAACTTGCTTCAGTGGTATAAGTAACAGGTAAAAAACAATCCCACTCAACTTTTCTTATTAATGAGAATGTGTGATTCATCCACTAACAAGTTTTGCCTAAAGAAAAATTGCCTATTACGTCTCTGCTGAATAATATTTTATGTACTTACTTAAATCGAGTACTGTAAAATGTTCCTATATGTTTGATATTTTTTGTTGTTGTGTACCTTTTTTGTAGTATTCTTTGTATTCTATTTTGCCTTACCTTCGGGTGACTATTATTTAGGAATATTATAATTGTTTTGTAACTGATATAAAATTTATGCATTTTCTAATATTATGATTAAAACCTAGCAAATGAAGTGTCGTTAATTGTCATGCATATCTGCTTAGAGGTAAAACCATCTTATTTTTAATCAATTTTCATTTACAATAACCGAAACCACCGTATGCCGCCTCTATAAAACGAACCGTCTTAATCGGAACTTATTTTTCTGTCGAAATATGCAAAAGTTGTGCTGGTATACCACCTGACTTCCAGACATGAAAGCCTTATAATTTCGTCTCCGTTCTGATTGTTGCATGCATAAACGATCAAGGCAGTCGTCCAGCCGAAGAGCAGAAGAAAAATGGACGCAAATCCAGTAAAACGTGTTCGATCATCCTCAGTCGATCGTCTACCATATCAAAATAGTCCTAATTGTACCTCGAGGCTCGTATCACCGATATAATCTTATTTTGTCCGTTTGAACGCATTATCTCTCGTCTGAGACGAATTTTAACAATAATTCCACCCTGACCGATCGTTATTTAAAACGCCAGACGCAAAAATCTCGCCCGGGCATAAACATCTTGCGTACTTGTGTTTACGGATAATTGGAATCGAGAAATTCGACCGTAAATAATTCCGAATGTAAATGAAGACGTTTCGCCCTAACGATTCCATTCAAAATGCAATTTTAATCAGCTAAAGTGGTCGCTCCAAGTACCAATAATTTGCGTTAACACGGCCAGAGATCCGAGATGGGTTCGATAAAACGAGATAATATCGCCGATATCAGAACGTGGATAGTTATAAGAAGACTTGCATTGCGACCACCACACACGATCTCCTCGTTTAACGGACGTACGTGAACACGACTGCGGCGAGCAGATTCTCGATACATTTTTATACAATCCGACTTTTTTCACAATCAGAGTAAATTATGGAATTTTGCGTGATCATGCTGGAATACCTGGTCGGGAACGAAATTGCCGATATTGCTCTTACACCACTATGATACCTCCATCGGTGATGGGTATATCATAAATTGTTTCGTCTATTATCCCTTATTACAGTTTTCATGACAAAGTGGAGCAAACAAATTTCAGATTCGCAAAATATTCACTACTGAAGTTGCAATTTCTTTGTTTTAACGTTGAAAGTAACACGATTTACAACTAAGTATGTTTTAGATACTAAAAGTCCGATGCAGTGTACAGTACAACACTTACACTGCAAGTAGACAGTTATTACTTGAAGAGCTGGTTATCTGTAGTAACTAACTAAATAATACGACTTTTGCTATTGTGGTGAATACTTATTATAAATAATTGGCGAAATGAGCTTTATCTCACAAACTTTTACACGAATTTTAAATACCGATTTTTTACAAAGCATCAATCACCAAGAATTTTCAATCGCATCAATTTTAAGTGTTAACTTTGTCTTAGTAAACGATAATAATTGCTTTTTATTATCACTATAACGTTCATAAAAAAATTGCACAATTCGTTAGAAGAAAATAGCAACACTTTTAGAAGATCTTACAGGCGAAGAAAACTAAAGACGTTGAAGACCTCGACATACAGCAAATAAAAACGTGGAAAGAAAAAGCGACGAAAAAAATCGGAAGAATCCATCAACTTCAATTTTTCCATTTAAAAATATTTCGATCAACATGTCAGCAAGAACACGTATGTCAATTCGGACACATGCAGTGTAATCCTAAAAATAAAACACTGAGATGTACCTTTCTAGGAATTTGATAAATAAAGCAAGTACAGGAGTATGTTACTTTATACAATTTAAATCCTAGCTACTATGAAAAATTTTGGGGAGATGTCATCACATTGATAGGGAGTTTGGGAAAATTTCGATTAACGTTTTACCGTCTACGCTATATTTCCAACATACATATAAAATTTGACAACAATCGGTAGGATAGTTTTGGAGATTATCTGTCTAATAAAAATCTAGACACAGACAGACAGACTGAAACAGAAGACCTAATTTTTCATACTCTATATGTCATGAAACGTCAAAAAAATATGAAAGCGGCCAGTCGCCCTCGATGGATCCTATTACAATACTTCCTTTGCTTACGCTTAGCAAGTAAACATAAAATTCCCAAAATTTAATTTCATAATTTTTCGAACACTCTTTATTTTAATATAACATTTATCCCCACAACACCGAAAACACACAAAATATTTGTCGACACGTTTCGCCAACAATGTTGACATTATCTAGATAAACCTAAACTCTGTATTTGTTCGACTGTATTTCTATTTCAGGGGCGAGGGAAATTGTGTGTAAGAAACCTTAGACCACATTTTTGTTCTGCAGTCTTTAATGTATCATACTTTACTTAGGCTACAATATCCACTTTTGTTTTGGTTAAGTTTCCTTTAAAATGGTACCTTCACCCATGTTCCGCCACTGATGATTGATTCTATTGGAGCGAATTGTATATATCTAGGCGCAACGGTCACTCCGTCTATAAGCAAATGGACTCTTTTACAATACTTCTTAGCTTACGCTGGGGAAGTAAACAATTTTTTTTTACTGAAAAGTGTGAATGAAAAATTTTTGTATAACAGGAAATTTGTCAATTCGGTGAAAGAAAGAAGTACCATTAATTAAGTGCTCAAGTCGCCAAGAACTGGTTTATCAGCCGTGAAGCCCAATATACGGAGCAGGATGTCAGTCCTCCCAATACCCCCGAAATATTGCAAATAGAGCAAATAAATGTTTATTAAAAGAAAAACAGGAAATATGGTCAAAATATTGAGGATTTTAAGAAAATTCTGCCTGTAGGAGCAAAAATTATGCACGTAAGAGCAAAATCGCGAATATTTTCCAAAGAAGCGTTACTGTAACTCGGAAATCTGCTATTAAATGCATGTTAACTTTTGATTTATCAACACAATCGTTACACTTTGCCGGCCGACTCCCTACTTTAATGTTTCTCGACCTTTCATGGCTCCTAGAGTACGAAGAAATAGGTCTTCCGTTTCCGTCTGTCTGTCTGCCGTCTGTCCGGAATTTTATTAGAGAGATAATCTCCGAAACTACTGGACCGATTGTTGAAAACATTTTTATGCGTATTAGGAATATGGCCGATCATCCCCACTACGAATGGGATAACGGTAAAATATACAATAGTTAATTTCTTTATATTTTTATAAAATAAGATACTTCTGCACTTGTATAATATTTTGTAATTTAACTTTGAAACTGCAAAACCGATTGCTATGAAATCTTACAAACGTTTTAAGGTAATCGCAATCAACAAATTTGTGACGTCACCTCAAAATTTTGCCGAATAAATCAACGGACTAATAGTTTTTGAATTACTCACAGAGGGTGACTTAATAAATAAAAAGAATGTCAGTTTATTTTATTGATTAAATCAATAAAGCATGGTAAATTTTTAGTTAAAACTGAATTCTTTATAACTGAAAAATATTGAGTTAATTACGAAATTATTCGTTATGCAAACTGTATTTATTATTCTATATTATTTGATAAAACTCTTGTTCCTTTCACCAACACTTGTAGTCATAACATTGTACAAGATATTTTTGTAGGATTGGAAACTAGTAAATTGAAATTTTAATATTTTTTTTTTTATTTTTAAGACTTTATTAATGAACACATTCATGTTCAACATATTACGTTGATGAAATACAGGATTTCTGTTCAATTCCATTACATCATGTATATTGTCACTTTTATGAGAAGCATATATTTCTTTGATTACAACCTTGACTTATAA
The DNA here is from genome assembly GCF_036711695.1 of Zophobas morio. NCBI lineage: Eukaryota > Metazoa > Arthropoda > Insecta > Coleoptera > Tenebrionidae > Zophobas > Zophobas morio. The sequence continues at coordinate 23,139,590 of NW_026972107.1, forward strand.
ATACGGCCACACAATAGCATCTCCAGTAAATTTAAATTGGTTTTCACAGTGACTGAGAAATGGTAACCGTAGAAACATGACTTGAATAATTATTTTGTTTTTTGCTCAGCAAAATTAATTAAGAATACTGTTAACATGCAATTTTTGCACAGTATTTATTCAAAAATATCATTATAACTATAACCAAATGTACTCAGAAAACAATATTTTTTCGCAAAAAAATAATAAAAAATTCGTAATTACTTTTAAGAATAGAAGTCGTTTTCATTTTAGGTAAAAATGGAGATGCCGGAGTTAGTTCGTGTATTACGTTCTGAAATGATGTGCTTTGGCAGTTAGATCTCTATGAAATTTCTTAATCGGACAGTAGTTTTGAAACAACTCTGTTACCGGTTCAGATAAGACACCTCGTATAGACGATTACTATTAATAGTATAATAACAATAGTAATTTATATATACATACATATTCATATTACTTATAGACACGGAATATAGAATTGCGATCCATTTTGGAATGGACCTTGTTTTTCATATTTTTTCGACGTTACATAATCTCTAGAGTACGAAAAAATAGGTCTCCCGGCTCCGTCTGTCTGTGTCAATTTTAATTAAACAGATAATCTCCGAAACTACTGAACCGACTCTTGTGAAGTTTTATAAGCATATGATTTAAGAATATTTTGTGGTTGGCAAAATGCTAACCAAATTTTGTCTAATCATGTTCACCACTAATTCGATGCTGTCCTTTCATCACTTTGCGTAGTAAAGGTTATCCCAATTTTAAACAATAATATACTTCTGTACTTGTGGTTTATGAATCCGACTTGAATTATATCACAATTACTATACACATTTTTTTATACAATATTTTTCACGTGTTTCACGTAGCCAATATCTCGCCCGTTTATAATATGCGTCGTGGGGATTTTTCAAAATAAATTTTACAATTTTTCGAAAAAACTAGATTTGTTTAATTGTGATTAAGAGACGAGGAAAATTGTGTTTAAATAACTCTAGACCTTTTTTAGAAAACATTGTGTTAGTATAATGCAATATTACTGAGGATGCATTTGTTTTCCCAACAGTTAGACTGATCATAAAATTACGACTAATTACTGTTAAGAATTATTAAAAAAGTGTTAATCTACGTAAATCTGAAACGTTTTTGTAAATTTACAACAAACTGGTTAAGACTGGAAACAATAATTTGGAAAAATTTCATCAACCCAACAAATCTAAAATGCCACAGTTTGATTATTATTAACTATAAATATAGCTTTTTATTCCAACGTCTTTAAAGGTGCAAAAATATCTATATTAATTCATCAAAATAAACAACATGTAACGTCATAAAGCGAAGGCTAATGACACTACAAACAAATCAATAATGTCAAAAAGAGCACTATTATACAAGTTCGTTTACCTCACAAAACAGTGTCTATTAGTTTTGAAGTCGTTAAATTTATTCTATTAAACTTCCGTATAGTTAAAGAAGATTCGATATTATTGGTTAACATCATGTCATCAATGTTCTCAATTTTTCAGCACACTCCAAGAACTAACGGACTATTTAGTTTTCGTTTTAGTTTAAAAACTTGCCTGGAAACAATTTAAAAAATTCCAAGATGATTTTGAAGTTTTGCCAAGCCATTTTAACGTGAAACGCTACACGTAAATCAAATATTAACTAGATAAGTGCGAAATCTCTACAAATATAAAAACATTAATAAAAATTATTCATTAGCATCATTATGTTCAATTTTGCTTCACTTCCAAGCCAAAATTTGAATTTCTCCGCCTTCTCTTGAAAAGTTAAAGCTTGCTTCTTTTAATATTTGTTCACAGAATGGAATTGTAATTCGTTTATGAAGTATAAAAAAATAATTTTGACAAACTATTTGTTGAATTATCCTCATTTGAATTGCATGTTTAATTTTTCATAAGTCAAGCAGTTTAAACTTTTTGGTTTATTCTTATTTTAATTACACGTTTAATTTTTCATAAATCAAGCGGTTTAATCGTTTTTAAAGATATACATATTTCTAACAAACCCATTATGCTAAAGGTGTTAAGTTATCGTGAAGATGGCAAAAAGTTTGTCAAAATCTGTCGATGTACTTGTTTCAAAAATTGATGATGTCATTTCAGAATATTTTTAAAAGGCTAAATAAATTTTACTCTCAAAATGTACTGCATAGTAAACTATTTGTACTTAGATTTAAAAAAATTAAGATTTAAACGAATCTGTCTGATTAACTGTTTTCCCTAAAACTGTCTACATGTTTTTTCAAAAATTCTGGGAATAGAGCACCCTCCTAATTTATGTTATGCAAAATTAAAGCTTTTTTGTACCTACTAAAAATTAAGACGGCTGTCTCAAAAATACTAAGTAAAATATTATGGAAATCTGCTCTTTATATTGGCTGTACTTATTTCAGTTTCAAAAAATTTAGATACTGGTACATTTACAAAAATGGTTGAAGGATGTTGAAAAATAAAATTTCTTCACCATCGAAAAACCACGTTTTAAGATTCAACCACACATAGCTTTACACTAATATTTTGCTTCTTCTCTGTAATCGCTTTATTCAATATTGACTACACAGTGCATCTTTGTTGTCACCAAGGCCTCACTCAATGTTTTTCAGTTCGTGCTGAGTAATTTTTGACTAATATATTTACCAAAACATGAGAGAAAATTTGTCAAACTTTGATATAAGACCCGATATCAAATATGTATTTTCAAAAACATTTTCATGCGCCATTCTATTATATTAAAATGAAATTTGTGACAAAAAAATATCCTGCAACAATTTTTTTTAATTAAAAATCAAAAATGGCCGTACGAAACTTTTTAGTTATGTCATTTCTATGATAGGGAAGATGAAGTGTTATATATATTTTTTTGGGTAAAAACCGTAGGCTTACTAATGGTTTCAATTATTTAAATGTCATAATATGGACAATTTGTCAAATCAAGTGTGTGTAGTATGTTCGTGAAATCACTGAATCTAGTTGCTTACCGCGATCTAGAAATTTTAAATGAAAATTAAAAGTGGTGAAAAATGCAATAAGGAAATATATGCGGTATTTGTACTTTAAATCATTTTAAAGAAAAAAATATTGCAACGCATTACATAATAATTGTTAAAAGATAATTGGCGTATCACGCATTTTGTTAACCAGTATGCCAAAAAATTAAAAGATCTACTATTAGGACAGAACAATTATTGAGTTATTTTTCTGCTGTGTAGTAATTAACAACAAATATTTTTATTTAAATTGTAAGTCGGCAATTATTATTATGTGCTTTTATAAATAACAAATGCTGGAGTGCTGTTAATTCATTTACAGTTGCTGGAAACTTAAATTTGCTACTATTGGTTAACCAGTAGCTACTACAGTGTATGTAATAAAGATAATATCAACATAATGTTAAATTATTATTAATTGTTGTTATTAATTAGCAACGATAGATTGTTGTATTAGATAAACGTTAATTGCACCTAATAATAGCTTTCAGTTTTAATATAATTACGTTATAGTGTGTTTTATCACTGCGTTAAATGTACATAGATATAAATTATTTCCAAAGCAATGTACAAGCACGATCTTATGGAACCTGACCTAAAAAAAAGAATCTGTTAATAAAAGTATGCCCAAACATAAAGCTCTAGTAAATTAGTTAAATTTAGTTTGGAGCGAATTGCGAATGCAAACAATTTATGATGTGATTATTATGAAGTATACTTGAACAGAATTTACTGTGAGGATGAAAGTTTCAATGGAGCGTTAAGTTAATAATGTTTTGATGATTTCTCCCGAAATAACTTCGGTATATCAATGCTGGAATTTAGTATCTGTTAGTTGGTAACATTCATAATAAAGATAATAAAAGTGCCACCTACCTATTTAAGTGCTTGGCGTTGTGATAAGTAATGGTATGCCAATTTAGCTAAACTGAAAAAGGTAGTAGTAAAAAATAAAAAAATGCGAGCAGTGTATATAGTAATTTCGTTTATTTTCAATTTTGAATTGTTAACATGTACATCACACATAAACCTAATTCTAAACGTCAGATCGAGTTCCGCTTAGGGAAATCGTTACTGAATTTTTGGTGCTGAGAAAATTTTGTTATATTCGCTCAATGGATAAATATACAAGTTTGAAGAATATATCAAAATTTTCAGGTTATTTTAAATATATAAATATTTAAGTTAAATTAACTAATTTTTAAATAAACATCTACTCTAACAACACTGGAAGTAATGGCACATTACTAATAATATACTAACAACCAGCTGACAGAATAACCAAATTCCATCACTGAAACACCGGGTCAGGTTCAACACACACACAGATTCTGATCTGATGCGTCCTTTAAGTACTCTTTACAGTCGTCACTAACATTACCTTCGCTATAAAATATCTGCTCTATCCACAGATTATACTTAAGTATTTACATCTAGTAAAGCTACTTATTTTAGAGTACAAGTCGATATGTGCACACGAGTGCCGTCATTTCACATACTGAAACTTTATACAAATTCAATACTACCTTGCTAATGCAATAGTCGTACGTATCTGGAAAATGCGAAACTTAAATTTCCAAACTAGGTACATAGTCATCATTGAATTTACACTACAAATGAAAATCACGCAAAATCGAGGAAAACTTAAATTTCCGATTTTCCAGGGGCAGCATATTTGCATCCATAGTATTTACAAAGTATTTTATACAGTAAGTCGCGTTCGATTCGCTCGGATTCTCATCGACACAGATTTAGCATTTCTGCGTAGCAGCTAGGTATATGTAGTACTGTGCTAGAGACAGCAGATACACCATGTTGCTATTTGTACCTTTCTCGTAGTTGATCTGGCGCTCCTGCTGACGTGCGTTATCCGCTGCCACCTTCAACAGCCCTTGGATATTGCGCAGGAGCGTCTCCGTCGAGGAGATGCTGGGATCTTGACTAGGACCATTAGCCGATGCTACCGCACTTGCTAGTGTAGAGTAGTTTAAGGCTGCTTGCTGGGAGTCGCTACCAGGAGCTGCTGGCAGGGGAAGGTCGCCTTCGTCCATATCTGAAACCAAATAAACTATTTTATCATAAAAGAACTCAAATGTTAACTTCAAAACAGATTATAACAAAGTATCTTTAAAGTTGTATTACCACTTCGTTTAGATGTCATCTAGAGCAACACAAGACCGATACCAACCAAGGACTTTCATAATGCAAATTTATTTGTTTTTATCTTTACAAGATCAGATCGTTGCCGACAGTCAACCGTAATTTTAATCTTTTACTACTAACTTAACATCATTATTTTTGTGGTACCTATAAAAATTTTTAGTCAGGGTATGCTTAAAATGAAGACTAAAATTTAAATTAAATATATATTTCGGTTTAAAACTATAAACGGAAAGACACTGTTATAGAAGAACTAACTAAGTTATTTTATAAGGAATTCGATTCGGCAACAAGTGATTTTTTTACGTATAGTAGTGCAGGTCAGGTATTGTGGTTAGACCACCATTATTCATAATAAAACCATCATTACCCGACCACAAAATTTTCCGGTTCAAAACGTGAAATAAATCAAATCCGAATAATAATATCTCTCTAATTTTTGAAAAGATGGTTTTTAAAAAGGGCTGTAATTCTTCAGGATGCAACTTTACGTGTACAATCCAAACAGAAAATGCTAATTACAGACCTCCACTACGCGAGTAGAACTCGTCAAACCGGCAATCCTCAAAGTAAGCCATCAAATCGAGCATGTCAGTTGGTCATCCATCTTGACCACAACCTCTTGGCCACATTAACATTCCCCATCTCATTTTTCCCATGTCTTAAACAAACAAATTAGCCAGATATATTTCTTGTTCGGCGAGAACATGTAACTTGTGCACGCATGTGCAATCAAAAATGATTTATTTTTAATGTACCAAACTTGTATCACTGGAAACGTCTGAAGGAGGAGGTCGGAACATTTAATTAACTCTCACGTGAACAAGAAACTATCTTAACTTTTGTAACTCTCCTTTCTCAATATTGATGTATGCGTTGGAGTCTAGTTGGCAATTAGCAAAAGATAGAAAATTAATTTCGGATAATGAATCCGCTATAGTGGATGTTATGTTGAAAGCCAAGAATAGACTTGGCACAGACTAATAAATTCGCTCTTTTCTTTTAGATATTATTCGGGAATACATTAATTTCACAAGCGATAAATTACAAAATTCTCATTCTCGTTATGTCAGAATATTAAATTAATTAATGATTTGTACGTCACTTTTGACCTTAGAAAGCATTAGTTTAAATCAGCTTTAGTCTGTCCAGTGTGAAAATTTTCAAGGGCTATTATGCTATAATTTTAAAGAGCTAGTAATTTAACAAGATATGTCGTAGTGAAAAAATGCTTGGAGATTAATTTGTGCTTTCATCGACAGAGGAAGTTTAGCGCCAACTAATAAATTTAACAACATGCGGAAAAATGGAAGGATCAAATTTTGACATTAAGGCCAACACTTATATTTTTATTTTTTCCAATCCCGTAATATATTAAAAGTTACTCTTTCGTGTGTCAATTTTTAACCGTATGACGTTTCGAGTGTTGTTTCTTTTTCTTATCCACAATTCGAGGTTTTAACTAGTTGTTTACAATGGTGTACACGTCATGCTACTTACAAATTGTAGAATATCTATATACAACTACGGCATTATGATTTTGATCCTCACATAAAATTTATATGTTAATTTACCTTATACCAATTATATATTTACGAATTTTCTCAACCAAATTATTTTTTGTTGTGGAGCTACCTGTCTTCAAACATCCACCACATCGCTTAGAGACTCTAATATATATTTATATATAAAATATAATTAACTAATTTTTTTATGTATGTAGTTATTTATTCTTTTTCTTGTTGTCTTTAGTAATTAATAATAATTTAGTAATTTTCTGACAATATATTTAGTAAAATATATATTTGCTGGTATTGCAGCTTAAAAATAAAACCGTATGATAAGTAGCTCCATTTATAACAGCTGATGTGGTGGGGACAGTTTGAGAATAGCTAACCCTACAACCATGATTACTGAGTTTCGTCAAAGTGTTTTTGGGATGGAAGTGTTTTAAAGTCAATTATTCGGGTGGAATGTAAAACATTCCAAAAACACAGACATAGATTCGAATTATTGATGAATAAGAGTAACTTAAGAGTCGGCTTAATAAGGGTGTAGTATGTAGCAGAAGTTTCAACATCACATTTCGGTTAACGAAGGACTTCTTTATGGTATTTTATCATCATTCCTACAGTTCTTTCTCTTTGATGCATTGCCCAATCTTTTTGTACAAAACACAAGTGCAGCACATCAGTCAGCTTTTAAATCCGACCGGACCTCGGTCACCGGATCCTTGTCCTCTCTTGGCGCGTAACACGATTCCTCATTTTGGTAATCAAACCCAGCAAGTTCGAGGACCGGTCCAGCGCCTCTTCCCTGAAGTGTCACAAATCGATTCAATCCGAGGGTTACAATCTCTTCGAAATATTTTTATGCGTTTAGCACAGGAAATTACCAGTAAATTTATTTTAATTTGAAAAACTACGTACTAACGTTGTTACAATACAACGACATAAATTTATTTTAGGAGATATCAAGATGTTCATTGTTTGTAAAATCTCTTCAGTGACACTCATTTTCAAAAAAGGGAACCAGGATTTTTTTTTAAATCATCAAATAGTACGATATCTCCAATTAAATAGTCTTTTGGAGGCCTCTCTATATTTTTTTCGGGGTATACAATATGAATTGCAGGTGGTTTTAATCTTGTGAAATGCGTGTCCTTTGCTTGTAAATACGTTTGCAATTACAACGTATATTACAATTCTTATCATTATTATCAGTTGTGTAGAAATTATGATAAAGGCATCTGAAATCATGTGGTTGCCTATGTAGAGAAAGCGTGTGTTTAAATCTGACCATAGTTGCTAAAATTTATTGCAGCCAGTTCCAGTTACAATTATTAATATCAAAGATCATGCCATAAAAAGTAGCTGAAAATGTTTGTTTGTTGAACCAGGACGCCGATTACATTTTGGGTCACAAGAATCTATTAACTTAGGTTGTGTTCACTAATTTTCTGCCAGAGGTTAGTTTCGGTCGCAAACGTGATGAAACCGTGACGAATAAAGCTACTGTCTTTTTTAATACGTTACATTAAGGTTAACAACTAAATAATAATAACCACAAAATTAATCCTTCATCACCATTAGATATACCCATCTTTGGCTACGGTTTTTATTTATTTTTTGTCCTGGATATCTGCCGTGTTTACTCCACTGACACCTTTAAACACAATACACAAAAACTCTATTTTTACGCCCGCACCCCGTATACTTATGTCAATACCAAAAACAAAGAACGATGGAAACGTGTCCCATAATTCTGTATCAGCTTCTAAAACAATGCCACCCTCTTAAGGCAGTGCTTTGCCCTCGATCCGACCCGGCTCTAAATTTACCTTGATCCTTCTCGTCGTCCTCTTCCGGGTCGGAAATGTTGTCGTCCTCGTCGTCCTCTGCCGCCGACCGCGGCGATCGCGGGGACGGCGGCACGTCGGGCCCGTCTGCCTCGCTGCCGGAATGGTCGCCGTCCCCGAGCGAGCCGGCGCTGCCGCCGCCGCTCTTCGACAGGTTCAGTACCGGACTGTGGTCGGTCGGCGAGCCTGGAATAAAACGGGTTACGTTTGAATTAATTCGGTCCAGCCGAAATAAAAAGTTAACTATCACTCCGGGATTTAATTAATGGTTGTAAAACGGGGATTTGGTGCGTCGGACGTTACACGAACCAATCTCGGTGGTAATAAATTACGCGAGGGTCACAATTAAATACGCATATGCAGAAATTGAAACGAATACCCTGGTTAAGTCTCGAAATAAATCGGACTGTTGGCTCTTTTAGATGAACGCATCAATCTGAACGGGTTGGGGATTTAGGGCCGACAATTGGGGCAAAACAGATGGAATAGAGGGAATTTTTGGGTCTATTTTTAATTTTTAATTCAATTCGTTATGAATCGTAAAATTATTTTTTTCGGGAAAATACGAGTACTTTTCAAACAATGAACGAATAACACTATCGCTAACTTCGTAAAAATATCATGATAGTGTTTGAAAAAAAGCATGAAAGCAAAACAAGAATATCAATTAAAATACAGTACAAAAAATGTCAATGATAACTACTACTTAAAAAAAGTTCTACTACTTATAACATTGAATAAATTAAAATCGTATCTAGTAGTAGTCAAATCTAAATAAGTGCCTACGTATCGGTCAATTCGACACCTGTAACAGGCGCTGACAGCTAACAAATTGACACCACTAAGTTTCCCTAATGCAGAACTTTAATTTTTTAAGATTTTAAATTGAAGCTTTTAGCTAACACTAAGTGGTACTAGTAAAGCCATTTGTTAGGAGAGTGGGTAATAAGGGTCATGGCAAGGAAACATATTTCTTTATCTATTTTTTTTGTAATTAATTTTTTTTTTTTACAAAAAGGTTTTTGATATTGTTATGGTGGCACCTCCACACCCTATCTGTTTTATTATTAGTGATACACCAAGATTACAAAAATTACTGTTGTAACTCTCACTTTATGCGCAAAATATTAATTTTTTTCTTTTACTTTCCGGGAGTATCTACTGTGTGTACTGTGATATAGTCAATTCGACGAATGGCTAATGTCATGTTTTGCTACGATTTCATGTAGAATATGGAGATGTGTCTTCGTTTCCGTCTGTCGGTCTGTCGTCTGTCTATTTATTGGTGATTTCAATATAAATATAATCCCAGAACTACTAGAACGACGTCTGTGTAATTTTAATTGTTCTTTCAAATAATGGCGTAGATGACGGCTAAAAGTTAAGCAAAATTTGTTTATCCATCGCCACTAATAATTTGATGAAGCCGTCTCAAAATTTTGCTCGATAAATTCCATTTACATAAATTAAAAAAAAATTAAATGCAAACATCTGTATACTTCTAGTTTATTAATCTGCTTTCTTTAAAAAATTTAAAACTTTATCTTGGAAATCACAAAACTAGCTGCTCTAACTTCTTAAAGTGATCATTACAGTTGTAGTAAATCATTAATCAAAATATGATTCTTCTACATTTGTGGTTTATCAGTGCACCCTTGTATGTATCTATTTGTGGGAAAAAAAAATTTTAATTACAAAAAATCTGATGTGAGTGTTTTGAAATTTAGTATTTGCTTTGAGGTTATCATCATCCTGATAGACTGCTAACTAACATTTGTATATCCATTGGACCAAAAATTTTGATGACATCACCTCAAAAGATTGCTAAGCAAATCCTTTTTCAAAATGTCTAAAATAGTATGCCTTTATACGTGGCGTGTTATTATTCTACTCATATTTTTTTTATAAGAATTTCTTATCAAATATAAATTTGTACATAAGTTGAAATCAGAGTTTTTTATGAAATATTAAATCTTAAATTCAATTCAATTAAAGTAAAATATCGTAAAGCGCAAATCCTATTTTTTCAGGCCATAACTACAAATTCAAACAAAAAACCTCGAAAACAATGTTTATTTTTTGTAACACCTTTTCACATTTTGGATTTGCCAGCTTCTTCATTGATTGATAGAAAAAAAGCGTACCTACACTTCCTGGCACTTGATGTGACGTATAAAGTCTTTTATGAAAGACCATTAAAAATAAGTGAGCAAAGTAGGTGCGGATATGTCATTGCACTTGCCAGACACTGAACCTTGAAAAACATCAGTTCAAACTTCTTAGACATTGGTTGCGTAGAAAACCTGTATACTCTATGGGTGAACTTCCGAAAGAAATTAACACCTAGAAAGCTACAACCTCCTTTCCTTAAACTCTAACGAGACTTGTAAAGCATGTACTGTTATAATCCTTCGTACGCAAAAAAATATGCCAATAAACTCATCAAAAGTTATTTTGGAATTATTCAAAACTATACAAAACTTTGTTTTTACCACTGCTTGACAGTAGAACTTTAAACATATACTCGGTTTAATGGAGCCAGGAAGCAACAATCATACCAACATGATTTTATTTTTGTCTGACCATTATTATTATTTGGAAATTGTCAATTTAAGAAAAAAAATGGTGTTTGCTGAGAGCTATAAAATTAATTTTCTTCTCTTTCTGTTATGCTAACTTAGAACTTTTATTGCCACACGAAATCTCATTTTTAGTTCTTGCAGATTCTGTTCAGATTTTTATTTTTTTAGTTAACTTATTTATTTTGTAATGTTTAAACCTTTGTCTTCATTTTCTAGAATACGTTTTGATCTTCTGTCACCTAATTCCACATATTTTGTAACACTATATTGAACCCAAATATCAACACACCTACTATTCTCGCTAGATACACTAGTTCCCTCTGGTTTGGTTTCCTTACTGCATTATCCAAATTAATCTTGCAAAAGTTACTAAAAGTACTAATAATCTTCGTCCGATACCATTTTGTAATATAACTGACTGTATAGCTGTTTATTATTCCTTTTTGAAATTGAATTTGAAATAGCTTGAGGATTCAGACAACTTGAAAGCTTAGAGGAATGTAGCTCCCTATCAGGAAAGAGAGTGGTGATGTAGGAAGCCGTAGGTAGAATATAGATTAGGAAGTAATTTGTAAGTAGGTTAATTTAGTCCAAGAAAATGACGTAATTGCTGAAACGCGTCGGCATCGCGCTTAAATTTTCGGTAAAAAATATGTACATCAAAATGTGGATGAAAATTTCAATTTTGTGCCAGATTGTGTGATCTAACACTATCAATAATAATTTTTTCAGATGGCATCTTACTAATTCTCCCTTTTGTTGCATTATTATCCACCAGACAACTGCTTAACAAAACGTTCACAACTTTCTTTAAAGCAGTTTGTATGATTATATGAAAATGGGCATTTGAATGTCTACTTCCTATAAGTATTTAAGTTATAAAATTTTATGCAGTACCAAAAAAGTGGAAGTAACAAACAAAGGCTGATTTTGTAAATTTTGCATTGTTTGTAAATAAGGCTTTAAAATGTACCATTTTCAAAATCTTCTTCATAAAAATGTAAAAAAAGGCAAAGAAGACAATAAACGCCGTCTTTTTCTTTTTAATTTCTAGGTTTTCAATGATTAACAAAGTAAAATATTTTTGCCTAACTTATTTTGACAGTGCCAATAAAAAACAGCTCTTACCGCTGAATCAATATTAGGCATCTAATTTTCTGATAAAACAAAAAAATATTAGCCAGCTAATTTAATCAAATATAAATGGCCTAGAAAAGATTTCTTATGTGAACAATATGAGTAAGATATGTACAATGATTTAATGAATGTTTGTGCAGCGTTATACTATAATTATATTATTTATTATTCACATAACGATCTTTTAGCCTTTGCCGGAGAAATGATAAACTAAGAAAACCGTAGATTAAGAAGCAATCGAACAAGAAAAACGTCTTCGATAAAATAAGTAAGTTAATGTAAATAACTCTTTCGTTGGGTTTTCCTTACCATTTCTTGGGCTGAGGTCCCTGGCTTTTTGGTCTAACGGTAGCGGTCTGTCCGGATCGCACCTCTCCTCTCTTAACCTGCAACAAAAAAAGACACCGTAAATTAACAATCGAATGAAATGAATCCTGCAAATTATCGCGAATAAACAAAAGCGTCCAATTATGTTCATAAAAGCGAACGATACTGCAATTTTATCTTCATTATAAATGCATTACATTTCGTCCAAAACATGCAATCTGTCGATTTGATCTTTACCAAAATGTAAATTTTAACAGTTCTCGTATTAACAGCCGGCTCGTAAAACATGCAATTAGAAAAATACATCTGTTTTAATTAGAACATTGGCAATAAGTCGCGGATTCAGGGCTTTACAGCCCCCACGTTAATGGCAGGCACCGTAGGGGTCCCTGCGCCGCCTTCATTAAAACATCTCCGCATACATCTGAATGGGAAATTTGATAACTGGCAAATCCCCTTCTGCAGACCTGGAAAAAATCGGACAAAGCTGCACATCCGAGCTTCAGCCGATATCGGTATTGTGGGAATAAGTGCTTGGATCATCGAGCTTTGCGATGACTCCGGCCAGCTTGCCGGAGGCGATATGTTAGAAAAGCACTTTGCATATCTCCTTGCCACAAATATGAATAGGAAATGAACTAGTTTTGCTCCTGTATTGATTTACTGCTCGACAAAGAAGCTGCCATAAAAATTTTTAGTAAATTTTGATTACTGTTTTGGTATTATTTGATTCACTAATGTGCATTTAAAAGGTAATGTTGGCTTGTGACACAGTTTTACTTCCCGACCGTAAAACAGGGAAGTTTGCAATAGGGTCCATTTGACGAATGGCGAATTTTATGTTCTCTAAGTCCCCCTTTTCTGTCTTTTTGTCATCTGTTGGTGATTTTATTAGAGAGATAATCTGCGAAACTACGAAACTGAGTGTTGTGAAATTTTAGAATATCGTGTAGATGAGAAACGTTGACCAAAATTTGTCTGATTACGTTCATCAAATCGTATGTAAGCAAGTAACTACTTCATCAATTTAGTTGTAAAGTCTAAGGATTTCAATAAACCTGAGCATAAAACAAAAATAAGGGTATTTGTGTGTATTAGTGTGAACACTAGAAATCAAAAACCATTTGATATACCTATCAATTTAAGGAAAATGGTACAGCTAAAGTGCAATTATTATTGATAAATAGACGTTTTGTTTAAGTTAATGCTCCATAAGTCCTGTAAACGTTTTCATTGTGTTATAAAAAAGCACTTGCTGCTCAGCGTTACCTTTCAGTGGAACAAACCTCGATGAAAAATATGGACACTCTTGTACGATTAGGCTCTCGCAAGGATACGGAAAGACACTAAGAGGGACAGTTTAATTCCGAGTCGCTCGAATTAGCTTAGAAATGGCACCTAATTCACAAGAACAGTGGCGAGTTGCACAAGATAATTGGATTTCGTACCGTGTTAGGACGCTCAACGTTCTATTAAATAGATTCTTATCTCCCAAGATTCATTTGACCCGACTTAATTATGTAACAATACGGCCCCATACGCTCTACATGTAGAGGTGCCAGATCTATTAAAATATTGACACTAACATCCTAGAAATAGGCTCAAGCTGTTAAAAGCGCAACTATCGCACAAATCAAAGATTATTGAGCGCAACAGCCCATATACTATATGTTTTATGTATGCTGAAGAGTGCATGTAAATTGCTGCGGAATAATTGCATGTGATTCAAGTCATATATCAAATGGTGCTTCTGATACTGTGACTCTATTACACACCCCATATGGCTCAAAGTCCCTCGTTGGATCATCCGCGAGCTAAAAGTAAACGAGATCCACTCCAAAAGGTGCTGACTGGATCTTCCGTTTACACTGAAGTGGACGATTTTTGTTGAAATATGTAAATTTGATAAAACGATCGTCCATCACCAACAGACGCAAAACATTTCGTCTCGAAAATTTACATTTCCGTTCGACCCCAAATGAAACTTACATTCAACTGCGTAATCACTTTTAAGTTGCGATAAATTAGAAACAAGTAAATATATATTTTAAAGTCAATACCTACGAATGGAATGTAATACTTTCCGGTGAACTTATAATGACACAGACTCAGTAATGTGACTCAGTAAGAGAATTCGTGAAGTAAATTTGTGACAATAGTTATAGTATAGTACATCCACATAAAATATTTGCTAGTTTCTTCATCTAAATATGCACTTGAGATGTTTTCCAAAATACATAACTGAAAATACTCTAGAAGGTTATAATAGTCAATGCATATTTTTAAAGTCAACATGTTAAAATTATGAACCCGTAATGTGGAGAGAAAATCTAAATGATCGTTAAAAAACATTTGAATATAAAAACAAAATTAGAATAAGACCCTGTTCTTTCTCGCACAAGAATGCTTGAAAGACTTGATATGACTGTTAAGAAGGTGGGCCCATTTTCGGGGAGAGGAAATAAAAACTTGTTTGAACTGGAATTTTTGTTTTACTTTTCGTAAGCAAAAAATATTCTTAAGAAATAAAAATTCCATGGAAACAGGAACACTAGTTTACGTTATTACTGAAAAGAAAATGAATAGTAAATTAGTTCTAGTGAAATCGCTTCTTATAAGTTCGTACTAAATAATGACGATATCGAAAAGTTTTTAATGTAGTATAAGAAATTGACAAGTACAGCTAGAAGGATAATTACGAAGTACCAGCATGCGTTTGCGTCCATGCGTTACCACATTAGTAAAACTTTCAAAGTAACCAGATTATCTGGTAATAAATTTCATATGAACATGCCCATAATAGCCTTCCATATTTATTTTTGTGATAGTCACACATGTGTATACAGTATCCAGAAATCTGAACTGACTTTTTTATACGTATGTTTTTGTATGTGTTTTTAATTGTGTGATAAATGTTTGAAAAAGGGACGCATCCAGTAATTCTGCGTTGTTCGTTTAGATGTCTCGTTTTTCTTGATGAATTAAAAAAAGGTCTCGAGAAGATGAATACATTAAGTATCATGTTTTGAGCAGCGGGAATTGTCTGACACTAACGACCCTGCGCCTTTTGTTTCTAAAATATGATTCCTCTAATTACTCATAATTACACTTCGACAGTAACAAATTCGTTTTATCCCTTTGGGATTTCGTATTGAATGTAATTCAAGCCATCATTCGACGCTCGCAAAAAGACAGGTTCAAAGACACGCGCTATTCTTCTAATTGGGAGTCTTAAAATCTCGGACAATTAGCAACAGCTCGTTTGAGGAACAGTCCAAGACAAGATCTAAACGGCGGCGATAAATTATCAGGCAATAAAGCGAACCTTAAACATTATTGCCTCGTCAAATAAAACAATGCATATGAGGCCCAATAATAACGAAGTTCAACCCCCCAGTCTTCTCGGGTTTCGCCCACTGACAGCAAAACGAGTCGTGTTTATGACTTTTCATATATTCTTCGTTATGCTCACGCAATGTTTTTCAATTTGAACGGCAAGTTCGCAGCTGCAGTCTTGTCTAAATATGTAATAAAGTATCCCTCTGTATCTCCTTAAATTCCGTATCACATCGTGGCAATAATTCCGCGATATTTTTCTTGTTTAGTTAAGTTGTTTCCGCGGTGCGTTTCGCGCTTTCCGAGCAAATCAAATTTCGGATGCCTCGCACCTGTGCCGACCCCTCGTATAATTCCTTCCGAATTACAGCTATACATTGTCTTTATATCCCGCAGGATCTCGATTGCTCCTGTTAATGTTCTCAATGCTCTCAACGCTGCTTAGTCTTCGCATTACTTTTAAATATTCAAGCTACGTTAGGACGTCTCTAAAAGCATTTGGCCATTAAAAAATTAAGCGGCGGGTTCCTATTATATTATTATTTTATGCATACTTTACTGCGCACTAAATGGGAGGGAAATCGCTACCAGCAAAGACGCACACCACGCATTAATTCCATTTTTCCGCCCGATGCCCCCTTCGGAAATTCGTAATTTCAATTAAAGACCAAACCGCTTAATTGTAGAAGATGGCATGCCTAACTCGAACATTAATATTAAATCGGAACCCTTCAGGATAATATAACTACAGTAGGTAGAACTAATTATTATTTAATAACGGCTCCGATCTGCGACTACTTCGCTGATTGACTACTAATTGCCTCAAGACGTAATTAAAATTTAATCATCCCGGTACGACTGTGTTTGCGCTTATTTTGTTGCAATATCGATTCTTTATCGAGAAGTGAGAATTTGCGACCGAAAAATAACGAAATTGCCGCACTAATGGATCAAACTTCAATCGTGATCGTTGTATCTTCTTGGAAGTGTTCGCTGCGAATCGAATCAAAGTCGATTACAAACTAGAAGAACATTTATCAAAAGAGGGATACGTCATCACATATTATAAGGAACTTGTGTACGTGTATCTACCGAAAACAGGGGTTCCTCACCGACTGATGTTCCATACACTCAATCAATCACATTTCGTATGAAATTGAAAATTTTATACGTGACGGAACACTTGTTTGATCCGAACACCTTCTTAACCTGTCAATAGTTGCATTCGACATATGAAACATATTCCACCAAGACCTCTATGGTCTAATTAAAAGTCGAAACAACAATTAAAAGCAACAGAAGATAGTAGTTTTATTGAAGATTGTTATCTGCTCGTTGTTCGAAATTAAAAATCATTTTCCATAAAACATGAGTCAAAAGAAAAAAAAATAACACCTTATCTCACAACTTCATACTCGGTACTAATAAGGCCGCGTTATTGAGTTATTAAAAGCTGCTTTTTATGCCACAATAATCTGCATATTAAGCACCCAGGTGTAACTAACTCTAAGAAATTACAGATTTCGGTAAGTACAAATTGTAGGTTTTATATCGTTTAAAATGTATTAAGCAATTTTAGTCGGAAAAATAGATAAGCCCCTAATAGACAATAATTAAGCAGGAATTACCAAGATTAATTAATGATTTTAACCCGCAGTAAACACGCAGTCAAAATATACTTCAGGATGGTGATAATAAAAATAAAGAAGTTATCGATATAGTTTCTGTCCCAGCGTGGAACTCTGCGAGAGACCTGCTGTGGAGAATTCGAAGTGATTTCTTGCATTGTGGCTGCCGTGACGGCCGGTAAAAGAGTCGCTCGTGTACAAAAGATCGTTTATTCGAACCCCGTCCGAATTATCTTCGGAAATTCTTTAACGCCTAGTCATAATGATTCGAAGTTGTATCAATTTATTACAATCAAATTTCAATCGTAGCAACTATGGCCAGCCGCTACCGTTTTACATTTAGATTTCTATCTCTATTACTTCGTTTAAATTGTGTCTATGACTAATCAAAATCTGCTGAAAGCCTCCGGAGTCGACCAGAGGAACGGTCGCTTTGTTCGGCGAATGTCATGAGTTCAGACACAACGAATGTATTCGCGGCTAATTGTTCTTTGCAGTAGTTTAACCCTTCTTTGATATAATCATTACCCTTCTCTTATACTTGTTTCATTATTATTTAATTATTTTCATTTCTGCTTTAGACATGTTAGGAGGGAGTCTGAGATTGATAATTTACAGGTAGCCAACTAAGTTCATTTAATAAAGTCTCTGAAAAATGAGAAAATTGCATTTGAAATTTCGGGTTAAAAGATGCTTCGCTTTTTTTCCAATTCCCAGTTGAGCCAATTTGCTATTCTCCAGTTACCAATCGAGTGATTGAATTGAATTAGGGCCGTATCTCTTGAGGTCGATGGATTTCGCGTTAGACATAGTCGATTTGTCTGGAAAGAAGCCAATTCTTGAGGTGTTTGTTTTTGGAAATAAGTGATAAATTGTTTAGTAAGCCTGTTACCGTTGTTTATAAACAATTACAAGTGCATGCAGTAAATACGGCCGGGTAAATATTCCGCCTGAAAAGGGTGGTAGCGCCTGAACCAGTGGAAACGTAACTAAATGGAAGTTAATGTTTACTTAACATTACAAATGTATGAGGAGAGACGTGGGTCAGCACTGCAAATAACTGACATATAACAAGCTCGTCTATGTAAATAATAATTTCAGTTAACAAACACATTCATACCTTCGACGCTCTCGAGGTGCTTCACGTTTAGGCCTTTTCATTTGCCAACAAAAGTCAATATTTTCACCCGCTTTGAAAATTGTATGAAGAGAGTCATTTTTTAGCGCATCCACCACGACATAATCTTTCTTGAGGACAGCGAGGGACACTCTTCCAAAGCGCAAAAACAAACTGAAATTTTAATTAATGAAAGATCCAGGTACTTATAAATCAAATGTACCACCCCACTGTCCATTCTAGAAGGATCACAGAAGGCCTATCTGAAACACGCATTGTTTGCAGGCGAGCTTAACAAAAGCAGAGCTTTAATTGCGGACTAGTTACGCAAAAACCACCCCTATAAAGAGACGACGTATCGTTCCGACGTAATCTTACAGAGGGATTCACATATCTCCACGCAAATTAAATCTTAAATGAAATTTGAAACTATGCCCGTCTTTTTCTATAACGACATACCGTCCGAATCGGAGGCCCTAAAACGCACGCGGGGACGGCATTATCGACGAAAATAGCGAAATAATATCGAGACAAATCGCCGACGATACAGACACAGGATGTAACGTTGTGTCAGTAATTACATAAATATTGATTCTACCTTAAAAATAAAACTTTTTTTCCTAACCTGAATTTTAAATTTGTAGTAGGCAGTTCCATCAGGTGCTTTTTATAGATATAAATTTCTAATTCTATTAAAAGAAGTAATCCCTCCGTGACGCAGACTGTTCGCTAACTTCAATTTTTGACAAAAACTGTGGATGATAATCGACATTTAAATCACGAGTAACTGCGACAATTTAGAACTTACCCAACAAAAAAATTTATTGTGCCTGTTTGTTCTACAAAACTATACAATTTTTTAACAAGAATTCTTGCATATCTCTCAATCTTTCAGTCTTTTGTAAAACATTTAGTATCGATAAGAATTATGTGATTTGATTTTTAAAATGTTTGCTGTATGTTAGCAACAATCTTTGATCTCTGTTAAGCACGCAAAAATTGTGTATCAAGTTTCATTAAAAATGTAATCAATTATCTTTTTATAGACATTATCGTCAACTTTTTACGAATGACCAGTTCATTCTTAGAAAATATAAGTCCACAACTTCTACAGTTTTTACGAAGGAAATTCAGAATTTGTATCACAAATCGATTAAAAAAAGCTTTTGACTGCGTAGACCATACCTTGCTGCTATATAAGCTTTAGTGTTATGGAGTCAGAGGCACATCCAATGAACTAATTCGATGCTATTTGAGCGAAAGATATCAAGCTAGAGCATTTTCATATTATACATATGAAAAAGAAAAAGTCACACTGACGTCCTATTCATGTTGGACTTCCACAGGGTTCAGTTCAAAAGAACCCTATTTACTGACAACACTACTTTGGTTAACAAAGATAAAAATCTCACATGGCTTAAAATTTTGGAAAATACCTACATGTATTAAACATAATCCCTTACTAACAAACTTGTCGTAAACGATATAAAACCCAATCTGAGTTTATAAATTGTCTAGTTACTGTTTTTTCAATCGAGCTTTAACCTTTCAATATGTACTAGTAGTAGTATAGTAGTTCTATAAGAATTTTGAAAATACAAAAAAGGACCATCCGTATTTTTTCCAAAATTCTCCGCTGGCTGTAAAATTATTCTTAAAAAATTAAAATTGTTGTCTTTTAAAGACCTAACTAACATTTTTAAAAATTCAGATATTCACCACTACAACACTAGAAACTTCAATCAGTAGGGTATAACACAGTAAAATTATTTAATCCCCTCCTATCAGAAATCAAGACATTGAATTTTAGAAATTTTCATCTTAAAATTGTCTTTTTAAGAATCCGAATTGTTTCTATGACATAGATGAGTTTTTTTGATGTTAATTGCTGCGATTGCGAAATAAATGTTTTTAATTTCCTGACGTCCCTATCATTTGTATGGCAATATTATTCTCCTATTTACTTAGTCAAAACTATGAACTATCATTTAAATTAAGAACAACGTAAAATATTTTTAGTTTTCAAGACTGTTTGCGATTAGTTCTGTGGACGTATTTTGTTTATGCTAACGTACACTGTAAAAGATCACAATTAACATATGAATTTGAGATTTATCTAATTCGACAAAATTGGCTAGCGCAACAGTCAAGTTACTAAGATTGATAGTTTTGGTGCCGTATTTTGAAAAAAAATTACATCAAAGACCATTTAATTATAATTAGTTTAATTTGCATCCAAGTGTTGTAATATTCTTAAGCATTAAGCTTGTAATCGTTCTGTGTGATGATTTTTGCCTTGGTAAAAGATGCTGTATATAGTAAACAAATGCTCGTATCAAGATTTCTCTCAGAAGCTCGAGTTGGATATTATGTTTTAATTATATCCGCCCCGAGAACATAACTTTTAAAGTCCTAAGAACAATACTCGGGGAGCTTCTTTTGCTAATTACCTCAGTAACTCCGAGTGTAGGTACATCCGGAAATGAGATTTCGATGTATCCCGGAGGAGCTTTCAGAAAGTCGGTCCGTCTCGTTTGAGCTTTTGTGTCGTCAGTATTTAAGAGCGAGATTTGCGAGCGACCCCGGCAACAGTTAACATGGAATCTGTTAACTGAATGTAGCATTTCGTAGAATACAATTATAATATTAGATTAGCGAGCGAAGATAAGATCTCGACTGCTCTTAGTTCGTGTATGAAGCTGCTAAGTGAATTCTCCACTCTAAACTTGATCAAGATATCTTAATATTGTTTAATGCAATGGCGGCGATGCCAGTACGTACCTACGTACATTATGATCTGGACTTTGATAACGTCTCAGTTTACATATTGGATAACGCCCTAACGAGAAGACGCGCTAATTACCGAAAATACAAAACGCACCGAGATGATTGATTAAGGTATGTTCCCTCCAACGCGTCCTATTTAGAAATATTTTAGCGCGGATGTTACCAACCTTATAAAAAAGCTCCCCTAAGCTTTGACAGATCCTCTCAACGTCGCGAAAACGAAACTAACTTAGTCATTTGTCAGACGGCGGGTCCCAGCTGCGCGCTACAAGAAGCGGCATTTTAATTCACTTATTGAACATATTTTTTGGCTGCAGAAAGACATTTTAAAAATCATCAGCCTGTCTGCGTTTCCACCCTCCCTAATAAAACGATCTGAACTACAAAAATAAATTGCAGACTGAGTACCTATAAAGCGCACGTCGTAGATCAATTCCAACGTTTTGCCGTTGTGGCCTCGTTTAAAATTCATAAAAGGAAAAAAGTTTCAAATTTTTCGCGTATTAAGTGAGCGCAAATTCTCCTTTTTAGGAAATGAGGGTGAAGCCGTAAGTTTTGACGGTTATAGATTTGATTCTGATGAACTTCATATTTGATGGAAATGTCAGATAGCAATAATTACCAGCAGTCGGAGGACCACACCTCGACGTTAATGTTGCTATTGATTTTTCGTGTTCGTTTTCAACAGAATTTCTTCGTAAAAAGAGGAGAAGCGCATTAGCAAAAACACTGAATCCGTTCTTGGCAAAGGAATTATGCACGAATTCAAACAAAGAACAAATTAAGAAAAATGGCTTCTTGGGTGAAAATTCTAAAACTTGATGTAAAAAATTATCGATTGTCGAAGAATGCTGATTCAACAAACAGAAGATCCGTGGCTTTAAAACAGGGACAAAAGAACATGGCACAATATAATTTTGAAGCGGGATTGACTTAGTAAAATTTGAAATAACGTCATCAAATTTTTGATAAGGATGAACAGACAAGTATTTACAATAATCGTGAAGGACACTACACTTAAAATTTCACGAATAACTTCGGAGATTATTTTTGTATATTAAAATTACGACAGACAACATACAAATAATATTCTACAAGCTGCGAAAACTTGAAACTAGACATTCGTCAAAATACTCCAATTACAAACTTCCTTTAGTTTACGCCCCGGAAGTAAAAAAGTGGACTCACTTAGGTGATACAAGAATTCTATGGAAAGCTCCACCCGTTGATGAGTGTGATTCCTTTACGACATATGTGTGCAAACACCACCTCCTGTCCCATTATTAAGGGTGGTATGGCGATTTTCTCACGTAGTGTCCACTAATTACAGACGTAATGTCGTGTAGGTTGTTACTTTTGACATCGGCAAACAGGGATAGGTGAATAAACAAACAGAGCGAAGGGGTGTGTGAGCGGACAAACAGCATTAAATCGTCATAACCTCGCCTGAAACAACACGTTGTTATTACGAGCAACAGCCGCCGGTTCTAAAATTATTTAATCGTCGTAAATATTCACCGCTGGCATAAAATTAATTTACCGTGTTTCGATTTAATTAAATGCAAATATTAATGCCCGTATTTGATCGGGCTAAGGTATGTTAGAGGGTGGTTCTGAAGGTGGTCGTCTCGGAGATAACTAGATATTGAAAAATTTTTATACTGGGGTTTATTTATGTTACAAATGAGGAGGAGGTGATGACACCGGCTTGGCGACATCAGGCCAGCCGGCTCGATGGGGGACTGTCAGAGATGTCACCACTATGATTAATCACCTCATTTTAATAATAACTTGACTGTAATGCAGTAGCTACAATATCACCTTTATTACGAAAGATACTGCCTGATGTTTGCTGAAAGACACGTGGATTAGGGAACAGTTTGTCTTATAATTAACTTCCGTTTGGATGAGCTTTCACATAGACAAACCGCTAGTGAAAAAAAATCGGATCATATTTCTTAAGTTTTGCTCAGGCATGTAAAGAAGCAGGTGGAGTTATTGTTAAATTAGGCCTAAAAAAATTCATTAACAAGTCAAAATTGGTTACTGTTGATAGAGCATTTTAAAATTTTTAATGATCTTTTGTGACCACAAATCGATTCAAAGTAACTGTCATGTTGTCTTCTCCCCACATATTTTGCCTATGCTTTGATAAATTCTATTACATACATCTGTAAATAATGATCTTCATGGATATTTCAACAGTTTCAAAATGTATGATAGTTCGAATTAACTGATTTGCTAGAAAAGCTATTTCGTGAAAAATAGTAAATTTTTATCGGAACTTGCTACTCATTCTTTGATCAACTTATATTTCTGTATCAATCTTTCAATGTAAATCTTTTCATTTCTATCCACTACCAATATACAAAAGTTGTGTTTATTTCTAACAAAAACTGACAGAGCGCCACGATTAGCTGTTGAATGTTTGTAAGTAGATTTTTTGATAAATTTTCGATCTCATCATATTCACTATGTATCCGTATTGAAGCTATAATACAGCTATAATGAACACCCTATAGAACAATACATGATGAGCCTGTAACAGCGCTATCCTGGAGATCTCATTAATTTTATTATTAGAGATAGAAAAAAATCAACGACCACAGTTGTGTAGCGTGTTTGGTGCTTAGGTATGTAAGAGATCTTGATGAAGCATTAAAGAAAGCACAAGCAGGTGGTGCGTACAGAGAAAGTATGGACGTTGGAGTACGTAGATAACTTGGTTTACTAGCTGACGATGAAAGGGAATTGAGAGAAATGATGAGAACACGAGGAATGTATGTGAGTAGAAAGGGGCTAGAATTGAATATATGTAGATAATACTAAAATTATGTTTTTTAGGAGCAGAGGAAGAGAGGGGAAAAAGAACAAATGCTACTGGAGGGAGGATGTAATTGAAGAAGTGAAAGAGTTCAAGTATTTAAGTTTACGAGTGCAAATGTGCTGGAACGACAAATGAAACAAGGTGCAAAAAAGGCAATAAATTGGTACCTCTTTGATGGTTTAGTAAAGAGCGTGCTGCTATATGGAGCGGAGGTGTTGGAAAGGATATGAAGAAATAGAAAGCATGCACGAGAAATATGTCAAATGTGTTTTGAGAGTTGATCGAGAAACGCCAGGTTACATTGTGCGAAAGTATACAAAAAGAATAAATTAAGAGTAAATACATCCATGAGAACGATAAAGTATGAAGAGAAAATGAGAGAACTGGGGTAAAATTTTGAACGAATGTTTTACAGAAAAAGTTAAAAAAGGTGTAAAAAGAGACAGAGCATGCTAGTACGAAAAAAGTGGATACTCAAGCAAAGAAATAGAGAAGTTGAGAAGTAGAAGACAATGGATAGTAGGAGAAGTAAAAATGAAAGATACGAATGTAGGTAAGGAAGAGAAAGTGGCAAGTATCACGAAATCCAGATAACAACCCAAGCTAGATACTGGGAGGCAGAAAACACAAAAGAGAAAAATATGTTGGGTAGATTCTGGTGCGGAAATGGTTTTTGAGAAGCGGCAAACAATTGGTTCCTCCGTAACAATTTCTCCCAACAAAATCAAGGAAAAATGTCTAATATAGTGAATCTTTGGATTCACTATTAAAATGTTTGCTACCAAGTAAATCAAAAGAGATAATAATAGTAATAATAATAATAATAATAATAAAAGAGAAATGTGAGAACGCTTATCGTCATGGCGTCATATCAGAGAACATAGAGAAGCGACATAGAGGCTGATTTTGCAAAACCACCCTTATTGACATTGGAGTCCTCAACCGCCAAAGGCAAGCGCCAAATTTAAATAATCGATGCCAATAAAAACCTTGCTTCAATATAATTGTAATTCGTTTGACCTGAATGAAAGTGAAGGAAACAGTAAGCAGCTTGCAATATTCTGGTAAATTTAGTGTCAATTTGTCGAAAATAAAACGCGTCGTTAAAAATATTATGACATTTCTTCTAGTTACTTTTATTCCTAGTTAGAAACAAACACTGCTACCAACATAAATTGAGAAGTCCTCAACCGTCATTTGATTTAAACTATGGCGCTTCTCTATGTTCTCTGGTCATATCCTCAGTTCAAAAATTAGTGTGGAGAAAAGAGTCAAGACGGGCAACGAAGAAGTTTTACTAGCATACTTCGAACAAAAATTCAAGAGTTTACATTACGAAGCTCAAGGTTTTGCACGCTTATTTAATAACTTCAATTAAGCGAATGTCAGTAGGACATCATTCTCACAAGATCAAAAGTAGAAAGTTATCTAAAAGAAGCGAACGAAGAGATCGACTTGTGATGATGAAGGTAAATAAATAACTTTACATTGAACAAATATTATAATTTTTTGTTGTTTCAG
Source organism: Zophobas morio (assembly GCF_036711695.1). Taxonomy (NCBI): domain Eukaryota; kingdom Metazoa; phylum Arthropoda; class Insecta; order Coleoptera; family Tenebrionidae; genus Zophobas; species Zophobas morio. The sequence goes on from NW_026972107.1 coordinate 23,165,404, forward strand.
GTCGTGCTAATTATATTGGAATTAGTTGTACATGTCGATTAGAAGAAATCCCTTTTGATCAACTTAAAAATATTAAGGACATGGAGTCGTTTATTCTAACTGAAATTCCAAATACAAAAACTAATGTGGGGAGGGAGTTTACAGTTTCTAATGGAAATATCAAAGGTGGAAATATTGTTGAATTATTTCAGAAATATTCACCTATTCTCGTTCGCCAGGTGAAAGAAAGTTCAGGAATTTTTCTTGGATACAGAAATAGAAAATTTACTAGACAAAACAATCAATAGTGTTGTCAACAATACCATGAAAGATCGCTGCATATTTGAAGTTGCCAAGTCCTTGCAGTTACACAGGCCACTACTTTAGAAGAACGTCAATGCTAGCAGACGCAAGGGCGAACATCAACATAGGAATCAATATAGCAGAAGGATAGATGTATTGAAAATTCTGTGGTATATAAACTTCAAGTAGCATCCAAATTATTGAGTCCAAAAAAAGAATAGACGTAATTAATAGTTTGAAGACAACTTTCAGTTCTATTTCTAAATCTCGCGCTGGTGTTATTTAGTAATTGCCAAAATGTTACTGATAAATAAAGTTTTACTAAACTGGTTTAAACTTTTTCTCGATCACAATATTCCATTTTTTAAACATTTGCAGAAAAAGTTTAGCTTATTCTGCTTTTTATCTAATATACATACAGAATTGCTAAAAAGTTCAAACTTGGGCCATACTTAAAAATACTCAAGCTTTATTTACCCCCAACTATGAAAACCTAAATTCATCTACAGAGCAAGGTAGATAGAACGAAGGAGAGCAGTTGATTGGCCAGCTAGGTCACCCGATTTAACCCCATTTGACTTTTTTCTGTGGAGTTATGTAAAAAATCGAATTTATGTTAATAGGCAAAGAATCGAAGAATTCCAAAAAAAAATTAAATGTGATATCCATCCTAATATTCTAACAGATTCATTTGAAAACTTTTTGCAAGGACATTTACTATTGCCAGGAAGTAAATGATTAAATGAAGAACGTTTCGAACATTTGTTTCAACATTATTGTTTTTTAAATGTTAATTTGATCCATTTTCAATGATGTAATTTTTTATTTAAATTTTTCAAAAACCTTTATAACCATATATTCATATATTATTTACGATCATTAAATCGAAGGATTGTTATTTCTAGAATATTATGTAAATTATCTAGAAACAGCATTTAAATGATTCTTTTACGCTAGCACCTTTATTTCAATTTATGTATCTGCAGTTCTATCATTTTTACAAAGATTGGGTACTAGTATAATTTTTTAAAAAATGTTCTATATGCCAGGATTATGACAGGTGATGGTATTGCGAACGCTAGCTACGATTTTCTGATTTTCAGTATTTTTATTTTGACAATTATTTAACCGTAAATAAAATAATACATGTGTTACATTTTCTGAATTCAGAAAAAAATTGCAAAAAATATAATTCGAGTATTGCTAGGGACAGCCCACATTTTAAAAAAAATTCAATAAACTGTACTCGCGATATTCAACTGCTTTTTACTTTTTACCGACCCTGTGTACATAAAACGTAGCTGATATGCAATAAAACGTATAAGAAATTCCCTGTCATCACCAGATTACTGGAAGGAAACTTTGTAATTCAACAGTTTAACTACAAATTGTCTTCTTGTGCAGTTTCATCAGTTAATAATAGTTAACTACCAGAAAACGAGCTTCGCAACCTAAGCACCAGGTAAATGATACCATCTCAATGTCATAAACAGAATAATAAAATTAAATTTTTGCTGCATTCAGAATATTGAAAATAACTTGAATGAGGTGTTTTCCAGCTCACTCTAACAGTTTATGATCCACATATTCATAATTACGTAGCATAATTTGTTGCATCATAAACATGCTAGAGAAGATAAACAGGTGTTTTTCATGCAACTGCAAGTTTTCTCGTAAGACTTCTTTTTGTTTATTCATAAATTTATCCTTAAATAAATATACACATCTATGCAGAATCTAAAGTTGTCAGTCCAAATCCAAGGAATAATTATTCTTTATAGATTATAACGTTTCTGAGCCAGTGGTAAAGTTTAAACCTAGAGTCGCATAATGTTTGGGACACCTGTATGTGTGTAAATATCCCAGCACCACATACGCTCCGCACCCGCCATAATTAATTAAGAATTATTGTATCGGCAATATTTATGGCGCTATGCAAATCCGCCAATTAGTTAATTATTGTTATTGTCAATTCGCGTGCACCATTTTACGCACCGCGCTGTAATAAATATGTGGGTAAGACAACAGTGGCAAACCGCGGGTGTCTGTCTGGCTGTTCCAGTTGCCTCGCGTGCCCCCTACATCCCGCGAATCGGATGCAGACCACGTCTGTAAAAAAGTCCCATCGATACCCTAATTGTTGTCGCGTCCTCAAAGTCTTTAGGTCCTCTACCGAGAAGTCATAAGCCGCCGATGACAAATGATCCCACAAGTTCTCTCCAGAGTGCGAAGGGGAGTTGATTTGAATAAAAAATAACATTCGCGAAAGTTAATAATGGAAACGTGAACGGAAATCTGATTTCACGCCCGAGCTTTTATTTTAAAGGTGTGTGATTAGTTTTTGACAACGAAGATTTTAAATTGGGTTTTAGTACTTCGGAATACATTTTCAGAAATGTAATTTGCCGACGCGCGGGGATTTACATTCCTTTTTATTTTCCGTGTCATTTCCTCGAATTTTAATACTGGAACTTTGAGAAATTTATTCATTGAAAATCAACGGCTTGCCGACGTCAAAACGCATTTTCTGTGAGATGTTTGTTTGTGGTACCTGACGATGTGCGTGGAATCAAGTCGGACGGAAAAACGAACGACAAGGACACGATGGATTAATTAGGGAACAAATGAGACGAAAACACACCGACTAGGCCATGAAATGAACGTCTTTCATCATGGAGTTCTGACAGACAACATGTGATCCAATATGTCTCTACTAATTATCTTGAGCGCATCCAATTTTCATTTACAAATTAAAATCAACATTATTTTGTTACAACGCCACGGAGACGCTCCACAAAATAATTAACGGCCATTTTTAAAACGATTATGTTGTCGGCTTCAGTCTGCAGTTGACTCTTGAATTACTGTTGCTTTGCTACCTCTAGAGCGATATCATAAAAGCAAGACAACGACAGCAAAATCAGGAAACAACATAAACTTCAGTCGGTAAGGTATAACCGACAATTGATTGGTAGAGGAGCTACCTTACATCGTTGTGTATCTATTATTATACTGTATTTTGAAATATAGGAAAATTTTTGATCGCTGGACTCATGATAATGATTCATTTTATATTGGATATATTTAGAATATTCCTAGCAGTTAATTATCAAAAAAAATTATAAACGATTTTTCTATTTAATTTGAAAATTTCTCACGAAACAATGCCTACTGAGAATAAATAAAAAAAAGCACCTAGTAGTTTCACAAAGTAAAGCAGAATGATATAAGGAATATGTTCAACTACTACTCTACTACTAAGGCTTTCTCTAAAAATGAAATCCAGTATTACCCTGTTACTACTGAGTTAATTTCTAAATTTTTCACTAAATTGAAGCCTAACTCAACAGACATAGATGGTATCTCTGAAAGGATGTTGAACTGAGCACTTCCTTGGATAGATCAGAACCATTGACGCACGCTCTTAGTTACTCTTTCGAAACGGTGGAAAATCTCAATCATACAACCTACTCCTAAGGTAAAAATCCACAGAATGTTTGTTGATCTAAGGCCGATTAGTTTAGTTTATAATATTTTAGAAGTTGGTGAACGTGCATTTACTGCACGGGTAAAGAATTACTTACTTAAATAATTGCAATATTCTATACAGTCAGGCTTTCGCAAAAAATGTAGTTCTGCCACTCATATATCTTCTTTAATTGATGATATCCTTCATGGATTTCCTGATGGCAAAATTACATGCTTTAGCTTTACTTGACATGTCAAAAACATTTGATAGTTTTTAAATATCGAATTACTTCTCACTAAACATAATTATTACGGCGTGACGGGTACTAAATCAAGTTGGCTTTGTAATTATTTAACTGACCGTCAACTAATTGTTGGCTAGGATAATAAGAAATTGATTCTTCTCTTTGGTATTCCTCAAGACTCCGTGTTGGACCCTGTTCATTTTCTGTATACATGACTGACTTGGTTCAAGTTGTATTTGTACTGTATTGTGGTATCCCCATGTACGCGGTAATATTCAGTTGTATGGTGTATTCAACTAAACGATACAGTATATAGTGACTGATGAGCAGAAGTCATGGGAAATCAATCAGACAAATATTAAAAACGACGGCGCGACGTCAAATGTGGCTGGCCGACTGTACAGTCTCAACCTCAGTGGTGCTTGATGCAATTCAGGGTTTATCTAATCAAATTGATCACGAAAATTGTGATGTTGAATAGTTATTTTTAATTTTTAAACCATTTTAACATCTAGGAGAACTCGCATAACTGAGGAAAACCTAGAAAAAGTAGCAACTGTTATTAAAATTTCCTGAAGTTATAGGCCACAACTGCAATAACGCTGGAGATCGGATGAATGATGAGTATTCTATAAATTGTTTTAATCACGAGGCAACGGTGCGTAAATAACTATTTCCATATAAATAAAGACAAATGTAAACTTATAGCTTTCGATACACCTTACAAATTGTACCATAGCTTAAACCTAAATGTTAAAACTGGCGACAAACTCTTATCCCCATCGACGACCAGTTCAAATTTGTGAAACATGTAAGTTTTCTTTGCAAAAAAAATTATAACTGCATAATGTAAATTGCACCTTACAAGCATTTGCTTTATGGTCATAGGTACTAAAAAATCACTTTGCCACTCTTTAGTGCTATCACATCTAAAACATGTCGACATAGTTTGTGGACTTTGTCTGTATGTCCAAGGCTCAGAAATATCAACTGCAGGAAGTGCAGAATTACTGTCTAAGATGTATAATACGTGCAATTGGACATGTAACCTCTTATATTTTTCAAAATAAAAAACGAACGCTTTCTTCATTTTTCAATATATACCTACAACGTGAATTTTGAGTAAATCCGTGCCTCTGTATTTATATAATAAAATAATGTTTAGATCTACAAAATGCAAAATTACTAAATTGCTCTTAATTAAATATATAATATATAATAACCTACTCGTCAATTAAGATTATGGATTCTAATTTAGAATTTTGGAATTTTTTGTTGTTTTTTAAGGTCAGGAGCTAGAAACAGGTCTATATTTTTCATATTCCAATAAATGTTATACTCTTCTTATTAATCTGATTAATATCAGATATTTTCAAAAACTACTGAAGTAGCTGTTATAAAATGCTAAATCTGAACAATATAAAAATAAGGTACGTTGTCCTGAAATAAAAACTCTTTCATGCAGTATTCACCATCCTGAAATTTACGGAAGCATGCCTTGGATAACATTAGATTGGGCACTGAAGCAACACTAATTTCAATTTGTATTTTTTTGTTTTTTTAGAATGTTCACCACACTCATTTTAAAATTCTGACGAAACAATCACCAGTTTGATGAAGAGGATAAATACTTCAGAAGACCCAACTTAAATAAATCAAACTGGAATATTCCACTATTAATTGCATTGCAAGACATTCATGTCATTATTTACAAATTTTGTAGTCAACAGTTTACACATTTTTTCAATTGGTAATACCACAAACAACGTATGTACTTTTTTAATTGTACCTAATTGGTTTTCAATCAGACGGCGTAGTATAGTGCAACAAAAAATTAAATTGCGTTTAAAATGTAATCTATTTATTTTTATTTTTATATTTAAGAACAAGATTTTTATTGAATTCTACCATAAGGAAACGAAGAATTTGCACCATTGCAGCTACCTACTGTGCGTACATGGTATTTTAACAAGTAAAAAAACCCAAAACACGAAGCACCCTAATAATATTTTATATTTCAAAATGTTAAACAGAAAAGTTGCTTTGTGATTTGCACTTCTATGCAACAAAATTTATGTTGACACAATAAAAAAAACAAGACCTCTATAAAAGTGGACATAAGTTGACATACATATGAGCTTCATCTCCAAATTTGTAGAGAATAACAATAATGTTGACAATTTTTTTCTAATTTACTATAAGTTTTTGACGAAGATCAGTACAATATGTTGTGTGAATTTTGTGTTGTGTGTTGTATTAGAAATTTTAAAACAGAACATTAAGGGTATGTTTAGATATATGATTTGACTGCTGTTATATACAGGGTTTGTATAAATGATTTATGGTCGAAGTAGGTCATGGAAGTGTGCCGCCTATCACTTTATGAGAATGTTACTAAATGCCCAAGGATTCACGACAGATACCAGACGCATCTGTATAACTGGTTGCCTAAATTCTTCATTTCCCAAACAAAACTAATAATTACAATAAAAAGAAAGAAATTTATTGTGGTTAAACGTGCAGTGAATGTTGAAAATATTTACCATTTTGTTCAAGGCAATATTCACTATCTTTTTAATTTCAAAAATGTCCTGTAACATCCTTTCGTCAATGCTTTGGACCCATTGTTTAATTTCAAGTTGCAACAGGAACTCCTGACTGCTGAGACAATCTTGTCAAAGATGTTTGTGGATTCGGATCGAGTCATCTCAAATCCACAACATCTTACTCAGATACTGAAAATCTTCCAAATTTCCCTTTGTTGACGCTGCCAGTTCGACAGCGCAAATCATCAACAACTTCCTCAGATAATGAAGAGAGAAGATTTCACTTTGTTGAGATTGGCAGATCGAACAAATCTGTTCATTACATCTCCTCTAATGCGAGCCTCTAACGATGTTTCTTGAATTTATAAATCAGGATATTTGGCCAGATATTTTTGCTTACAAGCGGTTACAGAATGCACGCACTCTCCGGTACCAAGAGTTTTAAAAATGACTGTTTTGTTCTTTTGAGATTGTATCGACCAGAATTACTGTTATTCACACTTGAAAAACGTTAGAACAATAAAAGTGATGACTTTAACCGATAGGTTACCAATGAGATTAATGGCAAGTGAGAACTGTCATAGTGAGGCATAATTTCAGAGAAGAATAAAAGCCGTGTATAAGAGTGACACAGAGATACGTAAAATATAGATTTAGTAGAAAATATTTGGAATGACTATTCAAAACCTGAGGAAAATTGTGTAGATTTAGATCACAGAAAATTTTATTACTTGAAAATGTTTACATCTTTGTTGAGTATATGGTATGGTACCGAGAACTCTTCAACGCAATAGTCTAGAAAAAAATTACAAACCAGAACGGAAATTAAAGATAATAGATAAAACGAGCACTAACATGTAGTTAAATATTAGTAACTGCCAGCCAAGTGATCAGCGAACCAGATTGTAGAACTCATCATTACTTTACAAATGCAGACTTCACAATTAGCACGCGTCTGCAAAACGCAATACTTTTAGAACAATTAGGGTTCCTGCTCTGCGACAGCAAAATATTCGCAAACGGTGGTTAGAAAGTTGTCCCACGATAGCAAATAACGCAATAAATAATAAGAATTTAATAAGTTAGAGGGTGGTCTTGTTCGCCGAGAAACGACTCTTTGAACTGTCAGGACAGGTGTAAAATATATAATCCAATCATGCTGCCACAATGGAGACAATGGAGAATCAGAAGTTTGCGACAGATTTATATACCGAGCTTTTCTATTAGCGAAAACAGCAGGTTCTGCGGTATTAATAACGACACGGATCGCAACTTTATAGACTTCCGACACGCAGTTGCCTAAATATGGAATAAATACGGAAAATATTTCGGCAAGTCGAGTCAATGGAAATGTAATGTGTTTTATGATTTATGAACGTGTAACTTAATGAATTGTGTACTAACATTCAAAACTGACTTCCTGTATCGCCTCGAAAAATCCTTAATTTCGCATGACGTCTGCAGATCTGTATTATAATTAATGATAACACGTAAGATTCGTGTTGGCCCTTATTCGCCCTCTTTTAAGGGTGATTCCGGGGCCGGAGGAGGGAGAAGGCAAACACGCAGGGCGCTGCTGCGATGACTCGTGTTTGTTTGAATAGGACGGACCGTATTCGCAGCTGATAAGACTGCGAATAATTAATCTTAATATTACATTCTTCAATTGATAATCCGTCTGTACTCACAAATCTTTACTTCAGTAACGAAAAGATTTACCTTACCTGACACAGCCACGTAGATTTTGAATGATAGATTTTGAGCAACAGAAAATTTTGAACAAGGATAGATCGGACATAACAGAAAAATATATACGTGGGTATAATCAACAGAAAATCTGTACAAGAAGCCTCATTTTACATGCCTTAGAAAGATTATACTATTGCAGAATTGTTTCCGACACAATCTAAAGATTTGTTTTTTGGTGATAATCTTAGCTATTAACAGTTTGTATAAGACGCGAATATTAGGTCGAAATATTCTATGAACGAAATAATATTTGGCATTTATCAATGCAACCCTCGAAACTCTATTGCCATGTAAAATAACTAACGTTGAAGGCATGTCAAGAAAACTTAAAGCTGTTGATGTGGTTAAACCATTTCTGGTATCTTATTGTACTTTTTTGAATGAATTAGAAATTATGCACTTCTTATGGATCTTATTAGCAACAAGAGCCATTAGCGCTGCTGTTTATCTCCTCCCATTCATCTCTTAATTAAAGACAGAGAAAAAAATCCGACGAACCATATGTCAATATTAAATTACAAATCTACAATGGACCCAATTTATTCACGGTTTGATTTATTGACATCGCCGTTCGTGTTGTAATCAATAACTCGTTCCGTTATCTCGCAGATATCATCTTAGAGGTCAGGTAAAAAATTATTAATATTTACCAAGCAATAACTCCATTCCAAAGACAGCGAAATCAATCGCGTTCCGGAATCCCTAAATATCTGGAAGGGCCCTCTCTTAGGACTAATAAGCAACGGGCCGGGCTTTAATAAACTGTCAGTTTGTTAATATCGCAGAGTTATCAGTGATATTTTATAAGGCATTATTAATATTCATAAACAGTGTTGCAGATGCCGGTTGGAAGAAGTTCTGGCTTCGCTGTGTCGGACTAATTGCCGCAGTCCGTGTTGTGACGAGGATTAATTAATTTTGGAGCCTTAATTCAAATTTAAATCGGCCAGTGTTTTGTTAATTCCGCTCTGTTAATTGTGTGGACAGCTTTGTGTAATGCTAGTCGGATATATTCGGTGTGAAATGCGTACCCGGGATTTGCATTTAGCCATTTATAAATGTTTTCACAGTTAATTTCTAAAGACAGAGGTAGCTTCTTTGTTTTTCGACCAGATTTAACGCTACGAAAATATTTTCAAAAATTAACAGCCCTCCTAAATGGGTCCGAATTAAAAACACACTTACTTAAATCTGTGTGAAAATGCAACCTTGTATATGTCAATAAACATAAGAGTTTCACAAAATATCTGTGATTATAGATACCTAAATTTTGTTTATGATTGAGAGAAGAGAGGAGAAAACGTCAAGAAAACAAATCCTTTTCAAAAAATGTCACAATATATTTTGCAAAAAATATATCCCAACGTATTTCTTACACATCTTCCGAACAAAAAATTGTCTTGCCCGGCTTTTTATTTTCGATCTCGCTTTGTAACATTTTCTGTTAGCGTTTGTTGGCCCTGACAGCAGCTTCGATTCCAATTAACGTGTCGTCTCGTTAAGCGAAATCTGGCACCATCGAGCTCTTCAGCCAGGATCTGCAGTAGTAAAAATGCAAGTGCACGACCCGTAAAGTGGCATTTGCAGAGACACGCGATTATTCAGGATGTCACTAGTGGTAGCGCAGCGATTCCGACACTCACAAATCATTGGAAGCTTCGTCGGTAAGCCCGGATCTGCAAGCTTCGAAAGCTCAGTTAATCGTTTGACGTTTGACAAATATCGCGCTGTGTACCTATGCGAGTCTTTTTGCATCACCATTTCCACGTAAAGAGTACAGGTTGACGGGGCCGCCATTACTCGCAATATGGATTTATTTGTCAACTTGTTTATTAGACATGCAACCTTTTTTATATTATATACTTGGTCTAGATAGATAACGTGATAAAACGCCTCAACTGCATATGCGTGTGTCAATAATATTTATAATTATTGTTGTTGCGGCAAGATAAATTAAAAACGTGTTGGGTTCGTTAGATTTTTCAAGACTTAATTAGAAGGGGTACGCCCACTCATAAATATACCAAGAACTGTAAAAATAATTAATGTAATTAAACGTCAATTAGTCTTCTATCCAATTAAAGACATTATATGTGTGGCCCTTTTTGTTATTGTCAAAACATTTTAATTAAAGAGCTTCTGATTTTACCTACAGGAGTGAAACGATACCTGCACTTTTAACACTAACCAATACCTAACGGCGTTTTCAATTCGAAACGAAAAATGCAAATTAGTTTGATTATAGACACACGAGGCTTTCTATATTTATTAATACATCATCTCAACCAATTATTTTTTTATCATCACTGGTATAATAAAACTCCTCCGTTTCTAAGAATTTATTGCTAATTAATCTGTTTTAGGCAGGAGTTGCTTCACTAAATGTCGTTAGTGCTGTTAATTTAGTTGGAATTTTAAAGCATCTTTAACATACCTTTCTAAATGTTTGACGATGTCTTCGTACGCGGCTCTGCAGTTTTCCCAAATTCCTGACCTATAAAAATAAATACACTTGTTAAAATTATTCATTTTAATATGTTTTTTCTTATAATTTATTTGTAATGAATATTCTTGTAATATTCCTTAAAATGAAAATCGCATTATTAATAATTTTCTTTTTTTAAGGAGAGTCGGAGACAACTGTAGACATCGTTTCTGTCTTGAAAGTCCTATTTCTTGCAATTTTACTTAAACTTTGGAATCATGTATATTGCCTCTATGTGAAATATAAATATTTCCAAGCTTCAGAAACAACGTGTTTAATACTCATAACTTTTTTTTGTATCCACTAACATTTAATGACATGATTATGAGGAGTTGGGTGATGCAAAACTAGGGTTAGTGACGATTATGTCGTTTAGTCATCGGTGAAAATATAGGGGTTGTAATTCGGGATTCAAAAAACCATGAAATCTCATACAAAAACTTCATGGATTGGCGGTTAGTGAACAATATAACCTCTTTTTCTTTATCAGTTTACTTTAACGAATTGACAAATCATCTACATTGTGGACTCACTGTCCCATGTTGAGGAGCACCCTCAATCTCAAACATATAATCAACATTGAATCATACGCAAAAAAGTAAGCCTTGTTGAAAAGGTCTTCGGAAGGTTATCAACCAAAGAAATCCAAAGGCTTTACAGGAGATGAAATTAACAAATTCGTTAATGAAGCACATGTTTTTAAATATTTAGCAACATTATTAATGCATGCATACATAATTCTCATTTTTTAGGGTTGCATTAATAATGGAGGCCTCCTATGCAAATGAACTACATGTTATGAAGGTTCAAGATCTTAAATTCTTAGATGGTTGTATTCAAGTTTCGATTCCATTTACTAAAACTAAAGTTCCTCGCAGTTTTACAATAATTGTCGACTTTTATAACACTGTTAAAAGGTACGCAGACCTTCGTCGACAAAAAAGTTCGCCAAATTACTTCTTTTTTGAAATTACGAAAACGTTAAGTGTACGAAGCAAATGATTGCTATCAACAAATTTGGAGCAATGGGAAAAGAAATTACAAAATTTATACAAATACCAGATCCGGAAAATACACTGGATACTATTTAAGACGATCACCTGCTACCTTGATGCCGACGCGAGGCAGGAGCGAACATAACAGATCTGAAACACCATAGGGCGTAGAAATGCTGAAAGCTACACTGTTGATTCAAGACAGAATAAAATGAAAGCAGCTAGAAAAATTTTAAGCCAAATTAATTCAAACTCTAATAACCAAGTTGTCGATAATGATGGTTCTACAAGTAGCAGTGTCAAGGCTCCATGCAACAGTACCGTTATTTTGATAATATTAATAGTTTACCGTCAAGTACAACTTTTTTTTTTTGGAGACAAGTATAGTATTTAATTCGCGTAATATAACTTATATCTTAGACTCATCAAATAAATAGGAGTACTATTTTTTTCAGTGAAATGCGAATCTTAAATGTTTACAAGGACACTGTAACATGAAGCATGAAATATTGCGGATGATATTTTGCTGCGCTATATATAAGTGAAAACTACACAGAGTATGTATGAACAGGTACTAATAAATAATTCTACTTACAGTTTTTCATTTAATAAAAATTTATTTTTAACTGATTTTGGAGCATTATGTTAAAAATATGGTGTAAGAAAAACTAAGCAGAGTGCTTTCATATGTATGGTTTTAAGCACAACATAGGACCCCCATTTACTGACCAATACCAAATACAACAGGCTAGAAAAATTTGTTGCGCAAGTTGGTAAAGAATCAAACCTTAATAAAACAGAAGTATTAAAGATTTAGAGGCATTATTTTTAGATTTATAAATATAAATATAATAATCATCGAAAATACTGTGCTAATCTTCTGGGCAACGCAAAGTATGATGAGAAACATATCAGAATAGGAACTATATTTGAATCAGAAAGCTTGTGTCAGACCAGATTATGACCACTATACCTACTGATGAATTTGAAGTATTAAAAAGTGTCAGCCAGGGATGCATTTTATCACCAACGTTGTTTAATTTATGTCTTGAAAACATATTTTCTGAGTCATTAGATGGCACGGAACAAGGCATTAAAGTCAATGGAATACCTATAAATAATAACTTGCATTATGCAGACGATATGCTCATTATTATTGACAATAAAGAAGACATGCAGCTACTTTTAAATGGATTAAACGATGTAGGAACAAATAACGGACTAAAATTAATATTGAGAAAAGAATTTTATGGTTATTAAGATAGAGACAGAATAGAGATATGTGCTGATAGCAAACCCATAGAGTGCGTGGGTACTTTTAGATATCGTGGCACCGTAGTTAACGAATAGTGGGTCCCAAAGAAAGAAATAATAATTATCTAACTAAAGTCAGATAATTTCTATACAACCAAAGTCTATCCTTCAGAATAAGGTACCGAACGGTTAATGCAAAATATCAAAGACTTCAGTTAATTGTCCAAAAGAAGATTGAAGATATGAAAGATGTGAGTCGCAAAAAATGGTGTGGCTACGTAACATAAAAGGGTGGACGAGATAACTAAAACTGGGGAATTATGTCAAAAAAAAATATATAGAAACGAAATAGTTCGTCAACATACTTTGCACAAGACATGAAAAGAAGAAGAAGAAGAAACATATGGCATACACTAACTAGAAATTGATGACATCATCTCAAAATTTTGCGAAGCAACAATATACACATCAGAAATTAGATATTTATTTTCAAAAAGTTTGGTAAAATAGTAACATTTCCTTCTGTTTTTCTTCTTTCATTCCAATTACAATTTTTAGATTATATTTACTTAGACAGCAAACATAAAATAAGAGGTAGCCATGTAGCTAATTTCTTTACAAATATTAAAAATTAAAACATAACAAAACTAGCCAGTGTTTGGTGATATATCGTCTAGACTAGAGTGTAAATTAATACTTCATTTACGATGACTGGTTATAGAAACAGATTCTTTCAACACCTTTCTTAGTGCGACAACTCGATGGTAATACGAAACATAGTCTACTTAAAACGTGAATTTTTGACGATTTACTTATATTTATTTTTATAGCAGGATTATACTTAATGTCCGTATATTTATACAAGCATGACTGTAATGAGATAGTACTTACAATAGATTTATGTGACAGATATCGATCTTGTACCGATCTTGAAAACAAGTTTCTAAAGTCACTATGACTATGGCAAGAAATAAATGACTGTCGGTCATCTACCTTTAATAATTTAAGAGTATAAACCTGATCTTATTGAGTGTAGTGACATTAATATCATTAACAAATACAATGCATCAAATGTACAGGGTTTCTATAAATGCTGTGTCGCAGTAGGTCATGTAAACGTGCCGCCTCTCAGATTTGAACTGTACTAAATGCCCAAGGACGCATGACAAAGATCACACGCATCTATATATCTGTTGCCTAAGTGCTTCATATTTTTTTTAATTCACTAACTAATTCATTACAATAAAAATAAACAAATTTATCGCGGTTAAATATCACAATGTTTTGGACCCATTGTTCAATTTTTATCAAAGATGTTTGCGGATTCTGCTCAACTTGTCTCAAATCATCAACAACTTCCTCAGATACTAAAGGTCTTCCACGAGATTTCTCTTTGTTGACATTGCCAGTTCGAACAAATCTGTTGATTACATCTCCAATGTGAGCATCTAACGATGTTTCTTGAATCATTAAATCACGGTATTTAGTCAGATATTCTTCCTTACAAGCGGTTATAGAATACAAACACTCTTCGTTGCGAAGTCCCATTGCGATAACCAGACGTAACAATGAAAATGTCTTGTTCAACAGAATAAACCATTTTCACAGTCTTCGCATCCCGGCACAAAAACAAAATTTTCTGACGCAACCACCAAGAGTTTTGAAAAGAACTGTTTTGGTGTTTTGAGCTTGGATCAACGAGAACTACTGTAATTCACACTTGAAAAACGTTAAAACAATAATAACGACGACTTTAAATGACAGGTTACAACTGACATTAATGACAAATGAGAAGTATCATAATGAGGCATAATTTCAGCGAGGCGGGATTTTTGAAATCCATGGCCAACTGCGCCCTTACAATAAAATTTTGGCAGATAACATATCCTCCAAGAAAATAGAGGGCGGGTGGGCGGGGCTAGTACTTACTAAGATAGGACTGATTTTGGCTCTTTTCATATTTTCGCCGATCTTTCAACTATTTTCGAAAATTATCCAGAGTCTGGTCAGGTCTCTTTTTATTTTTTTCACATCCCAGATTCTAATAATTTCCACTCCCACTAGACAAAAGGTCATAATTAGCCCCGACCCACCCACCCTGTCTCCATTTCAGTGAAGGATTTTATCCGATTTGAATGAAATTAATGATCTTATACTGAAAAGAAATAAAATTAGTCGTTAGAATGAGAAGAGGGCGGGTGGCGGGGCTAGTACTTACTAAGATAAGACTGATTTTGGCAGATGACATATCTTCCAAGAAAATAAAGGGAGGGTGGGCGGGGCTAGTATTTGCTAAGATACGACTGATTTTGGCAGATGATATATCCTCCAAGAAAATAGAGGGCGGGTGGGCGGGGCTAGTACTTATTATCAAGATAAGACTGATTTTGGCTCTTTTCATATTTTCGCCAATTTTTCAACTATTTTCGAAAATAATCCAGAGTCTGGTCAGATCTTTTTTTATTTTTTTCACATCCTAGATTCTATTAGTTTCCA
The DNA here is from genome assembly GCF_036711695.1 of Zophobas morio. Taxonomy (NCBI): domain Eukaryota; kingdom Metazoa; phylum Arthropoda; class Insecta; order Coleoptera; family Tenebrionidae; genus Zophobas; species Zophobas morio. The sequence continues at coordinate 23,180,924 of NW_026972107.1, forward strand.
CTTCCGCTCGACACAAGAACATAATTAGCCCCGCCCACCCACCCTGTCTCTTTTTCATTGATCGATTTTATTCGATCTGAATAAAATTAATGATCTTATCCTGAACAGAAATAAAATTAGTCGTTGGAATAAGAATAAGGCAGGTGAGCGGGGCCACTGCTTTCTAAGATAAGACTGATTTTGGCAGATGACATATATTGCAAGAAAATAGTGGGCGGGTGGGCGGGGCTAGCATTTGATAAGATAAAACTGATTTTGGCAATTTTGACATTTTCGTCCAGTTTTCAACTATTTTAAAAAATAATCCAGAGTCTGGTCAGATCTTTTTTTATTTTTTTCACATCCTAGATTCTATTAGTTTCCACTCCCGCTCGAGACAAGAACATAATTAGGGCTTTTATAATTTTTTATAAAAGCCCTGTATAACATTAAGTTAAACTGAATTGATATCTTTGGGTAAGTTCGGTCATATTGCACTCAAAATATTCAGCGATCAAATAAAAAACACGTCTAGTTACTTCTCAATGCTCAATTGATTTCTGAACGTATCGCGTAGCTAGCATCTAACAATAATTTGAAATTAGACCGACAATTCGAACAGTGACAGATACAGTTGGTTGGTTCCATTAAAAATGGTACAAGCATTGACATAATGTCATATTCACAGTATGAAAAATAAATGATAAAGTAACATGTCCGTCTTTGTCCTGTTTTTATTGCAACCAACTGTAATCTGCAGATGAGAACAATGACAGAATTGACAGGTACGATGTCAGCTACGCCATACGTTCAAAAAACAATTGTGTATCGCGTAGCAACTAGAAGGATATATTTTATTTTTGATAGCACGTTACATGTGTGTTATTTTTTGCAAATGTTGAAAAAACAAACACATAAAAATACTTGCTACTTAGCATTTTTTTTTTTCTTCAAAACGGTATGATTTGAAATAAACAATCGTACTCACAGGATATTTTTAATTTTAATGTACACGTTTCATAATTACTAACTAAATCCTTTTACTATTATGAATTCAACGACGGGTATTACTTTACAAAGTTGACATTTTGATTATGACTACTTTTCTTGTCGTTTATTGGTTTTTTGTGGTCTAATATTTAAAATGATTACATAAATTTTAAAATGGCATTTAAATGATTCAGACATTTATAAAATTACCCCAACGTACCAATAACGGAAGTCATATGTCATATTGGTAGTAATTTAGAATTAAAGGAGGATTGGTTAACCACAGAGAATCGAAAATTGCGAACAGCTTTAATCCTTTGCACTCTTAATTCGTCATATGAACAGTTTTTCGCTTTCTACGATTACATACTTCCACGCAAATTATTTTGGCACAGTAAGTTTTCCGCAAAGTTGACTAAATGGTCCACCACAAAAACAAAATCGCTTAATTAGTTCCGATAATTTTATTATCTCGCTTTCGTTATTTCGGCAATTTCGGCAAAAAAAAGGAACGAATGTAGGAAATAATGGAACAATATGAGTTGTTCGTGTCTTAATCCTGTTCGGCCGTAAAGAGACTGCACTCGTCGTCTTGTTTACACGGTTGTTCAAGTCATCATTATCATTTCAACGCTCGCCTGTAATTAAAATGCAAATCCGGGCCGCTGGATGCGTGTACACGTCATGAAGAAGCGCCGTGATTAATTCTCCAGGTAGACTGTCTAGCTTATTCACCTCGCATTTGTCTCAATGTTCGACATACAAATAAATTGAATACAAATATTAATTTACCAGTCTATTGGGCGCTTTATCCCATTTCCATTACCTCGACGCTGATTGTATTGATTAATAGCGCTGGGCCGCACTAATAACCTCCCATTAAACCCAGAACCAGAATTAGGCTACGTCGGTTCTTAAATCGCGAATTCGGGGCCCAGGAAACACCGAAATAAATTTCCTCGAATCTTGATGCAGGGAAAGGATTTCAAATATAATTTCTACGGATTGATCGGTTGTCTAAGAAATTTTTTCTAGTAGTACCTACTAGAATTTTGAAAACGTTTCTAAAACAATCATAATTAAGTAAACAGATAATTTCATTTGAAAATCATTACATGAGAAAAAATTGGGGAAGCGTAGATTAAACTATCATCAATACATCACACAAAATAAAAGGTGTATAAGTATTGAGACTGGCGAAACAGTAATTCATCGAAATTTTTTGATATTTGTTGTCTCTTTTGGACTGTTAATATTATGCTGTTGTTCTAGTCACTCTTAAAATTATTTCCCTACACTTGCCTAGAAATTACCGATTAAAAGCTATCTATATATTTTAAAAACTGAAAATGTTCAAAGTGACCAATGGATAAATATTTCTCTATCCATGAATACTTATTACTCTTTCAGTTTTTCGTTTTTGAACAGTCGATGCAATTGTGCTGAGGTGATTTGTCGAAAACCAAGATTATACAGTCTGTTTTAACGGTCTGGCTACGAAGATTTCCCCTGAGTTATTAAAATATATTAAATTATTAAAATATTTTGACATTTTGATACAACTTATTTAAGATTACAACTTCAAATTATTTTAAATATGCAGGGTTTCGTTTTTTCTTGAAATTTACACTGAATAAATGCATTTTTTTAAACATATTTATTATTTCAGATTAAGATTTTTTTTATTAAAAGAGCACAAAAATGTACATGTTTTTTGATCAACAATTTTCAACAAATTTGTAATTTTGTATAAAGAAATGAAAGTCATTAAAATTTTTTTAACTAACACGTTTAAATATACAGATTTAAACCTTTGCATAAAGTTTTTGATTACCTTGCGTTGACACAATCATAAAAATTTGAAGAATGATTTAACTTAATTTATTTCTAGTGAGTGATCAAACTGTCAGTTTTATCTTATTTTTTAAATGAGACACGGTATGTATTATAACATTGTAAGCTTATCTCTCAGTATTCTTTCTTTTGACACTGATTATGTTGTTTTATATCTTGATAATATTTTCGTAATTATGGATAGAATAAGTTCCACCAAACCTTGTATTAAAAAAACTCACCTTTAGCCAAATTTAGTCACCCTGTATACATAGGTTTGGACCGTGTTAAGATAAGATAAATTTCTTAATAACCTCCATTTCCATAAAATTGGAAATATCTAAAAAACTGCTACCATTGTTACTTTTTTTCATAAACAATAAATCGGTGGAAATATATAATATGTGTTCCATTTAAATGGAGTGTCCTCTATACAGGATGACACACGCACCAAAGCTATACGATTTATTCAGCAGCATATACTAAAATTATTTTCGACTATACAGAGTGTTTTGTTCTTCAGGCATAGCACGCAATTTAGTTTTTTAACATCAAACACTGTATATATTCTTCCATTCTGGTTAGCCTCTTCCTAGGCTTTATAGCCATAGTTTGTTTTTGAAATTCTGATGAAACATTGGCACGTTATTCCAGTTTTCTCGATTTTTTTTAGCAATGCAAGAGTTCCCAAAAAAATCGCAATAAATTATTTTTAAGATCTATGTTGCAGTGTTTTATGAATAAATTGCATTAATTAATGTATTTCGGTTTTTTAAATAGAACATCGTGTATTTTATTGCTGTATATTAACAAAAAAGAAAGAGAACAAAAATAGAATAAGATAAAGTAATAAAATACAGGGTGCTCTATTTGAAAAAACTGAAATAAATATTAATAATTGAAAATTGTAACAATTTATTTTTTATAAGTACTCGGTATATTCAGACTCAGTTTTATGTATACCATAACAAAGGGCATATCTTTATTTATTTCTCCACAAAACATTAACTCAAATTTGACAGTTTTTAAAAATAGATTTTTTATAAACCCTTCAGCTGGTGAAAAATTTCATGAAAAGTGAAATGACGTGGCAACGTCGCTCCGAATTTCAAAAATAAACCGTGATTATAAAGTCGAAGAAGAGGTCGTGAGGTCAAAATATCTAAAAATATATAGGGTACTCCATTTCAATAAATCAAGTTGTGTGTTACGTCTTAAAAACAGAACACTCTGTATAGTTGAAAACAATTTTAGAGCCGTACAACTTTAGGTTTTTTTTTTTGGAGAGCTGATTCATTCCATTAAATATGATTCAACATAATATTTATTGTATTATGAAATTTAAATTTATTATTAGTCTTTCTTTCGATCTATTTTTCTTCTTTTTTTAACCATTCTTTAATTTGTCTTTTAATTTTTTAAAGAAAAATGAACCTAAAATACCAGCTCCAAATTTGAATCTAGTCTGCATTATAACTAGAATTATGCAACAGTTAAGACAATATTTTTATTATTTTCAATGAGGAATCATCAAACCATTTCATAAAATAAATTTAAAATACAAAATGAAATTATAAGTAGCAAGTACACTACACTTGCTTTGTAAAAACATCTTTTCTTACAAGCGGCAAAATTCTTCGATTTAACAAAATTAAAGTTTGATGCATCATTTATGGACACTCTGTATATACCAGTGATTTAATTTTGAGACAAAAAAATCACGCACCATAAGTAGATCTGTGTGGGCAACGTTAACTAATAAATGATTACAAACCTTTAAGTCAACCTTAGTTTTATTATCCCCGTCACTTTTAAACTAAGTACGCTGACCACTTTTAATCTGTTATAGTAAAAATTTTCACTCCCCTTAAATTGCGATTTTCAGAGGCCAGAGAAATTTCCTAATCCCCTTAAGTTACGGAGAAGACGTACGACACCGAGGAGTTCCAACCCCGATTCCCACTCACTCCCTTTTTTCTCCATTTAGCGTACGATTTGTTGCGAAATTGGGCTTCGCGAACATCAACAATTCAAGTAAGCGGATACCTCTGTGTTTAGGAAACTAATTTGACTCGGGAAATTTTCTTAGGCTGATGTGTAATCCTGTTGTTTGTTGTATTAAATATTGCATAAACTCAACTACTTTCAAGTTTGAGCGCTAAGATTTCAAGCGCGATCTTTGAACTTAAATCCTCGACTTGTGGAGTTAAGACACGAAAGGGTTGCAGGATTAAGTCCGAAAACGCGTCATGCATCATTCACTTTGCTGGACTTATACTTTATCGCAGCTATAACTTCGCGTTTCAAGAGATTAAGCTTGTCGAGGAGGAATTTCTGCACAACTAAATCATCGGAAAACATTTTGACAAAATCTTGATCGTATAGTGTACACTTACGTAGGCTAGCTCAAAAATTATTTTCTCTCTACGTCTGTCTGTAGGTGATATGTTGAATCGTTTCAAATTTATCACGCGGAATAAACAAAGTTTTTGTAGAAACGATTACAGAAGCCAGAAGAAGAAGTAATGGAAGAAAATGACAAACTAATTTAGAAATTCGCAAAAAAATCTAACCAAACTGGTAACGCTGATCAGCAAAATAGGGAGTTTATAAAAATTGATACTTTTCCGCAACAACAAAAGATTAGAGAAACATGTAGACTCTTTGTCCTTTGTAGTGTAATAGAACAAAACATTTTCGGTTATTTGCAGTCTTTTGACCTGTTTTTTGGGAGATCTTAACAATATTGGTATTGGTTTATGTTAGAATATAATACCCAATTAAAACTAAAAAACAATTTCCAATATTAAATCTGTGTTCTTATTGTATTGAAATTAGACTAGATATTCCACAAAGTATTCAGCATAAATTCAACAACATAGTTACGCCTGTCGGGACTACTTAATTTTGCAGAAATATCTCAAAGAATATCGTTACCACAAGTTGTGTGAAATACTTGTTAGACGTAATAGACCTTACCATCTAAACGACTGGGTATTATTACGGTAAAACAATACATCCGACAATATCGAAGCGAATATACAAGTACGTTAAACAAGTATTAACAGTATGCCTTTGTTGTATCGAGCCAATTATTAAATTCCTTCATAAAAATGATTAAGTGCTCTTTGTTTATCTGAAACTTCACTGAAACTAAATAACTGCTTAGTATCATGCATCGCACCAATTACCGTGCGTTTAATTTCAGAGTACAATTACTATGTGCTAACAATTCCATTCGTGGAAAAAGTTACTTGAGAACGTTTAGAAAAAACGTGTTCTAGTCTATTAATATAAATTAATGCTACTTAATGAGAAAACTACTGAAATTTATACTTTATGGGAAATTTCTTGAAGTACTAATTGTGACTGAATGCAGATTAGAGAACAGAATACTTAAGAACATCTTGATTAATTTTTTACTTTCCCATCTGAGGTTAATAGAAAATGTGAAACATACTCTTCCTGAATAACAGCATCAAGAGAATTTATAGCACATGGGTTGAAGTAATAAATTGCAAAACAGAACACTTATCCATTTGGCGTGATCGATTATGTTATTAAATGTTTGTGATGAGTTAACGACAAAAAATAAGACGTGGAGATAATGCAAGATTTATATCTTCAAATTTCACAGAAGATCATCGGAAAAAACCACACAAGTTTCCTAATCTGAAATAAGTATCTCTTCACATCCAACTGTTTAATCGGTATATAATAACAGATCTGATGCTTTTTCATTTGAAATCTTCAGCTTGATATAAGTCATAGAAAAAACTCTAGAAGATTGCTATTTCCTCATTACAGGTCACATAAAAATCGTTAACTGTGAAACTCAACACATAAATGGTCTAGCCATAATTAATTTACGATTTTATTATAGCCATATAATATGACAGAGTAATGTTCGCTTTGCGTGATTTTTTATGTTTGTGCGCCTTTTTTCTCTTTTTGCATTAAAATGTAAATGGTGGCATATGCGATTAACATAATGAGTATTTTTACTTTTCTAGTTAATGACCACTGACTTAGAGGCGGCACGGTAAAACATAAATAAACGGTTGCCTCTAAGTACGAAATGCCACTGAATGTGTGGTGGTTATTGTGGTACGAAGCCATATTCTTGTCACTATCGACTTTATAGTCAATAACCAACATAAAGACAAAATTAATGAAAAGTTTCATTTACCTCGCTATGGCCTCCATCGTGGGCATTCCTTGGTTCTTTATGACGGAACCGTCGTGTCTTGTGAGATTATGTGGCATCGCAGGTGACAAGAGTGCAGAATGTGCAGCAGCTGGGTGAGGAATCTGCATAAACTGCATATGACTGAGATGGGGTGGGTGGTTGTAACCGTTTGCGAGAAGCGGCGATTTTTCTAGTCTTGACATATCTGCAAAAAATGTACCACATTAGAAAAAAAAATCTCAGCAACATAAAAATGTTAAGTTTGGTAATAATCTTTAAGGTATAACTATATAAAAACATTAGACATTTGCCAATATTTCCCTTTAATAGTATCTCTTAAAAAGTAAAAATTAAAGTCGTTATATATATATATATGATTTTGTAATGTAATCTAAGACATTTTATTTATTTTTAACTTCGGCTATATTACTAGTCGTAAATATTTATGCGATAATAATTGATACAATAATTTGTTGTAGGAAAAATATCTTGGTAAATTTAGCCGCGGCGCGTTTTGAACTACAATTAAAGTGGAAACTAAATAACGAAATAACTTATGATTTAAATCAATAGTCGTTCGATTAGGTCAAGCAATTGAAACTAAGTTATCAAGAGGTAGTGGATTTAAAAAAAAAAAATGTGTGGTCAACTGGAAAACAGTAACCCAAAAACAACTGTGATTATATTCACATAAAACCGATACTTTTTCGTTTTCACTGTATTGAATTAGACAGACGGATTCGTTTTTCTTTTCCACTTATACTGTTTATTGTCATATGTATATTTCCGAAAAGATCATATAAAAATTGTTGTTAATAATTAAATTGTCATCAAGTTTTCCGTTAGTTAGCATCAGTTTATATCCCGTGTTTAATTATTGTGTGAAATATGTTGGCCTTCCTTTGAACAAAGCTCGGTAAGCGATATCTCGTCGGTTAGAATGTGCGTCTCTTCAGGATTTCTGTAGCGACACGGGATGATTGATGAGTACCATCGAGTTAATTTCTCATGTGTAAGTTGTGTGGCCCATCAGCAAAGCTTAAATAAAATGGATACTGACTAATTAAGCGACTAGTTAGTTCAATGCACCTGTGGTTTATAGCTATGCATCAGCAATAAAATTGACCCCTGTTGGGTTTCTGATCCACTTAAGGTGGTATTTGCGAAACGGTCAGATGCGTCGTATTTGCGAATGAGGATCCGTCATAAACCAGTTAAAGGGAACAATAATTCCTTGATAATTAAGGCACTGTAATTATTTCTGTTAATGAGGGTGGTGGGAAAGCGAGGTCGCGGGTCGATCCCCAGGGTGCCGCAGCCTCCCGCTGTGCCCCAAATCGCCTTTCATAGATACACATAAATATTATTACCTGCAGTTTCAACTGCATCAACTTGCCGATTCCGTTTCTACATTTAAATATAATTATCCGCACCAATAAACAGTTGAAATTTTTCTTAATTAATACCTTACCCGTATACCGTGCAGTAAAAAAAGATTAAAAATTACAATTTATCATTTTTACACTATAAATGTTACGTCACACTTGACATGAAATTTTTGACAACAATAAAAATCGTGAGTTCGAATTTTCCAGATTTATACCATGATCTACTCTAATTCCTTTGTTTTTCTGTGGTATACTTTTTGCATAAAAAATAAACGTACTTGATGTCAGTCCGCTTGTATCAAATATGATCGAAATGTCTTCTCGTTCTCTTGAATGTACTCATTTACGTGTAAATACGGTGACCGATCACGCTTTCACTAAAAATATCCATAGATCACAAATCCATTTAAGGATGAATTATAAAATTTAATAACACGGTCTCGTTGCTATTAAGAAAAAAACGGATTTATCGTAAACTTACAGAAGATAGTGAATGTGAATGGGGTCACGGTCAATTTTATAACAGCTTCTTGTAACTTCCGAACGGTGGATTAGCATGTAGCACCTAATTATAATGATTATGTAGTCTGAATATAAAGTTCAAAGAAATTATCTCATTCTTTTGAATGAGAAATTAACCTGGTCGTGTATATTTGGTTGCAGCATGTTTAAGCATGATTTTATGAATTAAAATACAGTAGCAAAAGTTTTTTATTTTTTGAGGGCTTTGCAAATTAGGTCACGTGATTTAAGGTTATGTAGAATACAAACGTAAACATACATGGCAAAAAAAAATCAAAACGCTTTTAGACGAAATAGAAAATAAAAAAATCAAATTTTAAAAAGTACATGTGTAGGCTAGTAATAATACGTCCATTAGGCATAGTTATTTATTGGTATTTTTTTAATACAGAAACCAGCTGTAAGTCAGCGTTATTTTTACTAAAAACTGAGATATTTTGGCGCTTCGATTTTATACTAAAAAATTTGATAGTTTTATCACTACTTAATAAAACAACCCAAACGAGACTTTTGGATAAATGTCATTTTGAATGATACCTTCCTTGTTTAAAATTAAAAAATCACGAAAGACTAACTCGTAGCGGATTTAAATTACATCCGTCGTGATACGTAGGTATATTTAAAATTTTTAATCACACGACACGAAAAACGGGTTTCAAGAAGATATAACTAATGAAAATTGAATAAAGCAATTAGATAAATCTTTATTTTGACACTCATTAAAATGTAAATAATTTTTGTTTCACACATTATATTTTGTGGGTCCAGCCGCTGTATTCTCAATTAGTCTGTGGACAACATTTATATTTATATATTATTTTGTTTACACCACAAAATTATTTAATTCAAAAGGAAGCAAACTATTTATATTAAAACAGCTATCGAAATCTACTATAATTCATACACAAATTTAAAAACTGTTAACTATTAACACGCGTTAAATGAAATGCCTGAATTAATGAAATTAATGGTATCCAAAATTAGAGAAGCAGGACAAATTTTGTTTCCTTGGTAAAGATTTAAAACACGGAACGTAAAACATTTCTTGTCATAATGTGGTTAGTGAAATTTTAAGCTTTAAAAGTTTATAAAGCTATGAGTATGATATTTATTGTATTATATTTACAACAGATTAGTTCATTTATAAAAATTTTAAAAATTGTTATAACTACGCATAATTTCATTTTCTAAACGAACTTGTCTACTTGTTATAAAATATACTACTTATTATTTAAGACTAAAATATTGATATAGTTAAACAGAGTACACGTTATACAATGCAAGTGCCGCTCTTCTGATTGCTCCTGTATATATGAATATTAGCTATTTTATTAGACATAAAACTTCCAAAACTACAGCATCGATTGCTGTGGAATTTGGATATACCTACTATTGTGTAGTTGTTTAAACCCTATACAAAATTTGTTTATTAATCTCCACCAGTTTCTTCTTTAACTTTTACAAAATATTATACTTATGATTTATGTTTTGGTTGTATTTTTGTTTTATGTAAATTTAAAAATTTATCGTAGAAAACACTTTAAGGTTAGTTTATGCGTTTATCTCCTCCAACAATTTAATAACGTAATGTCTAAATATTTCAAGATAAATTTTTTCTAAAATGTACTGTCCATAAAATTTTTGAAAAAAAATAACATAAAATTTTACAGTTTATGTTAAAAACTACTAAATCAATTTCTTTGACATTTGCTCATTACTTCGATACATCGCTGGCCAAAGTTTGTACTTATTCATCCCCACCAAGATGTTGATGACGTTATTTCCAAAGATTGTACATCTAAACGTGCCATAAAAAAATTAAAATTATCAAAATCAATTTTTACAATTCATCTAAGGAACTAGGTTTGTCTGAATGCAGTACTAGACAAGTTCTGTCTAAATAAATTTTTAAAAACAATCACTCTGATTTAATTTTTTTTCGGATAGCCCGAATATTAGTCTGAAAGCAATAAGAACAACAAAAATCTCATGAGATATTTTACGAAAGTGCATCTGAAATCAATTTGACAAATGAGATTATAGGCACACCTTTACCTTTTATTATTACCTCGTTGTATCCACCTTAGTAAATATAATAAATGTACCCGAATGAAGAAATACATAAAAATTAGCATGTCTTAAGCGATAACATTAAATATGAGTATAAAAAAGAAAGAAAACAAACAAGGGTTGTAACCAGTGTATTTTTTTCTGAAAGAAAAAGTGCACTCTGGCATGCTTCATCGCATTTTCAAAGATAACAACTCCGTAACACTTCATTACACCTGATTTATTAAGTGCTACTTCCCATTTAGCCAATTATTTCAACATTTTTTAATAGTAGCACACGTACGTACACGGTTAGTTAATTAGTAAGGCAGTGAATTAATACAATTAACACTTTATTACGAAAAGATGTACTATGATATTTTAGGAACATATAGCTTTAAAAAACTAATTGTTCTGATTTGATAAATGACATATCATCAATGCTAACAAGGTAAAATACTGAGACAAAATAAATTATTTAGAAACAGAGGAAATCAACCTAACTTAAAAATAAAAAATTAGTGTTGTGTTATTTCAAAAATGAAAACCATCACATTATTATTAACTGACTAATAGAAAATTAACATTTATAATAGATTAATTGAGACATACATGTTAACACTATCAAAAGTTCGATATCATAAACAGAAAAACATAAATTAATATTATTTTTCAATTAGAGAAGCAATTTAACATTATCGTTAATGACCTCCGTTGATTAAAAAAACATTACCGGAACGCAATCAAGCTAGCTTTCTTGTCTATTGTGAACGATTTAAAATTAACCAAACCAGACTGGTTCTAGACAATTTCGAAGAGGTTTATTTATAATCGACCACTTATCTTTATGCTTTGCCGAATATAGTTTTAAGGGTTATAAATAGCTGGGAGCATCTCAGAATGAAATTGCTCCAGAACGAACCCAGCTGGTATATCTACCTGTGTCAAATTGACACGTCATTAGAGACAACAATCCCAAAAATTCAGCTAATCGTCAAAAATTACCGAGATTTGATCGGTGTGCACACTGCACATGCACACGCACGCACAAAAAGAAAAAACGATGGCGTTAAACGATAAATTTATAAACAATAATTTGGCCATTCAAAATAATAATAGCTCGAATTATTTTGAAATTGCTATAATCAAACGTTTAAAGTCATCGAGATAACCACGCTTAAACGCAAAACAAATTGTAAATGGGATCGTATAAAATTATACAGGCTGGAAAAAAGTGCCCCAGGCGCTTGGTCCGAAAAGGTGCATGTCATTCTTCGACGATTTGTGTCGACTATTCATTAGGAATTAGTTGAATTGCTATTATTGTGAGTCGTGAACGATTTTAAGTGCAGGTTTGCGGTTTGGACAGTTCGAGAATTAGATCCTGAGATTTGTAATTATTACAATTCGGCCGCTGAGAGGTTGGTTTGACGGTTGGCAGCTTTTAACCTCTAGATGGCACTGTGGACGATATATTATTAGTATTATTAGTTATTTATTACACACCCGAAACATAACTGTCTTATTCCGGTATTTTTTGCATCTAGACTGTGCCACACGTTTTTAAGTTTTTAACTGTTTCAGTGTTAAATTCACTCATTTATTTATAATAAAGTGAAACATGTCAGTTATATCAATCGAGAACAGTATCTTCATAACAGTAAGGGTTAAATCCTAATACCGCTATCGAAACATTTAATCGGTTACTTGAAAAAAAAAATGTGTTGCTAAATTAATTGGTAATTCATGATTTTTAAAATGTTTTTTAATCTAAAACAAGGAAACACAACTTTTAACTTCCACAGTAAAGATGAAGTATCGTAAAAACAGAATATTAAGATTATTACATTGTTTATATTTTTCACCAACTATTTAAAAATTATTGTTGTTCGATATTTTTACTTCCCCGGCGAAAGTTAAATAGGGTCCATCAAGTCAAGGGCCACGTTCATATTTTTTGGTATTTCATCACACCTAGGGTATGAAAAAAATAGGTCTCCCGTTTCCGTCTCTCTATCTATCATCTGGCGTTTGTCTGTGGCGATAATCTCCCAAACTACCGGATCGATTGTTGTTAAATTTTATAAGCATTTTAGGAATGTCATGTAGATGGTAACAAGCAAGCCAAAATTTCTGATCGTCGCCACCAACAATTTGATGCCGTCATCTCAAAATTTTGCGTGAAATTTGCTGTTCATATTTTACGTATAATGTGGTTTATGAATCCACCTTGATTATTTACCCTAGGAATCCAAAATTTTGCAAGAAAATCCCGTTTTATATTTGGAGTTTAATAAGTGATACTTTGTATGAACAAGTAAGGACATTAAACACCGAGCGCAAGCGAGGCGAATTAAATTCATACGACTCACTTAGTCACTTAAACCCCAAAAAAAAAAAATAGCATTCAGGACAGATCATAAGTGGTGGTAGAAAGCCTTCTACCTACAAAATGTTGCCAAGATAGAAACATTAAGAAGTGCTCAGAGAATGAAGCCCTGAGTTATTTTGCTGATCTGGTAAATGTTCAGAAAATGAAAACTTCTTCATTATGGAGGTCCCCACTACTTAGTGGTGAGATCCCTACTTCATATTAGGAAGAAAGTAGACATTTCAGAGGATTTGAATCTTCGTGCTTTTCTGAAAAAGCATCAACGGGAAAATTATGAAGCTAAAAAGTGAACCTTTCTGACAAAGGATCTATTTCTTATTTTCTTAGCAAAAGCACCGGATGAAAAATTTTTGAGAACTAAAGGAAGTGAATCAAAAAACATTTTATTCAGCCAAAAAAAAAATTCAAAATTTATTTCTGATTTCTGGAGCTTGCATATGTCACGAACTAGTAAAAATGAAACTGCAAGGTGTAGAACTATAATTCAATAGCTTACGTCAAAATTCCTGCCAATAAAACATTTACATATAGATGATTTAACATAATTAATGGCAAGTGGCTTCAGCTTTATTGACAATAGGTAGGTTTACGTTCAGTTGATATGTCTGAACAATTTTTTTCTTAAAGTATACCAATGGAAAATGCACTCGGAATATAAAGGGTATTCATAAGATTAAAAATGTTTGAAAAGAAGTCGCCACTGCTTAAGAAGGACTTCGGCAACAGTGTTGTCAGATAGCGGTGGTACGTTATAGTTATTAAGGTATTTAGGACGTTATGAAATAAATAGCGCACGATGTCGACAGTGTACTTCCGAGGGCGTCCCGCCCGAGGGAAAGTACGTCGGCCGAGGGTGTTATGTTCATAACCCCCGTGGTGCCTTCAACATTTTATGTCATCCTTACCAGCAAAACTTTATAAATAAACACAAAATTCCAAAAAAAAGCTTATTCCCGTAATTTAACGGAAAAATCGACCTACCTTGGTCACTAGCAACGGCGTTGTTTACTAAATGAAAAATTGTGTGACAGGTGCAATATTACAAAATGTGCGACGAAAACTTGCCGGAACGTGTTTTGGCAAGTGCTGCAAAAGCTGTGGAAGGAATAATTCCAGTGAAATCGAAATCTGTTGACGAAAAAGAATATTCCCGCTTTATTCAATGGACAAACGACAATTCAGTAAAGACCGTAAATGAAACCGTTCTGCTTGCTTATTTTCAAGAGCTAACTGCGGATTTTTCTCTTTTGTGGACTAAATTTTCTATGTTAAGGAAAGAATTAATGGTTAAAAAAGTGGTGAATAGTGCTAAAAAGTTTTCCCAATTGGAGGCCTATTTAAAGCAACGCTCAAAAAGCTACCAACCAAAAAAATCAAAGGTACTAACACGGGAACAGGTCTTAACGTTCCTTAAAAACGCTTCAGATGAATCTTTTCTGATGATTAAAGTCGCTTTGGTGATGGGTGTGTTTGGAGCGTGTAGAAGGGATGAGCTTGTAAAAATGAAGCGCAGCGATGTTCGTGATATGGGTGAACACATACTCGTCAATATACCAGCTTCGAAAAATGATTAACCAAGAAGCTTCATGGTCATTGAGGACAACGAAATGGATGCTTTGCGGTTGATTCGCAGCTACATATCTCGTCGACCATTACATGAGACAAATGACAGATTTTTTTTATGCCTACGTGGGGGTCGATGTACTGCACAACCTGTAGGTAAGAATACTATAGGGGCTATACCATCCAAGATCGCCACATTTTTTGGTTTGCCTGATACTAAAAGCTATACTGGTCATTGTCTGCGACGAACTGCTGCGACATTACATGCCGACGCTGAAGGAAGCATATTAAATTTGAAGCAATTAGGAGGTTGGAAAAGTTCCACAGTGGCAGAAGGATACGTGGATGATAGCGAACGCTCCAAACGGAAGAATGCTCGTTTAGTTTCTGGCGTAAACAAGTCAGTTGACATCAAAACGTCAAGTCAATTTTCAAGTGTTACAGATTCCAAAGGTGTTAATTTTTCAGGTCACTTTATTAATTGTACTTTTGAAATAAAGCAAAAAGAATAAATTTATATAAAGTACGTTATTGTTCCATTTTTATCATTACTCTTACTATAATTTCTGAATATTGAAAAATAACGCCCTAGACCGTTATTTACATTATAACACGTATTAAATAAAGGTTGTTATTGAAAAATAATAATAAAGGATGACATAAACACTTTTAACGAGGCATTGAGGGTAGAAGTCGAACTCGGTAGCGGAAGGATATATTGAAGAATTTGTGAAGAACAAAAACGGTATTGCTACTAAGATTCTTGAGCCTGAAACCTTCAATAATCGTTTACTACAAACCAGTTTCCCAGTCTTTGGAATATCCGAATATATTGAAATTAAATAGAATGTATCCCAAACGACCCCAAAACCAACGCATGTAACCCAACGCTACTTCGAAATATCGTTCAGTTTATACAGAAATGAGCTCCAAAGTTAGTTCAGGTGCTACTAGGTACTACAAGTGGATTTTTTGAAAACTGTACAGAGGCGAAGTACAGTCCAGATATAAAATGTTTAACGTCCACGAACATACTTGACATAGGATAGTAATTTTCAATATTTAAAAAATTATCCGGAAGTTTGTGTCATAACTATTAAAACTAATTTCTTTATCTCGCTCCATATGTATCAAATGTATCAAAACTTACATCCACACATGTTGTAAGCGGAGACCGAGACCAAATTATGACTCATTTAGAGGTTTTGTTTACACCGTTGCCATGGAAACCGCGCCTCTAGTCGCTGTGTTTGGCTGAAATCGGGTCCTGTTTGAACAGTGGTCTAATTCAGTTTTAAATAAAAATAATGAATTCAATTGAATATTTAATAAAAAATCGTCCGGTGACTTACAACAATAAAATTGTAGTGAAAAATTTAGTAGCAGCCACCCCCAATTTAATAATAAAAAAAGTGTTCATGGTAAAACGAGAGTTGTGTCCCCCCATTTCAAAAGGTCACGAGCCGATATTGCTTAAACTATTTTTTTACTAAGAAAACACTGACTTATACTCTCATTAAAAAAAGTCAATCAAGAAAAAAATATATCTGATGTGGTATTTCAAATATGAAATGGATAATAAAGAAATATATGTATATACTTAATAGGAAACTCGTATTGTCATAAATGTAATATATACAATTTAATTGTGATTTTAAACCAAATGAAAATTTTGCTTTTACTATAACTGAAAAAAAATCAAAATTTGAAAAGTTATGTACCTACTTGTCAAAATGAATGATGTGTGGTGATTTTTGAGTTTGAGTAGGAATGTATCAATTTTCAAATGTTCATGACTGGGATAGCACTGACAAAACGGCCAATTGGAGGGCACAAATTAATAATTAATTTTGTACTAATTAAAATTAAATTAAATTAATAGAAATGCATAGATGACTTCCATCGACAAAAAAAAATGTAAATTGTGCCAGCACACTGCCATTAAATATTTAGTCAAAACTAAAATTAAAGTTTAATTAAAATTGTTTTCCGCAAGTGCTAGAAAACGAAATTTAAGAATTAATCAAAGGACAAGATATTGTTTTATTAGGGATTTTTTTCTCGAAGGTAGTTGTTCCTAAAAGTGTAAGCAGAATGTCGAATACATTTTCCTTAATTCTTGCAACCGCCTATTATATAGGTACTTCTTGACTAATTCGAATAAATTATAATTAATTACGATCATTTGACGTTCGCTAAGTACATTATTTTTGTATACCTAGGTAATAATAAAATTAAAAAACCTGGGACCCTAATTTTTTGATTTAACTTTTTTTAATGAATTTTACTGTCAATTTTTCATGTGAGAAACGTGTACAGCGTTTCTATGCAAAGTACAATATTTAATACATATTTTGAAATTATTTTATCTCAGTTACCTAAAGTCGCCGCCTTATCTATCAAAAGTTGACGAGGATCTCTACCAAGGAAGTTGTTCCAATCTTGGTCTAAAAAGAATTAATAGGCTATAAAATTTTATTACTATACAAAAATAGTGTGCAAAAAATAAATGTTGCAGTATCGCCACATCGTTATCAAAAAGAACATATGTATGTATTTGCTTAGAGATTTTGCCTTATTTATATATCTGATTTTTACAATTATTGATGTTGGTATTTGTCACTATTCAACATACGCACTGTGAGAGCAATACTCACGTAAGTCAAAATTTGCCGAATTCTTAAATTTATCATTAATGCATAAAAAAGTTAATGTAGTTTTAGTATATGTAAGTATAAACGGTTTTTAATAGTTGCGTAATGCTCAAATTCATCAAAATGTTTGTATTGCATTTCCGAACATTACGTGTGCACTTAATGCAAGACTGCCGTATCTCAAAACTAAGTGAAGTTCACGTAAGCTATGAAGCTATGAGATTTCATTCGATGTTGATAATCTGATACTCCTACTAATTTAGGTACAAATTGAACACAACAAATGCACAATGTCTTCTGATATAGTTAAGAATTGACGGAAAACATGGAAATCAATTTTTCTTTAAATAGGAAAGGTAGGAAAGTTAATTAGAGCGAAATCAAATATTTAAAATTTGTCAAAAATTCCGATGGAATTTTGTAACTTCGTATAGAAAGGAAGTATATCAGGAAATAATAGTCAATCAATTCCCGAACATCATGACAACGGCGGCATCGGACTTAAATGAAAATGATTAAACAATATTTATGAAGGTCCTTTAATAGCAATACGTAAAAAAATACGATGGACTGAATCAATTATGTATAAAAAAAACGCATTAAATAAAATTATAACACATTTTATAACAATTTAGCCATGGTACACTGACCGGCAAAAAAACCGGCCACCCTGAAAAATTTCACAAAACGAAGCTTTAATAGTTATTTATGTATTAAGGGCATAATCAGGGAGATTGTGGCACGAGGGAATGTTTAAAGCCCGACGAAGGAGGGCTTTTAATTTCCTGAGTGCCACAATCGACAATTATGCACGTGGTACATACAACGTTTTATTCTATTTTAGTTTATAAACTATTTTTAACGAAATATTGAGTATTTTCGGCAAGACTGTGTGAATTGTGCCGATGCGAATTTTAATACATAGCTGGCTATTATTTTGATGTTGTTATGGATACCACGTTGATTATTTGATAATTCGTTTTTCAAAATGTAAATTAAAGAAGCGGAAAACGTTTATTCAAACGAAAGTTTAGAAGAATTTGAAGTCGGTCAGGTAATGATTTGATAAAATATTGTTTTTCCAACTTAAGAAAAACGTTGAATATCGAAGCGTGTTTGAATAATTAATTGATTAGAGTAAATGAACAATCAATTGTTGCTTAGCAATTTTTGACAGATTTGTGCTAAAAAGGCCAATTTAAGCCCGCATTTGGGTGCTTATAAATAAGATTATGGTTCTAAAATAGAATAAAATTTATTAATTTAACTAGTGATCGTTATTTTATTAAATAACCATTCACTATTGACATATAAGGTATAAATTAGCAAAAAAAAAGAAGCCAGTTAAACGCAGAATTAAATTTAATTTAACAAAATAACAGAAACAGAGCGACACTTTGAAAGACGTAAGAGTTAACGGAATTATTTTCGCGTGAAAACGTTTATTAATTGCCAAACTTATAATCAAATGATGAAAAACACTATTTACAACAACAGCCTCCTTTATTGTTTTTTTTTTAAGAAAATATCGTACTTGGTCTGTTTCTGTTATTTTGTTAAATTAAATTTAATTCTGCGTTTAATTGTCTTCTTTTTTGAACTAATTTGTACATCATATGTCAATAGTGAATGATTTTTTAATAAAATAACGATCACTAGTTAAATTAAGTTTTAAAGTGGTTTTGCGAAATTTTTCAGGGTGGCCGGTTTTTTTTTGCCGGTCAGTGTAGATGTTGAATGAATTAATTTGTTATATTTTTATATTTTTTTCATTACAATGTGTGGCTAGTTTGCTCTTGTCTTAAATTTATTAACACGCAAGCCACAATATTTTATATGGTGTAGCAGTGCAATAGTCACGTAAGTCAAAATTTCTTGTTTTCTATAACGAGTAGAAGGGTCTACTCTAAAGGAATAAAAACACGATTAATAATAGATTGACAATACGATTATAATGTATTTCGAAGCGTTTCGTATTTAAGATACAAATAATATATAAAAACTTGGGAATTTTAAATCATCATTACACAAAACACGTTGGTTTTGAGTTACGTGAGTATTGCTCTCACAGTGCGATATAAATTATGTATACAAACCTAGCAAGAATAAGATTTAAATTTTATATGATAAAACTTCACATTAACTGAGTCATTTATAAAGTAGTTACGATCCTTCTGTCCATGAGCAAACGATTCGTACAGAAAGTATGATTTTTTTTTATTTTTTATGGAGTTTGAGTTTCTTACGGTAGATTTCTTCTTTTCTTTGAAAGTACATATAATTTCAAACAAACTTGTTGAAGCGCCTGTGCATAGCAAAATTTAATACACAATCAGTAAACAAATGCCATCACAATCACGTTTATCTAATATCGTCTGTTCTTTCCTGATTTATTAACCAGACCTGAAATTGATCAAAAATTAATCCATTTAGGGTAGACTTTCACTTGAAACAAATTTACATTTTGTCCATATTTTAAAGATTCAACACCTGTCGATAATATATTAACATAATAAATATTCGTACTAACAGATTAATGTCGTCAACAGTTGACAAGTGCATCAAAAACGGTATTATATTGAACATACTGCCGCGATAGCAAAGAAAGATATTTGCAAGTTAAAAAGAGGTGAGATTTCTTTGTACTAAAGTAATCACATCTCTGTAACTGTTGTGTTGGCGAACTACGATTACAAATCTAAGTAACATAGTTTGCTTAATGTATCAACAAATCAAAATCAACTAAACTTTAAGCAGTTTAAATAGTTCCTACTACTTTAAAGTGATAAAATACAAAAATTACACCATGGTAGTAAATATAGAAAACGGAATAAAACAAAAATGAATAAGATTTTTTTAGATGAATAGAATGGGACACTTTTAATTCAGTATGTTTTCAGCAGTCAGCTTTATTAAACTTCATAGAAAAAAAAATGTACTGCGAACAACAACGTTAATACAAATCTGTTGGTTTAGTTTAGCAATTGTTCAGAATAAAAAATATTGCCGAGCCCATTTCGCTCAAATTCTTCTATGAATCAGTGCAAAACTGAAGGGGAAGGTTAAACGCGTTGGCGTCGGTGGTATTTTGCAAGTTGCAGTTGCAATCTCTGGTCGACTGCAACTGCTTACAATGACGCCACGTCAAATCATCATCAAGAGAACAACACAATGCCGATCCCTCTCGGACACTGTATCTACCCCACACTCCAACATGCGGATAATACGAAGCCATAATAGGGTTTGCTTGCCCATCCGTTAGGAAAATATTAATAAAAAAAATAATAACACTACAGTTCCATGTTTTTCATGGTTCAGTTCACGTAGTTGAGCTGCCGTCTTACAGATATCGTTTTACGCAATATCTGTCTCTAAAACTTTGATTTATATCTTCCAACATAATAATGTTGATCGAAAATTTAAACAGCGCGCAAAAATAATTCAGTCTACACTGATTTTCGAAGATTAATGCAAACGAAAGCGAAAATATGCAAGAGGTGTACGACCGCGCTTACTACAAAAGTACCTGCTATGTGGTTATGTAAATTCATATAATTATCATAATTTGTTGCCATTTAAGCAACTACAGCTGCAAGATTAAATCATTTTTGTTGACACGTTTTTTGTGTTAAATACCATAAAGTTAAGTCGAAGAAAGGGTCGAAATTACATATTTCAACATATGAGTTTTTCAAAAATATTGATGCTAGATTCGCACGCAGAGGCACTTATGGCTGTCATGAAAATACATCATGGGCAGGGTTTTGTGTTACTAAAAATTACACACATTAAACGAAGTCAAAATTAGTATTCACATAAAAATCGGTGTTTGTAAAGCCAAATTCCACATAACTGCGAAGTACAATCATTAAGAAATTGCTGAAAACATTCCACATACATTCTGGAAAAATACTTTTAGTAGTCTTTTAGTTACAGAAATTCTGGTAATCAAAATAATTAACTTTCGACTTTCTTACAACAATTTGCATGTTTTACACATAATGAATTCGTATGGAACCGTCGAATCTAGCTCTTAGCTATTGTGACAGATGTGCGCCATGATGTTATACAGACTTATAATGTAATTTATTGTGCCATAAAGAATTCCAAAGAGAGAAGGACTAAAAGACTGGCGTGGAGTCATTCCTCCGTCTTAAAACTTTTGTGTCGCCCTTAGCGTTATAGTTTTTCCCTTTTATTTTAAAATGGTAGTTGTGGGATACCGCGATATCGCAAAGAACATTTGTCTGGTCGACTACAAGCTTTGTGCATTCGAATATGAAAAGTAAACAGTGATATGCAGGCGAAGTACGATATCATATTTCAATTGAAGGGGATGCAACAGCAGCAGCAGCAGCGGCGGCGGTTGCACATACACATTTAGCAGGTACCTGCTGATGCAGTTTGGAAATTAAGGTCTCCACATTAATAACACTGGCCGCTTTATTAAGCACAAACACCATAAAAGCGGACCTATGAAAAAGGCATAAATGCGCCCCAATTGCAAATAGAAAATTACGAAGACGCATATGTGGACGCATCCAATCAAATATTTTCTCATATTTTACAATCGTTTATGACACAATAAATAAAAGGGATAACGCGTATAATGATGACATAGAATAGTGGCTGTAAAAACGGAACTGTAAAACCCAGATCCAATAATAATTAAATGCCATCGTTAAAACAAACGTCGGAGGATAATCTATAACTCTTCATAAATAAAAGACCGAAATTAAATAAAGAGAATGAAGCTGAGAGATGCGGGGCTTTAACAGTCCGCCCGAATCGGCTTAACATATCTCCACGACTCTTGACAGCTACAAGTTTCGTGTGTAGCTAAATGCCTGCCCTAACTCCACTAGAGCGGTACTTAATTAATTACTCGACCTTGCATGCAGCCATGAGGCTCCACAAAAAGAACTCGCTTAAATATTGCCAAAACCACGAGGAATGAAAGCGTTCACACAGAACTCAAAATTTGCTGGAAAATTAGGGTACAATATAACATCCGGCATTCAGGCAAGAGTCATCTTCAGATACAGTGGTCCTCCAGACATCAATCTCAAACAAAGACCTACGAACCTTGAAATTATAAGCCGCTCCGAATTGTAAAAATCCATTTAACATGTCGCGGTCTGCGACCTGAAAAATAATTAATTCTTCCATCAAGCAAGTCGTCTGTTTATCGGCATTAAAACCTGATTATTATTATTATGAATATTTTATGATTCATCTTGATTATTACATTATCGTGACATCGTATGTAAATTTTATTATCCGCCTACTTGAGATATTGAATAGGAATATTCCTAATGCTCAGGTCTCTAATTACGGGTTGTCACTGTTTGAGAAGCGGTGCTAGGTTTTTATTATTCGTATGTCTGTCCGTCTGTCGGTCACTTAATACGACTTAAGCTAAGATACTTCCAAGAAATGCAGCGTAAATAATATTAAACGCCCCTTTTGTATTAATCGTTAATGTCTACTTATCTGTAGGTGAGTCGGAAGAAATTACGCGGATTATCTGCCATGAAAGCGACAAAATCCGGATCACCCACACTTCTTCGGATATGCTTCACTTCACAACGAGATTAAATACTGTATTCAAACTGAAATATCCTTCATTTGTAAAAGGCACCGGTTGGGTTAATTAGTGAATATGCGTGATGAATATTCATAAAGTTCGACTATTAAGCAAACTTTTCGAGTATAGTCTTCTAAAGAAAACTGGGGATTAAATATTTTTTGTAAAAAAAGTTTTATCGAAATGGAGAGTGATTATCTATTATATAAAAGAATAACGAACAACCGCACAGATAAAACAAGTGTCAAGTTACCATTTTAATATGCAAAAGTTTAGAGTAGAGTCGATAAACATAACAACAAAAAATTTGGACCAAAGCTATAAAAATAGTGTAAAAGTGAAACGAGTAGGTAGATGAAAAACAGAAAGCTCAACATCACAACAAAAAACTGAAAATATGTTCCGTCTTAATTTAGTATTCTTTAGACAATTTCATACACAAACTAAAAATTAAATGTCATAACTGAAAATGTGTTCAACAACAACAATAAACTCTTGAAACTTTAAATGAAAATTCTTGTTGTCTAGATTTTTTCAAAACTATGCTTTCAGAGATTTTTTAAGTTTCGAAGTTTCACGGTGTCCCAAAAAATTAAATTATACACTAACAGTAATAGTTCAAGAAAAGACTAAGATTTATAGATTAGCTACTTTTGAAACCACCTTTTATAAAATTGGAAAATAAAAATATTGGTTACATCAAAACTATTAAGCTCTACCTGGAGAAAAACTCTGTTTTGGGGAAATTCATATCATAATTATGTTGATCGTAGCAGTTTTGACATTTAAATAAAAATATCTTATCACACGTACAATTTTGTTTTCATTTTTTTATTGCAGACCACCTTTAACCAATAAATTTTGAACTGCAAAATTGAGAGCATGGACTTTTTTGAGAATGGAATAAATAGCTAATCTTTAATAATTATTTTTTTCTGAGACAATATAAAAGCCTTCTTAAAATTTCTACCAAATGTTACTACATCAACGTCTAACAACACCAAATGCTGACGTACGCGTCATGAGCAACTAGGACAGATATTTATAAAATCACATGGTAAAAATTTAATTATATCACAAGATATGTGATATGCACTTTAAATAAAGTTTATAACATTTACTTAAATTCCAAAATATCATTTCATTTTTGGGTGGAATAAATACCTTAATTTTGATATACAGATACTACAAAATACTTACTGCAATGCATAATGGTGTTACTCCTTTGCCTCCTTTTAATTGTATTAATATACAAATCACCTTTATAATTAATACATATACCTATATCTTTCTAAAGTCATTCTTATGAATATCCTTTGCATCATCGTTGTACTGATACGTTCAAAATGAAGCAAAAAGATCATTATAGACACAATAACTGTGCTAAAGTTATGTACCTACCTACATACACATATGCATTAAAATTATATGCTTTCTTCAACTCTATGTAAGAAAAGAACAGATTTCAAGTACTCTTCCTCTAGAATGTATAAATTTAGGTTTATTTGGAAATACACACCACGGTTTAAAAAATATAGTACTTACTTAAGTTCTAAGTTTTAATTAAAATTAATGTTTTAATGTTTTTTTAATTAGATAGTTTACAAAATTGCTTATTGAAAATAATGAGCGTTAGAAAACCCTCTAGCTACTTGTTGGTCGTTTTTTTTTTCGCTGAAACACTGCATTTACATCGACACGATATGTCAACAAATGAGGTTATAACTAAATGAAGTGATGCAAGCTGAAATTACAATTAATTTCGTTTGTTAATGTGTTTACTTAATTAATAAATTTACAAGAAATGATGAAAATGCCTACCATCGTCTTACTAACATCTCTGCTTTTCAACACACAAGTGAACAAATCACGGAAATCCAAACGATAGATGTTAAGGTGATATGATTCTGTGCATATGTAGTGGTTCTCTAGAACTTGCGGTCTCAAAAAGAAATCGATTAAATAATAACCAGAGGGTTTTTTAATTCTCGTTATGTCCAAAAAGATCACTATTTAAACTTGTATCTACCCTTTAATGTGCAATTGTCAAAAAAATGGAATGGGATATCCTATGCGTTACACACCTATACCACTTCTAAAAAGCAATTTTTCCATAACTGAATTACATATAGTATAACGAACTGAATAATTAAAGTATTCCGGTGATATACCAGTGCTGTAGCAAGAAAATATGTACCTATTCATATTATTTAACTAATATACTTTTATAGTATGAGTTAGAATATTCATATATGTTCATATCATAAAAATGAAAATGTCAAAGATTTAATTATCACTTTTTTAAAACAAGTAAAATATCAAATAAAGTTATAAAATACAACCGAAACTGATGTAACAGAGGTGTAGGTGGAACATATGCTAATTTTTGTAATAAATGTGACAGAGTAAATTATTATATATTTTACTAGACAAAGAGACACGAGGTAAAACTGTAAACATATTTTATTTATTTTTCAACAATTTTATGCTCCAAACAAAAAAGTCAACATTAATGACAAACAATTTTATGAAATTTAGCAAATACTTACTTCTCGAACATTCACTTACTGCATTTAAAAATTTTCCAAAATAAATTGGTCTACAAATTTTAACTGCCAGCCTCTACCAGTATTAAACAGATTAAAAATTTGTAAATAGATAGGTATCACATACAAAAGTAAATGAAATAAATTTTGGCAAGTTAGATAATTTTATTTAAAATAAATAGTCCCTATTAATAATAATGCCGTGTTTTAGCTCCAGCTGCACACATTCTAAAATTTATAATGCCTATAAACCATTACCGAACGTTGGAGTTCTTTAAACTTCCATAAATTATAAACAAAAAGCACAACATTTAGTCCGCAATAATTACTTACAAGCAAAAAAGTATTTGTTTTGATTTCCACAGTTAATTCTAGGAATTACGAAAACCGCAAAGTAATAAATTATAAAAAGCGTTTTTCAAGACTGTCAAGAATATGCCGACAAGAAACAATTTGCAGCCCATCTGCAAACTAGAACCCGGTAAATAAATCACGAGGACTTGTCATTCATCTAAATGTCTTGCAAAATTATAGCGAAAGTAAATATTTATAAAGTTCATTCGTCCTACAGAAAACGCAACACTATTGTCGAGTTTCAACCAGTGAGCGATAATTAGTCGAATCATCATCATGTAAATGTGTTATCTAGTCTCACATGCTAGTTTTATTTGATTATAAATTTAATAACGAACAGCACCTGTCATGACCACCATAAAAAAACTACGCACAGCAAGCATTCAGAGTTCAACGCTTTCGAAAAATACAATCGCACCTTGTGATAGCGGCTGAAGTGACGATTGTGACATATTAGAGCTGAAATGGGCGGAAAGCTCGTGCCCGGAGCGCTTGCGATAGCACACCGGAGCCAAAGCTGCGCTATCGCAACGGGAAAACTTTCGTATATCACGTCTTATGGGGGCAAACAGGAGAGGAGACAAGTGTTATTACAGAAATAAAATAAACACTTTCTTAGCAAGTTTTTACGAGGCGAAGTCTCATTTAGAGAGCGGCAATTACACTTGATGATTCTGTGATTCACAACTTTTTATTGGTGCCTTCTATAATTAAACGTATTATTAGATTGCCCTCATCGACTATACTTTTATAAGCTTTGGCTTTTTATTGTCTCTCATAAAAGATGATAAATATAATTAAATTATTTTTCGATTTTATTAGTTTATTGGACGTGTAATATTGTGTTAATGGACTTTTCACGACTGAATTTATCACATTCTGCGTGGAAATAATCCCGGAGTCCGGTTTTTCGTCGAAATTGGAAGCCAGCTGCCATTATTTTATTGGGATGTGATATGGTAATTAACAAAGGCGAGCTTCGGCTCTTGCAAGAAGAGTTTTAAAGTGGCAATTCCGTGATAAAGTGCAATTAAACCATAGGGTAGTACCTCGTTGCGAGGCGATGCAATTTAGCATTCGTTTGAAAACGTATAAGTATATTAAATTGCAGTTTTATTTGTGATAGCATCTGTAACTGACACGGGAGCAATGAGGCAAGCACAACAGCCGGAAGTACATACTTACGTGCTGTTTTTGATAAGTCGTAAACCTACATGATTCTCGAATATTACACTACCTTATTTTTGCATTTCTTTGAATATGTTGTTTTATTCAGGACACGAATTGCATGCGAAAACTACAAAATCGAATAAGCACAAAGTGTATTTGAAAGCCAATAGCAGCGGCGTTGAAATTTTCATTGTGAACAGCAGTCAAAGTTCAGGTATGTCGGTTATTAAACCTTTTGTTGTACAAAATCGGTAATTAAGGTGTTGTTGCTGTGGAATTTGCATAAACGACAGACGCATTTTTGGGATATATTAATTACAATGTTGCGGACAATGGCCGATTTGCGGTATTCGATTGTAAACGTTTTGTTTTATATCAACACAATGTTCGCGGTCACCGTTTAACCGTTTAGATTCTGACGACTACCCTCCATTATTCTGCAGGTAGGTATATTTCATACTGATTCCTCTACCGTTTAACGGGCAAGGAAAAATTATACTTACGAAACGAAATGCGATTTAATCGATTATGCTAAAGTGATATCTGCTGTACGTGCATCATTTTTCTGCTTCGAAAGTTTCCACCTTCTACCGATTATTATATTTAAAATATACCTACCTAGTATTTCAATTAATTGTTTTGTATTTCCATCAGCAACAGTAATTAGTGCATCATATGTAAACCTTAAATTTATAGTCTAAATACAAATTCGAGTCGTACTTAAAAAAATTATAACCGTAACATTAAAACCACACAATTGTGTTGCGGAAGTAATAACAAAAAGTTTGATCATATGTATATTTAAAAAATCTATGTTCCGGCATATTTAAAGATGAGGATATTTTGTACAAAAGAAAATGGCAGAGTGTATTAACTAATTTATAAATGTGATTAAATTTGCAATTTTTTGTAAGTGTGTTGTGGCCAAGTGGGGGTTAATTTAATAATTACAATTTGGCACTTTTTTATCGATTTTATTGATAAAAGAATCCTCTTCTCATGATTTTTTTTCTCATAAAGAAT
Source organism: Zophobas morio (assembly GCF_036711695.1). Lineage (NCBI taxonomy): Eukaryota > Metazoa > Arthropoda > Insecta > Coleoptera > Tenebrionidae > Zophobas > Zophobas morio. The sequence goes on from NW_026972107.1 coordinate 23,209,163, forward strand.
CCACATCTGTATATAGGCTGTTTCATTTAAAAAAATACAACTTTGGTGTGTAGCCTTAAATGAAACGCCTTGTATATTTGAAAATAATAGTCCTAAATAAGTTCTGATAAACAAAGACCTTTCTCAACCTCAACAGTCCATGACAAATGCGTGATTTTGCATCACCAAATTGTTGGGACACCAATATGTATCGTCTGCTAAGCCCGCGGAAAAATATTGGTATATTATTTGTACTTGTAATTTTGTTGTCCATTATATGATTTGTAAAATTCATTGAGAAATATATTAAATAAAAGAAAAAATAATTGTTGAACAAGAATAAAAACAAAACAGAGGAGTTCATCCAATATAAAAACTGCTACATTCATAATTAATGTGTATTCTGTAAAATTAAATGGAAACTTGTTTTATGAAAATAAGAGTATAATAATAATGAGTATTAGGTTTCAATTTATGATAATTTTGTTCCATTTACCATGTAAACATAAGACAGCATGTTTAATAAACGCTAGATATAAATAAAGACAGTGTTACATAGCTTATACAATATGTTAAAGTGTATATTGCCCATACTTCAAATTCGCAGTTAATTAATACGTCAGAATAAAAAAAGTTACTTATATAAAGATATTTTCAAGAACACTGAAATGTTTATTATTACATATAAGCTTAATTTCCACCTCAATTGAAAATATACAGAAAATAGAAAGAGCCAGAATGAACCTATACACATGTTCTACCTTCATTATTAATAGTTCTAACCTCAATAAATAAATTTAAATACTAATATTTTTTTTAATTAAAACAGACCACACATTATCGAGGAACACAATTTTACGCAACGCTAATTTGTATTAGGAATAACATTTTTGTACAACGATTTTTAGTTTATAACTGATTAATAAAGACAACTTCATTTTACACATTTCTATTATATCCCACCCCCTACTGGTAATTTTTTGATAACAACTTTCGATCGCCTGAACCGTGAACCATTTGCTCTAATTCTGCAGGTAGATTTTTGTGATTGTGGCCTAAACGTTGTTTGTATTTTATTTGACTGACAATAAAAGCTCTGACAGCTGTAATGTGTACGTTATTAAGCGGGAGAATGTATATTTGAATAGACGTTCGGAGGGAACACTTATTTTACTGCTGTAATCAATAAATCACTAAAAGCTGTTACTGACCGTCGCTTTTGTTTCGAATGAAACACACAAGGGTCGACTGAAATGTTCTCTGAAACGTTCAAAATTAAATAATTTTCATGTCCTGACGTTGCTTTTGTCGATTTGCTAAAAGGTTTCAATCCAGTCCAATTTTCTGGCACGACACTCAAAATATCTTTTGGTGGAGACGGTTTCTGGCTTTTACTGATAGCGGGGGCCGGGGTATGAGAAAATAGGGTATGCAAATCATCGCCAGCAGGTAGGATATGTCACATAGTTGTACAAATTTTGGGATTATATTATTATACTAAATCTAAAACGTCATTTGTCAGATCTTGGTCAACAAAAATCAGTGTATACACAGGAAATAAAATCTTTATCAATACTATTACTCCTAAATCTATGTCATTTTTATATTAAAAAAATATATATTTTTAAATTTGACTTTTAATAAAATGTCCTTTGTGGTTGCTGCTTATAAACGGTTCACCATGGTTATCATAATGATGTCAGAAAAAATAAGATGGATACAATTTTTTATTTTCTTTATATTTGGAAAAGGTTGTTATTTTGCCCAAATGCAAAGTAATCATTATTTTTACAAAAACTTGAAGCAAACAATGTGCTTTGGTTTAAAATATATTTAAGAATCTCTACCGTCGCCTAATAAACGATTTCGACAATCCCATTTTTCGAAACGTAAACGTCTGAATGCTCCTTTAACAATTTACACCCTAATATATTTACGTTTAATGTGCAGTTGATACAATTTTTCGTATTAATTTATATCAAATTCACAGCAGTAGATAAATCATAACAAATTAATTTAGTCAACTAACATCGCACAAAATTTACTTTTTTGTCTTTTTTAAAAACTTATTTGCACTAGTACGGATAATACATCTTTTCCTTAATAAATAATGTATTCAATAGCATGTCCTTCCTACAAAACCTACATATTCAAATGCTTTTGATCCCAACATTTGTCAGTTCCTTTAATTTCGTGATTTTTTTGTACTTTCACCATCAAATTTCCGTTAATAATCAAAATTAAAACACATCATTTAAGAAAAAAAAGAAACAGATCGTTCAAATAATTTACCTACTACATTTTTACTGTCATCCTTGAATAACGCAGAAAATGTTTCAATAATAATCCACAAAAAATACAGTGTGTCCAGTTGAAGCAGAACCTGAACTAGTAAAGAAAACAGTTATTTTCTATTGAGCAAAATTTGACAAAACGCCTGGATATTTGAGTAAAAATCTTTTTGGTGTCGCGGATGTGTATATAGTATTCGTAAAGAAACAATATGGAACACATTGTCACAAATTCTCTTGTATTTCAAAATCAAACTTAAAAGTTTTTTATAGCATTATTGAGGCAGGCTACAGTTATGTTAAATTTTATTAACTGAATGAAACCAGTACTGTAAAAATGGAAATTAAAGAAAATATTGCTTTCAAAAAATTTTTAAAACTTTAAAATTTGACGCAGTTGGCAAAACATTTCAAATTTAGAGAAATTTTGGGGGAAATTTTTCAACATACTTATTACAATCCAACATTATTAGGCAAAAGCGACATAGTGGTTTTCAGATTTGTTTACAAAACATATACCAAAAATTAAGAAAACGTTTCAAACAATATTGATGATTTCACAAATTGTCAGTTTTTTTCTTAAAACCTATTTTTTGGGTTTTTAGTGTATCTAGTTTTTTTTACGTTTTTTTTTTAATATGCTTTTAAAAAACATCTTGGAATCTTTCTATAAGTGAAAATACAAATTCTTATTTTCTTTTGAAAATATTGTACGTCGTTTCACTACCATGGTGATGAAGTAATATATAAATGCAGAAAAAAGATCACAGCAAATATTCAGATGTGCACGACTAACAAGTTGATAGTGAGCATGTTTTAAAAGGATTCTTTAATGACTCTTGCATTTTTTACATTGAAATAAACAGTAAATATTAGTAAAAAAATGTTTACAGTATCCTAAGCAATACAAAAAAAAAAGGTTATTTCTTATAAATCACTACATATAAATCTGTAGTCCTTTTAATAGGGAAATATAACTTGATATAGGGGTTGTTTTGTCTTTTGGCCTTGTCTTTAAGCATAAAGATGTCATAAATTTTGTTTTATAACATCATCTTTAAACAAAATATTTTTATGGAAGTCGTAACGATTTATGCATTCCTTTTCGCAAGTATACGTACAGGTTAAATGCTAGATCAAGACCAACTCTAGGCACTTTGCTTACACGACGGCTACTGTACGGCTTATTTTTGTGCAGCATTAATTTGTTTTTATATGTAATGAATATATAGAAATAAGTTAGATGACCTAATAATCCAATTCTAAATTGTAGAACGGAAGTTGCACAATTTTATAACTGTTGAGAAATACACGGAATATATTCATGTCTTTTTTGGTTTGTCTAAACTGCTAACTGATGAAACACACAAACTGATAACTAAAGTCCAGAAAGCATGCGATTTGCATATCCATTAATATGACTACTAAATACTCTTGGATCTGTATGAATTAAGACAACTATAAGTAACCAAAGCTAATTTCGTTTTGATCCTCTCATTTTTACAATTTTGTATAAGTATATGTATTTATTTCCATATGGTAAGCTAGGAAATCATTGTAATTGACCGAAAAATGAGAAACATATTTTGTGTATATTTTGAGTACTTATATTATGTTCCCGTATTTTTGGTCAACAAAATGGTCCCCGAATGAACATCTGCCTTCGAGACAAAGATGTGTAGTTATATAATCCATCCTTCGGTACCGTAAAGCATATTAAATTAAAAAAAAGGTTAAGGTGTATCATCATCATGTAATATGTTCCTCCGAGTCTTGTATGACGGCATGATTGCTTTTCGCAGTTACTTTAGAGGAATGATTAGAGAACGATAATACGATAGGATAATTGAAGAGTAGTACTTACCACCCATGTGTCCGTTTTCGTACGGGTAATCACCGTTGTCGAGGCGTTGTTTCTTGAGCTGTTGATGTTGCAGATGGGAGGCGGCGAGGCTGAGCCCCACAGGCGCTCTCTTCGGCGGACGGCCGGGCCTGGAACTGCAAAATAGTAGAGAATTACTGTTGTTAAAACCTAGGTGTAATAAAACCAGCACTTCTCACAGTCTCTCATTCAACATTCTCTCCCAATTGGCTGAGTGTTGCGCAAATAGTCTTACGACCATCAGTCATAAATGCTGTACGTTTCGTATGTTTGCCGACAACTCCATCCATTAGGTGGCGTCCGCCACAAATATCAGATATCGCACGGTCAGTCGACAAATCGACCCCTCTTTGATTTATTGGCTTCATTTCCGGATATCTACTGTCATACTTTTTCTTCATCCTACAACTCAATTACTCGACCCACCTAACCCCGGATTATTTATCGCGGACACAATAAAACAACCGCGGACTCGGGTTATAACAGCGCAAGGACAACTCGCTGCTTCGTAAGCTCTAGAGGCAATTATTCTGGATGAGTTATTGGCATTCAGCACTTTGTTTTTGAAAAAAGAATCGGATAAGGCTTTCTTTGCTCTAGCGAACGGCTGTGCTGTTTTGAAGTGAACTTATTGCACCGAAGAAAACAATAAAGGTGTCAATGGCTTTAGAATTTTAATTCTAGAAAAGAAATTTTAAAAATTAGCCGCAGTTTGGACAGTAATAAAACACGTTTTTCTAGCATTTTGACGTCAGGGCGCTTTTTGTAAAGATTTCCCATCATAGAACTTTTCATAGGGAAAAACCACATCAACCTTTACGACTACACGTATTAGGATGTCACTACTTCTTAGAATTTGAAATGCAGCAAAAGCTTATGTATTCAAAGCTTTTATTATTATTTAAATGAGGAACTCTTTTGGGCACCTGTTCTAAAATAAAAGTTGTTTTGTATTAATGGTAATTCTTTAATTTTTGTTATTTATTTTCATTAATTTTAAATCACAATTTACCTTTATATTTATTCCTAGACTAGCTTTATCAACTTAAATTCTATTTCAAGTGAACTTTATTGACGTTGATTCTTATAAATTAGTCAATGTAAGGATTTAAAACACTGCACATAAATTTTAAATTATACAAAATTCAAGTATGTAGTTTTAATAAGTCGTTTCTGATATAATGGTCCCACATTTTTATCTTACCCTAAAGATTTCTATATATTTTTTTTTAACTGAAGGATGATAAAAATAGTTACTAGCATTTATTTATTCATTTATAAATGATTTCAAAAAATAAAAATTAATCATCAAAACACAAATCATCTTAGAGCATAGTTTTATTAAGTTTGTTTATCCAGTAACAAGTAATCAAGTATCGCCCATCAATCCATGACCTCGTTCCTTTTGAAGTCATTCCATAAACGACTAAAGTACTTGAGATTGAATTTCAAACAAATGTCAAATGTGCAATAAATCCTAAGTAATAATCATGAACAGATTTTCCATTTTTTTATTAAGATAACAAACGAAGCAGAAAAAATAGTGTATTACACTTGTTTAATAAGACATATTGTATCACTTGTTCCTTTGAAGCACTGCTCGCTTCACTCGTCGTGTCCTAAATAACTCATACTACAATAGAAAGTGTTTATTAAACTAGTACAATAATACACTATTTTAAAAATTGACACATAATTAAACCACTAATAGAAGGTCATCTCACAATACTAATTTGACGCAATAAGAGTTACTTGGCAAAATTTTGAAATGACATTTTTTTTTTCTAAGAATGAACATATAAATTTTGGGTAGCGTTTTATTATGTGTACAATAATTATAAACCACACCTAAAATTTCACAATAATCAATGCACTAATTTAGGAAATTATCTGTCTGATGAAATGGTTAATAAATAAGACGCCCATAAGTGTATGATCGACAGGCGGAAATAGCAGATCTACATTTTCATTTTCTAGAAGCTGTTAGAAACCAGTCCAGAAACACTCAAAATGATCCTTGTACAATGTATTTTTAGCTTGGGGAGTAAAAATGAAGATATTATAGGTTGATAAAAAAGTTTTTAACGAACCGTAATTTTATACACTTGATTTGTAGAAATTTTTGAATAACAATTCCAGGAATTTTCATAAATTATAATAAATATTATGGTTTCCATTTCTCGACCATTTCCTACTTGAAACTTCATTCATTAATCAAACATAACCATGTAACTGTTTCAAGTTTACTGTACCGGGTGTGCCATCATTCATGGCTTAAGAGAACGTGATCAGTTATTTCCAGTATATCAACTCAAAATTTTCGGAATTAACACTGTTAGTAGGGGTTTTAGTAATGTTTCGGAGTGATCAGTGTCAAATATTGATTGCATATCGTAGAGTCTGTTTGGACAGTGCAATAAAGAAATTGTGTTTTCTCATGAAGATTGATCGCGGTTCATCTATACGGGTTCACGAAACCAATAACTCTTCAAAAGGTAAATCTGTCAAAATATTTTAATTAAATACCTCCGTGTTAGAACACGAAACGACTGAGCATGCACGTTTGACCAAACTCGGTTAGGCTTGCGATTTGGGACTGAAGCTCGTTAACCGATCTTTTTTTGGCAGGTTAAGTGGTCAAGGAATGTTCTTTGATTTTGGGGCTGCAATACTATCAGAACAGTTGATCACTGCACGTCGAGGATTGCTATAGGAATAGGCGGGGTCTGTTATAATAATCTCTCTCACGAATCCTGAAATACGACGTAAAATTTGAGGGCATTTAACTTTTTGTACAAAAGCATAATAACCACTCCTTATTGCAAATGCAAACCGGCAAGCTGAGGGCTCGAAACGGTTAAATGCGATTGGCGAATGCAGTCAATCATCAAAACCTATAATTACTGTCGAGGTTTTCGTGGCGTTGACCGTTTTTTTCCTGCCATGTTGTGTGTCGTTATAAAATTTCGTATGTAATTGACAAATTCGTGTTCACGCATTATGAATACAGTTTAATGTTCGTGTTATGTTAGAATTGATTTGCGTGAGTGCGGCGTTTGACTGATTGAAATCGTGTGAATTATTGGTAAACTGATCCCAATTGCGTCGAAATAGCTCCCTGCGGCTAGTGATTAACTCGTACGCTGATTCGTAAAATGAGCATTCATACAATTAGCACTCAATTCTGTTTAAAAATTCAATCCGACTGATTTATGATCGCGCCGTTAGAAGTTCGGTCAATTTTGTATCGGGCTATAAATTTCATCTGGCGTGTGATATGCAAAGTCTCATTGGAAAGCTTGCGTAAAGTTGCAATTACGGCTCCCTCGCGAACACGCATGACTTGTACGTAATGTGTTCTTAAGATCAAAAACCTACAAAGAAGATTACAAAACGTATAAAAATCCAGAGTCGGTATCAGTTTTCTAATGTCTCGGCGGAGCAATTGTAATTTTGAAAGAAAAGAAGCGTTTAGTCAAACGAAATGGCTTTTTTCTTACTTAATCTCAGATTATGAATCTTTTACGTTCTCCCCAAGGAATACCTGGTTGATGGCTGTTTTCCAAGGGGATATATTGCCTTTCCGTGAGTTCCGTGTTTTAAAGCAACTTTAATATGCTCCCGAATTACGTAATCGAATCAGACCAATTTTATTGTTCTCTATGCCGTTTTGAGCTCGAACGCAATTTCAAGACTCGAAGGAATTAACCCCCTATCGATTTTTAATAACTCGAGGGGAGGACACCCGGCTACTCAGATGGGGATGAAACACTAGGCCAGTAGGTTCTCATCGATTACTTCCTCCACGTCGAAAAACCAGACGAGGAAATCTCCATCACACAACACCATTCACCGAGGGGAGATGAATGTAATGGTAGTAACATCAAATAGTAAACCACTGTATCTTTTTCTTCAATTTACTGAATTTTTGTCATAGTGTGTATTATTTCTCTCAACACGTGAATTCGCGGCGTTAGGTTTTTACGTAGTCTAAAATAATGTTTAGGTTAAGAAAAAGACAAAATTAAAGTTTGTTCAGTCAATTCACTTTTGATTTGGGAGCAACGTTTTTAAATTTTTTTTATTCAGTAGTTGTTTCAAGAAAATCTTAAGAATATTATATTTTAAAGAATCAACCAAGAGAGGCACGTGACAAATTTTCCATCACTTACAAAAAAAAGAAACTTAAACTGCAACAGTGTTGGTATGAAGGTAAATCAACCTGTCTGCTAAATTATTTTTTTATAATCACTCAGTTTTAAAGCCCTTGAAAAAGAAAAGTTTTCTTTTTGGTCGCGACGTTGTGTGTGTTTTTCTTAGGTGGATTCAACAAAAAGTATTAGAAACGACATAGAAGAGTGAATCAACACTCTGAAATTCAAAGGCGCTATTTGAAACCAATTTAACAAATTTTGCAAACACATTCCTGAATGGCAAGGTAATTAACTAATATTTTGTACATTTGAGCAAAGAATATTAAACAAGAATCCACAAGAAGCGACATCTGTGTCGGTACCTTTGATGTTTTGCTGGTCAATTTTGGCGACCTTCAGCCATTTTGTTGGTTTGCTTTGACGCGGGAATTTTGAAAGTTAGTTGTCATGAAAGGATGAGTGTTGACATAGTAATAGAAATAATTTGTCTGTAGACAAAACACATAGGTACATGAACATTTAATGAACATTTTTTATAAACGTTTATAGTTTGGTTCCTATTCCTTTCAAGGTTTTAAGAAACACGAAAAAACCAACCTAACCTCCAAAATCAACGAATGTTACAGTACAGTACAGGACTAAAATGTGTATGAAATATGTGACAACAAACGTCTGCGATGCACGCTTACAGGAAACAAAGACAGAAACAGTAAAATATAGGTTTATTAGACACATTTTGGTGACCCTGCTCAGCAGAAATCATTTTCTTCTAGTCCATGGAAGTGTCGCTTCTTCTTCATTCTTATTAATATTCTTTGGTTTGAGCTCTTAACATACGAAAAACCACACATTTATATTGTTATATACTTACTTATTTATTTTATAAAAAAAAAAACGTGTCAGTGTTTTCATCAATCTCTAGCACCTGGACTACATATGTTTTAACAATTCTTTTGGCCAGAAGATCCGATGTATTCGTCAATGATATTGATCGTCCCAATATTATTATCGTTAAAATGAGAATGTGCAAATTTTGAGGCAGCACTTGACAAATTATTTTTGCTATTATTATTATCTTATTATGACTATTAAAAAAAAATGGGACATTTTGTGCTATTGTGGAGACTTCTTTCGCATTAACGGCTTTGAAATTTTGAAAATTACGTTAGATCACATAAGCGATCTCCAAAAATCGTCCATTAGCTGGTGTTGAATGGTGAGAGCTGTCTTTCTCATCCCTTCATTGTAAATAGCACTGCGATTCGAAAAACAGGTTTGTGAAAATTTGAAGATTTGCTAACTGTCAATTATTTTTCTCAGATTTGATTTTTATTCTTCTGGATGTAAAGATCAGAGTCGAATTTAAGGGATTTTAAAACACATAGCTGCATGGAGTCCGAATATCCGGGAACCTCAGGATTTTAAATTAAAAAAAAAAAAATTAAATCAGTTGGAATACAATCTTATGCACTTCTACAAATTTAAATTCTAACAGAAATTTCATACACATAAGGCCTTCACTCGTCTTCTATTTATTGGTTATTTATGCTACCCAAATTATAAATATGTCTTCTGTGGTATAATAAAATATGTGTATGTTTTTTTATTGTAGTCTTTAAATGCAATGCCTACCTCAGTCTTTACAAAAAAATTCGGACGTGCTTTTGTACTCCGCTTTATGGACCTAACTATAATAAATTTTGTAATTCATTAAACTGCGTTGCACACGAGATTGCTATCTAGAAAGAATTCGAAAATATGCATCTAGAACGAAAAATTAAGTATCAGATACGAGTTCGAAAGTTTCAAACCGAAACGAACTTGAAATCTACAAGAACTCAAAGAAATTCCTAATATATTTTTATCTGGTGTTACACAAAAAAATACTTTAATTGTCGAACTAATAAAAAATTAAAACTTATTGTAGACACGTCCCAAAATATATTTTAAGAATTTTAACAATGACTTAAAAGACTAATTAATTACAGTAGCATGCCGCGACAAATCTACACAACGCAAAATTCAAAATAAAATATTTTACTGTTAAAACCCGCTTTGTTTTCCTGGTACAAATTGGCTGACTCGTACATTTAAGAGTCAGTCGCAACACAGCGCAATAAAAAGGGCAGTAAAACAGAATCAACGTGTAATATTTTGTGACCAATATAGGCAGCTGTTAAACAGTTTATTCTTTTATCAACGTACCAACAGCGTTGTTAACAGGAAGGTTAACAGTCAACTCAAGACGATACTGTGTAAACAATGTTTTCTTTTCATCTTTGTGATTTATGGCGGCATCCCGGTGGCGCCTAAAATCTAAACTATAACTCTCTATCGGTTAATTTTATTAGGTTTTATTACCTCGGAGTTCATTACGAGTAGGTGTTACAGTTATTTACAGGCGAAGAATTTCATTTTTATTACACTGACAGCGTCGAGACGCTACACGGCCAGAGTCAACATTCGTTTTATGCACTTTTAATTTGCCTCTCGCACCGTCCAAAAACAAATGAGAGAAATAATAAAGGACTAGATTTTCTCACCGTTAAATTAGAGTAACCGAATTCCTCCTTACATTCTTTACCAACATAGTTTAGTGAAATAAAATAATAAAATCAAATAGTATGACATTATCTAGCAAGAATTTCGACTGTGGCATATTTATTTCAGTCGTATGCTTTTATTTGAACAATTATTTCATTCTATTTATTTTGTGGATTGTACGTGATAATTTTGTTTGTATTTGACATATTCATAGTATTAATTTATTAACAGATCCACACAAAAACACCTAATAAAAATTACTTGCTTTAAATCTGTTGTTTTCTGTGAATAATACTAATTAGTAATTCTTAATTACCGGTGTTTCATAAAAAACCCTCTGGGAAATGTTAGTAATAAAGCAAATAATTATTGGGATGCAAATACTGAAATAATAATTAGTAATCAAATATACATATTTATTATATTTATTAATATTGTTAGACAAAAAATTAAAGTTAGATTCAAGGAAGCTTCAATTAATCAGGAAACAATATATCCATCCAATTTATTTGTTGATATATTTACGGAAGATACGCCGCTGTTGATAGGTTGAGAGGTCTATTCAAAGGAAGTTCAACTTTGTTCTGCAGTTAGAATAATAGTTTATGAAATAATTCTTCTTTAACAGTTTTATTTAAAGCAAATTCGCTGAATAAATTGTCTACTCATAGTTTGCCAGATGTAAGTCCTGTTCCTTACGTAATCTCAACAGTATGTTGCTTTCGAGGCATCCAAATTAATGTCCTTTGCATTCATCTAAATACAGACTAAATTTTGTTTAACAATGTCTAGACACCAAAAATATTCCTTAAATAGAAACTTTTTCGATATACATAAGTACATATATAAATAATAAAAAAAAAATACAGACAAAAGTAAGTAGAATAAGCAAATTAAAAAACAATAAGTAACAAATGAATGAAAGAAAAACAAAATAAAAGTAAAATTTTAATTGTAAATCCAATTGTATAAACATCGCGCTGCACAATTAACGATTTTTTCTTATTAATTTCTGAAATGTTGCTGATATTTTATTGCCTAAAATAAAAACTATCCAAGAATGATTGGAAAATGTATAGACATTTTTTTTTATTTCCTTGAAAAACTTGGCACTGATAATGATTAATTTGTCTTTATGTCCTCTAACTGTGCTGAGAAATCAGAACTGAATTAGGAGCAGTCAAACAAATTCACTTTTCTTTTTTAGAAAAAAAGGTGGCCCATGAGGGACTCGAACGCGCGACCTTATACAATTTTGAAATTTGTTTTGAGAAAATCTGGATGTTTACAGTAAAAAAATCAAAGCAGACTCATAAACCACAATTACAAGAGTATGCTGTTTTATAAAAATTTTAATAGTATGTATTTACTATGTAAAATTTGACGTCATCAGTTTTGGTTAACGTTTTACCATCAACACGATATTTCTAAAATACCTACAAAATTTGATAACAATCAATCCGATAGTCCAGATTATCTGATTAATAAACATGGCAGAGGAAAAACAACAGACAGAGACAGAAACGGTAGATCTATGTTTTCATATTTCAAGGGTCAGGAAACTTCGAAAAACATGAAAGTAGCCGTTGGCCGGGTTCAGCTCAACTAAAATACTGAAACTAAAAAATTATTCGTCCTTTATGAAAGCAAAATTGCAAATTTTGGTTACAATATTTAAAAAATTGATAATGTATCCTTATTAACAAAAATGTAAATGTTTATGGCATTGAATTTTTATTTTTGAGAATTTAAAAAATAAGCCGTCTGAATCTCAGCATTTTATCTCCCCAAGCAATCCCATTCCACCCCACCAGCTAATTCTCACATGCCACCAGGCACAGAACTCAGGAATGCCACTAAATTTAGGTAAAACTTTCAGTAAAAGCCCTTGATTGAAACGGACGCATTTACAAATTATTTAATTTTCCAGGCAAGAGAGCATATTTGTTTCCCAAGGCGGATTAAGTCGAGTGTAACTAACTCCAAAATAAGCGTTGTCTAAAACGAAATTTTCTCGATCTCGAACCTCTCGGCTCTTTACTCGAAAATGTCGATTTTTTTCTGTTTGTAATTATTTTCGAAACGTGCAACTTAGAAGGCGGGTTAACGAGATATCGCAGTGTGCGGCAGTAGTGAACATCGGGCCATGAATCACACAGGGATGGCCCCAGGGCCGTATTGTTTATCAGCTGTCCGGTAGCCGGCTCTCCCCGAGATCGCGGTTATTGAGGCCGTTTGTATCATTCTGACAACATAATAGAAAACCACACTGTGCTTAGATTAAGGCCATGCACTCTTCTGCGGACGTTTATGGCACGACTGGTACTTTATTGTGCTCAATCGATGGCTTTTTTCGTAAAGGTGGGCTGAGGTAAGGAAAATCGAACTGTCTGTCGGACCAGGAAGAAACTTAAATTTCCTGCAGGATAACAAACAAGTGCGGTCGTCTGGTATGGGGTAAGAAATAATAAATACGCACTTGATTAATATGAGTATTAAGAGTTGAATTCTAACACGAATATTTTAAGAGATTAAATGGTTAAAGAAAAATACATATTTTGTTATATTTACAGAAAAAATTAATGTAAATATATATAATATTTTTGTTGTCAAAATGTTATCACTGTGTTCCACATCTACCTTGCGAAGAATGAAAAATTAAATTTTATAATTCTTCGAAGAATCTGAATTTGTTCACCTGTAAACCATTTTTTTTTTTCGCGTTCATAACCTATCTATTAAAGCACCCAAATTGAGTGATTTAATAGAACAGGTGTAATTTATGTTTTCAAGGTTGGTAGTTATTACAAATGTCACTGTCAAATAACAATAACAAAATAAACGTTAAAACAAGGAATTTTTTTAATTAGAATAAAATTTTACCATGAAATATACATATCAATCGTAACTTTGAATGCCGCTCGGGCACTTAAATTAATGGCAGGTAATGACAATATTTTGCGGAAGAATACTTTCACCGCTAGTCATTTTACTGCTACGTGATTGATCTCACTGCACCTATGGAGCTTTGGAGCATCCGGACAAGTTTAGATTTAGATACTGCTAGGTCCACTTTAAGAAATTTCTGGAATTTTGGGGGGGTGTAAATTGCCTTCAGCTACACATTTTATTAACAATAATTTATTACTGTGATAATTTAAACTTCAAATGTTACAAACCGACGTTTGTCGTGCTACCACGACAAATTTTTTTTTGTTTTGAAAAAAGGTGCGAAGTAGAAAAAATAACGCTTGATATTTACTCAATCAAGTTCAGCCCAGCAGCTTTTTATTTTAAATATACTTAGTTCTATGTTCTAAAATATTGTTTTACGTGTTTTCTTTAATGCAAACATGTTTTTTGGATTTTAAATTAATTTACAAAAAATTATTTGCTAACGATTATCCAAATGTTTCTAAACATGATTTTTTTTCTATGTAAACTTAAATAACGTACGATTGAAACATTTGAATTAAATATAAGTAATTTCATTAAAATAAACACCATGTTAGCCTGACAAAATGATCCTTAACTGAAAACCAGTGTTTTAACTTAAAAATCTCTACTGCTAACGGGAGTATCCTGATCAAACATTATTTTTATTATTATTTAATCTAAAGTTGTTTAGAAAGAATGTATCTTGCCTCTAAATCGAAATCACTAAAACAAGTTAACATGAAAATAAATGTGGATAATTAAACTGCAGGTGAAGAAATATAATATGTTTCAAGCGAGAGTTTTTTTTATTAAACTTCTGTGGTGACATCATCAGTATTTTACTAGGAATAAGTAGAACAATTTGAATAGATACTGCACAACATAATGTCTTTGGAAATTCAGTAAGATGAGCGATTTTTGATATAATCAATAAAATGCATGACTCCAATAGTTTTTTAGAGACATGTGTATAAGTAATTTTAAAAATTGCGTAGGGATGCATTTAGAAATTGCATGTACAGAAACATGGTATTCTGAATATTTCAAAAAAGATTAACTTCACAAAATTTTGAGGTGACATCAAGTTTTTGCAAGGGCTGAACAGATAAATTCTGACTGAGGATTCACCATGTTTATAATAAGCTTAAAGCATGTGCAAAATTTCAGAGTAATCGGTTTTGTAGCTTCTAGGAAAAACTTTAAATATTGTTGCCCAATTTTCATTTTTTTCCAAAAATCAACAACACAAAGAAAAAAATCAAAGTGAACTATACGTACTCGTATATAGAAGCAGATTATTTTACACATTTTAGACTGAATTTGTTTAGTAAAATTTTTAGATGTCATCACAATTTTGTTGTAACTATACAAACAATTTTAGTTATACCTTTATAACACATCTAAAATTTCACACAATATCCGCTTTCAGAGATTACTTGTTTCATAGAATCACCAACAGACGGTGGACAGGCAGATAGAAACGAGAAACCTACTCTTTCATATTCGACAAACTATGAAACGTCTAGGAAATATGGCATCCGTTCAAATGGAATCTCTTACAGTATTGTAAACTGCATAACACTTCTTAGGTCAGGAAATAAATAAATATCAAATCATTACGCAGTCTGATTGCTTTTCGATATGATCTCAATGAAAATTAATCATACGTTTTTAAAGTATGTATGTAATAAATTTAGTAAAAGAAAAATATAAATTCCTTAAAAAATTATGGGACAAGAAGCTTTTAAGTCATTTCCAAGGTGTTACGAACTGTATTATAAGTAAACTTGCCGTTAGATTTAACTGTATACATGTTTTTTTTTTGACCTTAATGTGATGCAAATATTTATACATAACTAATTTCTTTATAAATAATTGACATTATCTAAAATTTTATATGTGTACTCGCTTATGAGAGGGTCTGTTTTATGTATAAATATATCAATAGCTTACTCTGTACAGTGTATATCTTTCGAAAACACAAATAATTTAAAACTGTTATGTTCTGGCATTTCCTAAATGTATGAATTTCAATTCCCCCGAAAAGACTGTTTATTAAAATAAAAGAAGTAATATGGTAAATATTTTCTAATATAACATAGTGGTCAGTTATACAAAGGTTTGACTGTATTACCAAATCTTCTTTTCTTCTACCTCTCTAGTTCAGTTTGCGTGTCATATTTTTCGCATTTGTTTTTTTAATTACAAGGAGGCAAATAATAATAAAATATAACTTTTAAAATGTGTGTAAATTAGTTAATTTGTTGAGGTTCGCGTACGATTTCTGGCTTGAGTGCATGTAAGCGCGGCATTTGTTTTGTACCGGATCTTCTCTATTACATTGCGCAGAGGAAGTACAAGTTGTTTACGTTTCTAGACAATTATACGCACAAATATTTATATTCCAATTATGAAGGAGCAAGCGGAAGAATGCACTAAATTTTTTAACTATTCATTTTTGTAACAGATATGTTACTAAGCTTACTTAAATATTTCTAAAATAAACATCTCGGTTATTTAAGTAAATCTGGCATAGTTATGAACTTCTTAAAATTATTTCTGTTTATTTTAAGTTGCTGTTTTATGTAAACTACTCATTTTATGCTATTCGCAACATTATAAACGATGCAGTTATTAATAATATTTACTGGAAACTGTTTTAAAATAACAGTCGGACCGCGTCACATAATTAAACGACAAAAAATATAATCGTTCCAGAAACTATTAGATGAGATTTGTCGTTCGTTTGTGCGTTATTCTGAGATTTAAGGGTTACGACCCTTACGAAAATAGTAGAATATAATCTCGTATATAAAGGATAACAGATGTATTGCGGACCATAAACCACCCTCCAGAGGAGCTTACAGTAACAGAAACTATAACCCTTACGACTCCTAAACAAACAGTTCACTCTATGTAATCTAATATGCTACAGATATGGCAAAAATCAAAAACGACAAAGGAAACATAATCCGGCATTGTTCGCATTTTTAGCCCAGCGGTGCATTCACCCAAAATAAACACAGAAATGATAAATGATAATTAACCGAATAAAATAAACGCAGACGAACCGAATTTGAATAATAACAACATAAAGCTGATTTATAATAAATATCGGGCGTAATCCCTCTTTTTTAATTAAAATTAGTGGTAGACTAATTAGTTTCTTCCACGATAATTATCAAGATTCTCACTTAACGTGTGTTAACAAATTATCCGGCGTTTTATAGTTTTGTTGCGTTAATTATTATTTAAATTTCGGTGTGGGCGTAGGACCCGATGAAAAATTGGATGCTATCAACGGAGCGAATCCCGATCTGGCGTACAACTAGACATAATCTTTTGGGGATAAAAATACAAAGTCATGAAACACAATGAAGTAAGCCGAACACGTGACCCTTTCAATTTTGGGGTGGGCTGAATTGATGTATCAATTCCGTATTTTTTTCATATGTATCATTTAACAGCGCTCTTATGGGAAACTGGCAAAAATGCGCACACGATAAGATAACGCTGATATACGAGCTCGACTAAGTGCGGTTTTAAAAGCTCCCAAATCTTGAAATTTCTCGGTCAGCTTGACGAAGCGGCGGTTGAAACAACGTTTTTTATTAATATCCGGCTCCGAGGCAATATTATTTCGTTTTTAATATCGGTAATCTCGACAGAAATGCACCTCACGTCAGACTTTAATATTCGAAATATAGCTCAAAAAGGTATCGTACCGTTTAATTTGCATAGTTAGAAAAAAGTTGTAGCATCAAGTTTTAATTTAGTTTTCGGCAATCTTCCCCTCAATCTAAACGTAATATTTTTTTACAACCCCGGACTCCGATGCACCATCTGCTCAAAATATGTGTTTTAGATAAATGTTTTTTCGCCGCAGGATTTTTGGTTATTAAAACGTCCAGGTGTAAACTGCTTGCTTTGTAACAGAATGACAAGTTATGATGGATCTGTACGGATTTCGCAACACGCTGCTGGATTACGCACTTATGATGCTAATGCAGCTATGTTGTTTAAACAAGTTAATTGTTACTTTTAACACCCCTGGATCCGATCTTAAAACCGGCATGGAAGTGCATAGATTAAGGCGCTTTCGATGATTGATTGGCGTTTCGACTCATACGTCTTCGTCAGACTCTCAATAAAAGGGCTATACTTGATCAATTAAAAAAGTCTAGTCGGGAAGAAAAATAACGTCTTACACAATACGTATTCCCCACTTTAAGCGAAATGCAAACCGATCTACAAGTCTCTACGGAGTGATGCATAAAACTTGCGTCACAAAACATTTAGGGTTTTTTTTGCGACAACACAAGGACGAACAGTAAATAAGAGTCTTGTTACAGGATTTACACCTTGTCGTTAAACAATTACTTACGTCGCACATGCAGCTATCAAAATAAATTTCTTTGCTTAGAACCTTCACTCACGACTAAATTATCTTTTAGATATCAAATTCGATAAAAGCCAGTAATGAACACACACTTTAAGAATCTATTAAGAGTTAACAATAGACGGTGCACTAAGTAAAGCGATATCACTTTTTTGACAGCACTATCATCTACAAAGCTTTTAGTTACAATCAAATGCTATAAAAATATTTACTAGCACCATAAGCGTTTAAAGGCCAACCAACTTCTGAAAGCAAAATTAAGTCGAAAGGTTACTCACGATTTGAACGTATTTATTGAAAAAATCTAATGTTGGCACTTACCCGTGTTAAAAATTTGTACTGTTGTCTAAATAAGTGCATGGATTTTTACTTCTACGTTAAAAATAAAAACCCGAGAGTGCAGAAATGTGTTCATCACATCTGAATTCCTAACTTAGACATATTTGAATGAATTCATTTATAAACTAAGAACTTATCAACAAGTGCTGCCATCGTGTAAATCAAACCAGAACTTGGTGCATCTCTTTCGTTAATAAAAATTTAATTTATCTTTATAAAATCGATTTCAGTTCTTAAATGAAAGTTTCCGTTGTTTTATACAATGTTTTTACAACCATTTCATCCAATTTATTATGACTTTTATTCTAAAATGATAATTTGTTGCATAATCAACAATATGAAGTCTTAACTTGACAAACAATTTCACGACAGAGAAAAATTTATGTTTGTACACGTAATTCAAATAATGTCTGGTTACAATCATCAGTTTTGTTATTTTTTACGCAACATTTTTTGTCTATTTTTAATTTGTTGTTGATTTTTAGACAAAAAGTGGCAATAGGGTTGTTTTTAAAGTCTGCTTTACAATATTTTGTAGATAAATAAAGGTATGCCCTCTGTTGTAGTATCAACTAAATCAAATTTTAATATACCGGGTGTTATAAAAAATCTATAACTTTACATTTTCAAATATTAATATTTCAGCTGTTTCAAATGGAACATCCTGTATTTTATTACCATATGTTACTCTATTTTTTGTCCTCATTCTTGTAATATGTCGATTTGTTTCTTCAAAAAGTAAGAAATCGCAGTAAGTATCAACTTTAAATATATAAACTACTCGGCAAAAACAAAAGACCAGAAAAGTAGACAAAGATGCAGTTTTAAAAAAATACAGGGTGTGTATTTGGAAAAAATGCAATATCGATTTTTTAAAATTGTAATAAATAACACATTTTTATAACCACTCTGTATATTAAAATTTTATCTCATTTATACCACAACCCTACAGTGATTTTCCATTGCTAACATTTCAAAAAAATGGAATAACGTGACAACGTCCCATCGGAATTTCAAAAATAAACTGTAGTTGTAAAACCTAAGAAAATTCAAGCGAAATATATAAAGATATATAGGGTGTTTCTTTAAAAAAAACTAAGCTGTGTGTTATGCCTAGAAAACAAAACACTCTGTATGGTCGAAAACAAATTTAATGTATGTTACTCAAAAAGTCGTACAGCTTTAGTCTCTTAACTGTTTTTCTATTTCTAATAATATTCAAATTATGAAAATTTTTTAAGTTTTCATCGCCATTTACAAAATAATTATGGAGTACTTGTCAAAATAGACCGATTTTGGCAAATTACCTATTTTCTAAGAAAAGACAGGGTGGGTGGGCGGGGCTAGTACTTGCTAAGATAAAACTGATATTGGCAAATGGCATAACCTCGAAAAAAACAAAGGGTGGGCGGGCGGGGCCAATACTTGCCAAGATAAGACTGACTTTGCCAAATGATATACCTTCTACCCTTCATTTTCTTAGAGGTTATGTCATTTGGCAAAATCAGTCTTATCTTAGCAGGAACTAGACCTCTAAGAAAATATAGGGCGGGTGGGCGCGGCTAGTGCTGACCAAGATAAGGTTGATATTGCCAAATAACATACCCTCTAAAAAATAAACGGTGGATGGGTGGGGCTAATACTCGCCAAAATAAGACTGATTTTGGCAAATGACGTACTCAAAATATAGCGCGGGTGAGCGGAGCTAGTACTTGGCCAAGATAGAACTGACATTGTTAAATGGCATCCCCTCGAAGAAAATAAAGGGCGGGGTCAATACTTGCCAAATTAAGACTGATTTTGCCAGATGATATCCCTATACCCTTCATTTCTTAGAGGGTGTGTCATTTGGCAAAATCAGTCGTATCTTAGAAAGTACCAGCGTCGTCCACTCGCCCTTCATTTTCTTAAAGAGTAGGTCATTTTCCAATACCAGTCTTATCTTAGCCGGTACTAGCCCCGCCCACCCACCCTCTCTTCTTTTAAAGGATATGTGATTTGCCAAAATCAGTCTTATCTTGGCAGGTACTAGCTCCGATGAGGTAAATTTTAAATTTTTTGCTATTTTATGATTTAGAAAAGACAAATTATGTCGTTGTTGGATTAAAAGTCATAATAAATAATAATTATGAGTCTGTCTATTAATAAATGTGATTGAATCTTTTGAATTACACTTCAGTAATTTATTCTTAGACAACTCCAATTAAAATGTTGTTTGATTAATGAATTTCATTGTCACGATACACGTAATAACGTTTTTAATAGCTGATGCCCACCATTTAAAGTAAAATGTATTTTTTGAAATGACACCTGCAACCATTTTGAAATTTTTTACTTCTGGAGCGTAAGCTAAGGAAGTATAGTAATCGAATCAATCGGAAGAATGGCCAGTTTTATGTTTTCTCGAAGTTTCATGACCCCTACTGTACGAAAAAAGTAGTCTCCCGTTTGTCTGCCTGCTTGTCTGTCTGTCTGTATCCATTTTTATTAGACACGTAATCGCCGAAACTGCTGGGTCGATTGTTGTCAAATTTTAAACACTAACCAAAATTTTGCTAGTTATCCCTACCAACAATTTTAAGACGTCGTCTCAATGAAATGTGTTTTAAAATGACTTGAATGTTATACAAACGAATCTGCTTTCAGTTTTTTCGCTAAACGTTCAAATTTTCGCAAAAACATTTGCAAGGTATACTACCTAACGTTGTATTACCAACACGGGATACACCGTAGGGGATCTCTAGAGAAACGGCAACCTGCGGTTGTGGGTTTAATGCCGAACTTGGTCCTTTCTTTTTTTTTCTTGCACTGGTAATGCGCTGTGACTAGTTTTCTTTTGTACTATGACTAGTATTATCCATGTTGATGACGTTATCATAAATTTTTTGTTGGTATTTTCTCAAAAATGTGAGAATACGCACGTCTTTATACAATAATGATAAAATAAGAATTATAATATTCAGAACATCTTGTTCGATTGTGTTTTAATTAATGATTTTAGTCCTCTGTTTTGAGAAGACAAACTAGTTCAAATCAAACTAATTGCTACGTGACATTCTTTCGATGTATGTAAATACAAACTTCAGCTTCAGATTGCTATTACCTAGTGCTGAAGGACCAGGAGTGTTATTTATGCCTCTGGTTTTTACCTTACAGAGGCTATCACAAAACGAAAAAAAAACGAAAAACTTAAAATCAAATTTTTATATTATAATTTTATAATATAACCTAATAACCTGCACTTATGGTAAGAATGAAAGGACACCTTCAATTTTTTACACTTCCGGTTTATCTGGAAATCCAAAAATGAAAGTATGTAAAAACTAATTTGGATACATTTTTTAATAAACCAAAATGTTTGTAAAATTAAAAAAAAAATCGCTTTTGAAAGAACGAATACCATTGACTATTTCGGGACTTTTTGCGCCTCTGTATAATTTAAACACAATAACATCTGTTTTTATTAGGATCCCGCCTACGCATGTGACAAATAAGTTCCTGTATATCTTTCCGTGAGCAAATACGACCGTGCGTACGGCGTAATCTTGGGATAAGTCTCCGCTAATCTTGAACCGAACCGTGCAAATAGGATCCACCAGCTGATATATCGATTATAACAGGATTTAGTCGGTATATAATTTTAAATTGGATGCAAAGTCGTTCCTTGGTTTTGTTTGTTAATCTCGACAAAGACAGGTGCTTTTGGTAGAGACAGGAACACTACAGAGTAAAGTGGCAAGGCGCTATCATCCCCATAAAACGGCGTGTATTTCTAGAATCTCTAATCGTTTCGATGTCTGTTTACTGTATTCGTCACATGGCACCCCAATAACGATAAGACATTTTAAAACATCACTTGAAACGGGTGGAATAATGGCGCCCCTAAAAACACACGTGTTTGGATGGTGCTAGTCTAGTCGGCTACCGATTGACTGGCCTTATCAAGCCATTTAAAATTAGTCCAGACTTGTAGAAAAGTCACTGAATCGCGTGTTTCGTGTTAATAGCACATTAGTTCGCGAACTGAGTCAACATGGAAAATGTGGTTTATATAACATTGGGTCTGTTTGAATTCTTATGAGTCGTATTTATGAAAGGAGTATTTAATAACAGGATCGTCTTGAGTTTATTTATGTTAATTTGAATGAAAACAGAATTATACTTTAATATTCGCGAAAAAACTAAATCAATCTTTTTGCAAGTCTACGATTAAGTAAAACAGAAGGCGAAAATATCGCGGCTTTATGAAAATATTAATTCAAAATAAACTCTCGAACCATATGACACAAAAACAAGCATTTCGAGTCGCTCTGCTTATTTCTATAGAAATGAACATTGCGACGAGTGACTTGTAACAGAACTGAATGTTTGTGTTAAGGAAATATTAAAATTATAAATCATAAATTGTTACATCACATGGCGTGTGAATATTTCAACTATTCCAATTTTACAACACATGCTTTTTCTCGGAAAGGTAAATAAATAAACAGCGACCGACGTAAAACTCTTCAGAGTATTTCCATTTACCGCAAAACTACACATCTGTCCCCTGGTTTCAGCGCATTTTTCCGTTTTAATCCGGCTTTTATTCAAATTACACGGCTCTTTGTGCCGTCATTCCAAGAACAATAAACGAATTTTGTACGGTATAATAAGAGTGCAAATGGATTGAATGAAAAGTAAACCGCGTTTTAATTAATTAATTGATTTTTTAAGGTTTCCTTTTAACGAGTACAAAAACGCATTTCTCCAGCTACAGAAGATACACAAACAAAAATTA
This sequence comes from Zophobas morio, assembly GCF_036711695.1. Taxonomy (NCBI): domain Eukaryota; kingdom Metazoa; phylum Arthropoda; class Insecta; order Coleoptera; family Tenebrionidae; genus Zophobas; species Zophobas morio. The sequence continues at coordinate 23,232,468 of NW_026972107.1, forward strand.
ACGAACTCACAAAAAAGGGAAAACATTTTAACGAATAAATGTGTACACTGTTGCTGTTATTTTACACAAAATACGTTTCAGGCGAAATGAAAGACTAATATTTTTTGTAGCAATATTTTTATAGCACCACGTGCTGCTGCTTAGACAAGACACACGACGAGGTGCCTTTACACAAATATGCTAACGCCCTTCGAAAACGTTCGACGATGGTGCTGCCACGCTACGACGAGCTTTTCGCTCCAAAGTATATTATATGTGCATATCATATACGCCAGGAAAATGAAGACATGCATGCACTCTGATGTTTATTATTTTACGACAATCATAACACGTGTTGGTGCACTTGCTACTTCACAGATCTAATAAGGATTCTTCCTCCGGGCCATAATAAAACGATAGCGGCGATTATTACATCTTAAGAACCGCATACGCCATCTTTCCAAAAACAAGCTAATAAGATAAATATAGCAAGAAAGTTAGATTGCTTGTTTAGAAATGTGATGGAAGTTTGTTGTTGTCTTTTAAAAGATACAAGGCAACAAGAATTTTAACATCTGATTATGAAGTTACAATGTTGTCATATTTTCCAGAATGTGTGGGTATGAAGGGAAAACTATACAAGTAGTTCAGGTTTGCAGAGAATTAAATTTGCAAACAATGTGTAGGTACTATTAAAACGCACAATATCGATAGAGGTAGTAAAAGTGTCATACTTTGTTCCACAAAAAAGAATCAGTACATGTTACAGGATTGACGTTTAATATTTGCTGAAATGACATTACAAAATTTCTATGAACATTCGAATTGAATTGTATTTTTCAACAATAACTGAGAAACTGTAAAGTGTTAACAGAGTAAAAATGCTTCGAATAATACTGGCAACACATTTTCAGACATTTTTATTCAATTTTGTTATCCTATGTTTAATATCCGTAAAAAATAACAAAAAAAGTTGTTTGGCTTGAAAAATAAGTGATGTTCATTTCCCCCAAAAAAAACTGCAAACGTTTATGTTCCAAATTAGACTTTTTATTAATTCTTTACTACCTACATAATTTGTTTCCCATACAGGTAGTTATTTTTTAAGTCTTGATAAATCACATACAGGTCCTTATACCTGACTTCTTGTCTAAACCTAATATAGATTAATGTACCTAAAGGTAATCTTATTTTAATCAAAAAAAGTGTTTGCAAATGTTCTACAACAGGAAATATTTTGGTGCATTCTCACATATATAATAAAATGAAAATTTAGTGGCAATGAAAATTTAATGTAAACGTTAGTTTAAAATTTTCAGCTATAATTTTGGAACAAAATGTTTTTTATATACACTTATTTTTTGTGTTCCTTAAATACTCTTTTCTGATATTTATGTAGGTACTTATGACTCAGCTGGACACTTGTTTTTCATTGTAAAAAAATATTCTTAAACCTTTTATAAAGATATTTCGGTAGTCATCTTTTAAAAGATCCATATTACCTTAACATAGCTTTAGATCTAATTTCTAAGGAGCGGTTTAATTAAGAATTAACTACATATAATTTAAAAATTCCAATTTAATCAGGCAATAAATGTGATGAAATTCTACCATTTGGAAGCTCACATTGGCGAGTTAATTGCAACTAAATATTTAATTCGAATTCAAATAATGTTTAATTCACTTTTTGTAAACCCAGCATTACTGTAACAGTTTTGTTGGAAAGTTTGGGGTTGATGTGAATTTCAAATTACTAAATTTTTAAATTAAATCTCCTATGTACATTTAAAACTACGTGTTATCTCACCGACTGCGCCAAAAAATGGAACAGAAAGTACAAGCGAAATAAATAATAAATGATAAATATTTTGCTAACGGAAAGCCATATTTGTTTTCGTGGTGTTTTCTGCTTTGTTATTTAGATCAACGGTGTGAACTCGCAAGGAAAAATGAATTTATTTTTACCTTCTTATTGCTTAATTATGAAGATTTTCTTAGATCCGCCAGAAATCACTGTTTGTGTATAAGAACGCAGCAAAACAAAGACGGATTATGGAAAAGGTAAATAATTACACAAAAGTAATTTGAGTTTGTTTCGCGTTTCCCTTGTACCGATCAGTATTTTCAGTGTTGATCTTCAAAGGAAACATCGAAGTCTGCATCACAAGTATTCGTTTTCTTGTAACTGTTTAATTAAATGTAACTTCAATGAAGCAAGTACGAAGTTTGCTCAAGAATTAGGGTGGTTTGTATTCGCCGTTCACAAAGCAATAAATCCAAACAATTATTTATTTCCGGCGAATTCACCCGATTACACAAACGATTTCGGTTCGAACATCTCTTTGTGTAACTCCTGTATAATTAAAATCGGGTCTCTCGTTTCCTCATTGAGGATGATCTTCAACACTCCCTAAGCCGGATTTAACCCGAACAAACACTCGTCTTCGGCTACACAGCTGACCGACTGCACGATTTCAACCGTGCAAATCTAACACAAATGCCTTGTCGGATAGACACAATCAAAGAAATGAGGCAGTAAATTAGGCGGAGACAATCAACAAATCGTCTCTTCGCGTTTTTGGGGTGTAAAGAAATTCCGCGTAATGGAATTAGGCCTAAAAGTTCCATTTCGTCGTCAAAGGTACATTAATAATCGAGATCGAAAGTAGAGAGAACACAAGACAAAGTGATTCAAATAAAATTTCACACAAATTTAAATTGCGGTTAACAAGTTTTTAGAAATTAAGAAGCTATTTCGTGGCGGAACAAGAATAATAAGCTGGAATTGCGCCGGTATAACTCGTCGCCTGAAATGTACAACTTCAAAGGCAAGTGCTTGCCTAATTTGTTTCAATTAAGAAAATAGAGTTACCTTTAAACATCTTCCAACTTACTCAATGTTTCTAAATGCAAAGGGCTCGATTTTACCCCTTTTATCTCTGTTTAAGATCCACATTTTCATTACGTGCACGCATATAAAATTACCCTAACGCGAACACGACGACAAACAAAGGAAAAAACGCCCATCTTCCAGCTAAAGCATATTGGCCAAAAGCACAACGCGAATTCTTGAGCAGTTCCTAAGTGAATTAGGAGCAAAGTGCCCACCTGGGACCCGAATAGCCGTGTTGATAGTTTATTGAATATGCATATTATGTAGCGGAAGCACAATTAAATTTATTAGAGATAGCCACACGCCTCATAAAATTACAGTGAGAATTACGCAGAACAGTTCTACTTTTATAATGAAGGAGCCGCTTTATTAAATTCTGAAATGAAAACAGCTTCAACGTATGTAGAAACCTAATTAGTCGAGTGTGGAAAGTGCCACTTGATTCTTACTATAATATCAGAAGGAACAAGCAGTGTCTGTGAAGCTTTGAACAAAACCAAAAATATAAATTAATTGCGTTATTAAAAACAAAAGTTCATTGTGTGCTATCAAATCATATTTTGGTTCACTCATAACATCTTATGACTTCACTTGATAATTTAAATTATGTTATTATGCTCTTATGCAGACTTAAATTTTGACAATAATATTTACTTTCATGTAAACTTGATTCCAGCATTAAATAACAGAAAAATTATTAGTTTTGAATGTGCGTGTATAAAATTTTAAATATAAGTAAGGTTCAGAGAACTATGTAAACTGTACCTGCATCTGCTTCGTGGTTCAAATTTTCCATATATAATTTTCCATTAATGATTTATTTTACTTTTTAGAGACACTCTAGTATTAAATTTTTATATCTTGTATAAAAACATAATTATGGCACAAACGGTGCCTCGCAGACAGGAAATAAAGTTGTAATAAAATTAGTTATTCCTGGTTTACTTTGTTTAAAGTTAATAAATTATCTAGAAATAATAAAAATTTTAAATAATTAACAGAACAAATCTACAAAAAATAATATTATTTTAAAATTTAACGACCGTAAAATAGAGAAGCATAAAAGCAACTAGTTAGTAATTATTAATGTTCAAAATAAAAGTCTCAGATGTCTTCATTAATAATATTCTCAGTAAATTAGTATTAGAAAGTGTAGTACGTATGAAACACGAAACTACGTAATGTTTAAACTTAATTAAACGTTAGCACAAAGATATAAAATATAGTTCCACAATTAGTTCTGTCTTCAAGGATTGTCTTTTGTCAACAAATAAAGACGTAATCATGTGTTGACGATATTGGCATGTAATAAATTCAATAAAAATTTAATACAAATTTGAAGGGAAAGTTCATCCCCATTTTAGAAACTGTGATTTATTTAAATGTTTGTAACTAATGCTGTTAAAATTTCCTCTTGAAATGAACAGCTTGAACATCAATCAGATTTGTTCATAATTTGCTCTTATTTTTTAATGTGGTTTTATGTTTCAAAACTTTATATTTTTTTAAACCACAGTATTTGTATCTTTAAACTATTGCACTATTTTTATATTTGTTCATAAATTGTGCACAAAACTACAGTTATATGTTAAAAAACTGTCTACATCACTTTAATGTTCACACTATCAGTAAAAACATTTTCAATCATATTGTGTGGAACATAAACGTGTCTATAAATTTTATATCGAATTAGTTCCATATATCGAATATTTTAAGTACCCACCAGGTTCAACGAAAAGTTGTATGATTTTCAATTACAACACCGTTAAATTGATATTGATAGAAAACGAATTTTGTAGATCACATTTATAGATAGTTTGTTTTGATAGTAAGCAATAGTTCTATAATAATTACAACAAATTGCTAACAATACGCTGTGTAAAAGTCTATGTTTCAAATATAAAACTTTAATACATACAGTACAAATTCTACACTTAATTTTCCATTTTATTAATAGTTTCATTGGAGGGGTAGTTTTTGTAAGAAGTACACGTCTATCCATATCTGCTGTGTAACTTTCCAAGAGCATTAAATTTAACTTTTACGCCACTACTCAACTAATAAGGAAGTAGTTATTGTTTGGAAAACAAAATCCGAGATTCAATATTTCAAATTCCATGAAAACAGAACTCTGCAAAATAATTCTGATAACTGTTGTTTATTCTTAATATAAAAATTCAGATTCTTTTCCTACAAATGCATGTACCTACTTTTCTGAAAAAATGTTAATTATTTCCGACTAATGATTGAGCTTTCTGCTCAAGAAGTTTGACGTTGATAGTCTGGGAAGTGTTAAATACGTAATTATGTTCATTGCCAGTGGGAAATGGAACGCTGAATAAAAACAGTTAGAAAAATGATCAATTGGGCATTTCACTTATCTAGGCGGAAATGATAATGAAATTCACTCTTCCACATAAATCTAGTTATTTACGTTGTTCTGTCTACTTCAAGAAATGTTTATGAAGTTATATTATAATTATAGTAGTACGATAACCATCTACATTTTATAGTAGCAGAGGAATGAATATCATTATAAGCTGACAGAACCCAGCAATTTGTATATTTATAGCTCGTATAAACAAAAAGTAATTCCCTTTAGACGCAAACTTGGAAAATTAATTTGCAAATTACTTGTTTTTCCGGAACATCCCACGACGCTACCACATTGTTTTTGGAATAATTTCGCAAATTAAACAATGAGAATGTAAAGTTGCTAATGATGTAGCACATCATTATTTTTGCCCACTGTTTGGGCATTGAGCAATAAATTTAAGAGGAGTTGATCAAATCATAAAGTGAGGAGAGATGTGTTGTGCTAACTGTTAATCATTGCCTGCAATGGAATTCCAATTACAATCAGTTCTCTCTGAACTAATTACGTATCAAAGTGAGCTCGCATTCTTCGTGTTAATTACAATATTTGTTTTCGAAGATTTCGACTTTCGACTAGTGCAAAGTTTCAACTGCTTGGGAATTTTTCGAAGAGTCACAATTACAACGAACGGAAGTATGCGGATTAAATTAAGTCTAGTATTAGCGAGAGAGAGAGAGAGAGAGGGAGAAAAAAAGATAACTTTTATACAGAAGTACTTTGTTCACTGAACGTTAAGCAAATTTAATGGGCATACGCCCAACGCATCAAATTACAAGGTATTATAGAGAAAAATGCGGCCAAATTAATGTTTTAATTTTATTTGTGTATTATTAGGTGTGCATATGTACACGTTATCTGTGAGGAAACGTAGAAATGTAAATCAAATTAATTGCATCTTTTAAAATGAGAGCTTAATAAGCAGGTAGACTACAAACACTTCCTAATTACTCCTGCGTGAACAATGAAGACTATGAATGATAAAATTCATTCACATGTAATTTAATTCTGACCTCTTCTTGCAGGTTGTACGCTGAAAAGTGTTTCCGGTAAAAAGAAACGTTAGACATTATTATTTTATTGCTTAATCTAATTATTTGCATATGCATATAATTTTCAACTGCGTGCTCGAGAAAATGAAATAATTAAGAAACAAAAAACGGAGTGGTATCTTTGACCAGATAAGGGTGCCAGTATAGAGGGTGTCGTCTGAAGAGATCCACTTCGCATTGTTTTAACGTTCTTGTCTCATTCGATCTTTCGTGATAAAAACCCGAGTGATTGAAACACGATATGGAATAGGGGTGAATTTATTTAAAAGCGCACAGTAAGCGGAAATGCAAGCCTTTCAAAAATTTTCTGATGTTTGATTGTGGCGCTCTAAGTGCTCATAATTAATTTGATGCGGTTTCAGAAATTCGTAAAGGGATAGAAACAGAGAGGGAAACGAAAATACAATTCCATTTCTACTACCCATCCGTCCCAAATCTAGTAAGACTTCATTAGTTGCCATAAATTAATTATGATGTCTGATTGAGTTCCCCGCAACATGTAACTCTATGACGCACTAAAGCCGCACAGCGTAACTCAAGATTTTCGTACGATATCATAATAACAATTATTATTGCCAAAACGGTTTCAGAACTGTTAAAATTTATGTGTTTTCTTCTGAATTTAAAAATGCTCTTAAATAAACTGCAAAATTATACAAATTATATAGAACGCTATAATTTAAAAAAACAAACCTAAACTAAAGCTTACCTTTAAAGAACTTGCAAAACATGCAGTTAGTTGTTATCCACTTAAAGGTAATTTTTTTGTGTATAACGTACTGAGTTGTTATGATCGATTCTTGCATCAAATTTGCATCTTTACAGTAACAATTGCTGGTCAACGAAAACTGACACGTAACGTCAGTTTGACAATTTGATTACTGGCAATTTGTGTTTCGATAAGACGGCAAAATTCAACATTATTCAGTATGATATCCTTTTATAGAAATTTTGACTAATGTGATAAAGAAAGTCGTCGTTGTACCTTTTTGATAACCAGGTTAATTTTTGTGAAAGAAACTCACAACGGCTTTGAATATTTATAAGATTACAGTTTTACAAAAATATTGTAGCATGAAAAATATGAAATATTTTTTCTCACTCACTCCTCTCTATCTCTCTCTTCCTCACTCTCTCAAATTGTCTGTAACAAATGTGGCATGCTGATATGAATGACGTAATAGATTTATTACATAAAACTTGACATGATGAGCAAATTCTCATAACCTCATAAAACACTCATTCCTAGGATAAAGATCTAGGACATCAGTTTTTTTATGAATAATATGAAAAACACTCGTTTGTCGTCCTTGGTTGACTAAGCTGTTTATTTCCTTCCAAAATATGTACATTGCCAGACAGTTAAGACCACGGCGTGTCTCAAATTATATGAAAGGCTTATTTCTTGTTTGATGGCTTTTGCTACTTTTCTTGACAGTTGTATACAGTGTTATGAGAAAGGGCGCACAGAGGTTCTGCACGGATAATAGAGCAATTCTATGGCCGTGCGCGCCTTAATAAACAAATAAAACCGAAAATGTACTTAAGGAGAAGAAACAGAGGGCGTGAAAATGCCGAGTGGCGCAAATATATTTTTAAGCGCGCAACCCTTTTCCGACTGATGAATATGTAATGGCATTAATTAAAGATGTAGAGAGCCACCTGCGACCGCCACAGGTATTACCGGGAAGGTAATTACACAAATTTTATAATTTCTTCAGAGGGAAGCTCAGTCCCGACCAAGAGAGCTTACCGACTACGCCTTCCCGCACTAATTAAAAGCAAAAATGGGATTTTTGTTTGCTTGAATTGTATAATTAAAAATTCAGTTTTTATGTTTCCTTCCCGCGAAAAGTTTTAATTCCGCTCCGGCTCAGTATTATTACATGAATTATAAAATCCACCCCCGTAATAGTAGGAATTGTTTGGTGAAGGGGTTGGTTTTGTAGCTGGCGACATGTTTCTCACCTCCTAATGAAATAGCTGACAAAAACGGGCCAGCAACCTGCATAATCCCTCGGCTGAGGCATGTTTTAACAGACACACGGGCGCAATAAATACAGAAATAAGAAAATTTCATTAACGTCATCTTAAGGTGAATTTATACATCGCAATTTCCGAGTTCCGGGCTTACCAGCGACACTGCAATGTTTTAATAAGCGAAACTTCGCACCGCTTGCTAGATTATATTATTTAAATGAGTTTTAATTCGACGTGAAACGCGCCAACAAAAGGCCAATTACTGTTGGGAGATTTGGCTGGGATTATTGAGAATAATATTGTTTTCACTTGTTACAGGTTATGAGCCCGCATAAAATCAACTCATTCGCCATTATCTTTATCATTACACTCCGCCAAAAGCTGCGAATCTACCTTTTATTACTCGAATCGCTTATTGATTGCTTGCCCTGTTTAAATAGCTAAGCCGAATAAATTCATTACAACAATTCCTATCTGTGACAAACAGATAACTCGCGTCATATCTACACTCTTGCAATATGGTAAGAACATCCTACACATTGTATTACAATTGATTATTCATCAAAAAGGGTGCAATGAGTGGAATTCTTCGAATTCCAACCAAAAAATTTCCTTCAGTCTAAAACTTTTAATGACAGTCTAATTCTAGAAAAAAAAAACTAATACATTGGAAACAAAAACTTAAATGTGGAACGAAATATCTTTAGCGGAAACTTATTTTTTATAAAGATTACTGTAAATCTCATGTGTGTCTAAAATGTCAAGAACAACACGAGTATGTATCAAATGACATTCTATCATTAAAATGTATATCATGCAGTAATTGTTTAGGTGTGTAGTTTACAAAAACTCAAACTAACAAATTGAAAATAACGTATGACGTGGTAATGTGGTATTTTAATCACACGAATAATTTTATAAGCAACTGTTCGAGCTTTGAAAAAAGTTCAAAAATTTTCTACCGAGATTTTCATAATCAACTTTTTTTATTATAATTTTCACATTAGAATACTGTGTAGCCTAAAAATTTCAAAGTTTACTGTGGTTCCGTTTAACCAGGAATGTTTAACAATAGCTGTGTAGGCAGTTATATTGGTACATGTAATCAGTTCTCAACGAAAAATTTATTTCTCTTGTGTCATAATCACTTCAATTATTTTTACTGGCCCACAATACTGTAAAACCAAAAAAATAGAAAAAAGTGTGGTAATCGAAAAATGAAAAAAATGAAAAAACGGGCTAGTTCAAAGTACATTTAGCTTATAGCTAAATTATTAAAAAAATGGAAATAGACACATGGCTAAAGGAATAAAATTCTATCTAAATAGGTTTTTGCCTCTACTGGCATAAAAAATATATTTAATAATTTAAACATTACGGTTATGATATTGCCATACCAATAGACCAGAGCTATATACTGTCACGTACAATGAACGTTTCCACATGTACACCATACATCAGCACTAGTAATCTAATTCCACATTTTTCCTCCCTACGTAAGGAATCGAATAATTCATTTTCCAAGTCAGTAGGTACTCATCAAAATCTTCAAATGTAAAAAAGTTCAGTAATATTCGTTAAAGTGTGAACCGGTCTTGCTCTCCCTATAATTTATAATAAATCAATTAGCTAAATGTTGTGAAATAATTTAAGTGATAATTAATAATTGTGAATTAATCAGTAATTGAAATGTCAATAATAAAAACAAGTTTATTTAACTAATAGATTTAACTATTATTATTCAAAAAAATAACTCAGTTTTGAAAAAAATTAAAAAATTGAATACTGTCAGTAGTTACTCATATAAAAAAATGACAGTGATTTCAAAAATTTTAAATATACGAAATATAAATAAGGAAAGCTTAAAAAATATTCAGGCTTCACTGTTGCAAGTAAGTAAGCTCCTACTACACATAGATGACCATGGAGATCCAGATTTTCTGTTTTTTGAAAACTTATCAAACAGATAATCTCCAAACTGCTCTGACCTTCTAATACGTGTTTTTCAAAATTATGAAGATTCTTCCAAAAAATGAATAACGTTTTATCAAAATGTTGTCAAGTTATTCTAGCTTTAACTATGAAGAAGTAACACATTTCTTTGTATATAGTTTAACCCATCTCTCCTTTTACTACTTATATACATACGAGTTTTAGAAAAAATTGACTTTAAAACACACAATTTTACAATTCTCTCAAAATTTTTTATTCATCGTCTCCAGAAAACTTATTATATTCGTAGATAATTTTTTCACAGTCATTAGATTAAGAACATTTTTGCGTTAATTGATTTACTTACTACCACCTTCTTAAAAGTCAGAGTGAAGACAATTTCAAGAGTCGTAATATATGTGTAAGTATATCTTTCTAAAAATCCCACAAACAGACTTTTCACTTTAAGACGATTATCCCAGTTCGACTGGTTTTGAGTAAAATGTGTTGCTAGTGGAAAAAGCTCCCTTGTAACGAGGTCCGTATCCAAGCTGATTGAATAATTAATCTCAAATTTCTTTGAAACTCTCCAGACGAAGAAGAGAAGGGGTGTTCCGTTTCCATCGGGGGAGTAAGTGATGATGAAATTTTTCTTTGTATGTATCTTCTAGTCCACCGTCCCTTAATTATGATACGTAGACATTTCTAAAATAACTCCCTGCCCGTTAATTACATTCTAAAAAGTATTTAATAAAGGAAGAAAAAATGCGAAAAATTCATTGGCGAGATGAAATTTATTTAAAAATTTCTCAAATCAGAGTCGTCCCCAGTGACGAATTAATTAAGTCGGTGAACATAAAACTGCGAACTTTAAAAAATGAAGTCGTAAGATCGACGTTCCCCCTTTTCCTTTTTAAATTAGTAGAAAACGTAACATTTCTTCGTTCATTAACTCTCCCTGGGCTAATTTGGAAAGAATTTGCACCCCAAGAACATTCCGATCTCGTATTAAACGGGCGAGGATTTTTCTTTCGACGAATATTGGTTTGAAACGACTCAATGTCTTATTTTTCGACAAAGATTGATCGGTGTTTTTTAATTTATTTTTTTAATTAGGATTCTCTTAATAGCTTCTCCGTTTTTCTTCTGAATATAAATTCAATAAGGTTCGCTTATGCGTTCGGCTTGTTGGCATGTTCGTGCTGAACTGTTGATTTAAATTGTATAGAAACATACAATGCTCAACTAATGGTAATGGTGAGGTTTAAATTCTACCCTTCCGCAAGGGTGTGTTACACTTGCAATTAAAGTTTCTTTACTAATTGGGTGTGTTATTACAAGAAGAAACGTGTTTATCTGCAGATATTAATAAATTATCGCTACTTGTGCGGACATTTAGGTCGCACATCCTTCACCAAACAAGCAAATTAATGCTCTATTTCGGATTTTCGCCGAGTCTTTCATTACGTTATAACAAGGATTCTAATTAGAAGCGTGATAATTAGTTTGCGGCTACGCAGAACCAGAAGTAAATATCATAATAATCGTAATAACAACTCTATTATTTTGTTTCTTGAATACGAACACCGTATACACGAACTCGTTTCGAGATAAGAAATCTGTTGCAGTAGCAGGTGGAAACGGAATATTTATACAGAAATGTATAAAACAACAACAAAAATGTACACACATAAATTTCACGGTTTATACATTATTTATAGTAATATTTGTCGTGCTACTGTGCAGAGAGTTAAAACATTGTTTAACAGGAAAACACATAATTTTATATTTACTTATGACACTGCTGTACAGGAATATTAAACAACAATTATCTTGTTCAAGTATTAATATTATATATTTGAATTATAAGCGCTGAAACACAGTCCGCCAGCTGTGCGGTGAACCATGCACACTTTCAGAGGCCTCCTGAAGACCCGAATGGTCCAACTTTCAGCTGGAAGGTTCTCACGGTTCAAGTGAAATAATATAACTTCGCCCTATCTCATGGCTAGAAGATTAGAGTGCTCTAATCGTAATTCTGAATTTAATATTTGGTGATAAAATCTTGCTATTTACGATATTACGTAGACACTCGATAAACTAATAATTTAGTGGTTCTGTATTATTTGACAAACTGTCTGCGAACAGTTTGATCAGGTCTCGTCTGCGTGCGATTTTTTTTCCGTCTACGATAACTCATTATTATTTATTAAAAACCCGTATTATCAAACAAACAAAAAAAAAACAACAAAACAATACTACCAGGTGGACCCGCAGATAAATTAAATTTGGTGTTATGATCTTAATTTTAAAGCTAATGAATCTTTTTTTAACGATAACAGTATTATGCTACCTAGAAAGGTGTGTTGTAAACAAAATACAGTAAACATGAAGTATAATTTATAATTTTTTTCTTACTGTTATTTCCTCAAAAAAAGTTGAACAACTGCGTAAGTTCTGAGCTTTAAATTAGTGTATTGAGGTTGTTAAATAAAATAAATTTGATTCTTTTTATCCATTGATCTAATAAAGGAGTGGATGGAGCCTTGTATACGTTTCCATACGCGAGCGAGTGTAATCAACATAAGAAAGAAATAGCTAGAGCGGTTATGCATCAGTATGCAAAGGACGGGTGACCATGTATCACGTGCTGGGTGGCAAGAAACGCTTCATTTGAACGGGAATTAATACGTTTTCTTACGAATTTGTTCAAACAATCAATTATAACAAACGTCTGTTAATAAAAACTATATGTTTACAGTTTACATTAAAATTATGTGTAATGTGAAACTACAAAAATCATGTTAAGTGTGGAGATAGCCATTTAATAAAATGAAATGTATACAGAATCTATAATATATATATTACGAATTCAGTTAGTACAATAATCTTCTACAAGTTAACTAATCTTGTAGTGTATGTTCATTGGTAATTCTGAAATTTTTAGGATAAAAGTAATTAAACTTTCGATAGAAGTGACAGGGTGCCTAATTAAATTAAACATATTAAATTGTGTGGAATTTTCTAGTAAAATCTATTTTCTAAATCCACATACAAGTAGCTAAAACAATAATCAATAGATATAAAATTCCTTCTTTTTGTAGTAATAATCCGTTTTTTTCGTAACTCGGAATGTTTAGGGAAACTAACAAAATTTTTAAATTATTTATGAAATCCTTCGTCTGTGTATGTGATTATTACCTATGAAATGGAACAGGATTGCTTTCTTTGCACGTTGTATGCAATTATACGCACAACACGACTTCACGATGTTTAACAAATAGTCCAATAAAGTACTCTTACAACTTAAGAACACTGTAGACATTTAAATAAGGTAACTTGAGCCTATAAAACGTAAATTTGCAAAAATACACGTTCAAACACCATGCGACAGCACGAAAGAAATCTCCAGAAACACAGTGCTCTGCAGTTTCGCGTCAACGTTTTGCCACCCAGAGAGCCCTATCTCTGTCCCACTGTGTTGGCAACGCGCGTCTCTCTCTAAGTTACTTCCATATAATATTATTTCTATGTTTTTATCCCTTAAAGTTCAGTTATTTATACTTTAATATTTTAAAATAGTAGGTACTTAAATATAAAATTATAATTAAATTCCTTATAATTTTCTATTTTATTTAAAATTTTGAAAGTAGAGACACATATACCCGGTGACTATTAATGACTGAAGCAAATTTTTATGATGGTAATTCTGAAATATTGCCCTCCATGCTATTAGGTTAGTTGACAGTTGTCAATTTTGACACAAGCACGTCTAATACAGGTCATTGGTTAAGAGGATGGCAGCTGTCATGAATGTCACTTTGACAATCAGGTATGCCATCATAAAATTTTAAATAGGTTGTCAAGCACTCGCACCTGAAGACACCTGACTAAAAAAACATACAAGGAAGGCACAACATACATAGTGATAAAAAAATAACGGATAAGTTCGTTGGTACTTTGTCAAGATGGCTCTGAAGAACTCGAAAAAAGTAGTTCCAAAAATCCCTAAACCAACTTGTTGAAAATATTAAATTTCAAAGTTAAGAATAAACATCGTACTTTAACATTTGTAATGTTAATTTAATTGACAGTCTAAAATTCAGAGAAAAATTGTCAAAAATGGCATCTGTCAACAGTAAAAAATTACGTCGTGGATCGTATTCTACCAAATGATTATTAAATTATTAATAACTAGTTATTTAACTATCTATTACACATGCAGTTCATTAAAACAAATCAAAATTACGAACTTAATTCTTCTACTTTGAAGTTTAATATTTTTAAAAAGTTCAGTTCAGGGATTTTTCTAATCATTTTTTAGACTTTTTCCAAGCCTTCTCAACAACGTACCATCGAGTTTATCTGTTATTCTTTGGTCACTCTGTATACCAACATTTAAAGTTCGGAAGTAGGTATAATATATGTGCTATCTATTTACTGCAATTACTTTATTTTATAAAATTAGTCAACTTTAAAAAACATATTTTGGTTATAAATTAATAGGATATCTCTTCATAAATATTTCCACTACGACTTAAAGTAGAAATTAAACATATTAATGCATTAACTATACATCACAGAGTGAATGGTGATGCCTTCTAGAGGGTGACAAAAATATGACTTTAGTAATTAATAGCGCATATTTTTTTTAGAATAAGCAGCAGTATTGTTTGATAAAAATTTTAATGTCATTTTCGTATAAAAAACTAAAGTTGCGTTTAAAGTTGTTGGAAGTGACAAATTCTGGTGCAAACTATATAATAAGAGCTACTTTGTTGGTTATAACAGAATTTATTTCCATTAATTTACTTTAACTGTGAAATAGTAAATATTGGTCAAATGGAAGCAAATAAGTAGGCTGCTTACGATTTTGGAAGTATGTAATAGTGCTAGCTGCTTTGTTATATCATAGTTTACCTTTGTAGTTTTCAAAAAAGAAAATACCCTAATGTTTTTGTGACTTTTCGTTGTAATACTTAGAGCACTACAAAATTTTAGAATTTTTTTTTTTTCATATTGGCAGAATAAATTATATTGAGAATGTTTTTGTCATTAGTTTTTTGAAAATAGAACAAAACGGAGCCCTTTAGACTTTGACGTAAAATGATGTAAAACTTTTCAGAGGCATATAAAGATAATCAGCTCGCAAAAATGTCAGGTTTACATCATTTATTGGTAATACCGTATCTTACTCTTACTGTTTGAGGAAAGTGAAGTGGAAATATTTATAAAATTATTGTGAGGAATTACAGCCTATAAAAAAATCAGCTCTATGTTTGAATTAGGAAATACTTATTAAGAGTACCCTATCTTAACCCAGTAATCGATTTTGCCTCAGCTTCCCCTACTTGTTGTTGAAAAGGTTTGCTGCCGCTAGCCACCGTTATTCTCTGTTCCAGAATTTATTTAAACAAAGCCAACAAGAAATCTGTTCACACTGGCGAGCCCGGCTGGCAAAAAGCTAAACTAATTACTCCGTAAAATGCGAAACATTAGCCCGACAAAGTGTGATAATTGAATATTTTGTGTTATTTTGGCAAAGCGTCTGCGAAAATTTCAATCACGTTCCGTCTGCGTGCTCTTTTTTCCCTCGCTTGACGTATGAAAGCCTGAAGTGGAAATTTCCAGTCAAATCGCCAATTGCGATTAAAGACTAGACGGTTGATGCACTTCAAAGTAAAGGGTGTCAAAGCAAATCCGACTTCTGTTCGAATTTTAATAGAGTCCGCTGGCGTGTGCACGCTCTGTCCACGGTTTTAATCAATGAACCGTTCACACATTTGCGCGACGCGTTATTTTTGTAATAATTGATAAAATAGACAATGATCATCTCCCCACACCATCTGTCCCATCTCCAATCCCATTTCACGCCGTTCCAGCTCCAAACCATAAACGAGATAGAAGGCGTGGCCCTTTGTCCATCATTAAAATCAGATTTAAAAGCGCTAGAAGAAGGTCCTCGGGCGACAATACCTCCTGAGCACTATCTGTCGCCCGATCAAAGGAGCTGATAGGTCTTAAAAGGTGTTGTCGATTGCACCTTTGGCCCGATCGTAGCCGGGCTAATCCTCTATGAAAAGGTATCGCTCCAGTGGGTAATGGAGCCTAATGTCGACACCATGGGTGCCTCGATTACACGCTGGACTTGCGGCCCTCCCGCTGATTGCTACTGTACCATGTTTATGTCACTGTTTATGGTAGGTGCATCCATTGTTGCGCAAAAAATCCAGATGTTTGTCGGGAAGCGGAATTCAGGAAAAATTTAACCCGCATAATTATTATAATAATAATAACAATTTACGCTTTTAAACACCCAATATCGATTTAATTTAATTGCAGAAATCAGCTCCAGCTGCTGTTAATAATAATAATGATTATTATTATACTGGTTTATTAACTCAAAGAAAAATAACGACATGTAACTGTTCTACACTCCGTAACGTATGTACGTAACAAGGTACCAAAAATCTTCAGATGCAGGAGTGTGTTTCAGAAGTAAAATAAAAATGTGTAAACAAATTTTCGTTAAAATTTTTGCGTCAAATGGGAATTCTGCAAGTCTATGACTAAATCCGTCAGAGCTAGATTCGGTTTTGTCATGAATGGGTCAGTTTCATAACACCAAGAGGAGGAAAACTAGATCGATGCACCTGATTGGTGGATACGGCTTTGCCCCGCCCTGTTTTTTAGATCTGACCGATTTGTGGAACAACCCTATAACATAACAGAACTTTTTACTAAAATTTTATTTAGGCAATTTTTTGTGCTTCAACATGAGCCTGCTAATATAGGAATGATACAAGGAAAAGTCAATTTTGTAGTTAAAAATAACGCCCAAATTTTTTAAAATCCTAACTGCCTACTATACTATATCATCATTTAAAATATACTTATCAAGAATCCAAAGTAATAATTTTTGCAGTAAAACGTATACCACACATTGATTGATAATAAACATCACGTTTTCACCAAATTTCTAACCAAACAAGATGTTTTTGTAAAAGAATAACATCTTCACAAATCTTAACTAACCTGTATATTTTGAGATTATTCGTATAGAATAATAGGTTAGACTGTAACTAGCTACATAGGTCATTAATAAAAATATGAAATGATAAGGGGCCAATTACGGAGCCCTGGGGGTCAGCAGCGGTAACATAATAGGTGCAAGATTTGTATCCATTTATTTTAACAATCCGGGTGTGATTGGTGACAAAGCTCTTTATCCAGAAAAGCATTGTTAAATTATGAATACCAACAGTGCATGACTGACAGTATCGCAAACTTTAAGGAAATAGTTATAAGTAAATAAACTGAACTTCAAACCTAACCTCAAAACCATTAGTCATGTCATTATCTATACATAACAAGTTAAATTGGTAACATATACCTACTATTACCGATAATAAAGGCATTTGCATAGAACTATTGTCGTCTTTGACGCACTAGCAAAATAATTTTGAAATGAGTTTTTTTTAAGATAATTTTATTAAGTATATACATACACTGCAACACTTATAAACTTTTAAATGTATGAAATAATCCATACTATGTAAGTCTCTATTAGTCTCTTGTAAACTGTTTAACCAACCATGTATATACTTTTGCACCTTATTAATTTATTATGTTATATAAAGTGATCGCTTCTTTATCATGTTCATGTCACTGTATGTGGTAAACGCATCCATACTCGCACAAAAAATCCCCATGTTTGTCGGGAAACTGGATTCAGAAAACGTATAATCCTCATTAATATTACACACGCGAAGCTTCGGATTACTTCTGGCATATTATCTTATCGCTTCCTGCGCGATGTGTATAAAACCAGCAGTAAGTAATTATTGTCATGGATGTTATGCAGAAGCTTTCGTCAATAATAAATAGCGCTACATCAAAGAGTTTCGACACCGGCTCTAGCTAACCGTGACGTAATACTGCGGCCACTATTGTACAACGAAATAGCAATTTCAATAATTCACTGAAATGCGTGAAAAGTTACGTATCGCTGTTAAATCTGAAAGCTCTGCTAAAGCACTCTGACTTGGGTTCGTATCTAGACTTGTATTTATGTTTGCGTTTCATTTGCTTCTTTGAAAAGGTTGTGTCCTCAAAGAAATGGATGTCACTTTCGATGTTCCAGGTGTGCGAATGGAATAGGTCATACATGAGCGAGTTTTATGAGAATTTTCAGACACGCAATTCCTAGAAAGGCACAAAGTGATTTTTATTGCGAATTAAAAGAACTAGGTGGCGTTACTGATTTATTAAAATATTGTAGATATTTAGATAAACGATTTTATGTCTCATATATGCAACATCAATTTTTGAATTTAAATATAAATATTCAGCTTGTTGATTAGGGTTTAATGGTGTTTCAACTAAATTTCTATCTGTCGATTTGTAAAATAATTAGTGTTCCATTTTATATCTGTTTAAAAAAATGCTGAAAACATATATCTGTACCTCAATAATATCTATTCTAATACCTCAGTTTTCTTCCAAAATTATCTTTATTTTCTTAGGAACATTTCCAAAATTTTTATAATAATAAATATTAACATCAACAAAGAATTCAAGAAAACTGGACGTACATAGAAAAAGTACCTACTCATTCATAACTAATTTAAAGAATTATTAGGAGTGCGTACATAGTTCCTAAATGACACTGTACTAGTAGCGAGTAGGATCTCATGGCAGAGACGTGCTTTTAAACTTTCGATATGCCATGTCAAAAAGTATAAGTATACGTTTTTTTTAAAACAAAAATGTGATAAACAAAAGACATAATTATATAAATAAAAAAAAAGTTGAGATTTGTTTGTATTCGATAAATTTAAAATTATTTCGATAAAGTCAAAAGCATACAAAAATTTTATTCAAAAGTAACTTGTTAGATTCTAGAAAATTTGAGTTGTCTTGTCGTTGTTTTATCATTACTATAAAAACTATAGCAATTATTAAAAACTATTTTTGGGCATAACTTGAAAAAAGACTATGCAGTCAACGAAATGCCACAAACTGGTTGTCAAATATTAAAATTACCTCCTAGCTTTTGTATTTTTATCAAATTGATTTGACCACCTTATTCACGTCGTAAAATTTTCTATAACGTTCTGAGTATATGTGCAACAACTTAATTTCGATCTGTTTTACACTATTGTTAAACATACTAATAATGTTTGTGTGGATGCGTAGGTAATTACAATGTTGCAACAGAATATATCACTTCAGCCAAGCTCAGAAAACCGTATCGTTGAAGTTATTAGCCCGGCAGTTATAATTGCCAAAAAGAAATAAGTCAAAGGAAGGAACAGCCGCAACAATATTTCACAAAAGATATTTTTCATTCGGCTTAATTTTTCATCTGGAACAAGATCTCTGTTTGTAATTTACACTTTTTAATTGTTTCCCTTTTGTTTTGTGGAGGTCCATTTGTTTTCTAGCAGGTAGAAAGCTTTGAGTGGCATTTTAATAACTTTACACTTGGAATTATCCTCCACAAAATTTCAGCGTGAGCTTTGTTGTCCCACGAGCTGTATGAATTTAATTCCAATTCATAAAACACCGCCAATTCGTGAACCTTGATCAGGCAGGTATAAAAAAATCGCGCAATCACACTCGTGACTATTGAACCGTTGCGAAAAACGAGAGGACAAACGGCATTTCCTGCAAACAGAAGACTTGCCTGATTGCTCGCTCATTGAACAAATAAATGTTGTATACGCAGGAATATACATTGCGTGCACACATGCATGTAAACATTGTATAATCATATTGAGTATGTTCCACTTTTCTGTGCTGAAATGTACTTTATCGTAAATTTTGCGCTCAACAAACGATTTTCGTTCGTACGTGCACAGATTCATCCACGTATTTTTTTATCTTCCCCAACAACGTAAACACCGATCCGCGAATCACGAAACTATTATTGAGAGAACGAAAACAATTTTATTTGTTTAGGACGTGTGCAATAATTAATATAACATATATTTTGCCGGCTTATCTGTGGCGATCGTTGGTCGGATTGGTTATTAGCGAAATAAATTATCGCTACCACGAAATGCTATATTTGTTTATGTTATCCATCACGAATCCATTATTTCCGACTTAACTGTTACTAATGATATTTGTTAGTAGTATGGAAATGTCACGAATTAATTTTGTTAAGTTGATGGATTTCTTAGTCTATAAAATTTTGAAAATGTATATATTTAATTCTCGACATTAAAAAAAATTAGATTTTTGAAATATTATTTTAAAATTACAAAAACTGATATTATAAATTTTGCAAAATCTTTGTCATCAGTTGTAAATGTGATTTAAACTAATTTATAGCCTTCTCTAGTTTCTTTTATGTATCAATCTTTTACCACTTCTACTCCTCGAGCGGTAACAGAAAGAAATATTATATGACAGGTTAATTTTACCAACCCATCTCATTGAAACATATATAATAAAGTATTTTCCTTAAGTTCCCTGCCGTTTGTCTCTTCGTTGTACCCTATAAATTTAATTTTCAGAACTACCAAACCGATTACTTTAAAATTCTATTTATACCCTGCAATTATTAAGCTTGTAACATGTCAGAATTTTTCTACTCGTTTAACAACGACTTTATTTTATTAGCTATTTCAGGAGCGGTAATGTTACAATATATGGTCAAGAGAAAAATTGATGACGTCATGTTATAGAATTATTTTTTTTATGGATACTGAAAGATATGCCTTGCGATGAATGCGGTGCTGTGAACATGTATAAGTAAAAATATACCTAAACTATGAAAATCGCTAACATGTACACGCTCGCACGAAAGTATAGAACCAGTTTAATAGCTCGACAATTGTTTATTCCAGCTCTTAGAAATTTGGCATCCGCAGGTGTATATAATTTGAGAAGGATATGTATGTATGTACACTTTCAAATATTTACGGCTATTAGTACTTCGGAAACATGTAAAGATTATTTTTTTTGGTTTTATTGGTAAATCTCATGCACATTTTTATCGTTTTTTAAAGTAGTAAAAATTATCCAAATATTCCAGGATTAAAGTAAGAAAGAAACTCATTTCGTTGAGAACTTTATACATACATACATCTAACTCTTTAATTTTTGTCTATAGTAAGTGTGTTTTCCGTAACAAAATAAGCTGAATGTTGTTGCGTATTTTTTACATTTTTACTGAAATGTTTAAATTGTGTTTTAACAATACCAGGATATATAACAACATAATGTCAGTGTACTAAAATACGTTACTATCCCCGCAGCACCGAAAAAGATTCTAAATACCTACTCCAAAGTAGTAAACTTTTTTCTGTAAGTATAGTAGCAAGCAATGCCATTATAATCTAAAATGGTTGGAAGATGTTTTTATAATCAAAATAAGATTATTGCAAAAAATAATGCTGAAATTATTTTTTGTTGCCTGTTCGTTGCAAAAACCGTAAAAAGGGGAAGTATAATCACAATAACAACGTTTAAGCAAGCAGTTCCAAATGTTATAATAAGATATCAGTGACACAACCCCAACTGTCAAACTTGAGTTATATCTAGAAATAATAACCAGTTTCAAAAGCAGTCTTTTAGTCCATTTCAGACCCCGCAATTACCCGTAAAAAACGCCCGGTGAGACCGTTTCTTACATATGATGAGTTTAAGGGTTTGTATCGCATGTAGCTATACAGCTGGTCTTTCAGGACTAAAATGATACATTAGCATTGTGACTGGCACATTTTACCCCAGTTTTTTGCATCTGTAATTATGAGCGTGGATGGCATGAGAAAATCATAGGATTTTTTGAAGTGCATTATTGGGTGTGGCCCGAAGGAGAAGAAAAGATAATTAATAAAGAATTAAAATCCAAACCTAAGATAGCTCCCACTAATGACTCCGGAATGACATCATATAATTAAACAGAAGACAAATGTTTTTTAAACCCAATAAACATCTCATTCTTTCCGGGCCCCGGAATGGTTAGTTCTGTATTTAAAACCATAAATTATCGTCTATTTCCATTGTATCAGGCTGGTTAAAAAGAGTGGGCTTCATTTTTTAATTAATTAACTTCTACGAAATAAATGAGTTTTGAGATTTCTTCGTCCAACTCTTATCCTGTACTTTAGTAATTAATAATATTTTTATCCGAGCCACTCGCAACTGATTACTTAATCTCGTAAAAAATATTTTCCTCGCTCTTGTTCAAGAGGAGATTTCAATCTTTTGAGGGCCAATAAAGTCGTCTGTTGGGAGATATCGTGATTAATCGTATTAAAATAGACTAATACGAGTGCTTTTTATTTTGTAGTGGCCAAATCCACTCTGCGATTGTTAACTTATGCAAGTTGCGTGTGCTGCGTTCGCGTGTTAAGGCCACTTTACACGATTATGGGCCTTACGGAACGTATATAGTAAGCTCTAGCTGACAGCACGCGATCGGTATCAACGTTTCTGAACACTGGTTTGATTGACATTGGGTAAATGTACCTTCTGAATCGTTTTGATGTTTTGCATATGCAGACGCAAACCTCTGTTTGTTAAACCCGCCCGCCCCCGGGCGCCCGCCGCCTCGTATAAATACCATTAAATTTTGTTGTTGTTCGTGACAAGTTCACACCTGATTTTTGTGCATTACCGAGAACGGTGAATGGGAAAAAATCTAAGATAATTGAATATGGGTTTTCTGGAACGGTTTCTTTAAAGTCGAGCTAAGCAATTTCATGCATTTTTCGGTCAAGTTACGATAAAATCGACAGTGGAATAATGAACGCGATACACCTGGCGCTCCAAAGCTATTTTTCATTTCTTTAATTACTTCAAGAATGTCTAATGATATCATCTATTATTGTTGGCCCTTCACGGACGCCTTGTAATACTGTTTATGCGTGTAAATGTGCGATTTTTTATGTGCTTTTGGGGCAATTTGCCACTTTCATACGCTGCCATCCATGAAAAACTACCGAAATAATTAATGGGAAATAAAAATTAAGCAGTAATACAAATGAGAAGAATATAATCATTGCTTTGGGATTTTAATTAGCGGCGAACTTGATGGATGACGTAGAATTTCTTCCATTCTGACAGCTGGGTTCGGAATTATCATCATTTCATCTAATCTAGCTTGCCACAAAGTGAGTGTGGAAAAGTTATTGTGTAGAAAATTGTTTTGACCGTATAACCAGATTTTACAAGATTTGTACTGTTATAAACGTGAAAATAATAAACTCTAAATTAAAATAGCAATGCTACTGACTTTTTATCTGATGTAAATTAAGGTAAAAGGTCATGTACCTGAAATAAATGGTGTTTAAAACACGATTTCTTTGAAAATAACTCCAAAAAATTTCTTAGCTCTGTTGCATGACTACTTTTATACTGTTTTACTACATTTTACAGTTATTACCAGTAAACTCAGTATATCATTAATGTTAACGTTTATGCATGCATGAAAAATATGAATGAAAATTTCTTTCTTAGGAGTTAAAAGAATGACACCTAAACAAAAATTTTGAACCAAAAGAAACAATATTTGGGAGAATCAATGTAAACTCCAGTTTCTGGCCTTCATAGTTTTCAAGTTTAACTACACCAAAGTAAGGCAAAACGCTACAGTAATAGTGGGTGAATTAAAGATGTGAGATGTAGAACTAGATTAAAAGAGCTGAAGTGTCATAGACCAAAGCATAATATGCAGGTTTTGGATTTTTGAGGTTATCAACAACAATTTATCAGAAAGTCCACGTCACAATGTTGACGCTTCCAGGCTACTTTGAGGTTACCATGGCAACGGAAAATAAATAGCACGCGTGCGGGAAATTCGACATTCCGCGCCCTGGTGAGTCAAAAAATGTCATGACTGCAAAAATGGTATACAAAAGTGTTTTTGGAATCATCTTTTGACCTGGAAAAAATTGTCTTTCTGATCTTAACTCCCATATTTCTTCTGTGTACCTTTTCGCACATAATAATACATCTTCAAAGCAATGACCAATTAAAAATGCCTTGGTTTGAAAAAGAATCTAAGCAACAAAGTACATTTTTCTCTCTCATATTTCAATCTGACACTAGAATAAAAGATACCATAGAAACCCAACTTGACCTAACAGGAATAAAATGAATTATTTTAACTTTAACATAACCAAATTTAATTAGCAATTATAACATATAACGTAATTTTTTTACCGGATGTTATGTAAATGACAAGAATCGCTATACGCAATCGTAATTTTAAAGAATTTTTTAATTTCCTGAGAACTGAACTGTTCATGGTTTAACCAGTTAGACCAGATAATTCGTCCACTGGTGCAAAATAATAAATAAAGTGACGAGAGAAAATAATCTACCTGCAGTCAAAAGTTCTGCGTTCTAGAGTTAGTCGTATAAATGAGGTCCAATTTTTTCCTACAATTCATATTAAACATCTTTAAGTGAACCCCAACTAACCGAATTGCTGTATAAAGGTACGAATGTTCGTTCAGATCCATGAGATTTCAAGACTGGATTTAAATAACTCCAGCTGTCTAAGCTGTCAGCAAAAATAAAGCTCCAGATATTTAAATATTGGGTTTACCAACCAAATAGAAAATATTCGTGTCGAAAAGTTTAGGATTTAATTTCTTATTTGAAAACAGTTAGACTTTTAAAGAGTTCCAAAAAGTTGCTTCTAAAGATCAAACAATAAGAAGTTCCACAAAGTTTTGATTTCTTAACAACATCAGCTAAGATATCTAATATATTAGTATTATGTTTGGAGAAAGAAAAACTAAATTTATTGACACTCTGAGTGAGTCTGTAATTGCGAATCTTTCTATTAAACTTCTGTAACGCTTCACAGCAGTTCAACTTTTTTGGATTACCTTGCGACAGACACAATGCATGTCTATATATTTCTGGTTGATCAAAGTTGTAACAAAATTTTAATTAAGAGCAAGATGGAAACTTAGTCCTTACTACTGTTTGGAAAAAATATAGTTGTCTCAGATAGGATTGTTTGCAAATTTAACGAGATAATATCAAAATTCTCTACGTGCAATTTTTGTTTATTCAAAAGCGTAAATTTTTAAATGCATGTACTTAGAGCTTAAGCCGCTTTTTTTTATAATCTACACATAGTTGCTTGTCACCGACGATGAAAAATATCCTCTTTTTCGGCCTATAATTTAGACGATTGCAACGATTTTTCCAGTTGGTGGTTCCGATTGTGCAACGTAACGCTGAAAAAAGCCCCAAAAAACAAGAGAAGCAACCACAGCGTCCAAATAAATTCGATCTGCCTATGATCACTACTGGACTGTTATTATTTACATGTTAGATGAAGCGACAAGGAGAAAGTTCATGTCTTCAAATTATTAAGCACGTAATAATAATGTATTAAAAATGAATCAGCACTTCAACCGAAGACTCCCCGATAAATAATGTATTAATTGATTGTAATCGCGCTAGCACGGCTTCTAATTTGGTAGTAGTCCTGAGGCGCTCCGAAATTACAAACCCGTCAATAAGCGGTGCGATTGCATATCCATCAAGCACAGTATTGCGTTTCGAGTAAGATTAAAAAACACAAAACCGAGGGGGTAACTGTGAGGGGAGTCGTAGATAGATACAGTAGCCTCTCTTTGTTGAAGTGGAGTATCCGATTATAATGCCCACTATCCCGCCGAACAAAAGCTTTTTCATAAGGTTCACAGATCCGTAGAATATGATTTGGCTCATTGCACTCGAAAAATATAATTTCGTTTTTAAAAAAGCTCGCTCAAAATAAGGTCGTGATGTGCGGTTTTTTCGGTTTTGTTTGGGTTACAACATCTGCTGCTGCTCTTGCCCTAACTGTTGTTAATTCGATATTAATGTGGTTATGCAAATCGAAAGGTGAGGTTAAGAAATGGGCCGTGTGTATTTTCGGCCCTTTCATTATGCGCTCTCGGTTTGGAGCTTTCGTCGTCTTAATTCTTATTTAATGTTTCGGGGGACAGCGGGGCAATTAAACGTAATGAGATGATTCCCATGCAGTTTGTTACAGTTTAACTGCGTTTACGTAAGTGCACGAAATTCACATTTAACGTATTTTTATGACCATCGACGTGTGTGGACTCCATTAATTTTTGGCGAAGTCGCCATGAGAGAGAATTTTATCGGGATGTTGGTGAAGTATGCGCAGAAGTAAATACACGGTGTCGTTTTATTGGGTTTTACAAGACGGAATCGTTACTCACTGAAGGCGAAGTAATTGAATTAAAATTACACACCTACTGAGCTCTAGTTTGCTGCATCTGGTACTAGTTTCATATAAATTACATTTTTACTTTATGCTTCTTCCACGCCCATTACGTAAGAAGGTGAACCTGATGGAAAATCAGATATAATTAAATCTATTTGACATGCTAGCAAATTTCACTAGATCCTTTACTTGAAACGTGTGCTTTAAATCCGACAAAAATCTTCAAAATGCGTTATGGATTATAAACTAATTTATGGAATAAATTTTAAAACTAAAACTAATAATATGTAATTATGTTATATAAAAAAAGCTTAAACAGGTATGTGACGGCATCAGCTTGATTTATGACGTTGTGAGTAATTTTTGTGGAATTTTTCTACATTTTTAATTTTTAAAATTAAAGTTTTTTCTACTGTAAAACATAAGAACTGCTGTGTTAATAATACATAAGTCCACAAATTTATCCCGTTCAAAGACACTGTCCTAATGGCAATTATGATGTTAAAGTGCGTACCTACTTAATAGTATAATCGCGATCACCTCTATCATACGATTGTTTAAACACTGTTTGTCTGTTTTAAGTATTAGTAGCAGAATTTTTTTAGCAAGTTTTTTTTGTGACTGATTAATTTAAAAACAAAAGCACTTTATCATTTTGACGACATCAGCTTTCTAGAGAAGATCAATAAATAACTTCCTTCCGCTAATATCCGTAGAGTCTTGTTTTTTAGAATAAGCCCTAAATCTAAAGGTAAACAAATCACGAATAAGTTCTTTACATTTCAAGC
The DNA here is from genome assembly GCF_036711695.1 of Zophobas morio. NCBI lineage: Eukaryota > Metazoa > Arthropoda > Insecta > Coleoptera > Tenebrionidae > Zophobas > Zophobas morio. Next base: position 23,259,679 of record NW_026972107.1, read on the forward strand.
AACATTTACCTTACATAATTTTGAATTGATGAATCAATTTTTTGAAGAGAATAATAAATACACTGTCAACGTCTTTGCTCTCTTAAAACTTTAAAAGTCAAAGACGATATCTTTACAAAGAGGCAAATGGAAACAAGAAGACCGTAACTTTTTTTATGAAAACACGCACATTAAAATTAAACTAACATTGCTGCTAATTAAATTCCAGGAGGAAGTCTTACAAATTAAAATTGATACACCATTTAGATAACGTTCCTTGCCTTGCATTACAGGCAGGATATTTCGCTATATACGTGGGGACTTTTTGCCTGAAAGCTGTACATTTAGTTGTGGTTCACTAGTCTTTCCCTGTATCGTTGTATCAATATCAAATTATGCCTTCACGTTAAGCACCGCCTAATTAAACAAGTAGATATTAAAATTTTATAATGCTGAAATCCGCCTGGCACTCGCATTCCCATAGAAATAATTGATTTAATAAAAGTGCAATTACTTGTTTTGTGTGAAATCATTGCATAAGAGCCCAGTGTTTCCTCTCGGTAAATATGTTAATTAATAGCGAGTACGAAAAATCGTTTATTAGTAAGGTCCGTAATAAGGGTGTGAAGTTTTATGACCTATAACAGACTCTCATTAGATTAGCATAATTTGCAGGCAAGGTGTACGAATTGGGAGTAACCATGAAAATAATAAAGCTGAGGAATCAACGAGCACGCGATGACAAGTGAATCTGTATCATTTTGCGGACAATAGTTTGTGTTATTGTTCTTTAGTTGTTATGAGGCATTCACACGCACGGTCCGTCGAGCGGTATCAGCAGATCTGATAGCAGATGAGTGACTGAATGAAGGAATAATTACAGGCCGCTGTTTCAGTCATTCTCATTGTACTACTCGAATGCTAAACGTACCTACTATTAGATAATGGAAGCATAAGAGGGGTTGCGTTGGCAATATGCTGCATCATGCATTTATTTACTTTTCTTCTATTTATGACCGGTAACAGAATTTAAAAAAATCGCAACTACAACACATTGCACACATGCAGCACACAAGTAAATTTTTCATGGGAAGAAACACCGTCTTAAATTTCGTGATAACAATCGAACGTCGCAGAAAATTTTGTTCTACAGATTATCCTCCCAATGGAAAGAGCATTATACGACTACAGTCATGTCCAAACTGGTGGACAGCCTGAAAAGAGGAAATTTGTGTCCTGATTTTAGTAAAAAGTAAACCCAAAAGGAAAATTACCTGGATGAAGTTCTATAAGTACTCTGGTACTTAGGAAGGATTAATGTAAAAGAAAAAATGATGTTAGCAAGGCTGAAACGTGGGAAGAAGAGAGAAAATAAATGTTGGTTAGCAACAAACCAAAGGGTTAATAAATATACAGAATATATGGTAGTCAAAGACAGAGGATTGAAATAGAAATAGAAGAAATTGTGAATGAAGACGGAAGTTGAATAAAAGAGCTATTCAAGGCAAGAGGGAAAAAGTGTGGGGTAAACAAGCATGATATTGATTATTATTTGCATACATATGTATGTTACGTACACTCTACAGAATCTGTTCAAGCCCACAGGGAAGAATTGAATAAAGAATTAGAGTTAGTTACTATAGTTATAGCCAAATATTTCACATTTAGCAAAACTCAAGATGTCATAGTATCCGAAAAGATGAAAAATGCCTAACTTAACTTGGAAGTCACAACGCTGTAATATTTATTTTTCATTTATATTGCAATTTGTACACCCCAAACGGATGCATCTTCAAGCAATTTTATTCGAAACTACGAAAAACCTTCTTTGATAGTCTACTGGCAATCCACAGACCGGTAAAAAATGCCTGGTGTAGAATCCGCTTGAAGAATACAAAGTTCTAGATGAACAAACTAATTTGCATTTATTTTTTATAGCAACATACGTGCATTCTTTCAAGAGTGCCAGTAGTTAAATGTGCTGCGTGTAACTATTGTTGAAAAATAGCACAGAGTTGTATTTGTTTATAAAAAAGGTCAACTTTAAGGAATGCAGGATAGCTTATCGTAATCATATTTTTATCTTAAGAATCGTATACGAAACCAATGCAATTTTGTTTTTCTAAATACAATTTTAACTTAAGTGTTGACCAAAACAGAAAAGGAAAGATCATTTTTAAATACCTATATAGTTTTTTTTGTCCACATTTTAGAGATCACTCTCTCAAAAACGATAGGGCTTTAGTTTTTCTGGCCGATTTTTTACAATTTCAGTTTCGCTGTCGCCTAATACTAATAAATAATAAAAATTTTCAAAAGTATAAGCTTCATACATTCAACTTACAGAATACCTTCGGTGATAGCAAACTCCCTTGGTATAGAAGCACCATATATTTTTGCAAAAAGTCTTGCAAATCTAAAATGCCTTACTGAATCAGTTCATGCCAAAGAGAAGGTATACCTCAGATAGTCTAACTAAATCATTCAGCAGAGTAAATATTTTTAATTTTTAAATTTGACAGTACTCATGACAGTAGAACAAAGAAAGTTACAGTCAACACATTTTTCGTTTCTTTAAAAGTCAAACTGATGTTTCATAAGAGAATGGCTTCAAACTGATGGACTTTTTAATAAAATCTGAGCAAATTTCAACAACCAAGCAGAATTTAGAACACCAGTAGAAGATTCTCCATACTGTGGAAATTGTAATCTCAAACCAGTTCGATATTACTTTAAGATTTTCTTAAACAGATTATAAAGAAGGTTTTAAGGTAAATATAACACATATGAGATATAAGAGATAAGAGATGCCATTACATTAGTTACATTAAATTTTTCCCTTTCTCAAATAGTTATCTAATATGTATCAATATATTTTCTTGCTACTGCTTTTTACTAATTTAGTTTGCCTTACACCCAAGTGATGCTTTTCTTTAACTGTAAAATATCTAACCTAATTTTTACTTCTCCACAAAATTGTATAATTTCTCGGATTAGTAAACTATATTATTATTTTTATTTTTTAGGCAAAAATAAATCTAACCAGAAGTTGTATTTTGCAAACTGTTAAATTCTTTCGAAGTTCTTCTTTTGCAGCAAAATATCTACATCAAGTGTTAATTTACCACTTGGTCGAAGATTATTTCGACAAAATTTCCTTCGCCCCTAAAGTACAATACAATAACTTCGAAAAATTGTAAGATTTAATTTTGCAATTTTTATTTATTTTTCATGAAAACGGTTATAAGTTAAAATAAAGATATGTATTTATGTAATAAAAGTGAAGGCAAAGAAGCGTGCGACGCGTTTGTTTCAAGTGAGTGTTTCCATTACAAACTTTTATGATAACGTCATCAACATTTTTACAAGGACAAGTATATCAGTTTGGGTAAACGCAGTGTAATACTAATAATAACACTACTGTATTCCCTAATTTTTGGAAAAATAGAATGCGTCGTTCTTGATTCAATCAATACAATAACTTGCCTGGGACATTAATTTTTTTGAGTCACCCTGTAAACAATAATGCAATTCTAAAAATTTGAATGCGTTGATAAACCACAAGCCATAATATGTTGCATATTTCAGAGATGATTTATTTGGCAAAATTTTGAGACGACAATTTTTTAGGAAAGGATAATAAATTTTAAGTAACTATTTACCATGCTTCCAATAACCTTCCAACGTTTGCAGGATTTCAGAGCATTCAGTTTAGTGGTTCAAAGTTGAATTGGAAAATGTTGTTATACAATTTTGATTTTTTTACAAAAATCTGAAAAAAATTTCCTCTTTTATAAAATTATAAAAAAATTACTGTTGTAAATTTTGGGATGACGTCATCCTATTGGTAGTGGGGATTATTGGCCACATCTACATGGTAGTCCTAAAATAAGTACATACAAAAAAATTTCACAACAATCGGTCCTGTAGTTTGGGAGGTTATCTAATATCTGTTTAATAAAAATCGACATAGACGGACAGACGACAGACACGACAGACAGACGGAAAGGGGAGACCTATTTTTTTCGTACTCTAGGGGTCATGAAACGTCGAGAAATCATAAACGTAGCAAGTTGCCTGATGGATTCGATTACTAGGTAGGTATACTAAACCTAGAAGAACATGTTTCACAAATTAATAAACTCACGAGTAAGACTGCGCAAGGTAATGATGAATTATAAATGACAAAAAGGCACTACTATTTTGCTCACAAACTAGTTTAAAATGCTACTTGTTGTCAATGAACGATCAAAGAGACTTTTAATCTTCCGATAATTTGAAAACGTTTTCGTCTGCACACCAAATCTTTATATAGAACTTTTCCCTTTATTGGAAAAAAAATAAATAAAACTGAGTAACCAACTTAGTAATAAAGTTTAGTGGCGATGAACACGTCAATTCTTATGTTTATAAATATCGTATAGCGCTAAATACCCTGTTAGTGTTCCGAAAATTTTAAAAGATGCTCCTACATGAATTTTTTTATTAGAAGTGTTTCATGTGAGTTCACTAAGTTCATTAATAATCCAAAAACCAAAATTAGTATCATCTTCGTTACATTATGAAAATGAGAAGGATAATTCGAACTGGGATTTTATTTATTTTCGAATTCTAAAACTAATTAAAGTCAAATTTGTATGGCATTTTGATTTTTAAAGTTTGACACATAGCTAAATGCTGTCCAATGCGGTACAATGTTTGAAGTGCTATTCTTATAGTTTCTATTTTTATGCTATTGTTAAAATATTAGTTCCAATTTTAAATAAGTAGTTGACAAGTTTCAGACATGTTCTGTGTAACAAATGGCTAACAAACAGACAAACAAAGGCACAGACGAAACGACGGAAGTGGGGAAACTATATTTTAAATTCTAAAAACTACGAAACTGAAAAAAATATTGAAATTAGTTACCGTACGGGAAACAGAAGTGTACAGTTATATATATAGTGTTGGCAATATGCGGCATCATAGTTTTATTTACTCTTGTTGTGTCTACAACTAGCAACACAATAAAAAAAAAATCGCTATACTATAGCATAGTGCACACATGCAACAAAATTGTTGATGGGGTTAAAAGCGGCCTTAAATTTAATTATAGCTATCTAAACACGGCTGTAATGAAAGGCGCATTCCACATTTGAAAGCAACCACTACAATGCAGTGCTACTTTCAATACAATTTGTAAACCAAAGGTTTATTTACTGTGCCATAGTCACATGCAATTAATTGCATTACGTTAACAGTGGATACATGTTCTGTATACGGTAAATACACGGGCTAGTTGTACTGATCGTTTCCACCCGTTTGTGGAGATTCGTTAGGGCGCGATTTGCCAAACAACGCCAAAGGGTTATACTAATAAGCCAGCAGCCGATGTCGCTTCCCAGTGCTGTTGCAGGATAACCGCAAAACCATGGCTAGTTGACAATAGCTCTGGACGACCGCAAGCACCATGGCTCTGCAGATATATTAAGTTTATTAGTGTATAGTTAGCTTAATCAAACATCAATCACCTATCTGTGGGGAGGTGGAACGGAATGCCGTGGAAATAACCTCGTTGTTAAACCGAGGATATTCAAATGAAAAGTATGCTTTATTCCAAGAACTTGCTGATTCAAAGACGGCACCGTCTTATTTTTAAATGAATGCGCATTAAATTGCATACATTTACCTAAAGTGTAGCAAAAAGTCAGCTAATTATAAGCAGTAAAGAGAAGCTGATTAAGTAGGGTTCCGAATGAGGGGATTGAGGTGATGATAAAGGAGTTATCCGACTATAGTGCTGGACAGTTGCATGTCGTAGCGTCCTTATCTTGTTATGTGTATCACCACTTGCTAGACAAAAACGTGACGTTTATGAAATATCTCTGGTTAAAGTTGTTCGTTTCTGTCTTAAGCAGTTTTAGCTTCATTTTGAGTGTACATTGCAACTTATTAAATTTTGACAAATTTCCAAAACAAAACTGAAAAGTTGTTATTATTAGCATATTCATGTTGAGAAGCATAGTTACAGGATAGGAGAAACGCGTGGGAAAAAGCTTAAGGCCCAAAAATTTCAGCATTTATGAAAATTACTTGGCTCATATGCTTTAAAAATCAATGTTTCCTGAAGTTGAAGATTTACGTAGGTAAAATGAGAATATAATGTTTATGTAATTTGAACGTAAAATAATGTATTGAAAAATTACGTTTTCCGTGATGTAATTATAGTTACGTTCATTATTTACTGTCAAATTATTTGATTTTATTGCAGTGAACAAAAAAATTCATCTATAGTGATTAGGCTGGTGGTTTTAGGCTGAATTAATTTTTCTCTACTTTCTGGACATGACGATCACATTATAGTAATCAACGTGACATAAATTTTTTCTAGAAACAAGTTGTGCTTGACGTAAATAATTATAAAAATGCACATATAAAGAATTAAAAAACACATATTTACACGACTGTTTTGACGAATACCTTATTTCAATGATTACAGAGCTTTATACTTGTTGTTTGTGCGACTAGAAAGTCAAGTAATACTTTGTATGTAGCTTAAGAAACAAAAGTAGCCTTTCAAGGCAACAAAGAAACTTTGCGCTGGAAATATACACACGATTTTTTCTATAGTTGTACCATTAACTGTTTTTTTTTTTAAGAAAAATATAGAAAACAGTGCTTACACCTTTCTCTTATAATTATTCAGATGTTATAAAAAAAATTCAATCACCATCAACGTTAGTGTTGGTTGCTGCAACAAATAAAAACTATGAATGTTTTCAGATTTTTTGCCTATATTGTTGCGTTTAATAATTCTTTACGTTATATCTAACTGCAATAACAACAAGAACATTAATAATAACAAGGTTTTTTTCTTTCTTCTGTAAGGCGAGATGATGACAACGTAATATCAAGTTTATTTAAAAATAATCTAATAGTTTCAATTTGTACATCACATTGTCGATTCTAAAACATACCTACACATATTAGTTACCTAAGAATTTAAACTTTTTCACCTTTTTTCATTTTTTTTTCTTCGTTAGTGCTTTAAACAATAACTTTGAAATAAAGTTGAAGTCAATACATAACTGCAGACAATAAAGCCATATTTATTTGTTGAGAAATAAATGTGGTTATTTTTGTTTCCAGTAAGACAAACTATATTGTTTTATGCAAAACAGAATATATATTTCTCGACTGTATCCACTCAATAACAAGATTTTCAAGTCGTTGAAATGCATATTTCTTATGCAAAATTGTTTGACTCGTGATCCTGGCAGTACACTTACTACAACCCATTTAAATAATAAACAATCTCTGTGCCCTGAGAGAATTTCCTCACTGCACATAATTTTATTTGAGTATACGCAAACGACTTAATTCTTTTTTTAGCAGTGCAACTAGACCATATGTCTGCTAGTTAATATAAACCACTGAACAATCTAAATTAATATTGTTAATTTTAAATTTAATTAAAAATAAATCATGCAGGACCCAGAGCAGATTCTTACGTTATAGGGTAAATGTGTACAAGAGTACGCACTTAGTGTAAAACTGTCAATAACTTTTTAATTTTTTTGGATAGACAAATTTTATGATATGGGTTCGTCATATACATGTTTAGAGATCAGATATATTTAATTGTACGTCCCAAGACCACTATATTTTAAGAGTAATTTCAATTTTTGTCAAGATGTGTAAATGCGCACTCTTAGACAGTCCACTGCACAAGAGTGCGCATTTGAACGCTTATGAGTGCGCATTACATTTTATGAAAAAAATCTTTATTTCTAAGGTGAAAATAAATAGGGACAAGTGACTACAGACTACACATACAACGGGATCCATATTTCTTCGTACTCTAGGGGTCTTGACATTCGAAAAAACGTAAAAGTAGAGAGTCGGTCGACGGACTCGATTACACTACTTCATTCGCTTACGCTCAGGAAGTAAAAATTAAAAAACAAACATCACCATAACCACCACCACACAACTTGAGAAGCAGTACAAAGTAGTAGAGTTAAATAATTCATTATAGTATCATATGTATCTATAAGACTACGTATCGCAAGTATTGCGCACTCTTGTACATTTGTACATAACCTAATGTTTTCAAAGTTAAAAGCTTTTGATGTATAGAAAGTATAAAACTGCTAGTGTACAACGACACCTTAAAGGTTACAGCTAATGAACGTTATTACTGTAAAATAAAAGAACTGGTACGTACCTTAAAAAAAACTAAAACTATGAGCGGTAAAAATTACATCCACACAACGCGTAAAGATAAAATCGACAGTACGATCAAACTATAAACTATATACAGGTCACTGTTGCACCTTTATCTCAAGTTTAGCATTGGATTGTGAATGGTATAACTTCATCTTACCCAGATGGCACTAATAAGCAGAAATCATCAGTGCGTACTCTTATACATATGCGCACTCTTGTACACATTTACCCTATGTTTATCGAAACGTGCATTTACCACAACCCACAGTTGTTGCCCGTTAGACAAAACAAAATGAAAGTAAATTAAAAATATTTTTATGACCTAGATTAGCTAATTTTTAAAACAATCAAGAGAACAGCGTCAACACCAACTAAAACACTTTTATAGACTAATTTTTTTTTAATCGACAGTGTATCTCAACAAGATGAATGAAACCAGTCAAAGTAAATTCTAACGAACTTCATATCAAAATTCACAGATTTGAAAATTTTACAACTATCGCTGACCTCACTGAACGTTATTGTAAAGTTGGCTGTTATAGATAGACATTCCTGCACAAAAATAGCTTAGCGTAACTAATTTTCGGTTTCACCTCGTTTAGATCAATTTCTCACACAGGCAACGTATCGATATCAATAAAGGATAATTTCGCCCCGGCAGAAAATTAAACGTGGAACAATAGACACGCAGGAAACAAAGATAGCGCATAACATACACACGTCGTCGATGGAATAATTCCTATAATAATGGTATTGTGGTGCGTTGCCATAAAAGGCTAGGTGTTTTGTTTGTGGCGTCTTTGTGCTGATCAAAAGTTAGTTCATTAGTGGAAATGTATCCAATAATTCATCTACGGGCGGCTCGAAACGAGTACTAATGGCTTGAAATAAGATATCAAGGCACGCAATGATACCAACAACCGACTATAAATTTGTCTGCGGTAATAAGGAATGTGCCGGTCTCGTGTAAGATGGTGGTATTTAATTAGACCAGTGCTCATTTTCAGCTCCGCGGGCCGCTGTCACCGCTGTTGTAAACATTTTGACCGGAGGGGTAAAAAATTCGATGGTATCAAGAGAATTTTCAAAACGAAATTTCTACAAAGAAAAGTCGTGAAATGCTGAATGCAATCGCTTTGTGGATGGTGTTAAGTATTAATAAAATATAAGTACCTACTTGTTTTACCCGTTCTAGGATATGCATTTATAGTGTACAAGTTTTATCTGGATTATCCGTGGACAGGTGATAGAAAGCTTTGTCGGGATATGTTATTGACTACGCATTCTCCTGCAACCTTTAAAGCATCGTTGTTCGATTTGACTTAATCATTGTCAAAATATTTTGACATTTAAAATTTGACGGGAAACAGTTTTTCCTTTAAAAATATCCTTCAATACACCGTTTAGGTTACGTTGTAACACATATATTTTTAAATTTGGAAGTAAATACTAGTCCAGTTTATATAATCAAAAGTATAACATAATATTTTAGAATGAAAAGCTGATGATTTTACATTCCACAACATTATTGACTCGTGCAAAATTTTTTAGGCTATTTTTAGAGAAGTGTTTTCACGGCAAGAATTTGATTTAATAAACGCAATATAATTGCCAGTATAATAAATGAAATGCAAAATAGGTACATATAATTACAAAATTTTCAATTGACTTATACTCAAACACAGCTGAAAAATGGATATAGCAAGGAATCAAAAGTGGCTTCACTATAGCAACACTTATTTTACTTATTTATATAACGATACTTGGTACAGGTTTGGAATTTCTACTGTAACATTTAAGTTCTGAGAATTGTAACTTGAGCCAAACGATTTTGTTAAGGCTTGTTGAATCTTTTACGAAAATTGCAAAAAATGGAAAACTGTTAATTCTTTACAATTTTCTTTTAATGGTATTCCTTGTTTTATGCCAATACTGCTCAGGTTCGTACTATTTTGAGTCCTTTTTTTAGTTTGTAGGTCACATTCACTTAAATTTTACTGAAATTTTAACACATTAGAAAAACAAAAAATCTAAATAAAATAAAATCTCTTAACAGAGAATTTTCCTAGTTTCGATAAAAAAAAGAACATATTTTTGGGGATGACGTCATTAGTCGTTTTACCGTCTTCGCTATAGTTTTGAAATGCGCATAATATTTAGCAGTAGTACATTTGGTAATTGGGGATATCACTTAGCCAACCAAATCGCTAAAATCACTTTAAAATCTGAATTTTTAAATTGTATTGGCAGTTGCTACATATATTAAATATTTTATAGCATTTTTCAAATTTTGAAGCAAGTTCAAACTCCAGTTTCTGCTACGGTTTTTATGTTTGCAGAGGAAACAATTAATAACAGCTTTTGGATTTAAACATCCAAACAGGTCGTTTTATCGAAGAACACCTGTATTGTCCTTCATTAGAGTGTTTTGAACAAATCATTATATTTACAAAAAGTACTTTTTTAAGAAATAAACTAAGAAAACATTTTTTAATATTAAATTTAGTCAATAAATTTATGGTAAAACTGATTATAAAGTTCTATAAATTTTTGTGAGTTATGTAATTTCATATAGGATTGACGATTTTTCTGTAATTTAATTGATATACCAAAAACTTTCTCAGCACAACTACCTTGTACTTATGCTCTTTTATTATAACTCATTTCTTTTATAATCAACTCTGTATTGTATATTACGGCAATAAATAAGGTAAATCATCAAAGGACAAACTAAATAATATATTTTTCTTCTGCGTATAGCCTTATGTATCTCAGGACCTTCTGAAAAGGTACATTTAAAGGAATTCCGCTGAAAAAATTGTGAATGAGGGTGAAAATGTTGGGTTTATGTATGAACTTCATGAAAACAGGGGATTTTTACAAACATAAAATTTAAAAAAATTGGTCTCATGTATTATACAGAACTTCCGTCACTCCAGCAGAACAGTCAAACGATTAAGAACAATATACATATATATTATCAATCGCATTTTAACACAGCTGGGGAATGTGGCTCTTATATTAATATAGAACGTTAGTATGCAATTTTAATTTATTTACGAAAATCTGGATGTCTAGAGTAAAATTAAAGGCGGATTCATAAACCACATGCACAGGAGTATGCTATTTTATAAAATTTAAATAGCATTTAGGAAACAAAATTTTGAGGTGACGTCATCAAAATGTTGGTGTGGATCATTAGACAAATATTGCTTAGTGTTTTACCGTCTACACGATATTCCTAACATACAAATAAAGTTTGACAATAATAGATCAACACAGACGACATGACCTAGACGACAGATAATAGACAGAGGGAAATGGGAAAATCTCATGTATGATTTTTTTTATTCACCGTGAATCAAGGGGGCGAAGCTTAACTGCAAAATACTTATTTCTTTACAAGAAATTAAAAACAGATTTTTGATCATCGTGTTGTTCAAAGAATACTATGTACCTTAAGAAAAAAGACGAAATATAAACCCCGCCCACCCACCCCATCTCGATTGTGGTGATTTTTTTTATTCGAAAAAACTTAAAACGCATTTAAAATGATAAATTTTTGTAAGGAAATACAACAGGGCAGGTATCTGCGGGGCTTAATCTTTGGCTTTAATTTTTTCTTAATATACATAGTATTCTTTGAATAATACGATACTCAAAAACATGTCTTACATGGTAATTTCTTGTGGACAAATAATAAGGATTTTGCAATTAAATTCCGCTGCTTAAGCTCTCGACAATTAAAAACAATCATCACAATTGAGATAGGGTGGGTGGGCGGGGCTTATATTTTGGTCTTTTTAGGACAAGAAACTTAAAACATGTTTAAAATGGTAAATCCTTCCATACAAATATGGATCTTGCAATTAAGCCCCGCCTGTCGATCTGACAACGAATGAAAAATTCATGACAATTGAGAATTGAGATAGGGGCGGATATAGGTGGGGCCTAATTTTTGGCTTTATTCTTCTTAATATGTATACAATTATACATGGTATTCTTTGAACAACAGGACACTCAAAAACATTTCTCGTACATTTTGTTTTTTTTTTTTATTAATATGTGTAGATTTATTTCGGTAACAAGAAACTTAAAACATGTCTAAAATGGTAAATTTTTGTAGTAATCAACTTAAATCCTTTTCTTCCTCCATTTCACTGACTTATTTTATTTACTGTACCTAAAATGTGAATTGAATTCTATTTTGACAAATTTAAAACAAAGTCACAATTAACTAGATTTAATTACTGGGTATCGTTTGGTCAGGTTATAAGTTCACCATTGTAAAAATAAATAATAATTTGTATACATTTATTTAAGTATTTGTTATTTTGATATAACCATAAGCAAAGTAATTTATCTAATTTTTCACCAAGGGTTTAACGATTTGCCTAAGACTCTAATAAAACAATAATGTTGTCATGAAGAGGAGGCAAATGGTCGGGACAATTGCTTGCCAATAAAAGACTGGAGGAAAAGTTAAACTTGGCACCGCCCACCCACCCCCTCTTTCATTTGTTTCTTCTGAAATAAGAAACAAATCTTAAAGTAAATACGAGAAAAAATACGGTTATCCTTTTTTTTAACAGCCCCATATGTATTCTCAGAAGAACATATAATTAGTAAAAATGACCTCTCAGCAGTAATAAGAACGTGAAGTGTTTATGTTTATGCATCGGAAAAATGTCACGTAGAAATTAGTTTAATTTGAATGAGTTCGTCACCTCAAAACAGTGGATTAAAATTATTAATTTAGCCATAATCGAACAAAATGTTCTGATTATTATTATTATTATTATTATTATAATTCTTGGTTAATGATTAGTTATTTAATAAAGATGTGTGTACTTTCAGATAATAAGGGAGTGATTTATTTTATTAAATCTATTTTATCTAATGATACAAAATGATATGCCGCCCACTAGTTTCAACCGGTCGACCCTGGGTCTGTGAAGCAGAAACGGAGCCAAGTCTGCTATAACAGGGTTTCGTACTATGTTCGTAAAGAACAAGGCGGTTGAAACAATAAAAATATATATTGTAATAATAAACAAAGTCAAAATAGATTCGTAAACCACAAGTTCAGGGGTATATTATTTCATACAATTTCATTTCGGTAATGTTAATTATGCAATCTAATGAGCGGACGTCATCAAATTGTTGGGGATGATTATCCAAATTTTACTAAGTATTTTACCATCTACACGATCTGTCTAACAAAAATGGACACGGACGGTGGACAGACAAACAGACAGATTGAAATGGCGGACCTACTTTTTCATACTCTATGGACCATACAAGGTCGAGGAAACGTACACGTAAAGAGTCGACCGATGCACTTGATTACAATGCTTCCTTCATAAAAATAATCGTTTTGCGAGTTAAAACACACGTTTTTTAACTGAGACTGATATTTGTAATGCAATTTTTTAGGAAAAGTTATTTCTGAACTATATTTTTACATAGGTAATAACTACATTAAATCAAAACTCAAATATAAAACAAATTTATACAAATGATGATCAAATGCAAATCACAACTATAGGATAAGCTGTTAAAAACACCTTTGTAATTAGGTTGCTTGTAACCACTGTAACGAGGTTACAAAAGGTTTAACAAAAGTGATAATTTCGTAAACTTTGAAATATGAGAGAAATCTTCAAACTAAAATCCTAATAGTTTTAGTATATACATGTGACTGATTCCTTGTATATTTATCCATTGAGAAGCCACAACATTTATATAAACATTTTCTAGTAACAAATAAACGTGCGTAAGTTCATAGGTGATCTACAAATTCGAAATTAAATCATTCATACTTTTTTTGATTACTAGAATATTAGAAAAAAAATAGGTCGAAATCTTAAAAAAATTTTAAAATTTTATTTTGCAAATTTTACTTTTTTTCAAAAAGTAATAAAAATATAGATAATATCAGTCACAGTGTGAAAAAAGGCCCATGAGGGGATCTAACGCCGACCGTTTTCTTGTTGCAACTCGGAGGTCAGCGACTTCAACCGATGCGCCACCGAGACTTCGTATTTAATGTTGCTTACAAAATGTTATACATTTTGGATTTTTTTGAGAAAATTTGTATGGCAAGGAGAAACACTGAAATCAGCTTCATAGACCACAGGTATGGAAATGCAGGGTTATTCACAAGAAGCTTCACGCTAAAAAATTAATACGCAACCAACGATACAATTGCATAGCAGTCTCTGATATTAAACTAAGACATAACTGTTTGGTTTTAATAATTTGGAAATAAACGTCAATTATTGGGTTAAAAACAAAAACAAACAAATTCAAAGTAAGAGCTCATCTCCTATTCCTATAATTACAATGTTCTCTAAGTATACGAAGCGCTTACCATATATCAATTTAAATAATTCAAACAATGTTTAATGTACAAGTTTTTTAGAGAATGTCATCCAATTGATGGTGGGGACGATTAGATAAATTTTGGTTAATGTTTTGCCATCTACAGGTATTCATAACATGCATCTAAAATTTGATAACTATCGGTTCGGTAGTTAGGAGATTGTCTGTATTTTCAAAAGCGCTATAGCCGGCGGACATATGGCAGACAGACTCACAGACGGAATCGGTAGACCTATGTTTTCGTACTTTAGGGGCCATGAAATGTCGAGAAAACATGAAAATAACCAAACCTTTCTAAATCACCCCCGGATAAGCTTCAAAATTAAGAAATAAAGACTATTTTGTGTAATGAAATTAATTATGATTATATTGTCGGCATAGTAACATAACAAATGAGGTTTTATTTCATCCTAAGGGCAGAACTGATTACTACTGATGACTTACTTTATATTTACTCTGTATATACGTATAAGTGTTCATTGGGCTTTCATTACAGCTACAGTTACGAAATGAGGAAATCAACTGAACAGCATATAGGTATGCTCAGTTTACTTGTAACTTATTCTACTGATTACTCTCTGCGAATTTAATTGCCACACGGTATACTATAATTCGAATTCTTTCCTCGTTGCGTATTTCAAAAGGCATCTTCAGCGATCATGTTTTTTGCAGTTTAGAACTGTTCGCCCTACTGAATTTTGGATTCATGTAGGACTATTCCATTTTTTTCATATCATCCGTTTAATCTAAGAACATCGCCATCGACCGTGCGAATTTTGGAAAACGAGTTTTTTCCGGCAGGTCTGGGAGCGTCGCGACGCATCTAAACCCACAGGCGTCTCGACCGCGAATGCAAAGCAAACAGTCGAAACATTCGGCATCAGGAAATCGGAATGAATTTGTGACTAGTACGCATGCCGTTTGCGAGTGAGATGGTCCATTCAACAGACGGAGATATTTTCGGGGGTCCCCCAGGACACCACGCCAGACGGTTTGGCTGGAGAATTGCATCATCAGGCAAGGCAACCTGTGGATTGCGCCAGATAAATCTCCCACACAATGACTCTGTTTCCGCATTTGTATGCCGCCAGCACCGCCGCCGACTGTGTGAATTTGTTCCGGTTAACACCACGACGATTATTTTCACGGACTTTGCAGATCGGTGTTGGAGCAATTTACAGTGCATACGTTTGCATGCATGCTAACACCAACTCATTCTTGTTCAAGTTTTTGTAGGATCATGGTCAAAAAATCTCCTATTATGTCTTCACACTTTTGATTAATTTTCGTTAATGTATGTAATTGGTGTACAAGAGGTGAAAGTTCAATGAAATGAAAGATTGATTTACCTGTTTTTTGCGCTTAACCCACAGGCTACACCAGTGAAAAGTTAACCTTGACAGTCCTGATGTTTAATAAAACGAGCTTTACACAAATGTTTTAAAAAAGTCTCGGTTCACATAATACACTACAGGATCAATTTTAATAACTGAAAGCCTGTTGTTCAAAAGTGCCTTTAAGTAGGTACCTATATGAATATAGATTTTCTATATTCTTCTACATATTTCTTGACAACATATGTAACTTTCATAACTTTTTTTTGATGTGTAAGTATGTTTATAAAACAAAGCAGCTCGATCAAAAAATATGATACATCATTAAAGAAAATGGAATAATGTAATTGTAATTAAAACCTTACACAACAAGAAAGTTAATACATAATCACAATATAATTTGTAAGCAAAATGTATTGTACTGGCGGGAAAATCTAATCTAAAAAAAACTCAAAAAAAGTTGAAGTATGTACCTGTCTATTAGAAGAACAAAAAACATTCAAAATCCATTTTTAATTTTTTTATTACTTATTACTATATGTGCACACAAAAGCTAAAACGGAATTAATGGAAAACATAAAAAAATGTATGTTGAAGTTTATAGAAACGAATATAAATTTTCACTAAGAAACAATAATTTTTCTAGTGAAAATGAACAGTGGCTTAAAAACGGAAATAATTTTTAAAAAAAGATATATTTTTTCATGTTTGCTTCAGGTCAGTAGGTACTGCCGTATCTTTAAAATACTTATATTAAATTTATAACTTTCTTTAATTTACGCAAGAAAGAATAGTAAACTATCAGCGTTCGCGAGTAGATATTAAAATCGCCTGGATTTTATCTTTCATCAATTATTTATAATTGTTCCTAGATTAAAACAATTATACGGACCATAAAAATGATGAATGTTTTCTTACAAGTTTTTATCTACAATTACTATCTAAGTTGAATCTATATTCTAATCAAAAAATTACCATACTAATAAAATATTCTGCTAAAAATCCATAATGCTTCCCATTAACCTTAAAAATCGAGCAATTATATATTTCTTTTTTTATGTATAGATATCCCGTTAATCATTAAACAACCACTTTACAATTTTTTTGTTAATTTTACAGAACGTTGATATAAAACCGTAAAGTTGTAGTTAGGTGCATTTAATGAGTAGGTACTTGATTATGATGGTTATCAAATTAGTTTAAATAGTAATCAAAATAGTAAAACGGAAACAAATTTTTAAGTCACTAGGGGGAAAAATAACTTTTACTGATAGGTATCTGCAAACTAAAGTATTAGGTATAGTGTAGGTACAGTTTTCATTGTTCAGTCTTTTAGTTAACTAATACAGTTTATAACAGTTTTCGTCAAATTTAGAACATATTATATCTAATAATAATACAACATTAAGAGGAGTTTGGCTCTTTTGGTGTTGTCAATACATTTTCTGAATATAATATATCCATTATTAACATACTTATTGTTATGAAATTTTAAATGTAACCTGTCTACAACTTTCAGTGTATAAATCTAGGGCAGTTTTTTAAAGTTTATTATCATATATTTTTTTAATTTTGATAAAAATTTTCATCACGTACCTACATATTTAAAAAAATTAATATTCAATTATTTCTGGAAATTTTGGAACGCGGTTTCCACCACTGCTTACAGCTTACAAAATTTTTGAAAACGTAAATACCAGATATATTTTCGACTTTATTTGTTAGAATTGAAATTGTATGAAATTATAATAAAAGGAACGGACTAGCAGCTTCTATGACGCAAGCTTTTTTTACTGTATCTTATTTTTAACAAAAAAAAGTCGAACAAAAAAGTGTTGAAAACCGTGTTTCGAAATTTCCATAAATAATTGAGATATTGATTTTTAAATATACCTACGTTATGCAAAAATTTCACTAAAATTAAAAAAAGAATTAGGTATCACAAATCGTTTTGAACAAAACTTCCCTTGCATTCTATAAAAAAGGGTTATGGATAGGTTATATTTAAAATTTCACAACCATAAATTTGTTAATAATCAAGATATTACATTTTGAAAATGTACCGAAAATTCCATGCAGAAAACGTAGCGACTGGATTTTAATTCTAATGTTAATATTAAATTAAAATCAATATGTTAACATACATGTTAGACAGTGGTCAGTAGGAACATTATTTGTTGTCTAAGAAATATAATTATATTAAATCTAAACGTACTAAGCCAAATTACTTAAAAGTGTAGAAATTGACAATCTAGAAATAAGTATTAATCTGTCTGTACTTATGAGACTTTTTTTTAATTTGTCCAGCGTAGTTACTATTGTGCTAACACTTTGAATTTTTTCAAAAACATGTAATTAGTACCCAGTTGTTTGGAATATATTTTTTTAAAACCTCAGGTTTGCAGGTATATAAAGTCAACAAGGAAAACAAGAGCCCCAATGGAAACATCAGCTGAACTAAGAAAATATCTTTTAAATTATGATCGTATAGCATGTAGCAAAATTTTGATTTAACAAAATATAATTAAAAGTTCTTTCTTTTGAATTTTCATTTAAAAATAAAATCAAAATTGAAGGAAATTTGAGTTCCACATCATCGCATGTTACTATGACGTCACGAAGAGATTTTGATCTATTTACTCTGATTTACATGAAAACTTTAAATGTTAAAATGCTGACGTTTCAGTACTATCTTTAGAAGCTTTTCTTTTAATTTTAATAGGAAACAGTTATTTTATGTAAACCATATTCAAAGTGGTGGTGAATTATTATTATCAGAGCGAAAATGAAATATCTGTTTATTACCTAGTATTTGTACAAACCTCAAATACCATTTATTTATGGGGGCGCAATTCTACACCTTTGCTATCGGTATTTAATAAGTACCTACTTATTTTTTAAATGATACATTTTAAAACATATTCATTAAATGAATTTGGAAATTAAAAAATCTTAAAGGTGACCCGTAGGCGTCAACAGAAAACGTAAACAATGAGGACACAAAAAGTAAGAGGCAAAAAGAGATTTAGCTTAATTTAAAAGATTTTAATTTCATGTTAATATGTAAATTCATATGCGCATCACGTACTAAGAATACTCTGATTGCATCGTTCTTTATATTTATAATTGTTTTTAGATTAAACCAATTACGCACCAAAATATGATGATTGTTTTCTAGCTGGCCACTTGTCTACAGTTACAATCTAAATTCTAATAGAAAAATTATCATACAAATAGAATAATTTGTTAAAAAATTCGTAGTGCTCCCCATTAACCTGAAAAAAACGCGCAATTATATACCATTTTAAACATTTTTGTGTAATAGTCACCTAGACCATTAAGCAGCCAGTGAATAATTTCATTTATTAATTTTCCGAAGTGTTGATACAACTCTGCAGAGTTAAATAGCCTTCAACAAGTACTTCAGTTACGCAGCGATAGAATTAACGTAATTAAAAATTGCTATAAAGAAACGGAAAGAACAAGACTAATTGTAGGTTATACAGCATTAAACCCGCGTAATTTTTTCATAATTTTGTGATAGTGCCGGTAGCATACATTAATTTGGACGGTTTTATAGGACGGAAGACCACCCAGCCCAAAACATGCAAATGCGACGATTCATCATTTCTGAGCGTTTTTCTCATTTGAAAATATCAGAAAAGACGTTAAGTAATTTCGCTTAAAATAAAATTATATTGAAATCGTTCGAGTTTCACAAACAAGACGAGTACAGCTGCCTTGACTAACAGGCATGCAATTAATTTTAGACCATGCGTCCCTTACACACAACGTTAATCTGCATACTAGAAGAAGTTTAATAAGGTGGACATGTATGAACAGTATACATGTAATCTTAAGCACAATACCAAGCCACATAAATGCAACAAAAACCCATTTAAACTCTAACAAAAATATAATAAGTTGCGTACAAACTCTGATTGCTTTTGCAAAAATAAATGAATTATTAAAATACTCTTGTAGTGAATAGAGTATGCGGTTTCAGCCGACCAAACATGTTGTACCCATTATGAGCAAGGTGCACTTGCTCGATATTTTCCTGGGGTACAGTGTGCGACAGAGACGACGAACGGCGCCTTTTTTAATTACTAGACGCCGAACATTTCCCTAGACATGCATTTTTAGCCAAACTCATTTCAAATAAGAATTAGCGGGATATCTACTGAATTCTTTATTACAATGGCGAACTCTGTAGCGTTAAACTGTTATTGTTATGGCTCGTGTAAACTCCAAAATTAACTTTAAATGTCCTGACGATAACAAAAATTTGCACGACGAGTTTCTGTGGAAGTTCCAATGTAGGTGTTGGCGGAAAATGTCTCCGTTGTTACGTATTGAATATCGGAATTCGAGAATTATTAACTTTCACTAGGATTATGACATCGGTCGTGACATAAATAAACAAATGCATACAATTATTCAATTCACAGATACTAATAATTAACATCAAACGAGATAATAATATCCCTGATAGCCACACGCTTCTTGCATGGTCGCATGGAAATAAATGTAAGCTATATAAAACTGAATGAACTTTAACACATTCATTTATATTTCAGTAACATTGTTTGATTTCATTTTTAATAAAAATTATAGAGCGGCTACAATGAAATAATAATTATTTACAGAAAAACAAGAACATAATATGAAAAAACAGTAAATTGAAATTAAAATAGGTTAATAAGAATAAATATCAAATATTTGTTTGTTACTATAAGCAAAATTATAATTTCTAAGATGCCAATCATAGATATAAATTTTGTAGTAATTTTGACAAATTTTTGTAAAATTAAAAAACATAGTAGTAAGATTCTTGTTTTGTTATGTGGGATCAACACAAAATACAAAATTCATAATAAAATATCTACTTCTAATTATCTTGGAAACGCAGCATCAAGGTTAAATTTATCAAAATATATTGTATCCAAAAAAAAATAATATTTTTTTTTAGAAATTTTGTTAAATAAATTTCCTAAAAGTGTTGACAAATTGTGTTAAATTGAAATAAAAGATTGAAAATCGTCATTGATTACTTGATTAGGAAATACAAACTCTAAAAACAGAAAGCTTTTTCACGAGGCCAGTTTATGGATTTCATAACGTTTCACGGGGAATTAAAGCTTTTCTTCTTCAGATGAAAGTATTGTTGCTATCACTCTTTCAGTTTACAATAATCGTCCATATCCGGGATCGGCTTGAAAATTCAAAACTACCTTGCCGTTAGAAATTCTACTTACGTAACAAAACGTCTAGATTAATGTTTCCCAAATACAAATATAATACATAAATAAAACATTATTGACAGAACGTCTACTTAGAAAGTTCTTATATTAAAATAATTCCCTACATTTTGAAATTATCTGACACAAAAAATAGCATTGCAATCATTCTGTCGATAATTGCTGTAATTTTCTATTCTGAATAACAATAACTAACGACTTTCGTCATCACATTTAATTTTACATCCATAAAGCTTCGCTTTATAGTAATTACCGAGCATAGGCAATGATTGTGAAGGTATAAAAATTGTTATTAGTTATGGGTGCCAAATATTTTTTGTTGTTACTAATCTCAACATTATTAACTTTCTACATAACTGGACAGAATAGCTCGTGTAACAAAATTGAAAAAAATGTTTGAACAAGTCATGTCAACAGACATCATTTCAAAATCTATAATAATAATAATTAATTCAGTTTAATCTAATTATGTAATTTGCCTAAAGTACTAACCGTAAAAGTAATTTAAAGTAAAAACTGAGATAAGTTAATCTAAATGAGTTAATAAAGTTATTAAAAATTCCGGATCAAAAATTATGTAAGTAATACTAAAAAACTAAAATATGTTAAAATTAAGGTTATCTTGAATTTAAAGTTATACCTACATATTTCTGAGGCTCGCATGCAGGAAAACACCCAGTTGTTAGTAATTTGTATGTATGCCTAAATAATCTTTAAAATCAGTATTAAGCTTAATGAACGTAATTTAAAAATTGCTCATTAATTTTTTTAAGTTTTGAATACCTATTACACGAACGAATTCGTTACGACGCGTAGGACCAAATCTCGTATCACATTATTAATTTAATATTAATTCAACTCGTCTGACAATTTTATTGCTTCAAACGTTCTGCTATTTTTATCAGCAGCGTCATATTCATATTTATGGAAAGAAAAACTGTTCTAACTAATTATTGTGGTTAAAATTTATAGCATGCCATAAACTACAACATATACTTTTTTCTACTGCTACCCCATTATAAACAGACAAGTATATCTATTTCAGCAACTCGAATTTATAAAACGTTCATTCTGATAGCTGGAAATGTAATTTTAATAACTGAACGTGTATATAAAAAGGTGTGAATAACACGCTCAAAGTGTAAAACAGACTAGTCATATTTAAATAAAAATGAGCAAATAATTTACCTACGAAAATATGAGTGTATGTTTACAGTAATTTCAAGAAAACTTTTCCAGACGATAAAAATATGAAGTGTTTAATTCGGGCCAAATAACATAAACGTATCCCAAGAAAAAACAAAAATCTGCTAAATAGCAAACACATCAGCAACTCCCGGTCAAAACACGCCACAAAACCAATTAGAATAGCCACCACAACAATGTAAAGGCAATAATCTACAATCGTTACGACTAACCATATTCGCCATGTATATGAATGCGCAAACATAAAAATTTAAGTCCGCTGTCAATTTTGACCTTTGCGTAGCCCCATAATAAATAACAATGTGATTTTCTCGAACAAGTTGTAGGTCTACCCGCTTGGGATGTTTTAATGGCAAGGCGTAACTGTCAACAATATTTATTTAAAGATGATTTAAATCACCACAAGAGCACCATGCTCCTGTCCGCTCATTGTTACACGCACCATTGTTTGGTCTATACTTTGTATGGCGTTCTAAACGCCCCTGCAAACCGCTTAATTACTGAAAGGACGCTGTGAGAACATTTTTGGAATTGCACACATTACACCTAAGAGTTTAAAAGATCGTAAACTGCACATGTCGATATATCTGGCTTGAGTCAGAGAGAAACATAGGCCCTAAAAACTAACTCTGCAGTACGCCACTAGAACCAGAAACACAGGAAACTTAGTCATCTTGTTCACGACGACAGCACTTTTGATTATTTTTTTTAGTTTTTAGTTGAAGTTCATCGGTCGCATCTGTCTGTTCACTGCTATGAACGTCGTTGTTGTTCTATACTTAGTACGGCGCTCTATTTTTGCAAATCTCAAAGGGTAAAAGTATTTACAAATACGACCTAGCATATCTGTGTTTATTATTTATGTTCATAGCTGTCTCCATTCCATCAGTGAGGAAGGAGCATCGGACCGAAAGGTGACCTCTGTGGGGCGCCAAAACTAGCAACAGAACAGCCTTGATATTTTTAGTGCTAATCATGGTGGCGATTGTTTTTGTCAGTTTCTTCATCTGGTGTCGATCGATCGCATGGTGGCGCTAACAAATTCCATTATATCAATACAATGCAAACAATGGTGTGAATATTTGTATTATAAATGGTCAGTAGCCGAGGCCGCTCGGGCGAGGATGAGCTCACCGGGAAGCCTCAAAGATTTTCCGATAGCCTACGCCTTTGTAATAGCCGTAGTGCTAATAGGTTCTGTCAGATGACCGTTCAACTTATCATCCCTTTATAACATTCGGCATAATATATCGATATAGAGGCGCCACTCGGCCCATCTCCGCATAAAAAGCTGCGCCGCTCCGAACATTAATAAAACACGTGTGTTATCTGTACTTTTGTATGATTGGAATCCAGACGAGCTTCATGTTATTGAATCAACAATCGTCGAGTATGCAGAAATATAAAGGGGACGGCATTCTGTACTCGATTCCCCCTTGTTTCATTGCGTTTATAATTATTTCAGTCTAAACGCGGGGGTTTGTTGGCCCAGTTAGTATTTATAGACTGCATCTATCATAAATGCAATTGTCTCTGCACTCTTGCAGACGGGGTCGCAATTGCACGGGGAATTGGAGAAATGGAAAGGGGTAGAAGGAATGGATTCGAGGACCAACAAGTAGCGAAAGCCGTAAATTAGGGGAGAACGAGGACGATTTAGGAAAGGTCCTTTTTCCGGTCAGTGGAAAATTGTGAGTGATTCTGTTCCGAGAATATACGAAGACAGTAGAATTAGGAGAAAATTTCCAAACTTCTAAAAGAAACGTCTTATTAAGACCGACGAAAAATATATTGCTTTTTTCTACACATTTGGATGAAGGCAAATCTTTACATAAATTTAATCGAATCGAAAACATCTAAAGTTCTAAGAACCTCTTTAGAATGTTAAAAAATATACAAAAGTATAAAGAGTAAATGTTAGTATACAATAGTTCCTGTCATAAACTGTGGCCTTATAATCAAGTATAAAAGTAATCTAAACGGACTTTGCCTGACATACAAAGTAAATTACATTTCAAGTTTTAGTAACTCAAGCCTTGCGTCAAGAATCAGTATTTATCTTAAATGTTTCTATTTAAAGTTACGAGCTTTGTTGTTAATTTTCAGCTTTCACTGAACTTTTGATGATCACGTGTTAAAGTGTTACATCAACAAATGTTTCGTATTCATTGTTTCACTTATACTTAGCATAGCTATAAGTGAATTTTTAAATAAAAGTTTTTCAGATTGTACGTTTGTTTAGTGCATGATATAGCACTAATATGTTTATAGAAATGTAGGTATAAAGATTACTGACAAATTTGAATTGAATCAAATAACAAGAAAGCGAAAATGTCCCCAACCCCCAACATATGCCACCTTTTTACGTTATTTCAAGATGTGACAGTTAAAAGTTAACAATTAGGTATAAGGATGTCAGTTGTCAATAATTAAACATATGATAAGGGCAACATACTTCAAATGTCAAGCATCACCCACACCTAAAATGAAAGAATTCGATCAACAGTTACACAAATATTTCTATTGAAAAATTAGGTAAATACATTTGCCAAAAAAGTTTAAAAAGCTGTTTTTTAGGAGACTACAAATATGACACATATGTCCAGTGTATTATATAACAAGTAGCAACATACAAAGGTGGGCGCCAAAATGTTGTAATTTCCTTTTTCTGTTTTAAGTAGGGTATTCATAAAAGAGAACATTGTACCGACGAATTGGACACTTCAGTTGTAGGTTTCCTCTATTTTTACGAAATATAAAAAATAATGTCAACAATAAGAAAATAAAATTTATCTGAAATATTTTCGATCTTTTGTCTATAGTAAGTTTACAAGAAGCGTATATTTTTATTTGGTAGTTCCAAAACTATAACATGAATTTAAAGTTGTACCCGCTATTTGGTTGAACCCTTGTTTTGAATTAGAACCAAAAGATAGTATCGGACTTACAAATAAAGCATATGGCATGTGAAATATTCTCTGGATTATGTTAACTCTCATCACTACTCACGTTCTAATAAAAATCCAATTATAGTTAACCGACAACTAATATCTACACCCGCATCCAAAAACATTCTGTAAATTGTTACGAATTTAGTGCAAAACGTATGAAACACCCTGGAAACCACTGTTATGATCATACGGTGTATTAAGAATGTAGAGGAAATTTCCCAGTTATCATAACATAAAAATTATCCACCAAAGTTGTAGACTATAATTTGTGGGGTATCTATTTTTTTTCCTAGAATTTTATCATGTCGCCAAAAAATATTCTTTTACTCATTCACTTATACTAGTGGGTGCTACTGGTATACCATGGGTGTTGACGGCAACTTCAGAGAAAACAGAAAAAGTGTTATCATTTTAGAGATTGTTGACGGCACAAATCCGCGTGATGTCAGTACTCCATACATAGTACTAAAGATTCTCGTCACTCTCAACAAAGCATCCCACCTTTTCCACCCCATCTAAAAAGCCAACACCCGCTAACACGTACCTGGCCGTAGTGCAGTCCCTGTAGAGGGTGTCGAAGTCTTTGCACGACAGCAGCTTGCATCTGTTGACTCCCGGCTGTATGGCCCCCAGCCCCCTCAAGATCCTGACCTGCTCCACGTTGCAGACTAGCGGCACGATGTCCAGCCGCTTCAGCTTAGTGTAGACCGTGTGCAGTCCGCCCACCAAGTGCTTGAGAAAGAGCTCGAAGGCCTGCGGCAGACACAGCATCGTGTCGCCGGCGATGATGAACGCCGCCACCTTCTGGCCGCGGTAATCCACCAGCTTGCACTCGTTGGCGGTGGGGTCGGACGTGGAGATCGGCGGCGGGCTGTTGTAGGAGCGCGGCGGCGCGTGGTGCGCCATCAGGTCCAGGGGGCCGTGCAGCACCCCCAGCGAGTTGAGCAGGCCGAGGCCCGGCGGCGGCAGGTGGCCCAGGGCCATGCCGCGCAGGCTGGCGGAGCTCACCGGCGGCGGGCTCAGCGGGTGCGCCATGGACAGCGGCGGCCCCAGAGGGCTGGCCTGGCGCGGGCTGCTGTGGGTGTTGGCGTTGACGGGCGGCGACGGCGGCTTGGCGGCAACGGCGGGTGAACCCGAGGACGCGTGGCTGCTGTGCTCGCTGGCGGAGTCCATGGTGTCCATCGCGATCGCGCACTTCACCAGAGCATCACCGGCCTTCTCTTCGGAAGAATGCCGAACCTTCGCTCTTCCAACAGTCAGGGCTGTGCGGCGGTCGTCGGGCGGGGCGAGTGCGCGCGGTACACTCGAGGCAAACTCTGTACACTCTGTACGCTGGAGCGCGAGCTGAGGGAGTGCGGACGCGACCGGTACACTCGGCGGGTACGAATGTAATAAATAAAAACATTCGGAAAAAGTGCTGCAAGTGCCGGGGGGCGGGGCCTGCTTCGGCACGCACTCGCCACAGCCTATGGCGGACGGCGGCTGCGCGGAGGCACGCGATTGGCCACCAACTCGACGACGGACGCTTGCGACCACCCTCCGCCACTGAAAGAACTTAGTTTCTTTGTAGCTTTGAGGGCGGATGCAAGGGAACTTGAAATATGAGCTGTGACGTATTGATAAAGAATGTCACCGGGCTGTCGCTGCGGAATCAATACGAGGTGTGCGGGCCGCTTTTTATTCCATACCAATGCACTTCTTTGTTTTAAAACAGACCAACGGGAAATTCTGACGGAGCTTTTTGTTGGCGACGAATAAAAAGCGAACAGATAATATAAAGGACGCTAACTTGTCTGTACTGGGTGGCCAAAACACTTGTCGACCCAAAAAAATTCTCGCAGGGACATCGGGACTAATTTTATTGATCACGTTTTTCACTAACAGCTCATCAACTATCTGTATTGATTCACTCTAACAAAGGTAGATAGGTCATTAAGTTATTTTTAAAAATCGGAGCGTAGGAGGATTCCATTCCGCGTACTTGACGGGTCTCTCTCGTGTGAACACAATTTCCACATTTTTTGTTAAAAAAAAAATAAAGCAAGGTATCTACATTTTAATAACATTTCATCGTAACGCATTTCTTAGAGACGTTTATTGGATACGTTAGATATGACGAGCCCATATTGTTTGAACTTTTCCTACACTTTCTTTCCAATGCGTCAATTCTGTCTAACCTTTGCCATAATCAAAACAAAATTTGATGATGTACTAGATATATCTACGAACATAAGTGTATTAAACAACAAAATTTATGGAAATCGTTCACACATAAAATTAATGAGAAAGATTTGTCTATTCTGTAAGATACGAAACATATTTTTTGCACTCATGATCTTTTTTGATGGCTTTCGTGCATTCACCAGGGTGCGGGAGTTCGAACTTCCCGCACACGTGCATTTTAACTTCCCGTTGCCATGGTAACCTTAAAATACTCGCGTAGTGTCAACATTGTGATGTGTTGGCGGCGCCATTGTTTATAAATAACTCACAGTTAATTTCTTCAGTTTAAAGGTTTATTCGTTGCAAAAAATATTGTACACAACACGTTCGTGAGCCTGCTTCCCGCATTCACGCAAATGCGGCACTCCCTTCGGTCGTGCCGCAAACAAGCGTTCATGCGGGAAGCAGGCTATCCCGAACTAGTTGTGTAAATTACTATTGTTTTCGCTTATTTAAGAATAAAGTGTAGTGGAACATTTTTTTGTCATTATACATAGACACCTGATGTATGATTGTATAAACGAAAACTTTTTCAAATCTGCATCCTTGAAAATTAAGTTATACTTTTATAAACTATCCAAAACAACTAGAAAAGATATTATTATTCAAAAAATAACACACAGATAATAATTATTTTACTGGTAGGTATCTAAAGTATTTACCTACTTATTTAATACTAAAATAAACTGAATATATTTTTTCTCGGTTTCAAACTATTATTGAAAAAAAAAATCAAAAACAAAATCTGCAAGAGAAATTTGGCAATACCCAATGTCAAAACACATTCAGAGACTCCACTTTTTTTGCTGAAAATTTTACTTTATTCTTTATACATACAACTGCGTGATTTATAAATGAATCAGTTGGTTGTTTTAATTACAACCTTTAAAAATTTTTTGACGCAACATAAAAGTGAGGTTGTACGGGATTTATATAAGCATGACTGATATATATTTACATGTCATAGCGACAATTAATGTGGACTGCTCTTCTTTCCCCCAATACTCCTACCATGGAATACTCATTCCGAAACAGTTGGAGTTTCCATAAACAAGTGCATTTACAATAACCACAATTTATAGTTATTATAACTACAATAAATAAATATTTATAACAAATTTAATACAGGTGAACATGTTCATGTAGACAGCTACATCAGTATATAGATAATATCAGTTTTACAGTAACGTGAGCATCTGACGGTTGGTTATGTTTAATTTCTACACTGGTATTAAATATTCTCGACAGTTTTGCTTTTACAATCTCTCAATCGCTCCAATTTTATAAAACGTTCTTTAAAACAACATTTTTATATATTTTTTTATACATTCTTTCGAGTAAAGTATTACAAACACACAATTAAAAAGCAATGCTTTAAATCATAACCGCTTACATCAGCCTTAAATTCCAATTTTTAATCTTACCTCGTCTGCCCACACTCGATTCTCAAATCAGTGCGCATCACTTTTTTTTTTCACAAATTATAGCTTATCCATGTTATGTCAATATTATCTATAAATCAATTGGGTTGGTGTCGAAATAGGCTCCATCAAAATTAAGAACAACTTTTCTTCGCCCACACGGACGACATCTTAATTGGTAAAGGTAAGTGAGATTTTCGTCGTCGCACGAAAGTGTTTCCGGTTTCTGCTCCGTCAAAATTAAACTTCGATCTAGTGGTCAGTGGGTTAGTGATGCGACACAACGGTCCAGAGCAACCCTGTACAACCTATAGCTCTCTGCATGTATCCAAGATACGGACGATCCACTGAAACGGGGTGCTTTTCACCCCTCATAACTCCCGTTATTATTTTCACGATACTCTCTTCTTCCCTCGTGGCTTGTTCCAGAGTGTATAGCGTTCGCCGCACTGATTTTTTATTCCCACTCGGAAATGTTCTATAGAGAATACAAAAACCGAACCAATGTTGATATATATGTATGTACAGATTTTTATTTTAATAAAATTATGTTTTTCTGACTAAATTGTCTTTTCAAAAAAAAGTTAACAGTTTCACAAATTTAATATTTTTGACAACGAAATCTCAATTTAGTTTCATATAATTTTACGATTTATGCACCTATTGTTGTAATTTGATAAAATTTACGGATAGATCCATTTTGTTGCAGAACAAAGGTATATACGTACCTATTTATTTTCTATTTTTATAAATATGACGGCTAGTAAAAAGAAGTATGTATAGTGTATAGTTTAGTTGTACCTATTTACTCCTTCGTGAAACATAAAACACAGAATTTAAATATCCAGGAAATAAAGTAACATATCAATAACACTAATACTAAATAGATAGGTAGGTATGTGATATCTAATGTTTATTATGTTTAAAAAGATTACAATATGATACGTAAGTTTAAATTAGGAAAGAAAAATATAAGCTTTTAACTAATATTTTTCTTATTATTATTTTCGGTGAATGAAATTAAAATGACAATAGATAAAATATCCCAGATTTAACATCGCTGATTTTGGGGTTAACCTGATCTAACATTCTCAAACGGCTGAGTAATAAATTTTAATTAATTTTTAGTATCGTTCCAAAGTTGTAAAAAATGGATTATTTAACAAAATGGGTCAGTTAATGATTATTAAAACAGAGGCAAAAGGAATGTTACCCTATACATCATACTTAGTAATTAAGACTTAAATACAGTTTTAGATTGTCGTAATTAATTTTTCAATAGTTATAGCCATTGTATAGGATTTTTTCTAAAAAAAAAAAAAAATAAATAAATAAAAATCGAATTATCTTAGTTGCCAAAAATATACACAAATACAGTTCGTCCGTATCTTCTCACATATCCACCCTTTGCTCAATATTCGTTTGCTTCAAAATGAAAACATTTTTGACTCCATAACATTCACGACTTGCACTGATACTAACACAAACAGGTTATTATCCCCGCAGTAATGAAAATTTTAACAAATTCTCTACGTGTTTGAATAGTTATTGTATCATCTACACAGTACAATAGGTAGAATTTGGAAGGAGAAAATGACAGCCTAGTTCTCAACAACTCGACAGTTCTAGAAATTTTTAGTTTTCAGCAATAATTTAACACTTATAATTAATAATGTAATTGGTATTATTATTTCACTTCATTCGGATTGGAAGTCTCTTTTTACCCACCTGTACAATATTTTGGAATATTCACCAGGGAATATATTTTTTTAATCCTACTCAAAATTCTCAAATCTTTGCCAGAGTTAACATCCTGAAATTATAAAAAAAAAATGGAGATAGAGAGGCCGTCAGTAGAATTTTTCCTAAATTAAGAATTTTTAAAGTCGAGCTGTATTTCAAATAAAGTAGGTATACTTACACAATATATCTCATTACATTATTTTATATTGTACCTACTGCTTTTTGTCTAAGGTATCGATTAAGTTTAAAAAAGCTTCAATTAAAGGCCCGAACTTGCTAAATACAGGCAGAGGTGCCGATTCAGCTATTCACGTGCCGTTTACCTATCTGGTATAAAAGGCTATTATACAATTTGGATTTTTTTTACGAAAATCTACCTAGGGTAAAAAATCAATTCGGATTCATAAACCACAAGTATAGGAATGTGTTGCTATATAAAATTTGAATGACGTTTACTAGAAAAAAGTGGGGAAACATTAACTAATTGTTGGTGAGGATGAATAATTAGCCAAATTTTGGTTAGCGTTTTATAATATGTATACAAAATAAAGGCTCCAGTAGCTTCAGAGATTCTGAAGACAGTCAACTGGACGAAAACGGGAGACCACTTTTTTCGTACTCTAGGGGCATGAAACGTCGAGAGAACATGAAAGTAAGATGGACTTCAAAGGTTTGGGAAGTATATATACCTAAATAAGAAAAAACTTCTAATATTGGCAAGAAAAAACAGAAAGCTGTCATTTTAAGAAATATGAAATTTCATAAAAAAACTTAAGCGCAAAAATAGAAATCGAATTTTAACCGCAATAGTTGAACAAAGACAGAAACTTTATGATTAATTATGCACAGATAATGTGTTTTACACTTCTTCAGAAAATCGATCCGTTTTTAACAATATGACAACACTGCCGTGATATCTTTCCTATAAAATATGTTGATTATGGATTTTAGACGTTGCCAACTTAACTTAAAATGGAATACATTTTTATTGCATATTTTCTCTTGCACTCATGCATCTTCCAGATTTAGGTAACGGATTGAAGTTTTTTCTGGGTGGTTATACGGTTTCAACTGTACAATTATTTCCCCCAAGTTTGCTGTTATATTGTTGGAATAGAAAATTTTGAAATCCACACGTGAAAAAGTTCTGTACCTACATTAAAATCTATAATATAGCATAGTTACTAATGGACGGAAAACAATGAAATGAATTAGTACAACAAAAATTCTGAGTATTAGCCAGAGATTTCTTAGTAACCTAGATACGGTGATCCTATGCAAAAGCGAACATACGTTCTTGGCCAACATGTACACTATGCGTTTTGCTTTCCATCTTCTTTTACAGCATGGGAACGCAGGGGTATGATTTTGTAGGTCTTTGTTTAAACCTAGCAATTTACGATTTTGCGCAGTAAACCCTTAAATTCTGTTAGCGCAAGTCGGTTCTTAATTCATACAATCGCCGGTGTTTGTGTGTTTGTTAGTTTGTTCTAAGAGATTTCTTAGGTAATAAGATTTATATCACGGTTATAAGTTTAAATTGCCTAGAATTTCTAAAAATGGGTTACAGAGTGTATGTTGTATGCAAAGAAAGATCTAATAATTCTTTTGTTTCGCAAAAATATTACAAAGATTTTTAATAATCCCGACATGAACAATCAGTGCATTTCTCAGGGATTACTAGATAATCGCAAAATACAATTGATGAAGGCAATAGCGCAAATTTAAAATTATTAATTTAAAAGTCCGCTTGCAACACGAAGCAAAACTGGTAAATTTTGCTTCAAAACAGGCGAAAATAAGAAGTAAATTAGTAAAATACATTTTATTTAATAATGAGTAACTAAGATTACATTAAATCACCAATATTTAATAATAATGTTAATAAATTTATACCGCAGCTGTACGTCTTTTTTCTTTTTCATTTTAAGCTCTCAACATTGTGCATGCAAATAAATACAATACGATTCTCTATTTATGTTAGAAACGTTCGTAGCAACAAAAACTTCTGTCTATAAGAAAATTGTATTATGTCATTTTTCAAGAGTTTCGCCGGTGTGAATGATAAAGAAAAAGTACGAAAAAAGGGAAGTCGACAGTCAAATTTATTCCAACGATCTTGTCCGTGTAATATTTTAATCTTAACATTACAAATCATTTTGGAGATTGCTTAGAAACTTTTCGTTTGCCACTTGTTAAAAAACTCGAGTTATAATTCTCTTTTATACCATTTTAAATCAGTGCACCAAATTATCAACCAATGTTAACAGTCGCTAGAATTAGACGAAGATAACACTAGTATGTGGTGCACATTACAACGAGTAAGAGAAGGACAGAGAACTGAAAGTATGTCGACACTATTTTCATACATGTTGTTCCACACTCTGCTGCCCATAGCCGTATCTAGGTACTAAGAAATCTCTGGTATTAGCAAATTATTATACCTACTCGTTCTGCGCCTACTGCTTTTTAATGAATAGAATTATTTACCTGAATATATTTTAATACTTAATATACGGGAAATCTTAATTTTTTCCATTCGTTGCAAAAGAGTTTACGTTGTGTATTAAATAAGGAGATTCTCATTCTGCTCACGTCTATTTCTCCCTATGAATTCGCCGACAACATTTTATACATTTTGATCATCTTTTCCATCTTTGTCTTCAAAAAAACGACCGAAACAAAACAGACTTTGGCCGTCACTTTTCTCTTTTCCGTTCAAGAAGCACATGCTATTGACAATTTGTAACTTATTTTTTGTCCATTGTAACTCGTTTATTGAACTCGAGTGCAAACTATTTCCATTTATTTGCCTCTTAAGAGGGTTAATATCAAAATTTTGTATATATTGTTAACAGAAGACATCAATATTCTTTTCACACATTAACATTTTCAACGTTGTTAACAAACGACAATAAGAAAGTTATTACGAAAACGAGAACATTTTTTTTTGTTTTTACAGATGTTATCTTCATACATACGTTGCTTGTAGGTGGGTCGCCTTTCCCTCGGACGTCGTCGCGACCGAAGAATTTTTTAATTGCCCTTTGCGAGTGTGGAAATAAATGCAAAATGGAAAATTAATCGTGTCCTGCAATTTTACAAATTTTATAATTGCTATTTTCATATCGCTATTGTTCGCATGATTTCTCATTAATGTTACACTGTCATAGCTCATTCATGAATGCGATTAATATTTTTACAAATATAGGTAATTGTGTTTGGCTATCTGACATTCAGCTATTGTTTATGCTGACCAGTAACACGTCAGATAATAGGAGGGTTGGTTCATAATAGCACACTCAATTCCAGCTTTTCGATCTACCGTCAATCCCCCATAATCGGTTTTTACAGTCTAATCTGTGCATTAGACAGTTATCTATTCATACTCTCATCTCGTCATTGAATAGTTACCAGAAAGAAGTTTCACGCAAAATAGACGGACACGTTCATAAATCGATATTTTTTGTACAACGACACGGCATAAAATTCGCCCATAAATAACCGATATACATAAGACGGATTACTTTCATAATTTACATTCGACTCTTCACTCAACATTTATTTCTGGTACGACGGACTTCAAACTGAGTATTTTGTATACTTTATGAGTAATTGTTACGAGCTGCTTCGACATTTTACGATCTACACGTGGACACATTATTAACGTACAGATCCATATGTTGAACCTTTGTGTGGTCTAAATATTTTTTAATGCATGAAATGATTACATAATATTGTATTTTTTGTGCATCCTTGATTATTTTCCGTGTGCAAATAAATCTAAAAAAAGCTAAATGGTTGTTATTGTTATTACAAAACTTATCCAAGTTTCTTTAAATATATACAGGGTGAGTATTATAATAACGGGACCCTGACCAATTTTCAATGAAACACAACATACATCTATCAGTTATTGCTAGATTCCAAAATAAACACATACCTACGTTTTTAGGATCAGCGTAGGTATTCTCGTTACTAGTTGTCACTGTTTCTGAGAGACGTGTAAAAAGAATAAAACCTTCTTTTCAATATTTTATTTAAATAAAGGGTGACTGCGTTATCGAGATGCCAAGGTTATGTGGTATCAGAATTATTCTTACAGACGTCAATCAAAATTTCACAAATGAAATATTAAAAAAACACCAACATATTAATTCAAAGAAATGTAATAAATAAACTGAACAATTAAACAAACTTAACTAGCGCAAGTACTGTTCAAAATGCGTTCCTTCCTGCGCAACACACATTTCGATGCGATTTAAGCAAGACAACCGGACGCGGGCAAGTGTTTCAGGAGTTATTGCAGCACATGGCATTTCTAATTCTGGTTTTTAAATCTTCACAATTACGAATAGGACTTTGGTAAAATTGTTCTTTTACAACCCCCCAGTGGAAGAAATCTAAAGGTGTTAAGTCGGGACTGCGAGGGGGCCATGCATTCACACTGCCTCTGCCAATCCACTTATTTGCAAACGTCTCAACAAGATAGTCCTTAACGACTCTGTGATAATGAGGTGGTGCCCTGTCCTGCTGAAACCACACCTCTTGTCGGAGGTTAAGAGGAACTTTTTCTAATAACCCCGGAAAATCATTTCCCAAAAATTGTCGATACCTGTGTCCTGTTAAGTTACCTTCGAAGAAGTATGAGTAACACCAGCCCACACATTTATGGAATAAATATTTTGAAAATGAGCTGGTCTGGTCCAGTGTGGGTTATTTTAGGAGTAATAGTGACAGTTGTGCCAATTAACAACCCCGTTATTGCCAAATTTTGCTTCATCGCTGAACGAAACTTTGAATAAAAAATTGTTGTCCAACTCTAGTTGATGTTGCGTAAAATTGCAAAATTGTATTCTTCTGGGAAAGTCTGCTTCTTTTAGATCTTGTACTAATGTCGTATGGTAAGGATGCAACTTATTCGCTCTCAAAATTTTTGAAACGGAAGATTGAGATATTCCTACCTGGAATGCTGGTCATTGTCTACGGCTTTAATTACACGAATTTCATTTTCGACACATCAGTAGCAGTAAGTCTGTTTCTTGTTTATTTCGGCCAATTTTGTCTTAACGTTTTTTCTAAACATCTAAAGATTTGGTCGGATGGATGTCGCCTATGGGATATCTTCTTTCTTAGAGATTAATTTGCTGCTCCAACGGCATTTTTTCCGCATTCTCCAGAAATTAAGAACATATCAACTTGAGGGTTAAATACACAAACGATGAAACGTGTATTTAACCCTCATCTTATCGCGAAGGCTAAAAACTTATCGGAACTCAAAATTGACAAATAGAATTATTGCGAAAGTCAAAATTAACTACTAGGTATATAACTATGTTTGTATATTTTAGAAAAATAAAATATGAAAAGAGTTACATATGAGATATGTATTTTATGTTGCATTGAAATTTGGTCAGGGTTCCGTTATTATAATACTCACCCTGTTTGTATTTAGCGTTTTGTAATTCCTGCACAGGTGTACCGTACTACGTTAAATAAAATCTCCTAAATAAAACTCGCAAACACAAATTTTATAATTTTTCAAAAATGCTGGATATGTTTCATTGCACCTCAGGAACGAGGGAAGTTCTGTCGAAACAACATTCGACTATTTTTTTTAAATATTAGCTATGTAAACTCACTATTAAAAAAAATACGTAACGATTCGAATACTCGTTAAGTATTTTTGTCTGCAATTTCTACGGAATTAATAATGTTTCACTTAACTATATATACAGGGTGACTGCGAAATATATGCAATAATTTTAACCACGGCATCCCTCACCCTAGTAGTGTTGAAATATAGAAAAAACAAATTAAAAATCGAATGGGACAAAATCCCCATGAACCACCCTCGATACGAAGGCACTGAGCCACCTTGTAAACAGAGTTGGAAAAACGTTCCAATAAAAAGGACGTAAACACTTTCAGTTGCAATTAAAAATAAAACTGACTTTTTGCTGCTTATCATTCATTCATGGATTCATTCATCGGTAAAGGTCAGTACGAAAGTTTTTTGGTAATGCTTCATGATGATCGACTTTTGATTCTGATGGATGTTTGGTCCTTGCCATAACGAACGATTTTATATTTTTTATTGGAACAAAAATAAGAGCAACTTAGAATTCTACTACCTTTTTACAAGATATGTTGAAAATCTTGTCCTTGACTAGCAATACAGGCGTCAGAGCGTCGCAAGATGTTTGTTAATAGGTTGTTGTTGAAGCTCTTCAATAATTTCTGGATACTGTTGATTTCCACAAACGAACTGTTTCATCCAACCGATACACATTTATCGAAAACGTCTCTTGAAATCGTACTTGTTGACGACCATGTGGACTTTCATCTGACAAAAAGTGAGTGCTTCATCCGTAAACAGAATGCATTTTAAAAAGTTAGGGCGTTCACGACACTGCGGTAACAACCATTTGCAGTAAATTACACAACGTGGACAATCAGAGGCCTCCAAACCTTGTACTTTGTCCTGTTAAACTCCAACTTCCTCTTTCTGTCCTATCACGGCCACGATAGTGAGTTTGAGGTTGAAGGTACCATGATCTCGAAGATGCTGTACCACTGATGCAAATGTTCGCGCACACCAATTACCATATCGACACACTCTGCATTGGAAAACTGCACCATACACCGACTTCACTGACTGCTCGATGTTGAGTGGCCCTTTTTCTTGTTATTCACGTTGCGATTAAAAAAGTGCCTGATAAAGTCACTTTTTTGGTTCTTAATCCGAGTCGCTCTGCCCCATTCATTGTAGTAATCATGTAGGTCACGAAACATTACCAGCGGCGCGTATAACAATTTATATTTAATTTTAAATAACTTTTTCTAGACACTGCTACCACTTAAGACCGTGAATTTTACGCAGTGACATAATGGTATTCTGAGCTATTCCCCATTTTTTTTTGCATGTATTTCGAAGGCACCTTGTATATAAAAGGCAATGTCCCGACTGACCTATCAACGCCCACCCCAAACCGCTAATGCTAGAAAGTTGAAATTTGGAGAGAATGTTCATTTTATACTTGAGGCATCGTTTAAGAAGGGATTTCTGGAAATTTATCCCTTAAGGGGGTGAAAAGGGGTGATAAAATTTGTCTGAGACCAGTATGCCTACTGTAAATTTACATTGTTACGTGAAACCTGATATTAATTCTCTTCAATACAAATAATGAAACACATATTTAAACATTTTCCGATATTCAATCCCTAGGGGGGTGAAAAGTGGTATCTAAGTTTGGGCGGCTAAGTTTGTATAGGAACAATATTTCTACTATAAATTAAAATTTTTACGTGAAACTTGGTATTAATCTTCTTCAACATAAATAATGAAACCCGTATTTAAGAATTTTCTAAAATTAACCCCCAAAGGGGGTGAATTGTGGAGGCTAAGTTTGTATGGGAAAATATTTCTATTGTATATTTACATTTTAACGTGAAACTTGGCTCTTCAACACAAACAATCAAACACGTTTTTGAGCATTTTCCGAAATTCAACCCCTAAGGGTATAAAAAGTGGTGGCTAACTTTATACGGGAAAATTATTTCTATTGTAAATTTTTGACGTGGAATTTAGTATTAATGCATAATGAAACACATATTTAAGAATTTTTCGAGATTCAATCCATAAGGGGGTGAAAAGTACTAGTTAAGTTTGTATGGGAAAAATATTTCTGTTGCAAACTTAAAATTTTACGTGAAACTTGATATTAATTTAATGCTCTTTAATACAAAGATTGAAACCTGTATTTAAGCATTTTCAAAGATTCAACCCCTAAGGGAGTGAAATGGGGAGGCTAAGTTTGTATGGGGAAAATATTTCTATTGTAAATTTAAATTTTTACTGAGAACTTGGTATTTCTTCAACTCTTCAACACAAATAATGAAACACGTATTTCAGATTGTTTCGAGATTCCATCCCTAAAAGATGAAAGGGGGTGACAAAGTTTTTATGAGCAAAAATATTTGTATGTCGATTTTTACCGGAAATTGTATTTTTTACTTTAAGGTTGGTACTTAATAATGGTCTTCACCACAACGAATCGTCTACGCGCACGAAGCCGTGGGCGAATAGCTAGTTGACAATAAAAGTTTGAATAAGGTAACATTTGTCAGGCCAGGTCATATCAGATCAGGACAGATCAGGTCAAATCTGTCACTTTAACTTAATGTTATTCAAAAAAAATTGAGGTAAAATAGTAAATATGAATTCAATATTTGGTTTTAGTTGAATAAATAATTCAGTTAGGTACAGTAGGCATGCAAACAAATCTGTATACTACAAAGGCAAAAACTCAATAAGAGTAGATACCACGTTTCCGTCTGATATCTGTTGTTTGTCACTCATTTTTCCTCTTTCACCGATATTTTAAGACAGATGTATTCGAAATTACTGAACTCATTTGTATGAAATTTTGGATACAGGAATATCGTATAGATGTAAAACGCTACCCAAAATTTGTCTTTTGTTAAGTAAATGTTGCTTAATATGTACAGGTTTTTATAAATGATTGTAGTTGGCCACGGATTTCAAAAATCCCGCTTCGCTGAAATTAAGCATGCCTCATTATGACAGTTCTCACTTGTCATTAATGTCATTTGTAACTTGTCATTTAAAATCATCGTTTATATTGTTTTAACGTTTTTCAAATGTGAATTACAGTAATTCTCGTTGATCCAAACTCAAAACAACAAAATAGTCGTTTTCAAAACTCTTGGTGGTTGCGTACGAAAATTTTATTTTTGTGCTAGGAAACGAAAACCGAGAAGATAGTGTACTCTGTTGAAAAAAAACACTTTCATTCTTACGTCTTATTATCACAGTGGGACATTCGTAAACGGAGAGTATGTGTATTCTATAACCGCTTGTAAGCATGAATATCTGGCCAAATACCGTGATTTGATAAATCAAAAAACATCGTTAGAGGCTCACATTAGAGATGTAATCAACAGATTTGTTCGAACTGGCAGTGTCGACAAAAGTAAATCTCCTGGAAGGCCTTCAATTTCTGAAGAAGTTGTTGATGATTTGAGACGAGAATCCGCAAACATCTTTGACAAGATTTCCTCAGCAGTTAGGAGTTCCTGTTGCAACATAAAATTGAACAATGGGTTCAAAGGATGGTACAGGACATTTTTGTAATTAAAAAGAGAGTGACCATGTGCCTCGAACAAAATGATGAACATTTTCAACATTTAGTGTGATGTTTAACCGCAATAAATTTGTTTATTTTCGTTGTAATTAATTAGTTTTATTTTTTAATAGGATGTGAAGTATTTGGGTAACCTGTTATACAGATGCATGTGGTATTTGTTGTGAGTCCTTGGGCATTTATGGTAAAGATTTTGTTGAAACTTTGGCAAGATACTTATAACATTGATTTAATGATTACAAATTAACTATCAAAATTTATTTCTTCATCCCCTCTAGAACGTTAATGACGTGTTCGCGTAGTTTGGTTGCCTAATTAATATTTGGTAAAAAATGAGCTTTGAGATGCAACGTTTTGTTTGTGTTATAATAAAGTAGGTACATTTTTTTAACTTGGTTATGCAGAATATTTAAAAAAAGAACACTCCTAAATGATTCAATAATTTTACGAATTAAAAGTTTATCTAATTAATAGGTACAAAATTCATAAGAGAGTTGTAAAACTCAATGCAATTTCTTATTTGAACATTATAGATATTATCATTAAAACAATACAGTGTTATTTAAAAAATTCAAATTGGGGAAGTTTTGTCTACACAAATTTAGATCAATTGTTATTTTAAACATATGATTATCATGAAATAATAAAGTTCGCTAGATGAAATTGTACTTTTGATTTAAAATGTTCTGAGAACTTTTTTAATTTAAACCAATTTCTATCAATTTGTATCAATCATTCAGTGTCATAATGATTGTCCTTCAGTGACGAAATATTGTTTCCAAAAGATGGGCATTAGCGCAAATCACAAATGCAATTCAGATTTATACCTATATACAGGTGTCCCAGATAAAACTCCGCGGCCTTATATTTTGACAACAGATAGATATGTTAAAATTCTGTAAACACCATTGTTTTTAGCTTGAGGGGACGCTTAATTTAGTAAATTGTAAATAATAACGCATATACTGGTGTGGGTGTCGCAGCGCAAACCTGTGCTTTTTTAACCGGAATGTATTCATTTTTTTAACGGATTTTGATAGATCATTAAGTTATGACTATAGTGATGCATGTGTTGGATTATTTTTAAATGTAAAAAATATAATTTTGGCCAGCACGCAGCCCAGATTTAAGGTCCTTAGATTAATTTTTGTGAAGATACTCTTGCTCGATTTAGAAGATTAAAAAAACTATGATACATTATTATTAATTGCGAACAATAAGAAGTTTTGTGTTCAGTGGGAAGGACGACGGTTTGAATATACAGGGTGTTATTGAAAGGTACGTACAACAAAATTATCAGTTATTCGCGAAGTCTAAGAAGTCTGAAAAACTTATTTTAAAATTAACCCGTATCCAACCTTTTTAGACGCCACTGAATAATAGGTAAAATTAATCTATTTTAGTAAATCCTAGCAACTGCAACAATAAAACATTTGTCAAGACTAAATGTTACTGTAGAAACGAAAGATGATCTTTTTATCAGAGGCGTACAACGATTTTGGACATAAATTTTAATAATTTTTATGTCGAAAAGGAGAACACTTTTACCTGAACTTTTTGTTACTTTTAGCACCCATTCTTCGGGACTAACTGCCGACTTTATTTTGTACGTACCTTTCAATAACACGCTGTATAAGTGAGTGTTTTTGAAACAAATCTTACATTTTTTGTAAAACAAACTGGTAGTAACTTAACTTCAATGTAACTAAACTGAGTTTCCCATCTCAAGCTAAAAACAATGGCGTTCACAGCATTTCAATATCTATATCCATTCTCAAGACATTAGGTCGCAGAGTTTTATCAGGAATATACCATTGGCAAAACACCCGTGTAGCCATATGATGATGGAAATTTAGTTGTTATTCCTTTTTATAAAGGAATAATTTATTTATTTGTGTTCTT
This sequence comes from Zophobas morio, assembly GCF_036711695.1. Taxonomy (NCBI): domain Eukaryota; kingdom Metazoa; phylum Arthropoda; class Insecta; order Coleoptera; family Tenebrionidae; genus Zophobas; species Zophobas morio. The sequence continues at coordinate 23,301,461 of NW_026972107.1, forward strand.
CTTAAAATGCTTCTTAAATGATTTTGATTTTACTACTCACAGCATAGTTAATCTACTTAAACTTGAAGTATCCATATAATCAACATTTGGAAATTAAGTATCAGGATCTCTAAATAACGAAAAGGCAACATGAGACAAATATAATGTACTAGAACAAAATATTTCAAGATGAAATTTATTAGAATAGAACCGAATATTTTATCGACACATATTTATAATACAATATAATTATTCAAGTAATTTTTAACATTAAATTAAGATACAATAAAAAACTTAAACAAACTGCTGCATGTTCAGTATAAAAAAGATTTAATAAAAATTCCTAATTTAGTATTAGAAAGAATGTAATATGAACTTAAGAATTTATGCAAAAAACGAGATGTGAATGATGCAGTTTTTTATCAATGTTCATAGTTTTCAGTCTTGTTTCCAAATTACATAATTTTTCACAAATAGTAAAATAACATTCTTATTCATAATTTTTGTTATACGATAAAACATTGACATACCTATCTAAAAAGTTTCCATAAATTTCTCCAACAAAACTTTCCACATTTGCCTTCATATTAAGCCATTTTAATCATTACCGCATGAGAGAGCGTAAGTATAAAAAATCACTAAACAATATAATAATCGTTAGCTGTGGCATAATCACAAACGAACTCAAGAGTAATAATTACTGAGGCACAGCACTTGTTATTATTGTTATTAATATCGTCAATATCGTGGAATAAATTTATTATTTTACATGTGAAAATTAAAATTTCTGTATCTAGAGATAATTAATTCCACAATGAGGCCTGTAGCAAGTTAAAAGTTAGCAATTACATGCTTTAATTATAGGAATTAAATCAATTTAAAGGCGAAAGATTCAGTATAACCACGCCAATAATTTTTATTCTTGCCGTATAACCGTATTTGTTCTATGAATATTAATACTCAAATTAATGGCTTTGTGTCAAGATGATGGAATAGTGTAACACCCTGTGATAGATAGATCTACTGCCAAAATCAAAGCATAGCGCAACTATCAGTGTCAAGCTCTCCAATACTTGAATATAACGACATATTGATATAATCCCGTTTATCTAACATGCACATCGGGTATTGTTTCCCACATCATTGTTGCATCACCTGCGAATGCATTGTGCATCCGCCACGATCACAATACCCACCACTACACCAACGTGATTATGCTTTATCCATATTATTTATTTCCAGCATGAGTATTTACTGCCACCTTATATTTTAACACAACGAAATCCCGACAGAAAGTAAATTACGTATTCGATAAATCTAAAGTCACCAAATTAAAGACATTTATAAAGTATCTAAAGGTTCACACAAAAGCTCTCTCTTCTAGCAACTTAGAGAGCAGATCCGGAATAACTCGCTTTTCTGGATTCCTGAATTCTTTGAATGTCGAAGACAAAATTGTTACTATACAATCAATTATAGTAGCATAGCTATATGTAGGGCATAATTATGCTGCTTATATACATACATAAACGTACATAAAAAGAAAAATATGTACCTAATATAAATTGAAGAAAATGGTTTCAAATGTTCACCAATGTCTTGACATTTAAAAAGTTAAGGACACTTGGAACAAAGACAATGGCCAAAATGGAAACAAGCAACAGAAAATTAAATCGCAAATGAACTACGCTGTTAAGGTAAGGATCAGTAATTAGTTTCTTAAACGGACATTATCGGCCTTTTTTTGCTTTTTACTGTATGTCTTGAATTAGAAAGACATTATGTGAACCATTTATATATCATTTTTAAAATAGCTTGAAAGTGTCTATATACTTCACAATACTGTATTTAAAAAAATATTTTTATATTCTTTAGCAAAAATGTATTCGTTAGGTATGACGTTATGAGTATGACGTTACTGAATGTTCGAGAAATAAATAGACAAATTTTGAGTAATGTTCTACAATCCTTAAATTAATGTGTGTGTCTGACATCAAAGAGTTTCTTTAAAAGATAATATGAAAATTTGATTCTAAAAACACTACGGTAAGTTATGAAAACCCAAGATCATCTGAAGTTTAATATTCTTCAAATTATTTTGTCAAAATATTTTTTGTAGCTATCGTTTAGAAAGTAAATATTTTAACATATGAATAACATAAAATTGCCCTAATCGTAACATTTTTTACATAAAAGTAAATAAATCATAGTTATTGTCGCCTGAAAGAAAATGACCTGATTTGTAGTTTTGAAGAATAAATCATCCTTGACAGCTGCAAGTACACAACATGTAATTTAAATAAGTCACAAATTTTATTTTGAGTTTATGAACACTTTTTGCTGTAAAAATTGGGTTAATTAACTCATTTTTCCTAAAAAGTAAAGTTATTTAAAAGTCCTTCCTATGGTCATACACAGGAATAAAATGAAACTTTCGTTGTGAATGTTTCAAGTAGGCAACCAATTATACTCGTCTCCAAATAAATTGCCGTTGAACATAACATTACCACGACAAGAAATAAAATAAAAGATTTAATAGTTAGAAATAAAATTAGGTTCGTAATAATCAATCTTTCTGTCGTTAAAAATACATAGTATTGACGTGTGTGGAAGGTCAACATAACTGAAACGGGCGTCGTTTATTTCACTACGCCTTAAACTTCAGTATTTACTGCGATTAAAACTGCACTGGTAGACGAACCTTTCGATTAAACGGTTTAATGAATAACATTAGTTGTTGCCAATGTTCTTATTAACAAAAAAATATATACTTTAATATTACAGGTACAGAGTTATTTCTTCCCGCTCTCATACAAATTCACAAGGATGAGTAAATTCTAATCTATTAATTATAGTTGGTTTTAACACATTATTATCGAAAATTAGCTGAAAAATCACAATTTCATGGTCTTCTAGACAAATGTAAATCTATTTATTACTATCTAATAAATATTATTATCGGATATGAAAATGAATTCGACAGTTGATGAAACACGAACTCAGAAACTTGACGACAGGTCATAAAAATTAAATAAATTTGCATTAAAAAAGATGTCCCATATCAAATTTTGTTTGTGTTTTGATAATATGCACTTATGTTTTGGAGTTGCTTGCACAAGGTAGTAATAAAACCATTTCTTTATTAATGAAATCATATTGTGTATCTAACCTACCTAAAGTTCTACGAATGTCGTTATTAGTCATGTCAAAATTTAGCTCCACTTAAAATGATGACATTATTAGGTATATAATAATTTTACTTATATAATTTAACTTTACACATGCCGCCGTGCCTGTGGTTTAATAATAATCCATCTACACTTTTTCAACAAATGGATATAAAAAATAAAGTTTGTTGCGAAAATCTCCGAGATGGCGCTGACACGAAAGCGAGGCTAATGTGACTCAATCTTGAAATGTGTGGCAACTTTTAAGAATTGCTTAGCTAAGCAATGCTTACTGCTAACGTTGGTGCAAATGGGCATTAGTAACTTTTATGAAATAGAAATATATCTGTGTCCTTGTTATGCTCCGTCTTTTCGACAGCAGGTATTTTTTGCTTCCAGTATGGCGATCCTGTTACTGTCATTTGGCCGTCAATTGCCTTGGTGGTAACACGTCTTCCACGACTGTTTGCTGGTTACCGGTGACACTTTCTCGTTGAATAGGGCTGGAGTTACTTTGGGACTGGAATAGTGTTCTTTCCGGTCCGTTAACTCAATAATTCTAGTACAGTCTGTCGTAACCTCAAATCGTAAACACATCAACCTTTCGTTGACAGATAGCGAAAATTACTAGCCTCGCGCTATCTTTGTTTAACACATAGGTTAGGTTCCTCTCTGTCGAATTCCGACCACAGGCAGTTTGCCGTACTTTCTAAAAGTAATAGTAGATCTAGTGACTTTAAGCGAGGCTCCACCATACTTCCGCCTCGCCACTGACTCTCCGTTCGCCGGTACTTACGTGAACACGTGTTACAGTTAAATATATGTAAAGTTTATTGTTAATAATAACGCCTTTTGGGTCAAAGCGAGTTTTCTTTTAAAGATAAGAACCAACAAATAAACAGTGGTGTAACAGTGGCGCTCCAACTCGGGCTCGAAGTGTTAACGAAAACGTGAGTTCGAAAATTCGGCAAGTGTTGTGCACCTGGGCGTTAAAAGGTCTAACACACGCTGCAAAATCTACGTGCATCAGGGTCTTGATCGCGTAGTAATCGAAAAACCGCATTTCGAGGAGAACACGTGGGCAGTGATAACCGCGTTATCACCATCGCGATCTACGAAAAGGGTTGCAATTTACAGCTAGGGGGAGAGCAAGACATCGTGTAATCAAGAACGAACGACGTGAGTTTCGTCGTTTTCGAGAAAATCTTCGTTTTCTACAAATTTCAAAACCTCGTGGTTGCCGCCATTTTGGAATTTAGCGCCTTCGGTGAGTGAATCGTGCGCGTCCGGAACTAGTACCAACTATCCGTGGTGACTTTCGCGTTGTATTGCGCGCGCGTTCTGGTGGAAAATTACGCGGCGACATTTTCGCAATCTGGGGTATTTCGTTCGTGTGTTGGCCAACCTGGAACTTGACAAGTGACAGGTGACATTTGATTGGACGTAACCTCCATGAGCAGCGTTCCGCCGACAACAGAAGATAACAGCAACGTCGCGAGTACTACGCAACAGGAGAAAAGAAAGAAAAGGAACAACCGCAACAAAAAGGTCTCCTGCACATATTCTCTAAGGTCACGTACTCATACATCACCCAGCACAATGCCAGACAACGTAGTTCTGACCCCAGAACAATTTGATCTGCTGCTAGCTAACATGAGGACGGTGCTGACAACGCCTGCACCAACTCCCGTACCCACTCCCGCGGCTTCAGGAACATTCGCGGAATGCAAGTCTAGGTTCTCCGGAGCGAAAGGAGAGTGTGTCGAAGCATTCATAAACGCCATAGAGATGTATAAGGGTTGCCTCAATGTTTCAGACGAGAATGCTCTTAGAGGTTTACCCATGCTTTTAGATGGGGCTGCTGCGACGTGGTGGCAAGGGGTCAAGGACACATTTGAGGTATGGGAAGATGCTGCGAAAGCACTACGGCACAGCTTTGGGGAAAATAAGCCCCCATACAAGATTTTTAGAGAGCTGTTCTCACGAGAGCAGTCGCTTTCAGAGCCAACAGATATATTTGTAAGCCACGCTCGGGCGCTACTAGCCAAGCTGCCACCAACGCCCAAACTGGACGAGCAACACAAGCTCGACATGGTGTACGGGCTTTTAAACAATAACATCCGAAAAGGCGTTCATCGAGATGTTATTGCGACATTTGAAGATCTTATATTAAAAGCAAGGGCTGTTGAAGATTTTATGGAGGTCAAACAGACTAATAATAAAGACTCTCGTAATAAAGTGCGCTGTAGTTTCTGTAATTACTATGGACACAATCAAGGAGAGTGTAGGAAGGCTGCGAAACAGAAGAGTCAGGAGACGAGTCAGGCCCCAAAGATGAGCACACAAACAGCAAATGCTCTTATTTGCTATGGTTGCCGTAAGCCTGGACACATCAGGTCCCAGTGTCCTAACCAGCAGCAGAGACAAAGGACAGCCGACACCATGGAGGTTTTGTCTGCGGACTTAAGTGGTGAAGTGTTCAGAGCTTACCTACCAGTTTGCATTGCAGGGAAAGAAGGCCTGGCCTTTGTAGACACGGGAGCTAGACGCAGCATGGCTGGTAACAACTTATTCCGGCACCTGAAGGCGATAGGGGCCCCATATCACTCGGTCCAACAGACGATGACGATGGCGGATGGGAACCCGGTCCCAGTGAGAACGGAGGTGTTCGATGTGGAAGTGACCCTTGAAGAACGGACCTTTCCAATATCATTGACTGCAGTACCAGATCACATCAACAGCAAAACTCTACTGGGAATTGATTTTATAAAACAGGCAGGTATTATATTGGATCTCCCAGAGATGAGGTGGTGCTTCAGGGATGCACCATCGTGGTACCCATTAGTGGATGAGTCAACGGTAAAGACAGGGTTGCCAGTGAATGCCGTAGACCTGGAACCATTACGAGAGGATGAGGGTATCGAACTGTCCAGTGGCGAGAAACTGGAATTGTCAGAACTCCTTGGCAGAAACAGAGAGGCTTTTTCAAGACGAGATGAGCCAACGCCTTATGCTGAGCATCGTATCGATCTCACCAATGACCAGCCAATTGCTACACCCCCATACAGGATGTCACCCCAACGAAGGTCAGTGTTGGAGGAACAAATTCAGCAAATGGCGGACGACGGGATTATTGAAGAATGTGAGTCTCCCTTTGCTGCTCCAGTGGTGATGGTGCCAAAGAAAACTGGCGGTTATCGTGTATGTGTGGACTTTAGGAAATTGAACGCTGTTACCGTACCTGACCGCTATCCTCTACCGCGCATTGACGACGTGTTGCACTCTGCCCAACAATGTTTTTACATGAGCACGATTGACTTGGAGAGTGGGTTTTGGCAGGTCCCAGTGCGGGCAGAGGACCGAGACAAAACAGCATTTGTGTCTCCTTTTGGACTATACAGATTCTTGCGGATGCCGTTCGGATTGCGGAACGCGCCCGCGACGTTCCAACGTCTCATTGATCGCTTTAAGGTTGGGTTACCGACTGTTTGCATATTGGCTTATCTCGACGACCTAATAGTGCTCTCGGAGACGTTCGGTGGACATTTGAAAGATTTGCAGAAAGTTTTCGACAGACTTGGACAATTTAAATTGAGCGCGAACCGCAAAAAGTGCGTCTTCGCGTGTTCGAAGGTGAAGTTTTTGGGTCACGTGATCGCAAAGGGCGGGATTTCGACGGATCCCGACAAAGTCGCGGCAATTACCCAGATGCCAGCACCGACGAACGTCAAACAGCTGATGTCGTTCCTTCAGACGTGTAGCTGGTTCCGGAGGTTTATCCCGGAGTTTTCGGGTATCGCCCAGCCATTGACATACCTCACCAAGAAGAAATCTCAGTGGACGTGGGGGAGCGCACAGGGAGAAGCGTTTGAAAAGTTGAAACACCTGCTCACGACGGCACCCATACTACGCCAAGCAGATCCATCCCTACCGTATACGTTGCGTACGGATTCTAGTGCATACGCTCTAGGTGCGTGTCTACTGCAGGGGGAGGGCCCCGAAGAACGGCCCGTTGAGTACGCTAGTCGACTTCTGACGGCAGCGGAGCGGAACTACAACACGACCGAACGAGAAGCACTTGCCATTGTGTTCGGCGTTCAGAAGTTTCGCGGCTACCTAGAAGGGGCGAAAGTTACTGTGGCTTCAGATCACCAACCTCTGAAATGGCTGATGTCTTTGAAGTCTCCGTCGGGAAGGTTGGCGCGTTGGGCGCTCTTACTCCAATCCTTCGACTTAGACGTTGCATACACGCCGGGGCGGAGCAATGTTGTCGCAGACACATTGTCGCGTCCCCCAGTGACGGATATAGTTGGTGATCCCACTGACATCAAGGTTTGTACCGTAGAGATCAGTTTTCCCTCAGTTTCGACCAGAGAGCTACGGGATGAACAACTCAAGGATGAAGAGTTGGTGGCGATAATTAATGACCTTGAAACCAACAATGAAGAGGCTGTGAGTCGCTGGTTGGGTCGCGGTTATATGTTGTCCAACGGTATTTTGTACAGATATTCCCCGGACGTTGATAGCGAAGAGCCACAGCTTGTAGTCCCAAAGCACCAGGTACCAGACGTTATGACCGAATTTCATAATTCACCTATTGCAGGTCATCCAGGTGTCGAGCGAACTATTGAAAAGATAAATCGCAGGTATTACTGGTCCACCCTGAGACGTGACGTACGGCAACATGTCCGAAATTGTGTAAAGTGTCAAAAGTACAAATGCACGAACTACAAACCGCCTGGCTTGTTACAAACCCCAGTCTTGGCGCAGCGGTTTGAGACTTTGGCGCTGGACCTCTTCGGGCCACTCCCGGCCACTCCCGCGCAAGAGAGGTGGGTCCTGGCGATTGAAGACACCGCTACTCGCTGGATAGAGTTGTTCGCTCTACAAAAGGCCACTGCCGAGGCATGTGCGAAGTGCCTGGTGAATGAAATAATCCTCCGATATGGAACTCCACGCCAGGTTATTAGCGACAATGGGTCTCAGTTCGTTGGGGAGGTGATGCAGCAAGTGGCACATTGTCTAGGGTTTTCACAGGTACTGACGCCAGTGTATTATCCAGCCGCCAACCCGGAAGAGCGAAGGAATCGAGACTTGAAGATACAGCTTGCCATGTTAGCTGAAGAACGACACGATGAGTGGAGTGTCGCGTTGCCATCTATCAGATTCGCGATGAACAGTGCTACCCACGAAGTGACCGGTAAAACACCCGCCTTTTTATGTTTCGGCCGCGAGATGCGTACGCCGTATGATGTGCACAAAGACTTACGCGCGGTAGTGCACAGCGAAAACTTCGTACCGGAAATTACGCCTTACTTAAAGGTGATCGCGGAAACTTTTAAAGACGTTCGAGAAAGGTCTGAAATACAACAGGATAGGGCCAAGAAATATGCCGACCAGCGACGGAGACCAGCCATTAAGTTCGAAGTGGGCGACGAGGTACTTGTGGACGTGCATGTCCTTAGCAACCAAGATCGAAAGTACACTAGCAAGTTCGCACCCCGTCGGGATGGTCCGTACATTATAATTGGTAAGCAGTCTCCGGTGACATATGTTGTCGCCTCCCGAAGCGACCCAAACAAACCACTGGGGAAGTACCACGTGTCCGCTCTCACCCCGTTCATTCACGAAGATGGTGCCGATAGGGTGCAACCCTTGCTCCCCATGAGACAACGAGGCCGTCCGAAGAAGGTTCCAACCGAAAGCGGCCCAAACATTGACGAATCCCCCGCTCCGTCGCCAGTAGAGGATGTGGGGTTAGATAGCTCCGCATCACCGACAGAACCCCCGAGACAACGCTCGAGGAAGCGGCCCTCGTGTTTGTGCTGCCAATAAACAATTCTCGGTTACAGAGTTCTTGGATTCCATCTGTGGGCAGCTTCATGGAATCCAAAGGGGGAGTGTTGCGAAAATCTCCGAGATGGCGCTGACACGAAAGCGAGGCTCCACCATACTTCCGCCTCGCCACTGACTCTCCGTTCGCCGGTACTTACGTGAACACGTGTTACAGTTAAATATATGTAAAGTTTATTGTTAATAATAACGCCTTTTGGGTCAAAGCGAGTTTTCTTTTAAAGATAAGAACCAACAAATAAACAGTGGTGTAACAAGTTAGCATTAGCAAAATTTATTATTTCTAGGAAACTGCATAATGGACTCCTTTAAAACTTTTAACAAAATGTAGACTACTAACAGTAATTTTGTAATTACGGAATGTCAACAGAACACACAATTATTAATATAGCTTTAGTGAGAAAATCTTAGTTGAAGTACGTAATGTAAAATGTTGAGGCTTGCTAATCTGCACTTATTTTTAACTTCAGACACGTTGGCACATTAAAATTTCACAGTATCCTAGAAACTATGAAAAAAATCCATTAAAAAACGAAAAAGCCAAACAAAATTGTGACACCCTGTCTTATATGCAACCCAATATACGTCTTAAACATGCTTTGATATCTAGTTATTAGTTATACTATAGTTTAATGTTGATTTAATGTACAAATACCAGGAACGTATACGAAGGAAAACAGTACTTTCCTTACACCTTTTTTTTTTAATAAAAGCTTCATGAAACTGGCAATATTTCTTATTGGCGTTGTTTGTGTCTTATTTGTCCTAATAATAGAACTAATGCAGTACACATTGACATTTTATTTCAATTATTCTTACTAATATCACCGAAAAGTATTAGAGCTTCCATAAACGGTACTACAAACATTTCGTTAATTAACGAAAAGATTGAAATAATTTCATTTATTAACACAAAAAATTTATCAAATTTTAAGACCATCTGCTAATTTGCGGCGTCACACGTCTAATATTTTCAAGAGGTTTAAAATTTAGTTTTATAGTTGCATTTTGTAATAATATGTAGTTAGTGATGGCATGAGAAATATTATACCATAAATTATTATTTATTATCATATAAATTGAAAATAGCAGCACCATTAATTACAATTATTTTATCATTTCAGATTTATGATTGTTCAGAAAGAATAAATTTCCCAGCTGATTATTATAAGAATAATTGTAGAAACGTAAAGTTTTTAAATGAATAAATTATAATTGCAAAATTCTAGGATTAAATTTTTTTAAGGAAATGCAGGCTTAATATAAAATATATTATTATCTTTTATGCTGATTCCAAAGTATGCAAGAAGCTTTAGATTAGTACACACGATGGTGGACTTTTGTACAAGCTGTTCATTCAGTTTACAATTTTTATTAGATTTTACTTTAATATTTTTGTGTTATATGAGATGTATAAAATTTGACGATTTCTAGTAGATATCATATTCCAAAAAAATTGTCACGTATGTTGATCACTTTTTCAATTGAACATCCATTATATAGACGCTCTTCGTATCAACAGATAACTTGCAAATTAATTTGTTGAACAGAATTAAACAATTAAGTATAGTGTTGTGGGCAAGCATCCCATTAGGAGGAGGACAGGCGAGTACCAGGAATGATATTAAAGATTCGTAATTACACAACACTGATTTTTTTCTCCGAACAACGCTGAGTCTGCTCTGCTCAGCTCAGGCGCGGATACAGGATTTCGTTCAGGGGGGGGCAATTTTTGTGTGATTTTACCTATCCACCAGAAATTCGTTCTAAACAAAAAAATTTATAAAATTTTAGCTAGTATACTTGTTTTCACATAACATGGGTGACATTTGGTTCTTTTCATTACACGTATAGTGTACAGTAGAACCTCGATAATCCTAATTCCTAATTGGGAAAAAGGTGTGTTCGGATTAACGATTTGTTCGGATCAGCGATTTTCCCAAAAATCTGAAAGGGAATTGAATAACAACTTCATACACAACTGAAAACAAACTTCAAGAAATAAACCTAAGTTTTATTAAACAAAAATTAAAGAATTCTTAAGCAACAATGGGTAATAGATACATTCTAAAAAAATATTACTCCTTGACCATAAACACGCTATCTTTTTGGAATAAACACCCCGGGATCTATACCCTGAAATTTTTCAGAATTTTTAGATGAATTTTTCAAAAATGAAATTTTCCATTATGTATTCGTATTACCTCCATTATGCAAATTTCGACCCATTCTCGACGATTTTCGAAATTTAACTAAATACATTTTCTTGTAGATTTTGGACCTCAGAAGTCACTTCTGGCTTCATTTCTTTAATAACTTAAACCATTTTTCCAGTATCGTCCAGTTGAAATATCGCAATTTTTAAAAATTTCGAAAAATTCGAATTTTACAGCGAATTTTCCGAAAATATTGCTCCGTTACCATAAACATGGTATATTTTTGGAATCAGCACGTCGGAATCAGCCTGAATTTTTTCAGAATTTTTAGGAAAATTTTTCAAAAATGAAATTTTTCTCATGCAAATTTCGACCCATTTTCGACGATTTTCGAAATTTAACCAAATACTTTCTCTTGTAGATTTCGGGTCTCCGATAACTTCAACCGTTTCTCCATAATTAATTGCTTTGAAATATCGCAATTTTTAAAAATTTCAAAATATTCCATACAACATATGCAGAAAGATCTTGCGTCATTTTTGGAAGTAGATGCATGTTTTCAAGTTCAGTTCGGATTGCAGAGTTTTTGTTGGGATTAAAGAGGCATCGACTTCAAATGGCCTCTGTTCGGATTACTGGATGTTGAGACAATCGTGAGTTCGGGTTATAGAGGTTGTACTGTATTTACAAAATGAAATGATTTCAAAATTTTGAAATTGGTCAAAATAAAGTACCTCTGTCGTGTGTCAGGGGGGGGCAATTGCACCCATTGCCCCCCCCCCTGGATCCGCGCCTGGCTCAGCTCGAAAATAAACAGTGATCCATCGAGCCGGATCGTTTTCGGAGTGAATGAGACAACATTCACAATTTAAATTTGAACGTGGTATTGTTATTCTAGTTTTTATGAAAAATGCTGAATTAAAAAATATTGTGATATAGTGTGACAATTTTAATTTTTCAAACAGCACGTTGTAGCTTTTACTCTAAGCTAACTTTAAACTGGAACATGATCAGTAAAGAGTGTTAATTTTATTTTTTAATTGCCTTCAAAGTTAAAACAATGTTTACTTTTTCTAAATGAGTGTATTTTTAACAAAAAATTTAGAAAAAGGAGAATATTTTGATTTTAACGTTGGGATAATGTCAACAGACACATTTACTAATATTGATTTAAATATATGGAAGACCCACGTACAAACAAAACGTCACTAACAGTGATGGTAGTATATAAAACGTCATCAATTCTGGAAGTGAAACTTAAAACTGAACTTTAACAAGAATTTAAAATTCGAACCATAGTCAACAAATTTTGCCGATGAATAACGAAAACGTTTAATGTAGTTTCAATTAATTAAAATACTAAAATAACTAAAATCACACGTTCAACGTTAAAACGAAAAACAACTGTTATCTTAGGACAAGTGCTCAAATGGCTTGATGCCAAAACTGAACGCTTAAAAAAAGTTTTCTGAAGTCTTAGATTAACAATAACAATAATACACAATAACGTTTTGATGTTATATTTTATATCAAAATTAATTTAAGCTTCACCAAAAAGTTCATGAACGAGAGGTTTTATTAAAAAAAGTATTTGAAAGAGAATTCGAAGTTGTTTAACGGAAGCATATGCGTTTGAAGCATACTTAATACTTACCAGTGGCGGCGTAAAAGGGGTGCGATGGGGGCACCAAGTATCAAGGGGTGACAACGACAACTCACTCGCACAGCTAGAGAATACTTACAAAAGAATCACTCTGCAAAAACATACAAAAAAAAAATTGGGACGGCAGGCAGACGGACAGACGGAAACGGGGAACCTATTTCTTCGTACTCTAGGGGTCATGAAAAGTCGAGAAAATGTAAAAGTAGACAGTCGACCGACGGATTTGATTACAATTATATCTTGGTAAATTTTACGAAGAACTAGAGCGTTGTTACAGGGCCATGAATGATATTCGCGTAACATTTAGTGTTGTTCCCCCTAAACGTCGATTTACAAATTTGTCGCTGACGTTGCTATTCACCGTTGACGTTGCCGTTGTAAGTTGGCAGGCCGTTGGGGTGGCGTTCGAGATGAACTTTTAACTTTCGCCGTTACGTTGCCGTTGACGTTGGGTTTTCAACCAATCAAATTGCGGTGCTGCCAACTTGAAGAAAAATCCTCTGAAGTAGCGGGACATTTTTCTGGTTGATAGCACTAATTCCACGAAAATAAAATTTTGACAGAGATAACAAGGTCCACTAATATTAAGCCATTTAATCACCTGTTCACCAAAACCCTCATATTTTAAATAGCTGCCATCATTTTCTACACTGTGGCTTTCTATCAGTACTTATGCATTGTTAAAGATGGTTCTCGACGTTTAAATCAACAAGGTTTAATACTATTCGTGAAGTATTATAACTACAAGGGCTTACATTTTGCCTTTTTTTCTTAATAGGTATGTATAGTGTTCTTTTCATAACAAGAAAGGTAAAACATGTTTAAAACGGTAAATGTTTGTAGGAAAGTATCGACTTTGCAATTAGGCGGTTGAGATCGAAACGGATGAGTGGGGTTTCTCTTTTGGTTTTCTTTTTTAATTAATACATTTAGTTTTCTTTGTATACAAATATACAACACAATATATAATTGTACACAATTACTTAAGAACATATAAATTTTGCAATTAGGCTCCGCCCCTAGGTCTGCCAACGAATGAAAACTTCATTACTATTTTGATCAGGGCAGGTGTGGGTGGGGCTTAATTTTATTAGATTGTAGAGAAGTAATAAAAATTTTGTATTTAAATTCCGCTCCTTTGGCTCTCGAAGTTTAAAAAAAAAAATCATCATAACTGAGATAGGACGGGTAGGCGGACCTTATATTTTCCCTTTTTTCTCAATATACGTAGTCGTCTTTTCAGAACAAGAAACTTAAAACATGTTTAAAATGGTAAATTTTTGTAGACAAAATATGGATCTTGCAATTAGGCCCCACCCCTTGATCTGACCGTTCATTCGTTAATGAAAAATTCATCACAATTGAGATTTGAGATCGGGGCGGGTATTGGTGGGGTCTAATCTTTGACTTTAGTTTTTTCTTAATATACATAGCATTCTTTGAACAACACGATACTCAAAAACATGTTTTTAATTTCTCGTAGAGAAATAAGGATTTTGCAGTTAAGCTATGTCCCCTTGGGTCACAACGAATAAAAAAAAAATCATCACAGTTGAGATAGGGTGGGTGGGCGGGGCTACATTTTGCCATTCTTTCTTAGTATGTTTGTGTGAAGTTATTTCGACAACAAGAAATTTAAAACATGTCTAAAATGTAATAATCAACTTAAATCCTCCATTTTTCTTCTACAACCCCTTTAAATATGGCAAAAGTTAAACATCAAAGTTAATATCAACAGCAAGTTAGCAACGGAGTTTATAAATCACAATTTTCAGCTCTAAAAGTAACGTCAACGAAAACTACAACTGCAACGGGAACTGCAACGTCAACAGTAAGTTTATAAATCCCGCTGCTCATCAAAAAAAGATGTTCATGGAATAGTTCCAAATTTGACAAAAATCTACGATGAACTTTCTGCAGAGTTCATAATTTTGGAAATTTTACGACTAAAGCGCCCCTTGGAAGCCCCCAACATTTCTTCCCAAGAAACGGTTCAGTGGACTACATTGGAACTTTTCAAATTCATCGAAAACTGGGGCTATTCTGAGTCTCTTCCGAGTCTAGCGCTGTGTCTAAGATTTTTTTAACCATTTACCTACGTTTTGGTGGCTTTATGTGAAAGAAACCTTTCAAAATTAAAATTGATAAAATCGTGCTTAAGGTCCACAATGAGCTAAGCGCGACTAAACAATCTTTATTCTCTATTTTATTCTGAAATTTAAGGCCAACGCGTAACCCAGAGACTTACAAATCAGATAAGGTCGAAAAAGTTCTCTTTGGCCAAGGTATACACGTTTTTAGGCGACCATACAGAAAAGTCATTGGTTATGTAAGTGGTTTTGTGGTTAGAAAATCTTTTTTCGTTGTTGGAAGAAAAGCCCTGCAGATTTTCTGAAAACCAAAGTACTACTTTGCTCTTATACTAACAAAAAAAGTTGCTCCCATCATGTTTCGTAACAATATTCCGCAAAGGTATTCATATAACGGCGTTTTTGGCTTTTTTATTTAAGAAAGGTTGGACAAAAACACAAAGTCAAGGATGTAAAAGTAAGTTTTCGACATCTGACTACAAAAAAGTGACAAGTGAACCCCAAAAAGTAATTTTGACATTTTAGTACAAAAAACTGACGTTTCGTGGATGTGATTGGGACTTAAACCACTGGATTTGTAATGGTCGCCTACAAAATGTATTTAGTAATTCTTAAATGGAACATTTCTAAAGTAATTTAAAAAAAAGCTAAATGCCGAGCTTACGGTCAGGAAGAAACACTATCGTCAGGGTATTGGTTTAACTAGTAATTAAAAAACTTCCAACCTGTTTTGTTGAGAACGTGGCGATGTTTTCGTTGCAGAAAACATTGTCTCAAGTCTTATTTTTGTTGTCGCAGCGGTTTAGAATGTATCAAAGTATTTCGTAGCGAAGATTCACCTTGTACAGGGTTATTATAAATATTTCTTACATGGTAAGTTTAGATCTATCGATTTACCGCTTTCTGCTTTTGTTTAAATCACCTGCGATGTAAGAAACATTTGTAATAACCCTGTATATTAAATGTGTATGTACATGTCTTGGTGACTTTTTAATTCGACTATTGCGATTTAATTACAAGAACAAGGAACTTCACGTATTATGCATTATACAAAATTATAAACGTTCGACATCGTCGAACGTGGTGAAAGGTCGTTGGTACTAAGCTCTTTATTGTATATCTTATTCTACTAAAATGAATGAAATATCTTAAAAAAAAATCCTTCTTTTGTGTAAAATTTGAAAAAACCGACTCGACTTGTTTGCCCTGCACATGTGGGAGACGCGTTCGTTTCGTGAGAACGCAACCACCCCCTGGCACAATGGCACTTACTAATCGAATAATAAGACATTAGAGAGCGTCAACAAAAAATGTCGACGGCGCGAAACCAAATTTGAAGCAAAACATAAATCACAATTTGACAGGTCGAGCTCAACCCTACACACAGACGCGTTACATTTAGTCCGGCTTCTTCAGCGGTCAAATACCGCCCTTATTGAAATCGTTCTGAAGAGCCTCCGCGCCATATTGTCTAGCGATCCATCATGCGACTGTCAGATGTTATTGTTACGGAAATCTATATAGTAGGCTGCGATTGTTGTGTCACAGCCGACTACAGTGTGAGCACGCATAATTGCCCAACTTTAAAATCGGGGATCAAATTGGCTTTGTGCGAATGAATATTTTATTTTGGCGATATTAAAGACGGCGCGTTTGCACTCGAAATACCTCACCACAGGAAGCATCCAAGACGTATGTTCAGGAGGCCGCCGAGAGTCATCGTTCTAATAACGAAAGCGCAGGAGCTGAAAATATTTTTATATACTTACTTAATCTTGTGACTTGGCCAACTTAATTGTTTTTTTTTTCTTGTCTTTCAGAATGTTAGTGAGACAAAAGTAACCGAATATCGTAAATAAGTCTAATGTTTGAAATCTGTCACGATAAACGTTTAATAATAACTCCAAAATATGTCTTTTTCTGAAATATTCAATGTAGTTTTGGGAGACAACCCTTCAAATGATGATGATCAAACCGTTAAATCAGGTCCCGTAATCATCAGAAGGGGGTTCAAAGAGCTCCCCACAATTCACAATGGGTCTTTTTGGTAGTAAAGCCTCCCTCCGACATCTTTAACAACTGAAACTATGGTTTCGATATGAGATTAACAACAAAGCAGAAAATTGATTAATAAGTTAATTTGATATACCTACCTATGCATGATATAAAAATATACTTTGTCATCGCATCTTCCATAGCAAGAGAGATTTGCGATATCGCAAATCCAACGTGAACTTGGCCCCTAAGGAATTATTGTATTATTGTACACTAGATGCAAACGTTTAGTGCGTTTATGGCTTTGATATTTAAATTAATAATTACAGCCGACCCCTCATAAAACTTAGCAAATGCAAACCATGCCCTGTGCTTTTACCAGAAAAGGTCTTTTCAGTGGGTTTAAGACTCCGGCTGTACTTGCACGTTAATGGGAGTTAAATTGGTGTGAAGCCATAAACGCACTAAATGTTTGTGTCTAGTATAATAGGGTATGGAAACATAGGTCTTTTTTATTCCTTCGTCGTTTGTGTCAATTTTTATTAGATACATAATCTCCGAAAGTATTGAACCGATTGTCGTCAAATTTTATATGTAAGTATCTTAAAAGTATCGTATACAGGGTGCCGCATCTAAGTCTGTATATAGGTAATTAAGATAGGAAATTGGTTTTTATTTTATAGTATTTTCCCAGATCACTTTAAAGCTATTATTGAGTGATGTACTGGTGGAGATAAAAGAGGGCTATGAGTCAGTATTTTTTCAAATCGTTATATCGTCACTATTTACTGTAAAGAAGGCTTTAAAATGTGTGCATTTATTTCGTTTAATTTGTCCTACAATAATAATTATTCAATTTGAGTTTTTCAGTGATTTCTGAGTGAGGTAGCGCCACCAAGACATGTCCACGACGCTGCCGATGGAGGTGTAGATGAAGACGAGCTGCTCGAAGGGCTTTATCTAGGACTTCTTGGATACGGCTTGAGTGTTGTCGAAGATGGCTCGTGTGACGGGGTCGTGCACTGCGACCAGGAGATTCCTGGGAGGATTCATATGCTCCATCGAGTACTAATAAATCGAGCAATTTGTGCTTTTATTCCGTTTAATTTGTACTACAATAATCATCACACTGGAAAATAATTCACTCGGAGTTGTTCAGCGATTTATGAGTGAGAATCGAGGATTAATTTCTAAATTCACTTTAACATTTCGATTTTACATGGCTAATCCAAGGACGCAATCGTCGAACTGGGATGGAACGTTTCGCGACAAATGGGATAGAGTGCTAATTACAAAATACTATTTTTACTAGGATACAATGCTACAAGTATACTCCTGGTTTATGAATCCTCCACGACTTTTATCACAATTATTTTACAATATTATTTTTTATGCATCCACATCCTTCATGTGACCGATATCTCGCTCATGATGAAATCCGTAATAGCTTAGAGGCCAATTTCAAGTACAGTGCTCCAACTGCTGGTTCGTTTTTATGACTGTGTCTTATTGTGAAGGAGTTAAGTGTTCCGTAAACCTTTAAGATGATTTATGGTACGACTATTTACATTTTCAATAGAGTTCGTAACACTCGCGGTAATTGAGATTGCAGTGCCATAAAAACCAAGTCAGAGTTGGACCACTATACTACAACTACGATAATCACATCATCCATAGCAACGCTAACTTGCGATATCGCAAATCCAACTGGAACTACACCCCTAAAGTTGGTTAAGCGGCAGATTGTTGAACTTGTGTTCTGCCGATGTGGCTCTTATCCCATCTTTACCAAATGTTTTTTTCTGTGATTTGTATTATCTATATTTGTTTTTATTTATACGACTTACTGTAAAATAAATAAGTCTTTGCAAAATCAAATTTTATATTTTTTCAAAAAACTCAATTTGTTTAGTTGTATTTAAGAAGCCATGGAAGTTCTGTGCAAATAACCTTAGAGCAGTTTTTTCCAGTGTAGGTATAGTACCAAATAATGTAATTAAGAAGATGAAATTTTACACGAACCAGTATTTGTCAACATTCAAGGAGCTGTTTTTCGAACAGTCTGATCATGTTTCCAAGAGTAATTTAGCCGAACTAGGTCAAAGCAAAAGTCGTTTTATTAGGTCGCAATCTCATCAATGGATATATATCATTACTTGGTCTTCTAGATAATAACGAAATTCTTCTCTCAAAGCCAGTGACTTCCGTGGCAGTGGTGGGTCTAAAATAATAATAATAATAATTCTCCTGTAGAAATAAATCCTAATTACAGAACAATAATACACATAGCAATAATACCGTTATGAAGTTGACTACACAATGAAAAAAGAATTTATAATGTATGTAATACAAATTACTTGTATAAAAATTAATGATATATATGAAATATATTTATTTCTCCAGCGACATATAATCTATATAATATATATCCGTGCAGGTTGCAAGATATTAGTTCGAGCTCTTGCAATGTTGAAACTATTTACGTGTCTCGAAGACAATCTTAGTATATTAAATCCTACCTTGGCCAGTAAAGTCCGCACAATCGATTATTCCTGTAACAAGTGGAGTGAGTAGAATTTTGGAAGTTTTGTTTAAACTTCAGCCAAAACCACATGTTGAGTTATGTAGGTTCGGAGGAGAGTAAATTAGGTTTGCATATTCAAGTTTAGTTAAAACAAATGAAGAAAATAAGATCTTAAGACCATCTTGATTATAAAAAAATTCTAACAATGAATACGAAAACTATAACTAAATCTTTATGCTTATTGAAGTCTATATGCACAAGGAGATAATAGGTACTTAGACAATAATAAATCATTTGTTCATAAATTAAATACCAATGGTCCAAAGTTGGAACCCCGGAGAACACCAGAGATTAACAAAAAAAGAAAACCTTGAAATCGATTGTAACAAACATAATAATTAATAGGGGTATTAATTTAAGAGTGCATTAAATGTTTTGATTAGGATTAGGATAATGAGAAACTAGAGTTATTTAGCTTAAGATGTGTGGAATATCAAAAAACTTTGAAAAGTTGATATATGCCAACTATCAACTCTCATTTTCAACTGCTGCAAATGAAGAAACTAACTAGGTCGTATTAAATAATCTCGGGTTGTCAGTTTGCTACTTCCCGAGCCTAAGCAAAGGAGGTATTGTAATCGAGTCCGTCGACCGACTCTCTACTTTTGCATTTTCTCGACTTATTATGACCGCTAGAGGACGAAGAAATATGTCTCCCGTTTCCGTCTGTCTGTCTGTCTGTCCGTCTATTCGTCTGTCCCTCTGTCCGTCTGTCCCTCTGTCCGTTTGTCTGTCCGTCTCTCTGTCCGTCTCTCTGTCCGCCTGTCTGTCAGTCTGTCTGCCGTCCCGGATTTTTATTAGAAAGATAATCTCCGAAAGTACTGGGCCGATTGTTGTCAAATTTTGTATTTATATTAGGTATATCATGTAGATGGTAAAACGCTAACCAAAATTTGTCTAATCATCCCCACCACTAATGCGATGACGTCACTTCAAAATTGTACATAAAGATGAAATGTAAATTTTAAGTTAGTCTTATGTTTAATTTTCAGAATACCTTACTAATGGGAAAACACATTAAGATTGTGCAAGTGGACGGTGGAAACTGTTTATTCAATTTTGCATTTTGCCTGCAACAAAACATACTTGTCTGAGAACCTCTGTCAAATTTCAGGTTTCACTCCGACAGGTGGAGAGCTATGTGTTTTCTCTCTCGTACATCGGCTTAAGTTAAAATGAGATAGCGTTTTGTTGTTCTTGTTTCTCACAGCATAACCCAAAGTACCGATGGTGGAAAAAAGAGAAAATGAGCTTTACGATATCCTGGAAAAATTATAACAAATGAAGTAATGGGTTTTAAATTGTATCAAATAACATATATAGTCTTACACATGTAGTTTATGACTCCGAATTGAGATTTTATCCGAAACGTCCAGATTTTTGAAAAAAAATCAAAATTAGGAAACAACATTTTGACATTTAATTTGGAATCTGTAAAACAGAATGCTTTGAAATCTTGCAGATGGTTTACAGTTATGATAAGCATGATAAGTTTTTATTCAAAATATATTTACTTGGTCCCTCCAAAAAATTGATGACGTCACCTGAAAAGTTTGTTGAATAAATCCTATATAAAATATAGAAAACATGAAGAGTCTGTACTTGTAATTTACCATTCTATCCATATTTTTTGGATTTCCATATACAGGGTGACTCAAAAAAATTAATGAATGCGTAAATTTATTTTATTGATTTAATCAGGAACCACAAAACCAAATGCTTTGAAATCTTGGAGATGCTTTAAAGTTATCATAGGCATGGTAAATTTTTGATGAAAATATATTTGCTCATCCCCCTAGCAAATGTACCACGCCACCCCAAAATTTTTTCGAAAAAATGCTATCTTAAATGTGCATTGTGCAAAGTATGATGAGTCTATAATTGTGATTTATCACTGCATAAATATTTTTTAGATTTGCTTATACGGGGTGTGTGAAAAAAATTAATGACTGAGTCAATTTATTTTATTGATTAAATCAAGAATTGCAAAACTGAATACTTTGAAATCTTGACGTTTTGAAGTTATTGTAAGCATGGTAACTTTTTAATGAAAATGTATCTGTTTATCAACCCCAAAAACTAGATTCCGGCATCTCAAAATTTTGCCGAATAAATTATTTCGCAAATGTGCAAAATATGAACAGACCTTTAATCATTGCATTCATATTTTTTAAATTTGCTTAAACAGGTGACTCAAGAAAATTAATGAATCAGTCAATTTATTATTGATCAAATTAAGAACGAGCCACCCCATTTTCTAGAAAATGTGAGAATACGCTCGTCTTCATAACAATAAAATAATGATAAGGTAAGAATTATAATAATAGCATTTAGAATATTTTGTTCAATGGAGCCTTATGAATAATTTTAGTCGTTTGTTTTGGGGCGATAAACTCATTCAAATCAAACAAATGTCTACGTGACAATCTTCCGATGACGTATTCCCGTTGATAATGTGCTGTAAATAAATGTTTTGCACTCATAACCTTTTTTGATGACCTTGGCGCACTCAACAGCATGCGGGACGTCGAACATGAAATTTTCTTGATTAAATGGTATAATAAACAGAACAGGTTATGAAAGAATTTTATAAACAAAGAGTCAATTGCAACGTTGTATGCAACACCGGGGTAATCCTAGGTATTTGGCCGGCCATGTGCCATAATAAAACGATCCTTCTTTATTTTCTTTATTGGTTTAAAATTGACGCTAACAAGTTAGTTAATAAAGTTTATAAAGGGTAATTTTATAGATATTATGTAACAAATTTTATAAACGCCTCTTTAGACATGAGTTTATTTATTCACGGGCGGAGCGAGTGTTTAAAAAAACGAGTGTCTAGAGAAGTTTATAGACGTGTTTATACTTTTTCTGCGACTTCCGAAAAAGAATCATTTGCCTAACAGTTACTGTTTATGCTGCCTCTTTCATTTCAAGTGGAGTGTATGAAAATGTCATTTTCAGTAATGTTTGCACCCATCTTCGTTAATACAGATTAAACAATCCACTTGATATTTTAACTATCGCTACACAAAAAAATACAAAAAATAATTAATTAGTTGCATAGTTCTATTCTATCATGTCAGAAGGTGTGGGTTGCTATAGATCTTGTTTGTGTAAAGAAAATTTTGTATTTTACAAAATTGCGTGTAAAATGTGTGAAAACGAAATGGACGAGGAAAATTTGCCATCTGATGTAATAGAAGAAGCATCAGGGGCACTAAATACATTACTGCCTCAGAAATCGAGATTAATTTACGAAAAAGAGTACAAAAGTTTGAAAATTGGAAGATGAAGAAAAAGACTAATATTATCAGTAAAACGGTGCTTTTGGCGTATTTTTCTTACAAATCTAAAAAAGTAAAACCATCCAGTCTATAGTCTTATTGCTCCATGTTAAAAAGTACACTACTTGTAAACCAGAACGGTGAAACTAATTACATTATTGAAGAAATTGTCTGAAGGATATAAGCCCCAAAAGGCGAAGATCTTTGAAGTGGATGATGTGGTGAGATTTTTAAAAGAAGCGTCAGATGACAATTTTCTTTTGTTGAAGATTAGATTTTTACAATTAATGATTTGAATAATAAGAGTAATAAGAGATTTAAAATTACAAAATTTAATAGGTCTGCACGGGGCTTGCCGTACAGATGAACTGTATAAGTTAGAAGACGTAATTGAATAAAAAAAAGTTTCTTAGTCTTTTATGTTGAATAGAACAAAGCACTCTTTAACATCTGCTATAGAAAAAATGTTACTAAGTATTAAAAACTAGCTCGATTTCAGATTATTTTTAGCCAAGTCATAGTTAATAGACACCAAAACATGCCGAACGCACTCAAGATGTGACTAATGAGCACAAACGTATCTTCGACCCGTGTTTAATGACTTCACGTCACGAAAATATAATTTTAAAACATCGTTTAGCGCCATGCATTTACATTCGCTAAACAAGGTTTCAAATACGAGAGTAGAAAATAATATTTGAACAATAACATTCATTTTATTCTGTATCTGTATACAGGGTGGTTCATGAGTAATAATACTAAGCCTAACTTTTTTAAAAACACAACCCAAAAAACATGCTTTCTCGGATAATCTTTTATGATTTTTTAAAACAAAACGTAGTAACTTTGCGTTTAAAATTTTAACATACAAGAGACTTCAAACACTTACATTTGTTGTCGAACGTTTCCCAAACAGAAGAAGACCTGCAGATACAATTTTTAAAAGGCTGGACCGCCACAGGACCGAAGAATGATGTAGCAGTTATTACAATAGTAGTAGATGTTGATTCACATCAAAATCAAGAAGCCATCGCCGTGCAAGTTGGCATCAGCAGGACGTCTGTTCATCAAATCCTCAACAGCACGCTGCTCCTCCGCATTACGCCCTAGCAGTGCAGAATTACCTTCGTGTGTAATGTTTTCCCTAACAAATTTGGAATCGAATCAACTGTTTTATAAGAAGCCAAGGACGGTACTTTGAACACATGTTGTAGTCACTGAGTAATGACTTATAAATAATGGAAAAATAACTTGTTTTTGAAAATCATAGATTTGCGTTATTGTTAATCAACTTCACAATGAAATCACTAATGCCTTTGCCATTTCTATTGAAACACCACTTGTTAATCGTAAATTTGGCAACGTTCATATTCAGACAATTTTCTAACTAAAAGCCGTTGTTAATCAACCGAAAGCTGCTACCAATTGCTAAATTTTAAGCAAAATCAACAGGTGGTGTTTCAATAGAAATGGCAAAGACAATATGTTTAACATTTTTATCAATTTATACAAAAGCATCAACGGAAGCTATGCATTGCATTTTGGGTTACGTTTTAAACTCATTCCGGCTCATTATCGTTCGTGAACAACACTGTATTATGACAAAATTTGTTAAAGTTATCAAATTCGATTTTGCGATTTTCGGTTTGTGATAACCTCTATAAAGTAAAAACCGGGGGCATAAGCCCCAAGTATGGGGAATGCAAAATAGGTATATTTCGAGCAAATAACCAACGGGATAAAATATCCTCTCAGAACTAATAACAAGCTTAATTTCAAGTGTTTATGTTTATATATTATCGAAAGAATGTCACGTAAAAATTTGTTAAAAAGAAGTAAAAATCGTGAAACGGTGACAAAAAGGTGTATGTTCATTTCCTTAAAAAAGCAGTGACGTTGTTTGGACTCAAAATATGCAGCATGATATTTTACATATGCAAATTATTCTAAGTTATAGAAGTATAATTTTACAATAATTAAAGGTTTTAACATACGCACTTCTTAGTGGTAAAACACTAAATTACTTTAGAGATTACAGATATGGATCATGATTCATGAACTTGAATTTATTGCTCTTCCAAAAGTTGAAGAATTGATCTCTATATTAAATAAACATCAACAATAAAAAAATCAGCAATGGTGCTGCTGCAGCAACTCGTTTCTTTTAATTGCACTGAAATTTTAGAAACCCAATAACCTCTAGATTAATATTACACTGTACACATCCAATCCGGTATATTTATTTCCACTACAAATTTGATAATATCGCCTCGAAAAATTACGTAATAAAAATGTATTTAAAAATAATATGCAATTGCATGCCTATTAGTTGTGCTTCAGAGGCGCGAACTTAGGTGTTAATAATAGTTATAATAAAAATAATAAATTTTTACTTCAAACCTCTTTCTGTCTTACTCGACCCGAGATATAATTATAGCACGTTTTATCGATTGATCGCGAAGCTTATGTATTCGACCTCTGAATGCTGAAAAAAAAAAATTTTTTAAATAATACATAAATTTCCAAGTTTGCCAAATACGTAGCATCTCATTGTCACAAAACATTTTTTCTGTATTCTCTTTGAGAATATATTTCTGAAATTAACATAACTTTATTCTGTAATATTTTCCATTTAAAATCGTTATTGACTACAATGCACGGAATGTAATTGAAGTGAAGTAAAATTTTTCATTTTACTTTTTCAACCTGTCAGGCACAAGTGGTACTGATGTTCAGTTCTTTTTCAGCATATTCTAAAATCTGAGCTAAAAAACAAATACTTACAAGTATCATAATTTTATCTATACTGCTTTCTTTATTTGTAATGCATGGAAGCAGATAAAGAAAAAGAATAAGTTTCCGTTTCATAAAAAGTTTCTAATTTTCATAGTTAAAATATGCACGTTAAACTTGAAATAGGAATTTCGAAAATTTTAAAAATTTGAACAAAATTTTGCCATTTCTACCGTGTGTAGATTAATAATAGGTACCGCCTATGTCAAAAAAATATTGAATGGAATTTTTTTTTAAATAAATGTTTTTTGCAAATAAACTTATCGTTATACAAAATAAGGATTAGTTTGTGCATGGCCCTCGTATATTCTTAGAAATCGCAGCATGCCAAAAAACTCGTATTGTTTCATTAAAAGCGCTACTGCTGTTTCTAGATTATTTTTCGTTTTCTGTTGCAGCACAGTTTTTTTGTACCTCTAAACTACCATGAAATTATGTACTGGAAAAATTTAATTCAATATAAAATAAACCAAAAAAATAGCGCCGATCTTTCTAACGAACCAACACAAGTTTTTTGGCACACTGCATGAGTGTGTGTATTCAAAGTCAACAACCTTTTGAGATATATTAAAATTCTCAGTTTGCTCGATCAATTTCAAAGTCCAATGAGTATTCAAATGAAGAAAAAGAAGGATGTTGTGCAAATACGGTATCTGTTGCTGGCACGGATTCTTCGGTGGTTACGGTTACGGCGCCGGTTATCAGAGACCGGCACTCGGGCCAACTGTCTCCTGATCGAGATGATTAATGGCGAGGCACGGATATATTAGTCCGAGGATTGCACATTTCACGCGTCTACTTCACACTTCGTATTCTAAACTGTTCAGATTATCTGTACCGTCCCCCTATTTACATCCTTTGCAATACGTTACGTGCTCGAATAGATAAATAAACGTAATTAACGTCGTGAATGGGCTCGTCATTTGCATTAGGAATATTCTAACCCGTAACTATTGCCGCAAACTTTGCGCATAGTTAATGAGAGTTATTGAAAATGTGTGCTTTGAGAACTGGCGCATCCACCAGTTTTAACATCAAGTGGAAAAAGTGTTTGTTGGCAGACATCTCCTGTGTTGTGTTGCCAAAAACTCAGATAAAAGAAGGAAGAGCACTTATTGTAAAGTGTTTTTGAGAATTCTAGCTCAACTGACTCTTACGTGGATTAAAGTTATTGATTAATACACTTGAACGGCACAGTCGAAACAATTATTCAACACAGAAATAACCAGGCACTGGGCCCCTGATGTGATAGTAATTTAAGAAGACAACTATGATAATTAAAAATGGAAAATTCAGATAAATTCTTACGCTTATTTATCCCTCTCTCCCTTTTAACCCTGAAAAAAAAAGTGCTACTTTGAAATAAATGCCATCGCAAATGTAGTCCAGTGAACATTTTTTTTATTACGTTACGTAACGCAACGAAAAGTTTTAGGTTATTTAAAAAACTAACTACTACTCAAAAACTTATTTACTAATCTGCAAAACACTTATTTACTAATCTGCAAAACAGCAAATTTATGACTCCAGATAATACTACCGACAGTTTTTTTTTTCAGCAATAGGTATTTAATTTTTTTAATACAGAAGCATATGCTTAAAAGTTTTTAGAACATGTACTCTAGAAAACGTTTTCTTTCGGTTGAAAGCAGTGTTCAAATTCAGAAAAATAAAAAATTCAAACGATTTTTAATTCCCGAGCATAAACTAGTGAAGTATTGTTATAGAGTCCAAAGGCAAATTTAATACTCCAACAACTTTATTAGAAGACCGTCGTCGAAACCAATGGAATGATCGTTACGAAATATTACACCTAATTATTTTTATGACTTCATCTGAAAATTTGTAAAATATATTATTAATCCACAATAATTGTTTTTGATTTTAAAATTTTCAAGTCTCACTTGGAATTTGAAATTTGTAATACGAGTACAACATGCTCCTTTATCTGCAGTTTAATACGCTTTCCGCATTTTTTAGAATTATTTCTAGAGGATGTCTCAAAACAATTAGTCTATGAGCAGTTTATTTCATTGCTTAATTCAAAAACGATTTGCCTAATTTTCTCGAAGTTCTGGGTACAGAATACTGTTATTAGTGTTACACTTTTTATATTGAGACTGATATACTGGTGTTTACCCCCACTAAAGAGCTGATTACGTCACTACAAAATTCATCAGTAAAATATTACTGGCAATATACAACATAGCACGCTCCTCTGTAGTTTAATAATCCAGTTCCTTTTTAATTTTAACTGTAGGCATTCTCGCAAGGAAAATAAAATTTATGTTTTAATTAATCACTACACTTTCCTCTGCTTTGAGGAGACGAAATCAATCAAGTTTCATTGTATTCTAACACAGTATCTACTTTTTTTATGCCGCGGCTTATTTTGGTTAACCAGAAAAAAATTTACAAAATTGTTTTTTGTTTTTTCAAAAAAGCTACATTTACTCAATAAAATTGTACTTCAGGAGCGAGTGAAGTTCTGTCTAAAAAACCCTAGACCAATTTTTTTAATGTCTTGTATTTCTTAGTATTCTACAGGGTGAAACAAATCACTACTGCGCAATTTTAACTACTTGATAAAAAATAAATAGAAAGTTTTAGAAAAATCTACTACGGTGAAAAGTACGTTTTGATCATTCATGAAATTTTAAATTTCTCTCATAGATTTTTTAAAGAATTAACCATGCTGTCGTTAATATTATTTGCTTATTTTTTGCCATAGAATTTGCCATTAAAATTATGCAGAAATGCTCTGAATCACCCTGTATAACATATACACATAAAACATTAATAGAAGTCTGTATAATATTGATGAAATTTGATTGATAATCACCTCAGTTTAAAACTTTTTTTTTTTTAAACGAATAGTGGTTTTGAGAGATTTCAATCCATAAACTATTTCTGGAGAATTCGGGATAACTTAAACGAGCTATGACAAAAGCAGGAGTTAATGAAGTTAGCAACACAGCAATGGCAGTTGATATCGGTATACGGTGGATGCTGTAAATTGAACAAACATTGGAACTCAGCCAGTTCAGTATTTTAGTTTAGTGTTGAACATCAGGTGAGTAAGTTTTAAGTAGAATTTAAAGTAAAGCATAAATTATTTTCCATAAATGTTGCTTTTCATTTTGTAACAGGGTTTTTAAAAATAATTCAAAGGGCGTAGTCAGCCATGAATTTCAAAAATCCCGCCTTGCTGAAATTAAGCCTCATTATGACATTTCTCATTTGTCATTTGTAACCTGTCATTTAAAGATGTCGTTTTTATTGTTCTAAGGTGTGAATTACAGTTGATCCAAGCTCAAAACAACAAAACAGGTGTTTTCAAAACCGTTTCTGGGTGCTTGCATACGAAATTTTTTTTTGTGCTAGGAAGAGGAGAAAATGGTTTATTCTGTTGAGCAAGATATTTCATTATTATATCTTATTATCGCAACGGACATTCGTAAACAGAGAATGTGTGTATTCTGTAACCGCTTGTAAGCAAGAATATCTGGCCAAATACCCTGATTTGCAAATTCAAGAAACGCCGTTAGAGGCTCACATTAAAGATATAACCAACAGATTTGTCTGAACCGGCGGGTCAATAAAGGGAAATTTCCTGGAAGACCTTCAGTATCTGAGGAGATTGTTGATGATTTGAGGCAACGACTCGAGCAGAATCGGCAAACAACTTTGACAAAGTTTCCTTAGCAGTTAGGAGTTCCTGTTGCAACACGAAAGTGAACAATGTATCCAAAGTGTTGATGAAAGGATGTTACAGAACATTTTTGAAAATAAAAAACAGAGAGTGAACCTGTGCCTTGAACAAAATAGTGAACATTTTCGACATTTACTGTGATGTGTCACCACAATAAATTTGCTTATTTTTATTGTAGATTTTATTTTTTAATAACGTAAGGTATGAAGGACTTAGGCCACAAATGCGTGCGTCCTTGGGCATTTAGTAAAACACATATAAGTGATAAGCGGCACGCTCTCATGACCTACTTTGACCCTATAATCATTTATAGAAACCCCGTATTATAAAATATGCACAAAATTAAACACAGTTTTTTTGCCAAACCACTCCTGGAAAACTGGTCAAAAATATTCCCACTAAACACAGTTTCTTCATGTTCTTTAAAAAATATAAAGCACCTACATTTAGCAGATACAGAACTTTTGGTTCTAGTCTTTTAGACAATGTCACCACATTAAACACCTTTAACAACATAAGAATTGGAGAAGAAGGTCTTAAATGAGTTATTTATATATATATAAGGTTTTTAAATGATGAATCTAACTAACAATCTGACTCTCCTCCACGTTTTTCAGAACATTACATTTTTTGTATCTAAAAATTTATTCTATAGACAAGCGAAAGTAAAGGAAGTACAAATCCAATTTTAAAAATAATAATTAGGAACTTATATTTTGGCCAAAAAAGCAAATGAAAATCTCCAAAGATCTGCGTGAAAGATGCGTTTTATTTAATATTTAAAATTGTGTTAAAGATTTTTTTATTGTATTAAGAAACAGATAATATATAAAAGTGTTCAAATTAGAGTTGACCATGGAAATATTTGTCAAGTCTTTTACAGTTTAATCAATATTTCCATGGTCAACTCTATTCTAAAAACTTTTTGATCACTCTTTATTTAAAACTATGCTGCTTTCCTTACTTTCATGTTGATTTTTTTCTGACCAGTTTTATTTAGAAACACTTTATTGCAAGAAAAATTTTAACATTAATTTTTTGAGCAATTCACATGAATCCACTTTACCAAAAAAACAGTTAAATTTTGACTTTTTACAAAATCTGGATTAAAACCATTCCTTGTACCTACAACTTTTTCAACAGACCTCGAAAATAATCGGGTGCTCAATTTGATCTTTAGTATTATGGTTTGATTTACGTCAGCTCCAAACAGACAATCTAAACCTTATATTCAGTTGTTTGAAGTCTCATAGGGGTCCAACTTAGCCTCGTTCTGGTTTTTGCTCTATATTAATAATGTTATTGATGCATTCAGATACGAATTATTTATTGATGACCTACAAGTGTACAGAAAAAAACAGCGAATACATAAATATCCAGTGGAATCATTTACTAGAAAAGATTTTGAATTCATTTTAAGAGTATATTATAAGAGTTAATATTAAGTATTTCTCGTTCTACAAGAACGAAAGACTTGAAGATAATATTGGATAAAGAAATCATTTTTAAAGAACACATTGACATTGTAAATGCTGTTTATTTTTAAATTATGTTCAGTTATTAAAAACTTGTAGGCATCCACCTATCAATAATTTATTTGCAATGAACTGCTTACATTACTCCCTTGTGAGTTCTAAATTAAAATGTAGGTTTTTAAAACTTGGTTAAAACTGTTATGGTCACAAAAAACATCAACTAGAAATGTTAGAAGTCCCACATTCCAACTAACGAGCGATAAAAAAACCTCTAGTTACTAGTTGACTGTCTTTTTTTCGGAAACGTAGTTCACAAAGAACAATCAAATGTGGAGAGATTTATTATCATCTGCCACATCTGTCGTTTGAATGTCCGTGTTGCGTTCTTTCTAATTGAATCCAGTGAAATTAAGAAAAAAAATTTAACAATAACTGAATTATTCCAATTAAACCCAGTATATTATACATAACACTTCCAACAGTTTGCTTATTTCAGAAATATAAATATAAATTTATATAACGCTGTACAAAAAATGATTGACAACTGTATTTAAAGACAGCGTTAATATACAAAAAGACTGTTGAACACAAACGTATAATTTTATTGGAATAACAAAATTTTACTAGTTTTTGATACAGTGCAACCTCGATTATCCGGGCCGACCGGGACCAGATGTTTGCCGGATAATTGAAACGAACGGTTAATCAAAATTATTTATTTATTTAGGGAAATACATATGTACGGTTAAATTAAACATGTTTTACAAAAAAAGCTGTCAATTTGGTTTGTTTTTTAGTTTTTAATTGTTTCTGTCTAATGAACGACTTCATTTTTTGTAAGTTTAAAATGGTAAAGTCATCAATATCTTGCTTTTCAAAATAATCAATCAAAGTGTTACAAGCTTCCAGTGCTTGCCGATTTGTAATCTTATTGGAAGTGTGTTCTTCAAAGATATCATCATTTTCATCTGACTCTTCTTTGTTTTTCTCGTGATCTTCACCTGACTCTTCTTTGTTTTTTTCAGATTGTGCAATTATTTCTTCTTCAGTAAAAGTTTCAGTCCCGTGTTCTTGAAAATCGCACTGAATCCAATTGTCAATTACTTCAGCATCGACACCATCCAATGTTGAAATTTCGGAGGCAATGTTTGCTATGGCATTTGTAGTAACTTCACTCTCTACTATCGTTTCGTTCATATCTGGTACATCTTCTAATGTTAAAATTTTTAAAAATGCTCGCTTTATTGTGACATCTTTTACACAACTCCAAGCCTCAGCAATGCCATAAATCGCGTCCTTAATATTTAGATTTTTCCAAAATGTCATTGGGTCAGCGTCTTCTTGTAATAAGTCCATCATTATCTTTTTTCTGTAGTATCTTTTCATGTTCTCGATCACTCCTTGATCCATTGGTTGGCCAATAGATGTAACATTTGGAGGAAAGAACGCTGCAGTAATATTTCCATCTTCCGATTTCAATACTGTCTCGTCCATATGTACAGTCGCGTTGTCAAGAAGTAACAGAGCTTTTGGTGGCAATTTATTAACTTCAAGAAATTTTCTGACTTGAGGGATAAATTTTTTAAAAAACCATTCTCTGAAAATATCTCGTGTCATCCAACACGATTTTTGATTATAGTAATCCACGGGTAGATTATTTCTGTTAATGTTCTTAAAGGCACGTGGATTTTTTGACTTTCCAATCACAGTCAGTCGTAGTTTATGTCGTCCAGTTGCATTGGCACAACAAAGTATGGTAACTCTGTCTTTGTTGGTTTTAAAACCTGAAGCACATTTTTCAGATTCGTGAGCTAAAGTTTTAGTGGGCATTGTTTTCCAAAATAAACCTGTTTCGTCGGCATTATATACTTGATCCAATTTTAAATCACGTTCCAGGATAATATTTTCAAGCTCATAACAAAACTCAGTTAGAGCTACCTCGTCTGCACTCAGTTTCTCGCCTTCTATGGATAGCTCTCTTATTCCATGTCGTTTTTTAAATCGATATAGCCATCCATTTGAAGCCTTAAAATTTTCTCCAGGATTCAGTTTTTCGTGAAATAGTTGAGCTTGACGTAAGCACATTGGTCCCGAAATTGGCGTACCTTCGGCTCGTTTTTGTAGAAACCATTTAATCATTGCTTGTTCCAGTTCTTCAAACGTGGAAGCCTTCATTGTTTTTCGTTGGGAAACCACTTGCATACTATCGGCTTGTAATAAAAAAGCCTGTAGATTTGTTTTGTTCTTGACAATATCGCGAACTGTTTGACGTCCTATTCCAAATCGTCTAGCTAGAGCTGCCACATTTTCTCCTAGATAAAACGTTTGTTTCAAAATTTAGATTTAATTATATATTCGACGAATATCTACCTGACTCATTTTGTTTGATAATCTCAATTTTTTGTTCAATGGTTAGAACTGTACGCTTTCGTTTAGCAGAACCACTTGCACCTGGCTGATCCATAATTACTATATAAGTGTTCGATATTGAGTGAATATATTACGCTTTTACACCACAAAGTTTAAAACAGACTAAATAAATGTTAAATTAGTCAGCTCATTAATAAAAAACGCTGTGGTAGCTATTATGATTTCAGTTTCATGCTTATACCAGAACGCTGTTATAGGTGGGTAACATAATATTTTGTTTTACAAATCACATTTTAGCTGAGTTGTCGGCATGCTTGCATTTCGTGTTCGGCACGGATAATCGAACCACGGATAATCGAGGTTATCTACTGGCACGGATATTCCACCGCCCGGTTAATGCGCACCCGGATAATCGGGGTTCTACTGTAGTTTTAAAAGGTGCTTCAAATTTCATAGTAAACCTTTCACTAGCAACGAACAGATGACAGATGAAAAGAAACATTTACCAAGATAACAAAGAGATGAACAGGGTAGCTTTCAATCTCGTAAACTGTAAGCAAAACAAAACGAAACTAGACATTTGCCACAGTCCACAGTAATACTACTACTAGAATACTTCGTTAACAAGGAATAAATATCCATAATATGTTGAGATAGATGTTTTTGAAACGAATGCCATTAAAAACCAGTTGAGAGTTTAAAATAAACGAAACAGTGTACACGTTGTGCAAGCCGAAATAATGGAGTCAACCGATAAAGTTGATTTCCGGTGGGGTCACCCCTGATTGCCCACAAAAAGTTGCAATCCGATTTACTTTGATTATAAAATGTTCGAAGATTGTATCGTATATCATCTAAATGAGATAAGTTTGCATGTTGGCAACATCACCGTATAGAAGATTACATTTTAATGCAAATATTGTAGAAGTTTGCCGTTTCTCGATGGCGCGGAGTGGACCGCGAAGGGAAATCCATCACAGTTAAAATGTGCGAATACAATATGGAGGTACTTATAGGCTATTTTCCGCACCGCAAAACCGATTTTAATACATAATATGTCACATAAAATTATATCAGACTCTGTATATGTATATAGTGGCCGTGCGATAAAATGTGCCTTTTATATGTTATAGATCTATAGATCATACATTCTTTGCACAGAAATCCCCATAAAAATATTATATGCTCTCCCAAAGGTTGATATAGAATCACTTTAGTATAAAAGCAAATTTATTTCACCGGTTTATGTGTTGAAAGGACGGACGCTCTTTCAATTCGACATTTTCATAAATTCTCCCAATGCCTCGCAGAAATCACCGAATCGTATTCTTCCTTTGAGCAAAATAGGAGACCATTTTTACTCGGCTTTCTTTGAAAGTCTCCACTCTAGAAATGTATTTTTCATTTTATATATCTTTATCACGGATATTTTAGAAACATCGAGTGTAAATATTTTATGGTCAGAATAATAAATATTTGCATTAATTTAAATATTTCAACGTTGTTTTAAACAGCGAACACAAAGTTAATACCGAAGTTAATACCTACACAATAACTAAACTATTGTTCTTCGCTATATTAAAAC
Source organism: Zophobas morio (assembly GCF_036711695.1). Classification (NCBI taxonomy): domain Eukaryota; kingdom Metazoa; phylum Arthropoda; class Insecta; order Coleoptera; family Tenebrionidae; genus Zophobas; species Zophobas morio. The sequence goes on from NW_026972107.1 coordinate 23,336,170, forward strand.
ATACATTTTTTATTTTCGATGTGATGGTTTACTGTGAAACAATGCAGTAAATTTTCAGGAACAATTAACAACTAAAACATTTACAATTTATGTACTTTTGTTTTTGTTTACGTTTTACTAAATGGGACGAAAATTTAAAATAAATGTTATATTAGGCATGTGTACTTCAACACTAATTTTATGTATTAGTAAGGAACAAAAAAATATAAAATATATATTCATATATAGGTGTCCCAGATAAAACTCCGCGGCCTTACATTTTAACACGGATAGAAATATTGAAACGTCATTGCTTTTAACGTGAAAGGTAAAGCTTAACTTAGTACACTGCAAATATGACGCATATAAAACACTGGTGTTTATTTCACTTTCAGTTGATACAAAAATTAAATTTATAAATTTTACCAATAACTAGTAACATTTGTTTCAAAAACAGGTACTTACGGATACATTCTAACTGTCGTACTTCACCTTACTTTTATAAAGAATGAAATAAAAATTAAAAAGGTTTTGAAATTGCATTTAAGCGCTTTGACTTTTTCAGGTGCGGAGCTTGCAGTGAATAACCTTGTATAAGTGTGTTTTATACCATGGAAATACAGAATGGCATCGGAAGTATAGAAGACTTCTTGTTAATATAACGCACACCATAAATAATTAAGTAACTGATCTAAAATGCTTAGTATAACAAAAAAATTTACGGTAATGGAAACAATTTAATTTAATAAAAAAATACAATCCACCTTACAGTATTTTTGTCCAATATTTGCCAAAAACCAATAACCATTTATTATGTCAGTTGATCACTGGGTACTAGGTCGTTCCTGGATGGCGGAGTCATAAATTACACAGTCGAACAATTTTTGAAAATTTTCATGTTACAAGCATTCTGAAAATGTATTCTGAAAGATCATTTTGTGCTGAACAACTATCTAATAAGGCATTATGCCTACGTCGTAAAAAATTTTTTTTTTGGAGATTGTTCATAAATAGTTCCAGTTAAAGGTGTACGATTGCATAATGGGAATACATATCTAGTACTGCCGACTGCATACTCCATACAAACTGCACAAACATATGAGAATATTCAACACTTGTTAAACTGTATTAACGACAAAAAGTTTGAGTGCAATTTGCAGGTTTAGTAACTGGCTTCCAATCTGGATATACCAAGCACATGTGCTTCTTATGCAAGTGAAATACAAGAGAGAAAGCATTTCAACATCTGAAAACAATATTTCCTAAGCTTTCTGCTGCTAACATAAACCAAGGTAAAAACTAAAATATTACACTGAATTTCAGTTTTCATATTATGTACGTTTTCTATATTTAGGAATTTTTATTGGGCCTGAAATTCGAATGAAGGATCAAATGTTCTACGCCTATTTGAATCATACGGAAAAATTTACTTGGAATCAATTAGCTTAGTGATCAGAAAATTTGTAGGAAACAAACGTTCCACAAATCATGTCTCATTTAAATTTCTTTGCTGATAATCTTTTCATCGAGAAATCAAGAAAGCGGAAGAAAGATTTAAGAGAAAGACCCAAGTATCCATTCTTTCCGAATACATGAGGCCTTTATCAAGAGTTAGATTCTTCTACATATTCTAGGCAGGTTAAGTATTCGTAGACGTAATTTTTAGTGCTTCTTGCGCATTTTTCTATGTAAAATTAGAATTCACTTCATTTTTTCTAATTGTTCACCGGATGACAATGGGTATATTATCTCTTTTAAGAGTTGTTCAGCACAAAATTACCTTTCCGACCATAATTATGAAAATATATGTAACAAAAACACTGTTCTACTGTGTTATTATTACCGCTCACACAAATGAAATGATATTAGTAAAATATTTTAAGCTTCAACAAAAAATACCGTATGAACAACGTTATTTTAGATTCACAGCTTATAATTCTATTTTTTCGGATATACAATCGCGGCCTTAGAAAACTGGACCACTTTGACATATACAAAGTTTTAATTACGTAGATTTTAAAATATCGTAATACCAGTTTGAATGTATGCGCTCCTGATTTGAGAAAAAGGGCAGTAACTTTATAAAAATAATTTGATTTGTTAAACAAAATACTGATTAAACCATGAAATTTTTAAAAATTTTGAAGTGTGTGGTCCACTTTTCTATGGCTGCGACTGTACATATTACTCTCTAGCCCGAGGTGCGTTCATTACAGCCTCCCTTTATCTAAAATTTTCTTGTTCATACTTGAATTCTTTGGAATTAATAAATTCTTTAGTTCGTATCAGTCTGGCTTTAGAGCAAGAAAATAAAAAAATTTCTAATATCTCTTCTTTTATATATTCAATCACCCAAGCTTTCGAAAGTAGTCACAGCTGTAACATCTTCAAAGTTATATTTCCCATAATTTGCTGTTAGATAAAATCAAAACTTCACAGTTTTCTTAAAGCTGCTATAAATTTAGTATTCTTTTATCTTGCAGCAATCATCAAATTGTCTCCTTAAGTTCTAATAATTCTTCACCTCTTCAATTACACTTTGATCTTGCTCAAATATTCGTTATCAGTTCCACTCTATTTTTAATTTGTAGGCTAGAAAATTTTTCAGAGGATTCGATATTAAGGTTGTTTATACATCCGGACAGAGTCTTCAAAGTCATATCGGAGACCCTAAAGATAAATTCGAATATTTCTGACATAAGTTTTAAGAAGATTGTAAACAAAAATATAATGGACAATGGGCAAATAAAAAGGGCGACCGTCACAAGATTCGAAGAGCACACGGCCCACTTTAAATGCGACGGGTTCGAAAAATCAAGTGTTGCTCAACATATTTTTATGAAAGGCCACAGAATAACGCAAACTGTTTAAAATTAGTTAAGTCTGGCAATAATTGTAAGTTTCTAGACATACAGAAAAATCTAGGAATATTTAAAAACAAAAATTGTATAATGAATTCAGATCACGGGCCCATATCGAACTCGCTTTACGCCTTTGTGGTTTGTGGAGTCAGAGAAGGGAGAGATGATATAAATTAGCGTAGTCCTAATTTCACTTTAATTTAGTTTTATCTAGATAATACTGTTACGAAATAAACTCATACTCCGCCCCGGTACGACGCCTATGGGTTGAAAAACCTGGAACCGGAAAACACGATGGGACTTCCAGAAAGACCTCGACCACGGAACCTCTAGAAGGGGAGTATGGGTTTAAATAGAGGCCACCTTCGGGAACGAGAATAATTCAGTCAAGACAGTGTCCAGTTAAGTTGCGTCGGAATTGTTTTGTACATAAGCTCTGTGTAATTAGTCGTGTAAATTTGAGTACTGTGAAATAAATTGTTGAGTTTTACCCCACGCCGTGATACCAACGTGATTGGTGAAACGCATGACTGTCACGTTTTAGGTGTTGTATGGTAATAAAGGTTATATTAACATATTTACTTCAGATTAAATCCAAAAATCAACACCCTGGACTCCATTTTTCGTTCCATTCGCCAGATGGCTTCTCTAACTACTAATTACGAAACGAAGACTAAATAAGTTGACGTTGGGACAGCATACCTCAACGAGAAACTTAATGAAGAAATATTTATATATGAAATTTTGACGGACATTGTCTAGTCCGAGTCCGAAAAGGCCATTAAAGTGAAGACCGAAAAGATATGACACCAGTTACCCAAGGGAGACAAGGTTTGTCTGCTCAAGAAGACACTGCATGGAGGAGCTGGTACTTCAAACTGTGCACTCCACTGTTCGATTCCTCTTTCTTCCGTACAGGCTTACCGGAAGACACTACGTTAATAGCTGTTTCCGTTTATGAGTTTATGACATATTGGTTGCGTCCAGGAGAAGATAACTGAAATCGGTAAGTAGAGTTCAACCAAGCCAATGGCAATGTGACAATGTACCATATATCAACGACGTATTTGCGCAATTTGATATGTCCAGTGACGACCATGTACGAAGCTTACGAACTACGAGGTACAAAGCTACGAGAACCTTAAACTGAAAAACTGATGTCTCATTTGCGGTGAGTCGACTTGGACAAATTAAAAATTGTTATAGCGTGGAGTACTGGAAGATAACGAAACATGTTTTGCGTTATTGGAAGGGAACCATGCACTTGGGATAAAACCGTTCCTGCACGCTGACTGCGAAGGCTGTGCCGTGAACCGAATACATTTTTCTTTTGAACGGTGGCCCGACATTATGGGATGCCAAGAAGCAGCGAACGGCCGTCTTGTCCACCCCACACGCGAAATACATAGCTATGTGTACTTTAGGAAGCCATTTACCTTTTAAGTTGATCAGTATCTATAAAATCTACTTTTCGTCCAGTAATATAAGTAGAGCTGTGCGGTCGAAATTTAAACGCTGCGAATTGACCCCCACTCCGGCAGGCCAGAGGCTTGCAACAGACATTATGTATCGCGAAGAAAATTACGCGAAAAATAATGTTAACGGCATGTCAGTTGATGATTTTAAAATCCATATTCACGAAATAAGAGTAATAATAATTTTAATAATGTTCAGGTGTCCGTCTCGCTGACAATAAAACTATTTGTGTGAATTATCAAAAATAATCCACAACTGAAAAGCGAGAAGCGAGCAAGGCAAGGCTGTAGCGATCGGCACTGTGGGCCGATAGTGGGGGTAAATAAATTTTGACTGCACAGCTCTAAATATAAATCATCAAAAAGAAAACGTGGTGGGAGCGCCACTTTGAAGTTTTTTTAATTAGGATTGACCACTTGCCAAAATAAGATTCAATTTTCATCTTATAGTAAATGAAATAATCCAATGAAAATCAAAAGCGGAGATGAGTGGGGTTAGATTTACTATCTAGATTCCACTGTTTATCAATATAAAATCCACTTTTCGTCCAATAAAATGAGTGATCAAAAAAAAAAACGGGGTGGATGGGCGGGGAGATTTTGATTTTTTTTAAGCGTAGGCACTTGACAAAATATAATTCAATTTTCATCTCACAGTCAATAAAACAAGCCAACGAAATACAAAAGCGGTGTGGGTGGAGTTAGTTCTACCTTTTTGTCTAGAATCCCCACTGGTCCCCGAGATTCTTTCAAATTACTTCAAAAACATGACAAGGAATCCCCAAGATGTTTCAAACTATTTCAAAAACAAAAAGGGGTCCCAAGACAGTTTAAGACTACTTCAAAAACCTGACACATGGGGTCTCCGAGATGCATGGCAGATTACGGTTAACCTTCTTTACGTTCCACAGTTCATTGCAGATTGAACTGATGATGGTTGTCAAAATGACGTCATCTGCTTAGCTCTATCAAAAGCATTTGACAGGTTGGATCGTACTATACTCATTAACAAATTTCATGCCTTTGGTTTTCCTCCCAAACTTATTAAACTATGCACTTCATACTTACTCCAAAGAAAACAGTTTGTTCATTGTTTTGCATACAATTCTGAAGAGTATTATTTAATTTAATTTATTAATAAACGCGAAAACCCTTTTACAAAATAGTATATGTCAATATACTAACACAGTGGAAAAACTTACCCATTATAACAAAGATACCCAACAGCAATTTCGAAAACAAACAAAAGTAAATTAATTATCACTTAACTATACCTGAATAGTGAATATTACTAATATATAAATAATGATTATAATTAAATAAAAAAAAAACAATTAATTATATTTAAATAAAAATACAAAATAAAGAAATAAATCATTCTTCTAGCATCAAGACATTAATATGGCCTTCAGTTTGCTTTTGAATCTGCATTTGTTGTTACCAAATAAATTTAAATTGTAAGTGTGGACAAGAAAATTTGATAAAGCCATCATACGGAAAACGTCGAAGAATTTGAAATTCTAAACGTTGTCCTACTCCGTGTTATAAGTATATTCTTAGGGTATACTAAAGATGTCATTTTTACTAGCAACTTTGCATTATCAATGTCACCATTCACAAGACCATGAAGGAAACAAATGTCTGAAAATTTTCGATAACATTCCAGAGATTGCAAATTAAATTGATTTCTTATCTAGGTATAATCCCCTCTGACATGAGGACGGTTGAGTTTGAATTCAAGCAATTTTAAAATATGGATGCCATGCAGGTGAACAGTACGTTAGCTGAGAGCGCACCAAAGAAGTAAACAGAATTTTAAGAGTTCCTACAGAAAAACTTTGACAGTGTCTCCAGATTAGACCTAACATGCTGTTAGCTTTATTACATATGCGGTTATAATGGCTTTTAAAAGTAAGTTTTGAATCGAAGATAACACCCAAATCCTTGATTTCAGTAACAGGAACCAACACAGATTTACCCAGATGATAATTAAAGTTAACTTTGGATGAAATATTAAGAAAAGAAATAACATGGCATTTATCAATATTTAGAGGTAATAAATTATTTATGGTCCAGTCAAATAAAATATTCAGATCATACTGCAACTCCAACGCATCAATTAAGGAACTAATAATTTTAAACCATTTCAGGTCATCGGCAAATAACAAAGATTCTGAAAAACGGAAATGAGAAATTAAATCATTAATAAACAATATAAACAAAATAGGTCCACAATGCGACCCTTGAGGGACACCAGATGATACAAAATAAGGAGACGATAAGTAAGAACCAATCCTTACTTGTTGCGATCTGTCCACTAAAAATGACGCCAACCAATTAATAGTGCTAGGAGCAAATCCCATGTTATTTAATTTATATATTAAGATTCTATGATTCACTTTGTCAAATGCCTTTGAAAAATCCGTATATACTGCGTCAACTTGTAATTTTTGAGCAAAAGCTTCGTTAAGGTAGCATGAATATTCTATTAAATTCGTTAAAGTAGATCTGCTTTTAATAAATCCATGTTGTTTGTTTGAAATAATGCTAGAAGAGACCCATTGTAATTGTTTGGATACAATACAATCTAAAATTTTTGGTATCGAAGATTGAATGCTCACCCCCCTATAATTTTCAATCTTTTCCCGATCACCGGATTTGAAAATTGGTGTAACAAAACTACTTTTCCAAAAAGAGAGAAAAGCTCCTTCTTCTAAAGATGTTTTAAATAATAAAAATAACGGTTGTGTTATTGTAAAAATACACTGTTTCAAAACATTATTTGGAACACCATCTGGACCAAAAGAATTCGAAGGTTTAAGATGCGAAATATATTCAAAAATATCAGAGACACTAACTTTTAGACCTGAGTCATTAACCATTACTGAATGATCTATAATCTCATAAAATAGATATTTACATAAAAGTCAGGAAAATGTCTCATTACTGAAGAGGAGCTATGTTGAAATACGAGGCACTTTGTGCCGAGTATTTTAAAGCTCCGAGTCAAATAAGACATTTTACTGACGAGTTTTGTATTAAATTTTTCCGGAAATCGCAATAAATCGCTAAAAATCGAGATTTTCCAACAAGTTTTTTAATTAATTGCGCAAAAATCTAGTTTGTCAATTTCTTGAAAACGATGGTTACAAACAAAACAATTATAAAATTTTGTGCGTACGTCAGAGCTGTGTGTTTATTTCATTAATTAATTATGAATACAAGCGAAAACACTGGTGAGGATGTTCCTTTTGACCTAAGCAAAGCAGCCGCTGCTGCTACAGAAGAATTGTTACCGTCGAAATCTAAGGAGCGGTATGAAAAGCAGTTCCAAATCTTTGAAGATTGGCGCAGGCTTAAAAATGTTACTTCGCTAACGGAAGACGTATTTCTGGCTTATTTTGCGGAAAAATCAAGTTCTTATAAGGCTTCAAGCCTCTGGAGCACTTACTCTATGTTGAAAGCCGTGCTTTTGTTGAAGGAAAATTTGGATATCAGCAAGTTTTGTAAGGTAACTGCTTACCTAAAACGAAAAACGACTGGTTACCAACCAAAAAAATCGAAATGTTTGTCTCGGGACCAGATAGATAAATTTCTGCTTGAAGCTCCCGACAAGGAATTTTTATTAATGAAAGTAAGTTATTACAATGATTACATATTTAAGTTTTATTAAATTTGGTAATTTCAGGTGGCGCTTATTTTTGGGGTGTCTGGAGCCTGTCGATGCGACGAATTATCAAGGATGTTAGTTGACGACATTGAAGATCAAAATAACGTGCTAATAGTACACATTCCTGATTCTAAAACAAAAAAACCTCGACGCTTTGTAGTTGTTGATGAAAGAAATCTTGCTACATACAGACGTTATTTAGAATTACGTCCGCCTAGTACTCCACACAAGCGCTTATTTTTAAATTACAAGAAAGGGAAATGTACGGTCCAACCAGTGGGCTTGCATTCATTTGGTAAATTTCCTTCTCAAATTGCTACCTACCTTGGTCTACCAACACCTCTGGAATACACAGGACATTGTATGCGGCGCAGTTCCGCGACTTTACTAGTAGACGCAGGAGGAGATATTACCAACTTAAAAAGGCATGGAGGATGGCAAAGCAGTTCAGTAGCAGAAGGATACATAGAAGAGTCCATCGAAAATAAATTAGATATAGCTAATAAAATACAAGCTGGTCCGAAAAAAAGACCCTTCACTAATATCGACACGTGTCCCTCTACAAGTAGTGATTCATCTGAAATCTGTTGCACCGAAATCTCGACTGAAATTTTTGATAAAAAGGTTAAACTTGATCATAAATCTCTGTCTGGAATTAACATTGCAAATATATCGAATTCTACAATTAATGTTAATATCTGTAAATAGTGTAATTTACGAAATTTTGAATAAATTTTTCTTGTTTAAATAACTAATTATTTTGCGTCATTTTTGTAGTTTTTACAGTACTAGTCAGGGAAATCCAATTTTCCTGCGCCTAATGTCGCAAGGAAATGCTGTTTCAATGACGATTTCCGGAAAAAGAGGGTTATTGTCATCATCCACAAAAACTGACGAAAAGAAACTGGCAAATAATTTACAGATTTCAGAACCACCTTGAGCAATATCTTGATTAAAAGTCATTTCATTCGGTACCCCACCGATTTTTCTTTTATTATTAATGTATTTCCAGAAATATTTCGGATTATTATCTGATAAACTATTGTTGACATTATTAATATAAGAAGTATAAAGTTTATTACTGACATCTTTGCACTGAGATCTTAAATATTTAAAAGATAGGTAGTCCTCAAAATTACCTGACTTTTTAAACCGACAATGATAAACTTTTTTCTTTTTGCACAATTCAATTAAATCTTTATTACACCATTGAGGGTAAGACGAACAATTATGTTTAACAGTTTTTTTGGGAATGAATTCATCCACCCCTATATAGAGGAAATTATAAAATGTTGAAACCTTTTCATTCAAATCGAGACCAGAGAACGCAAAATCCCAATCAATCGACGCAAGATAATTATTCAACATATAGTAATTACCATTCTGAAAATCAAATACTTGACTCTCTGATTTAACAGTTTCAGATATAGGAAAACAAGTAACGAACCAAGAATATGGAATGTGATGAAAACTTTCGCTAAAAATCTGATCAACGGCCGTTGTAACTTGCAGATTAAATATATTAGTAAAAACAAGATCTAGAAACACATTTCTGTTGTTAGGAATATTATTGACCTGTTTAAGATTCAAAAAAGAATAAGTATCTTTAATAATTTTATACTGGTCATGAGGATAATTCATTGATACGAATTCTACCATGTTATCATTCCAAGTTATATGTGGAAGATTGAAATCACCAGCAATTAAATAATCAAAATCCGGAAACAATTGAAAAATTTTTTCTAAGTCAGAGCAATGATTTTGATAGGTACTAACATCTGATGATGGAAGAATACAAACTCCACCCACAATTAAATTATAATTATTGAAATTTATCTTTACAAAAACACTTTCTACCTTTTGAGTAAGATAAGCACTGACACATTTAAACTTTTTATTGATTGCAATTAATACTCCACCTCCACGAAGCTTCTCACTAGAATTAATATTCCGATCAGAACGAAAAACTATATAATTATGCAGCTGTAACTCTTCGATAGATATATCAACACATAACCATGTTTCAGTTATAATAATAACGTCATACATCGATAAATTAACATTTGCTGAAAATTCTTTAAGCTTAGTCCTAATCCCGCCCGCGTTTTGATAGTAAAAATTTAAACGTTTTTTGACCGTTGTGATTTGACATTAAACTTATGAGTAATTTGGGCCAAATTATTTTATATGACAGGGAAATATCATTTTCACCTCGAGATTTTCTATCCTTAAGACGGCAGCATTCGAATTCTTTTGTAGAATGGTTAAATCAGGACGAAAGAGTAAAAGTTTGTTAGTGTTGCTCTTATTGGATCTTAAAACACTTTTAGCTTCTTCACCAGACTCATAAACAATTTTCAAAGGACGTGTACCTATAGTTAGGTTTATATGCACCAAGACGAAATATCTTTTTCGGTTGAGGAAAAGATCCAATGGGATTAAGAATCGACATAACTTGGTTTAAGTCATCTTTAACTTTATCTTCGATTAACAGTGCCTTTGATTCGGGAACATTAAATAAAAGAACATTTTTACTCCGTTCGTTTCGTTCAGTAATTTCAGAAACAATGTCATTTATCTCACAGGAAGTGTCACATTTAGCAACAGATAATTTACTGATTTGATCAACTTCTGCTGTTAAACGTTGAACATCATTCTCGACAGCATCTATTCTTTGTTCAATAAGTTTAAATTTCTCGTTAATAATTTGCGAAAATTCTTGTTTTAATTCTGTTTTTAATTTATTAAATTGTCGTTCCATCAGTTGTTCAATATCAGAGAGAGAAAATAAATTCGAATTCGAAGATGTGGCATGAGAAAAAGAGCAACTCTGACATGACCATTCAGGGTTCAAGGCTGCATTAGTCTCATTTAAACCTAAGCACTTTATGTGGGCATATTTTTTGCACTTTATACATTTGACAGATGGTGTTGTAGGTGTCACAGCCGAATTGCATATTACGCAAACCACAGTCATTATTCTCCCTGTATAACTCCTTTGTAAACAAAATTAGGAGTTAGGTAGTAAGAAACAACAGGCGCTTTAGAGACGGACAACTGCAGAACTACAAACGTAAACAACCAAAACTCAAGAAGCGATTTATAATAAAATAAACTTATAAACCACAAAACCGGCAGCTAACTTTACTACCAGGCCTTAATAGCCATTATTGGTTATAGTTCCAGATCTGGAAAATACCCAGAACACGGCTAAATTAACACAAACTTAGGAGCTAAAAACGACACGTCACTCACAATTTGTCACCTTTTTCATTTATTCCATTATTATGTCGGATCGAGAGTACCGCAGGGTTCTGTTGTGGGCCCTCATATTTTTGTCAACGATATTGCAACCGTTTTAAATATTAAATTCTTAATGTTTGCAGATGGAATAAAATTGTATCTAAAATTTTCTATTCTTTTAAATGAAGTAAAATGTCAGTTCACCAGGTCCCATCCGCCCCTTACATACCATCCTTGCACAACAAAATAATATCTTTCGAACAAAAACTTTATTTAAGAGCTTGCAACTACACTCTTTCAGTTTTTCGAGGTCTTACCATTATTCTCATCATTTTCAAGCTATAATTTTCTCAAAATACATTGTGTAGCCGTCTTGTTTCGCCTGTCTCAAATATCTCGAAGTCGGATTGCTCCCACTAGAAGCAGTGTACCATCAAGCGCCATTTACAAATCCCCACATCAACAAAACCAAATCGCTCTGATTCTGATCGTTGTCTTGCGTGGTAAATTTCATTCCAACATAACCACTCATCAAATCACCAACAGTCCCCTCATACGATTTCTACGCGACTTAAACTTTAACGAATCAGCTGATCGGGTAGTTCTCTTCAATTGAAGTTGAGGGAAGGCAAGCATATCGACACTCGCCACCATTTCGTTCATGACGGGCTCAAGAACAAATCAAATTGAGGCTCGTATCTATCAACAGAAGATCTGATCGCAGATCTTTTGACAAAGGGTTTGTCGATAACGAGGAGCACGTAGACCGTCGAGTTGTCGGGGCTTGACGTCGACATGCCAAAAAGCACTATCAAAGAACTGGTAAAGCGACCGTTGCGCCCCCCTTGTCTCGAGTGGAAGTGTTAGATCGAGTAAATACTGACCGTTTTCTAGGCACCATATTTTCAGTTTTTTGAGACCTTATAGAGATAAATGTTAAGACATATCGAAAAAGACTGTTTGAAGTTGTTGAATTAAATATAAAGGTTATTTGCTCGCTCTGATGTTTGAATACCCCATCGCTCTAATATGTTACCTGTGTTAAGATCAGCAATGTCAATGAGAATGACTTCTTTGGTGTATGATACTTGATCTGTTGGTTGTAATGTTAAAGTTTGTAAGACACTTTATATTCGATATTTTGAAGGAATGGGGATGGAATGTAAGTATGTACCTATAATGTAACCATGTCTAACTTTGTAGTCAGTTTGTGCCAGGATGCTGCAGGATGAAATTATGATTGTGTTATTAAATCGTTTCGGGTTCTTCTTTATAAAGTCGTCAGCAGTCATACCTTATACTTGGATCTTTGTTGATAATGTTTTCTGTAATTCTTAGTATTAATTACTAGTTTTGAATAGCCAAATCGGTGACATTTTCGGGCTGATATGATTTTCGTCCAACTCTTTGAACAATTTTTCATCCACTTGTTTTTGTTTTAATTCATCTAAGTATTATGTTTTCTGATATATTTGGAGTATGCATTTCTTCGGCATTTGTTAAATTCAAGGACGTGTGGTTCTAAGTTCGTTATTTTCTGCTCGTCTCAGGAACTGTTCTGAAAATTACCTCTTGTATAATTGTCTAAGTTCTGAAAATCTCTTCCTCCCCTCTTTCTTGGTAATCAGAATCAATTGACGAATCCGGCTAATGTCTTCTACATTGTCTGAAGACTTATCTTGTAATGTTGAAATTTTCCAAATCAATTTTTGACCATTTAATTATTCCAAAAAATATGTTAGCAGCGAAACACAGTATTGTTATTGTTATTATTACTAACGTTTTACCTTCGGAATCTTTTTACGTTACCCCAGTGTGACTTTAAGAGCAAACACTGTTGGTATACACGTACGAAGAATAAATCTGCAGCAGCGATAATGATTTATTCCCAGAGATTTAAACAAATGGTGTAAATTTTCCGCCGACGTTCCCAGCTAATTTCACAAGGGCTTCGGTTTTAAATGAAATGGAAAACGGCTGGAGGATGATCATGTAGACGTGCCATAATAAGGTGTATCCGGCATTTTGCATATTGACTTAGATGTCGGAAACGAAACGCACCACGGCTGCTGGACGCCGATAAGGCCAAGTCGCGGGGCTGCAATCGATTAGCCTTATATTTCCTCACCCGATCACCCCTTACCGACCGTTTGCATACGGGATTTGTGCGACTATCTTACCGCACAATGGGTCGAATGGTGTATATGTGCATGTGCTTGCGTTCTTTTAATAACACAGCTACGCTGGAGTTTTATTGTTATTATTTCGTCAAGAGATTGACGGATAAATTTATAGATTTGCTGAAATTCATTTGCATGTTTCGAAAATTGGATTTTTTATCGGGCCGAATCTTTTACCTGTCTGCAGGTCGATGCATAAGAATCGAACCCTTGTCACGGGCTTGATCAAAGAGTGACCGGTTTCAAAGACAATCAAGGTTTAATGCGAAGTTTAAAGGCTATTGAATGCACAAAAAATGCAGTCTTGATGAAAATAAGCTTCAGAGTGTTCACTGCTTGGATTGTTGGTAGGGTGGCCTTTCGAGTTTTTTTCTTGTATATATAACCTCCCTTCTCCTGTTATGGCAAATTATCGGCTTGACAACTTTCTCGATTACTTATGTTATAATTCTACTCTTTTTCATACCGAATTTTTCTGTTTCATTTTTGTTTCCTTGTTTCTCTTCATTAGTATTATATGTCGTTTTGTTTTATTTGAAAATTGGTGGTCTCAACTACTTCGCATTACCGTATTCAAAGATGTTTTTTTTATTTTATTTAATAAAGATCAATTTAAATTTTTGTTGGAAGAAATTCTTTATTGTGTTCATTGTGCAATGTATGTACGTGGAATGTAACTCTCTTCATTGCGTTATTATGTTTGCGGAATTTCAGAAAAATTAAAAAAGTCGTTTTTGAAATATTCTATAATTTGGATGTTCCTCAAATATATTCTCTGAACAATATTTGCCTTAATTAGCTATTGGGAAACAAAGTGTTCCAGTGTTTTAGTAGCTACATTTTTTAAAAATGAAATATGTATTTTAGACAAAAATTTCCTCGCTCTTGAGAACAGTACATATCCAACTTTTTCCAAAATTATAAAATTTGATTTTATTATCTTATTTTTTATTTTTATGCTAACCCCTACAAATTAAAATAAAAGTGTGTGTAGTGTTAAAGTAAAGGTAAAAACATGCTATGCGTATGTTTCAAGAGAATTTTTCCATCAATTTGTACAAATGGAGTGTAACACTAATAACAACAGGACTACATTCCCAAATTATTGAAAAAATTTGACGACCCGTTCTTGATTTAATCAATAAAATACTTTATTCATTAATTTAACCACAATTATGCGACTGTTAATATTTTGCATATTTTAGACAAGATTTTTTCAGAAAAATTTGAGATGACATCATTAATTTTTTTCAGGGGAAAGCGGATACATTTTAATTACCGATTTACCATGCTTGCGACATATAGCCTTAAAACCTTTGCAAGATTTCAAAGCATTCGGTTTTCGAGTTTCAAAGTTAAGTTGCAAAATGTTCTTGTACAATTTTCATTATTTTGATCTTTTTCCAAAAATTTGGGTGTCTAGGATAAAAAATCATAATATATTCATAAACCAGAAGTGTAACAGTACTATTTTGTGCAATGTTTAATACATATATATACAATGCTATACAATATTTTAGATCACGTCGTCACATTGTTGGTGGGGACGACGAGACAAATTTTGGTTAGCGTTTTACCATCTACATGGTGTTGCTACATACATTTTACAATAAATATCGACAAAGACGACAAACGATAGACAAAATCGGGGTCCTATTTTTTCGTACCCTAGGGGTCATAATGTTGAAAAAACATGAAAGTAGCCAGTCGCCCGATGTATTCGATACAATACTTCCTTATCTTATGCCCAAGAACTAAAAATTAGCCTTTCCCTCTCCCTGACCTCCCTGAAGCACACTCAAACAAGACCAATTCCAATAGTAAATCATAGAATAGACAGCATTTTGTTTCTAGAAATTTTAGAAAATTATACATAAATTATTTTTGATTTAATCAATAAAATTAAGCAGTTCATTGATTCATATTTTTAACATCCTGTATAAAGAAGTCTAAAATATAAAAAATATGTGTACTATTAAAGAACAAGAAAATTTTTACAATACATTTATTTAATAAATCTTTGCCATATTGTTATTAAGTTTTTATAGGAAACGAATAAATAAGTTTTAATAATTGTTCTGTAATTAATAATCAATATTAGTATCTTACGAAGCTTTAAAAAAAAATAAATTCTGGGACAATTTTGTATAATTTGTTTTTACGATAACTCGTGTACGTACAGCGTGTTATTGAAAGGTACGTACAAAATAAAATCGGCAATTGGTCTCGAAGTATGGGTGCTAAAAGTTAAAAAAAGTTCAGGTAAAAGTGTTCTCCTTTTAGAGATAAAAATTATTAAAGTTTTTGTCCAAATTCGTTGTACGCCTCTGGTAAAAAGATCATCTCTCGTTTCTATGGCAACATTCAGTCATAACAAAAGTTTTATTGTTACAGTTGTTAAGATTTACTAAAATAAATTAATTTATCTATCAGTAGCGTCTAAAAAGGTTGGATAAGGGTTAATTTTCCCCTTACAATTTTGATAACACAAAATAAGTTTTTCAGACTTCTTAGACTTCGCGAAGAACTGTCAATTTTGTTGTACGTACCTTTCAATAACACCCTGTATAATTAAAAATATGATAGATTTATTAAACCACGTACATACATCAGCAAATCACATTATAAATTTCGAATAAGGTTTACTCAGCAAGATTATTACTTGACGTCATCAAATTTTTAGATAGAAAAAAATCGATGAATTTCGATTAGTAATTTATCGTTTTCACGATCTTAATTAAACATGTAAAATCGGTTTCATAGTTATTATTAAAATGTTATTGCAAAATCCTGATGTTTTTCCAAATGGACAAATCCGTTGTAAATAAACATATTATTTTTCAAATATTAAATAAGACTTGACAAAATTTTTTGAGAAAACGTCACCAATTTTTTTGAAAGGATGAACAGGTGAATTATGTTTACTGATTTACAATGTTCATGATAAACATGTACAAAATTGTTCAGCAATCGATTTTAAATTTTTTAAGCTAAATAGTACAATGTTGATGCGATGCATAAATGTTGACTTTTTTCCGAAATCTACATGCATATTATTAAATTTTATAATAGGGTTACAATACGCAAATTTTGAGATGATGCCACCAAATTTTTGATGGAAAATATCAGACACATTTTGATGGACGAATGCGACCATCTGGAAGTGAAACATTTTCTGGAGGTGGCCGTGGTAACATTTGTAAAATATGGTCCTCTCTGAACTTTAATTTTTTCGCACTGTTTCAGAGAACCTCTTTCCTCCCTGGCCTACACGATATTCTTAAAATGCATTTAAAATTTCATAATAATCAGTGCAGTAATTTATGAGATTATTTGTCTAAAAAAAATTGCCAGCAGACGGTAGATAGACGGATAGACGGCAATTTCATACTTTTTCATATTCTAAGCGCTAAGAAATGTCACGAAGAACCAACACGGATTCATAAACTATACGTCTAGGACAATGTTGTTTTATACAATTTAAAACCCATTTACTATGTACGATTTTGAAGTAATGATTAGGCAAAGTTTGGTTAGCGTTTTATCATCTACGTGATATTCATAATATCTACTTCGACAACAATCGGTCTGGTAGTTTCCAAGATTATCGGTCTAACAAAAACGACACAGACGGCGGACAGATAGACTGACAGACAGATAGAAGCGGGAGACCAATTTTAACACACTTTCCAAAATTCAGACAACAAATAAAAACGTTCTGTGGTCGTTTAGAAACGTTTAATTTATTTTTGAGAGGACTATGTTGCCATTATTTATGAATTATTCCTGCATATGTATTTTTTACAATTTCTTTCATAATAAATTATAATATATATGTATATAACCAAAGCACAAAATTATAATGTCAGTGTAGGTGGAATTTAATTTGTTTAAATACAGTTTTTAAGATTTTAGGTTACTACATGCATCTCAGCGAGTTGTGTACAATTGTTTTTTCCATTTATTTATGGGTACTATGGGCTTTATCAGGTCTTTATAGTACATTCCATGCTTAACTCAAAAGTAGACGTCACCATTTATTATTTAATAATTTCGACGACGTCTATTTTCCGTTAAAAATTGTTTATTATTATAAACAAAATTATTTTGATGGTAAATGATGAATAATAATATACATATACTTTAATTAGAGTTTTATCATCTTCACTATAGAATTTTCGACAGAGAAGAAAACCTTCAGACAAAAACAGGAAGTCTGCATATACAAAACTCACTTGACATACACCTTGTAAAACTTTTATGACTTGAGGGGCTTAAGCCAAAGCACCCTTATAAGTCAAACTGGCTATTGTATAACTTAACTCAGTTTACATATACCTAGTAAAACTTTACAGCTCCATTATGGCAACAATGGACAGTAATAATCCTTGCGGCTCGGGTCCATTATAAGGGTGGTTTGGCTTAAGCTGCTTAAGTCATAAAAGTTTTACAAGATGTATGTCAAATGAGTTTTACTCTACTAATAAAAACAAATTAATTTTAATTTTTAGTTTCAAAAATAAATCACAACAATTATTCTTATGTCGAATATTTTATTTAATGCAATGAAAACCCTTACCAATAGAAAGGCATTCTTCTGGTTTGGACAGTGTCAATTTTAAAAGGAACGTCTTTAGGAAATAAAGAATAAGCAGAAGAACAATTCGGGAGAAAAAGAAACGCTTCTGAAGGTAATTCTCTTCTAACATTTTAGAACAGATTTACGTAAGGTATTCGAAATCTCCAATATCGCCCTCATCTCTCCCGCACTTTTCGTTACTTTACTTACTTTTCACTTTTATTTCCTGAAGATGTCTCTTACGAAAATGGGTGACCCTTTTTAAACAAAAATGGTACTGCTCAGACCCGCAAATCGTTTTTCTGTTATTAAGTCGGTCGTGAAAGCCTTAAATTCCAAAACATTTGCTCTTCACTGTTGGTTTTATTTGTTATAATGATTATAAAGTTAATAATAATGATATTAAAAATGTTTTTCAATAAATTCAGAATGTATTTCGTATGCGCCATCTATTAATGTAGTGCTAAACTAAGCGGTGATAGGTGGAAATCGACCACTGTATTTCTACGCGGAACTCTATAATGTCTTGTCCGTCTGTCAAAATATCAAAATATGTCATTTAAATGTCACTAACGTCATGCAAGAAAAGAATGTTTGTTTTTGTAGCTTTGTGATCTACTCATATTTTTTGTACTTGATAACACTGCTGTTGTGATACGTTATCGGGCGATTCAAACCCTGGGTCGCACATTTAAATGGTCAAAGCAACTGTCACTTAAGAAGTCTCTGTTTAAATTAATGTTTGTGAAAGTGTGTAATTTTATTGTTGCCCCTGTGAAAACAACGTGACCATGACTGATCCAACTGACGTATAATCCAGTGTTAACAGTCAATTTCGAGATCTAATTAAAGCACGATTTAAAAAAATGGGCGACGTTTTAATGGAATGCATGGAAATTTTTTCGCAAGATGGGGTCCAGCTGAAGTCGGCTCAAGCCACCTATGTGAATTATTTGAATCTTGTGGGTACGTTGTACATAACAGAATATGCCAATTCCAACTGCAAAAGGTGTCTCGAGTGGAAACCAAACGATGTTACTGTGGATTCGGATGTGCAGGATCAGGAATGGGCAGTTGTCAATACCGTCCAAAAAAGATCAAGAACATTCAGCGAGAGTCAGCCCCCTGACGCTTCAACTAGACCTAAGTTTTTAAAAGTCAATTTTAATGATATCAAGAGTTTCAAGATTTCCAATAAAAACCGACAACTTACTATATTCGATGGAAAATCAGAAGTGACATGTTGTTTCATATTTCAACACGGAGATTGCGATTATTTACTATCCCTCATGCGAGGTTTACTGAAGACTGTATCTGCTAAAAGAGATAAACATCTGTATATTGTTATTCATGGGGATGACCCAGAGACAGCTCAGCTGGATAAATCTTTTGCTGAATTAAATATTTTTCAAGACAGCAGCCATCCATCATGGTGGAAACTAGTTAAAAATTTTCAAGAGAGGCCTTATGAAACCACGTTCGAAACATTTTCAAGGGTTACGGATTTTGGTAAGAAAAAAGTTGCAATTTACCACATTCATAATTTTATGTAACACACCTTTCCATAAATATAAAATATGTAGCAAATTGCTGCAATTTATAACTTTACTAAATGTGAAATCTAGACTTCAATAAAATTTAATGACACATGTATTGTGCAATGAGTAATGAATGACTCATAATCATAAACATCTGAATACCCATTATCTTTGTTTATATCTGACGTTTTCCTGGTGAAAGATTTTTCATTGATTATTTCACACCAAATTTTGTAGTTCAAGGCAAAACGTGTTTCCCCAAATTAAATTGTTTTTAATGGCTACCTTAATGTAGTTTTCACTACCCCATATTCTAAAATGATATTATATTTTTATGGCATATTTTATCTAAATAACATAAGAGATAAACTCGTTTTTTGACTGTACAGATTTTTTTGAGCATAGAGATGCCAATTCACGATTTAGATCGCATTTAGCAAATATGATGTTCTTATTAGTGAAAAATCATGTGACTACAACAAATTTAATATTTTTACTAATTTTTTTTTTCTAGAATTTTCGTATCTTACAATATTTTAAAATTGTACTACATAGTAATTTACTATATTTTTGTAAATTAATCAACATTTTTATATTTTGTCATTTTAAAGAAAAGTTGTTGTACTGCGCTTTCACAAAATATTACCAAAGCATAGGGTGCTTTTGCGGAACATTAAAGCAGTTGAAAATGAACTTTTTTCTTGGAATTAAGTGTTTGAAAATATTTCAGTGATGCAATTTAAAAAATTAAGGGTTGCCGTTATCAAACTATGGGTGGTATTATTGCCTTCAGTTTGACATGTCAACATAACCTTTAAATAATCAGTCTTTGACTAAACGATGTTGATGTGTTAGTTGTGCAGTAATACCACCTATACAACTGGTTTCACAGTCGACTCTAATTCATTTCATTTACAATGACATGGTATTCAAGAAATTTGTAGGAAGAAGTTGCTCTCTAAGGATGAACATACATCGCACAAATATTTTAAAATTCTCTTTTAAATTAAAATAAAACATGCAGGTATTTTAATAAAAAGCAAAAAAAGTAAGACACAGTGGATATTGATTTTTTTATAGTTATTGCTAAAAAACTGCAATTCAAAAATGTATACAGGTATGTGACTTAAGAGTATATTTTACTTACGATTTTTACTGACATTTTGCCCTAACCATGCGTTTCTCTGCATACACCATGAATATGTTTCTAAATAGGCGTAAGAAAAATATTAGTTACATCATGTGACCGAATACAATGTTAAATCTTAAGTAACAAACTCAATCCTTACAGTCATAAAAAGATACCAACATAAGGCAAAACGCCTTTTCCAATTTCATCCTTACGGTAGCACTAGATATATGTACTTGTTTGTCTATACAAAAATGTTCACGGGAATAGTTTTTATATTGAATTAGAAGCTTTCGTTTTGAAAACTGAAAAACCCATTTTTCTTTTTAAGATAAGAGTGTAACGTATTTTGTCGTCTAAAAAGCTGACACTGTGGAGAATATTATTGCCTACCCGGAAGTAATCTTTATTTTTTTGTTAAACTATCCATTTTAAGTTATTGTTGAAAAGCAAAACTTAAATAGCACATTTTTATAAATGTAGGCAACCCAACATCCTCGTCGTCAGTTATGCTTTTGATTTATTAGGGGGAATTCCACTATTGAGAGGTTAGATGGATTTTAATGTTCCTGCCGAGACAGTATGCAAATGAAGTGCAGTTTATGGAATAAAAAAAATATCATACTGTTTTTATAAAAGACGATCTTTTTGAGGTCAAATCAATTTGTCTAAAATCAAAAAATTGTGTTTTTTTCGTTTCTGTTTATTGTTTTGTTTACAAACAGTTTGTTATTTTGTAAAAGTTAGACAGACAGAAATTATTAAAATCCGAAAGGAACTGTTGTTAATTTTAAATAAAATGTAGTGTTAATTTTTTATAAAACTGTTTTATTACACTCTTTAAAAAAAAAACAGTAATTATGGCTGTTAAAATAGCAGTTTCGGATAAAACTTGTTATCCTGAAATTGGATTAATGTAATACACAATTTTACGATTCCACAACCTTCAGGTAAAAACTTAACAAGGTCCACCTCATTTACATACTTACTCGGCAGCGGCTTTAAAATAGAGGACTCCCCCTAAAAAATCAAAAGCATAACTGACAAAAGAGGATATTGAGTTGCTTACATTTACAAGAAAATACGCTATTTAAGTTTTGCTTTAATCATCAATTGCTAAAAGATGGATAATTTAACAAAAAAATTAAGATTACTCCTTGATAGGAAATAATATTTTCTCTACACTGTCAGTTTTTTAGGCTGTAAACTACGTTATAATTTTGTCTTAAAACGAAAAATCAATTTTTCGCTTTTTATTAAAAAAGAAAAAAACAGGAAACCGTCTAATTCAATATAAAAATTATTCCCGTGTACATTTTTGTGGTGCCAACAAGTACATATGTCGCTAAGTCTTTAAGAATGGAATTGAAAACGGCGTTTTGCCATATTTTGGCATCTTTTAATGACTGTTAAGAAGGAGCCCTACACCAAAAGGTAATTCCTTTGTTTTTGAATTGTCAAGAAGTTTTTTTTAATAGGATACGTGAGACAAAAATGCTTGAAATTTCAGTGCTCTTTTAGCTACTTGAAGGACTAAATGCTGAAGAAAATCATAAGTTGAAAAAATGTACACAAAAAGATTTTATTTGCACACATTTTTGGTACTTATTAAAAAAATTTGTCGCTGTAGATATAACACGTATCCAGGAGTACTAGAAGCAAAGTATCTCAATAAAGTTAATTAAATTAATAAGTTCACTTAAAAAATAGATTGAACTGAAAAGCTATTGCAACAGATGCCGGCCTCATTTGTTATTTATTTTTTATTTAGTGACTATTTTCAGAACTAAGCTCAACCAAATAACCTTTTCAAAATGGTACTTTAATAAATGTGTCGAATTTGATTTTTGAACCGTTTAACAAAAATTATTTTTTAAACGTTTAAAGTCTAGAAAACAACAAGTTTTCTTGAAAGTGCATCAAAATGACCGCTTTGAGAGAACAAGTTCAATATCATAAAAAAGGAAAAAGATATCCATTATTCAAATTATTAATTTTAATGAAATATTTTTAACGTTGTATTTTTACAATACAGCCTTTGCAGCTTCGGTGTTGTGCCCCACATGGTAAACTAGTGCAGATTCTGGCTTCAAACAATTTTTTAAAATCACTCAGATAAAGCTAGAAAAAACAATTTTCATGGCATTGCAGTAGCATATTTTTTCAGTGTATGTAGGTGAAATGCAAGGTTAACTTTTAAGCCAATTTTTTTTATTTTAAAGCCCCCGTTAATACTTAGTGGTAATCTTTGTCTGCCTTCCCTAAATTACCTTAATGAAATGTAGCAAAAGGTCGGGTCATTCTATTAAAGTAAAGTGGTGTAGTGTGCAGTTGCAATAACACATTATTGACGAGTCTGTAACGTAACCGTAACGTTGAGGCTTAAGTCTACGGTGAAAGATACGTAAAAAATACAGTTTTCATTCTGAAATATGTTCAAATTATTTTCTAAATTTAGTTAGCATTACAGAAATAAATATACAGGGTAAAGAGTCCTAAACACAACAAAAACTTTACGCCTAGAAGTAAACTCCGAAAACGAAAACGTACGTCATCGTGGAATATACTGAAGACTTGGCTTTTCAATGATTAGGGTGCCTGTAACCGTCATTGTATTATTAATTAATTGATTAATTATATTGATTGATCAAAAATGATACGAGCCCTAACAACTAAATATTGGGACACAGACAATTTCTCAAAAAAATCCGGTAGATATTTTTGATATCATTCAATTCGTTTGGACTAAATGCAAATTTTGCATGGGCATCTATTTTGGCAGAGAGTGAGGTATTTTGCAAATTAATAAATTTTCTTAGAGCGCAAAAATTGTCACCTAACTAAAAAATGTGCAATTTTTGCTGACATTTAAATGTTGGGACACCCGAGAAAATTTGCTAATAAGTATACCATCGAAATACAAACGTAGTAGCTGGTAAATGCTGCCATTATTATAGGGATCTTAAGCATTTCATGCTAGTGTTGGTTTTATTTAGAAAAAAATAGTTAGCGGCGGGCTAGTTTTAGTAAAAGTTCTGAAAATAATAATTTCTCGGTACTTCAAGGGAAAATCGCTAAGAAAAAGTGAAGATTTGTTCCAAATAGCTTAGTCGTCGATGGTAAATGTCGTAAAATATTACGCAGACAGAGGTACCATCGGAACAAAAGGTAAAATTCCCGGTAGGCCACCACTTGTGAAGCCGCGTGATCAACGACAACTGATGAAAATTTATAAAAGTGGACGACGGAGTACTTCAAGAGAAATTACTACTTGCTGGAATAGCAATAACCAACTAAATTTTTCAAGACAATATTGTCGCGAATGCCTACACAAATCAGGCCTTGGTTTTTACATTGTAAATCTTAAATAAAGCTATCTTTGATGGACTTTATTATTTATTTAAATTATTTTAGGCTAAAGTAAAACCACAATTAAAAACTGCCCACAAGAAAAATCGGTTAATATGACCAAAATAAAAGTTGGAGAAAAGTAATATATAACGCTGAGTCCAAATGTGATGTCTGGGTGAGATAATAGTCGAAAAAGAGCTATTGAAATAAAAAAGGAATTTTAATATGGATTATCTCAAACAAAGAGTCAAATTTGCAAGCGGAAAATGGTTTGGGGGTGCATGTCTATTAACGGAATTTAAAGACCAGTTAACAACGTTCATGGAAGGGAAATTACAAATTCAAACAAATATCGAGAGACATTGTAAAAAAATATTAACAACTACTGAAGCAATCTATCCTGTTGATATTTATATTTTTCAACAGGATGATGCTTCAAGTTACACACCTAAAACACTTATTACAAAGAATAATAATATAAATGTTTGCCCTGATCATCGAATGGCCCAGATTCTAATCTAGTAGAGACGGTATGGCGTGAAAAAAAAAAATATTTAGGAAATCATCCATTACAAGCGATTGTCAATCTTCAACGGGAAATTTAGCGAGTGTAGGATACGGTAACAACTCCTGTGTATTGTAGAAAATTAGTTGAAAGTATGATGGCAAGAATTCCTGCAGTTATTAAGGCAAAAGGAGATATGACCAGTTACTGAATTTGCTGTGTCACAAAATGTTACGTTGTTTTAGAGTTTTATATCACTGTTTGAGTTAGAAATCAGTTTTTGTTGTGCTGTAAACATTAACAGTTTTGCAAAACGAATTAATTTTAAAATTTTAATTATCTAAAATAAATTACATTTTTGTTAAAAAGTTTGGTGATTTTTTTATAAAAATTTTTTGGTGTCCCAATATTTAGTTGTTAGGGCTCATAGTAATAGACTCATCATCGATTTTTAATCTGTATCTCTTTGATAGACTGGTACTGATATAATGTAAAACAAAAAATGGTGAATATGAAGGAAGAAAATGCGCCCAATTGCTATGTGACGTTGCCCAATTGGTGTCAAGTTTATTGTTTTTACATGGTTCAGATCAAGGAAATAAACACGGGATGTTTTAAAAAAATTAAATTATTAGACAATTTGCAAAAAGCAATTGTGATATAATTCAGTTAGAAGTGATTCGTTACTGTAATTCAATTCCTTTTCAAGTAATGAGTAATTGTAACGAATTACTTTTCTGAGTAATTCAGTCTCTTTTACAATTACTTTCAACCCAAATTGTTTTGTTTTTCTCTACGAATGGTTTACCTGACCTGCTGGGATTATTATACCAGGTTCGTCTCCACCAAGAGAAGATTAATCCAGTAGGGATTAGTAGGGATGGGCAGATTCGGTCATCATTACGAAAGGATCGTTCATCGTTCGGTCCCTACGAAGACTCGGCCGTCAAATGTCGTTCATTTCGTTCATTTCGTTCACTTCGTTCTTAATCATTCAAGGCTCAGGGATTTATTGATGAATCATTCGGTCTTTCGGCTCTTCGGTCAATGGTCTAAGTTTCCCTTTTGCTTGAACCCGACCACTTTATCGGGAAGGTCATGCTCAGAACTATCGTATAGGTATTCGAAAAAAAAAAGCCCTGGCCCATTGCTGTCTTTTTTTTTCGAATACTGCATTGTGTGATACGTCAAATTAAATATCGTTTGAAATATACTATGATCTGATTCGAAAAATGAATGATTTAACGTTTACTTAGTTTTGTCTACGACATTTTTTTAATGCCCCCCATTTTTTTTAGAGATTCATATAAAGATTTTTTTCTGAATTCTTTGATGTATAAATAATAATTTAATATTTAAAGAAGTAACTTGATTTGTGGACGCAAATAATTGTGTTAATAAATACATCAATAGCCGTTTTGACACAAAAATTAAATTCGTTTTTATCACAACTTCCAAGCAACTTTTGAGTAAAATATGGCATGTGCTAAATCAATGAATTCAGAAAAAAAAACTAGAAGAACCACTAAACAATGTATACGGTGTATTAAAAAAGTTGAATGTCGTAGACAAAAACAAATGAACGTTAAATATTGTTAATTAATCAGGTCGTAGCTTATTTAAAACGCTCTGACGTCACACAATCCTGTATTCTAAAAAAATAACACGGCTACGGACATGGACTTTTTTTTTTCGAACGCGGTATAGACAAAAATGAAACAAAATCGTATTTGAAATATGATGTGCATTGTATTAAAAAAGTAAAATCTATATTAAACCTACAAAACAACAACAATAATTACCTATAAAATAAATTTAACTTAACTAATATAAAAACATAAAAAAGATAATAAACTATGACTAAAACCTACATGAACAAACGGAGAAAGTAAATAACTACAATTACCTATAAAATAAATAACTTAATTGACTAAAAAAACACAAACATTAAAATGCAGTCTAAAAACTTCTATTCTAAATTTTTCTGTAAAAAAAATTAACTCGGACAATTTCGACGACTTCAGCCGGGTCCTTTTTTCGTTAAATAAATGGCCCGCCGTCGAAAACACAAGTTCACACGGGACCGAAGCCGCCATTATACATAGTCTTCTGGTCATCAGTTCATATAAGTGTAGGTAAACCGCCCGTCGTTCGGCGGGTTCAAGTGGCGGGGAAGAAGTGGTTCTGCTAAATATTTGTCCACCTCAGTAATACTGACCACCGTGCGGTTGGTAGCGCCCGTTAACTATGAAAATAAGAATTTTTTATTAAAAAATATATATACGTAGCAGGTGGTTTGAATATTAAACAGATTATATGAAAAAAAAAAAAATATATATATATATGTACCTTCTTATTTTCCTCTTCAAATTCGAACCACAACGAGGAAGCGGTCGAAGTCGACGGAGTGGATTGTGCAGCAGATTTAGTAGATTCAGCAACCCCTGAACAACCATATTTGCTGCATCGTCTGTGACAATTGCGGAGATTTTGTTTGATATACCCCAATCAATAATTCGGTACATGTCAAAACGGACGAGTTAATTATTAATAAATCTGCATTTTGCAGCAGATAGTGTGGTGTTAGAGCTAAATAAGAAGTGTTATTTAACGACGTCCACCCGTCAGTAGACAAACAAACTGCTGAAGCTAGATTCGGTTTTTGATGGACCCGAGTTTCAATTTGATGAAATGTCTTTCTAGAAGACAACTGATAAGAAGGATTTAACATGGCCACGAATTTTTTAAATTCTGGTTCCTCAACAATTTTAAATGGATGAAATCCCTTACTGATTATTCTTACCAGCTGCTCATCAAAAAGACGGCTCTTTCTTAACGGTAATGGCTTCACTACTTCAATAAAATTTGTAATTGAAGTCTGTCCCTGGACTTTACCACCAGATGATGAGCAGGGAGTTAAAATCTAAAACGAGTTTAGCACATAATTTGTTAAGAAACCAGGTAACCATAATATACATATACGTTTCATCATTTTTAGGGTGAGCTGAAGCATATTCCAACGTAGGGAAATGCATATAAACTTCTGCCTAAGTTTTCCATAACCATTCTTCCATTTTCAATGTTTTCCGGAATTCTTTTGGATTTTGGCTTGCCATTTCATTTTCTTTTTTCTAAACCTTCGGTTTCTGGAAACCAAGATACACAGCGTTTCAGGACAATGGAGTATTGTGTATAGTCCACAATTAAGAAACTGTTCACAAAATTCATCCCAAGTGTCTTCAACAGAAAACTGCCGGCTTAACCAAATAGACTTTAAATGCCAACGAAAACGCCATTTTTCAAACAGTAGAACGAAATATCTGAAAAGAAGTAATTCTTAATTTTTACAATTAACAAATTTAATTGGCTATGTGAACATTTTTTAAGTAACATTCATAAAGTTGAATTGGTAACAAAAATTAAGCATTAAACCTCCAGTAAATATTTTATATGAAAGCATTAATAAATTAGCAAATATACCTATTGCAATTTCATTTTTTTTTTTAATTCATATCCACAACGTCGGATTCCTAAAAAAGTCATTGTTTTAGACACGATATAAAGTAATACGGCTACACTTCAGGGATGATTCGATTAATCGATATTGATCACCCAATATTACTTTTTTTTTAATGCATAAATCCAAATTATTTTCTTGGCTCAGTTTTAGAACTTGTAGTTTAACCTTTACAAAACTACTAGTTTGATAAAAGTATTTACCAGAAATTGTGAACGATTTAAGAGTTACACTGATCTGTCAATTTCTTTTGTGGATTGTGAAATATAAACGTTTTAGTAACATCAGACGCTGGTAAAGGTTAGGGTTTGCGGTGTATTGAGCTAAATAAAGACTTTAATTATAGCACATTCATCAGTCTATATTGTGCGTTTATGAGATCGAGGCTTAAATATGCTAGTGTTGTATGGAGAGCAACCGGCAACTGAGTATTAAGTAGATTCTATTGAGAACATTCAATGGCGTTTTTTAAAATAATTAATACTTTGAGCAGATGGCACATTTTTGCCTTTTGATGTAAAGTTTACAATAGCGATGAGTAACCAATTACAGGGTTGATGTCCCCACTTTATTTAAACAAGTGTGTCAGGTTAGAGTAATCTGTTTACGGCACAAAAGTAATGTACAGAAATCAAGGGAAAATTTCTGAACATTTTCACCAGTGTTTATAACGTAGCGTCGCAAGTAATTTAATTCATAATAACCGAAAGCTTAGCAAACTAATATTTAGTAACAAACTTATTATTGATTATTATTATCCATACATAGTATTAAACAAAGTCTCTGTCTGTCTGTCTATCTGTCTGAACGCGATAATCTCAACAACGAACTATGACAATAATTGTCGAGTAAGTCGGAAAAATCATGCCATGTGAAAACTTGACTGGCATGGGCTACGTAAACCGTTGGAATATCGAAGATTGCATATTTGTTTTGTTTCATTTATCATCTCATTTAAGACGTTGATTTGAATTAAATCAAATTTGTTGTGATAATTATTGTTGGATCAATTTTAAGTTCCATTACCAATCTCTTTTATAAAATGTTCTTGGAGTGTTATGTTACCATATACGTTGCTCCTACATAATAAATAATTTACTACTTAGAAAATATAAAGATAAATAAGTAAATATTTAAATGGATAAATCGTCATCCAATATCTCCGTAACGAAAAAATATTAAAATGAAGTAATACGATACAAAAGTCTCTATATTATTTTGAGTAAAATTATTTTTACTTAAAACACTCGTGAATTTCATTTACAAACTTTGTCATTTAAAAGTAATCTATAATATAATTTTATATAATTTTATTATTAACTTTCTTTTCTAATGATTCACTACTTTTACACTATCAAAATACATCGGTGAATCAACTCTTTGGTCGGAAATACCACATGCGAATATGACCAGCAACATCATATCATAAGTTAAAACCAACAAAGAACTTAATTAAATCATTTTCAAAATGTTTGCTGCAACTATATAGAAGAGCCTTGATTTAATTTTTTCCCATCCCGAGCCAGTAAACTAGGGCAGTATTGTAATAAGGTCCATCCGACGATTGGACAGTTTTTGTAATAAAACAGCTATATGTTATTTTTTCTTTATGATGATCTTTTCCTCTTTTATAATTAGATTCTCTTGTACCTACGACGTAGTAAAACGAAAAAAAAAATTACAGCGATTATGTACAAACTATTTCCGGCGCGACTTGTCTGGCTCTTCTCGGTTCCACTGAATTCAGCTCTCGTTGTTTGGATTACATTCGACTGAATAATTGTTCCCGACGTTGCCCTCTATTTAAATTCCGGCATTTCTCTAGATGGATCGCGAACGCCGCTTCTAGGTTTTTTCTAGACCCCGCAATCGAGACTTCCGGTGGCCGGCTCCAGACTTGTCTTTATTGCGAACACCCCGTTCGCCTTCGATGAGTCATCACAGGCGTACGACCAGGAGTCGTACCGGGGCGGCGTATGGGTTTATTTCGTAACAATACATTCAAAATTTTTTACGTTGCTTAAAGTTATTCCAAATTTGCTACAAATATCGTTTATAAATACGTGTCAGTGTAAGGTAATTGAGTCTAACTCTGAGTTAATTAGTTGTCTGTAAAAATTTATCATATTTTTATAGACAATAAAATAACTTTTAAACATCAGTTTACAGAAGCCCTGATCAAAGAGACATCGATGACGATCAAAGAGAACTACTGCATCGAAGTCTTACAGAATACGCCAGCACACATTGTCAAGGTGACTACGAAGTAATAGCCAAAGTTCCTGAACTTCCCGAACGGAAGGACTACCCAAGAGGTCGCCCCTTAAGTACAGAACAATGGAAAAATCTCCAAAACCACGAGGGCAAATTAGAAGACGTAGACCAAATAAAATTAATGATATTCCGAGGGGTGAGTTATTTTGAGTCTCGTGAAAATAAACTAACTTCTGCATTAAGGGAGTCGCGCCAAATTTACGTTACGAAGTATGGAAATACCTTCTGGATTACTTTCCTTGGGACAGTACTCAAGTGGAACGACAAAAGTTGCTCTGCGAGAAAAACGACGAATATTACAATATGAAACTGCAGTGGAAACGTATGACCAGAGTACAAGAAGATAATTTTTCGGATTTTAGAGAACGGAAAAATTTGATAGAGAAAGATGTAAATAGAACAGATAGAACATTGGATTTCTATGCTGGAGACAATAATCCCAATCTACAGTTACTTTATGATATTCTTATGACATACGTGATGTACAATTTTGATTTGGGTTATGTGCAAGGTATGAGCGATCTTTTGTCGCCGATTTTACACCTTCTCAAAAACGAGGTGGATGCGTTTTGGTGTTTTGTAGGATTTATGAATAAGATTGTAAGTACTTTATAATCGTTATAAATTATACTTAAATAAATAATATTGTTTTTGATCTTCCAGAACAGTAATTTTGACATAGATCAAGCGGGAATGAAAGAACAACTACAAAATCTTCACACTATACTAGGTTTTATTGAGCCGCAACTAGTGAACTACTTAGACAAACATGACTCTGGCAACATGTTCTTTTGTTTTCGATGGTTGCTCGTTTGGTTTAAAAGAGAGCTAAGCTTTGAAGATGTAATGAGATTATGGGAAGTGTTATGGTCTGGACTACCTTGTGATAATTTTCATTTACTCGTTTGCGTTGCGATATTAGAAACAGAGAAGCAAGCACTTATGGAAAATAATTACGGTTTTACGGAAATATTGAAGGTAAGTTTGTTGCTTAAAATATTAATGTGGTGATTCATTTGTTTGCATCTTTTTAGCATATAAATGACTTGTGTGGAAAACTTGACGTTCCAGCTATATTAGTGAAAGCTGAAGGAATATTTCATCAAATAAAAGAAGCCGAACATTTAACAGATAATATTAGAGTTATTTTGGGTTTACCACTCGTAGGCACGCAACCATCGACTGAAGAGGTTATCAGTATCAGTCCAGATAGTCCTGATGAAGATCCTTATGAACAAGTTTATAACACTATGCAACATATTATCACATAATATTAGCATAAAATGCTTTATTAGGTTTTAGGTATTTATACTTTTTTAGAACTTCTAGTTGCGTGCGTTTTTAGTGTTTTAATATTATTATTAAGGCGATGCAATTTTGTATTATCAAGCGAATGTCTTGACATGTCTTGACAAATTTGTTTAAAGCATGAATATTAATTATGTAAACTATTAATTTATGTACAAACGTTGTATGTTTAGTGTTGATTGTGTGGTATATTTTATGAAGTGGTACAATAATAGTCATGAAATTTTATTGCCTTTAAAAATTCTGTGGCAGCATGTATTATCTACGTTGTAACTTTATGGCAAATAGATATTTTTTACTATAACATCCAATTTTTAACACCCATTGATCCTTAAAAAATCAATCGTTACAGGGAGCACACAAAAAAAATAACAGAAAGAATTGTAGGTGATTTACTGACCATACTAATAAATACCAATATTTTAACAGTACCTATTAGTAAAAAATAAATTTTGTGCTACATCTTTCTACGTTTTATTTTGAATGCCCCACACTTGAAGCTTGTAAGTTGATAATAGTAATTTACATAATAAGTAACGTTATTAGGGTTTTCAAATTAATTCCCAAGTGATAACGTTAGGTGTTTCGTAATTATGATTTATTTTATCCTAAAACTCCAAAAGATGCATACATTGATACTTTTGCATTTATAAAATGGTTCGTTGGGTAAATTATAAATATTGACCTTGGGTAGAGCATAATACGGAGAGATTTCCTTTGAGTGTGAGTGAAATAAACTTACAGCAAAATTTGCGTACAGTCATACAGTCAAACATAGCTACATAAGATGCAACTTGGTCAATGACCGCGTCACACCGAAGATCAACGATATCCACATAACTCTGGATAATGGATTAGTGGATATTGTGCTTAAAATATTGCTTTAAAAAATTCCTATTTCCACTTTTTTGTCTAGCCCTTTCGTCAACAATTTGCAAGCTCATATAGAAGGAAACGCCCATCCGGAACGCCTACAATTTTGTAAATTACACAGTGCAGTCATATTTCGGTTTTTGAAAACATTTAAGCGTGTCTCCAGATTTATTTTGACCATTTTTCTAACCGATAGAATGGTAAAGAACACGAATTTTTCCAGTGGGTGTTGTACATGATGTTGACCATTTTTCCAGACTGAAAAATGTTGCTTGAAATTTTGAAACAAAGCGTGCTGAAGTACCTCAATCATGAGATACGTTGCCGGTAGATAAAAAAAGAAAAACAACTCGATTACAATTCCAAAAACGTAGATGCAAGATTTTGCAATTTCGGCCAAATTTGAGGTAAGAACTTTGTTATTTTTTCGACATTTAAAAATTAAGAGAAACTTCGATATCAATCTTGCCTTTTCGATACGAAGAACAGATCAAAACTAGTGTAAAATACACCAATAATGCCAATCGAATTACTCGTAACTTCCTGCAAAAAACTATAACCCGAAAATTTGTTACTCGTTCAAAAAATTGTGATAGTTGACACACTTTTTCAATTTATTAGGACCAATCTCTTCACAGTCTTCGTTAATTTAATCCCATAATTACTCGACTTTAGATTTTTAATTGTAACGCCACCAGCATGGCCATCACACAAACAAACATGGGTATCAAAAGAACCAACAGTAAAACCAGAAAACGAAAAAAACAAATTATTAAGAACCATGAAAACGAAGCCTGGAGAAAACAGGAATGTAGCCATTTGTAGTCAAAGCGTCGTTAAAACTGGGCCAAATCGCGAAAATTAAAATCACCAAAGTAACAGAAAACAAAAATGAACGCAAAACTAAAGTCAAAATTTTCAACTAAGTAGTTATTAATTTCCTGAAATTGTTGAGAAAACCAGAACTTTCCCGTTGTTTTTAGTAAATTTTTGAGATTGCGCCGCACCAGCGCCAAAGTAACGAATTTTGGCAACACCTGAAACGATGAAACGAAGCTCTAGTTTTGAGTATTTTCGCAAAATACTCACACTAACTAGAGTGAAAGTCGACTTGAAAGTGCCAGAA
Organism: Zophobas morio; assembly: GCF_036711695.1. Classification (NCBI taxonomy): domain Eukaryota; kingdom Metazoa; phylum Arthropoda; class Insecta; order Coleoptera; family Tenebrionidae; genus Zophobas; species Zophobas morio. The sequence goes on from NW_026972107.1 coordinate 23,369,778, forward strand.
ATGAGTCCCATGGTGATTTTTTCGTACCAAAAACAGTAAAAATATGGAGGAAATAAGAAAAATGACGACTTGAATTTTGGGTGTCTTTTCGTTTGGATGTAACCACACTCCACAGTGCAGTACACTGAAAAACATCAAGCTTAGTTTTGTGGTTTTGCTGGTCCATACTCAACCATAACGTAACCTAGCTCCAGTTTCTACTTATACTCAAATTAATTACCTACTAATCGATCAACCGTTTTTTGAAAAACAAAATAAGTATGAAAATAAATAATAGTACGGTTATTCGGAGTAGAGCAATATTCTAAAGCAACTTAAGGATATTATTTTCATGGATTTAAGCCTCTTTAATACCATGAACTTAATCTGTCAATCAACTAAAACCACAAAACCTTTTTTCTTGAAAATTTCTATATCTGACGTGTGAGATTTGTGTGTGTTGATATTTGATTTCTTATAAATCGTTACTCTCTTTTTCTGCTTTTTTACTTCTCGAGCGTAAGCTAAGGAAGTATAGTAATCGAGTCCATCAGCCGAATTGCCACTTTCATATTTTCTCGACGTGTCATGGCCTCAAGAGTACGAAAAAAGTGGTCTCCCGTTTCCGTCTATCTGTTTGTCTGGTGTCTGTAACCCCTTTTATTAAACAAGTATTCTCCGAACCTACTGGACCGATTGTTGTCAAATTTTGTATGTATATTGCCATCAAAACAGCGTCCATTGCCTTCGCGAATACTGAGACCGAGAGTTGCCCGTGAAAATCAACCGTCCATCTTAGCCCCCAAACCCATTTTCTTGGATTTGATGGAACGTGACTCGAACCTGAATGTGGTCCCAAACTTAACATTGGACCAAAATTTAGAAAACGAATAGAATTACGCCCCGTTCGAGTTAATGTGTCGCCAAGTCCAAAACTCGCCCATTCTCATCTCAGATGAAGGGTTTTGCTCTCGCAGCAGAACTTCTTCACTACCATCTCTAGGTGTGGAAAAAACTAGAAGAAAGGAAACACGAAAACAGTTTGTGGATAAAGGCCAGAGAAAATGGTTGAAGGGTATTGTTAAATTGTACAGTTAGTTGTAGGGAAATAGATTAAGATTTTACCATATAGTTAGCTTGGATTTTTATAAGCAATAAACTTATTTTTAAAATTATGCTTTTTTTCTTTCTGAAACTGTCATTTGGAAGAGTAGAAAAATCGAAAAGGTAAATCTGCAGTGAACGTAGAACTCCAAGTAAAATTGTTTAGAAGCAACTTCGGACACTGCTCCCAATTTTGTTGGCCGAAGGTGATTTGTGGCTGCTGCGGCTGCTTTTGCAACGTCGAGCGAGGTGCATTGGTAATATACAACTCACTCACACTAAATAATTCAGTCGCAAATATTTCTCTTTTAATAAGTAGTAACAGTATCCAGATATAATTTAATTCATTCATATTTACAATTCCAATTTTTTAAATTACTTCTGTAATTTAATTGCAGACGTTTGAAGAAAAAATAGTATATTTTATTCGGAGAAAAATAACTTTCTGTGGCTGCCTTCGGTGAGCCGTCAAACTTATAGACTCGTCACAAAAAGTTTTACTTTTGCTTGTTATAAAATAATGTACTCTCAATTTTAACTATAAGCATATACTTTTAAGTATCCCTTACTGCTTACTCTGATGTGTTACCATCTTCATTGGCCCGTCTACGAAATAAATAAATAACATTATTACCATATGTCTGGCAAAGTCCACGACTCACAATTAGTCAAAAACATCAACAACGAGAAAAAGGAATCTGATTTATTTGAAAATTTTACATCTCTCAACCCGTCACAGAGGAACAGCAAGTCGGCCCTGATAGTTTAGTGATAAGAACACTCGCCAGGCAAAATAGTGATGTAGGTTCGATTCCCACACGGTGCCGAACATTTGTCCTCATTTTTACACGCCAAAATTCAGTTAATTTTTAAATGCGACAATTGAACACACTTTGGTATGCATAAATTGACTCAGATTCATAAAAGGGGCCCATATTAGGTGAATTTCCATTACTGAAGAAAATACGTTCCCTTGAAGAGCTCATCAGGTTCGCTGGTAATCAAGAACGAAAATCGCAAAAGACGAATGGTTGTGAATTATTCATAAACTGTAAACAAGTGCATAGGTATATACTGTTATCGGCGGGTATCTCCTTACATCACATCGAACAACTTGTCACATACATATTACATCTAAACATGAGGTCTTTATCACCAAATTCCAATACAGGAATTTAAATAACAATTCACCGTTTTCGAAGCTGATGAAAAATGATAAATATCAGTTGTGTTCAGGGCCGGATTTAACTATTCTAATGCCCTAGGCACCAAAGACTGGTGGTGCCCCCAACCCTCCCCAGAAATAAGAGAGTGTTTGCATAACGCCTTGACACTTTATTAATTTTTTATTGAACAAGAATCTACCTTCATTTACAAGTTATACTTGTAAATATATAGTGTAAAGTATTTATTATCTTATTAAATGATTCCAAGATTGCTGAAGTTGCACAGCGTGAGTCAACCAACGGGTGCCCGAAAGTGTCTTCAAAATGTTGTCATTTTGAATAGCAGATTTCGTAATACCCGCCTGTCGAAGCCGAAAAAAAATTATACACTGTTTGTATAACAGAAAAAAAATTAACAGCAATTTAACACTTTTTTTTAATTTGTGGCAATGTCAAAGGGCCTTTTTAAATATATTAATAATTTACGAATTTTAATTTTATTTTAAACAAAAAATTCTTCAATAAAAAATGAAATGGCGTTCACTTTTATGAAAATTATAAGAACTGAAAACTTACCTTTTCTAAATATGACTGACAACAATAACATTTACAGTACAAAGACAAAGGTACTAAAATAAAAATCAAATTGTAATGCTACTGCACAAATTGCGACGCGCCGAAAGCTACTAAATCTGCTACTGTACGATGCTGAAATATATTGTTTCTTAAATGACCTGTTTAGAAAATCTCCTATTTAAATTCTCAGGAATTTCGGAAACTACTTTATGGTCTTGCAAACGGTTTGTACGGCAAACCCACCTTTGTTAGCATAAGGATACGGGTTCTTTAAGGTTCAGTATTCCGTACTGATTTGCTCGCAAACTGGCCGTCTCTGCAAATGTGATTTCCTGTGTCAGCAGCGGTGACCTACCACAAAGAATTAAGTACCCGAACACTATGACCCGAACAATTAAAAATTTGTCAATGAGTACTAAGATAATAATAAAATGTTGCAATTTTTTATTTTAAATATACCTTTCCAAAGGTTTTGGGGCCCCTCCAGCTTTGATGCCCTAGGCCAGTGCCTAGTGTGCCTTATTATAAATCCAAAGCTGGTTGTGTTACATAAACCATTAGGTGTTACATGGAATTCTGTAACTATACTTTCAACGGGTTGTTAATAAAATTATTACAAAAAAAGTTTGAGTAAATTATTCTTTTATGTTGATGATATTACAGGCTGTAGGGACAATCAAAATTTACATACTAACACCTTGAAGCAGTTTTTCCATATTACTTCAAAATGTGGATTAAGTTTTAATAAAGATAAATGGCCCTACTCACATGCATTCGTCAACCTATTGGATTACACTATATGAAACAAGAGCCTAACGTGTTCTGACCCATGTCGTTCCAGATCGCTTCTTGAGTTACCACCTCTTAAAGGCATACTTGTTTTCCGTAAAATTATCATTTTCTCCCTTTATTAAAAGTAGATTCCAAAATTTTCATAGAAAAGTGTGGTTGAAGTTGACTTCAGATCTGGATATTGATTCGAGTGTTGTTGATCAGCACTAGTAATTAGTTCGCATAGTAAGGAACAAACACGTTAGATTAGAAACAAATACCTCTTTAAAAAATTCTTCAGAGTCGCATATAAATAATAACAAAAGTAGTTTTTAAAAAAAGTGCATCCAGAGTAGGTACTTATACCACCGTGATGCAGAGTCAAACATAAAATTAACTTCAGCATAAGATTGCTAATATCAGTGAACTGCATATTTAGGTTAACAAGAACTTCATAAGAACTTCAAGAATACCTACTTAAATGTTCTTAAATATTTGGAAGAACAGCAAAAAAATAACACGATAAGGAAAACGTCGCATCAAATCTGTTTGACATGTTTTTGTGTTTTAAGTTCAGGTTCATTATTACTTGGTAGATAATCTTAATAATAATTTTATTAAGTTCGGTTAAATTGAAGTCTTGTACTATAAAGATTGTTATTTTTTACTACAAATATAACTTGTGTTTTCGCTTTTTATTTTGTGTGAACGACTAACTGGTAGTAATAGATGACGAACTGGATTTCATATTAACTCATTGCTTGCTTACTGTGTTTTGTAACTACGAGTCCACTAACCGCTGAATGCTTCATTATTATGACATCGAGTGAATAATAGTGTCATCAACGGGAAATCCGTAACATGAAAATTCTGTCACTCTACAACAATCTTTTTTTTTTGGTTTTTCCCATCGACCCATACTGACTGTGAACGTTTCATTCACAAACATTACAATATGCTTTAATGTCCAATAATTGTAATTCAAATTTTTAAAAAACATAATATGTAAATCTAAAAATAAAAAATAAAAACATGAAATTAATATGTTCTAGAACATTTATCACAATTCTTGTGACTTTAAAGTATATTTTTTATTAAGACATATTAATTCCAAGTGTAAAGCTTTTATTACCTACCTGTTCTAAAGTAAACTAACATCAATTTAAGTCGGCAAAACATGAATGTATTACTCAATGAGTCACAGAAAAAAAACTAGAGAGCAATAATTTAGTAAAACTGGACTGATGTCTTCATAAGCACATAATTTTAGATTGGTTCATATCTATGACACTTATAAAATAGATACCTACTATATATATTACCTACCTACCTAAATCAATAGAAAATCCCCTTTAACTAATACTCATAATCTGAAAATTTTTCAGTTTCAGAAAACTGAACGATAAAGTATCATAATATTTTCCATTAATAAAGTCATTCGTTTAAAAATAGAACTAGGGTACCACAAAGTACCCGCACTTGTGTCAATTTATAATTTTTATCGACTACTTATAATAGGAAAGACTGTATGATTTAGACAATAGCGTAAATCAATAACAGGAACCACATTGAAATGATGAAATGAATACGTTATTTATTTATTTATATTAAATGTACAATTATTATTACAAATACTGTGCTTATTATTGTTGCAAGAATTGTGGATAGGTATCATTAAACCGATACTATATCCTTGTTTTTCATGGAAGTAAAATTTCTACTATCCCAGATCTTATAGTTTTAACTATAGGTATATTCTTCACTGAGAAGAAAATATGAGGACTTACTTTTCTGTGTCCAGTAAGTTTAATAACATCTTCCAGATGATCTACAAATTCTAATTCTTCATTCGTTAGGGTCGGAAACTAAATTTTCTTTTTTTCTGGAATACACAACATCTTTTCCATCTAACTTATTGTTGTTTTAAAAATGATACATTTTAACGGATCAAAGAGTCAATCAAAAATTCTTTGTGTAGCACTACTTGTCTTAGAGCACTTTAGTAATGAGGTTCCAAATGTAAAGTAATCTTAAAGTTTTGTTGTTTATTAGAGTCGTCTGTCTTGATCATTGTGAAAGCCTGATTGTAATCCCCAAAACCGATTGAAATGGGAGCCAATTTTCAAATCAAAAACAAGGAAATCAGTCACCGCGATAATCCTGAAAATAACAAGTGTCTCGCCAGATAAGTATATGCATAAAAGAAATACTGGTTTCATAATCTTCTGAAATCGAAACACAGTTGTTGACCATCTTATCAGCGTACAATTTAAAAAACGCTTTCTGTACTTTGTAACACAAGTAATAAATACTTGCTGTTAAATGAAAAACTCTTTTGTTATCTTGGCAAATGTTAGTATGTTAGTTTTATCTGTAAATTACTTATTTAAATTTTAACAAAATGATCATACACTGAGTGACAAATATAAAAGAACAAAGATTGGGTAATTGGACCTTTAGATCAATACCGACAAAAAATAACCAGATTTATGATTGCATTATCTGGGTAACAATTTGACGAGACAGTGGTATGACCAAAACCAGATGTTTTTCCTAACATTGTCACGTTTGTTTTTACCATAAAACTCCATGTTGGCACATACTTAAAAAATTTAATTTCCAAGTCTAGTGGGTTGGTTGTGGTGGTTGTTCAACAGTTTTGTTATATTTTTTACTGGTCCTGTTTGTAGCCGAATTTGGTTCTGTGTATCATTCTTTGGCTCTTTGTCATCATTAATTTTAAATTTAAATTTCGATTAATATTCAGGTGAGTCTAAATTAAATAATTTATTTAACTTTGAAATCGTATCAATTTTATGATATTAAAAATTGAAAAAATGTTCATGTCTTTCACTCCCCCCTCCCCAGTAAACCCGTCTAACTTAAAAACTCAGGAGATTCCTACATAAATTTTCATCCCCTATTTTGTCCCCGTAAGGACGGAATTTCCAAAAATCCTTTCTTAATGGGTGCTTATGATACAAAAGGAATCTACTGTCCAAATTTCATATTTGTAGCTTCAGTAGTTTAGGCTTTGCGTTGATGAATCAGTCAGTCTGTCAATCAGGACAAACACTTTGATATATTAAGATTGATTCATCATAATTTTATGTATGTTTGTTAATAAAAAGTGTCTCTCCACAAAAATATGTGATTACAAAATTTAATTTTTTCTTTATAAAAATTTTTTAGAGGGCGTTGAACAGTAAGTTGTATCGGGGCGCCTGGTCCCTTAGAGCCGGCCCTGAGCCAACCTTAAATTCGAAAGCTCTCTAAGCATTTTCTAGCAACCGCCGATCAACATTATATAAAGGTGATCCAACAGGTGAACAATAATAATCTAAGTGTGTCCGAACTAAGGAGCAATATAAACTTTTTAGGACCAAAGGTGAAAGCTCATGACAATTTCTCCAAATAAACCCCCAATTGTTCGAAAGTGATGAGTCAAAAATTACTCTAAATCCTTAATCTGAGTCACACGTTTAATAAAACGCTTATTCAGTTGGTACTTAAAACTGATGTTAGATTTTATGTTAAAAGTTGGCATAATATAACATTTATCTAAATTTAAGGGGAGTAAGTTGTTACTGCACCACTCAAAGAGCATGTCAAGATCTAACTGTAATCTAATTTCTTCTAAAATTTGTTCTAAATCTTGTGTATCTCGAATGACTTTAAAGATCTTTAGATCGTCCGCGTACAACAAATAATTTGAATATCGTAAACATTGCGTTAAATCATTTATGAATAATAGAAATAGAATGGGTCCGCAATGAGTACCTTGCGGAACACCAGATGGACCAGAGAAAGACGACGAAATAAAGTTATCAATGCGAACTTGCTGGCGCCTGCTTGACAGGAAAGCTGCTAACCATTTAATAGTGTTATCTTTGAAACCAAGTTTATCCAGCTTTAAAAGTAATAGTTTATGATTAACGCGGTCGAACGCTTTTGCGAAATCAGTATACACTGAATCGACTTGCAAATGATTAACCAATGCTTCGTTTAGAAATGATCGATTCAAGGAGATTCGACAATGTGGACTTGTTAGAGACGAAACCGTGTTGTTTAGATGAGATAACTGAAGACGAAGCCCATTGAAGTTGCCTAGTTACAGTGGAATCAAGTAACTTGAGAATTGCTGATTGACAACATACACCTCTGTAATTTTCAACTATGTTACGTTTACCAGATTTAAAAATGTAGCTGTTCTTCCACATTTTAGGGAAAATACCATCCCTCAAAGAGGTTGCAAACAACAAAAGCAATGGTGAATGGTGAACAAAGAGCAAACTTACAGTTTTTATAAGAATGGTTGGGATACCGTCAGCCTGGAATGCACGAAGATTTCAATTTAGAAGTTTCATTGAAAATATCAGACAAACAAATGATTTACCTTGTAGTTGAAATTGAAATCACAAACAAATTTATTGGAATCATTTTTACGTAAACAGATGTAAAATATTGAGCAAAAGCATTGACTATCTCTTCCCCACCTTTAACACATTGATGTCCAAAATTCATTTCGTTACGGATAACGGCATTACCTGTCGGAAATGATCAAATGAGCCACATATATCATGATAAGTTTTTTTTCAGCGTACAAGAAAAAAAAAAAAACTATTGGACCGATACAATTCAAATTATTATTAAGATTATTAAGACTGAAGTTTATTCAATTGTTAAAGAATGTCAATTGTGGTACGAACAAGACAGTGTTACACCTTTGCTTTAAAAAGAAACGCCGTTGGTCCTTTTAAAGACACGCTCCCGATGCATCCATGATTTAAACTCCATTAGTCAATCTCAAACTTTTAGTACCGATTTGATTCGGATGGATCTTCTAGTAAATTTTTGTGTAACGGCTTCGATAAATATTAATTGAATGGTTTTGTATCCAAAGGTTGTGTACTACTATTTCTATGAGAAAAATTTGTGTTTTTTTTACAGCTGAATGACTACATACACATATTTTAATTTAATGTGGCTTTTGGGAACTTCCCAAAAAATGAAATAACATAGGATATTAAGTAATACTGAAACCTGTTCTAATTTCAGTTTTTAATTTAATTTCTACGTATGTGATCATGCCCACCACCATATAACTACTTCATTTTCTAGATACGTCATTTTAAATTCCCAAATTTCGATTTTCAAGATTTGTACATATGGAGTGTTCAAGGAACTTTGACCAAAAAAAAATCATTAATAACAAAATTTATTTATCAGATATTTTATGTATTTATTGTGGGAAATCCACTACTACCAAAAAGCTTCATTGAAATCATATGCATATATTTTAACCTATATGCATATAAATTAGGGATGTACCGACTAGTGGCCGACTGGTCGGATAAGCCGACTATTCGGCCATTTTTCATCTTCGGCTACAGTCGGCGACTGGTCGGCGAAACAGCCGATTGGTCGGCTTCTTTTATTAAAATTAAAATAGTATATAAAACAACTAAACCCGGTTTACAGAACCTCAATTAAATATTTAATTGCGATTTAATTTTTAACCCCGCGTTAAAGTACCATGTGACCGAGTCTACGCCAATCAGACGTCGCTAATGGCCTTGTTAAATGCGCGATCAACTTAATCTCAGTTAAAATATTGCATAAACTGGCCCTAAATTGTTTTATTCTTTATTTTTGTACCGAATGACTAAAAAAAATTAAATGTTAAAATTATCCAAACAAATCCAACACATTTTTTGGAAAACAAAAGAACTTTAGTTATTCCTTTCATTAAAATAAAACAAATTTTTATGGTAGTCAGAGAAATAGAAAAAAAAAACACTGTCTGTCGCATTTATAAACCGGTTTTAGCAAAGCCGAACAGTCGGCCGACTAGTCGGTTTTTACTGGCCGAACAATCGGCTAGTCGGTTAGTCGGCCAAACCTACAGTCGGTACATCTCTAATATAAATAATACAAATAGTACAAAGACTTCTATTTTAACACTTAATTTTAATCTATGACTATCAAAATACCCATTATCCATTGAAATCATTAATACGACGCTTGAATATTAAACCGGCACGTTTAATACTTAATTAAATCCGTAAACATTAACACTAGAAGATATAAAGCCCGTTAATGATCTAAAACGTTCAAATTTTAAAATCTAATTGGTGAAAAAAAAAATTTTTGTAGAACTGTCTTTCAAATATTAGGTAGGATCAAAATTGATCTTCGAACTCGGTATGCTGGAGGCAGCAGGTTGTTTGTTTCAACGAAAATTAATATCCGTGTAGCTTTGAGAATTTAGTAGGTATGCACCGATCAGTTCGCTATAGTTAGTTCTGCGGAAACTAATCTGCTGTTGTTGGGTCAGATCACCTCACGCAGTGACTGTCTGCTGTCAACAGGAAGGGCTGCATTCAAACTTTGACGAATACGTGAAACTACCAGAGTAGACTAGGGGTTTTACGAAGAAACCCTTGGCAGTAAATCCGGGAAGGGAGTTAAGCTACTAAAGCTAGATATAGTGGAGAGACACATCTTGAATAACGTTGTAAACGTCAGAAAATTACTGCACTGATGGGAATAGTCACCCTTTCAATGGAACATCCCCAGTGAGTCTCATGATTGTCAAGTGGCTTAATTAACGCTGTAATAAGAGTTCTACATTCTTCCATGTCCATGTTTGATACGTTACGTTAGATTTCTGCGTTTAGAAGTACATATAAACTTACGGTCTCAAACTTTAGAAAAGTGTCTCAATTTATGGTCTATGTATAAAAATACTTTAAATTCAGATATAATTAATACTAGTATTTATTTCCAGGGGAAGATCTTACATTATAGAAGAGTAATTGTATTGAAATGAAAAATTTACTAATAATCCGTTATTTAGTACACAATTTTTAATAAGCAGCCTTTTATGCTCAAAGTGACGCATGTTGGTTGCGAGATTTCCCAGTGATATTTCTCTGAATTTCCGGAGTCACTTCCCGCCTTTAATTGAGTTTGAAAAAAATTTTGAAAGACCTGCCTAAAATTCAAAAATTTAAAATTTGGTCTTGGCTGTGATCGTCTAACAAAATGGAAACCTATTGTTTGTGTGTGTGTGTGTGTGTTTTTTTTTTTTTGACATGGCGGGAAGACGTTCTGTCATACAAGTGAGCATATATTGTGTGTGAGTCGAGAGGGCAAGAAATAATAGACAAAATTGTTTTGAAGGGACTAAAATGGCACCCCTCTCAGGAGGAAAGAAGTTGCGAGGATTCACTCCTCAGCCTCAAAAACCCCCTATCGTATATTCACGGACATATTACATTTCAAATGAAACACCTTAAAAATATGAAAGAAAAGACACTCGCGAATGACAGACATACACATATGAAAAACGAACAAACACAAGATCGTATACATCTATTTGGAATCAATGCAAATATTTGAACATCACAGATTTAATAAAAACAAAGCAAAATCTGCATTAAAGTAACTGGATGCAAATACACAAGTCATTACGGACGTGTGGCGTCAAATTTGAAAGTTACGGCAGTCAACAGGAGCACAACAAAGTGCCCCTGGGGCGTTCTAGCACAAGCGGAGTTTGGGGCTACCGGTCGGGGCTGTTCTCCCCCCACGACGGTGATTCTATCTATCGCAAAGCCAACCTGCACGCACATCTCCATGACGAACATGCTGTGCGAAACTAGGCCGTTGGACATCAAATAATTTATAGGTACGGTGGAAACATTCATCAACAGAATATTTAAAAAACAAAACTAGTAACGATTTATGAAAAACAAAAGATCTGGTGTGAAACAGACTTGTCCAAATGAAGACATTATGTGAGGTTAAAACTGTAGAGCATGAAATTTACGTTCAACAAAAATTATACAACAAAGGAAAATGACTGAGTTTAAAACTGTGAGATTAGAGAAATATTATATCAGGTGAAAATTTGCAAAGTTAACAAAATTTACATGAGATTAATATTTGCCACACTTTATCAACGATTCAAACAAAGAGTTTACATTATGTTAAGTTATGTCATAATCCAAGTGATTGATAACTTAAAAAAAAAACAATTTACTGTGAGAGTTTAAAATACCGTGAAGTGGTTACCCCAACAAAACAAATAATAAATTAGCACAAAAATATTCAGTCATCGTTGCGAGGAAAAAGCTTGTTATTTTAGCGTTGCGAGGAATAAGCCTCGTTGATGTTATCAATCTCTAGCGTTGCGAGGACATGCCTCGATGAAGTAATCAATCTGTAGCGTTGTGAGAACATGCCCCGATGAAGTAATCAATCTGTAGCGTTGCGAGGACAAGCCTCGATGATGTAATCAATCCTTAACGTGGTGAGGATATGCCCCAGTGATGTGATCATGATAACGATGCTAACCGCCTAAGGGAAGAAATTATTTTAACCCCCCGCCAGTTCGCAGTATAATGAATTTTGTTTAACTGCCGTAAATGAAGTATTAGCAATCTTGTGTGAAGAATTAAGAAGTGTCATAATGTAATACTTACGTATATGCATCCAGAAACCTATTCATAATTAAACAACAAAGGTATTTTCCTGACTAAATGAATTTCATGAAATCTCCTAGCAAGTGGTTTATTTAAATAATCCTGATTGTTAAACTGTGTTTGTACTAGCTAACGATTAAGAAAAACTAACTCGATTGGTGAATTCACAAACAATAAAACAAATTTACAGCACGTGTTCCGCGTTGAAAGATGTTTTTTGATTAAAAGCCGAAAGAATTAGCCGCGCGGTTTGGGGAAAGCTGTGTCGTCATAGAAATTATGATTGATTGTCATTAAACAAAGGCTTCCTCTCTTTTATTAACTATCAAACCACTTAATTTAAACCTAGCGACTTACAGCGTCTTTTCACCATGCATCCACTACACCGAACAGATAGATAATGAATCACGCTTTCAACATGCTGCCCTCTATCTACCAAGCCGCCCTCTAACTAAACATGCAAAACTAACCCCTAAGCGCTACGTGCATATTTGATTGCCTATGTTTAACGAATTCTTTTTTTTTGTGATTGAATTTTTTTTCCTCTTTCATATTCAAATTATTCAAATGTGATTTCGCGCCGCTGTTACTCTGTTGGCGATTTTTTTACAGACGCAATCTTGTTGCGGAGTTTTTTAATTTTAAGACTGTTCTGTAGGTGGTTAAACGCTAACCAGAATGTATTTATTCATGTGGTCATCTCAAAATTGTACTGGGTGAATCCAAATTAAATTTCATAAAATATAGTCTGTCTATACTTGTGGTTTATTAATTTGGACTTATTATTTATTTTATTAATGTCTAAATTAAAAGAAACAATTCAGAATTATACACGAAAATTTGATAATTAAAATGATTGAAATTTCTTAAAAAAAAAATCTTTATTTCTTCAACAAAATCGAGTTTGAAATTTTCAGTAGTCGAAAATTTTATATTACTGAGATTTTTCAAGTAAACTAGTGAAAAATAATATGGATATTGATCAAAAATTTTTGTCTTTGACTACTGTTTTATCTTTTCGTTTTTCGTGTAAAAATATCTCTTAATGCTTATTCTTCAATGTGCTTTAATGAGTTTGTTTTGTTCTTTTAGTTTGTAAGTAAGTTTGTTTTGTAATTTTTGTATTTCTTTAAGGACAATACTGTCTACTGGAATTTTGTTTAATAGAAACTTTTCAACTCAAAACAGGAATTTATATCTCCTTTTGAGAAATACTAGAATATAAAATAATGTATACAGTTTTTCCAGCACCACTTAAAAATTTTCAAAAAATAAAAAATCCAGCTTGATGAACATTTCGAAACAGGTTTGATGCAGTTAAAGAAAACACATTTTTAAAGAAATTTAACTTTCATCAAATTTATGTGCATACATTTAGTATATATTATTTTGTTGTATTTAGTAAAAAAATATTTTACTTTATCAGGTTCAAGTTTTTCGTTTATAAATTACACACTAAACCTATACTATCTGTAAATCCATACATATTGAGAGCTAATTTTGTATGAGTCTTCAGTTCAAACATCAAAGAAAATATTTATTTAAAGAAAATAGACATACCTATTTAAAAATATACTATTCCGTTATTTTTAAAGGTGAAAATCTGTAATTTTGGGCAAAATTAAAAAAAAAAAACTTAAAACATATTTATACATGACGGCGTGGTTTTTAAATTAACAGTTTTCTTTATGTTTATTACTTACTGTTGAAATTTATCCTAATAATTTCTTTCTCCCTAGTAAATTTGTTTAGTATACATTTAATTATCAAGTATATGTATTAGATATGTAAACCTGTAGCGATTCTTCATTATTTCAATATATGCCTTGCAAGATATATTTACCTACAAATTTCTGAATCCCACCACGTTTTCGTAAACAATTTTTTTAACCTTCGACTACCTGATGCGTGTTCTATTAAAATTCATACTATGACTAAACTAATTCGCATCGCTGTTCTTTGGAGTACCGCCTTTTAAGTGTAAAAAGTAAATTTTAGCTGCCAAGGACTAATATAATGTACTCTAGGTAAATAAAGCGAGAAACTCTTATTGTCCTATAATACAGCAAAACGATATTAACTTGATTTTAGCGGATTTTTGAATATACAAAAAAGGTAAGAACTTGATTTTATGGCTTAAAAATCTTTTCAATATATAAAATTAATTGTTACGCAACAAATATAGTGAAAATTAAAAACCAGACGAAAAAGTTAAGAGTAATCTTCTCATAATTCATACTCCAAGTCGGAAAATGTCTCGGTGCAAATTTTGAATGAATTGACGTACCATTCTTAGAGATATCTTACAATAATAGAAGAACACAAACATGTTGCAAAATTCCTGTTGCAAATTTAAAACAATTCAACAACAAACATCCAAATTGCGAAATACGTAACGTTGATGACAGTAACATTGACCCATATTATTTTTTGAAAACTTTGTTTACATGAAATGTGTGGATTCCTAGATAGTCTACTTCCGAAAAAAAATTTGTTTGCTTGACGATATAATGATAAGTTGAGATGATCTATAATCATCGCTGTTATTTTAAATAACGAAATAGCAATCTTGTTCGGGTCTTCTGGTTTTAATAAATGGCAGGCAGAAGTGGGGACAGAAGGTCAGCTTGTTGCACATGGATTCATTTCTAATCAGATTATTATAGGTTGCGGTGTTAGTGCTGTGTGGTACTCTGTGTTCTTGAAAATTTTGTTTCAAAAAGAATTTGAGTGAATGAAACATGTGTTAATTCCGACATAGATTTATATTTGTTAAGTTCCAATTTCAACGGTCAACTCAAGGTAAAAAATACGAGATTCTCTGTTAATTTGAAACGTATACATATTCACTAAATGTTGAGAGTTTAATTAGTATATTTACCAAAAAGAAATACGCTTCCCATATATTTTCTGCATGGCATTGTTCTTGAAATTTGTTTAATATGTTTTAATGGCAAGGTAGATGTAGTCATTTCCCCTTGAACGTTATCACTAGCAATGAATGTAAATAATTTCAATAAATTCTTTAGAACAAATATGCCACAGTTAGGATGAGAATACATAATTTTGCGACCATGCCACTGGGGACTTTACATTTTAATCTCTCCTTGCAAAACGTACTCGTACGTACGAGAGGAATCCCATTGACCCAAACTGACCTATTCCGATTCTTAAAATTTACGAGCACTAGGAATCACTCTCCGTGTGGGAGATAAAAAAGAGACAGAGATTCTAAGAAACATACATTCAATCGTAAGAATAAGTCAGTAATTACTGCAGTGAACAACACTTTGGGGTATAATCAATTTTATGTAACTGGTTTTTAGTCTTTAACTGAAATATTGGACTCAAACATTTTTAACTTCTGATTACGGATTTTATTATATTAAACCAGTTACATAACTGAATCACCGGTAAAAAAATGTTAAAAAAAGTTCTCTCATTATTGTTAATTTATTTATTGTTGGATCGTATTTCTAAGAAAGACGCATATGCTTCTTTGAAATGTAAAGAAGATTGTTTAAATAAATCATTATTACTTTTAATTCTAACAACTGGCAATAAATTGTCTCTTTATTTTGACCCTCGTCTCATAACTAGAGAGAAGTTTTATAACAGGATCAGTTTAAAGAATGACTAATGTCTAACTTCTCATTTTCTTAGTGTGTTTTTAAATAGGTTTCTCGTTTCTGTTTGCCTGTAGCTTATTCGTTGGAAATTATTATGAAATTTTAAATATACATTCGGATTATCAGTAAAACGTTTAAACACTAAGCAAACTTTATCTTGTCATCATTTTCAAAGAACTGATGATTGACAGTAAAATTTTATTAAGTAAGTCTCATTTAAAATAAGCAGCTTAACATGCTTTTTTAGTTACATGTGGTTCCACCATTTTTCCCACCAATCATCAAGATACGTGGGAACAGATCTTCACTCTTGATAAGACATTTTTAACCATATTATTGTGCTGCTGTTTTTGTTCATAGTAGCAACTACAGTTTTTGCAGAATAATTTACTTAGTTTTGGTATTTCTGCCCAAAATTTTTCTTTCATTGGAAAGTTTAATCTCGGAGTAAAAAAATATTCATTTTTTGAAGTTGGAACAAGACGAACAATACTGTATCAAATATAATTCGTGGCTCTGAAACAATATAATATTATTAATGTAACAGCTAGCGATAAATTTCCTTTACATGTTTCAATAGGTTCATGAAAATCAGTGGATGTAGTCTTACATCCTAATTAAGAATGCCCATTCTGGTAACTGATATTAACCGGAGTAAAAAACATACAATTTTGACCCAAATCTTTGAATTTTATGTTACCACAATTGAATATTTGTAACAATGTAAAAATCTTAAAATTACTAACTAGCAAAACTTTGATTGTGTGTTTTTGAATATTAAAAAATTATAGAAACGTTTTGAGACATGGATAAGTAAATTAGTGAAAGACTCACCCGTGTAAAAAAATATGTTGATAACAAAATTTCCTCTTGGAGAGAACAAAAAATTGATGGGAGTGTTCTGTTTTTCCAGAAGAAAACAATTATATATTCAAGAAGATTTTTTTTTCTCATATCAATAATATCAATTCAAAATAAAAACATTGAAATGTATGCTAATAATAAAGATAAACTTCATTTGAAAGTGTAATGTGTCTTACCAATATTTACTAATAGAAATAAAACGATTTTAAATTATAAACCTTTACAAAAAATAAATTTTTCTTTAACTAAATATTCCTGTATGTTATATGCACCTTTTTTATTTTGGGAGTGATAGTTTCTTATTTGAACATTTTTGTTATGAAATAATTTTTAATTTATCAAAATTTTTTTGTTGCATATGAAATAAATGACTTATATGTTATTATTAGACAGCGGATTTCTGTCGGGCTACGTCACGATTATAGGTGGGAACGCGCTGCATCGCCGGGACTCAGTAGCGGGTGAAAGGTAATCACTGAATTTAATTGTCACTTGATTCCATAAATACAATTAACGATTTATTAATCAAACGGTTAAGTAAATGAGAACTGGAATTAACAGCAGAGTGCAACGAAGCAGCGTTATTCTAATCTCAAATAAACGAAGTGCAGTCCGCAACAGCAATGAATTCCCATCCCGTACGAGCCGTACCGAGTTTGGCCTTGTCTAGCCCGACAGAAATCCGCTCCCTAGTTATTATTATGGAGGATCAGGGACAAAATTAAATCATAAAGACGGTCGTAATGAGAGCAAGAAAGACCAGTCCGCTTCTTTGGATATGATTACTGAGTATTCCACAGTCGGACAGTCGGACTCTGTAAACAATAGTTTTGTAATCCATTTTATTGATTCAGGTTGTAATTTTGTTACATTTTTGTCAAAGTGTGAGGATTTCCGTTTGTGTTTTTTATACGTAGCACATCAAATTTTAATTTATAGGATTATAGTCCGTGTTTTACTTATTAATCATATAGGGGAAGGGGGGGCAAAAGCGGGTATAATTCAGGTTGGACGTTAAATAAAATTAAGAATTTTATATACAGAGAAAACTTTTTTACGTTTACTTAACATTGAAATATTGATTTACTTAATTAACGATTAAAAAAAGAAGTCAAATCTGGAGGTATTGGTTTTGTACGATTTCTTTATTTTTATTTATTTTTTTCCACTATCTTTTCTCTTTTTAGTATGTTTTTTTTCTAAATAGTTAATGTCACGCGCTTAATTTAAAAAACAGGTTAACAGATGAATAATTTTTCAGTATTGTGTCAAAAACATAGTTTCTATCACAAACAGATAAAAAACAGTACACATTATTTAAACTACATACGTAATTATAAAACTATGGTAACTTAAAAAGTGAGTTTGTAAAGTGTACCTAATTATCTGGGTACTTTACATTTTTAAATCAACAACGATAATCATCATGTTTTTAATAACAATGTATAGCGAACGCTGCAAAAATAAAAGATTGTCGAAGAAAAATTTGATGACGCAATGTTTAATAATAACTATTATATGAATTGTATTCCTACTGACTTATACCCAATAATTTATCTCACTCCTAATATGTACAAAATATTTAACACAGAAATTTACTTTTTTCATGAGACCATATAAAAGCAACGATACATTAAAATCATACCACAATGCAAAATTATATTTATTTATTACAAAATTACTTCCTCACTATTGCTACATCCGCTACATGTCAGCACGTTGGAAATTACTCTTAATCTAGGAAGTTCCGTTATTTACAATAATTTAGTTACTACATCATGAAAAATATTTTTGCCTGTACACGTTATACTTATGACTGAATATTTTTTTACAGATGTGGTACAAGAAAATTATTATTATTTCAACACTTATCCCGCTGTTCAACAGTCAATTGTATTTCCCAGACGAACAAACAGGTGGTTTTAAGCAAATGCAAAATGGTCGAGAATTCGCAGCGGCATCACCGGTTTCACCATCATTTATAAACAATTTAACAGAACTCCGAGGCACCTCAGTCTATGAACAATACGTAGATAAAATTATAGCATCAGGAGTACTTAAACTAACTCTGGATGTACAGAAGGCACTTATTGCATCATCACCAATCGACTACAATAACATTGTTTACTCTCCAGTAAATATAGCTGGTATGTGTCCATAACAAAATACATATAAGCAACTTTTAAACGTTTTCATTTTAGGTGCGTTAGCTTTAGTTTTGTTAGGATCAAACGGCAAAACCTTTGAAGAAGTTTCAACTATAATGGGTTTAGCAACAGGAGTTGACATTCAAAGCAAATCTCAAATAGTTCATGAACAATTTGGCAGAATGCTAGAAAAGCTGCAAACAACGTCCGGCTTTGACATTGGTCGTCAAGTCAATTTTGCAACAGCAATTTTTGTGCAAAACAACTATCCGATTAGACAAATCTATAAACACACAGCCGAAGCAGTGTATGACAGCGAGGTCTTAAATGTCGATTTTGCCAGCAATCCAGGAGCTGCACAACAAATAATAAATGCATGGGTGTCCGAAAGAACGAAAGGAAAAATCAACGATATTTTAGGTGAACTTCCATCTGGGGATACGAAAGTGATTTTAGCGAGTGCCATGTACTTCAAAGCGGAGTGGGAAAAACCATTCTTCGACGGTACCACGAAAAGGTAAAGACATGGTTTGAACAAAAAAATCACCAAAACGGTAAAACAAAAGTCGCACTATTAGTAAAGCGCTCCTAAATCCCATTGTTCCGTATGTACCAGTAACTAACACCGTCTAACTTCATAATTCTTTTCTTTGTTGTTTGATACACACTAATATGTCTACATAAACTTAGAACTAATACTTAGCAGAAAATACTTCCCGTTTTCATATGTCTGCTACAATGTCTTTAAAATTTCAGGAAACCGTTCTACACCAATGGTAGACACGTGAAAAGTGACGTTATGGTGGAAATGATGTCAAACGGTGGCCTCTTTCCGTACTACAAAGACAGGAAACTAAACTGTGAAATTGTTGGTTTTCCATACAAAGGTAACCAAACCACCATGTACGTTGTGATACCCAACAATTCAAACAAGGAAAAACTAAAAGAATTAGAAGCCACGCTAACCACTCCAGAAATAGATCGCCTAGTTAGCAATGTCAAATACACAGGAGCCATAATTATATTTCCCAAAATGAGAATCGACACCACTATCGACTTGAAGAAAACCCTTCAAATGTTAGGAATGAAATCCCTCTTCGACCCATCTCAGTCAAATTTAGCACTACTTTCTCCCGGAATTGGAGCTCCTGTTGAAAATCCGGTTATCGGTGACTCATATCAGAATCCCATCTCAGTTGGTAACACCGGAAACGATGTCATAATTTTCAGCAGGTCGGGGGCGCCTGTCAACTGTACACAGATTTTTGATCCAACCAGCAATGTTAACACTTGTGAAGAAGTAGTAAATGGAACGAACACACCACAAACCGTGACGTACAAGAAGTTCGGTAACAAAGTAGGGCGAAGGATCGAAAGAAAAATTACGCCAAGAATTGCAGAAACTTTAGATAACATTCGGCAGTATTTGAATCGGCAAAATGATGCTGAAAAGTTCGAAAACCCGGGACTGTATGCAGATAATGTCATTCATAAAGTTTATATGGATATTACGGAATCGGGGACCGAGGCGGCTGCAGCAACCTCCGTTAGCTTGTCAAGGGATGGAGGCCGAGTTACAGTTAGAGCTGATGTTCCTTTCTTTTTCTTTATTATGCATGAAGAAACTAAAACTCTGTTGTTTTGGGGATCTGTAAATACACCAACTCCTAATTTTAAATGATTCGCGTTTCCAGAGTGATTGGTGCAGCAGATGCAATACTTATAACTTTATTTTTCCATCGGTTATTTCAAAATTTCTACCCATACTTAAACAAGCAAAAATAATAAATATTGGAATGTCAAATATTTAAACACTTACCATTACTTTTGCAGAATTTTATGAAGATCGAACTTAAAAATTATTTAAAGTGTCTGTGAAGGTAATATGAGAGGATAAATGGCTACAGCCGTTGTTCAAAACGCTTAGTAAATAATAAAAAAATGTAATTATATTTTTTATAGGATAAAAGTGTACAGTAGTTACGAAAGAACAAATAATTCATTTTAGACAGCAGTGAATAAACATTGTTTTCATTTTGTTAAAAACTGGCTCTACTTCCAGCATATAACCATGTTGTCTAAGGCACTCCAGTCTTATTTGACAACTATCAATAGGAAGACAACCATGGTTCCTTACGATTTCGTTTCTTTGCTATTGTCGGAGCTTTAATACATGCAAAAATATTTAAATAATCCGATTAATAAGGTGTCTAACTTTCATAATACCCTTCTCTACACTATTAATATTGTAATAAAACAAGTAACCAGTGGACAACATTAAAAAAGGTAACAGTTTCAATAATTTCATAGTTAAAATATAACGTAAGTATACTCGTACTTGCTCCACTAACGCATCTTTTTTCCAAATACCTTATCTTAGCAGGTCGTTTTTTAGAACAGTTAAGTATTTCGAGAGATACAGATTGACATTTCGAATCGAACGTACCTAACAATTTTTAAACGTTCAAGTCTTAGTTATGTATTTAAATATCAAAAAATCAACTTCAGAATTACACACTTTTAGCTAGTAACGATTTCCTAGCTGCACTAGTCACAATGCTTGTATATTATAAATAGTTATAGTAGCATTTTTACATGACATTGAGTAATAGTGAAATAGTTACACATGTGCACACAATTGTGATAAACTTCTTTTCTTTTTTACCGATTATATATTTACCTATTTATTTTGTTGATGTGTAAGAAATAAAAAGTTTTTTTAATAACAAGTGAGAATTTTTTGATGCTGAGGAACACAAAATAAAATTAACAAAGATTCGCCAATTTCTTAATGTAAACATTACGTTATTTTTTTTGGAATGAGTAATCAAATCCATCGGGAGACTGGTTAGTTTCATTTTTCTCGATGCGTCATGACTCCTAGAGTACGAAAAAATGGGTCGCCCGTTTCCGTCTGTCGTCTGTCTGTCGGTCGGTCTGTCTGTTCGCCGTCCGTGACGATTTTTGTTAGACAGATATTCTCCGAAACTACTGAACCGATCCGATTGTTGTTAAATTTTTAATGTGTATTATGAATATCATGTAGGTAGTAAAACGCTAACCAAACATTAGGTATCTAATCATCCCCACCAAAGATGTGATGACGTCGCCCCAAATTGTACATAGTAAATTGTATAAAATAACATAGTCTTACACGTGTAGTTTATGAATGCGTGAGTGTTGAGTTTTTAGCCGAGATACCCAAATTTTTAAAAAAACAAATCAGAGTTATATAAGTACATTTTGCAAATTAATTTTGAATCTGGCAAATGTTTTAAAATTATTATAAGCATAGTAAATTTTTAATCAAAATATATTTGTTTATCCATGTGAGAAAACGCACGTCCTTACTTAATAATGTTTAAATAAGAATTATAATGATAATATGTAATCAGAACATTTTGTTCGATTGTGGCTTAATTAATAATTTTGACCCTCTGTTTTAAGGAAACAAACTTATTCAAACCAAAATAATTTCTACCTGACATTCTTCCGATGTATAAACATAAACACTTCACGTTTTCAGCACTTATTGCTGAAAAACCATTTTCACTTATTGACCGTAAGCTAAGGAAGCAGTGGCGGCTCATCAGGGGAGGCAGGGGAGGCAGTGCCTCCCCTGGAAAAATTGACTATTAGTTTTTGTTTTAATATCTGTCAACTTCAAATATATTTTAAAGATATAGCAAATAACTTTTATAGAAACTGTGATTTATTAAATCGCGCCTTGATAACATATTTTGAAGTACGCGCTTTCGACAGGAATAAGCGCCGATCATCACCGTGTAGGCCAGCTTCAGACGGAGGCATGCCTCAGATAGACGTATATCTTCGGCACGATTAGTCAGTGGTGCTAATATGTTTTTGAAAAAGACAATAGTCAGCAGTGCTTTACCAAAGCGCCAGCGGAGGCACCAACGCCTACCGTCCTTAAACCAATCAGATCGAATTTTTTAATCTCACAGTGCACAATGCTGAACAGGGATGCTGAATGCATTTAGTGTCATAGAATACCCTCCCTGATTTAGTGTGCATTTAGTTGAGCAGTAAATTAGACGCGAGAAAAGGTGTTCACTGCATGTGCATTGTCAAGGTTATGTATTAAAACTTTTAAGCTAACTTGAAAACATTAGGACAATGAAAATGTCAGGTTTGCAATGCTGATAGGAACATAACAATCTCTAATTCTCTAACGACATTGTAGAATTTCTTATAAAGTTTAAATATTTAAGCACGGTTTTCTTACGACGAACAATTGTATGTCCAAGATTTAGCAACCTCTCATCCCAGATTTGAGCAGAACTTTATTAATTAATTGATTAATATATTTAAATCAGCCCTAGATCATATGAATTAATATTTAATGTTAATAAAGCAACTTTTGTAGTCTTTACACCTTCTCATTGATTTGTGTGAAGCAATTAAATGTTTTTTATTCGAGAAATGTACCTATTCCTATCGAGATATGTTACTGACTCAGAGTTATTTGTATTGTTTTCATAAGAAGGGATAAATAATCTGTCTTTTAACAAAAGTAATTGCGAACATGTTAATTAATACCTGCTGATTTTGAAACGAAAAAGTTGCCTCCCCTAACCAAAAGACCACGAGCCGCTACTGTAAGGAAGTATAGTAATCGAATCTCTCAGGCGACTTGATCCGTTCATATTTTCTCGACGTTTCACAGAATCGTAGCTAGAAAAATGTTTGCCTCCCTTACTCCCTTATAATTAACCAAATGGAGTTGCAGCATCGAAAATCAAAATAAAATGCAATGTTTTATTTAATATGCGAAAGTTATTGCAATTTATAGAAAATATCGTTTAGTTTTGTTTCTCTGTTACACTCTCACGTATACGATATCGACAAGCGTTATCACTATTTGTCTTAAATTACGAGTACTTACAAATGCTTTTAAGTTGTTTCGTTATTTTATTTATTGTTTCAATCAAGATTCAAGAACGACTCACTCCATTTTTCTAGTATTATTATTAATATTATATTATACACTGCATCTGTCCAAACTGATATGTGTCCTTGCAAAAATGTTGATGACGTCATCACAAAATTTTGTAATGGAAAAACTCACTTGAAACAAACACGTAACACGCCTCTTTACCTTTACTTGAACATTATACGTATACTTATTTTTAACTGATAAGTTGTTAAGGGTTATCGTAAAAAAATAAAATTCGCGAAATCAATAATTCTTATAATATTTCGAAACAGCTGGATTTGCTGTACTATACTTTATGAAAGAGGGAAATTCTGTCGAAATAATCTTCGACCAATTTTTAAAGAAGAAATTTATTGGGCTATATTTCAGGGCGAAGGAAAGTTCTGTCTTGATAACCTCATTTTAGATCATTTTTTTAGAATGATTTATACAGGTGATTAAAAAAAATTAATAACTAAGTCAAATTATTTTATTGATCAAATCAAGAACAGCTTACCCCATTTCTCCGAAAATTTAGGAGTACAGTACTGATGTTAATATGTAATGGAAAATTAACTTGAAACATACGCATCGTATGCCTGTTTACATTTACTACAGTTGCACCTAAAAAGGTGAAAAAATAGCCGCTATTGTTAGATTCATTTTGAACAATGCAGGATTTGTTAGACTTGTACTTTAGGCGCGAGTGAAGTTCTGTCGAAATAAACTTCTACCACTTTTTTTGTAATATTATAAAATAAAGAAAACTATGGTTAAATCATAATATTTTCAAAATTATTTTGAATAATGAAAGTTCGATTGATTTAATGTACCCAACACTAATTAGTAGTGAACTAAAAAATTAAATACTACTCTACTAAAAGAAAAATTAAAATTTGAAGGGCTACATCCAGCTTCTACATCTGGATTCTGGACCCAAGGATTTTTTAAATTATTTTTTCTATGCCCAATAAACAGTCCTTAACAACGTGTCCTAGAGTTAAATGCGCCATTTTTGAATCACTGTGTATTGTATACCGAGTGTCTAATTAAAAACCTGGTCAAGAGGGCTGCCTCCTATTTTATTTTATTTTCCGCATAACGTAGTATTTGCCATTCTGTTCGAGACAGTTGTCATTTCATGTCAAACTAAGTTTAAAACATATTTACAAAAAAAAATTAATTCGCAACAGTCGATATATGACAAGCAGATGAATACGAAAAAGAAAAACAAAAACTGGTGACATAACCCTCTTGACCAGATTTCATTTAGACACTCGATATTACACACCGCGTGTTTAATAATTAATATTGAAGACACAGTTAAATGGAAAAAATTTAATGAAAGCAGTAAATACATTCTGCGTTCCACTGCTAACATATTCTTTTGGAGTCATTAAATGGTCCAAAACTGATCTTGAAAATTTAAACATCGCAACAAGGAAAATCTTCACACAGTATAGAAGGCATCACCCAAAATCGTCGATTGAAAGATTCTCATTACCAAGACAGAATGGAGGAAGGGGTTTCCAGAACTTAGAAAACTTATATCAGAGACAAATCTCAGATTTGAAGAAGTATTTCTTGAAACGAGCGGAAAGAAATGAAATGTTTCGCACCATCACAAGAGCAGATTTGAATCACACACCCTTAAATCTGTCGAACACCGAAGAAATCCACACCCCCCACACAATAGATAAAATAATAAGTGGGCTAAAACAAAAACAACTACATGGAAAATTCTACAAAGACTTAGAAGAAAATCATGTCAATAAGAAGATGTCATTGATTTGGTTAAAAAAATCAAGTTTGTATGCCGAAACAGAAGGATTTGTGTTTGCTATTCAAGACCAAGTAATCAATACCAAGAATTATAGAAAATACATCATCAAAGATCCGAACATAAAAAACGACTGCTGTCGCCTATGCAAAGCAAAACCTGAAACGATCCAGCACATAATCTCTTCTTGCAGCATCCTAGCACAAACTGATTACAAAGCTAGACACGACAACGCAGCCAAAATCATTCACAAAGAATTAGCAACACTTATGAACTTGTGGAAATGACTAACACCAGGTAGGGTTTCTCTATAGTTTATTTACAAACGGATATCTTACACGTGGAACAGGAGACGGTACCCATCTTCTTCGTTTCGATGTCGGCGGCAGAAGAGAGTACTTGCCGTACTCGCGCCTCCTTGTGTCCCCAGTTGGTCTCTGCGTCGGCGCCAGGCTAACCAATCACGAGTGGTGTTCGGTGAGCATATTGAGTTGCCTACTCGTAGGCGAGAGGAAGTAGTACGTGTGCGTTGTGTTGCCTACATTAACATCACAGCAACGCCACATACCCCCCCCCAAGTAACGGGTGACAGCTGTCAAAACGGCTGTCAGTTGTCATTCTCTGAAACGTGCGGGGAGCGTTGACCTGCGGCCTGACCTGGTGGTTTGAGTAACTTCCTGTGTTCGTACTGGGGATGGAGCCGGTGGTGGTTCTGGTTCTTGGAGAATAAAAGCGGGTTTTACTCTGTCGATATTCACTGTTGTTTCCCTACCGCCTACATTGACCTTTATTGTCTTAGCAGTACGAGACAGAACAAGGTGTGGACCGGTGTAGGGCTGTTGGAGCGGTCTTCGCACGGTGTCGTCTCTTAGGAAAACATGGCTACATTTACTGAGCTCTGTGTGGACGAAGGTGCTTTGCCTAATGTGGTGCGACGCTGGAGTTGGGCGAAGTTTCCTCATGTGGTCCCGTAGTTTTTCTACAAAGGTAGTGGGTTCTACGGATCTGTCGATATTGCTGAAAAAGAATTCGCCTGGGACTTTCAGTTGCGTTCCGTAGGTCAGCTCTGCTGGTGAGTGACCGATGTCTTCTTTGATGGCTGTACGTAACCCTAATAATACTGTAGGTAGAACGTCTAGCCAACTTTCTGCTTCATGGCACATGATGGCTGCCTTCATGGTTCGATGCCATCTCTCGATAAGGCCGTTGCTCTGGGGCCTATATGGCGTCGTCCGAGAGCGCTGAATGCCCAAAATTTTCGCCAAGGCATTCATGGTGGATGCTTCAAATTGTCGCCCTTGGTCGGTTGTAATTTGTCTTGGGCAACCGAATCTTGAAATCCATGTTTCGTAGAATGTCTTGGCGACTGTCTCTGCGGTCATGTCGGTCATGGGTGCGATCTCTGGCCACCTGGTGAAACGGTCAGACATAGTGAGGCAATACCTGTAGCTTTGAGAGGGAGGTAGCGGACCTACTATATCGATGTGCACATGTTGGAACCGTTCTGTGACGTCATCGAAATGCTGTAATGGGGCTTTGGTGTGTCGGCCAACTTTGGATCGCTGGCAAGGGATGCAGCTTCGTGCCCACTTCATTATGTGACTCTCCATAAATGGCCACACAAATCGCTTCTTGATGAGCTTACTGGTCGCTCGGCCGCTGGGGTGTGAGAGGTTGTGAAATCCTTCAAAAATTACTTTTCTCGAATCTTGTGGAACGTATGGTCTAACCACCCCCGTTGACGTGTCACACCAGATAGCTTTCTGGCCGGCCTGTGGGGTGAGTTTTTCTAACCGCAGGCTTGTTGTATCAGAGTTTAAAAGTGCTTTTAGTTCGGCGTCTTTTTCTTGTTCCTTGGCTAAGTCGTCGGTGTCAATGAACGTAGGAGTTGTGATTTCATTGACCCTTGAAAGTGTGTCTGCAACTGTGTTTTGTTCTCCTGAAATGTGGATAATGTTGGTGGAAAACTGGCCGATGAAATCTAGCTGCCTGACTTGTCTTGGGGATGCTTTGCCTGCTTTCTGCTGAAACGCGTAGATGAGGGGTTTGTGGTCGGTGAGTATGCAAAAGTCTCTGCCTTCCACCATGTGCCTGAAGAATTTTATGGTTTCGTAAACTGCAAGCAGCTCACGATCGTATGCGCTGTAGTTGCGCTGCTCCTTGCTAAGTTTTCTGGAGAAGAAACCTAAAGGTTGCCAGGTCCCATTGGAGTGCTGCTCTAGTACGCCCCCGATTGCGTAATCAGAAGCATCGGTGATAATTCTGAGCGGCAGATTTTCGGCGGGATGTGCCAGAAGCGCGGCGTTGGCTAACTCTGTCTTGCACGTTTCAAAAGCGGCTTCAGCTTCTTCTGTCCACTCGACTATTGTTTTGTCATTCTTCCGCGCGTTGTTCAGATATTGGTGAAGTGGTGTTTGGGTCTGGGCTGCGTGGGGAATGAAACGTCGGTAGAAGTTGATCATGCCAAGGAACCGTCGCAGATCTTGAACTGTCTTTGGTTTGGGGAATTCGCGGATTGCACTGACCGACGTCTCAAGTGGTTTGGTTCCACTCCCGGAAATCGTATGTCCTAAATATTTCACTTCGGCTTCACCAAACACGCACTTGGTCGGGTTAATCACTATGTGATGCTCCCGTAACCTAGAAAATAACATTTTTAGATGTTCGACGTGCTCTGCTTCATCTCGGGAGAACACTAAGATGTCGTCTATATACACGTAGCAGAAATCAAGGTCACTTATTAGAGAGTTCAGGTGTCTTTGGAAAGTCTGTGCGGCATTACGTAGTCCGAACGTCATAACTGTAAACTCGAAGAGCCCGAACGGAGTGCACACGGCTGTTTTAGGAACGTCTTCTTCAGCCACGGGAATTTGATGGTATGCGCGCACTAGGTCTATGGTGGAGAACACACTTTTACCTTCGAGTCTGTAGGTGAAGTCCTGTATATGAGGGATGGGGTAGCTGTCAGGCACTGTCACGTTGTTTAGGCGCCTATAGTCGCCACATGGACGCCATTCACCAGGGAGTTTCTTTGGGACAAGGTGAAGCGGACTAGCCCAAGGGCTCTTGGATGGTCGGCACCAGCCCTGTTCCATCATATATTGGAATTCGGCTTTCGCCACTCTCAACTTCTCGGGTGCAAGCCTGCGAGGAGCTTCTGCGACCGGGGGACCTCTGGTGATGATGTGGTGGAACACGTTGCCCCTGTGCTTCGTTCCAGGTGGCGGTGGGCGTGTAATTTCTGCGAAATCCGCTAGCAGTGCGTGATATGGCGTCGTCTTGGCCACTGTCGTGATCTGAGGCGACTTGCATATAGCCAGGGTTCCGCGAGTTGATAAGAGGGTGGCTGCGTCTACGAGGCGTCGGTTGCGGAGATCAGGTAGGAGGTTGTGATGCCTCAGGAAGTCTGCTCCGATGATGGGTTTGCCTACGTCTGCCACTATAAATACCCACTTGAACGGACGTTTCAGCTTGAGATCAAGGAACATTAGCTTTTGGCCGTATGTTCTGATCGCGCTGTCGTTGGCCGCGAAGAGCGTTGTCTCAGCTGGGCTGAGATGTTGTCTGCCTGAGAACAATCTCTTGGGTAACACGGAAACTTCTGCCCCCGTGTCGATTAAATATCGGGTACCTGATTTTGGGTCGGTGATGAAGAGGCGTTGTGTTTGCGCTGCGTCGTGGACCACCTCAATCGTCGACGGCGCCTCTAGTTTAACGGCCTTTTGTAGTCACAGGGTTTGGCGCATCTTCTGGCGTTTGCTCCGAACCGATTGTGATAATAGCAGATATTATCGTCCTGCGGATTCGACCTTGACCTAAATTTGGCGCGATTCCAGTTTTCGCCTTGCCCATGGCGCCTTCTGTCGTCTGCGAGTTGGTTTACTGTGGTCGATAAAGTTACGAACTGCTTCTGCAGTGCCGTAATGGCGGCAGCCATTCCATCTTCTTGCGCCGATGTAACGGTTTGAGAGGCGTGCGCGGAGGTACCCCGATTTAGGGCACCAATATTTGCTGTGATGGCGCTGGTATGGTGGATTTCGGTCAATTTGTCCGCTATGGTCGCCATTTTGTCCAGCGTTTCTTTATCATTTGCGGCGAGGATCATCTGTAGTTGTGGGGGTAAACGCTGCAACCACAGAGTCTTGAGGACGTCACCGCTGATCCCCTTACCCGCTAGGGCTTCCATTTCTCTTAGTAGTTGTGACGGCTGCTTGTCCTCTAACTCTATTTCGTACACGAGCTTCCGTAGTCGTTTTTCGGGGGTGTCTGCATAGGCGGCGATCAATCTGGATTTTATGCTTTCGTACTTTGTCTCTTCTGTTGGGGGGTTGGCGACCAAATCGGCAACCGGCTGGAGCGTCGCGCAGTCTAAGGCGGTTACCACGGTCCAGTACTTGGTCTGGTCGGACCTGATTCTCGCGCAATTAAATTGGGCTTCGACTTGTGCAAACCAAAGCACCGGGTCTCGCTGCCAGAATGTCGGTAGCTTCAGATTTGAACCACTTCTTACCTCATCCAGGGCTTGTTTGTTGGAGATGGTAGCCAGTTGTGTCTGGAACTGGCAAATTATTTCTTGTTGTTCCTGCAGTTTCTTTTGCATTTCTTCCATGGTGCTAGCTCTTCCTATTTTCTTTCCGGGGTCACCAATGTGGAAATGACTAACACCAGGTAGGGTTTCTCTATAGTTTATTTACAAACGGATATCTTACACGTGGAACAGGAGACGGTACCCATCTTCTTCGTTTCGATGTCGGCGGCAGAAGAGAGTACTTGCCGTACTCGCGCCTCCTTGTGTCCCCAGTTGGTCTCTGCGTCGGCGCCAGGCTAACCAATCACGAGTGGTGTTCGGTGAGCATATTGAGTTGCCTACTCGTAGGCGAGAGGAAGTAGTACGTGTGCGTTGTGTTGCCTACATTAACATCACAGCAACGCCACAAACTTAATCGAAGATACGACACCCTATTACACTTACATTCCGTCTCCATTCCTTGAAAATAACAAATACAAATTATACTGGGATCGCACAATACTTACAGACTTAAACATTACAGCTAACAGACCAGACATCATACTTATCAAAAAACACACGAACGAAGCCATTCTCATTGACATTGCTATTCCTAACACAAACAACATTATTCAAACATACGACACCAAGATTTCAAAATATCTACAATTATCAATAGAAATGAAATCCATGTTGAATCTTAAAAAAATTTCAATTCTACCCCTAGTTATCTCTAATGTAGGTGTAGTTCCAAATAGCTTAGTTGAGAATTTAAAGTCTTTGCATTTGAATGATTCAATAATTGTCAAAATTCAAAAAGCTGTTTTGTTAGGAACATGTCATATTGTTCGTAAGTTTCTTGAACAGTCTGATCATGTCAGTCAGATTAGATTAGCACCAGTAGGTCAGAGTAGTGTAGGTCACTTTTCATGTGATGCGCGGATAAATGGTCGGTAGTTACGCTGGACTCTTGGGGATGGGGTGAGATTAGAGAATAATAGCAGACTAATTTGTATGCTGTAATTCTAGAATCTCGAAAGTTGTTCTGTTAATCTAATCAATGCATATCATTACTTGGTCTTAGTACCCGTAATGATAGAAGTCTTGCCTGAATGCCGGTCATTTCCGGGTCAGTGGTGGGTCTTAATATAAATTTAATAATAAAAATTTGTGGTGAAAAAATTCACTTGAAACTTCGCATAGTACGCTTCTTTATCTTTACTTTAACACTACAGACATATCTTATAGCAGGTTATCATAAAAAATAAATAAAATTGCAAAATTAAATTTTATTATGTTTCGAAAAAGTTTTAGAGTCGATTTTTAGATATTCTTCATCTGTAAAGGCTGTTGAACTGCTGTTTCCCTTCTTTGATTCATCTAAGCACTTTACGTCTCTTGCAGATCTCGTTTCTTTAAATTCTACGTCTTCAAATGGGTTTATGACTCGATTGAAGTTGTCATAAAATCAAAAACCTCACTTGGAACTAAGCATAGCGTGCTTCTTTATTTTTACTTTATCATAAAAAAATAAATAAAATTTGCAAAATTAAATTTTATGTTTCGAAAAGGATAGATACCTATGTTTTACCTACTATATTTCAGTGGAGAGGGAAGTTCTGTCTAAAAACCTTATGTCAATTTTTTTATATCAAAAAAGCAATAGATTAATGTTAATGACAATGACTAAAAATCACGCCGCAACAATGATCCTGAAACAAGGACATTATTTTTTATTTAATATTAATACAACGTCCTTGTTTCAAAATCAAAATCGTCGTGAACATCCGTTCCATTTTCGGTTAATTTCGCCAGTTCAAAAACCCGGTATTCGCAACGCCACCTAGAAACAAGGCCTTGCCACTAAAGAATTGATCTGTCAAGATGGCGTCAATAGTAGGTTTCTAGACAGCGTCAACCCATCGCCGTCAAGCTGCAGCTGCGCAAAAGCAAGATTTTTGAATTTGAAATTGTGGTATATTTTTATTGTATTTGTTTTCTTTTGTGAATAATTGTTTTTCGTTTTGTGTTTTTGTGTATTTGATTTGTTACTCGTTGTAATTTTAAGTGAACAATGCCTTTTAAGTGTTGTGTCAATCAGTGTAAAGACCAGAAAACGTTGTTTTCCTTTCCAAAAGAGGAAAGTCGGAAAAACGAATGGCTACACCGATTAGGCCGTAAGGATTTGCTGAATAAAAATATTAAAAATTATAGGGTACGGTACAAGAGAAGCGTTAATATAAACTTACAAATGATCAAATGGAATATTTATTATTATTAGGTATGTGAACTTCATTTTCAAGAAGGGGATGTAAAAAGAAGTGAAGAAGTTTATAGTGAGGAAACCGGCCAGTTAATGGCAGTACCCTTAGATCGCCCTCGTTTAAGAAAAGGTGAGTTTTCGATAAAACTTTCCATAACCAAAATTTTCCAAAATCCATTTTCTGCTCTTAGAACCAACCTAATCTCAAACGTTCATCTATTCCTCAATATTTCCTTATTTCTAGATGTAACACCTATTTCCCTCCCTTCAAGATCATCCTTTCAAAAAATTCCTCCAAAAAGAATTTCTCCAGAGAGAAAACGACAGAGGCTGGAATGCGAAATGCTACAGTCAGCAATCGCAACCAGCATTGCCTCTGAAGAAATATATTGGAAGGAGAGAACCTTTTCCAATATTGCTGATGTGACTAATTTTTTGACAAAACATCCCCTATCAGATTGGACCGCCTCATTTAAGCCCGAAGCAATTTTTCTGTTTTTCATTTTGGAAGATGCTAATTCTTCCGAGTTAAAGTGTGGCTTGAAAATTTCAAACGAATTGAAATTAATATTATTACATGGTAGTGTTGAAAGCAGCATTTTAAATTTTTTCTCGCCTTTGACCAATGCAGTTCAGTTAGAAAATGGACTAAAGGAAATTGCAAAATCATTGACTGACCCAATAGATAAGGGTGTTGATGAAAAACTGAACTTAGTTAATAAAACATTAAATAGTTTGTTGTCTGAATTGCCACCAGAGACACACAATACAATAAAATTCATAACTGATCAAGTGAATTTATTGAAAACTTCAAAAAACCGACACAGATATTCATGGGAAACTGTTTTATTTTCTAGTTTAATACACTCAATTTCGCCACATTGTTATAAGTTTATACAAAATTCAGGAAATTTAATACTTCCATCTTCAACAACAATAAGAAGAGTTTGTTCAAAATTTTCTGGAGATCCACAATTAGAACAGCACAATGCCCACTTTCTTCATTATATAAAAATGAAACAGCAATTCCTAAATGAAAATGACAAAATTGTTGCAATATTATTGGATGAAATCCATATCAAACCATATATGGACTACAAAGGTGGTACTGTTGTGGGGAAGTCTTACAACAGCGCAGATTGTGCTACTACTGCTCACGTTTTCATGTTAAGTGCAATACGATCAAGTTATAAAGATGTTGCACATATTTTACCAGCGTGTAGATTGACGGCCGAAGTTTTGCATGGTTTTCTACAAAAAATTATATTAGAATTAGAAAACATGGGCTTTAAAGTAGTAACTGTGGTCACTGATAACAACGCCATAAACAGGAAGGCAATGAGTTTCTTTTCAAATCCACCACAAATTTGTGAGAGCTATAAACACCCTGCAGATAATGACCGACCACTTTTTTTCATTATTGACACAGT
Organism: Zophobas morio; assembly: GCF_036711695.1. NCBI lineage: Eukaryota > Metazoa > Arthropoda > Insecta > Coleoptera > Tenebrionidae > Zophobas > Zophobas morio. The sequence goes on from NW_026972107.1 coordinate 23,403,419, forward strand.
GCACATTTTGAAAAACATCCGGAACAATTGGCTGAACCAAAAAAATGGCCAAATAATGGTATATCCCGATTTTGATGACTTTTCCATAAAAAGGGAAGCACGGTTTGAGGCAGTAAGAACTTTACATCTGGTAGAAAAAGATAATCTGCTCAAGTATGGTTATACACTGTCCTTGAAGGCACTTTTTCCCACTACGATGGAGAGACAAAATGTAAAACTTGTTCTTCAGGTGTTCAACCAATCGATCGTAACAGCTCTCAGACAGTTTGGGCCTAGAAAAAATTTGATAAGTTTTGAAGACACTGCCATTTATCTACAAATTTTTTGTCAATGGTGGGATATTGTCAACACAAAAACTTTATTAAAGGGCAAAAGATCTAGAAACATCTTCCAAGAACCATTGACAAAAAACTCAACCCAAATTTATGAGTTCTTAAATAAATTTACATTGTGGCTGGATCACTGGAAAACGTTTGAAGATGGCAAATTAACAAAAGAAACCCATCATGCCATATCTCAATCTGTGTCTGGACTGATCAAACTTTCAGAATATTGTCTACATCATCTAGATTTTAATTTCTTCCTTTGTGGAAAAATTCAAACTGATAAGTTGGAGGAGCGGTTTGGAAAATACAGACAATATTCAGGAAGCCACTATCAAATTAGTCTTCGGCAAGTGCTGGAAAATGAGAAGAAAATTAGGATGCAAAGTCTTGCACCTTTGTTAATTAAATCAGAGAACGTTCACCTGCAAATCTCTGCACAAGATGTACTCAACTCTAGTACCAGTGCTGACGATAACGATATTAAAGGCTATGATAGTTCTGCTTTTTTCTTTGAAGCTCTTGTGAACAACAGCGACTTAGATGAAATTCCAGATTCTACTTGGCCCATTCTAACATTTATTGCGGGCTATGCTTCTTACGTCGCTAAAAAGAAATTTACTTGTGGTTACTGTGAGGAATTTTTAATTACCAATAATAATAGACTACCTTTTGAAAACCTAGACTACAGCTTAATTGATGTCAGCGATAGAGGTGGTTTATGTTATCCCACAGAAGATGTTGTGACGATTTGTGCATACACCTACAAAACCGTGGAAAAACTTTTAGCGAACGAAGAACTTTTTTTGTCTGAAATAAATCAAAAACAATTTGTTCGAAATGTGACATTTGAAAACATGTCAGATACTGACTTTTTTTTGGGGCACAACTGTCAAAAACACGATACATTTGCTATAAAAAAGATTATAATCAGTTGCACGACCAACATTTTGCTAAACAATTACTGCAAAAACAAAAATAATGTAAATATAAAGACACAACTAACCTCTTTGAAGAGAGGTAAAAGACATTAACAACATCAGATTTTGCCGAACTATTTGCTGCAACTCCAATTATCCGGTAATTTTATGTCATTTGAAGCGTATAATCTAAATAAATACTTTTCTATTTCTTGCAGTAACATTTTATGCGGCTTCGACGTCGAATTTTCCAAACGTAAACAAACCTTCTATTTCCGCCATCTTGTTTCTGCGCACAGGCCTTGTTTCTAGGTGGTGTTGGTATTCGTCACTAGAGCAAATAAACAATATTGCGCAATAATTAATTGTTTTTATGTTGGTAACAGCCGCTTGGCTTTTTAATTTGACAAGTGACAGAAAATGTAAAGCATCGACATGGCGGGTATTCGGGAAATAGACAAAGCATTATTTCCAATAAAGAATATATCATCAGTTATCCAACTTTTCAAGAATCAATTAGAAGATGCTTGCGAACCGGATTTAGCTTTACTGTCAATAGTCGCAGGTGCTGTCGAGAACTCGTTGACATGCCGGTCGAACGCGGGCTTGCAGGTATGCGAACCAGTGGAACCCACAAGTCTACCAGTCCTGGAGTTTCACACCATCGAGACCCTCTACAGTAAGTTCCACACCATAATGAAAAGTGCCGTCGAGCCCAACAAGGGTTTCAAATCTTACGCCACGAGAGAGCTCGTCAAGAAGGTCTCAGACGTCGTTTGGAACTCCTTAACCCGCAGCTATTACAAAGACAGGGCCCATTTGCAAAGCTTGTACAGTTACCTAACGGGCAGCAAGCTGGACTGCTTCGGAGTCGCTTTTGCCGTGGTCGCCGGCTGTCAGACGCTCGGCTACACAGACGTGCATTTGGCACTGTCCGAGGACCACGCATGGGTCGTCTTTGGAGAGAGAGGCACGGAGACGGCAGAAGTGACGTGGCACGGTAAAGGCAACGAGGACAAGAGGGGCCAAGAGATCGGAAAGGGAGTTTCGGCTAGATCTTGGTTATACGTAAACAATAGGCCAGTAATATGTACGAGGCACATGGAGGTGGCTGCTCTGGTTTCGGCGATAAATCCTTCCTTAAATGCCACTCATGACGCTTTCGAAGTGGCTTTACTACAACAGGAGTTACTGTGGCTTTTGTATGATCTGGGGCACTTGAAGAAGTATCCCATGGCCATTGGCAATCTTGGAGATTTGGAAGAGATTGCTCCTAAAGAAGGAAGGTGAGAACGTTACAGAGTCGTGGGTTTGAGTAATTGCTAAGTTTATTTTGTTTTAGGACGCCATGTAATGTGTTATTCGAAGAGGCCATATCGTCTGCACGTACCTATTATAATAATCAACATGTATATCCTTATACTTATCAGGGAGGTTACTTTTACCGTAACAAAATGTACAAAGAAGCTTTTGAGAGCTGGGCGAACGCCAGTGATGTTATTAGATTGTAAGTATTTATATTTAGAATTTTATGATTAAAATTTGACATACTAATTTTATCTTATCTGCTTCCTATGACTTATTTTTATAGTATTTTTATCATTTTACATGCTGAAAATAACTGTAAATTGCTTCTAGAGGGTAATAAAAGCAGTATATAAAAATATATTGCAAGGCTTCAGAATGCTTAAAGTTCAAAATATTTTGTAGGAACAAATATTTATACTTCTTTACTAAGTTTTGTGACAGGTGTATAATCTACAATTTGACTTTTTAATAGCTGTAGACAAAGTTGGGATTATAATTCCTTTTTCTAGAGTATTGTTGCGTGCAGTCTATGAATATAATTGCCATTACACCATAAATATGACGTGTTAACGTTAAAATCAATTTTTCAAATTGTATGCTTTCTGTCCAGTAAATAATATGAAAATAAATGTGCCCTTCGCACTTCTCATTTATGTGGTTATTTGCTTCAAGTTAACTTTAATTACAAATAATAACCTCATTTTTGACTAAATATTATAGTTGATACAATTACCATTATTTTGTGAAACTTGATTCTTTTTTTAATAATTGGTTTTATAACCACTAAGTAATTGCGTAGGAACATTGTTGACGGAAACACTTTGCCACTTTAGCCATGCAAACAAAATTTTTGTCAAACATGTCAAATCATAACCCAATTTTTGAAATTTTGCCCAAAAGAAAAAAGTACATAAAATATAAATTATTTAATATTACCAACTGGTAATAACGTTTTTGATTTCAAATTCGTTCTTTATATTTTTCTGGAAATTTATTAGACTACTTTTGTTTAGAGATGTACCGACTATAGTCGGCCGACTGTTCGGCTTTGCTAAAACCCGTTAAAATTGGTTTAATCGACCGAAAATTGGTGTCAAATTGTAGATAATCTTCCGCTAGTTACGATTCTGAAATCGCCGTCACGATATCTGGTCCAATAAACACGCAAAGTGAATTCAAAATTTCCAAAAATTTTCCAAAAAAAGCGGTTAGAATTGGTTAAAGTATTGTATAAACTGACTCTAAATTGTGTTATTCTTTATTTTTGTACTGAGTTACTACAAAAAATTAAATGTTAAAATTATCCAAACAAATTTAACACATTTTTTGGAAAACAAAGGAACTTTAGTTATTCCTTTTATTAAAATAAAACAAATTTTAAGGTAGTCAGAGAAATAGAAAAAAAACACACTGTCTGTTGCATTTATAAACCGGTTTTAGCAAAGCCGAACAGTCGGCTGACTATAGTCGGTACATCTCTACTTTTGTTCACAATGAAGTGCTGAAAGTATCAAAAAGTTGGGGATACATTTTTGTATATGATTAAGAATAGTGATTTTCAATTTTTACTTCCCCAGTGTAAATTACGGAACTACTGTAATAAGGTCCATCCGGTGCACGGCTACTTTCATGTTTTATTGACGTTTCATGGTCATGAAAACCCGAGAATGAAAAAAATAGGTGTCTCATTTCCGTACTTCGGTCGTTTTCTGTCGTCTGATCTGTCTGTGTCAGTTTGTATTTGTTGTCAAATTTTATATGTGATGATTAGCGTAAGCTAAAGAAGTATTGTAATCGAGTCCATCGGGTAACCGGCTACTTTATATGTTCTCGATGTGTCATGACTCTTTGAGTATGAAAAAATAGGTCCCCCGTTTTCGTCTGTTTGTTTGACTCTATGTCCATCCGTCAGTGTCGATTTTTGTAAGACAGATAATCTCCGAAACTACCGGACCGATTGTTGTCAAATTCTTGTACATATTATGAATATCATGTAGATGGTAAAACGCTAACTAAACTTTATCCAATTAACCAACAATGTGATGACGTCACCTCAAAATTGTACATAGTAAATGGGTTTTAAATTGTAAAAATAACACAGTCTTACAAGTGTAGTTTATGGATCCGTGTTTTTACAAGAGACATCCAGATTTTTGGAGAAAAATTGAAATTCTATAACAACTTTTTACAATTTGAATCTTCAAAATCTAATGCTTTGTAATCTTCCAGACGTATTAAAGTTGTCGCAAGCATGGTAAATTTTTTATGAAAATATATTTATCCCATCCAAAAAACTGATGACGTCCTCAAAATTTTGGCGAATAAATCCTATTCAACATGTGATGAGTATACTTGTGATTTACAGTTTTTAGAATTGTTTATTCAAGGTAGCGCAAAAAAAAAACAGTGAATGATGCGATCAATTTTCTTTTGTTGAAATTTTCGTGAAAATTTGGAAATACAGTACTATTATTATTAGTATTCCGCCTTACCCAACCAAATTGATGTCCTAGCCAAAATGTTGATGACGTCATTACAAAATTTTGTAAAGTAAAAACTTATTTGAAACATACGCATAGCGCGCTTTTTTCATTTACTTTAACATTCTTCTCATAAATAAATATATATACATATAATTTGCACAATCAAATTTTATGATTTTTCGAAAAAGGTAGATATGTTTTATTGTACTTAGGGAACGAGGGAAGTTCCGTCGAAATAACTTTAGACTAATTTTACACCCTATAGATATATTAATATAAAAAAAAATAAATTACAAAATCATATTTTTTCGTTTCCTAATTTAACTTTGAAACTGCAAAATCGAATGCCCTGATGTTTTACAAACGATTTAAGATCAGTGCAAACATAATAAATTTTTAATCAAAATTTGTCCCCCAGTGATGACGTCATCATAGAATTTTTTAATAAAAAAACTCATTTGAAACATACGCGTAGAATGCTTTTTTACCTTGCTACACACATTTATTTTATTTTAACTGACAGTAGTTCTTATATAAAAGGAAAATTGGTAAAATCAGATTTTATAATTTTTCGAAAAACTTAGATATGTTGTAGTCGGGAGCGAAGGAAGTGTGTCAAAATAACTTTGAACTAATTTTTCCGATTAATAACGTTTAATTATTTGAAAAAAGTGTAACCTTTGAGAAACCGTTCTATTGACTCCAGAAAATAAAAGTCTGGAAACAATAGATAGCATCATGTATATTTCAGTTTTTAAAACTTCCTGTCCTACATCTCAGTGAATACAAAGAAATAACTTTTGTGAACTATTGAAATGTTTCTCTGTGTGGTAGGTATATACAGTGTGTGCGAAAAAAAAAAACAAGTGGATTAATTAAAAACAATTTATTTTTTATGTGCATTATTGACAGTCCCCGTTTTTTTAAGGTATAATTATTCTCGGGACGACGAAGAAATTTATAAGGAATTCTTAGAGATAGCGAACGAACTAATACCTCATATAATGAAAGTTGAAAGCTCAGGTTTCAGTGCAAATACCATACTAAAAAAGCCTGAATGTTTTGCGAATTTACTCCGTTTTTACGACGGAATTTGCCAATGGGAAGAAGGAAGTGCCACTCCTGTCCTACATATAGGATGGGCAAAACCGCTAGTAAATACGATATCAAAATTCGACGCAGAAGTCCGAGCCCAAGTCGACATAGTTTGTGGCAAACCAGAAGATGACACCAATAAACGAGCAAACGGAGGTTACTACAATAACAACAACAACTACGAAAAAGAAAACGGAACCAACGAAACCGACATTTTGACTTCGCTGGGTTCGAAAACTCTCAAAGATGATCAGTCTACGTCGAATTTTCATCCGAGTATTGAAGCGTTGACCGCCGCTTGCTCGGAGAAAATTCTCAACCCTGATTATTTGCTACAAGGGGATGGATCGCCTTTTGTAGGTAAGTGAAATTAATTTACCATATATGTTGACATTCGACTATGGTTCGTAGTGTACTTTTGATATCTCTTAAACGGGAAAATTATATAGTACCTTTTTTGTGCGCGGTTGTAAGCAGTAAAGTCATCAGTTAAGCTTATTTGAAACTCAAATGGTATCTACACAGTTATCAGTCAGTTTAATCCCACAATATTCCTAATTTAGCATCAACAAATTGGCATATCTAAAATCTTGTTAAATCTTAACTAAACCTCAATTTATCTTTAAGAATTTCGAATTTTTACTTTTAAAATATGAAGAAATGTAATAAAGTAACTCAGAATAAAAGCCCCTATAAGATATCCTGTTTTTTAAACAGAAAATTCATTCGAGGAACAGTGACTTTTGTATTTTTTTTTTCATTTTTAAGAATAGTAAATAGTTTTAAGTTTTCATTTAAATGTTACTAATTGTTGTAATTATTGCGCTTAAAAGAATTAATATTTAACAAAAGAAGTGTACCCTACTACTCACGAAAATAATTTGCACCGTAGATTGAAATTCTTAGTTAATTCTTAAAGTATCGGTGCAGCACTTTCAGAAACAAAAGCGAAACCGTGACAACTATAGAACTATAATTTGCAGCAAAATAAATCAGTTCATTATTTCGTCTACTCGCATACTGTAATTCTTTTGTTTTGTCATCATTGTGTCATAAAGTTAATTTTAGTTTTTTTTTTTTTTTTAATTAAAGAATTAAATTTAAAATTCTTTTTGTGCATCGAATTTCCAAATAATAAATTGTTGTGAACGGATTGTGCACGCCCCATTGATTGCTATTTTAAATATAGCAAGCTAACATTGATTTAAAATGAAGAAATACATACAGTTTACTTATTACCGCTTTTTTACTTTACATTCTCAATGTCATTTTGTAAACTTGTTTAGATCGAAGTTTGGAGTTTGCTTTAAATTTTTTTTATTTTAACATGGTTATATATGTTTTAAATAGATACAATCTCAAATAAGCGACTCGGAACAGAGCAATACGCAAAACATCTAAATATAACTTGGCAGTTGTTTTGCTTGCTTCAAAACAGTAATGTTATAAATAATGTTAATAATAATTAGGAGGTGACGAAGCTGTGCCATTGGAAAAAGAAAACGGCAAGCCCAGCACTTCTAAGCAAGAAGTGGAAGAGAAAAAGGAGGAAGCGATCCCAGAAATAGAAAAAAAAGAAGAGGTGAAAGAAAATAAACGACCGACAATCATCCTTCACAGTCAAAAAATGAAGGAACTAAAAGATCTTCTGCTGGCAGAAAAACTGAATACTCACGCGATATCTCTACATTTAACAGCGCAATCTCAAGTACAAGTGGGTAAAAAAGGTCGAAGTGAGTCTGACGGTGGTATCCGACCCAAAAGGGCCAGGCGAGAATAAAGCGTTTATAAATTTTGGCGAGAATCGATACAGTACTTAATTAGCAATGCAGGGCATTATAATTTAAATGCAATATCATTGGTGGCTTTCGAAGAGATTTTTCATCAGAGTTTATTTTCTTCTTTTCTTTATAATTGTACGCTCATCACAGTTTTACTAGATTAGCTAGCTTCATTGAAGGCCTGAATTCAAAATCTGATGATAACCTCTTCATGTTTGAAGTAAAATAAAAATCCACAATTGACATTTTTTTGGGAGCTTGCCATTTGATCAGTAGTTGCACATTATGATAAAAGAAAAATCAGTATTATGTTGAACAGAACTGATAATTCTCATAATTTATTAACATAATATTAGTCTTTTGACATAATTTTCTTAAAGATAGAAGTAAGGATATTGCAGTTAATTTGAAAGTTATTATGAACGCCTCATTTACTTATGTGATTGCACTACCCTCCTGCTTGACGCTTGTTCTTGTTCAGAATATTTTAATTGCACGTTAGTTAATCTTCTAGTTAGTTGTTAGGTTATTGTTAAACATTCCTCTCGTGATTAGATCACAAAATGAGTAGTATTTTTCGGTTGTTAATGCATTTTATGCATCTAAATGTTTTATTGTGGTATTTATTATGTATTTTATTAAGTGTTGTTTGTAAGTTATTTTCGACGCTAATTTTAATCAAATGCCGAGCAGTTTAATCCTGCGCATCTTCTCTATATATTTCACAACATTATTACAATCACGCCTAAACTGATTTTGTGATGGTTACTATTGTAACCAGTAAGGCTGTTTTCGGGGTTAATATTTATTTGCCGCTACCTCCCCTAGCACCATATTTTAGTGCATCTGTGCAATCAAGTCTACATAAAATTAACCTGTTGCCGATATAACACGAATTTAGATTCTTTTGCTAAATCTATGATTTGTGCTTGCAGTAGTACACTGTTTTTGATTTTGTTTTGTTAATACATTGTGGAGTCTTAAATTTAGGAAACATCAACCTATAGAATCATCTTTCTTGTTTAGGAGTAAGATAAATTTAGTGAGTAGCTTGAAAAGCTAATTTTATTTTTATATTCGGTATTATAGTGAAACTGAGAAATGGTACAATAATATTGAGATTCAATGACAAATTTTACAATCGCGAAGCAGAACGGTTTTTAAATCGAGGAATAAAAAGAGCGCTATAGTATTCTATTTAATTTTGGATTTGGTTCGATTTAACGACGTTGCCAAAACGACATTATTTGAAAGACAGTGCTTTGCATTTTGTTCTTTCATAGTTCTGTTTCTCTTTTTTAACATGATTCAGGTTTAGTTCTAGCAATTTATCCTTTGAACTTTCAACTGTACCACAGCAAAATTAAATTATTGTAGTCTGTGATGAATTAAAGGGTGACTAATGTATTTATTGATTAATGTATTTTGTAGAAATAGAGGTATTATTGATACATGTATTTTTCTAACCAAAAGTAAATTTATCAGATTCTTCCATTTTGTTTGTTAATGTTGAATTATATGAAGTCTAACTTTGAAGTTTGGAAATGATTGTATAAGTATTGTTATATTTTGTAGGCTTTTCTCAATACAAATAAACAATGTACAACATCACATCTTAGAGTAACTCTGATTATTTACAACGTATACAATTTAGGAGTTAAATACTTGTATTTTCGCCCACAATTATTAATAAATGAAATGCATACTTGCACGCGTTTTCCTTGTCAATCCCACCATTTAAAATAACAGGATTAAAGCACCAACGACGTTAGAAATCAACAAGTTTATTTAATCTTACTACTAAAATAGAAATTCCGAATTAACGAATTGGAACCCAAGGTTCAAGAACTTCCGAGTACTTTTTACGCGCTAAAACAAACAAACATTAATTACAAGCGACGTACTTGAGACAATTTACCGAATTCTGGAAAATCTTCAGGGTGTAAGTCTACATAATGTCGAAAAACGGCGTCCCTCTCGGCAAGATATTCGTTTCTGTAATCGTCTACATATTTACCAATAGCTGCACCCCCCGCGGTTACGAGTACATGTGTCTGAATTCCTAAAATTTAACATTATGTAAGCTGTCACTACAACATCTGAGGTTATGTTATTGTGCCTACCGCTCATTAACGGCCTTCTAATGGCCCAGTTCGCTGCAACTACACCGAGGAATCCCAAGCCACCACAAATAATTGGGCCCCAATACTTGTTCCAAATTGGGGCCGCCCGAGTGCCGTCATTACGTAGTACTTCGAGAGGAGAGGTTGCAACTTTGGGTCCGGTAGCCATTTTATTTCTTATTTTAAAATTGGCATAAAAGTTGATAAAACAGGTGTCTAGATTATCGAAGTTACGAGAAGTACATGGGAGGAGCATATTACAAAGTAAAGTTATATGCGAACGGTACCCCCATATTGTGTATTTTTTGATACAGTAGCATTTCATTGAATTTCAGTTGTGTTCTAAATACGAAATTCGAGTCTTGAGTTAGGTTATGTAGAAACGAAATGAAACATTTTCATGTTGTTTTAGTTTTATTTATTATTGATTTCTTTGGTGTGAACACAAACGAGTCAGAAATAGCCGAAGAGTTATGTATCCTTTATATTTTTATGTAGTAAATCTATGTGTTCTTGTTGGACACTTAACTCACTTTAGATAAAAAATTATTTAAACGACAACGAGCTGAACAGTTGGAAGCCATCAAGAGTTTTCAGAAAATTTCTAACTATGAGAAACAGTATTCAATGATAATGCTCATGGCAGAAAAAGTATTTACTGTAATCCAGGACAGCCGAGCGACAATCGAAGCCTCACCATACATCCCTGGTGTCTCAGAGTTTCCTTTAGATGATAGAATTAAAGATGCCTTATCGAATATTTTGGAGAATACTGCTCTATTTTCGGAAATAATTTTAAGATTTCCAGACATATCAGTATCAGTATTAAAGACCAATAATAACTGGGATGTGTTGCTACAGTGGAGTATTGCATTTTGCAATCAAGTCAGATATCTTTTGGATAATAGTACAATTAAAGCGCTGTCTTTAGCTAGTCAAGAACTCAATCACGTTGAACGAAGTCCACATTATGTTAACCCATACAGGAAGCAAGGTCCTCAGCTTAATGCTGAAATAAGTGCAGCTAAAAGCAAAAAGAAAAGGAAAGAAATTAAGAAAGGTCCACGCTTGTCTAGTCACTCAGAACTTTAGGTAAATTATAAGACTGCCACATGTTTCCTATTTTTGATTTAATTAGCATCATGTAGTGGAAGGTATTATATAAATACGTTTCCATTGTAGGCTTGATGTAAATTTAGTTGTTCTTCATGAAGCTCAATTTAAATAGCGCGATTCTATTATAAAAAGAAATCAGTTTCATAACACTGCATTCTTTGAAAAGAAATGAAACAGAAACTGCATAGATTGTAATATTTGCTCAATATTATTATAGACTTATTTTTTTGCCTTTGCTAGACATATGGTGTGTTCATGAATTATGAAACAAATTTTGTAAACGTTTTACAACACTTTTCCAATTTATGTTGCCAAAGTTATCACATACTTACACTCTTTAAAAGCTGTAAATTTAATGGCATCACACGACCAGATTTATACGAAATTTTGATACTTAAACTGAATTTAGTGCAATATTGTACCAGCTGTATCAACACTGGTCTGATCCGATTTTATTTTAAATTTTACATTCACGGGTTATATAGAAAAAAAGAGTTACATTTTAGGTTCAAATTAAACATTTTTGAATACTCAAAGTGTTGGTCAAAATTTCGTAATTGTCATATTCCGACCCTTTAATTTGGAGGGAATTTGTACCATACATCATGGAGACACTATATTTACATATAAATATAAGAGTGAAGCCTTTCATAGATCGACGAAATGTCTGAATTTTAAAATGCTATTCATAATTTGTTAGGAATGATAACAATATAAATGACAATTGTTGCTCACTTCGGTCTAATGGTAAGTTAAATTTTTGTCTTCTCACAACTATCATATAGTGATAAATACGGCAATACAGTTTTCACAAAAATCCGTCGACGTATATTTAAATTATGAAAACATTGTTACATAGTACTAATTGTATTTTTAAATAAACTGGATGATCGAATAAATTTAGCATCGCCGACGACCACGAAAAACACAATTCTTCTTTGCAATGAAGTTTAACATAGTTGTGGGGTTGTTGAGTATTGAAAAAAATATTTTGTAGTTCCTTGTTTAAGATTGGTCGTGTTAATTATACAGTGTATAGTGCTTCACTGCCCCCTTGTATTTGTTACCATTACAAATTTTAACAGTAATAGGAACGAACAAATTATAGTTTTATTTGACCGTAGAGGATGTTGTGTAACACTTTCATATGTACTAAAGCTATGAACCATTTTATCGTACCTTACTTATGATGTGGAATTTATTTGATCATTGAAGTGTCTCTAAATCAGATAATGGCTTATGTGTACGTACTAATCCACTACGTGCATTATTCATTTCCTAAATGCAGTCTTGAAGTTTTTTTTCCTGTGATAAACAGAGTAAATTCCGTGTTATATTACTCCATGTTTTAACATGGTGTTCAATATAAACATAGTTGTATTAACATTATACATTGGTTATATGATATGTATACGTTACGTCGATTTATACAAATACAATTTATATTTAATTTTTATGGATTTCAACGAATTTTGTAGATACTGTAAATAAAGACACAATGTTAGTATACAGATCTTTTTTTTTTACTATTGCCCTAGCGTAGGTTTTAATAATTATTAAAACCTACGAAATGATTATAATCATTTCGATTTTTCTTTCATTATTATTCGTGTAAATTAACGGCGATTATTGGCATTCACTTTTAGTAATTAAGCTAAACTTTTATACTTAATTAAACAAAAATTGGTCGAAGATTATTTTGACAGAACTTCCTTCGCTTGCGTCACAGTATATCACATAGAAAAGGAAAGATATAGAATGGCATCTCTTGTCTGAAAATTTGTTCGTTGACAACAGCGCCATCTTAATACCTATTACCAGTACTTTCCAAAAATCATGCATTCGATTCCTGTAAATTACTACAATAAAAAATGGCGGGTGAATTAAATGTGATTCCTTTCAATAAGCAAAAATAATTTCAATTGAAATTCAAATGAATACACAAAATGGGGAACAAACATTTATTATACATACATTTATTACACACGAGTATTATTATATAAAAAAATAATGTATACAAAATTTGTAAAAACTTAATTGGAGCAATACAAACAAAAACAGGGTATGTTTTCATTAAGTCTAATTACAACTATTTTTTCTAGCTTTTGAGAAATTTTAGATAGGCTCCCATTTAACAATCATATACATATAAGTATTTAGTTAAATACACAAGTAATTTCAAAGTGGTTACTCGTAATTTTACGATAAATATTTTCAGAAGCATAAAATTACCTGCTAAATGAGATACCGATGTTGCTATTAACTACCTTCTTGCAGTTTTCCCATAAACTTTTTTTTTTGAGGGAGTCGTCCTTAATAATTTCACTTCAGGGCTTATATCTTTTGATGTTCCTGGTACAGCTAACATTTCCGTTTCTGCAGATATAGGGCTTGGAACTGCTGCACAAAACAAGCAAACATTAATTCAAATCTAAATATGAAGACACGATTTTACCTTCTGTAGTCACTTCTGTTGATTTTGCAGGAAAATAAAAACAGTTTTCACTCGTTGGATCCTCATGAAATCCTACAATTTGCAAATAATATAGACTTTGTAAACAATTTCTATTAACAAACCTGGAATATTCAATGTCGGAATAGATCCATTTAAAATTCTTTTTGTTGATTGTCTGTTTATATTGATTTCTGCAAAATGTGACTCGTATATAAACTGGCTAACTGCTGTTTGTCTAGAAGTCAGTGAAGCATGTTTTGGGTTGTTTATTCTTGCAATCCAAATATCTAACAATCCTTATTGCTTGGAAAGCGATGTCTACGAGACGTCGTGTCTTCGCAATTTGGGATGCAACATGTACGTACTCTTTGTCCGGACATTATCACACAATAATAAAAGACTCAACGATGCACACTGAAAACGTACCAATTATTATTTTTATATTTACCAATGATTAGTTTACCTTAAACTCTCCAGAAGGAACTATAGTTCTGAAAAAAACTGATTTTACAAATCGGAAAAATAAAACAGCTGACTGCAACAGTTGAAAAGAAATCTCAAATTTGAAAGTGGACTCGCCCGAATAAAGAGCACAATATGATTCTATACATATCTTTGTCGCTCCCATTGGATTTGTACTGACACTGGTGCCATCTCTTGTCCTATTCCACAAGCTTTCAATGTTCAAGGTCATTGTATTAAGTTTCCACCCCCGGTATATCATACAGTAAAGACAGCTCGTCAAATATTGGAACAACGTGTCCTTACCCAACCGTTTTGATTAGGCGGGATTTTTGAAACGAAGTGGAATATTGGTTGCCTAAATTACAAATAGAGCTCGTCCGTAAAACAATGTAAAAGGAACTGATATAAACATCGAATGAACTGAAACCAATTTTTGGAGTGTGGTATGAAGACTACGAAAAAAATACCATTTTGAACAATAAAAAAGAATTGTGCTTATATTTATTTTATTCATAAATAAAAGTCTATCACTTTACCGAGTTAATTTCAACATAAACATATCAACTACCTATTTTGTCAATGCCTTCAATTTTCGCCAAGTGTGAACCGTTTGAAGAGTCAGAAAGTGAACGCTGTTGTTTTCATCTTCCTTGGGAAAAGTATTTTGATGTTTTTGGTTGAATTTTTGTTGTAAGTTAAATTAGTGAAGTGATTCTGAGAACCTTTTCATAGTAACATGGATTACAGTGGTAGACCACCTCGTGATTGCAGGCACAATGAAAAAATCTGCTTCAGGGGCTTCTTTAAATTTCCCTTGGAATCTGTAAGATAAGAAATATAAAGAAGTATATTATTCTATAATCAATAAAAAACTATTTGGTATGCAATTTTTACAGCACAGTGAAAATTCCAATAGTTGTAATGATTTAGGATCTATTTTACTCGCAATTGAATCTAAAGAAAGTAACCAGTGTCAAATTATTAATAGAGTTTTAAGCTGAACAACTTTTGCACATAAATCTGTGGAAGTAAATACGACAGACTACAGACATCTGGACATGGGGAAACAAAATTCTTTAAGTTGTCTGTGGATACTTAATGAAGAAATGCTTGATGAAATATACCTGTGAAACATGTAGTTATTTTGCCGTTGCATGTAATGTCATCATATATGATAAACTTCTCTGTCACTTCAACGCCTTTGATGATGATCCACCATTTTGGTAATCCTAAAGCTGGCCATTCACGTTCCAACGTCCCACTACGATTGTAGTGGATGCAACTGTTGTACAATTCTGTTAAAAAGCAGCAGTACACACACGTTACGACCTTGCAGTTAAAAATTTGCGATCGTGATGACAACATGTCCGACAAAATGACGAAAATGTACTTTTATAGCTGCTCTCACGGTTTGAATAACATACACTGTCAAGTCATGTCCACACATGATCAAATTTCCATCCAATTCAAAACGATTGTACTGCTGCAGACAGACTTGTTCACCGACCGTCCACATCCAACCGATTTGCTTGATCTCATACACAGACGTTCAAAAACACTTCAATTTGGTCATATCCAACACAATTGTTCTGCGGCGTTGAAACGTGAGTGGCGGGCTTAAGATGCTACATGAAGCATTCACCTTTTATGTTGCAGCCCTAGAAAAACGATTTGCTTCACTATTTTCTACCAACTCAATTTTACCTTCATGTGGCCGATATATAAAAGCAGTCCTCGTAACTGTGTCCAGACCAGCATACGGCACCCCTGTGCCTTGTGTACAGTTTCCACAAGATTATTTATTCTATTTATTTGTTCGAACGCGCATTTTCTATTCGGTAAAAATAATAAATCACAGTTACAATATTAAATGCCAAACACCTAAAATGTCAAATTTGACGCACAATGTTGACATGGTGGTAAATTTTATTTAGTAACAAGGTTTGCCACTACAGTTTCAAGCCAAAATTCAAGGTCATGTCCTTACCCAACGGTCGATTATTGTTCTGGTCCGTTACGTGTATTTCTTATGGGGTTTTCAAAAGCTGTCATTACTGTATGATATTCTGTGCTTGCGTCGCCAGGGCGCGAACCGAGAGTACGGATAATGTGAAATATACTTCAAGCAGATAACCAATGGGAAAAGTGTATTTTTATCAGCGTATAGGGACATCGAAAGAATGTGACGTTTATCACGTAGCAGTTTGTTTAATTTAGATGAATTTGTCTCCTTAACTTAAAACAGGACTAATATTATTAATCAAGCCCCAATAGAATGAAATGTCCTGAATATTACGAGTATTATTTGTATTCTTATTTTGTCCTTATTAAAAAAAGACAGGCGTATTCTTACATTTTCGAGAAAAATGGGGTGACCGGCCTGCTGGCCTGCCTAATTTTTCAAAGAAGCGGAATTTGTAGGACTTATACTTCAGGCGCATGTCGAAATAAACTTCGAGCAATTTTTTTCTAAAAATATTACATTATAGATTTAGTTAAAATGTAAGTTGTGATAACCCAAACTTCCCGCCTTTAAATTGACCTTGAAAAAGTTTAAAAAGACCCGCAAAAAATTCAAAATTTGGCCTTGGCTGTGATCGTCTAACAAATAGGAACCTACGTTGTGTGTTTTTTTTTTAAAGTGGCGATAAGACGTTCTTTCATACAAGTGCATACACTACGTGTGGGTCGAGAGCGCAAGAAATAATAGACAAAATTGTTTTGGAGGGGTTACCACGGCACCCCCTCACAGGAGGAAAGAGCTGCGAAGATTTACTCCTCAGCGCAAAAACCCCCTTGCTTTACTCACGGACATATTACATTTCAAACACCTTAAGATATATGAAAAAACACGCGCGAATTGACAGACATACACATATGAAAACGAACAAACGCAAAATTCTATACAGCTGTTTGGAATCAATGCAAATATTTGAATATCACAAATTTAATTAAACAACAAAGCAAAATCTGAATTAAGTAACTGGATGCAAATATACGTTATTACGGGCGTGTGGCGGCAGATTTTTAAAGTTGTGGCAGTTAACAGGAGCACAATAAAAGTACCCCTGGGGCGTTGTAGCATAAGCGGAGTTTGGGGCTACCGGTCTGGGGCTGTTCTCCCGCACACATATCTCCATTACGAACGTGCCCTGCGAAACTAGGCCATTACGGTCGCCAGACCCGCAAGTGGATCTCGACTATTGGTTCAAGTCGAGAGCACTACAAACCGGCGATCGCCCCCTGACTCTACACAAACCCGCGGACTTGTGCAGGTGACGGGATTAATCTCGCCAGCTCGACTAGGAATCGAACTTCGCTTCTGCCACGTTTTCTATGTTATTTAACCTCAATTCCATTTTTAAATATTCAATCTCTTATAACTCTGATATTAACAACAACTAAACAAGTGTTACAGTTTCAACGAGCAATAAACAACATTTAAATTCGCCATATAATCTTGTGAAATTTTGAACAACAAATAATTCTTATGTGAGATTAATTTATATGACAGAAACATTCATCAACAAATTATTTACAAACCGAACTTAGCAACGATTTATGAAACAAAAGATCTGATGTGAAATGAACTTGTACAAATAGAAATATGTATTCTGTTAGGTTAAAACTGTAGAGCATGAAATTTACGTTCAATTAAAATTATACAATAAAGGAAAATTACTGAGGTTATAATTGTGAGATTAAAGAAATATTGTCTGAGGTGAAAATTTGCAGAGTTAACAAAATTTACATGGGATTAATATTTGCCACACTTTATCAACGATTCAAACAAAGAGTTTACATTATGTCAAATTAGATTATGACCCAAGTGATTGGTTAATTCAAAAGAACAATTTACTTTGAGACTTTAAAATACCGCGAACTGGTTACCCCAACAAAACACATAATAAACAAACACAAAAATATCCAATCATCGCTCCGAGGGAAAAAGCGTCTCGGTGATGTAAATTTTAAATCGTTGCGAGGAAAAAGCGTCTCGGTGATGTAAATTTTAAATCGTTGCGAGGAAAATCTGTGGCGTTGTGAGGGCATGCCTTGATAAATTAATCAATCTGTCGCGTTGTGAGGGGATGCCTTGATAAATTAATCAATCTGTAGTTTTGTGAGGACAAGCCTTGATAAATTAATCAATCTGTAGCATTGTGAGGACAAGCCCCAGTAACGTGATCATGATAACGACGATAACCGCCTAAGTGAAGAAAACATTTTAAACCCCTCCCGCCAGTTCGTAGTATAATGAACTTGTTTAACTGCCGCAAATGAACTAATAGCAATCGTGTGTGAAGAATTTAGAAGTGTTATATGTAACACTTACGTATATGCACCCAGAAACTTACTCGTAATTAAACAATAAGGTGTTTTCCTGACTAAATGAATTTCATGAAATCTTCTAGCAAGTGGTTTATTTAAATAATCCTGATTGTTAAACTGTGTTTGCACTAGCTGACTATTAAGAAAAACTAACTTGATTGGTGAATTTACAAACAATGAAACAAATTTACAGCACGTGTTTCGCGTTGACCGGAAGTCCACATTTTCCGATTAAAAGGCCGCACGAATTAACCGCGCGGGTTGGGGACAACTGTGTCATTATGAAAGTTACGATTGATTGTCGTTAAACAAAGGTTTCCTCCCGTTTCATTAATTACCAAACGAACTAATTTAAACCTAGCGCTTATCACGTGGTTACAGTCGCACAAGCACACTTAGAATGACCTTAGGCCATGCTGCCCTGTCTCTACCAATCCACCAACCCTGTAACTAGAAACCCCTAGCGCTAAATCGTCCGGTTACCAAGCAAGCATTTCCGTGCACCAGGTTGCCTATGTTTAACGATTTCATTTTTTGTGATGGATTTTTTTTTCTTTCAAATTCAAATTATTCAAATGTGATTTCGCACCGCTGTTAATTAATTTCAGCGCGAAAACTTTTATTTAAATTCGGTCACCACAAAGTATGTATTAGCAATCTTGTGTGAGTAATTAAGAAGTGTTATAATATAACACTTGAGTATAAGCATCCAGAAACTTATTCATAATTTGATAAACAAAGGATAAGTCCTGACTAAGTGAATTTTATGAAATCTCCTATCAAGTGCTGTATCTGAACAATCTCTGACGGTTAAACTTGTATTAGCACCAGTTAACGATTAAAATCCTAACATGAACTGAAAATTCACTTATTTCCGCTTGAAAAAAATCGCAAGAATTAGCTACGCGTGTTGCGGAAACTGGCGTCATCGTCGTTACGATTAATTGTCGTTAAACAAAGGCTTTCTCCTTTTTATTAACTTCCAAACCAACTAAACTTGGCCTAGCTAACTCACCACGTGGTTGCACTCACAACAAACAAAACAAAAGTGACGTGTCACGACCCTCTAGCAACCCAGCACACCTCGCTACCAACTCTCTAACTAGATACTACCAAGAAAATCCATAAGAGCTACCAACTATCAGACAAGAACTCAACGTATACATATTTGCCTATGTTTAACGATTTTCTTGATTGAATTTTTTTCAAATTCAAATTATTCAAATGCGATTTCGCGCTCTTGTTAATTTTTTCAGTGCGAAATTTTAATTCAAAAACGGTCCCCACAGCGGCAAAGCTTTTCTCAGAAACTGGGAATCTTGTAGGAAAACCTGGGAGTGGAGCAGCTAAAAATCGTTTGTGAATATAGCTCACAACAGATAACGTAATTTTTAATTCGTGAACAATATGTCGAATATCGTGGTTTTCGTTCCTACAACTATCTTACTTCTAGTGGTGTTACACAGGGTTCAAACTTGGGACCTATTCTGTTTGTAATCTTCTTT
Source organism: Zophobas morio (assembly GCF_036711695.1). Taxonomy (NCBI): domain Eukaryota; kingdom Metazoa; phylum Arthropoda; class Insecta; order Coleoptera; family Tenebrionidae; genus Zophobas; species Zophobas morio. The sequence goes on from NW_026972107.1 coordinate 23,423,325, forward strand.
AATGATGTATTCTTACAATTTAAATGTCAGGTCTTCGTATACGCTGATGACTTAAAAGTAGCGAATTGTATCTCTAACCTTGATGACTGTCGTACCTTACAATCTGATTTAAATAATTTTAAAGTGTGGTGTGATAACAACGGTCAAATCATCAATTACAAAAAATGCAAACTTATAAGATTTACTAGATCAAACACTAACATTCTGTATCAATATATGTTCAACAATACTGAAATTGTTACAGTCAGTCAAATAAAAGACCTTGGTGTCATTGTAGATTCGCAGTTGTCCTTCGTACCACATATAAACTATATTACTGATCATGCTATGAAAATGTCTGGTTTTATCTATAGAAACACCCTGCATTTCACTAATATTGATGTTTTACTCTCTCTTTATTTTGCGTACGTGAGATCCAAATTAGAATATTGTTCCATGGTATGGGATCCGTTGTATAATGTTCACATTAATAACTTAGAACGTATTCAACGGAAGTATTGTAAGTGACTTTATTGTATTAAGTACGGTGTTTATCCTGTAAGATCATTCAGTCATCCAGTATTATTATCGGCTTTTGGCTTGTGCTCATTAAAAGCAAGAAGAACTTTCGCAAATGTATTATTTTTATTTAAATTAATTAATGGCGTTATTAGTTGTAGTAGTCTTGTTAATCAGATCAAATTTCATGTGCCTAGATTAAATTCCCGTTGTCCATTAACTTTTGCTCTTAGCATTTGTCAAACAAATCAGCACATGAATGCCCCACTAAATAATATGTGTCGGTGTTATAATGGCATACCGGAGGTCGATATATTTACGTACGATATTAAAAAATTTTGTTCACAATGTAAAAGCGTCCTTGGTTGTTAGTTTGTAGTTTTATGTGTTACTATTTTGCTAAGTCTTCTTTATATTTATATATGTCTTCTATATTGATATTTTGTATTTATATAACTCTTACATTAATCCTGTTAGACACTAATGTCTGTTGGATATTAATAATATATTTATTTATTTATTTATTTATTTATTTATTTATTTTATTTATTTATTTAGTGATAAAGCATGGTTTTACGTAAATGGGTGTTGTTTCTGATTAATTAGATTTACTTGGGTTATCAAAGAATCAGTCGCCGCGGAAGGTGTTATAATTACTGGTTTATTTTCAGAACTACTACAGTTTTTGAATAACCGGACCTATATACTGGACGGTGAAGGTGAATAACTTTATTACAAGCCCCTGTCGGACACAAATTGTTTATTGACTGCGGTCGAGCATTTGGACACTAACAATAGTTATTTACATTATGCGAGTGCGGTAGGTAATATTTTGCAGGTTGAGGTCCTAATTTGCCACCCGACGCGAAGCGGAGGGTGGCATGGGACCGAAACCTGCAAAATGCCTAACGCACGAAAATTGTATTCAATTTTTTCCCCGACATTGAGTTTATTTTAAAAAATATTTCATTTTAAAAATATTTTCCGAAATGGCAAGAAATGAAGTGACAGTTTCGGGACTTGACGTTTACTGAAGGAATCTATAATACCGACAGTCACGAGGTGGCGCCATGTGATTTTTTTTTAAATAATTCATTTTTTCTAATTCAAAAGTTTTGATTGAACAAAACATGATGTAAAGTAGTGTTCTAGTATGTTTTCTTTTATTATTCATACAGAACTTTTTTTATTAGAGCTTCTACAGGCTAATGCATATTGAGTTACTTTGGCACCCAAAGGCGGTAAAGCGACGGTAAATTGATATTTGGTGCGTAAAGTCACTGTTACGCGGCATGTCAAACGTGTGTGAATGTTTTGTTTACATGTCAGGAGGGGAAAAATTATTTTTATTTTTCTATTAGGCACTAATCTAATCGGGTACCCTTACGCTAGAAAAGCCCGACCGATTTTGTACACGATGTCTACCATGTTTTCTTGTATTAGGGTTTTACACAAATGCAACATGGAAATTTTTCTAATTCATTTCTTCAAAATCCAGCAAAAATTCGGACAGAGATTCGCCTTGGGGAAAAATCGTAGAAGACGCTGATAGCACAACCGAAAGCATCTCGAGACTTCCGCTTTTATAAGAATTTTAGCTAATTTATTTTGTGACATTGGAGTGTAGTAAAAAGGTGTAATAAAGCTTTTCGTGGGATGTCTAGTTTCGCCCGGTAAACGATTTCTTCTCCGATGAATTTAAGCGAGTTCGGGTCAGGTCCACTTGTAAATTTTTCCGGTTTTTTAGCTTGCATCATTCAGTTCCCATGCTTTCATCTCTTTGTTGCGTCAATCTGTATCATTTTGGTTAGTAAAGCCGGCGCTCTTTCTTCCAGTTTTTTTTTTTTTAGATTTATAGGTCTGGGTTTCGCTTGCTACTGCTTTAGTTTGGGTACAATTTTTGTGCGGTTCGGCGCATTTTGTTCACTATGTCTGACAAGCGCAATGATAGTTGATATTCGTGAATGTGCGAATTTTGTTCTTAGATTTGGGGATGGATGGTCGATTGTGTGTTTGGATGGTACTGCGACAAAACTCCGGTGAATGGGCGGCTGGTCAGTTACAGTCCGGAATTTCGCCGATATCGCGTGTGGGTGGCGTACCTCAGTGCCAAGCCCTGGACCGACTAGTGAAGATACACGTCGAGCCGACTTAGCCCATGAGGTAGAGGTTACCTTCATGCCACCGGGGGTGGCGCCTTAGGTCGGGAGCAGCGGTGCTCGGGCGCCAGCTCCCTCTCTGGGGAGAAAGCACCTACGTGGTTCTAAAGCCGGAGACACGGATCTCCAAGTAGTCTCGTTTCCGCCCGCGGAAACCAGAAATAACACTCCGGAATTTTTAACAATAACCGGATAACCTTAGGGCTAATCTTAAAATACTTTTTCAACGGCAACAAATACAAAGTGTCTGCCGCCCTCACAACAGACTCCTGGTCCTGGGGGCGGCGACCCTGGAACGGAAAATCGCGCGGGGACGGTACCACGACACGGTAGGGGAGCGCGAGGGCAGAGAACGACGCGGACGCATGGTCAACGATTTCTTCTTGTGTTAAAGAAACAAAACAAAAAAACGGAGACGGCGGTACAATTTCTCGTTCGGAGGCAGCGATTTAAAAACGGGCAGGTGACCCAAAACGGTACTTACAGTGGTCGGAGAGTTGGACTGCACAATCTTATCACACTTTCCAAAAAGAACTTTTACACTTCTCTTGAGCTTACTTCCACCCAAGCGAAGACTTACTTCTTGAATTGTTGTTGCATGGCAGCGTCGGCGCGGCAATCGCGGATTTGTCCCAACTCTCGGTACGCGTCTCGGTTTCCAGTCCGCGAAAATTCGCATCGTTCCTGTACTATATTCAGATTTGAACATGCGTGTTAGATAATTAAAAATGTATCCTGGTGTTTGCCTATTTAGTCCTAATACCCACTTCAGATATTTCACGTGCACTTTCTCTAATTCATCATATTCTTTCCCACACTTCCGATCCAGACATCAATATGTATACTCTTTACCAAGCTATCAAACATCATCACCCTTCTCTTTGTGTCATCTCCATATTTTCCCGTACCCCAAACCTTATGCCTTATTAGCCTTTTCGGCCAGTTGACTTAAGTAGCTTTTATTACAGTTATTACACTACTGAATGTGCATCCCCTGAATGGTAGTATTTGAACTCTTTTATCTCCCCAACCTCTTTTCCCCCAAACCCATTTTTTCTTATTCATTCATTTTATCAGATGTGGGGCAGCTTTGTATTTGCATTTACTTCCTCTTGTCTTGTTAAAGCACATTTACTGTCGTCTGAACTAACTCGGTAAATTAGTCTTAACACGCACTCTGCCTGTAAAGCGTTACCGTGGCAGCTTTACAGGCCTGTAAAACGTTATCATGACAGCTTTACAAGCACCGGAATCAAACGCACATTCGCTGCGTCGGCCTTTTTCTTAATCTCACTAATACTAACGTTAAAATCACGTTCAAACTCTTCATCTTTATCGCATTCCATAATTAACAGAGTTTACAAATTGACAGTTGCGTTTCAAACAATTCAATTTTCCATAGTTACCAGAGCAAACTATGGAAAATGACTATAATTTCTATGACTGTAATTTCAAGTAAAATTTCTAGAGATGCCAAAGTTGTTAATTTCCAGGATTTTCAGCAAGAGGAAGTAAAACGTTGTACGCGGCTCGTTTACAATTAGGTTTTACTGGGGTTCACCGGATTACAGCAAACATTCCGGCTCGCCCGTAAAGGCTAATTTACTAAGCTTGCCGCGTAAATAACTATTATTCCTTTCGTGTTTTCTAGATTTTGTTTTCCATGTGAGTATAGAGATTGCAGTGGTATGGCCAAAAAACACTAGCGTTTTTTAAAGTTGACATAAATCTGATATTTTATGCGACTTGACAGATTAAACCGAATAACACCTATTAGTAGAACGTTTTTAAATCTTCATCCTGTAGTCATACATAATAATAACGTGATTTGCAGTCATCTACTGAAAACAGTGGTGGAGGCAACGAATAAATGAATATTCCTGCTACAAATAGCTGTCAATGTTTCATTCTGCTAAAGGCAAATTATTCAAACAGCACATCATATTGTATTTACATATTAATAATATTTAAATAATTATTTATTTAGTCTTAATTTTAGTTCATCAGTACATATTTTTATATATTATTTATAAAATATTTTTGTATTGGGGTTTCTTGTGATTAAATTAAATTATGAAACATAAGTACCTAATTTTACCCGAAACTTGAATTTGTCTGCATATTTTCAAATCTTGATCGATATCGACAAATTGTCGACTAAATCTTGCTTTGCTTAATGTTGCATTTATGAATACCGCGTAAATTTTGAAGAAATATTTAATGCAAATGTCTCAGTTATAATGCTGTTTTTAAGGTAAGGCTAATAATTTTGAACTGTCAAAAATTTGCTTTTTCTGTTCTTAAAATATTATACTATAAAAATTATAAAATAAAGCTATATTTTTTCATTATTCTATTGCATATCGAATATTATATTGAAATCTTGGGGCATTTATTATTTTATAGGATGTTATGAGACTCATAATAACCCTCCACAACATTAGCATAATTTACACTTGTATAATTAACTGTGAATACAGAATTAATTCATTTTCAAACAGACACTCTTGGCACGAATACGATTTCCAAAAAGTTATATAACAATAATTTATTTCTTATTTTTCAAAAACAACAATACAAAGTTTATACACCTGGTTCATGTTGTTATATGCCTATAATAAATAATAGACAATCTTACTGGTATTACCTATTTAATTTAAAAACATTTTGGTTTGAACGTTAATAAAAAATATTGCTAAAATATGACGTTGTACTATTTCCTAACGTTATCAGGAACATAATTATCCCTTCCTGGTATTCCAGATCCTTCCGCATCGCCCAACCAAGGATATTGATTGGGACATTCATTGCAAGTTTCTAAATATCTCGTATCTGTGTAATTTAAATCAGGCGTTTTAAAGTTAAGAGCACATTTATTTGAATTGTTGCACGTTTTAGGGGGCAAATTCGCCTTGTTTTTACAACCCCATCCTTCGTAATTATTCAACTCCTTAAGGGTTTTCGGATCCGTCATCCACGTTAGTGCTTGAGTTCCCGTTACATACCAAACATCAGGCCTGAAATTGCAAATTTAAAATTATTTCCACCTCTTAATATCACTTACAGTGTCACGGTCCAGTCTAAAAATTTCTGTAATCCTTGTTCCAATTCTTTGATTGAAAACCAGTTAGTATGGAATGGCATCATGTATGGAGCTCGATTTTGTTCGTAGTGTTTACTAAAGTCTTCTTGTAACCATTCGAAAACGTCTTGAGCATCGTGGTTGTGCAAGACACACTGATCAAGGTATGGACAGTGTCCCCCTTCGTAGCCTTCCACATAATGAGCATTTAATGGAAGTTCCCAAACACCTACAAAGCAATTAAAACTTTTCTTTTTCCTTATTTATTAACTGACCTGGGAAGGATTTAGTTGGGCATGTTCCGGATTTGCATTCGTGAGGTATTTTATAATCTAAAGTATACGGCCATACTGGTACTGCTAAAGGCGGTACTCCGATAGAACTGTCGTAAATGTATCCAAAATCTTCTAAAACTTTGTACTGAGTATTACGCCCTGGTTTCAAAAAGGGTGCTCTCATTCCTACAACTTCGCTTTTGGAAATGTTCGAAAAATGTCTCAAAATTTCTCTCATTCCAATCATTTCGCCGACCCATTCTTCGTAGCCTTTGTCTTGTAAACCCATTTGCAAGCTTTGATAAACATTAGTTGTTTCGGAATGACATTTAAAAATATACTTACGAGATAGTTTCAGTAGCCATTTCATGACCTTCATTGGCAAGGCGTTGGATCATTTGATAATTGCTGTACTCGTGAGATACAAAAAAGGTTCCTTTAATATCACAACCGTTAGGGTTCTGCCGTTTCTTATTGAATACCTTCCTGTAATGGTCATAATTGTTCAAGTTTACGGCACCATCGAAAGTTAGAAGCATCATTTGTGGAGTCTAAAATCGACAATATTACTTTAGGAAAGGACTATAATAAGAAATTTACATCTTCTGGTTCTAGGCCTCCAGGGATTAAAGTCCCGTCTTTCGAACAGAAGCAATACGGAAGTGCACATTCGCCTGGATTACACTTTACAGCTAAATCGATCGGTGGTTCAGTAATAGGAGCTGGTGCTATGTGCAAACACTGTTTACATCTCTTATTGAAGTTTCTATAATTCTTTGTACTTACTTGAAGCGATAGGTCCACACCGTGCTTCATTCTTAAACGTGCAGAATTTGCTTATGTCATCAAAAAACAATCCAGAAGGACATCTGTTCAAATAAGGATAACCATCTACACACTGAAAAGCCTCGTTTAATTGGCGCTTAAATTTATTACAAAGAGAAAACCTGATAAAATCTTCTACACGTTGCTGGGTCTGCAAAATTTCCATTACCGACTCCCTGCGGGCATTCGAATTCTTCATTTTTCTTCTCTTCTTTCGCTCTCCTGTCGTTCTGGCTCTTAACTGCAAATATCTATAGATGACAAATCATGTGAAATTGTTGTGACCATTTGCTAAATTACAGTTTTTCGATTATTAAAAAAAATCTTCATATTGTCACAAATTCTGTTTTCTGTTTTACACTGCGACATCCATATGGGAAAAATGCGGTCATCCATTTCAGGTTAAATTAATCTTCAATGGAAACTCAAATCATGAATAGGAAAGTGTAGAGTACGCTCTGGTATTATGGTCGTGTTGTAAAAGTGTGACTTTCGTAAGCATAAAGTTCAAGTTCACTTTTACCGAATCGTCTTATCGTCCAAGAAAATATCTTCACGGCAAGCAATTTATTAAATTTTGCAAGGTTAAAATTAGCCGGAGTTAAATAATTACCTGCCTACTTAATTATACAAATTAGTAGCTTGAAATGTATTCAATTATGCAACGATGATATTATTTAAACCTAAAAAACCTGTACATTTTTATCGACTGTAAATTTTTCAAGTCATAAAAGTCGCAGAAATTCTGGGAACAAGTTACATGAAAAAGGTTTTCAATATTACAGAAGACAACTATGCGAGTAATTTCGCATGAATGAATTTATGAATATATTTTCTGCAAAAAATGCATACACTCCTTCAATCAAAGATGTTCTTTGAATTTTTAAATAGCAAAATGTGGGTCACATTCTGTGAATAGTAACTACGTTGCCAACTGGTGTTACCTAAGCCAGGTGGGATTTTCTATATGGAATTACTATCATTTTTATTATTTCGCAAAGATTTATTGAATTGTTTAAATTTTAAGATGAGTCTCTTACAGTGTCATTAAACTTTCATGGTTACGTATTATTAATGTTATCATTATCATATATTTGACAGGGAGATACCACTTTACAAAACTGAACAGGCAAAGGAACATAACAACGCACCTGGACTTAACATATCAATCAATCAATTATAATTTGTTTATTAATTTCAGTAGTAAGAGAGGTTTATTAGAAACTAACTAAACCCGTATGCTGCAGTATATGAATAATTATAAACATGCTTTACGTAAAAAATGACTTAAGTCGTAAACACATTACAGGTTCTCTTTTTATTGCTGAGCTGAAACTGGTATCTCTTTACTATGATGGGTACATATAAAGAGAGTTTTTTTCTTTTTTTTTGTAAGACTGACAATCGACAAAAAGTTTAAATTTTTATATTTGCAAAATTTTCTATGGTTAAACAAACTAATAAGTCTATATCCTAAGTGCAAAATATCTTAAAAAAATATGTTTATATGCCGGAATGAAGTTAGTGTTTAGTATTCTAAAATATCTTAATCCAGCATGTCGGCTATGTAAAATATTGTATAAAATGTATTGTGTTGTGAAGTAGCGTACTACGATACCAAACATGATGCTCCTGTTTCAGTTCCTTTAGTACCTATACTTCTAAAACTAATTAAAAAAAAAAATAATAATTTTCGTTTTCATAATCTCTACAGTGGAAAAAAATAAACATCCCACAATTTGTGGGCAATTTTGTAGATAAATGTCCATAAAAAATATTAAGTAATTCTTTTTTAATTCTAGCCCATTATTATAATTACGTCCAAAAAAAATCTGACAAAGTTAATATTAGAGTGAGAATTGGTTAGCAAATTATATTGGGTTCTTGTTTCTTTTTTTAATCTTTTATCTGTAATTTCGGGTATCATTACATAAATATATGTCATATAGACCGCGTGTGAAATCTTGAATTTGATTACATCTTTAAATGACCATAACCACAAATTTTCATGTAATTTACTTTCATTTTCTTCGTATCTAATTAGCAAACCATGTAACAACTCAGAAAAAATCATGAAAGCGCAAATGAAAGTTAAATTTTGTCTGTAAAACATAAATCTTCTTCCGATTACAGATTTTTTCTTTCACCAGTCAAAATTTACAACTCAATTCGAATCTTGGGAAACATACAAGGTTTCTAGACTTTTTTGCATGTTTATTCACAGCACGATTGAAGAGAGAGGAAAATAAAACGAATTACAAATGTTAATTTGTCAAACATGTATATAACATGAGTTCAGAAAAATATAGGAACGACTGATGATAATAGAACCTGTAAATATAGCGAAGTAGACTAAAAGAATGCAAATGTAACTAGAAAGTAAATATTTTAAGATGCACCTTACTAGAATAGTATTAATTAGCGCCAAATTTTCTCTTAATTTGTGTTTTTGCCACTTTACTCTTTGTGTAAGTAAATGAAGTAAACGTCCCAAATTAACATTACTTGTACATTTTTCATATAACTTTCCTGTCGAGTAGATTTCCTGTAAGTGTAAACCAGTCAACCTTGTATGATTTTAATAAGATATTTCAAAACGCTATTATTAATTTTGTGACAAATGTTAAGGAAGTAGAGAATAAAAGTAAAAAAATAAATAAATAAATATCGAAAGCTGAGGATCCAACACATACCATCATTACTTTCTACTTTAACCTCGATTTACTGAGACGAAAATAATAACCTTACGTTGTCAAGGCCCCTTGTTTAAAAATGCTTAATTAAAAGTGAAATTATAAATGTCTGTCGCGTTGTTTAGAGTAATTGTTATTAATCGGTAAATGTTGTCATTAGTTAGGAAAACCGGTTTTTCAATTTTCTAGAACAAGATAAGTGGTGCCAATTTTGCATTTCAAGAATATTTTAAAAGCGTTACCTACTCAATTTATTATTTAATATAAATGAAGAGATTTTATTTTTAAGCATTATGGCAACAGTGTCCTTCAAGATACCTTGTCATCTATTCTGCAGTTTGCAACTTGAAAGGTGAATTCGTAGAATTCTTCGAAATTCAATAAAAACTCGCCAGCGCAACCTGTTTTATGATTGTCAGAATAGGTACTGACAATTTCGTGTAAACCTTCTTCATTTGTTTGTTAAATGATGAGCATAACTGAATTTCGAAATAACTGTGAATTTATTAGCTGAAGAACAAACTCTGCATACCTATTTGTTGTTTATCTAGACACATTGACTGTGGAAGTGATAGAGGCATAGTTAGGGTGATCTAACAGCTCTAGCGTAACATACAAAACTGACAAATTGTGTGTAAAATTCTACAATAATTATTCACTTTCACATCCATTTACTCGTGTGCAACGGTAATTCGTTGCGGATTTTAATTCTTCCTTGTTCATTGAGGCAATGATATTTTTTATGCGCTTTTCGTAAACCGTGGTTATCAGCTATAAACTTACCAAAGTCTGTAGCTAAGCACAGTACACTAATTAACACAAATATGTTACACGTATTTCGCAGGAACTTTGCCATTTTTCCTGCTGCACAATACACTAACTGACCGCAACGTTGTTGACGACTGCACTTTCCTCTTCTTGTGCCTTCCTGCTGGTCATTCATTGGCTATACTACTTTCTTTGCCATAACCATTAGGTCAAGGAGATATACCGGTTTTACAAAATTTAGATATGTGCGAGTTTTATTCAAAAATCTTCGTTTGCAGATAATATCAAGAAATTTATTTTTATAAAATATGGTAATTTGTTTAAATTAACTAACTAATTGTGTTTTTTTACTGGGTTGTGTCATTGTGTGCGGTAGAGGGTATATGAAAACTGACGATTATTTGAATTTATAATGTAGAATAGTGCAAATAAATAAATTTTAATTTTACTGTTATTTAAATAACGTTGATTCTCGATCCATAGAGATAGCGTTGTTTTAAAATGAAAATATAAGTTGCACTTAACTGGTTTATGCGGAAAGTGCAAACATGAATTTTGTTAGATTTAGAAAATGAGCTCGTTTCTGTTAATTAATTAATTAATAATGAAACGAAGGTTAAATTTTAGTGAAATAAATGTTTCTAGTTTCAATTAAATTTTGATAGAAAAAAATTGCAAAAAATTTGAACATTGTATGATAATTGATAACATAACAAATTTATCTTCACCTACTTAACTACCTGCATTTAAATATCCAAGGTTAGGTTTTTAACAAATTTCGACATATTCAAGAAATTATTTCAACTCTTTTTGACTCCCCATTGTATGTATTTGTTTATGAATGTGTAATTGTATAATAGTAATAATCGTTGACTACTTTAAAAACTTCGTCATTAATAATCATAACATTACTGAAAATATGAATCAATATTATTCTTTTTACTTCCCGAACGTAAGCTAAGGAAGTATTGTAATCGAATCCATCGGGCGGCTGGCTGCTTTTCAAATTTTCTCGATGGGTCATGACTGCTAGAGTTCGAAAAAATGGGTCCCAGTTTCCGTCTGTCTCTCTACCGTCTATGTTTTTTAGACAGTTAATCTCTGAAATTACCAGACCGATTGCTGTCAAATTTTGTGTGTGTATTATGAATATTACCTAGATGGTAATCATTCTCATTTCCCACCAACAATGTGATGACGTCATCTCAAAATTGTACATAGCAAATGGGTTTTAGATTGTATGAAATAACATAGTCCTTCACGTGTAATTTATGAATCCGTGTCGAGTTTTTACCGGAAACCCCCAAATTTTTGGAAAAATTCAAAACTGTGTAACAACATTTTGCAATTTACTTTTGAATCTCTAAAACCGAATGCTTTGAAATCTTGCAGATGTTTTAAAGTTATTATAAGCATCGTACATTTTTAATCTAAATATAACCAATATCTGTTTATTCCTCCAAAAAATTGATGACGTTATCTCAAAATTTTGCCTAATAAAACATTCTACCTAAAATGTGCAAAATATGATGAGTTTACTTATGATTTATCACTGCATTGATATTTTTTAGATTTGCTTATAGTTATATGTGGCTAAAAAAATTAATGAGTGTGCCAATTTATTCTATTAATTTTATTAATTAAATCAGGAACCGTTCACTCAATGTTCTCGAAAATTTGGGAATACTTAGAATACTGTTATTTTATTATTAATGTTACACTACACCAATCCAAATTGATATGAGTGCCCTTGCAAAAATGTTGATGATTATGATGATCTCATCACAAAATTTTATTTTAACATTACATAAACATCTTTATTTTGACTTACAGAGGTTCTCTTAAAAAAAGTTAAAATTGGAAAAATCAAATTTTATAATTTTTCGAAAATGCTGGATATGTTTCATTGTACGTCAGGAGCGAGGGAAGTTCCATCGAAACTTCAACTAATTTTTCCTCATGTTTTCGATCTTATAAAAAAAATCATTTTGTTTTTTTTTGATATTTTTTGACTGCGTAGATATGCGAAAAATTTGTAACTACTTTAATTAAGAAAATCATTAGAGTTTTGAACAAAATGACCAAAGTTAAAAAAGCAACAGTGGTTTGACATAATATTGTGATAACTATTACAGTAGAAATAATACAATAAATGGCCAGTGTCTTTTCGTTTATTGAAAGTACATATCATAAAATTTTGAAAAGGACGACATACAACTAGCAAATTGTTCTATTAAAGCTTATGAAGTTATGATCATGTAGCATTTTTGCCTTATTTTTCAAGAATATTAGTACTTCAGAAACTTGTAAGCGTGCAGCATTTGTGTATAGTGGTCCAATTCTGACTTCGTTTTTATGCCACTCCAATCTCAATTACCGCAAGTATTATGAACTCTATTGAAAATGTAAATAGCCGTGCCATAAATCATCTTAAAGGTTTATGGGCGCGGCCCTGTGTAGTGCAGACAGTTGGTCCCGTGATGGTTTATGACCGCTGGATTACTTGCGGCAGAGGCCTATTGTGGAACACTTAACTCCTTCACAATAAGATGCAGTCATAAAAACGAACCAGCATTTGCAGCACTATACAATAAAATTTTATGGTGGTTTGCGCCAGTTAACTTTACAGCGGTTCATACCCACCATAAATTGCAATTTATAACTTGGCATGTTTAGGTTCTTAGCTCATCTTAGTTACCCTTTTTCTGGTTGAATAAAGTCGACGCGTGCCAAGCCGGTGGGTTTACCCAACTCCTCGTAATGATATTGTAAAATTTTATTGTACACAAATGAAATGTTAGACAGATTTTGTAGTTGTGATACCAGAAAAAATCTTCACAGGATTTTTAGGTTTTTGTCGGCTACGAAAATCTAATAAAATATCTGAGTCTTTCAGGGAGATTTTAGGTAACCTTTAAATTCTATAAAATTTTGTACGAATTTTACACGAATTAATTAATCAAATTAATTACTCCTAATTATTAATAAAATTTAAAAAAACTCGTTCTTTATTATCTGCTTGTCGTTTGAATTACTGAATCCACGCAACAAAAAAACCTTCACGTTTTGGCAATGTTTCGTTATTTATACTGGGACTTCTTCGGAACTAGAAGTACATTGGGATATGTCTATTAAAATTAAGTATTAAAAATATACCTAATGGATCTTATCGTGTCGACGTTTGAGTTGTACTGATGACAGAACATTAGTTCTGCTTAACCGTAGCTAGCAAATGTTTAGGGTTGTAATACGACAAACCAAAATTATACAAGCAACAAAAATACCAAAGGCCATAAACTAAAGCAAACATACAATATCGTTCGATCTTCGATCGAAACCTTTTGATTTGCAGTAGACCACGATATAGAACGTGCACTTGACATCATTGATTTGAAAATGGCTTTAAGCTAACCCAAAACATGTTTGCTTGTTAGCTAGATTAAACCCAGACAGTATAATAATTTAATATACGTACTTTATTATTCTCTATGGTTATCTCCTACTTAGCTGATGGCGGATTTATTCGTAACAAGCACACGAAAATAAACTCATATTTAACCCGTTACATTTTTGCAAGAAATATACTTTGAGCCTAGTTTTCTTTAATTGTTAACGAAACAAGAAATTTTTTAGTGTTATGTTTTTATTTTAAAATAAGTTAAATAACAAGATAAAACATTTTAAAATGACATCGTCCATTTCCAAGCTGATTAAGAAACTACAAAAACAGTGTTAGTTTACCAGTGAAGTTAATGTTGAAAACATTTCCCAGAAATCAGAAAAATTTAGAAAGCGTGATGTTATTACACAATTTTAGGACTGATTACATTTTTAAATTCTATAAAACTTGTAACGTTTTGTTGCACCTTATATGGTGACAAAGTGCTTTCCCTAATGCTTTCCTTATAAGAAAATCGAAATTACAGCAACGATACTAATGAAGTTGCTTGAAAAAGTGCTGTTCTTTTTTATTCTACATGTGTCTTCTACCTAGGAATGAATGGTTTTTATCCTCCTAGTGATATCGCTATCAGAAAGACATCTGTTGTCGAGAGCTGCGTAAGACGTAGCCTTCTTTCCAAGTGTTAACAATTTACTTTTTAAGGGTATCGTTTCTTTATCTTTTGAAATAGTTACAATATTATAGGTCCAGTGCGAAATATTAAAAAAATAACCTACTCAAAAGTCTGTAATATCAAGAACTAACTAAAGTTTCCAAGTAAAACCAATCTTTAAGCTTATTTTAGAAGTAACTGAACAAATAAAAAGAGCAAAATTAATTATAAAACTTTTAGAAGTAATACATATATGTAAATAAAAAATATTACAAAATACAAAATACTTAGTTTCAAACAACATTTGCTAGTAACCAAGAATATGAAGATTTGCTTTCACTTGCTTCTTTATATTCAAAGTCGCGTATTTTTTTCTTGTCGTACCTCCACCTGTGCAAACTGGTTTCAGTCATAAAATGAAAAATGTTTTAAAGTGCCAAACCGGTCCAAAACAAAATTCGAAATAATCACTAACCATTACTCATAAAAATCGTAAACAAATTGCTGAGTTATGTATCATTCCAAATAAATCTGCCTTCTCTTCAACTTTCAAGGTTCAGTACTTCAGTAACTTATAAATTATATGTACTATTGTCTAGTATGAATTATTTATCTATCGCTAGAATTACCGGGACCTACTTATATGCAGAATAATAAACAAAAATTGTAACTAAATAAGTGCTAAATTTTAATAATCAGCTATTCTAAATGAGTTTTATCTCAATTTTTGCGGTTAAAAATTCCATACACTCGCTAAATAACCGGTCGTGTGGCCTTTAATCTATGTTTTATACTGAACATAAAAAGTGTGGGGGTTTAAACTGAATTTATGTGATAGTATAACAATAAAAACCAGATTTTATCAAAATGTGAAAATGATAAATCAAAAAATTTCAATAAAAATAAAAGCTTTTAACAACGAGAAAAATAATCAGTTCGTTTTTACCGAAACATGTTAAATCAAGTTTTTTTAATCGAACTATGATAAAATAGATACATGTTCAATGAGAGACTGGAACAAGGTTATAACTTATAATACATTTTTTTCTTTATGTCTCATTGAGTGTCTAACGGTTTGTAAGAATAAATCTAATTTCAATACATGCATCAGAACAATTTTCCTTAATTTTTGCATTTGAAAAAATTCTGTAATTTCGTCATAGGGTAGACAACTCTCCATTTGCGGCAATAATTCTTTTTTTTGCGCATGCAGCTTTCTAATAGATTGTTTGATTTGACTAGGTGTTAGGCGATGATGTTCAGTGCAAACATTATAATTAGCGAAATGTAAATACAAAACAAAGTCTCGTTTACTATTGAAAAGTATACCTATATTTCTGTCAACAAATTAAGAAACTAAAGTCACATGGCTTGAAATGACAAAAGCAGTAATTTCAACATTTATGTGTAAATCTGATATTTTGAAAGCTGTAAAAATTAGATTTTTCGAAAATAATTATTGCAATGTGTATATTAAATACTGCCACAGATTTGACAAAAGAAAATTAGTGCATTATTTTACTTTTTTCCTGAGCTAAGTAAGTAAGCCGATCGGGCGACCTCTAGAGTACAAAAATATAGGTCTGCTGTTTCTGTCTATCTGTCTGTCCGCCAACTGTGTCAGTTTTTGTTAGATAGATACTCTCCGAACCTAGTGTACCCATTGATCGTCAAATTTTATATATGTGATGACGTCACCTTAAAATTGTACATAGTAAATGGGTTTTAAGTTGTATTAAATAACGTAGTCCTACACGTGTAGTTTATGAACTCCTGTTGAGTTTTTACCCTAGACATCCAGATTTTTGCAAAAAAAATTAAAATTGTATAACAACATTTTGCAATTTGATTTTGAATCTAAAATCTTGCAGACGTTTTAAATTTATCGTAAGAATGGTAAATTTTTAATGAAAATGTTTGTCTATCTAAAATTGCTGACTTCATCTCAAAATTTTGCCGAATAAATGTGGAAAATATGATGAGCCTGCACTTGTGATTTATCATTGAATTCATATTTTTTAGATGAATCTTATGTAGGGTGGCTCAAAAAAAGATAATGAATTGTTTTACATTAGTATTACACTACACCTATCCAAACTGATATACGTGCCCTTGCAAAAATGTTGATAACGTCATCACAAAATTTTGTAAAGGAAAAACTCATTTGAAGCATACGCGTAGCACACTTCTTTAGATTTTCTTTAATATTACATACATATCTTAACTTAAAAAAAGTAAAATTCGCAAAATCAAATTCTATAATTTGTACTTCAGAGGCGAGCGAAATTCTGTTGAAATAATCTTCGACCATTTTTTTTATATAATAATTTTATAGGCTAATTATGTTTCTGTTAAAAATCATATACCTGAATTATAAAATCGCTGAAGATCATTTTGTGTCTCTAGCAATAACAAAGGGAGGTATAATAATGAGGGTAATTTGGTGAACGTTTAATTTCATATTTTTTTGCGTTTCACAATAATGCAAATTGTGGCTATATGTATGTACAACTACTTTATGTAAAAAACGACACTTCAATGAACACATCACATCTTTTGCAGATGCATATGTTTTATTTTATTTTAAAGTGCCTTCTAGTGTCCAAAAGATCACACTGCAGTGTCCCGATTCGAATTTAAATTTGCGCAAAGAAATTAAGAACAACACCGCGAAATCGCATTTACCATTTTTAAATTTAAATAATAAATTAATAAGAAAAGCCTCCCAAAATTTAGGCAGACAACCACACATAGAGGTTTTGAGGGACGCGGGAATTATTAAATTAAGAATAAATGTGATTGCTGTAGGTTGGCAGCGGTTAGGTTGTCAGTACGGTAGATCAGAAAGCTACCTGAGTAGAAAAAAGAAGTTGGCTCGCCTCTGAAGCCATCAAGACTGTCTTTTGGAATGCTTCGGTGATAGTAATAATAGTAATAGTAATTTATTATTCAACGGGACCATGCCCAGTTACAGAATAATATTAAAAATAATATATATAAACATAAAATAACAAAAATATTAACAGAGAAAAAAACATGAATTTAAATTAATTGTCGCAATTTGTTGATGATGACTTTGTGACTATCATGAAAGATGTCGTTGGTGACTTCTAGCGAGTTATAAGAGCAGCACATAAAAAATATCGGCGTCTTCTTCATGTAGTTTGTCCTGCATTTGGGTAGATAAAAAGTTTGGAACCTTCTGAAATTTTTAGACGGTACATGAATTCTCACATCGGCAAGCAAATCAGGCGTATCAACTAGACAATGTATAACCTTATATAGTACAGAAATAGCTGAGGTTTTTCTTCTAACTGCGAGAGCTTGCATTTTAAATCTACGGAGCAGTTGTTCTTCTGGGTAACGCCGTGGTGGATAGGCACCGTCACATTTGTAAGATAGGTATTTCATAAATCTTCTCTGTACCTTTTCAAGAGATTGTATGTGACATTGATCAGTGGGAGACCAAACAACTGAGCAGTATTCGACGATGGACCTAACGTAGCTAAAATATAGTAATTTAGTACATTCTATATCAAAAACACTCGAATTACGGATTAAAAATCCTGTGATTTTAGACGCTTTTGCTACAATGTATTTATAATGCTCAGTGAAGGAAAGTTTTATGTCAAAAATAACTCCCAGATCTTTAACTGTATCAACCCGCTCTATAGTAGTATCTTTAATGCTGTATTGAGTGAGAAGTACATTATTTTTATTGGAATAAGACACTACCTTGCATTTGTTTAAAGATAACTGAAGTCTGTTTCTGTCGGACCACGAATGTAATAAATCGATATATGATGGCTGTTACGCTTTATTGTTAAGCCATTTGCGCTTTACGCTTCGAATTTTAGTCAAAATCAACGCTGTATTTGAACTTTTACAAGATGACGGCACTTCCGGTGACGTCGTAACTGCTATTTTCGTTTCAATTTCAATCCGTGATAGTAGAGCCTTTAGGGATTGCGGTTTCATTAGGACATACTTATTTACTTTAGCTTCTTTATATCGATAGTTTTTGATGGCTATTTTCGAAATATTATTATTTGCATAACGTAACGTCCTCATTGATACGCAAAGAAAATCTAAACGTAATTTGGGCATTCGAAAGTTTGAGCGAAAAACACGTGGAAGCCGCATCAGTAAAATTAATAATATCGTGAACTGTGGGATGGGGAATTTGTTATTAGCAACGCGCGGAATTGTGTTTCATACGCTAGATCCAGTGCTGTCGCGGCGATAGTTTGATGACAAATGTATTTTTCTTTTGGACTCTATCAGCATAATATAACATTTCAAGATCACAAATCTGTGGTCCTGTGTTTGAAAAATTAAAAAGGGTATCGAGTATTTTTATTTGAAGTAATATAGTAATATAGAAGTAGTTTTTTAACAAGCTGTAAACACTCCTAGCGACGCACTGGCTATGACCTTGTGGACCAGATCAAAGCGTCCCCGCTACTCGCCGTAAAACACACCTTGCTTCAACTGGGGAATTGCATCCGTAAGATATTTTTCCGCCTAGTGGTTATTAGGTATAATCTGGCAACGAAGGATTCGCACGAAAAACGACTGATTTTGGGATTTTCGACCGCATTTTATGTTTATTTCTCATGTGGTTTTGTGTAATGGAAAACAGTTCATGACATAAAATACTTAGCTGAATTAGATTTGGAATTTGAATTATTCCACAGTTTAACCTCACGTAAATTCTTGGTTTGAATTATTGATAAAGAGTGGCATAACTTAACTTCATGTAAATTTTTTGTAGGTTGAAATTCTTGACTAGATCGGCGGAACACACGGTTTCTAGTTAAAGTCTGCGGTTTTGGCATTGCCCAAAGATGTTGAATGTAAACGTCAGAAGAAACTCAGGTCCGCGTGAATCGCGTAGCTTGTTGATAACCGGGCTTTTTGGGAAGAGTGAGTAGAGAGTATCGTCATGTTCCAGGTTTTTTATTGATAGAAAAGTGCAGTGTGCTTTGCCTGCGTGTGAGAGTAGAATCACCGTGAAGGGTGACAGACAAGCCTCAGTTAATATGTCAATTAAAAGGTTCTTGTTATATTCGTATTTGTACTTTATAACTGTCATACTTTATTTTATTACTCTACTTGTTTTAAACTTTATACATTTTTATCTCCTGAATGTAAGCTAAGGAAGTATAATAATCGAGTCCATCGAGTGACTTGCCAGTTTCATGTTTTCTCGTCGTTTTATAACTCCTAGATACGAAAAAAGTGATCTCCCGCTTGCGCCTGTTTGTCTGGCGTCTGGGTCGATTTTTATTAAACACGTATTCTTCGAAACTACTGCACCAATTGTTGTCAAATTTTGTATGCATGTTATTAGGAATATCATCTAGATAGTAAAACGCTAACCCAAATGTGGCTAATTATCCCCACCACCAATGGGATCAACTCCAAAATTTCAATATATTTTTTTAATTTTATAAAATAAAATACTCGTTCAATTGTGAAGTATGAATCGGTGCTGAGTTTTCACCCTAGACATCCAGATTTTATAAAAAAATCAAAATTGTATAATATTGTACAATTTAACTTTGAAACTGCAAAACTGAAGGCTCCGAAACTTGCAAACGGTTTAAAGTTACATATTTATTTTGACTTGAAAAAGGTTATCATGAAAAAATAAAATTCGCAAAATCAAATCTTATAATTTTTCGAAAAAGTTGCATTGGTGCTACTGTACTTCAGGACCGAGGGGATCCTGTCTTCGACCATTTTTTTATAGAATGTCGTTACAAAAATAAAACTAAAATTAACAACTATGAACGTTTAATTCTTAACGTGATCTAATTCGTATACACAGGGAATAAACTAAAATAACCACTATAAACATAAAATTCTTAACCTAATCTAATTCGTATATAAACGGAATAATTAAAATGTGAGGTATGTAGGTCACCAATGTGCTTTCTGCATAAAAATTTGTAGATAATAACGACAGCAACAAAATATTGAAAATTAATCAGTCTTGGTTTTACTATTATTATACAAAATGTGAAGGATTAATTTCAGAAGAACACATGCAATAAATGCAATAAATATAACAATACACATAATCATAATAGCTACATCAATCAAATAATACTGATACCATGGCAAATCAGCTCCAGCACTACGTAAGTGCGGTGCTCCATTATGGCGTATGACATATTCAATCCAATAAACTGCTGTGTCCAATGCCGACATTGGCCGATCTTTAAACTGCTTAGACGCACGCTCGCAATTTTTCTTGTACCTAAAAAATAAAAATTCAGTTTCGTTTTTATGCAGTTAGTACCACTAACATTGGATCTTCTAGCAATTTTAAAGCTGCAGCAAGTATAGTATCTTTGTTAATATCTTTGTAAGCAACTTTGACAGCTAATCCCATTCGCTCTGCAGAACGAATATTGTTTGTTTGATCAGCAAATAGAGGGATACCCAGTCGAGGAACCCCACAATAAAGAGCCTCTTGGCTACCCATTAAACCACCGTGAGAAACAAATAATTTTACGT
The DNA here is from genome assembly GCF_036711695.1 of Zophobas morio. Lineage (NCBI taxonomy): Eukaryota > Metazoa > Arthropoda > Insecta > Coleoptera > Tenebrionidae > Zophobas > Zophobas morio. The sequence goes on from NW_026972107.1 coordinate 23,444,205, forward strand.
TCGGGTGACCTTAAATTTTTACACAATTGACATACTGACATTGAAGTAAATTATGTGCACAAGTTACATAAAATATCCATTTGCGGCATCCAATTTTCGAAATGAATGTTGTCTGGAATTTTTAATCCTTTGGGAAACTTTTCTCTAACAGCTTTCCACAAAACTTTGTATGGCAACTCGGCAAAAGCATCAAAAAGTCCTTGAAGTTTGTCATAGTCAAAAGTCTCAGTGAGGATCATAGATCCCATAGTCAAGTAAATTATACCCTTACTGTCCGTAGTAAGTAGATCTTTGAAGTACTACAAGTTAAAAATTATTCAGTTGTGATCAAATTTACTTATATTAAAATCTCACCTTTGATAATGGTTTCGGTTTATGTATGTGAAGTCCTCCAACTTCAACAAAATTAGGCACTGTAGGTCTGGAATGTGAAATACTGAAATGACTATTAACTAATATCAAACTTGTGTTGAGTGCTAGATCTTCTAAACTGGGTAAATCAGGTCCAAAAAATTCTTTACTTATCTGATTTGATGCTTTAGAGTTAAAGAAGTAATATCTGTAAAGTTGATTTATAAATTACATAAGTACACATATGTAAACTGGTTATCCTTACAGAAATTTGGAGACTGTCAAATAAAACACATTTTCTATCCTTTCATACAGACTCATTTTGGAAGTAGAAGACACAAAATAACTTGGAATGTAGGAGGGATTGTCGGGATTTCCTATTCTGTCACCTGCCCACGGTAACGATATACTACTAATCATAGATACAGTGGGCACATTAAACAAGTGTCCAAATCCTAACATACAGTCGGATCCAAAAATCTCGGTAATTACTAAATCATACTTTTTGGTTGTTTTCTTCAAATCTTGAAGTACTGGAGTCTTTAAAGTTTCTGCACACACATTAACTCCACATATTGTTGTCATAAACCAAACCATATCGTAATGGGAGAAACCATCAAAAACATTAATAGAAAGATTACTTACGAATATAGGGAGGCTTCCTATTAAACTTAACTGATTATATCTGCAATAAATATATTAGATATAATATAATTTCAAATTAATAATTTTCTACCTCGGTGGCACTTCTTTTGATATAAAATGTGTGGCGACGTCCACGTGGTGTCCTACCTCTGCTAAACGTTTCAAAACACGTTCAAACATCACATAATGACTCTTTCCAGGTAAAGGAAATATTCCAAGAATATTTGCTGACTCAGAAACTGAGATTGTGCCAATCAAAGTTAAAGTGATCACTAAATACCGCATACTGGGATATTTTTATCAACGTATAACACTAAAATGGAGAATAACCACCTCTCAAACTTCGTCGTCCAGGTCTCGACCAAATATGACTTCTTCGTGTATTGTGTAATAGTGTTATTAGCTTACGTTTAATTCGCGTGTTTTCAACTGCTTGAGTGTCTTATTATTAATCGTAATTTTAAAATTCCGTGCAGATGATATAGCACATTGTTTCTGCATTAACGTTTTAAAAAATACCTACACAGCTTATCCACAATTGTAGTATCTGAACCGTATAATTATATAATAACTCATCAGTGTTTAAGTAGTAATATCAAGAATCCTAGCTTGTATGACAAAAGTTTAGAAAAAAATGTTTCAATTAAAAGATAATTAGTACAGTACTGTTATTGCTTAAATTATGATTACAGAGTTTTTATTCTCAATATACAAACGATGAAGGACTTGCTTACCTTTTCAGCAAAAGATTCTATGAAACAGATAATTATTATTTACGATACAGATACATCATGAAATGAGAGCACAGAGTCTATTACGGATTGCGTATTTAATGCCATATCATTTTTCTGTCAGACCTACGACAACACGGATATTCTTATTAAACTGGTAGATTTTTCTGTGGTAAATAAAGCACAACAACATAAAATAGCATTTTAGTATTTTTTTAGTAGTATTTATACTAATAAACAAATATGATATTTGCAAAAATAACAACACATCAAAAGAATGTTACGACTTTATCTGGGCTGTGTTGAAACAATGTAATAAATAATTTTATTACCAATTAAACTTAACTCATAAAAGAAATCTACAACTGAAGAAATATTAAGCGAACGATGTATTTTCGATAATATCTGAATTGTGGTTATTCATGGATTTAAAAAATATAATAGGCGTACTTTTATTTCCAAACAATCTGTAAACAAGAATACCTTGTCTTTATAAATTATTTAATGTCATTACAAGTAACATAATTAAGTCTTCTGTTTTCCAAAACCTGTTTGGCCACTTTGTAAACTTTGTGAAAATAGAATACTATTCTAAAAACTATTTTAGTTTTATGAAACAAAATTTATCAATATTTAAAAAAAAAATGAAATTTGTGTATGGATTAACAATATGTATATAACTCGAATATGACACCAATTTTGCAGACACAACAATCTTATTGGCACCTGAGATTTCAATCGTAAGCATCAATAACAACTGCTTTTTTAATTTGCGGTAATGTTAATATACAAGTCAAACAAATGACCTTTGCATTAATTGTGTGAAATATTGTGTGAGATTATTTTCATGAAATGTTTTTTTTAATTCAGTCTGTGTAAACGACTATTATCAATTATTGTGGTGCTAAGTGTGTAATATTTTAAGAGTATCATATTAATGAATTTATACGGTCCGTTAAACAGCCAACATATGTTATTTCAGAACGAAAATGTAGCAATGAGTTTGAGAATATGAACTTACTACAACACTATTGCTCCACCTGGTTAAGTTAGTGTTTTAAGGACAGAATCTTCACAAACCTTAAACCTCAACTTTGTAAGTTCTTCGCAGTAACAAACATTACATTTTTTTTTTAAATTCGTCTAAGAAGCGATGTTTGAATAAACTTTCTGATATCTTTGACGAAAATTCATAATTCTTAAGTACCTAGCGTGTCCACCACCCCGCAAAGTTTTCTTCTTGTGACTTATCAAAAAAAAATACCAGCAACATATTTATCTCCTTTTTTCCTGCATCAAGTTTCGGAAAAAAATGTCATGTTAACGGATTTTTAAATGAGAGGAGCAACAAACGCTGTATCGATAACATCTTTTTTTTGGGCCACTGTTCTCTAAATACCTACATACAGCTGCAATCAACACGTTTGTTAGACATGTTCATCTCAACTGTGAATTTCCTAGTAGTCTAAATCGTCCGGAAACAAGCTGTTTACGGCCTAGGCCGTAAAAAATTGCACCTAACAATTTCATTGGTCGCTATGCAAAGAAAAGTCCGCGCTGACTGTCACTCTCGATTCCTAGTCACTCTGTTATGTCAAGAAATATGAAATTATTTAATTTTTAATAAATAATAGACTTACGCGGCCCAAAAAATAGTGTGCACCACTCTGTCAAAAACTGCTTTTGCTAACGCTCGGCCTGGCAAACTCGCTTATATTCGCAACAGTTTAGTTTCCGGCCTTGTAATGCAAAAAACTATTGGCTTCTTTTTTAATAATAATTGTCTAACAGATAAGTGTATTATTATAATTGAAAAAAGTTTGAAAGAAAAATATTTGGTACAAATATATTCAATATTATTAGAAAATGTTCAAAATTTACTAAAATTGGCCATATTTGTCAATGTTATGATAAAACATAGATGATTTCTTCACGTTCACTACACAACACAAAACTTGTTAAAAATCGTATATTGATTTGATGAAATTATTTGTTTAAAATTTAAAACTATTGCAGGTGTTTTTTTTTTAATTTGTGATTCTATAATAGAAAACCGCTGTTGATTTATTTGTTTGTGTATACTAATTAGTGACAGAAAAGATGTAACACCTAGAAGGTGTTGAGATATTTTGCTTAAATTCGGTATACGAACTTGATATCAATAAAAAATTAGGAGACAATTTGATTTGCTCGAGACTATTTCCAGAAAAAAAGTTGTACATTCATCGATATGTTGACAGAATATGAGGAAAGTGTAATCAAGACCTTGGAATAGTGTCGCCAAAGGTCCGATGTGTAATAGAAAAAATGCGAGCGTCGTCATCTTCGTGTGTACAAGACAGAGAGTTAGAAAGCAAAAGTTTTCTTAATTGTTTGTATATGATGTAATAATTGTAAATTAAATGAAACCTACACTTTGTAAACAAAAATATGAAATTGATCTTATTATTTATCATTTTCCAGTAAAAGTCAAATCTGATAATTTAGTATGCAAAATTATCGTTGAAATTCATTTTTTATTGGTCGTCATGTATGAAAAGTTTCACGCCGCACAACATGAGTCAGTACGGTCCGCGTTCCTGTGGTCCAATGCGCAGAATGTAATAAGAAGAGTTGACGTGGCATGCAATGCATGAGACACGATACTTGCTAGATCTAAATCCAACGAGTGCTGACTAAGAAAGAATATTTTGAATCAGTTTAAGTTTTTGTTTTTCAGATCGATGTGCTTTTCAAAAAAAAATGGATTTCCTGAAATTGTATGATAAACTGGTTTTTTATTTTTTTAAATCAAATTTATTGCACTTCTAAACACATTCTTCAAATATTGTCTGTTTTAAATACTCGAAATTATTGTGGTAATGACATTGCATATACCCAATTGGGTTTGGATCTAACGTACAATTAATCAATTTTAGACTTACGTGTGCCACATACAAAACTAATCACAAATTTTACAGTTAAAGCTACTAAATGTACAACAATAATGCAAAAACATATAAGAACCAAAGCAACATCAATCAAATAGTACTGGTACCAAGGCAAATCAGCTCCAGCACTTCGTAACTGCGGTGCTCCATTGTGGCGTATAACATATTCTATCCAATAAGTGGCTGTATCTAAGGGCGACATTGGGCGATCTTTAAATTGACGTGAAACTCTGTCAGTATTTTCCTTGTATCTAAAAAACGCCATTGATAGCACTGTCAGTGTTTAATGAATCTTACATCGGATCGTTGAGTAATTTCTTCGCTGCGTCCAGTACAGTTCTTTTATTGATGTCTTTGTAAGACACTTTTATGGCTATTCCCATTATTTCAGAAGTGTGAACGTTACGAATTTGGTCCGCAAAAAGCGGAATACTTAATTGTGGCACGCCACAATAAACAGCTTCTTGAAATCCTAACATACCGCCATGAGACACAAACAGTTTGGTATTTGGATGACCTAAAATTAATCAGCACTTTATGATGATTTATTACACCTGTGGAATTACAAAGAATATCAATTTGTGGCATCCATTCTTCGAAGTGTATATTTTTAGGAATTCGTAATCCGTTAGGAAATCCATCACGATTCGCTTTCCACAGTACTTGGTACGGTAATTCAGCAAAAGCATCAAACATCCCTTGGAGTTTGTCGCTGTCGAAGGTTTCAGTCTGGACCATTGAGCCCATCGTCAAATAGATTATTCCCTTGGATCTAGTCGTGACAATAGTTTTAAAGTGCTACAATAATCTTCTTACATAATTTACTAAAACAATCTAAGAATAAACGTTTACGTTTGATAAAGATTTAGGTTCGTGAATATGAAGTCCTCCAACTTCTATAAAATTAGGGACAGTGGGTCTAGCATAACTAATACTAAAATGACTATTTACTAGTAGAAGACTCGTATTGCGTGTTAGTTCTTCCAGATGCGGTAAGTTTGCACCAAAAAATTCTTGACTTATCTTATCTGACATCCATTCAGACAAGAAACGATACCTTAAAAATACATTTGCCTTAAAACGTACACATAAAGCAAACGTCTTACAAAAATTTGGACGTTATCAACAGCAACGTGTTTTCAACTCGCTCATATAGATTCATTTTCGCCATTGAGGCAGCATAATAAGTAGGAATATAAGAAGGGTTGTCAGGATTGCCAATCCTATCATTAGCCCACGGCAAACTTATACTACTAGTGACAGAAATGGTTGGCGCATTGAACAAATTGCCAAATCCTAACATACAGTCACTTCCGAAAAGTTCCGTAATTACTAAATCGTAATTTTTGGGAAAGCGCTTCAGATCTTTTAGAATTTGGGTTTTTAAAAGTTTTTCACAGACATCTACTCCTCCAAATATCGTCATAAAACGCATTATATTGTAGTGAGACTGGGTCGCCGCATCAACCATGTTCAGGGACAGGTTGTTGGTGAGTGATGGAAGACTGCCTTTCAAACTCATCTGATTATACCTACAAACATATATTTTAATACATCTTAAAGAAAATAAACTCTAATACCCAGGAGGTGTGTTTTTTGATGGAAAATGAGTGACAACATCCACATTATGACCTTTTTCAGCAAGACGTTTCAAAAGACTTTCGAACATCAGAAAGTGGCTCTTTACGTGTAGGGGAAAAACTCCAAGTATATTCGCCGATTGACAGCTCAAAGTTAGTAGAGTAAAAACAAACAGCGTTGTTGTACCCTGCATATTTGATGGCTAAAAAGGAAAATTAGAATTCTGTGAACATTAAAGGACGCTAGTTTAATTTTTATTTCCATACTTTTTTCTGAAATTGGCACACAAATCATTTTTTTACGGATAACATTATGCACGTGCACTTGACCAGTAAAGTTTTTTTGTCACTCATATGGCTATTGATAATAATCATATAAAAATAAAATATAACAAACTCTTTTTGAACAACTGATGAAATAGAACATTTAATTTTTACAACACTCTGGCCATTAGATAATGGAAAAAATGTACAAAATGAAAAAAAAAAACTTTACTGAAAGCTAGGGTAAAATGAAAAAATACATCTGGCAAAATTGACAAACCTCGACATGACGATTTTAATTATATTTCTATAAATTTATGTTGTGTAATTGTCAGTCTACTTGGTAAAGTCGGTCAAGTAAAGTCAGTCCAATATATTGTCTTTTCCAAGGTACCCGCTAAATTATATGTATAGTCGTGTTGGCATCCCTTTAACGCTTTTCTTAACAGAATATTTTTGTTTCAATGGAAATCATCAGAAAGTTATTTTTAATTTTGATATGGTCTTCATAATATTTATAGTGCAATCAAAATTGTCATATTTCCCTTAGCTACCGCTGGAACGGTAAAGCAGAGAAAAAAAAAACTCTTTTGGACACAGAATTTAACACTAACATTAAACAGTAGTTGCGCACAAAAACTTAACTGAAACTGTGAACCTAATGAAAATTAGATGCAATTTATAATTTATATAATGCACATCTTATCGACATTCGTTGCAATAAATACTCTGCTTGACCCTATCTACCATGATAACCCTGCTTTTTGATATTTTTGAGTAACCAAAGAATTATTTCATAAAATCATGTGTTTATAAAAAAATGTATTATTATACATCTTCTAGTTAAAAGAACTATTTGCATACTTTACGTACTATTTCCAAAAAATCAGATAGCTAAATTTCGACAGTTACGTCTATATCACATAACGTTACCTGTAAAGTATTTCATAATACATATTTTTGTGAAAGCATTATAGAAAAATACATTAAAAGTTAACGATATTTTAAGTTAAATTACTGGTACACAGAATATACTTACCTAAATTTCATTCGTTTTATATAATTTTACTTAGAAGATGTACACAGTTTTTCATCGAATTGTAAACTGCGAAGTGAAATAAGCATCAATATTGATATTTATTCTATTGACGTCCCGATTGCACTCATCGCGTCATGAAAAAGCCTGATCTAGAACACTAATACGCACTTAAATACATTATTCATAGATTATAAAAAAAATATGTTGTACGAGGTCAATTTCATAAAATGGTTGTGAATTAACCTTTCCTTTTAAAAATCCCTGAACATTTATTCCAATATCTAATATTTGTACTACATATTGAACTTTCATATTTATAATTACTTCCCATGCAGCAGAATTCATAGAATTTCAAAGCGTAATTTTCCGATTTTTATTTGTCAGTCGTATACTTTAAAATTGTTGTGGAGATTAAACAACGCTGTCTTCAAAAATGTTTAAACAAGTCTTTTGGAAAAATGTATCCCGATGTAACTGGTATGTATTTCATTTAAATGACCAAATAAAACTGTTAACACTGAGGTTAGACTTCAACTAATGCCTTTGGTGGGGTCACTTGATGTATTATCTATAGTACAATAGAGAACAGGAATGAGTGAACATTGAGTCTCTGTTTTTAAAAGTACCTATTCTTACGATGATCAGTAATTAAAATCGGCGTGGATAAAACAACCTATTTCTCAGTAACTCAAATTTACACAACTAAGTGCACAGCGATTATGTACAAAATAACTCCGGCGCAACTTGACTGGATTCTCTCTCCACTGAATTGACTGAATAATCTGTTCCGGAAGGTGGTCTCTATTTAAACCCATGCGTTCCTCTGAATGGTTCGTGAACGCCGCTTCGAGGTTTTTTTGGACCCCGCAATTGAGACTTCCAGCGACCCACTCCAGGATTTTCTTTATGCAAACACCGCCCGCTCGCCGTCACCGATGATGAGTCACCCATCATCGCCGGGTGGTGTATGAGTTTATTTCGTAACATTATTTACTGGAAGTCCCCCTCAATAAATTGCTTAGTATTGTAACAAAGATAATGTATCGTCCAAGTCTTCTCTCCAGTTGTTGGCCTAAAAGGAACGAAGGTTACTGTTATTACAATATTTAATGGTCAAAGACGTCAAAAAGCAAGCAAGTGTCGTAAATTTTCGCTATTTTCCAATCTTCACGAATTCCTGCTTTCTACTATAAAGGTGGAGCCACAGAAGCAGGTACTCGTCAAGTAGCGAATGCCGAATATTCGTCCACTTAAAAAAAAATACCGACAAGTTGTGCATAGGGCGAACCCCAAACATTCGGTATTCGGCAAGTAGAGAACAACCCAACCACACTATCTGGAGTTCGTTAAACAGTGGCTCGGTACTTGGCAAGTATGTACCTATTAGTGTGGTTCCGTCTTAAGAATAAAACTTTTGTTATGCTTGTACGTATTTGACAAGAAAATGGGCTCTTTGCAGGAATTTTAAAAGATGGCGACCAATTTAACAGATAAACAACGTCAACAACAGTATTAAAAAGATTCCCAAATTAAAATGACAAAGCTACTTTCTTGTTGTTTTGTCGTGAGTGTAAACGCGTATTAAAATTGGTGTGTAGATACAGTTTTGGGTGTAATTTCATAAAAGGGCAATTAAAATAAAAATGAATCGCATTCGACGCCAGCACCTTCCCTCAAAGAGCGTAGTTAATGTAAGACCAGTTAATTAGGTAATGACATGAGTTTCTAATCTGAAATGTGTAAAGTTTTGACTATTTATGAACACGAATAGTTTTTGTTATTGTTTGTACATTCACAGTTCATGTTAAGACTTTTAACTGTTCGTGTTTCTAAATAATACAAGTTTACAACAAACAAAAATAATAGAACATGTTCACATAAAAACATATGGCGGAATATACATGAATGATACATGTAAGTATACTAGTCCAAAAGGTATAAGGTTATATGACCATCATAAAACTAGTTGACCGCAAATAAATACCCCCTTTGTGTGGTTCGCACTAAGCTTACCGGTTGGCAATAAATCCTCTTCTAAACATTTCTTGCTCACATTTAACAGGGCCGGCTTTCAAAGCGAGTGGTTATTTCGGAACCCTCAGCGGCTGCAGGTAGTAAAGAAATAGTGTAGTGGTGGATTTACATATTTAGTGAAAACCGCCCCTGAACGAAACCACAACAGCCGGTCGAGCTGCAGTGGACACGTTATTTACGACCCGAAAACCGTTTCTATTGTAAACAACTTAACTTCGACACAATGGGATGATTTTATGATAGTCATATAACCTTATAGCTTCTGGTTTACTATATATACAGTGTACCAAAAGATATTGTACGACAAAATATATTTGCAAATGACTCCAATTATGGGAATTGCACCCAGCATAAAACTGTCAACAAGATTACTCGCCACCCTTACCTTTTCAGGACCGTATTTGTTTCAATACGTGAACAGGTATATTGTTAAACGGACCGCTTTCAAGAAATTTAATCTTAAAATTTAAGGACACATGAAAGTGTGGTTCTTAAAACTTTTTAAATCTTTGCAAATACATATTTCCTAGAAAAATCCCAATAAAAATGAACTCTACGGTGATTTATATATGAACGCTCCAAAATTTGAAGTTCGCCTCTGGCTGAAGTCGTACCTCCGTTGCGAAGGGTTCGTAATGGTTTTATTGCAGGTTGCGGTCCAAAGTACTAAAGACCCCTCATAAAGTAATTGACGGCGTTTGCGTTTATATTTTGGTAGACTGGACTCAAACATTTAAAGCGTTTATGGCTTTGACATTTAAAGTACTTTACAGCCGACCTTTCATAAAACTTAGTAAATGTAAACCATGCCATGTGCCAGGGACGGCCGAGACGCGAAGGATCGGACTAAGAGTAATTTTGTTTTTAACATTTCTTCCATACATTAATTATTTAATCATTATTCTGCAGATTTGAAAATATTATTAAGATTACCACAATTTAGTAGTGCAACAATTGACATAATTAGGGACGAAGCTTTCAAAATAACTGCCGAAACGTGGGCCAATTGTGTACGACATTCCATAAAAGGAGAAGACCAGTACAGTCTTGCCCTGTGCTTTTACCAGAAACGGTCTTTTCAGGTAGGCATCGGTGAGCGGGTTTAAGACATCCGGCTGTGACGGCCTATTGAATTATAATGGCAGTCAAACTGGTGTGAAGGCATAAACGCCTTAAATGTTTGAGTCCAGTCTACACTGAACAATATACTATATGTAATTACAGATCTGGATGTTGTACATAATAAGTTATTATAACACACTTATAACTTCTCACCCGTGTTTTAATAATAATTCAATTATGACATTTATACTATTCTTAAAAGTTGATTTATTTTAAGAGAAAGAACCTTGAAAATTTTCGACAGTCAAATTAGTAACTTCGTGAACAGGAACATGTGGGGTTTAATTTGTGCTGTGGGTATCGTTGGTAATTTTTAGAAATAGCGACAGATTTTTATTAGATGCTTACGTTTTGAGAGCTTCGAGGAAGAAGTTTTTAAGGTTGTTTTGAATTGTCAACAGCTAGGATCGGTTTTGGAGAGATGGACGTAGGTAAAGAAAGAGTTTAGAAAATTCTCGAAACCGGAAGTACTGGAGCATAGGGCAGGTAGACGAAAGATAGGACGTATTTACATTTGTACAGATTTACATAAATTATTATGAATGAGTTTAGGTCGATCACGTGATTTGTGGGAACGGTTGTTCCTACAGTGCTTATTATTATTATTTTTTTTTTGATATTGTTATTTGTGTATCACCGTTCGACAAGCTGTATATATCTAATGTTTATTTTCACATGTGCTTTGTTTTGTATAATGAGGGGTTTTGATTTAATCGTTAACTTGAATTAATGAATAATTTAACATCATGTAAATTCTTTGTTGTTTGCAATTGTTGATAGTGTGGCATAATTTAACCTCACGTAAATTCTTTGTTGTTTGAAATTCTTGATAGCGTGTGGCATAATTTAACCTCATGTAAATTCTTGATAGTGTGGCATAATTAATTGGAGTAATATAAATGTAATAAGTATGAATGGTATATATAAAATACTCCTATTCACACTCGCGGCGATGACGTAAACTGCAAATTTCTGGGAACTTGGAATCGGCAACCAGTGCAGAAGTTTGTACTCAGATGGAGGTTCAAGACCGGCAACCAGTGCGAGAGAATCTAAAACAGAAAGTAACTTCGGTGAGGGTCAAGTCCGACAATCAAGGAGGATCCAAGAGAGCAAGTCCAGAAGTGACTTCGGTGTTTTTTTTTTGTCGAAAGGGAAATGCCTTGCGCGGACCTCGTGCTTGGTTCTTATGCACAAGGTACTGTAGGACTGTTATTTTTTTCTAGCTTACCCACCAAAACTCCTCCATCTTCTGCTTTGTCCCTTTCACCCCGGTCCTGACTTCTGAGTGGTCACAGTGGTGCTGTGCTAAACCTATTGATTCACCTAGGAGGTTTCCCCCCGTCTATAAGAGCTGCCTCTTAAAGACGGTGTGATCGGTAATAGGGGAGATCATGGATGGTTGCCGTCGGTGATGGGGGCAGGTGGGATCACACGCCCATTCTATCGTCACGCAGTCCTTGCGGGGCCGCTTGTGACTTCGAGTGGTTTCTTCATCGAACTCGTAGTCAACGGCTTCTGGCACCAAAGGGTTGAGGTGTTCTTCAGCTTTCTTGAAGGTGCGGAGCGTAGTTTCGTGCAGAAATTGCTTTAACTTCGGAATGTTGGCCTCCTGAAAAATCTATTTGTTTCTGAGATGAATCAGGGGGTGCTGAGAATTGTTGTCTGAGGGACTTCCAGATGATGAAATTGAGTTTTGGAAGGTTCCTACCTCCAGGCTACTCAGGCATTAAATATGATGGGCGAATAGAGAAGAAGTTTATTCTTGATCGGCATCTTGCTGCGTCTGCCGATTAGTGGCGCCAAGAGGTCTTGGTTCATCTTGACTACAATGTAGTCAATCTGAGGAATAAAATTCAGTTTTTTATCAATGAAGACACCTAGATATTTTGTTCTGGCCGAACATCGAAACGTGCCCTACTGGGTCTTGATGACTTTTCTTGATGAAGAGCGCAGAGTTTTATTGGGATTGACTGTGATGAACCAGCGTCTACACTACTCTTCCAACGCAGCAATGGCCTCCTGTAAGTAGGTGGTCACATTGTGCGCCGAAATGGAGCGTATAAGGATGGGGCTGTCGTCTGCGTAGATCGCGAGTCTAGTTCGAGGGGGTTTGGGAATATCTGCAGTAAAGATCGCATACAGCAGGGGAGAAAGCGCTAATCTCTGAGAGATTCCGGTACTTATTGGATATTCTGCTGATAGAGTGTAGCCTATGCTGGCTTCAAACATGCAGGTGTCCAGAAATGGTTCGTTGCAGGCGTACCGTTGGCGGTGATACACTCCTGCAAGATGGTACCCCTGGGGCGTTGTAGCACAAGCGGAGTTTGGGGCTACCGGTCTGGGGCTGTTCTCCCTCCACGACGGTGATTCTATCTATCGCAAAGCCTACAAGTTCCTCATGCCGGACACCGTCGAAAGGTTTGGCTACATCTAGAAACACTGCGCCTGTGAATTGACTCCATTCAGCTACGACCCGAAGAAGTTGGTCGGAGCTGGAATGGTGGCCTCGAAAGCCGCACTGTTCGTCGAAAAGGATGCTTCGTTCGTTCACAATTTCGGCAAGCAGTTTCCATATAACTCTTTCAGCGACCTTCTCCAGTGACGATAGATGGGGTGATGATTTTGAAGAAAAGATTGACTTTTGCCGGGTTTCGTAATGAAGATGACGTTGGGCTATTTCCATTTACTTGGAAAAAAACGAAACTTGAACATAGCATTGATAATACCTGCCAATGTGATGGTGGCTTCGCCGAAGAGTTTTTTCAGTGCTTTGTTGTGGATCTGATCTAGGGCTTTCCTCGACCTTTGTCGCAATTGTTTTCGATGATGAGTTGGTCGTCATCGGGTTCTTCCTCTCGAAGATCTTCGACGTTTTCTTCAACGAGATCCATATGTTCGTCGTCTGCATCAGGATACGTTGTGTTTTTTTTTTTATGAAAAGTGGCGGGAACGTCTTCTTTCATACAAGTGCATACACTGCGTGTGAGTCGAGAGCGAGAGAAATAATAGACAAAAATTTTTCCCTAGGGGGAAAAGAAGCGAAGAGCGAGAGTGACTCGGCCGTGCCCTTCTGACCGTCCAACAGGGACCAATCGCCATCGGTCGCCATCTCCAAAAACCCCCTACGACTATATTCACAGATATATTACATTTCAAACACCTTAAAAATATGAAAGAAAAGACACTCGCGAATTGACAGACATACACATATTATTACAAACGAACAAACACAAAATTCATTCGATACATCTGTTTGGAATCAATGCAAATATTTGAATATCACAAATTTAATAAAAACAAAGCAAAATCTGAATTAAGTAACTGGATGCAAATACACAAGTTATTACGGGCATGTGGCGGCAGATTTTAAAGTTACGGCAGTTAACAGGAGCACAACAAAAGTACCCCTGGGGCGTTGTAGCACAAGCGGAGTTTGGGGCTACCGGTCTGGGGCTGTTCTCCCTCCACGACGGTGATTCTATCTATCGCAAAGCCTACCCGCACGCACCTCCATTACGATCATGCTGTGCGAAACTAGGCCATTACTGTCACCAGACCCGTAGTTAGATCTCGACTATTGGTCCAAGTCGAGAGCACTACAACATCGGCGGCCGCCCCTGAATCTATCCAAACCTGTGGGCTTGTACAGGTGACACGATAAATCTCGCCAGCCCGACTAGGAACCGCACTTCGCACGTTTTCTGTGTTATTTAACCTCGATTCCATTTTTAAATGTTCAATCTCTTATAATAACTCTGATATTAACAACAACTGAACAAGTGTCAAAGTTTCAACGAGCAATAAACAACATTTAAATTCGCCATACAATCTTGTGAAATTTTGAACAACAAATAATTCGCATGTGAGATTAAAATTGGACATCAAATAATTTATATGATAGAAACATTCATCAACAAAGTATTTACAAAACAAACTAATTAGCAAGGATTTATGAAACAAAAGATCTGGTGTGAAATGAACTTGTACAGATAGAAATGTTATGTTAGGTTAAAACTGTAGAGCATGAAATTTACGTTCAATTAAAATTATACAACAAAGAAAAATTGCTGAGGTTAAAATTGTGAGATTAAAGAAATATTGTATGAGGTGAGAATTTGCAAAGTTAACAAAATTTACATGATATTAATAATTGCCACACTTTATCAACGGTTCAAACAAAGAGTCTACATTATGTCAAATTATATCATGATCTAAGTGATTGGTTACTTCAAAAAAACAATTTACTTTGACAGTTTAAAATACCGCGAACTGGTTACCCCAACAAAACACATAATAAACAAACACAAAAATATACAATCATCGCTCCGAGGGAAAAAGCGTCTCGGTGATGTAAATTTTAAATCGTTGCGAGGAATTGCCTCGATGATGTATATTTTAGCGGTGTAAGAAATAAGCCTCATTGATGTTATTAATCTCTAGCGTTGCGAGGACGAACCTCGATGAGGTAATCAATGTGTGGCGTTGCGAGGACAAGCCTCGATGAAGTAATCAATCTGTGGCGTTGCGAGGACAACCCCCGATAAAGAAATCAATCTATGGCGTTGCGAGGACAATCCCCAGTAATGTGATCATGGTAACGATGATAACCGCCAAAGGGAAGAAATCATTTTAAACCCCTCCCGCCAGTTCGCAGTATAATGAACTTGTTTAACTGCCGTAAATGAAATATTAGCAATCTTGTGTGAAGAATTTAGAAGTGTTATAATGTAACACTTACGTATATGTATCCAGAAACCTATTCGTAATTAAACAACAAGGTGTTTTCCTGACTAAGTGAATTTCATGAAATCTTCTAGCACGTGGATTATTTAAATAATCCTGATTGTTAAATTGTTTTAGCACTAGCTGACGATTAAGAAAACCTAACTTGATTGGTGAATTTACAAACAATAGAAAAAATTTACAGCACGTGTTTCGCGTTGACTGGAAGTCCGCAATTTTCGATTAAAAGACCGCGCGGGTTGGGGACAACAGAGTGACGTCAGTTACGATTGATTGTCGTTAAACAAAGGCTTCTTCCCATTTTATTAACTACCAAACCAACTAATTTAAACTAGTTCTTACCACGTGTTTACACTCACAAAGACACATTCAGACTGACTCTACGCCATGCAGCTTTCGTCTAACCACCAACCCTCAAACTAAAAACCCCTAGCGCTAAATTGTCCGACTACCTTGCAAGCGTTACCGTGCATATTTGGTTGTCTATGTTTAACGATTCCTTTTTTGTGATTGATTTTTTTTTTCAAATTCAAATTATTCAAATGTGATTTCGCGCCACTGTTAATTAATTTCAGCGCGAAAATATTGATTTAAATTCGGTCACCACAGTGTTTAAATTTGTAGTGTTCAAATATTTTGTATTAACTTATATCATTTGACTTGATTTTTTTTTAAACTGGACTGGAGAGGATTTTTGCAGCTGGGAAATAAGTTCCTTCTAGTTTATTTCAACAGTTTTTCCTTCTTCAGAATGAACGAATAAACAATTTGCTCCCCATATTTTGCTTTTTGCTTTACGGGCATTTTTCCTCCAAAAACCGTAAGGTTCCATTTTATTCACGTAACAGTTCAAGGTCAAACTTTAAATTTTTTGCGGGTTTTAAAATTTTGTGGACCTCGCAATTTTGTCGGAATGTTTGGTTTATCATAACGTGGATATAACAGATTCACAAGTGAAATTTAAAAATGAATTCGCTTATAATGGAAATTACAGTTTTGGGAACGAAACATAAGTTTACATCTTGGAACAGATTCTATAGATGACCAGTAAACTAATTAAGCACTGTGGTATACAGGGTGTTATTGAAAGGTACGTACAAAACAATTGACAGTTATTCGCGAAGTCTAAGAAGTCTGAAAAACTTATTTTGTGTTATCAAAATTATAAGGGGAAATTAACCCTTATCCAACCTTTTTAGACGCTACTGAAGGATAAATAGGTAAAATTAATTTATTTTAGTAAATCCTAGCAACTGTAACAATAAAACTTTTGTCAAGACTAAATGTTGCTATAGAAACGAAAGATGATCTTTTTATCAGAGGCGTACAACGAATTTGGAAATAAATTTTAATAATTTTTATCTCTAAAAGGAGAATACTTTTACCTGAACTTTGTTTTACTTTTAGCACCCATACTTCGAGACAAATTGCCGATTTCATTTTGTACGTACCTTTCAATAACACGCTGTATGTACTACCTCCAAATACATATATCGAATTTGAGCAAAAAAAAACAGGAGTCACAATTATCAATATTACTGTGGTATTGAATATTTATTATAAGTGTTGCTATGTACAATAATAAAGTACTGACTGTATTAACACCAAAACAGTGCAGTAAATAAGCACTCTGTTTTGTTTCAGTTCTAAGATTTTAATTGAATAAAATTTTTACGTCATTTAGAGGCCACACTTTCAACAATGCTCTACTTCGAATTAGTCCTTGTGGCACAGGTCCGTATGTTCTAGAATCTGTTGAATTGGTAGTGTTATCACCTTCTAACCAAACATGTCCTCTTGGAACAATCTCATAACTATTAAAACCAACTCTAATTCTATCACCAGGAAGCCCAACAACTCTTTTACATATATTTTGCTTGGGGTTCATAGGACACTTGGCTATTACAATGCTACCTCTCTTTACATTATTTAACCTAGTACTGATATGTTCGGATAACAAAACATCATCTGAGTGTATTGTAGGCTCCATTGAAGGTCCAGAGCACTAAAAGTAAATTACATTACACTGTTTTTTCGAAAAACTTTGGAAAAATTACCAACACTAAAACGCCTACATATTCAAAAGTACAGTGTGCTATGCAAGCATACTGAATGATGTAACCCACGGAACCTAGGAGCTTTCTAATCATATTTCGTTATGTCTTCATTGGAAAAGAGTACAGGTAAAATCAAATTTTCTTTTAAAAAAACAACTGTTTGGTAATTTAAGGTTAAGCATGTATAGGAGACGAGGTTAATCAATGTCGAAAGTCGAAAATAGAAAACAAGCTAGCTAAGAGTAGGTAGTAATACAGAAATGTTCAAAATTGGTGTTCAGTATTGACGATAGAGGTCACAAGCATAGAATGTCACAAGTAACGGAATAACGACCACAGATTTCTTGAACAGTTACAGGTGCATTTGTTGACGTTTAAAAGACTAATTTTAAAGCAGACCCCTTTAATTTGCTGTCATTGGGTGATGTTCTCTTTTTTGAAAGGTAAGTGCACTTAACCACAGACCACACACTTTAGATGGGAATCTACTGTACTACCAATGGTAATTAGAGACCCTAAATAAGAGAGTCTGGCCAAAGCCGCCATTTTATATCACAATCAAGCGCGCCTTTTTTAAAATTTGGCGTCACGTGTGTAATAACCAAAAAAGTAGCAGAAATTCGGTAACAAAACATTAAATAAATTGAAGGAAAAAATTATTGAATTACCAAAAATGTATTTAATTATCAAAAACAAAGGTGGTCATCAACGAACGAAATATGTAAATACAATAATATACAGCGTGTTATTGAAAGGTACGTACAAAATAAAATCGATAATTGGTCTCGAAGTATGGGTGCTAAAAGTAAAAAAAGTTGAGGTAAAAGTGTTCTCCTTTTAGAGTTAAAAATGATTAAAATTTATGTCCAAATTTGTTGTACGCTTCTGATAAAAAGATCATCTTTCGTTTCTATAGCAACATTTAGTCTTGACAAAAGTTTTATTGTTACAGTTGCTAGGATTAACTAAAATAAATTAATCTTACCTATTTTTCCTTCAGTAGCGTCTAAAAAGGTTAGATACGGGTTAATTTTCCCCTTATAATTTTGATAACACAAAATAAGTTTTTCAGACTTCTTAGACTTCGCGAAGAACTGTCAATTTATAAATAACTATAAACTACTAGATGGCTTAAAAATTCGTACATGTTATGAAGCAATATAAAAAAATCTTCTTAAGCGGAAATAAGACAAACAAGTCAATCAACATAAATTTATTCTAGTTTACACCATGATGCATTGCCATACTTTTGCCACAGTATTTTGCTGTCACGGTGTAATTTACACGGTGGCAGTTGTTTCGTATACAATATAAAATCACAACAACGCAATAAATGTCACCGTAGTCACAGCTGACAGTTTTAAGCGTATCTGCAACCAGACATACCGTTTTCAATACGTTTTCAAACAGAATGTGATATAAGATGGCCGCACCAATGAAAACCAAGCGACGCTTTGGCCAGACTCTCTTATTTAGGGTCTCTAATGGTAATAGAAATAGCGCGCCGCCAGTGGAGGTGGGGACAACTAAATCAAAAATTGCGCGAATTTTAAAGGAATCGCTATTAATAAAAGCATGTGAAAGTGAAGTAGAAAATGTTCATTACGATTCAAGCTATTGTCACCGAAATATTGTTAGGGTGACAATAGCTTGAACCATAATGAACATTTTTTACTGAAGATTGAAATGAAACTTTTCTGTTAAAAAAATAATATTTATTGAAACGATTTAATTAAAACTTAATCTAATTAAATCACACAGACAATAATATTTATTCCTACAGGTAACACCCAATTACAGGAATAATATCAGACTAACTAAACTGATTCATGACAGCAACTAAAAAGTATAAATATTTAAAAAACAAAAGTATTTATAACTAATTAAATATTAAACCAAATTTACAATGCAATTACAAATACTACAACTAGAATCTAAATTAATATCATATAAATGTGCAATTTTGTTGAATAAATTTGATATAGCCGAAACTGAAAAGCAAACTGAGATGTTTGTACGGCTAGAATCAGTATAAAACAGAACTATATATTAAATCAATACAGTCTAATTTATTGTGAAATAAATTGTATAAAAGTTGATAATAAAAAAGAGATAACGATAATATCAAATTTGTCTTATTATCAACGGGCGGAATGATGTTTCAGACGCTCGATCCAGTGCCGCCGCGTCGATACTTTGATTACAAATATATTTTTCTTTTGAACTATATCAACATAATATAACATTTCAAGATCACAAATCTGTGTTCTTGATTCAAAGCACGTGGCAAAAAGTACTTTACTCGCGTCAACAATCTTGTTCGTAAATACAAGAAACCTTCAATTGTTTTAACTAAATTTTTGGTCCATGGGACTTTTACATATATGCCCTTTTTACTATTCCAAAAACGCATTGTTTTAATTACTTTCACAGATTCTTCCCACCACTTTTTATGTCCAGAATCAGTCGAAACCCCTCCTTTAAATGGTTTACTTACTGGCGCTTGTTTTGCATTACCATTGAGGCTGTCAAATAACATATCCATAAACAAGATGAAATCTGCAGTTTGCACTGCTTCAGCAGGTAAGCTGTTGTCATACTGAAGACCTAGAAAAAAAAAAGAAAAGAAAAATTATTAGTATTAAGATTTTCTGGTAAATACAATATTACTTACCCCATTGTGAAATACGTTTCATCAAGGATCCCACTTTAAAACTAAACACTTGCGCCATCAATGACACCTTCATCTTGTTCATCGTTTTCTTTTAATTTTGCCACTGACTGCTTGAAACTGTCCATTAGGCGTTTATTCAAGCCAGGGCGGAGTGGAATTTTATTTAATAAATTAATTAATGTCCCAGGTGACGGCAAACAAAAAATCTTGGATAATAAGCGGTATGCTTTCGCACTGGCCTTAAAAAGTGTTAGAGACAATAATTTCTCTTTTAACGTAAATCTGCGACTTTTGGGTTTAAGTTTCTGGTTTCTTAGCTGTTGCTGAATGAAACAAGTTTCATCTTCTACATCTGTAACAATGAAATGATGTTATAAATAATGAGATAATGAGTAGGTATTTCTAGATTCAATAAAATTGTAATTCATGGTTACTCACTTGGGATTACTGGTGATTGAATAAAATCACTAGTTACTGAGGCTGCTTCTTCAACCATTGACGTCAAATGGACGTCATCTTTCTCTTTCCCTTGTAGGACAACTGCAATACAAAAAGTTGTTGTTCAAAGTCTATTGAAAGTAATGGGAATGAACAAATTTACTTTGATATGCAAAGTAATGAAAATGAACAATTTTACGCTGATATGCTTTTCGATGAAACAAAAGAAATTGCAAACGACGAGGCATGCTTTGGATAAGATTTTGGGTTATATTCAGCGGAAGATTGTTCCATTTCTGCACCACTATGTTGCGAAGCTCTCTAGAATTTCTGGGGGCCGGCACATGTCTGCGTAAACGTTTCCCTATCTCATCACAAACATGTTGAATGGGATTTAAATCTGAACTGTCCACTCGCTTATGTTTACATTTTTCACTTTTTGCAGATGAATTTGCAATTGACAGATAACACCAAAAAAAACAATGCTGATAATGGTTTTTAAGAATTTGGCTGGAGGACTCCTTTTTTGTCAAACGCTTATCGAAACAACAACATTTTTTAAAGCAATCAGTTCATAGAGTATGTTATATCGGAAAAAAATTACGGGTGACCCGAATTTTATGCTCGGCAGTGTATATTTTTTATCGCTCATTACTTATTACTGATGACACTTTGTAATACAATTGTAATTGTTTGTACATACCTGCTGATAAACAAATATTCGGAAAAGCATCTCTACGAAGTCCCCGTCTTGTTCCAGGAACATTGAAATCGGTAGAAAAATGTCTATTACACACATATTTTTTATAGATTTCGCTTGATTCCATGGAACTAAAAAGAGGCGCGTTGACATTTTCAATCCATTTTTTCAGCAGCTGTTCCTCTTTGGGAAATCACAAAACGAAATCGCAAGACGAAAAGACAAAATACCGTTCAGTAGAACTTTCTCCAAATTGGCTTGTTTAAAATGATTCATCAACCAAAATCGACATGCGTATTGCTCACTGTGCAATTTTAATTAGCAACAGCGCCCCATATCGGACGCCAGAGTAACATTTAGTAGAGACGCAAACCACTGAAATTTTGTTTGCGCTCTCTCCATAAGACTTTCTTGTCTAAAGTGTGTGGTCTGTGCACTTAACCTCACTTCTGTAGTTTAAAATGACGTGTTGAAGGTGCGTTCTATTGTCGGAAAAAATAAATTGTTTCGTGTATTAATAACAATCGTTGTCAACGTGGTAACAACTCGAGAATTTATTTTCATAACTATCTGTGTGCGTAAAAGTTATCAAACTGATATTTCGCTTAAAAGGAAGTAGTCTAGCTATCCGTTTATTTTCCTTAGTTTGGCAAGTGAACCAATAAAACTACCTATAAACCTCGGTATATTTTCCATGTATTATGTGAAATCTACTTTCATTCGTCGGTTGTTCCGTCAACTGGTCGGAATCAGTTATGAACTGTCTTGTCTGTCGAATTTTGTGACGTACGCTTTTGTATTAAATAATTAACAAGTCCAGCGTTTCCATTAAACACTGTTGTGCTTTTAATTATACACTTTATTAAATTTTTATTAAGTTTTAATCAAAAGCCCAAACTAAACAAAACTATGCTGTGATAATGAGTGTTTTACATAAAACGAAGTGCTAGAAAACAGACCCTTCTTCAAAATTATATGAAAACTAACGACACTTTTTAATTTAATAACATGGTTCAATTAAAGAAGCTGTTTTAAACAAACAAAGGTAAGTTTTAATTTGTATTCTTTTCGTTGGTTGGGGTTACGTAAATTCTAGAACGGTTTTACAGATTTTTATTTGTGAAGTATAAACAAAACATTTCCGTAAAAATATTATCAATAACCTAGTTTTGTATCGATTCAGACAAAATACAGACATTCATTAAACAAAGAAAAGGTAAACGAATTTTGACCCATTTCACTTGCACTTTGTCCTTTGTCAACGTTACCTACACAAAGAACCTATTTAACCCTTTGTTGGAAATTAAAAAAATATAAAACTTAGGGCTATTTTTGGACTGAAGGCTTCATGTGAGGGGCGAAAATATTGCTTATTACTTGCAAAACTTTATTTGTATTAAGATATATTAATTATTCGAACACACTATTGTTTTGAAAATAGACTTAAAAGGCAAACTTTTTAAACAGAAATGTGCAATAATTTTGTTATAATTTATATACTTGTCCAAATTTTGGAAGATTGGATAAATAAAACTAAGAGTCATCCTGCAACACTTTTATATATATTTCTTATTTTTAGAACAGCCTTGCTTTTACATGATGCATTTTTAGGTAGTGGTGAATTTTTGGAAGAATTTTCGCTTGGCAGAAGTAAAAATAAATTCAAGTAATTTTTTATTTCTGAGGATTCGAGCATAAGAATAGTTAAAAAAATTTATGTGGGTAGCATTCAGATATGTACGCGTAAATAATACATTTTCAAAAAAATTTAAAGTCTTCAGGTTAAAAAAAAGACACCGGAACAGGTTTCTATGTCAGAATTTCAGATGAACATAAATAAATTCAGATTTGTAACATAATCAAAAATAAGCAGTATCCTTTGTATTGTTTTTGTAACAAATGGGTTATTTGGCACGAAATATTTATGCATTTAAACTTGAAGAATTTTTCACAGTTCACACTTTTGAACACTAAATTTCTTAAATTACATTTTACACTTTTTTCAATAACGAATAATAAGCCATTTATCTGGAACTCAGTTAATTTCATTAAATGTTTCCACAAAGAAAGTTTTTATATTAGACAAAACTAACATCATTACATGCCGATGTAATTTGCAATGTTAACTTTCTCCTTTGTTTCTCTTTCAAGTCCAGCAGTAACGATTTAAAATCCGCTTATCTAAAACCATTGTCTAATCATTATTTAACTTGCTAAATGATAAAAATTCTGGTGATTGCGTATTGTCTACTTATATTTTTTCCAGAAATTATGAGGTCATTTTAGTATTACCCATTCCTAAGAATTGCGATGCATCAAACCTGGTAGCAAGTAATAAATTGAAGGCTAACAGGTATTGGAAAATCCACATCAGGATTCATTTAAATCTGCTGAGAATTTAGCGAATTATGTCTCGAATTTAATCAAGTGTTTGTTTTTAATTTAATAGTGAGTAGGTATTTTAAAACTATAATTAATTAGTATTTCTCACTGCCTTGTGCAATGTTTTTATGTATCTAGAAAAACTACGTGGACTTTAATGTTTGTCAATTTTTTAGTCAAACATTTTTAGTTGTCCCAAGTATAATTTATGGGAATATGATTTACCTTGTTCAAATTAGTAAATACCTGAGAAAAAGAACTCGGTCAATGTTACTAAAGATCTATAAATTGTCTTTGTTTACGACGTATGCACGTGATGAATCATTCTGTATTTTTCTTTTTTGATTTACATAGTTTAGTCACTGGGGTAAGTACAGAAATGAGTGCTTTCAGCTTATACGGATACATGACGTCATCTTAAACTTTAATAAAGATAATAATCAAATTAGCCACAAAAATGATTAAGTAATATATTAAGTTTTGTGTTAAAAAACTTTTTAGCAGTGAGTATTCGACAGTTCAATAGTTTAATTTAAGGGCAATAGTTTCAGCTGCTTCAAATATTTACTGTATTCTGAAGAAGTTTGTTTTTGTATTCGGTAGACAATTTTTGAGTTTAATAGTCTTCGCTTTCACTACCAGAGATACACATTTATCAAGCAGTGATATAAGGATGAAAAAAAATACTTTAATTTTTTTATCTGCATGATTGATAAAGTTCATGTAGGAACTCGGAGTTTAATATCATTGATATCTATGTACATATGAGAAATAGTGTATCTAAAGTGAGTAGGAATAACATGTATGTATTGATTTTCATGCCTAGAACAATAGCTAATCCTTTAATCCGCTAAGTTTCTCAATTTTCCTTGTCAAATGCGTGGATTTTTTCATATATTGTAAATCCATATTATTTGTATTTCTACGTGGACAACACGAATAAAATTAACATAAGTTTTCTCTAATTACAATAGAAAATTTGTATGATACAGCACTTAAGAGGAGTCCTCACGTTTGCCGGTTATGGATTGTCAATACATTTTCAAAATATAATATCGCCGTTATTAACAAAATTATTGTTAAGAAATTTTAAATATAACGTCTCCACACATTTCGCTGTTATAATGCGGAGGCAGTTTTTTTTAAACAGTTTACTATCATCTTTTTTTTAATTTATGAAATTTTTACATCACCTAAATTTTATAGAAAACATTGTCGACTTTCTTATTGTACAAGCCAGTGTATAGGACATTTTAAATGCATCTGATTATTATTATCACTATTTTGATTTGCAGATTATATAATGTGCACTTGAACTAATACATATATACATGGTAATGAACTAATGAAGGACACAGACAACGCAAAACTTGTGATAAAATGGCTTTAAGTGAAAAAATTAAATTTTACAACTTGTTTGTTCGTAAACCATATTTTTTTTTATGTAGCTCAAATTTGAATTTATTTATAACTCATGTTTTAAACAAATATTTATATAATTACATGATCGTTTTCCGGATTTGAACCGCGTAAATTGAGTTTTTGGGCTTAACGTTTCGCACTTTCGTTGAGCCCAAAAACTCAATTTACACGGTTCCAATCCGGAAAACGATCATCTATTGATTCCGACCGTGGAAGCCTCCGAAATTATTTATGTAATTAATTAAATAATGCTTTGAGACAACGAGAAATACTTTGTGTCAGTACAAAATAAATATACTGTGTGGAAATGTACATATCATCTGAAAAACGTAATTGATCTATGAAATAAAAATTAAATATTCATAATTTTAATATCAATTATGACTATGACTTAGGGTTTCAGAAAACAGCTTCGATTCTTGCCTAAAAATTTACCATTTACCGCTCTTTAACATATTTTTGATAATAGTCACTTAAAGTAAACTTGCTTAGAACGGTGTGAATTCATATAATTCTATGTAGGAACCTAAAACCTAGTCGTAAATTTTCATTCAATTTACGATACAAAATTGAATTGTTAGTAGTCAGCATATCAAAAGACCAATTTCTGTTATTAGCGGCTTATGTAAAAGTTTTAGTTAAAAAACGAAATTTATATTTTTGATACGTGTACTGCTGAAGTGGAGTTGAGGTGGTAATAATGACATTTTATGTCCAACTAAACTTGAAAACAACAAGATTATTTCATATTTGGATAGTTTTAAAGAACATTCTAATTCCTGTGTTTATCAGTTAAAATGTATTTGCCCATTAGTCATGTAAACTCTTTAATTTATGGTTGCCGTGAATAGAAATATTAGATACGATTGTATTAGTTTTTACGCCATTTTTAAACTAATAAAATTGGTAGTGGATAATCCTTCCATGTAGTTTCTAAATATTATTGCACAGACCAATCAATCTTAGACAGATAAGATTTTGATATGTCCAAAGCACAATATTTTATTTGTTACACTTACTCAGTTTCGTTTAACTGTGTGCATCTTTTGGGTATTTCCATAGTAGTATTAAACATTGTTAAAACTTTGCATATGGATTCAGGTATATACATTCTTACGACAGAATTATATTCAAAAACATACATTGTGAACATCAGAATTGTGTAATTGAGGTCATCAGTTTGAAATTTTAATCGAGCAAACAACATAAAAGCCTTTTTTCTAAAATTGTTATAATTAATTGTTTCTTTGAAACTATGAGGAATTATGACATGCAAAAAAGTGTTATCACTTTATGCAAACATCATTAACAGCTATTAGATAAATAGACTTTGAATGTAAAAATGTGTTGACATTTTTATATACGAAATAATTCAGTTGATGAGACAGTTGTCTATTGTTGTTTAATTCTGTCTGGGATCGTTTAAATTAGATTAATGTGATTAAACTGTTTTTGAATTGCCGTCAGCCAAAAATAACTTTAAAATTTACATTTCTACCAACACAGAATTTTGTGTTTCTAGAAGTAAACTAAACTAAAGAATATGACAAAGAAACGTTACATAAAAATTCAATCTCGTTTCATAGTTTACATGAGTACATGTTTTTTATGACCGTGCCCTCCTGCAAATGATAGAATTACAATTCCCGGAGCATTTCTTATCATTTTGCATTGTGCAACTCAAATGTTGGCATTATCGCAAACCAGTTTTGAGAGAATCATGCACTATATCCGGTTTTTAAATGATCATTGTTATGTTGGTTATGTAGGTGCATTGTGAGTATATCTGTAGATAACAGTGTTGCATTTTATTATAACAATTAAACCCTTTTATTTTTTCAACACACCTAGAAAATGCTTTTTACTAAAGTTTTGCTTATGACCATGTGTTTATATAATAAGTGTGTTTTAAACACGCACTTATTGCTATCGTTATAAGAACTATCAGTCCTCTTTATAAATTTATTATTTTTTTTTGTTTCAGTACGCAATGGGAAAATTTTCCGGTAAAAAATGTCGGCTTCTATCGATGCTGTGGCTGACGACAGCGTTCTTCTTCGTCGAAATTGTAGTAGGTTACATAACAAATTCGATGGCCTTAGTGGCCGACAGTTTTCACATGTTAAGCGATGTTGCTGCCCTAATGGTAGCCTTCGTTTCAGTCAAGGTAAGAACAACATCCGGAAATGTATACCTTGTATGCATTTTATTAAAGCTTCCCATCTCTCAGATTTTTAAAATTGTAAAACTCTGTAAGTGTTGTAGAAATTTTATGTCAACTTCTTTATTGTCTTTAGTATCAGATCATTAAAAATATAAAAATATTAGACTATGAATGTAAGGGAAAAATTAATAGTTGCAGTTTGTGAATATACTTGCAATTGGTTTTGGGTAAAATTTACACAAATTTATCTAGTCAGTTAACAAATTTTTGGCAAATGAGGCAAGTTATTTTAATTTTTTGCAAGAGTATGGATTTCTTAAAACAATCGTATAGAAAGTTGCAATTCACATTACGTATTTAACGTTAGTTGCCTTATTTTAATGTTGTAGACAATTATAATTTTTATTTATTTATTAATATTATTATTGAGAAGCACTGCCTACTTTTATGTGTTGAATTGGAAGTCATAAAATATTAACTTTGACTCCCCGCGCTAAATAAGTAATTTTTTAATTCGTAGAATGCGAAAATGTAGGTTTCCCCTTTCTCTGATTTCTGATTATTGTATGTCATATTGCTGCAAATAGATTAGACCAATAATCTCCAAAACTACTGAACAGCTTGAAATTTTAAGTCGACTTCAAGATTATGATGAAGGCGATGCAACGTCAACAAAAATTTATCAGTTTAGCGGCTTTTAAAATCAATAACGTCATCGAAAACGTTATATCCACGATCTACGGTTTAAAACTGTTTTTTATGCGTACTATAAATCCTAAAAATAAAGTTTTTTGCAAACGTCCTTAAGATTTTGATACGACATTAACGTTAATATAATAATTACAGAAAACTCCTAAATTTATTCCTCTCGAAAAAGGTAATGACGTCATTTGAAAAAATATTAAATATGTTAATTGAAAATCGACCCGAAATCCAAAAAATTGTTCCTCTGAAACTGTTAAAATAGCAAAAATAAACATCATAACGGCTCTCAAATTTAATTATCTGGGACGCATTCCTTTTGAAAATAATTTTTCAAGTGTGTAATGGTGGCACAGTTTGGTCCTCAAATGGTTTCGTTTAGCACGATAATTGAAAATTAAAAAAAATAATTTGACGAAAAAATTAAAACTTCATAATAGAGCTCCTAAATTTTGTTGTGAAACCAAGTGTGTAAATAGGAGGAAGCATTTTACAAAAATACAATGCCTTTTTGATGAAAATGAAGAGGTTAGTAACGTAACGAAAGTCAAATCGCACTTTCTCTTACACGCAATTTTAATAATGTTACCCGAAAGTCAATGTTAAGGTGTTCTGTGACAGTCTAATGTTAATAACGCAATTATCAGTTTACGTAACGCTTTCTAAAGTCTTTATAATGAAGGTGTAACACTCGTTGAATTTTTAATAGACTAGATTGCATTTTTTAGGTGTAATTATATACGTTTTTTTGCAGTTTTGAATATTACTTTCGAGTAGGTTTTTAGTAATACACTTTTATTAATTTACATAGTTAAAGTACCTAAAAAGAATTACAGACTCTCGCAAATTTATTGTTAAATTTTCGAGTACATATTATAAAGTCGCGATCTTTTCTATAGAACCACTCCCTAGTGTAAATTTTCAAAATTTGTTTGGTGTAAGTGACCTTGACGGGTTTCTGGGGGAAAACATATGTGTCAAAAATTTGACAGGTTAGATGGCCCCATTGTCAATGTAGATATTTTATTTTAATAAATAGATGAACAGAACATACAGTCTGCACGGGATGCAGTGCGGCATAGCTGAGGGCAACCGAAACATTCGTGTTGTGCTAATTTCGATTGCCATGTCAACTACCGCTACCAACCGCGTTCGGCGTAAAGTACTAGATGACAGGGCTACCAACTTGACTTTTTATCGAGTGGTTCCGTAGAAATGACCGCTACTGTACAATGTTTATATTTTGTACAAATGACTACTTTTATCTCTACATATTTTTATTTCATCATTAATGTTTCCACTAAAGATTGCTAAACAATAATTGTACGTTTCTCAATAGCCGTAAGAATCTAATTCATTTAGTTCGCCGCAAGAAGTGAAGACAAATTCGGCACAAATTTATTCAATCAATTTATAAACAAACACTTGGGTTTCCACGGCTTTCAACAAATTATTCGCGGGATTAGACTGCGGCTGACGCTATTGTCTTTGCCATTTCTATTGAAACACCACTTGTTGATTTTGCTTAAAATTTAGCAATTGGTAACAGCTTTCGGTTGATTGACAACGGTTTTTAGTTAGAAAACTGTCTGAATATGAACGTTGCCAAATTTACGATTAACAAGTGGTGTTTCAATAGAAATGGCAAAGACTATACGTTTGTAGAAAACCTCCTTGTTCAAGCAAATGTCACACTCTAAATACATTATTTTTTAATTTTAAATTTTAGTAAAAATGATTTCATTTTCGTATTTATGAAAGAAGCATTTGTTAAAAAAGGTGATGGTAAATAAAATTACATATGTAACACGTGGATTAGTGCATTAGTATGAATAAAAAACTCATTTACTGCTCGTTCTACTTATATTATAATTGTGTTTCTGACTTACCAGTTGCAAAAATAATGTGATCCTCTATTCATCACACTGTCATGTGCCATCCCGATCTCTCGGTGACGCTTTCTTGTTGGAATATGATATTATATTCATTCGTCCACATTCGTGACGGCATTTGAGTCTATCGACGCCACATTTCGACGTATTAATTTCAAATCACACTATTTTTTTGACAGTTTTGACAGTGGTAGCAACTGTACCTATACCTATAACTATATATAAATTACTATTCTCGAACTATCTGTGTTAAGTTCTTCTCATTTCATTTCCGTTTTTCCATTAATAGGTTAATAAAACATGTACCTTTATAATTCAAAACACCTTCATATTCTATAAATGTAAGTGGTGACTTCAATTAAGAGTACATCAAACGTCGTATATTTTGCAACTCTCGAATATTTATATAAATGTTATAATACCACAGTTAAATTTTTGAAATGTGAGAGACGTAGAAGTTTGTATGTATACAGGAAAATATAAGTTAATATGCTAAATAAAACCCAGATGTCTCCGAAAAAATGGTCGAAAAACACGTTCGGTTGGGCCAGAGCTGAAGTCCTCGGAGCACTCGTCAACGCTGTCTTCCTCGTAGCTCTTTGCTTTTCCATAACAGTGGAAGCTTGCAAAAGGTTCATCGAGAGCGAGGCTATCCACGACCCCCAACTTTTAGTCATAGTCGGTGCATTGGGACTACTAGTTAACGTCATAGGATTATTCCTGTTCCATGGTATGTAACTTCACTTTTCTAACAGTCCTCGTGCTGACGGAGTCTGTCGTTTCAGAACATGGAAGCAGTCACGGTCACTCCCACGGGCGTCTAGCGCACAGCAGAAATCGTCTCACACAACTCGCCATGACGGACGATAACGAGAACGACGAAACTTACCCAAGTCCTCCGCCAGAGAAGTCTTCGCACGGACATTCGTACAGTACTGCCGGACAAATGAATATGCGTGGAGTGTTTCTTCATGTGCTGTCGGATGCTTTGGGCTCCGTTATTGTAATTATATCGGCGTTGGTGTTTTGGCTAACTTCGTGGAAATACAGAAATTACATAGATCCAGCTTTGAGCATATTGCTGGTATTGTTGATAATGAATTCTGTGTGGCCGTTATTGAGAGACTCTGCGCTTATTTTGCTACAAACTGTACCTACACATATACAAGTTGATGCCATACAGAGGAGGCTCCTGGCTAAAGTGGATGGAGTAGTGGGAGTCCATGAGTTCCACGTCTGGCAGTTGGCTGGCGACAGAATCATCGCCTCTGCTCATATTAAGTAAGTAGTAATAGTTTATTTTATATTTTACGCCAATATTATTGAGTTTTAACCTCCCGAGCGTAATCTAAGGAAGTGTTGTAATAGGATTCATCCGACGAATTTGACATTTCATGACCCGTAAAGTACGAGAACTTAGGTCTCCCATTTCCGTGTCTGTCTGTCTAACATTTTTATTAGACAGATAATCTCCGAAACTACCGAGTGTTGTCCAATTTCAAATGTATGTTAGGAATATCGTGTAGATGGTAAAACGCTCACTAAAATTTGTCTGATCATCTCCACCAACATACTAATAACGTCACGTGAACATTTTGCTTAGCAAATACTATTTCAATTTTACAAAATAGCATACTCCTTTGGTTTAAAGATATTGAATTTGTTTCAGTGTTTGACTTTAGGTGCTATGGAATTTCTGTCTAAATAAGTTCAGACCAACTACCTTAAGATATTATTATTATCATCTTATATTATTATTCTTAACAACTTTTTCTTTTATCACTTAGAACTACAATTCGCTGATAATGCGTTAGTTTTTTAATGATGTGTTTGTAAAGTATTTAATTTCACGAATGCTAGAAACCGCCATGTTTATTGGGTTTTAATTTTACGTACAGATGATGTATAGCACGTTTCCCACATTTTATCGACCCATTAATTCTGAACAAAACACATACAACGAATGAAGAAAAATGTTTGAGTTTGAAGTCAAAAAATTGATCTAACGTTGAAATTTTCATAAAGGTTCTTAATAATGATTCAAACAATTTGAGCAAAAAACGTCAGAGAGTTTTAAGGCAAGTGTGATGTACAAAATCAACAAATAGTGATTTTTTGGAGACTATTGGGTTGTTGGTTCACTGATTAGATATCAAATTCTTTAATGTAATGCACAGTTTTTTTATTACTGTAAGAATATTTTTCCAAAGGATATAAATCTATAGATTTAGGTTATCTCTAAAACGATTCACCCCACAAAAATTATCACGAAAAACTGAATGTGTCTGTAAAAAAGTTATACAGATAACTTGATAAGTGAGAAAACTTGGAATAGTCTTACAACTAAAAGAACGATAAAAGTCCCATATAGATCTCATTTTATTGGATTTCATCAAAGTAGTTAAATGTGTTCCTTTTAATAAAGGTAAAACTTTTCGCAACAATGACTGCTCAGTCATTGGATTGACTAAAAACGCTAATAATAATAAGAATGACGTCTGGGCATATAGTAGAATTAAATATATGTATCAGCTTTTACTGATTCCGTTTAAGAATTTTTGATACAATACATATTTCATTTTCTTTTTCATGAACGTAGTAATAAATAATTTGCAATCTTCCGTCCTGAAACAACGAAGGAGCTCTTTGATCTACTTAATTCTTTTTTAAATAATGTATTCTCCTGGGTCTTTCATTTCTAAGAACTTGGTAAATTGCTTGCATAATCTCAAAATTTATTTATGGTATAAACTTGTCATCGACCTATAACTGTACCATTAGAACCTCGTCCCCTTGACCATTGTGATGAAAACTGACATATAAATTGAAAAAATCTTGTCAAATTCGTTTAATACTTCGACACTTTTCAATGCATTGGCGAGTAATTTGATTTTCAGCTATGCATAATTGTTTTTCTTATTTTTTCTACCATCTCACTGACTTATTTTGAACTAATTTGTTTTGATTTGCGAGACGTTGTAAACCAAATCTGTTTCCATTTTTCTCTTTTACCTATAATAACACCATATTTGTTACAGAGAACAAAATGATTTCTAATGCTATTTCTACTTTTTTACATTTTCGGCACGTAATCGATCCATCCAAATGCCTAAAATAACTGACATCAAACAACGATTTATAATTTACTTTTTGCTGGCCGCAGTTTCGACCCAAAGTGATAGGGGTAAATTCGCTTGAATTATTAACCAGTGTAGTGTGTCAGTTAGGGGGTGATTCTTCTCATCTTGTATTTTATTGATGACTAAAATTTACAGATTGTTATGTAAAAATTCTTGGAACTCCCTGTGTGATTGAAGGTATTGTGTTCTTCGTTTTTTTTCATCTGTAACTACATATGAAACTTAAATTTCGAAGTATTCAGATTTGTGTCTGATATAATAAAGTTCTCTTCTATTTTAAGTTAATTGGTAAAGGCTGTAAAATATGGTGACTTGCCCAACACGCATTTTAAACACAAACAAATTTCAGGAAGTCTTCAATAATCCATCTAATTTTTTTAATTGTTGCTTTTTGCTTAATTTAATATCTAAAAAAACGACATTAATGTGTTAAATATGATTAGGATTAAGGAAAATCCAAACATTGCTGATGTTCGAATCGATGATCCCACGTAGTCAATTCGTAGATTTTATAATCATTTACAATAATTAGCAGTAAAGTGATTTTTTTCTGCACCAGTAGGCAAGTAAATTGGGTAGGCTTTTAGAGAATTTTACAGGTGTATGTATACACTAGAGACACATTGGTTTCAGAAAATTTTAATATAATGTTATTTGCGATCGGATTTGTATTGTTGGGGATACTGGATCGTGCTTCATTTCTATTATTAGTTCCTTCTCTATTTTGTCCTTCATATTGTATCTTTGTGGTAATATCAATTTTTATTAATTATTGTTAACTAACAAGGTCAATGAATTTCTCCGGAACATGTGGTCAGTATATTATTCTGGATGTGGTAATCTTAGATAGGTTGTCATTTTAGCATTTTCACTATGGTGTGAAAACCCACTGCTGGCTTATTGCATTTCCTGTTTTGATAGTTATGAAAATCCGCAATGATCTGCGCTTCATAACAATGACAGTTGTTTCCTGTAAAAGAATGAAATGGATGATATTTTGATCATCAAGTACTAAACGACCTGCAGTAGGTGTTTAAAAAAAAGAAATCGATATTACTGTTCTTCTTTCAAAAAGTTGCATAATACTAGTAACAAAAATTGGTCTAAAGAGTTTAGACAGTACTTCCCTCGCTGTCGGAAACTTGACGACTGCATGCCTATTGTGTTTTTTTTTCTCATTACATTTTTGTAGTGGGAATTTAAAAAAAAATTGCGATGACGTCATCAACATTTTTGCAAGGACACGTATATCAGTTGGGATAGATGTAGTGTAATACTAAGAATAAAATTATTATATTCTCAAATTTTCGGGAAAATGAATTGGGTCGTTTTGAATATTGATTTGTAATAATCAATAAAATAACGAAACAATTTACTCACGTATACGTATCAGAGGCAACTGAAAATCGTGTATGTATAAACATTCTTAATTTAAGATGACAGGCGTAACAGCATACGTGAGAGTCAAACAGAGAAACTGTAAACAAAATGACCATCGGTTTTATTGCTTCGACTTCCGCTTATTATATAAAACATTGGGTTTTATTTTAATTCTTGACGGTGAAATTCACAATTGGTTGATTATAAACATGTCTATTTCACATTCGCGGAACCAAGTGAACGCATAAAACAAATGCAGGTCTGTAATGTTAAAGTCGATGTAAATAAGCGTGCTACCCTTATGTTTCAACCGAGTTTTTCCTTTAACAAATTTTGTGTCTACCAAATGGGGTTGGTTGGGGTGTAATACTAATAATAAGTGTTGCCTTTAATTTAATCAATAAAATAAATTGACTTCATTAATTTTTTTGAACCACCTCTTAAGAAAATCTAAAAAATATGAATGGAATGATAAATCACAAGTACAAACTCATCATATTTTTTGCATTTTAGATAGGATTTATTCAGCAAAATTTAAGGGTGACGTCATCAATTTTTTTAGGAGGGATGAACAAATACATTTTGAACAAAAGTTTACCATGCTTATAATAACTTTAAAATATTCCCAAGATTTCAAAGCATTCGGTTTTGTAATTCCTGATTAAATCGATAAAATAAATTCACGCCTTCATTAATTTTTTTGAGTCACCCTGTATATGCAAATCGAAAAAATTTGAATGGAATGATAAATCACAAGAAGAGACTCACCATATTTTGTACATTTTAGATAGGATTTTTTCAGCAAAATTTTGTGGTGACATCATAAATTTTTTAGGGGGGACGACCAAATACGTTTTGATCAAAAATTTACCATGCTTATGATAATTTTAAAATATCTTCAAGATTTCGAAGCATTCGGTTTTGTAGTTCCTGAGTAAATCAGTAAAATAAATTTACGCTTTCATTTATTTTCTTGAATCACCCTGTATATGCAAATCCAAAAAATATGAATGGAGTGATAGATCACAAGTACAGACTGATCATATTTTGTACATTTTAGATATGATTTATTCGGCAAATTTTCGAGCTGACGTCATCAAGTTTTTGGAGGGGATAAGCAAATATATTTTGACTAAACATTTATTATGCTCTTTATAACCTTAAAACATCTGCAAGATGTCAGAGCATTCCGTTTTGTAGTTCCTGATTAAATCAATAAAATATATTTACGCATTCATTAATTTTTTTGAGTCACTCTGTATATGCAAATCCAAAAAATATGAATGGAGTGATAGATCACAAGTACAGACTGATCATATTTTGTACATTTTAGATATGATTTATTCGGCAAACTTTCGAGCTGACGTCATCAAGTTTTTGGAGGGGATAAGCAAATATTTTTTGACTAAAGTTTTATGATGCTCTTTATAGCCTTAAAACATCTGCAACATTTCAAAGCATT
This sequence comes from Zophobas morio, assembly GCF_036711695.1. Taxonomy (NCBI): domain Eukaryota; kingdom Metazoa; phylum Arthropoda; class Insecta; order Coleoptera; family Tenebrionidae; genus Zophobas; species Zophobas morio. Next base: position 23,480,060 of record NW_026972107.1, read on the forward strand.
CTGGTTAGCAGATTAAAAATTAAATTTCAAAATGTTGTTTTATAATTTTGATTTTTTTTCCAAAAATCTGGACGTTTCGGGTGAAAAGTCGATTCAGAGTTGTAAACTACATGTGTAGGACTATGTTATTTTATACAATTGAAAACCCATTTACTATGTACAATTTTGAAGTGACGTCATCGCATTAGTGGTGGGGATGATTAGACAAATTTTGGTTAACGTTTTACCATCTACATGATAGTCTTAATATAAGTACAAAATTTCACAACAATCGGTCGAGTACTTTCGGAGATTATCTGTCTAATAAAAATCCGGGACAACAGACGGACAGACGGACAGACAGACGGAAATGGGAGACCCATTTCTTCGTCTTCTAGGGGTCATGAAAGATCGAGAAAACGTAAAAGTAGAGAGTCGGCCGACGGACTCGATTACAATACTTCCTTTGCTTACGCTCGGGAAGTAATAAAAAACATTTTGAATTAGAATTTCTTTTACTAGTTATTTTTTTTTTGAGTTGTAACAAAAAATGGAAACAATATTTAAATCATCCGTGGTAATTCTGTACACGTACACAAATAATTCAATTTTCTTGGATGGAAATGTTGAACATCAGTATTTGATCAAACATTTCATTAATTAGTATATATTATCAACGAGTAGATATATGGAGTCTGACGTTATGCTGCCTCTCAAACGCTTATGAAGTGCAGTGCATAGTTGTAGTGGGAGTTATTCGACGACTTTTAACATATTTTCATTGTCATTCATTTATTTTCATGAACTCATGACCCCTCGAATACGAAACAATAGGTCTTCCGTCTGTCTGTCTGTCTGTCTGCCATCTTTCTGCATTTTCCTAAGTAACGAAACTACTGTATCGATTGTTGCCAAATTTTTGATATATGTTATGAATATCGTGTAAATGGTGAAACATTAACCAAAATTTGTCTGATCATTCCCACCAAAAACGTGATGACATCCCCCCAAAATGCTGAAATACTTTTTTGCTGTTAGTTATCTGTTTTGCGGGGTGTTATTTATGCCGCTGGTTTTATTTTGTAGAGGTTATCACAAAATAAAAATCGCAAAATCTAATTTCATTTTTCAAAGAAGCGGGATTTGTTAGACTGTACTTCAGAGGCGAGGGAGTTCTGTCGAAATCACCTTCGACCATTTTTTTTCTAAACAACTGGTCTAAGCTTGAGTCCAATTATTTTATGAACAAAAGAATGACCCCAACGAGAATGTGATAAGAGATAATGCAATGTCCAGACTCATAAATTGTTACTAATATCTCTGTGAAAACAATTTCCTTAAGTCTACGTGAACACAACAGTGTACGAGATAATTTATTCAAAAGATAATGCAGAGGATTGACTATGTAAATTTACCAGGCATATTCAGCGTATACTTTTTGACAATGATTTGCACGAGGAACCAACACCAATCTTAAGTACACACATATTGGTAATGTTAAACGGACAAATAATTGCCAAAAATTAAGATAATTAATATAATATACTAGCGCATAATGGTAAGAGGAAAAATATTTGCTATGAAGATAAAGCTTAAATATCATAAACTTATGAAGATGCCATATTTCGTGATTTCCTACACGTGGTTTAAGTTAATATATAAAAAAAAAAATTTACGTTCATCACTTGGTAGAAACTAGAAAATAATTTTTTTGGCTACGTTTTCAGTTCTTTACTCTACTATCCTAATCCTTAATTATGTGTATCGTTGTTGGGACGCCACCATGTATCTTGTATATACGTATGTTGTACTATTCACACAATTTGTGTTTGATAAATTTACATTATCGCTTCTACACTTTGCACATAAAAAATTTTGGAGTTTAAAATAAGTTGTTATAAAATCAAATTGGTTGGACTAGACTTTCGACTAATAATGGAGCATCTAAATGCGCGACGTAACGTGCAAAAACCTTGATCACTCGACTTACGACTTGTAATTTAATTGTGTGTGTTTGTATGTCTTAATTAAATTTTGAGGGTCTTGATAAACGACAAACTAGTTATGCGTATAGAATATCTGATGTGTATGTGGAAATAATAACAGTGCCATCATATTTTAATTTCAAGCTACATGACTATTAGAACAATTATATTTAAATTGCTTTAACAGAATACATAATTGTATTACACATTCTCAACACGGTAACACAATATGTATTGTATTTTTTAATATGTAGAATATCTTCCCATGTTAATTGGATTACTCAGAGAACGATAAAGTAATATTATTTTACTGTACATTTATTGTTTCCTGCTAAGTAGACTGCTGGATAAGCATATGTTTTCTGTATAAAATAAAATATGAAAACTATAAATAACTAACAGTGTACATTTTTGTGTGATTTATGTAATTTTATTATTGATGTAGACTTTTTTGTTTACAGGTGCCGAAATCTGTCTGAATATATGAAAATAGCAGAAAAAGTAAAAGAATTCTTCCACAATGAAGGTATACACTCGACGACAATCCAACCGGAGTTTATAGATTTTAGAGCGTTTCCGGAAGTCACCGATAACGACCAAACCGAAGACTGTGTTCTAGACTGCCCAAAAACCACAGATAGCGATAACTGCGTTCAAAACACGTGCTGCGGACCATCAAAACAAGTGAGTTTATAATCAACATATCGTCGAATTCATTGATTGATTTTGCCCAATACATAAAACTTGCAGTAAAACTTTTGCTTTTTTCCCAGTTGGAGAGAAGACTTTTGAAAGTGAGAGCGTGTAAATAAAATATGGATCGGGGTATTAAATTTTGGTTTTTTGCTATAACCATAACTGCTGTGATCACCTGTGTGTTTAATTATCTTCTCTCGAAAAACGTCATGTGATATTTTGCCAATAAAATTTATCTTAATCCTCAATCTTGATTGATTTTTCGGCATTAAGACATGGCATTTTACTAATACAACATAGCATGGAGAGACGAAAACATGTCTTAATGATCATTTTGACGACTAACACGTGTCGAGTTTGAAGGTTGTTTTTTATAAATGGAATGGTTTTAGGGGCGTGATACACCGTCGCCAAATAACACCCCGTATATGGTTCGGCAGAGGGGGAACTCGAGCAATAGTTCCAGCAATTCGCAGGAAATGAACGAAATGGAAGCAGGCGTTCTGTTGGAAAAAGGTAATTCTTCTTCGCAGAAGGACTATAGTTGTATTTCGAGAGGGTCGCAGTGTTCACAGTACTCAGTCAGGTCTGGTTCAGAGTCCAATTTCTGATACTTTGACTACTAATGAATTACTAGTTCGTAATAAGAGTCGCAGTTTGCATCGTTAACATACATCATCATTGTAGTTACCTTCATCATTAAGCCATCTTTCTGCCTTACTTTGTTTATAAATATGCTATTACCAGTAAGCATTCACAAGAACGGTTACTGATTACTACAGTGTGATTCTAGTCTTAGTGCAATTTAAACGTGTCAGTTTGTAGGTAGTCAAACAGTTGTTGGTAAAGCATATTTTTTTAGATAAGATAACAGTCACAGAAAGTAAATAATGTGATTTGAAATAATTATAGGAATTCTGCCAATTTCATCCTTTAAAACTGTAAATTAACTGAAATTTAAAACTGTTGTTTTGGGTACTTACTATGTATCATAACGTGTAAATTAATTACTATGTGATGTATGAGATTTAAAAAACGATATTTATAAGAATACGTCGCAGTTGTTCACAGAATGTAGATCACCGATTACGTGAGTATATGTAAAGTTTGTTAATATTTACAGGTTTTGTTATCTAACACCAATTGGTAGAATACATAAGGCGCCATCTGGTGATGATAATTATAATCTTAAAATTTTAAATTTGACATAGCAGTCAACGAGATGCATTGCTACGTCCTTGAAACACTAGGTAAAGTACAATGTTGTTTGTAAGATAATGTATTTAGATAAGTTTAAAAAAACAATTTATTTTGTATAATTGTAAGTATTATGTTACATTTTTTAACACAAATCTAGAAACAAAGTTGTACCTACATTAAAAATCACAGACAGTGTGCAACTTATCAGTTATGAAATAAAACTAAAAAGGAAGACTATAAAACTGAGCTTTATTATTTTCTACCACACCTAAGACCTATTGTAGTTATTTAAAATATCTAATTTTTTAACGATTTTATCAATTTTATTCATAATAATAAATCAGACTTAAAACAGTAATGTCTAAATTTAAAAAAATACAAATTTTTTTGCAGCTGTCATGAAAAATCAGTACTCATTTAATAATATATGCAGTCATCTATAACGTACCATGTGTATGAAAAAAGTGTACATCAACTATACATGATCACAAACTTGTTTAAATTTGTCATGAGCTAACTAGTCACTCATTTTTGTAAATATACTGCCTATTTTATATTCATACACATTTTCCTGGAAATTCTTACTACATTCTCAATATTCTAACAAGTCTGGCAAAAAAAATGTGAACTATAATGCAGTTTAGTCCAATAGAACTTTTTAAAAATTACAGTTTTTGTTCTACCCAACCAACCCATTAAATAATTCAGTGAAATAGTTTACATATCTGGGGTGACTTGCTACAGTTTTTTTGAGTATAGCAAAGTTCACCGTTTCTTACAACAATAAATGCTTGTTGCCAAAATCACTTAGTTTTGAAATATGACAACTCTTGTACAATAAAATCCACATTACAGAAGGAACTTTATGATAACACCAACATAGGAAGGAATATAGATTGAAAATTAACAATAAATGTTTGATGTAATGTCACTTGTAATAAATCTTAGTGAAATCTCATTGGTAATTCTGATCACAACCTGACATGAAATTTTTGACACAGTGCGTCTTTATGACAGTCAACAAAAAACCATTAGAGATTTGTAAGGTGGCTATCTTCTGGGCATCTGTTGCTTTAATACTCGATCAGATTGCATCCCAGGTGTGTGTGATGTGATACCATATGTTGATATAAAAAATTCCCTAGACATTTAATTACACTTGCCAAAAGACTAAAACTGAAGTGTTGTTGCTTTGTCTGTAATCAATAATTTCAGTTTTTTTAGAAGTGAAGTAAAAATATTACATATTCCTGGCGACGCTACGCTACGCCGTGGAACAAGCAAAGTACTGATTCAGAAGAACACCAAAATTACGAGAACAGACAGAGCCAGGATGTTTAGTCTTGTGTAAAATTTTTATCACATGGAAGACTACTACGACTTGAACACAAATTACAGTGTATAGGTGTATATCTTAAACTTTAATTGACTACTTATGTTTATTTTTGTGATTGGGGACGCACGGGTTGTGGTTTGGCATCTACAACACTGAGAGCAATACCAAGTTGGGCTGCATAATAAGTTGACATAATCAAAACCTAAAATATATAAATTTTAAATCAAAATATACACTTATGAGTAGTTTACCTGTGAGTAATCAACGGGTTGCCTAAATCGATCAATGCCGAGTATTAAATCGGAAACACCGAAAAGAATGCAACCAGCGCAAGAAGAAAGTTTACTCCACGTCCATAAGTCCTTAAACAGTGAATTTTTATTATGTACATATTTTTTGTTGATAAAACTTACTTCAGAAACTTGTGCTCTGGCGATTGCTCGCCACATCATTGTCGTCAGTATGAGTGTGTATATAATAACCCCAGGAACAAGAATTCCGTGTAAACCGGGCATTAGATACACCAAGTCTGAAACACAAATAACAATGAAAAATTCCTCATTGTTTGTTTATTTTCGTACTCATTACTGTCAAAGCGTATAAGCCTACCCCTAAAGTCAGATTTAGTGGTTTAAAACCAAACGCTAAAATATAATTTATGTGTCCTATTGCAAAGGCTAACATTCCCATCTCGAAGTAGCCAGGCCATATCAAGAAAGCGTCGCCGAAGCAGCAGAATATTAATCCTACTAATATTCTTCTGGAATATTTGTACCTAAAAAAAATCACAATGAATGTGGCTACGTGAAAGTAAAATACTTACTCATCGCCTAGACTCATGCCATGGAGTAATACAAATAGCATTAGACTTAATATTGGCAAGCATTTAAGTAGTGTCGATGAAACTGACGGTACAGTATCCGGCAAGAAAACGACGAAGTAGATGGCAACGGTCTTGAAAAATGGAACAAGCTTGGGACCCACGCTTTTCACCTGTAAAGTAAAAAAAAATGTTTGTTGGTTTCTAAAATACACATTTTAATGGTGTTAAATCTAGTGATCTAAACGTGATTACTTTTCCCATTTCATCTGTTTGTAAACATTAATCATGACATTAATCCAAGTCTTGTCAAAAAATTCTTAATATCCGTTCGTAAAACTCCCGCACTGTCAGAATGACATTCTGTTGGTATGAGAAATAATCCCCTAAAAGATTTTTAAGTTTATATGATTACCGCCTTGAATTTCAAATTTTCAAAATTAATGAATGAAAAATCAAATGTTTATTAACTATTTTAACTTTTTGATTTGCTGAAGTGTTCATTGTGTTTAAAGAACTTGTCAGTAATTCAAACAAATTGTAGCACCAAAAGCGTAGAAATGGACAGTAAGGTCAAAAATATATATTATTCAAAAAAAGCTTTCGTTGTCGTTCGTGTGTCATACTCTTTCTTTACTTGAATTGATAAAAATCTTCAGTTAATGAGCTTTTGACATTTTTATTTGACAAGTTATTTTTAGTTACTAATTTGTCACTAGATTGCAATTTTGCAACATATTGTACAGGTTTTTCACATCTCACCACTGAGTACACTCAGGTCATTTTTTCCAAATCTGACACTGACAGTGCGGGAGTTTTGCAAACCGATATTAGGTAATTGGACTATGTACATTGACGCCGCAGGTTTATTGTACATTAATCACTAATCAGGAATATGGATGTTCATGGTATGTGGCAAAAATACTTTATGAAAGTTTACATGACTGGAGTTTAACAGAACCATTTTACATATCTAACAACCAGGTAAGGTTACCTCGATCTTATTGTTACTTTTTTAATGTGTGGCAAATCCTGATATGCACGACTAAGAGTAATCTCAACTGCTCTAAAGGTTTCTAAGCTAAACACAATGGTGTCGCAAAATCCTTCAATTGAAAATTAATGCAGGAAAACAAAGTACAGACAATATTCCCACATCGTTTACCTTCCCTTATCTATACCTTTCCGACGGCTCTAGTTTTAATCATGTCAAGTGAAGTTTTAACAATAAATAATTTAAATGTTACTCCACTGATGATTGGTTTAACTTTAGGGCTGTCGATGGCACTCGTGGAGCATAAAGAACGAAAATTAAAAATGCGTGTTACGTTATTTAGTGATAAAGTCTGACGTCCTGATATATTGATTTGTACTACGCTCTATGTATAATTAATTAGATACCTATTAGAATGTTTTGAAAAATATTGGTTTTCATGAATCAGTGTATTGCACAAGTAGGTTTTACAATTAATAAATTTGATACAGGATACTGCGTTACATAGGAAGTTTTTTTTCTTAAGTCAAGCCAGATTGGTTGCATGTAGTCTTGATGAATGATGACCATTACAATATTAAAAAACAAAACCCTTCATAAAGCAGACGTTTCTGCCTGCACAGAATATAATTAAGGTGGCGATTTTTTTTGTACATTTTTGGCTTAAGAGTTAAGTATAAACATTCCCCGATATATACGTGGGCACCAAGGTATTAAAATATTTTCGTAAATCGAACAACAGAGCTACTCAGTATTTTTCTGTTCTTCATAAATATACAGGGTGTCTCAGAAATAAGTACATTAATTTTAATCAGTTATAGAGCTCATTGAACTCAACAACTTTTTTTAGTAGAGTTTTGTCAAGAACTTTTTAATTATCAAGTTAAAAATTGTTAAAGTTATACCCGAATTAAGGTTACCCGCCCATGGATCCTCAGTCACCCATGGACACTAATAATTATTGTAATTAATAATTTATGGTCAAAAACAGTTACTAGGATACGTGTTTTCCTAATCTTGTCAATGTGACAAACATTTAGAGAGAAATTGAAAATCCTGCTCCCTAATCGCGTACGGAATTTCATCGGCCCAAATGTGGGTGTTGAACACCTTCCCTCGTGTAACCGACCTCATCAGTTGATGGTATAAGAGATACAAAATTTGCTTGTTCGTTTATTTTTCTATTAACCCACTCACAAAAGTTTTGCCTACGTGGTAAGTGTGTTAGTTTCAATAACTGAACTTTCTGGTCCTGAAAGGGGTACATTTGTTCTCTGAGTATCCTCCAAATACTACTCTCTGATACATCACACTAGACAGTGATGCGTGCTAGTGCCCGGTCGAGCTTCGACACTCTTCAAAACAGCCTCTTCAATATTAGCAATTCTATTACTACGTAACTTACCCCGATCCTGAGGTGCAGGTTTAAAAGATCCGTACCCTCGAAAATGCTGCAACGTTCTTAAAACTGCGCACATTTGGCAGACGATTTGGGAGGTTTTCTGAAAAAATTTGTTGGGCGCGAGTGCCGTTTCCCCGAGCTTCACCGTACGTTAGTTAAAACGATATCGGTGCATTCCAGATTTGAAAACAAAGCCATTTCAACACATTTCGTCTATAAATTAGAAATCTGTGCCAAACAAACTTTAAAGAGACAACGTTTAATAAAAACATTGACATAAAAATGATTGTCAGTGTCAAAACGGTTGCTATGGTACCTTCTTCATTGTTGTAGTGTTGCTATTATTTAAGTTATTATTTAAGGTGAACATAGACGGCTCGTGAATATATGGGTGGGAAAATTCGAAATTCGACTTGAGTTTTCGAAAAAATGCTAGATAAAAAAGTTGTTCCGTTTCACGAGTTCTGTTACTGGTTAAAATTAATGTACTTATTTCTGAGACACCCTGTATAAGTAGTTCTCTACTCCTGCTTAATATTCGCATTATTATAATTTTTTCGATTAGTACTAATACACAGTAAATATTTCAGGGGTAATTTAAGCGAATAAGAAAAAACTTTTGGTAGTTACACTATAACAACGATCCATTATTATTTCAAATTGCCCGTGCTTATTCTAACTTAACTATCAACGAAAAGTGGTGTTGCCATGGCATTTGCGTTGTGATCTTTTTCTCGATTTAGGAATACAAAATGTATATTAGTATATTCGCAATTATGGCCATTATTCATTCACATGATTTGCTTCACTCGTCTACGGCTCATTTCAAAAACGTGAACTTCGTGAATAATTGCTCATAGTATAATATACTATTGTCCGGTGCTATTTATTGATTATGAACTCGAAATTGTGCAATGCCTTTTTAATTTACTACAAGTTCACATTTCGGTACTGTTCGGCAGAAAGGCATGACATAAATTAATCAGTGGACTGCTTACATGTTTCAAATACTCAAAGAGCTTGCACCATTAAAATTTATTTTTATAATACTCTTTTTTAGTTATATTGAATTGCTTGTCTAATAATAGCAAGTCGTAAAGCTATTCTTAAGTTTCAATATAAATTGAGTAGTGCGAAAGTATGTACCGGTATGTACCCTCTGAAGGTCAACACTTCTATCGATAAGTGGAAAAATATATGTAACCGCTCATTTTTCTGTGAATATGAATTTTATTCATATCATAGTGAAACCCATCTCGATGCGGATATTTTTACTTATAAAGCATAGTTTCGAAATAGTTCATTTTTGGTTAACCAATTATTGTTGTTTTACAGAATAAAACCAAAAAGTAAGCTGTACAAAATACCCTCGCGTTCAAAAAATTGAGACAGAACATTTGTGCAAACGCCTACGATTTTTTCCTCAAATCGAATTGATTCTGCGGTCGGAAGTGCTCTCTTACTAAATTTTTTTCACCATGTGACACCAAATATTTTCGATGGGATTTAATTTGGGGCTTTTCGATGGCCAAGGTAGGGCACTGATGTAGTGTTATTTAAAACTATTACTTGTTCAAATGTAAAATTGGCGGAACTGAAGGCAATAAGCATTCATCAAGTAGTCGCGCCATAGCTGGGCACACACACCTGGACTTCTTATTCATCTCTAAACATTTACGGAGAATTGAGACCCTCCGGTAATTTTTCTGGTATACAGTGCATTATATCTTGCTTTAGCAGGTGTGGACAAACGAAGACGGCCATTATATGAATATTAAAATGTCTTTTCGTCCGCTTGAGTAAAAAATGTATTCGCATCTCAATAATTTCGTAGGTAGTTTCTCTAATTCTTCGGCGGGCTGTTTGAAGAGAGCCTGGAAAATTGGTTTCTTCCTTAACAGAAAACTGACTAATTCATCATCTCCTGCTGTCGTGACGAACGATCTATCCATGTTCATGAATTTAACAAGACGGTGTCTTTATTAACGTTTAATTAATTGACAATTTCCAAATGCTGTACCATCTCTTAAGGAAGCCTTTTGTCTGAATTTAGGCTCGGCATTTTTAAAACTTCAATAATTCATTCATTATTATTAATTGTTTTCAGACATGATCGAGAAAAAAAGTCATTTAGCAACCTTTGAAACTTAATGTTTAAAAAACAACACTAACGCGTTTCTTGTTCAGTCCATGTCAACGCCAACATCATTAGTTTAAAAATAAATTTCATAGCTTACTAGAAGACTTTTTCTCGATCATATAAGACTGGATACATCAGTTAAATTTTGTATTTTAAAATGTTGTGCTATTTCTTTCTTTTTTTTAATGAATATAGAGGTATGCTTAACATATTAAATCCTAATTCAAAATGTGATTTACTTTACTTAGTAAATGTGGTCTTTCAATGCTGCACGCATAACATACCCTTCAGGCTATTCAAACTCAAAGTAACTATAAGTAATTTATTACTGTAATGTTGAAAAAATAGTTTTAAGGAGTTTGATGCTTATTATTAATTTCAATAAGATGGCCAAGTATGATAAAAACAATAAAAATTTCATGTGCTTACGGAACTGTTTGGGGGTTTAATCTGAATTTTTCAGAAGCAATTTTGTAATCGGAAATTTACCCGTATTTGTAAAATTTAATCTTTAGAATCTCGAGCAACTTAAATCAAATTAGATAATTCTATTATTGTTACAAATACAAACAGTTATCTCAATGACTGATGAAGTTACGAATATCGTATTGTAAGTCGATAAAATTATTGCCGTTTCTTCTATAAACTTTTATAATTTTTTTAACTTGTAATAATTTAGGAATAACTCGATTGGTCATTTGAAATGAAATATGTTGTATAGTTAGCTTAAAACAAGTCGAACAATGCTTGCTGTCCAGCAACATTAAATTGTTTTTAGTCCAGTCATTTTAGGAGAAAAAAGGGATCAACCTCGGAATGAGAGATAATAAGCTGAATTTTCGTATATACCTTCATTTTAGCGTTCTAAAAGTTGTCTCAAAAGTCTCATAAAATCTCGTGTCTGCGTCGTAAGTTATTCAAGGTCAAAGGTGAAGAAAAACAGTTTTTTGCGATTATCTCGGTTTATATTGCTCCAATGATGTTAACATTTATTATCATAATTGTAGAGCACAAAATTTGGGACAAATTTTATTTGAAACATTTTTTCATGCGCTCAATCGTTTTTGAGATAGAGGGCAGTGAGCGCGCAGCGCTCATCCATACGTACTGTAATGCAATCAACCGTGAATATATGTGAAGACTATCTTGAATTTTGAATAATTTGTATTATTTATCAATTAATACATTGTATTTAAACATTTTACATATTTTCAATAATACTTACCTACTTTGTGGAATTAAAAACTCTTTAAATGAAATACTTATTGTAGGTATATCTTAATTTATTGAAAGTAGATTTTAAGTAGAAAAATAATTAAGTACTTTATCTTTCAAATGTGTAAGTTTTTATATAATATATTATACTTGTTATATTATTATATATCTAAAAGTTTTATTAATTTTTTTCAAAGTAAATTTTGAGGAAGTAAAACGAGTTAATGTATTTTAATTTTATCTTTGTTCAGTAGCTGTACATTTCTTACGATTGAAATTGAATTGCAGTGAAAATCTATAAATCTTTAATAATTTAAAGAACAAAAGTATTAATTTTCTTCTTCATCGTCATCATCTTCGGTGCCCTGAATCGTTGTTTCCAGACCTTCCAGTTATAATCATGATAGAAAAATAAGTATTTAAAACCTTACACATTTTAAAGATATAAATAAATTGAGATATACAATAAGTATTTCATTAAATGCGTTTTTAATTACACAAAGTAGGTAAGTATTATTCAGTGAATATATTGAAAATATGTAAAATGTTTAAATACAATGTATTAATTGATAAATAATACAAATTATTCAAAATTCAAGATAGTCTTCACATATATTCACGGTTGATTGCATTACAGTACGTATGGATGAGCGTTGCGCGCTCACTGCCCTCTATCTCAAAAACGATTGAGCGCATGAAAAAATATTTCAAATAAAATTTGTCCCAAATTTTGTGCTCTACAATTACGATAATAGATGTTAACATCATTGGAACAATAGAAACCGAGATAATCGCCAAAAACTGTTTTTCTTCACCTTTGACCTTGAATAACTTACGACGCAGACACGAGATTTTATGAGTCTTTTGAGACAACTTTTAGAACGCTAAAATGAAGGTATATACGAAAATTCAGCTTATTATCTCTCATTCCGAGGTTGATCGCTAATATGACTGGACTATTTCTACTTCGTTTCAAAAGTAACAATTATACAACAACTTTTGCAATGTTTTAGGATTTATGAAAATTACAAAGTTGTGTTTCCATTTTCCAAAATCTTATGTATTTAAAGTTGCTAATTTTAACTTTACCGACTTTATTACTTTACATGGAATAGAAATCATGCAACAATTTAATACTGACAATTCACCGCAAAGAAATTTAACCAGTGAAATAGCTGCATTTACGTGAAATTAAGCAATCATAGGCAGTTACAAATTCTCGATGTGATAATATTGCACTCGTGGATTATTGATAATGATAAGTGACAACTGAGTGTACGCAATACCTACTCAAAAAAAAATAGAAACACTAGAAAATTCAACAATTGAAAAGTTACTCAGTTAAAATAATAAAATATCACGAGCGGTGGTACTACTAAATTCAGTTACTTCTTTATTAAAACGTTCTAGGGCAAGAGTAAATTTTTAGAAACTATTATAAACCCCACTGTTAATTCCAAATTCCCATTTATGGGTCATTGCTGCTACGTGCGACTGTTTTATGACCATGCAAAAAACTGTAATTTAATAACTATAACTGGGTCTACACTATTCAGATAACGAAAGAGTTTAATAGTTTAATATTGGCGTCCTAAATTACTAAAAAAAAAAACTACAACTGTTGTATGAGTTTCAAAATATGTACACTAAAGGAAATACTCGCCGCTGAGACTGAACACTTAATTTTAAGTACTCCTTGAAAAATTATTTAATGCAATAACATTTCAGACGCCACGTTTTATTAAATATTATTAATTTACTATTATAACTTGCAATAACTACACATTTTACAAAAACCAATAACGACTTTTTGCACAACAGAGTGGGTATGTTATATGATCAAGATTATACAGTAGTTTCGTTTTATTTTTATGATACCATTATACATATGTATATTGTGTTTCAAATATTCGCGTGATAAGTGTTATGTCTGGTTTGTTATACGTGGCCCGTTAAAAAGTCCGAATTCGTCACTGGAATTAATTAAAAGCATCAGTTAAAAAGAATGAATTTTCTACGATGATTCACCTTATTAGTGCAAACAGGTTAACAACAAATAAGTTAGCCTTTATTAATGAATTTTTACCTCGAGTGTATGGTATTTAATTCGAACAATCAACTCTACGTGCCGCAATTTCTATAATACTTTTTGTTTCCAGAGCGATAATTAAGACAAATATTTTAATAAGCCCATTGCAACGAATGCGTCATTATTTCATGTTTCATTGGTGTTTCCATTAGTTCTGGAAGCTCTAAAATATTGGCTTTATACCTCTAATCAGTTGTATGTGGACTATACTAATTTAATTTGTTAATAATATTTTAATAATAATCTATTCCTATCTGTAAATTTACAGACTATCTTTAAAAAGTTATTTAAAAAAAAAGATTTTTCAGTTACTTTGTCTTAGAAACTACACGGCACATGTAATTTCTCTGCACATACACTCATACAGTAACACTGTGTCTTTATCATTATCACATTGTATATGTAATGTACATGTACCCCCACCAAAAAATTGTCCATATCGTAAGAAATTATTTAATAAATAAATATCAGTGGGTTGTCTCTTTAGTGTTATTTTTACTATTGTCAACCCATATTTCAAAAAACAAGATCACAGAGGCCGATCATTCGATTTCATTGAAATTTTAGAGAGCTAAATAATGAACTTATTTTAGTTAAATTAGTTAAAATGTACCTAAGTACTGCTTTGTCCAATAAATTAATGCCGCCTTTTTTTTTAACATATTAAATGCAGGAAGTTCCAAATAAAACTACGCGGTCTTATATCTTGAGAACGGATAAAAATATTGAAATTCTGTAAACGCCGTTGTTTCTAACTTGGAGGAGGAAGCTTAATTTCGAAGGTTGCAAATATGACGTGCGAATGGTGTTGACTTCGCGACGCAAACCTATATTTTTAACATATTTTAACATATACGTATGTTGATAGACCTTCAAATTACGATTAGAGTGATATGCAACTTTTGTGTTGTATTAGTTTTGTCATAGAAATAAATGTCCAAACACAATTGCACTACTAATGGTTAAATTTGTTAATTCAGAAAAACATTATGATTAAAATTGGGTAGGCAATAAAGGATTTCTTTTTGGGGTGGTACATAAATATTTGCGACCTTTGCGTGATTTAGAATATAAAAAAAAACTATGGAATGTTTGTGACTGTTTATTTCACTCAACTTCTATCTTTTTCATATTTGTAAGTTTATTTTTTGATCAACTGAAAATGATATAAACATATTTTATCACTATAAACGTAATTGATTGATGTATCAAAGTCCATTAAAACATATTCTTTTGAATTTAAAAAAAATATTTACAATGTGCTAAATTAAGTGTCCCCATTCAAGCTAAAACCAATGATGTTTACAGAATTTCAATGTTTCAGTCTGTTCACATTCTCAAGGAGTTTTATCTGGGACATTTATGTGTAGCGTCCCCTATATATAAGTTTGTGTCCTCTGTTACACTATTAATATATGATTTAATAATCTGGCTTCAAGTTGCGTGCTGAATATCAATAAACACAAATATAAAGTTATTTATACCGAAATCCTTCGCTTCTAAAGAAAAACCGAAGACATTTTCTTTTTTTTTATTTCTGTTTTTAAGAGGAGATTAAATAGAGCAACAATAAATTAAACTTCAAAACTTCGCCTTCGCTTATGTTTCTGTTCTTAATAATCTTACTGATAAACACTTTATAATAATCAATACCAATACTGATTATATGCTATATTTGTGAAGCGAGAGAATTGTGTTCAAATTTTTTTTATTTCATATAATTTTTCTTCAACAGTATAAACAAACCACTTTCTAAAAACGTATTTCTTTTTAGGCAACCAATGCGTATATGACATTAATGAGATGCTAAACTTTAATTTATTATTGTTAATAAAACAAAATATTCAATACGAATTACAAAGAATAACTTCAAAATACACTATTCTAATGCTAACCTGTAGAATGGCTTTGATACAATACTACCATCTATTAATATGGTCAATTTTTGGCAATAATATCCGTAAATCATCATGATCAGTTATTTGTAATCGATTCCTTTTTTTATTTAAAAAATTTGTAACCACATCAAACCCGCATTCTACTAAATATGACGAAAGAAATGCATTTAAAAATGTTTGCACCATAACCATAACCCTTTATAAAGTGGAGATACCGAGTGACTATTAATGTCGATCAAAGTCACCCACGGCTCTGAAGATTTTTCTTTGATAGAGTTTTCGTCTTGTCAAATGACCGTCAATTTGAAAGTTTGAACTGAAAATTCAACGATCCAAAAACACTTTCAAGAATCCATGGCTGTTTTTGATTGTGTTTTATTGCTTTTTCGGTATAGTACAGCGTAGAGACCCTAAATATACTTTCGAAAAGAGTTGTGCCACGAAACGTCAAAATTAATGGTAAATTTTATTTTACTATGCTGGCTACGGCTGTTTTTTTTGAGTCATGTTTTGACAATTTGTAATTGTCATTTAGTACATAGGCGTGGAAGAGAATAGTCGTCGTCTGTTGTGTACGAAACTGTAGAAATACAGAAGCAAATGGTTTCTCATTGTTTAAATGCCTCGAAAATAAGATATTACTGAACAAATGGAGAGAACAGATGTAATATCCATCTTGAAAAATTCGCAAAGAATACTATGTGCATTAAGAAAAAAAGGCAAAATATAAACCCCGCCCACCCACTTCATCTCCATTGTGATGATTTTTTTATTCTTAGAAACGTAAAACATGTTTCAAACGTTAAATTTTTGTACGGAAATATGGATTTTGTAATTAGGCTTCTCCCCTAGGTCTGACAACGAATGAAAAATTCATGACGATTGGGATCGAGATGGATGGGTGGGGCTTGTCTTTTGGCTTTTTCTTTTTTATTTAATACATTTAGTTTTCTTTGTATAACACGTTTATTTAAGAACATATTTCACATGGTAAATTCCCTCTAACTCTCTCTAACGTTAGATGTACCTACATAAAAAATTTTTGACATTTTAATAAAGTTGATCAGAATCGGAAATACTAGAAACCTGAGTTCAATATTATTTATTGATCGAGAGGAAAAAGGGAAAAAATTGGTTATTTCTCGTAGAAAAATAAGGAGTTTACAATTAAGCTCCGCCCCTCGGCTTACTACGAATAAAAAATAATCAGAATTGAGATAGGGCGGGTGGGCGGGGATTATATTTTGTCTTTTTCTTCTTAATATACATAGCCATCTTTTCACAACAAGAAACTTAAAACATGGTTAAGATGGTACATTTTGCAAGGAAATATGGATTTTGCAATTATGGGGGGGAGTCCAATTTGAAAATCGATATTTCCTAATACAAATGTTCCATTTTAAACATATTTCAACTTTCATATTCTGAAAAGAAGTCTACATATATTAAAAGAAAAGGGTAAAATGTAAGCCCACCCACCCGCCCTATCTCAATTGTGATGATTTTTTTATTCGCCGTGAACCAAGGGGCTTAACTGCAAAATACATATTTATTTCTTTACAAGAAATTAAAAACATATTTTTGAGTATCGTGTTCTTCAAAGAATACTACGTACATTAAGAAAAAAAGGCACAGTATAAACCCCGCCCACCCACCCCATCTCAAGTGTGATGATTTTTTTATTCTTAGAAACGTAAAACACATTCAAAATGGTAAATTTTTGTGCGGAAATATGAATTTTGTCATTAGGCTCCTCCCCTAGGTCTGACAACGAAAGAAAAATTCATCACGATTGAGATCGAGATGAATGGGTGGGGCTTCTCTTTTGGTTTTCTTTTTTATTTAATACATTTAGTTTTCTTTGTAGAATATATTTCACATGGTAAATTCTCTCTAACTCTCTCTAACGTTAGATGTACAGGAAAAATTTTTCACAGTAGAATAAAGTAGATCAGAATCCGAAAAACTAGAAATTTGAGTTCAATATTATTTACTGATCGAGAGGAAAAAGGAAAAAAATTGGTTATTTCTCGTAAAAAAATAAGGATTTTCTAATTAAGCTTCGCCCCTCGGCTTACTACGAATAAAAACAATCATCAGAATTGAAATAGGGCGGGTGGGCGGGGTATATATTTTGTTCTTTTTCTTTCTTAATTTACATAGCCATCTTTTCACAACAAGAAACTTAAAATATGGTTAAGATGGTACATTTTTGCAAGAAAATATGGATTTTGCAGATATGGGGCGGAGTCTAAATGCAAAATCAATATTTCCTCATACAAATTTTCCATTTTAAACATGTTTTAAGTTGCATGTGAAATGAAGTCTACACATATTAAAACAACAAGGCAAAATGTAAGCCCGCCCACCCCCCCTATCTCAATTGTAATGATTTTTTTTATTCATCGTGAACCAAGGGAGCGAAGCTTGACTGCAAAATACTTATTTCTTTACAAGAAAATACAAACATGTTTTTCAGTCTCGTGTTGTCTTAAGGAAAAAAAGTCAAAATATATATTTTTTCCAAAGTATATCTAGGGATAGGGACACTAGTACAGCGTAATCTTAAAGTACTGTTTCAGTTGTCAAAATTGACATAATTTAGAGTGACATTTAATTTAAGTCAAAATTTATTATGGATTAATTATTATTAAAATGTGACAATCAAACTTGTGTCGCCCCCTCATATTCATTAAACGTCCCCTATTTCCTCCAGAGGCTCTATGGGCCCTCCAGGGGCGTGTTTAAAGTATCAATCAAAGTGGCGTGAGCACTATCCACACCAGTTGGTAAAATTAAAAAAGTTTTCGATCCCTCGTTAGAAAAACTAAAATGCTTTGTATTGACACAATGAAAAATGGACTACAGTGAATCCTCTGAAAAGCCCTCTACATCGCAATTCATTCATTTCTTCTGATCACATGTGTTAAGGGTCGCTTTAAATATGAAAAAAGGGCGGTGTTATTTGATTCTTTCTAACCAACGAGACAACAAAAATGAAACTTGAAAATAATTATTAACAATTTAGGAGCGAGTGCGTTGATAGAAATACTTGATACAAAGAAGATCTTTTTAGCAACAGGCAACCATTACGTAAACCTTATTAACCAGATTTATAATACGTCATCCACCGTTCACTTAAAATGGATAAATCAGTATTCTTATTAATTAGTAACAAAATGGAAGATCTCACAGACAATTTATAGACACCCGTAAATTATCATCTACCTACCGTCTACAAAGTAACTGCTTATTTAGATTTGCAAAATCTAAAAGGCTACACTGGCCGTTGTTTACGACGAACGTCAGATACATCAACAACTATACAAAAATTGTAACAACAACGGTAAATATTTTAACTGTCACAATCGATACAATAATGTGTTTCATTTTTTTTTTCGTTGGCATTATGTTAAAACGATCTAATTAATTAATGTTATTTTTAGAATTTGTTAGTTAAACGAAAAAAAAATTTTTATAAAAAATATATTTCGGACGATGTCAGACTCCATTCGGGTGTTTGTACTAATAAAACAAATATGATATAACTAGGTTATAAAGTTTTATTATCGCACAATGATTTATGTCGTGTTGTGATCTATGAGAGTATACAGCCCGCTGAGTATTATTTGAAATTTAGTTTACCTTGACATGGCAAACGATTACCGGATCTTATCGAGCTTCATAAATTTACCTACTATTATCATAAAATTAACTTCATAATAAATACGAACAATCGAACACTGAGATGTGACTTCTTACTGAATTTATGCCTCTGCATTTTTTTAATCACGAGCGATGGTACATTTTGCAAAAAATGTGCAATATATACATGTTTTTAAAAAGAAGCTTTCACGCGTCATTAATATCTGTAGCGTGCGGGTTCAAATAAAACAAGGTCATTTTTTCCATTTTGTTATTGTCTTATTCAAAGTATAATAATTATGAAATATGGACAACGGCTAAAGGTTTCTTAGTAACAACTTGAACTTGACACCTACATTATCTACTTTTGTTGTTAACTAGTATTGATTCCGATCTTGTGCGTGTCGTCAATGATTTTATGAACGCAACAAATTAAAAAAATATATCAAGATTGTTTTTCTAGTAAGTATATTAATTACAAAATAAAGAATAAACGCCTGCATGAATTTCTACTACGTATGAAAGATGAAATAGGAGTCAATCAATGACTGAGTATAGAATATGAAGTGATGAACCTATTGATTATTTCACCCATTATTTCGAGCATGAATTTCTTTTTATGCTTTTTTTTTATTAATGCCTATGTATTTTTAGTAATTATTATTTAAAAAATAATATCAAATAAATCATCCCCCCACTATTAAAAAAAAACAATAATACACAATACATCAACACAAGGAAGTACCAAAAAAAAAATAATAAAGCGACAAATAAACATCGAACTTACCACTTGCGCTACAGCACTCATAGTTACTTATTTCTGATTTAAATGTGAAGGCTAATTAACTAAAACTCTTATGAATGAAAGTACGATTCACTTTTTACAATGGAAGTGTTGTGTTCATTTAAAATGCTTCGTTTTCATCCTATTAATACCACTGTCAAAATCAGCTGTTTAACCTCGATGCCTCTGTTTACAAGCAAGCTAGTCGGGAAAATACTACCAGCAGCCGACTCCGAGTAAAATGTAAATGCGTTGCCATTGTGGGGCCATACGCATGCTCCGGCTTTTCATATCGTGATTAACAAAGTGCTTTATTGTTGCAAATTGTAACAGGAACATTATTAAATGAATCAAACTGGAACCTTGACGTTATCTACCAAGTTCACTGTTTTTCAACGAATGTAGATAATTATAGGTTGGAGATTTTTTTTTCGAGGAATTCGTTCCCATTATCTTTTTAAAAGGATACAGTATACAGCCACGTTAATTGGTCCATTTGTCTTATTTCAAACAATATCATCTTTTGCGATTGTCAACGGTATCACGCAACATCAGCAGCACGTGTCTCTAACAACGTAAACTACGTAACGAATCGAGTACCTATTACAATAAATGAACGTTGCAACCTTTGACACGAATGCCAAAGTATCAGATAATCTGTATCTGTAATCATATGAGTTCCCATATTGCGATAAAAATATCTATCTGTCAATAATAATAATAAAGTTCACTATTTACTACTTATATGTTGGAAAGTTAAAAATTAAGATATTCATTTCATCCCGAGTTCGGTGTCCTCTTGGGGAAGCCCTTTTGACGAAAACTTTTTGATATTTTGTGATAGGAACATTTGTTGTTATCTCATTTTTATACAGCGCTACTGTAAAGTCAGGTCGCCTCCTTTTAACTTTGGAACCCTTGCGTTGCAGGTAGTTTTGAAATTTCAATCGTAATAAACGGGTCGTATACGAATTGCGGTGCAAATTTTGCTCAAATATCAGGTACGCAGGTATATGGATAATTTTGTCCGAATTGCGGTAAAAATTTTGGTCAAGTATCAGATAGTCATGTACAGTTGACCGAACTGCGGTACATTTCCGTTTGGGGTTAGCGAGCAGGGCGCAACTGCGCCAGTAGTACCTGCGTAATCTTGGTAATTATAAAAATAAATTCTGTGCATAAAAACGAAAAACGGTGTATTGCAAAAGATGTACTTTGTAGACACATGTTTATAGAATCTAAAATTCTTAAATTCAAAAATAATGAAATTTCAAGGTATAATTTTGTGAAATGTGTCACCTACAAATTTGCTAATATCATGTCACAATTGTAGATAATAAGATCATATTTACACAGTTATATTTTAGCTTAGTTGACGGTGATTTTATTTAACAATTTCAGAAATTATATCATTTGGAAAAACATAATATCAGTAACAAATAAAGCTACAATCGCTTTAATTTATTAACTAATAAACATTAACTGGTGATTAAACAAATCTATGTAAATATGTGATCTACGAGTCGTTTTTTAATAAATATGTGAAAAGAACGAAAAGTAAAGAAAGTGAAGTTATTTGAAAATTGATATAATTAGCATATCCATGTTATTTACAAAATTTTTATTCAGTTCTTAAGGCTGGCGTCTGATTCGGTTTAGCCCTATACTAAATACATTGAAAACATCGTCGCGGTTTCCGGAGTTGTATTTTAAAAATATGAGATATATCGCTTTAATAAAATTATATTTCGAATTAACAAACTTCAGTCCAGAGGACCTCCATATATCTAGTATGCAGTTTTTACAAAAAAAAAATTATAAAGTTGAACAACTTTTACATCACATTTTGACACATTGATGCATTTTTTGACGAAGTGTTGAAGTTTTTTGCATTCTGAGATAGGAGGTCCCCTGGGGAAAAGTGTCAGCTTTCTTTTGATACCATTTATAATATTAAAAAATCCACGACTGAGGTAAATAACTCGCGAAATGTCAAAATCTATTGAAACGAGAAATCGGCATTAAACGAGCTGTGATGCGGTAGCAGAATGCAGGTTTACTTAGATTGTGACTTGGTTGGAGATTTCAGTATTTTAAAAATGCAATTCCGGAAACTACGACGATGTCTTCAATGTATTTAGTATTGGGCGAAACCGAACCAGACGCCACCCTTAAAACCCCCACTTACCGCAGTTCGGTCAGGGATTATAAGGTATCAGGTAGGTACAAAATTTTGCCGCACTTCGGACTTTTACCGAATAAGCGTAATAACTAGTAATAATAATCAAATATGATGCTGATTGTCCTCATCGTGACACGCTGTAACCTTGAAATGTCAAACAGTCTGTATTCCCACATTTTCGGGAAAATGGAGTGAGCCATTTATGATTTAATCAATAAAATAAATTGACTCATCATTATTTTTTTGGGTCACCTGTATAAGCAGAGTAGACTCATCATATTTTGCACATTTTAGATAGGATTTATTCGGCAAAATTTTGAGATGACGTCACCAATTGTTTTGTGGGGGAATAAACAGAAATACTTTTATTAACAATTTACCATGCTTACGATAACTTTTAAAGGTCTGCAACATTTCAAAGCTTTCGATTTTGTGGATTCAAAATTAGATTCCAAAATGTTGTTTTACAATTTTGTTTTTTTTTTTTTTCAAAAATCAGAATGTCTCAGTAAACTACACGAGTAGAGTATATTATTTTATACAAATTAAAGCCCATTTACCATGTACGATTTTGAGCTAATCTCATCACATTGTTGGTGCAAAGTTTTTAGTGTTTTACCATCTACATGATATTCATAATACACATATAAAATTTTAAAAAAATGACAACAGTCTGTCCGCAGTTTCGAAACTGTCTAGTATCGACACAGACGGTGGACAGACAGATAGACGGAAACGGGAGACCTATTTTTTCGTACTCTAGGGGTAATAACCTCAAAGAGCGTTCACCAAAAACGGGACGTATGCGTTTAAATTGAGACCACCGTTGGGAACGAGTCTAGTGGCAGTTAATGTCGAGAGAATTTGGGTCTACTCAAATCCATTCCAGTCGAGTCGGAATTATTCTGTACATAATCGCTGTATAGTTAGTCTACTGTAGTCTAGTCTATATATTATATCGTAAATTGGTTGGTTTTACGCCGATTTCCGAGCAGATTGGACAAAAATTCGGAAGAACTTATGTCTGTCGAGACGAGAACTCAAACTGATGAAGATGATGGAAGCAAACAAAAATGGAATAACAGAAATTAAATATGAAATGAAGAACTTGATTTTTGAAGTTATGAATATTGTCGGACGAAATATGGTCTCAATGGAAGAAAAAGTAAAAGAAGTCGAGAAATTAGTGCAGGAACGTGTATAAGATTGAATGCAGAACAAAATGGAAGATCGAATTTTTAACTAGGTATAGAACATCGAATGAAAATTATAGAAGATATAATAGAAAACAAAATGTCGAAATTTGAAAAGATAATAAAAATGGTTCATATAGTGTGACATCGGCTTCCAGAACAATTTAACCACCTACTTATTAGTTTTATTCTCGTCCATTATTCATTCGATTGTTTTTTATGTTTTTCGGGACACGTGGGCATAAAAAACAAGAATTAGTTGAAGCAGCAGCTATATCAAATTCTTGGGAAGAAAAACAGAAGGCTACAGCGTTGGTGATAGCTCTGCGAGGTGCAGAGCTATAGATATTTCAATACATCGGGCTAGCATGGAAGGTGACTTCATTTTGGGAGTGGATTTGATTAGCCATCAAGGATTGTCAGTTAACCCAGTACAGGAAGTTCTACGTCTTGGAGATAAAGAGTTCTTGCTGAATCAGCGTTGTATTGAAACGAAATTTGTAAAATTGATCGCTTGTCAGAACGGCACGGTTCAACCGCAGAAAGAAAGCAGCCGTAACAAATGATTGAATGGACTACAGCTCGGTTTAGAAAAGACCAGGAGTAAGATGTGAATATTGAGCCGCTCCTTAGATTGGAAAAAGTTGGGGTAGAACGGTCTGACTGGTCGGAAATATCAGACGACTCACCCTCTTTCAAGGCGTTATGGGCTCAGAGGGACTCCCTGCGTGTCGAGAACGGATTGCTTAAGCGAGTTTGGGAGAGTTCGGATGGGAAACATTCCACTACGCAGTTGGTGGTTGCGGCCACCAGAACGAAGGCATTTCTATTTTGAGAAATATAATATGACGGAAGTTCCGGTGCTCATTTTGGAATCAAAAAGATGGGTTTTAAAGTCAGGGGCAGATTCTACTGGGTCTGTTGTTGAGAAGCCGTCAAGAACTGGTGCAAGAAGTGTACGACCTGTACTATGGTCAAACGATTAAGGCGAGAAGGCCGATGCAACCACGCAACGTCGGCTCGCCTTTTGGAAGAAATGCAGGAGACAAAGCGGGTCCCCTCCCAGTGACCAACGAAGGGAACACGTACACGAAGAAGATCAAAGGCTACGACGATGGCTTACACGACAAGCTGCTGAGCGTTCACGAAATGCTGCACTACAAGATAGACTCTCATTTAGACCGCCTCAAAAAGAACAACAGTGATACTGTTGACGTTTTTGATCGGGACAATTAAAACTAAGGAGGGGGCAGTGTTACGAAATAAACCCATACGCCGCCCCGGTACGACATATGAGTTGTCTCGAAGGCTTTCTAGTGTGTACGGCGTTGATGGGTGACTCATCATCGGTGAGGGTGGCCGGGCGGCATTCGCATAAAGGAAAACCTGGAGGAGGTTGCCTAAAGTCGCGAGGCGGGCACCAAAAACCTCTAAGCAAGCTAGTTGAGTCCAGTCAATATTGATAGAATTTGGGTCTAGTCAAATCCATTCCAGTCCAATCGGAATTATTCTGTACATAATCTCTGTATAGTTAGCCATGTAAATTAGTACCACTGAGAAATATATTGTTGAATTTTACCCACGTCGATTTTAATTACGAATCAACGTAACAGTATTTAGAATAAACCCTAAATAATGTAATTTGGACAACAGTGAATCATGGTGTACTATGTGAAAAACCTTAAAGAAATGTAGCAAGAGCTGGTAAATCACCTTTGTCTCTAGCTTTAAGAATGTCAAAAGTTATATTGATTAGTGCCGTATAGTAACCACGTCTAAATCCTAAATGGAACTCAGGCAGTATTTTCCACTTAGCTATAAAATTTTTCACACAATTTTTTCTGAGACTTTTGATGACATAGGTAGTATTTACAGGAATAGATCTAAAATCTTGTAAGGTGAGGGCAATATTAATTTTAGAGGAGGAAAATAGTTCTCCGAAATTTCAATTCCTTGGAAAGACCTTTGTTCGTATTGATGTTTTAATTATACATGTTAAGAATTCGATGAAATTACAAACAAGTAGCAATTGCTTTTGAAATGTGTTCTGCACCAATAGCGTTGCTTTTAATAATGATAATTGATTTAAAGATTACGTAAACCTCATTTATAGAGACAAGTTTTAGACCAAATGACTAGCTACAAAATTTTAGCGGGTACATTCGCGAAAAATAGCTTAATATCTTCAACATTACTGAGTTGATCTGGAACTAACCGCACTTTATGTTTAAATACATATATTCCAAATGTCTTTAAACCATCTCACGTTTGCTTTTAATCGTTACAGTGATTTATCGCATAATTCTATTAACACTCTTTTTCCTTTCTAATGTCATTTGTCACCTCGTTACGACCAGGGTTGGGCAAAATACACTTTCTACTGTAATTGAAATACAAAATACAAAATACTTCAATTTAATGTATTTGAAATACAAATTACAAAATACATTTATGTCTTGTAGTTGAAATACAAAATACAAAATAGTATTTCAAATACTTTTAAAAATACAAAATATATTTTGTTCAGGACAGTGGCAAAAATAAAATTTTGATAGAAGCTAGTTCCTAAAAATTTTAAAGTTAACTGTCAGAATTCTTTCACTATCTTTATAAGTTGGCCCTGTATGTTACATTCCATGTCCATCTAGTGTCAATTTGTCGAAAGTAAAACACGTCGTTAAAAATATTGTGACATTTCTTCTAGTTAATTTTATTCCTAGTTAGAACCAAACACTGCTGCCAACATAAATTGCGAAGTCCTCAACCTGTGCCTCAACCGTCATTTAATTTAAACTATGGCGCTTCTCTATGTTCTCTGTTACAACCGTAGAATATCCTGTTACTTCTCGAAGTACACGAACATACACGAATTAACACGATCGCAAAACTGTTGTAATGAGCGCGCCGTAGTTTGATAAAATCATATATCTAATAGTACTATATTGCTAACTCTTCAGAAATAACATAGAAACGGTGTTCACGGACACAGAGAGAGAGAAGATGTTGTTTTCTGTCTATAAGAGTACCGAGGGTCTGTGCGCATGTACACAAAATAGAAGCGAAAGTACGAAATGTCAAAACGCATCCAGTCACGCTATCCACTACAAATCAACCAAGTACGAGTGCATGCGCAGTACCACAAAGAGACAGAGAGGTCCGATATATTGCTCTGCCGTTATGTTTTCGGAATCCTTTGAGGCCAGTTAGCAATATAGTACTATTAGATATATGGATAAAATGTATTTTAAGTAATTGAAAATACAAAAATACAAGTTAAAATGTATTTGAAATACAAAATACAAAATACATTTGTGTCATGTATTTGAAATACAAATTACAAAATACAATTGTATTTCAAATACTGTATTTCAATTACAAGTAGTTCAAATAGTGCCCAACCCTGGTTACGACCTTGCATTTACCTCCATTTCGCTAAGGATTTACGATTTACTCTTCGTATTACAGTTATTATAGGCACGATTTTGAGTTTCTACATATTGCCTGTTGTATATTATAAGTGGACCACTCAGGTTTGTGTTTTTTATTAAACACTGATTATGGGACCATCGTGTCTACTGAATATCTCGGAAACACATTTCACAAATTAACTCAATAATTAATCATGAATATATTCATAATCAGAAATTTCATATACCTGCTGAAATATGTATTTTAAAGATTTTTTTCAGACTATCAGTACTGACATTCTTAAATTTCCGAATTGTCCTTTTTATATTCATTACATTTACATTTTTCTTTATAGGTACCCAGACATATTAGATCATGATCACTGACTCGCTGACCTGCTGCATTAACTATCTGGTTGAGCTGTTCTATGGACAATTTCCTTCAGATTATTGTATAAAGAAATGTGAACTAATAAAGTAGAGTCGAATTTGAAATAAATTTAGTTGCCTTATTTACTGCGGCTTGTAAATTATAACATTCCGTAAGGTTTCAAAAAATGAGTGTCTTGTGCATCGATGTTTTTTAAAAGACCAATATTAAAGTCAAATTAGTCTTAGTGTTGAGCATTGCAAGTTGTTGTTCTACGATTAAAAAACGAGAGTCCGGTATGAACTGCAGAGGTTTCTATACTTATTTCCAGTCCTAGTGATGAATTCTTATCTTGCACCAAAGAGTATCTACAGAGTTTATACCATCGTTTTGTAGTTATTCAAACTTCAGAGTTGTTTTTTTAGTAAAAGATGTGACCAGCATCTTTTGTTTTACTGGGGCATGTTTCTATTTTTCTACCTCTGCGTTTTACATTATATCCCTCGATTCTTATGATTTCGTTAGAAATTTTTTCCGGAACCATGTTTCTATTCTTCAGAAAATTGAGATGGCCAAACGTCTTTGGAGTAGGAATCTATTTCTACCTTATATGAAAAAAGCACTCCTTTTGTTGCTCATTGCTCCACAATAATTATTTAGTGATGCTTCAGGATATCTGTATTTAATATAACGGTGGTAATTTATAATTTCATCATCGGTTATGCTTGATTTGATATTTCCTAGATAGAACCATGCTTTCTTTGTTTTAGAGTCTGCTACAAAATTCTCATCGATGCTAATCTGAAAAGTACCAGCAATGGTTTTCTTTTTTTTTACGATTTGCAGCAGTGAGTTACCGTCTGTCTTTTCGTCTCTATCTTGTCGAGTTTCACTGTAAATTTACTGGATAATAGACCATTAACATTATTTGTTGACATATTTTTAGTGTCCAGCTTGTGTAATTGCAATGAAGATTTGGGGATGCTGATGTTTTTGCCAAAGCTGTACTCACTGTACTCACGTTTATTTCGTTGGTAAATATTGACTTGTTTTTTGGTTCATTGTTGATTTTACAAATTACATCAACTTTATGTTTCGTAACATTATCAGTAGGTAGGTATCTATCAGTTTCTTATGATAAGTCAGGGTTTACTGAACTTATTGAAAACCTCATTAAGTCTACGTTATCCTAAAATTACACAAGATTTGTATTTTTACATAATAATCTTAACTCGTTTTTGGACATTGTTGAACAATCACTGTCGTATTGAAAATTACAGCCACTAGCAAAATATAAATTTTCAAAAATATTTCTACTTCCTGAACTTAAGCTAATCGAGTCCATCGAACGACTTGCTACTTTCATGTTTTCTCGACGTTTAATGCCCTTAGAGTACGAAAAAAATGGTCTTCTGTTTCCGTCTGTCTGTCTGTCCGTCCGACTGTCGGTCGTCTGTATCCATTTTTATTAGGCAGATAATTTCGGAAACTGCCGGACCGATTGTTGTCAAATTTGTATGTAGGTATATATTAGGACTGTCATGTAGACGGTAAAACTCTAACTAAAATTTGGCTAATCATCCCCACTATCAATGAAATGACGTCAACTCCAAAATTTACTGTAGCAAATTTCTTTTTAATTTTATAAAATATGATACTCCTGCACCTGTGTATGAATCAGTGTTGAATTTTCATCCTGGCCATCCAAATTTTTGGAAAAACAATCAAAATTGTATAACATTTTGCAATTTATGAAGAGGATGAGTAACAAATTTTGGTTAGCGTTTTAGAGCCTTTACTGTAACCATACGACATACGCACCTTTGAAATTTTAAAAGAACAGATGCAGTACGTGCGAAGATTATCATCCTTCAATTAAGTACAGACGACAGTTATTTTTAATTTTCTATGTGCAGAATACCGAAAAAAAAGATAAGTTGGGATTGTCAAATTTTACGCTTATCTCATAAATTACATATCACTGATTTAGGAATTAAGAAAAAATATTTTTTTATTGATTTCTTATTAGAAAGGTATAAAATAAATCTTTAGTTAAAATAAGCCTTGATAGTCATCGGGTTTTTGTTGTGCTTGAAAGGTGAGGACAGTTTTGTGTAAACAACTACACAGATCTGCTTTTTTTAAGCACCACTTTGGAACAAAGCAAAAATGTGGCATATAATTTATTAACCGGCTTTTAAAGTCAAGGTTGATAAAAAATGATAAGGTATTTCATCGCTTCAACTGGTTATAATTACTATGAATAAAACTGTTCTTCTGCAAGGACATTTACAAGTTATTACATTCTAGAATTTTTACGAAAAATAATAATTAATAATGAAATCAAAGATATAAGAAAGGATTGAAAATTTGGAAAAAAGTTATTGTTATTTAATTATTTGCTGAGTAAACAAGTCATATGTGGAGGTATTCTACGAACGCTAAAAATCCGTGAAAACATAAAATGTCATATCTTTTAAAAAGATCCTGCTTATCGTTCGGACAGTTAAAATGATATTTTGAGAAAAACGCCACGAAGAACGATGCTATTACAGAAATATTTGACTAAGTTGAAAGCTGTATTATTTCTACAATAATAATTGCGAGGTTGGGAGGCACCTGGTGTGTCGCAAATGAAACTCATTTATAAAGAGCTGATTTTTGGGATGACTACCGAATTTTTGGAAGGAATTGCAGCAGTGGCGGCTCCTCAGAGGAGGCAGGGGAGGCTGAGCCTCCTCTGTTTTTTGGAGCTGAGCTTCCTCTAATTTTTTCGATGAAAGAATTTGTATTTTTGTAGACATTTGTTACTTTTCAGAATATTTTGTTTGATTTAATTTACTTTCATCAGATATCAGGTTAAAATGTCGAAAAAAATTATATTTGCGCCCTTACAATCATAATTCACACCACTCCGCGTTTGGCTTCAGCGATAAAGGCTAGCCTCCGCCGAGAATGCATCTTACTATTGAGACCGCAACCTTGACGCATCGTCATTCGGCATTGGATTGGCTAAAACGTTGATCAGGGTGCCGCTTCAGGCCGCTAGCCTCCGGCTAGTTCATCTCTTTTCAGATCAAGTCGCACGGATAATTTTATCTCTTTCTTATTAATTGGAGCGATCGGGTGTAAATTGGAAAAACATTGAGGTGGTTTCGCGTGCTCCCTATTCAGTGGTGAGTGGTGTTTAGGCTTTAGTAGCTACGTAAAGTCTAAGGTGTTTTTTGTATCATTTATTTGCGTTTTATTTCTGATCGTTAAAAACAGCTGGTATTATCGGCATATTAATATTACTTATACTTAACGAGAATGAGCAACGAAAATAATTCAGTCTCATGTGCAGATACGTAAATTATCTATTAAAAAATGAATTTAGTAGCTTTGATTGTAATAAAATGATCGCTATAAAACCAAAGGGGAGACCAACACCACCACTCCCATTATTAATGACAGGTAAAAAGCAAAACAGAGCATTTCATGAAAATAATTATAATAAAACTAATGGTTAACGGCTTCGCTTTTTTAAGAAACAAATTATACTGCTGGAATTGTGTATTATTCACAAGTGATCAATTTTCCGTTTGGAATAAAACAGGCTATAATAATTTACAAAATTTGTCATGAGCAATAGAAAGACATGAAAAATCACAGGAACACATATATTTTCTTCTACTACTTTAGATTCCGCTCATAAGAGGGATATTGAAAACTATAACGAGAAAGTTGGTAAAAATAGGGCAGTTTTGAAAAGACTAATCGATGCAATAGTTTATCTATCAACGCAGGAGTGTTCTTTTCGTGGCCATGAAAAAAAAATTATTCAGATAATGAAAGATATAAAAAGTAGTGCTTTTCAAATTTGAGCCTCCTCTGAAGAA
Organism: Zophobas morio; assembly: GCF_036711695.1. NCBI lineage: Eukaryota > Metazoa > Arthropoda > Insecta > Coleoptera > Tenebrionidae > Zophobas > Zophobas morio. The sequence continues at coordinate 23,511,273 of NW_026972107.1, forward strand.
AACTTCACGAGCCGCCACTGAATTGCAGTATGTACAATATAACACTGAGCATAAAGTAATGATGTTTTCAAACATAAAGGAATATTGTAGAATAGAGACAAGCAATAAGCAATAGGCTACTGTCAACAGTAATTTATTTGTATTTTCTTTGTAGAGAACAATAATTTATTCAGATTTATATGGAACCCAACTAACTATTTGTAAGAGTGTCTTTTTGTACTCTGCGTTAGTAGGATCCACTTGCATTTGTGTCAGTTCGTTCAAATAACGATCATATACTTCCTTCCGGACCAAAGGATGCTCACAAATATTTGTTAAAGCCTAAACAATTCAATACATATAAAAAAATAAAATACGTTGTTATTACCTTTATGCTAAACATCTGTAGAGCCACATTTAAAGGATTCGTCGACAGCCTGATTAAACGTTTGGCGAGACTTTTTATTTCCGCTGCCAAAATTTTAGCTCTAGTTTTCACAGTACAAAACATGATAACAGACGCGGCGCTTTTACACATATCAGTATCCTGTAAACCAGTTTTTTGTACTAAGCAAAAATTGTTTACTGAAATTTTACTCCATAATGTATTAATTTGGTTAACGTTTTCAATAAATTCTTCTCAATTGCGAGCTTTTTGCCTTTCTTAGTAGACGTAAGTATCGCCAAACAATCCAACGCTTTACAAACAATTGACGATTTTTCGTGGTTCAGCAATTTCATCTTCAATAAACTTTAAAAATAGATCATGCTTCGAGAAAGTGTACTTACAAAAATTTTGAAACCGTCGTGTTTTAAGGCTATGCACTTTCCACATTCATACATAAGGCATTTTAGCGATTTTAAGTGATATTCCAGAATGTCTGATGGCTCATCTTTCTCAATAAGTTCAAGAAGTGTTTCTATTAACCCTGTTTCTACCAGAACATCAGCGGCTTAAAATTAAGTTAAAGACAAAAGAAAGAAATTGCTAGAATGGATAGGTACCCATCCAGCTTCTTGATACTAGTTCAATGCATGCTGCACTTTTCAGTCGGATTGATATTTGCTCATCGCCTAAGGTTAAATATAGGTTTTCCAAAATTTCTTTATTTTTCACGATTGCTTCCTTTCCGTCCGCTAAGCGTGCGAAAAGACTCAATAGAAGAACAGACGACTCACGAACTGGAGGTAACGGATCAAGAAGTTTATCTGCCAACCTAAGATCAAGCCCTTATTTAATTTGGTTAGTAGATTTAATGTCTGCAACCTGTCTGGTATTTTTAGCTGAAGAGCTTCGTATGCCCGTTCAGGGTCGTGTATTAAATCGCACAAGCTCAAGAGTGCTTGTATTACGACGAAGTCATCTGAATCGTGTAATTCCCGTCTCTATAATTTATAATAAGACTAACAAACAGTTTAATCATTTTACAATATACCAATTTGGGCAAAGCCCATGACCCAAAAGCCAGTGGTCGTCTTGTAACGTCCGCATTTTCGGAGGGTATATCCGGCTGTTCTGATGTTACGCGAAACCATGGTGGTTCGAAGTACGAGATGTCAGCAACAGTAGCCTCGGTTCTTGCTGTAATTGAATGTTATTTACTGTAAAAATATTTTTATAAATCTACCTAAATTAACACATCTGTTTATGATACGGGGATTTACAGAGCTACTACGAGCCTGCAAGTATGAATGTGTATAAATAGCAAAAATATCTGACATTTTTTTAATAAATAATTTGGCATAAATAAAGTTTTTCGACTAAAACAAAATACTACACAGAAGATGACCGGATGATTACACAGTTTATAGAACTCCGTAGTTTTCTAAATATCTACATTAATTTGATTTTTTTTTTGTGGTGGATATTTTTCATAAACTGTTATTTACTCACAAAAGTGGATAAACACGACGACAAAATTTGTTGAAGTGTGAGACAATGTCGGTTAGTAAGTCTTATAATATCTATAGAATTAAGTATTCATCTATAGAGACAAGTCGTCGGCAAGATATGTAAAGACGAAGAAACTAAGTTCAATGCATATTAGTCATTGAGAAACGTCAACTAGCATTACGTAGATCTTGATATTCCTTAAACGTCTCTCTCAGGAAGGGAACAAAGATTAATGTAACCAAGTCTTTCATATGACTGGTTTCTTCCATATCTGACTGCCTTTCGCTGAACCGATTCCAGACATCGAAGTACGACATAGAAGTACAGGAGACAGAACACAATTAACAAATTCAAACAAAGGCCTCACAAAAATTTTATATAATTTTGAAAGAGCCACAGGAGTTGCTTTAGCGAATATTTTGTTTAGCAGAAACTACATTCTATTAGCCTTCTTCGTGACGTGTACGACGTGTTCTGACCGCGATAAATCATTGTTAATCACAACACCTAAATCAAGATACGAATATGTACTGGACAACTTAATATTGCCCATACAATATGTCACTTGTCCAAATTCAACGGGAGCAATCAGTCTTTGGACTAATTATGTATGACATGAACATCTTGCATTAAATTCTGGAAATTACTGCTTTTGTCATATATCTTGACGTCATCAGCGTGCATAGCAAACGATGATGTGGGTATATATTTTAGATCAGCTGTATAGACAATAAAAGGTAAAGGGCCAAATACTGGGCGCTTCATCAATTCTCTTGCTAAACGCATTCTCAACCTTGTGGTGACCGAATTTAAATCAAAATTTTCACGCTGAAATTAATTAACAGCGGCGCGAAATCACATTTGAATAATTTGAATTTGAAAGAGAAAAAAAATGCATAAAAAAAATCGTTAAACATAGGCAACCTGGTGCATGGAAACGCTTGCTTGGTAGTCGGACGATTTAGCGCTAGGGGTTTTTAGTTAGAGAGTTAGTGGTAAGACAAAGGACGGCATGGCGTAGCGTCAGTCTGCATGTGCTTGTAAAGTGTAAACACGTGGTAAGAGCTAGTTTAAATTAGTTGGTTTGGTAGTTAATAAAATGGGAGTAAGCCTTTGTTTAACGACAATCAATCGTAACTGACGTCACTCTGTTGTCCCCAACCCGCGCGGTTAATCCTTGCGGCCTTTTAATCGAAAATTTGCGGACTTCCGTTCAACGCGAAACGCGTGCTGTAAATTTGTTTTATTGTTTGAAAATTCACCAATCAAGTTAGGTTTTCTTAATCGTCAGCTAGTGCAAACACAATTTAACAATCAGGATTATTCAAATAAACCACGTGCTAGAAGATTTCATGAAATTCACTTAGTCAGGAAAAACACCTTTGTTGTTTCATTACGAATAGATTTCTGGATGCATATACGTAAGTGTTACATTATAACACTTCTAAATTCTTCACACAAGATTGCTAATAGTTCATTTACGGCAGTTAAACAAGTTCATTATACTGCGAACTGGCGCGGGGGGTTTTAAAATGACTTCTTCCCTTAGGCGGCTATCATCGTTATTATCATCGTTATCATAATTACATCATCAAGACGCTTTTTCCCTCGGAACGATGATTGGATATTTTTGTTTGTTTATTATGTGTTTTATTGGGGTAACCAGTTCGCGGTATTTTAAACTCTCAAAGTAAATTATTTTTTGAAGTAACCAATCACTTAGATCATGATATAATTTGACATAATGTAAACTCTTTGTTTGAATCGTTGATAAAGTGTGGCAATTATTAATCTCATGTAAATTTGGTTAACTCTGCAGATTTTCACCTCATACAATATTTCTTTAATCTCACAATTTTAACCTCAGTAATTTTCCTTTGTTGTATAATTTTAATTGAACATAAATTTCATGCTCTACAGTTTTAACCCCACATAATATTTTTATTTGCACAAGTTCATTTCACACTAGATCTTTTGTTTCATAAATCTTTGCTAAGTTCTGTTTTGTAAATGTTTTGTTGATGAATGTTTCCATCGTATAAATTATTTGATGTCCCATTTTTAATCTCACATAAGAATTATTTGTTGTTTAAATTTTCACAAGATTGTATGGCGAATTTAAATGTTGTTTATTGCTCGTTGAAACTTTAACACTTGTTTAGTTGTTGTTAATATTAGAGCTATAAAAGATTGAACATTTAAAAATGGAATTGAGGTTAAATAACACAGAAAACGTGGCCGAAGCGAAGTTCTTGCACAAGTCCGCGGGTATGTATAGAGTCAGGGGGCGATCGCCGGTGTTTTAACGCTGTCGGCTTCGTGCTAGCCGAGACCCAACTACGGATCTGCGATCGTAGCGGCCTAATTTCGCAGGGCACGTTCGTAATGGAGATATGCGTGCGGGTAGGCTTTGTGCTAGATAGAATCACCGTCGTGGGGGGAGAACAGCCCCAGACCAGTAGCCCCAAACTCCGGTTATGCTAGAATGCCCAGGGGTACTCTTGTTGTGCTCCTGTTAACTGCCGTAACTTTAAAAATCTGCCGCCACACGCCCGTAATAACTTGTGTATTTGCATCCAGTTACTTAATTCAGATTTTGCTTTGTTTTTATTAAATTTCTGATATTCAAATATTTGCATTGACTCCAAACAGACGTTTAGAATTTTGCGTTTGTTCGTTTTTATATGTGTATGTTTGTCAATTCGCGAGTGTTTTTCTTTCATATATCTTAAGGTGTTTGAAGTGTAATATATCTGTGAATGACGCCTTGGCCCTGCGGAACCACCAAAAGGGCAAGCTGAGTCACTTTCGCTCTTCGTTTCTTTTCCTCCTAAGGAAGGGTGCCATTTCGGCCCCTCCCTAATTTTTGTCTATTATTTCTCGACTCACACGCAGTGTATGCCTTGTATGAAAGAAAGTCTTCCCGCCACTTTTCAAAAAAAAACACACAACGTAGGTTCCCATTTGTTAGACGATCATCGAAAATTCGTCTACTAAAGAATGAATTAAACCATTGAAGAAGATTTCCCCATATACCACCGTGTTAAAGGTTATGAAGAAGACGATGCTTTGGAACCTTATCAAACGCCCTGGAGAAATCGAGATAGATGCCATCAAGAGGACCTGCACTCTAAGTCCTTTATCCAGTCAGACAAGCAACAAAGGAGGTTTGCCTGCACCGAGTTCCCGGGCAAAAACCCATGGTGTTCGAATGGGATAACTTGATGACCTAACACATGTAGTTATAAATTATAGATAGATTCCATCACTTTAACCACAATCGACGTTAGACTGACCGGTTTGTAATTTAAGGCATCAAATTTGTCACCCTTTTTAAAAATCGGACGAACAATTGCAGTTTTCCAGTCATCTGCTAAGGAACCTGTCTGAAAAGATTGCTGTATTAGAATACATACTAATGGGGACACTCGTACTTCAACACAATTTCTCAAAACATTAGCCGTTATTCAATCAGAAGCTGGAGACTTGAACATCCTTAGTTTTAACAACTTTTTATAAACCACACTTTTGGGAAAGTCAGTGTTACAAAGAGAAAAAGTATTCCTCCGTGAAAACGCTTGAGAATATATCAGCGAAAACACCAGCGGTTTTTTTGCGAATCATTTTTTAATAGTTACAGTCTTTATATCACTTTGTATATTCCGCAAACTTATTATGAATAATACCTTTATACGCTACGTTAGTTATCGTTATCACTGACTACTTGCTTGGACAATATAGATTATTAGATTCCTAACCAAGTTCCTTTAGATTGTGACCTAAGGCTTATATACGACTTTCTAATTGAGGCGGTCCTCATATAAGGTTTAAAACTAATCCGTAAGTTAATCTTTAAGGTAACGTAAGGATTATTTAAGGCTTAAATTATCCAAGTTGACCAGTGAGTTATCGCCGGAAGAGATTATTAAATCAAGTAGAGGATTTTGATTTGATCCATATCTCGTAGTTAAACATTGGTGTAAACAGTAGAGCTGACCAAGTAATCTGAAGAAGAAGATATATCATTTAAACAAGTAAAGATAAATACATAGAGGGTTATTCAGCTAAGATGACCTATTTATGTTTTTAAAATAGGCAACCCAAAAAACCGATTCCACCTGAACCTGGATTACAAAAAATGTTCCAAAATTAAATTGTATCAAAGTTTGCTAAATGTATAGAAACGTCAGTCAACGTCAGTGTCAGAAAAACGCCTATGCATTAGGAGAGGAAACATTTATTTCCTTAGTATCAGGTCCCTCTTGTAGCAGAAATAAATCACTAGCATCTGTTTAACTGTCTTAGGCCAGATTTTTGTTAATTACATTTGTTTGAAGATAGGATTGTTTGCTTTTTTGATTTTCTGTTGTATAAGGAATTCACGTTCGGTAGATGTAACTAGATTTGGTAACTTTTTTTTTTAAGCTGTGTAACTGCGGACATAATTGTTCTAGTGTATAATGTATGTATTACTGGAATGTCAGAAAGTAGGTATCAAAAATGTGACATGTAAGTAAGTAAAGGTCAAATATCGAAAATGTGATGGTTTTGTGGTAATCTGGTGAATCTATTTTTGAACCAAGGAGAAAATCGCATCCCTCTAAAAGCCCAAAGAGCAACCCGCATGTAAAATTTTGAATCTTTTCCCTTCACTAGTTTTTTTAGGAGGACAAGCTTTGATGTCATCATCATGGATCCACAATTTCACCATGGATCCGTTCTGGTATATCCATGTCTCATTCAAGAAAATGAAAAGTAAATCTTCACCACAATCACGCAATTGGAGATAGGTACCGCCTTAGAAATTTGATTCTGGCAGCTATAACGTATTTAAAATGTGAAAAACTTCGCCTTCGGAAACCTAAATTTATACGTGTATTATGTACAATTATTTTCAAAGCCAAGTGTTTTACCTCTTACAAAACAATAACGATTATATAAAACTTAAAAACCAATTGTAGAACGGAACCAACAAAGCATGTAGGTATATAAATCTGCGTAGTCGTCTTTCTGATTCTGTTTATAATATTAACGGCACAAGCGCCGCTGTATCTGTATTATTTTAAAATTCGAAAAACACTCGACAACACTAGCGAACTTTGCGGAGAATATTTCTGCCACCAGTTTAACTGTTTCCGTTTTACCCAATTTTTTGAAAACCACGAAATATTTCTTGTTTCTTTTCCTTTAAAATGAGCTTTCTCGTGATTACTTTTATGGAAACTGTTTCCACGCTGTATTTAAGGATTTTCTAGAAACGAAGCGTGTTGAAATTAGAAAAACTTCGTTTTTTCCACACAATTCAGATTTGACATTTGAATTAGAAAATTAGACAGTTGATGCCAATCTTAAATTTCTAGTGATCTTAAGATTGCAACTTAACCACAGAAAAGTTTCTGTCAGTTACTTCTACCGAACGTGAATGCTTATTATTTCACTGCATCTATTCTTTATGCTTTTATGTTCTATAATCGCGTACATGTCATATAATAAATTGTGTACCCCATCGACATATTTAATATAAAGTCCATATTAAGCTCAAAATGTCCTTTTCACCCACAGCTTTATCCATAAATTCTACAGCATCATCATAACTTAGAGATACTGTTCTGTGTTGTTCTATAAACCTTTGACTGAAAGCAATAAGTCTGATGTTGGTGTTAGACTTAGCAGGAATTGTTCGTTGTTTTTTTTTTAGTTTGTGACTGCTGTCTTTACTAAAATTTCCCGTTAAATCGAGAGGCAGAATCTCGGAAGAAGAATCGTCACTCAGTTGTGTTTTCCCGGAAATATTTTGTAACTTTTCTACAGGTATGACTACAGAATTTTGAAGGTCTGCTGTCTCGTTAATAGGCTTCGGATCTTAGGTTTTTTGCCTTTTTATATCTACTTCAGGCATTGCAGCGAAATTTATATACATATTTATCCGAATTTAAAAAATTCTGTTTATTTAACGCCCATTTATTACTACCTAAAATGCCTAATTTACCGTTAGAGACCTAAAGTGTTAATTAAACGACCTAATCGTAATTAAATTTTAAAAGGCTTAAAATAGGATTCCACGACCAACGAAGCGGACGTGCTTGCAGAATAGAGATTTTCCGTGAATTCATTGCTTTGGTAGATTGTTTAAAAATGGGTTGTAAACAATGCCCTTGAGTTTAATGGTACGGGTTGGTGTCGCCAACTGACAACGCTGGCCTGCACTTCATTTAGATTATAGCCGGAAGGAGGTGAATCTCTGAAAATGCATTTTATTTTAGAAGTTTATTGTTAGTGATACTGAGTGTCTTTGCGTGTGTGCTGAGTGTGCTGGGGCCGGTTTTGATTTTTGTGCATATAGTAAAGAATCCTCAAAATGCCTAAGGTAAAATCATCCGTGAAAGATAAAATCAAATTATGGTTAGGGAATAATTTGGACACTAATTTTCAATTTCCTTCTTCAACCAAAGACAATGAGTTATTCTGCAAAGTGTATGGAAAAGTCGTAAGTAAACATTTAAAATACTGAAGCTTGAATTATGTTCACATTTTTGTTTCCTAGTTTAAGTGCGAAAAAAAAACACACTTTCAACAACACTGCAGTGGCGATGTACATAAAAAGAACGAGAACAAATCCAGTAAACAGACTTTATTAAACATTAGTTCCGATAATGTTTTTACGCAATTTTTGCACCGATTTATGTAAAGCATTTACCGCAGCAAATATTCCATGGAATAAAGTTGTCCTGAGTTTAAAAATTTTATGCATAAATATACAGAAAACACTCTGAGAAAAAATTATTTACCAAAAGATTACGATATGGTGAGCAGTAGAATTTTTATTTAAAAACTTTTTAACATAAATTTTATAATTTACAGGTAATTAAACAAATTAGAAATTCTATTGGCAATAATGATATATGGATTAGCGTCGATGAGACGACGGACAGATTAGGAAGATACATGGCCCATTTCCCCATTTAGTAATTGGAAAGTTATCTCCTGAAGAAGCTGGCCGTCCATTTCTACTAGCGTTGAAGCAGCTTGATAAAACTAATAGCAACACAATCTCGAGATTTATAAACGAATCATTGGGTGTGCTATTGATAATTTTAAGCATTGAAATTATTATAATTTATTTAATTGTTAATTTGTAGCTTTATTGTGGCCAAAAGGAACGGAACACAAAAAAGCTAAATGGTTTGTATCAGATGGTGCTTCATACATGATCAAAACTGATGGTTTTTTTACTATCATTCTTATATTGAAGATTTTTAGGTTGTAATCTCATTTGAACCCACAGATGCACAAAGCATTACAAAAGCTCAAGAATTCCTGAATAAAGCAAACGTTAAAAATGAACTCTTGTACATTAAAACTCACTTTAAAATTATTGCTGATGCAATAGGACAATTAGAAACTATAGGTTTAAAATTAAACCAAAGTATGGAAATTGTGGAAAAAGTGTATACATATCTTTAAAAAACACACCAGGAAAGGTGGGGGAAATGGCGTTCCAAAAATTATGTTCTCTATTAAAAAAGAATCCAGGATACGATTTTATATGTTCAGTAAATAACGTAATTTGCGGTAATGGAAATGCTACCAACAATACATAGATAAATGAAAACGTAGATTGTTCAATACTTAATTTTGCACCCATCTCTTCTTGTGATGTGGAACGCACGTTTTCAAAATTTAAAAGTGTTTTAAGCGATCAAAGGTGTAAATTTACAATCGAAAATTTAGATAAATATATAGTTTCCTTTTGTAACTCATTTTAAATACCTTAATTAATATTTTATTTTTTGTTAAATGCGACTTACTTTAATTTGATCCCCATTTTTTTGCAATTAATTAGAATTAGTGGATGTAACTATTGATCGTTTATTTGTTTCATCATTTTTTTGTTTGTTATACAAAATATTTGTTTCTGTAATGTTTTGTTTAATGTTTTTTTTAATATATATTTTTTTGATGTATGCTTTTTCGTTGAGCAAATATTTTTTCCTCCAGGTCTTTAACCTAAACTAAGATTTTTATAACCTAATTCGTCAATTTTGGGACCTAAAAATGTCTCCTTTTATTCATTTTTTAACGACCTAAAATCCGAAGCCTAGGTACTCATTAATGCCGCCTGAATTTGAATAATCGTTTGCAAAGTGTCCAATAGTTTTGCACATAAAACAAAACAAACATCGTCCAAATTAAGAAAAACACAGTACTCGTAATTGGAATGATTGTATTTTATTACCAAAGATCCAAATTTATTTATTACTAGCTGACCCCGTGAACTTCGTTTCACCTACAACTTAATTTTGAATCTGCAAACCGAATGCTTTGAAATCTTGCAGATGTTTTAAACATCTGATAAGCATAACAAAATTTGTATTCAAAATAATACTTACTTCCTCCAAAAAATTGATGACGTCAGCCCAAAATTTTGCCAAATGAATCCTTTTTAAAATATCCAAAATAGGATGAGACTATACCCTGTGATTTATCATTCCATTCATATTTTTTAGTTTTGCTTATAGGGAGTGTCTCAAAAAAAATTAATCACTGAGTCAGTTTATTTTATTGATTGAATCAAGAATTGCAAAACTAAATTTTTAGATTTATTGCAGACGTTTTGAAGTTACTGTTTGACATGGTACGTTTTTAATCAAAATATATCTGTTTATCAAGCCCAAAAACTTGATGACGTCATCTCAAGATTTTGCCGAATAAATCCTATCTAAAATGTACAAAATATCATCAGTATATTTTCGTAAATTTATCATTGCATTCATATTTTTTAGATTTGCTTTTACAGTGACAAAAAAATGTATGGATCAGTCAATTTATTTTAGAAAATAACTCAAGAGTTGCAGAAATGACATAATTAATATAATTCATAAAGTTTAAATATGATAACTACTAATATGTGATAATTAAACCGAAAACCATTTTCCTAAGAACACGAGGTTAGCAAAAACAAATTAGTTTGTTTAAACATTGTTAAATTAACCCCGAACATGTACAATTTCTGAGCGAAAATATGAAAAATAATTTTTGCAATCTCATCGTGACGTACGATGACGCCACTGTCACGTGAGCCACCTGATAAAAGGTCACATTTTTCGGTCCTCTACGTTTAGTTTTGATTTCGGTTTGGTGGTAGCAACATCAGAGTCCGTTTTGGCTTAAAAGTAGGGCTCTTTTCACGAATTTCTAATTTATATATTTAAATATTAGTGAAAATGTGTTGTAATAGTACTGTGAACACGAACGAAAATGGATATTTTTTCGAAAAGGACCGAAAACAGGGTAAGTTCGAGTTCAGTTTTAATTTATCGGATTCCGTGATTCGTTCACTCGACAATATTTAAATTTTGGGAAAATTTTCGAAACGATTGAAATCGGTTGATCAAAGCTATACATTTTCACGACATAAATAAATAATTTTTAAACATAATTAATATCATTTATAATGTTTAAATATGATAAGCATCAATGTATGATAATTAAACCGAAACCCGTTGTCCTACAAGCCCGAAATTATTAAAAACAAATCAATTTGTTTAAACAATGTTAAATTATCCCCGAAAATGTGCATTTTCCCGGCCAAAATATGAAAAATAAATTTTGCAATCTCATCGTGACGTACGATGACGTCAATGTCACCTGAGCTACTTGTATAAAGGTCACGTGTTTCGGTCCTTTGTGTTCAGTTTTAATTTCTGTTTGATGGCGGCAAGATCGTCGCTTCATTTCGACGTAAAAGTGGAGCGTTTTAGCGAATTTCTAGTTTATTATTAATATATATTACGGAAAATATGTTGTGTTGGTGCTGTGAACACGAAGGAAACTGGATATTTTTCCAAAAATGCCCGATTTTGAAATATGTTGTTAATAACATGCATTCAGGACTGATAAAGTACGCCTTTAGAATATACAAAGTACTGCGTTCATAATTCACAAAATACCGTATTCATCATTTTTAAAGTACGGCGTCCAAATTTACAAAATACGGTGTCCTTCACCCATGCTATCAAACCTTAGTCCTCTCTTTTAATGGCAAGACGCACTCCAGACCTCCTCGTATTGTTTGGTTCTTGCTGGGCAACAGCAACGAGCGAGCAAAGTCATCGCTCTTTGGTGGCAAACGTGGAGAAATTTGTATATTGTAACTTTTGTAATTGAAGCATTTTGTACTGTATATTGTATGTGTTACTAACTTAACTTGGGTCTTGCCAATTTAGCTCCAGTGGTGCAAATGCTTTGTTTTCACGGTGCATTTGCTTGGGTTTTAATTTTGCAACAGTGCATTCTTTGGTTCCGAGACTGAATTCTCCATGTCGTCAGACGCTTTGGCCTGGGGGGGTTCTCTGGGCCCTTAGACGCTGGGTCATCATCCTAAAAGGATGAGGTTTATCATCCCAAAGGGATGAGGTCAGTCGGCCCTGTATCTATGCGGCTGCGTTCTCCCTTGGGCGTGTGAGCGCTGCGACCTAGAGATTTCGTTTCGAGTTCCATCGGTGTGCTTGCTTGGGTTTTCATTTTGCAACAACGCATCCTTTGGTTCCAGGTCTGAATTCTCCATGTGGTCAGGAGCTCTTGGTCTGGGGGGGTTCTATTGGCCCTTAGACGCTGGGTCGCATCATCCTATAAGGATGAGGTCAGTCGGCCTTGGATTTATGCGGCTGCATTCCTGCCTTGGGCGAACGAGCACTGCGACCAATAGATTTCGTTCCGAGTTCCATCGGTGTGCTTGCTTGGGTTTTCATTTTGCAACATTCTCAATTTTTGGTGCAATTTCTTCCGGTGGTGTATTGGCTACTAACTTTGCATTTGTATTGTATCTGAATTGTATCTGTATCTGTAGTGTATTCTGTATTGCAGTTAGATTGTAGGTACCTGTATTGTATTTCCATTGTATTATACTGTATAACGTTCTATCCCTCATTAACAAATCCTAGCCCTCTCCTTTCCTAGCGAGATCTGCTCCAGACCTTCCCGTGGTTCTTGCTGAGCATCAACTATCGAGGACAGAAAATTCAAATTCAAAACCAGCAAAGTTTCACAAACATCTTGAAAATCGCTCGTTGGTGGCCAACGTGGAGCAAAAGAGACTTTTGTAACTCAACTAACTTTGTTAACTTTGTATTCTTAAGGAAACAAAAATATATTACATTTAATTTATTATTTATAAGGACAAATAGTCATTTGCCACACCAATGCTCATTTTTAAATTAAATGCTCACAAAACGCGTAGATGTTCAATTTGTGTCCGGGGAGATACAATGTTTGCAAGTAGGTACTTCGTACTTCGAATATGAGTATCTACTCAGTTTTATCCATACCACCCAATGGCGATTCCCATGCAAAATTTTTATTTTATTTTAATCTTTTAGCCGTCTTATTTTTTATAAATTTTCTTACATATAAACCTTGTCCTGACAATAAGGAACACGTAAAAAAAAGAATCGTCCAATTCGGTCAGCCGTTCTGAAGTTATGAGCGTACATACATTTCGGCGATTCATTTTTATTAATATAGATGTATCTGCCTGCGAAAACTAAGGACATGCGCATACAAAGTATTTTGTATTCCCGTTCTTAGAAAGCACATCGTTGATACAGTTATTATTGTAAAACCAAGGCTCTTAATTTAATTCTCAAAGACAAGCATGCGGAATCGAGGGGCATACATTAGAGAGAATGACAAGGCGCCCTGCGTTATTAATCGACGTAGGTACCGATTCATCAATTATTCTATCAACTGTTTCGAAGATAAATGTAATAACGGCCTTTGGACATTTTGGAGGCAAATCTAACATTTTTTGGAGTAACAATATTACCTATTGCTATAACGTAACCGAACACCAATCAATTTTCGAACGCAATAAATACTATTGCTTGGTTTTTACTCAGAAAATCAGGCGAACCCGCCACCATCTGAGTGCCGGTAATCTCTAAAAAAGTGCCGTTCAACAATTAAATTAGACAACAAACTCGCTAAAATCTGAAAAACACACACCAGTTAAATAGGCCACCGATCACGGTGGAAGGTTGGTTGTGCGATTTTGTAATTTTGTTCAACTTTGATTTTCTTTCAAAAACTTGCGTGCACTAGCTTAAAGATAACTGTTGAATTTTTTTTGTCTCAAAGTTTCAATTTATCTTATTGATTAAATCAGGAACTGCACAAGCGAATGCTTTAAAATCTTGCAGACACTTTAAACTTATCGTAACCATGATAAATTTTTGATCAAATTACATCTGTTTATTCCCCCTCTCCAAATTGATGACCACATGTCAAAATTTTGCCAAATAAGTCCTATACAAAATGTGCAAAATATGCTGAATCTACACTTGTGAATTATATCATTATGCTAAAATTTTTTGAATATGTCGACTATATATTTTTTTATTAAGTCAGAAACGGCTTACTCCATTATCCCGATAATTTGGGAGTACAATATACTGTTATTAATAGCATTACTGGCATTACACTGCACCACTCCACCTATCCGCAATTAGTGACGCTGAACCGTGTATCCCTGCACGGTTGTATTCAAGTGCTGATATTTGTGTGTACGTTATTGTTACGTTGAATGGGTATTTAAAAAACGGGGGTGAATTAAACTCAACAATTTATTTCTCAGTAACTCAAATTTACATGACTAATTGCACAGCGATTGTGTACAAAATAATTCCGGTGAAACTTGACTGGATTCTCTATTCACTGAATTGACTGAATAATAATCGACCCCGAAGGTATTAAAACCCATATTTCTTTACTAGATGTTTCGTGGTCGAGGTTTTTCTAAAGTAACCATCGCGACTTCCACTTCCAGGGTTATTTACTTTACCGAACGCTGCTCGGCCGCCGTCACCGACGATGAGTTAGCCATCATCGCCAAACATACTAGAAAGGCCTCGAGAAAACCCACAGGCGTTGTACCGGCGCGACGTATGGGTTTATTTCGTAACATTATAATAAGTTATAATCTTCGTCTGTGCTACTTACAATTTATAAATCTCTTGAAAATCTTGACGGAAATGTTCTTTGTCGTGATTTTTCCATTTCTATATCTAGCTATTTTAAGTTCGTTTTTATAGACAAATACTAAAATGTTTCTTCCACTAATCTAGAAAGACCCGTAGTTGTTTGTTGTTGTTATATAATTAAAATACGTAAGTAGGCTAACTCAAACGCTCAGTTTTAGGCAAAATTCTAAATTAATTTAAGTATGTCCCATTGTAGTTATAAAACAAAAGTCTTTGACTGGTTGTCTGTCTGTACGCGATAATCTCAAAAATTACTGTACGGATGTTTATGCGGTTTTCACTAGTAGATATAAAGTGATTCACGAGGAAGGTTTTGTCTAAACTGGGTAAAAAAACTAAAAACTAAACTTTGAAAACCGATTCCGATATTCTCTATGCAACACAAAAAACACACATGCAACATCCGCGTTACATATGTGTGCAAACGTGTGAAGCCGGGCGGGTTGTTCGGTGTTCGCATTATTATAAACGACGTAAGTCTTCGTTTGTAATTTATGTTATAATTTACATAACATTATGATATATATAACAGTTCATAATTTTTATAGAAATCAAGTCGTACGACAACCTAAAATAAAAATTTATGTATCAAATAATGCAGAATTTAGCAGAACTGCTATATTCCTAATCTTTCGGTAAAAGTCAGACTTTGCATGTATCTTCTACAATCTGTGCCTCTACTCATCTATGTAGACCTGTAGAAACTTAAATCTATAATGAGTGTTGCATACACTCCTAACTAAGTTATCACCATCACAGTATAGAGATCAATCAAGATCAAATTGATATCTATACTGTGTCACCATGTCATAAATCCTACTTCTGATAAAATAATATTTAAGTAAGGAATTAAGCAATTAACAATGGGAAGTAAATGAAAATTTAACAAAACCATGACATTTATTAATAAAATAATGATTTTCACATACTTAATAAAAAAAAAAAATGGAACGTACAGCTGTAATCTTATAACTGTGAAAATTATGAACCCTGTGTGAAAGCACGAAGATCCCTACCTTACACCCTTATGTGGACCACATATAAAAATAGTTGCTTTGCCAGAAAGGCAAATATTGTAGTAATGGATTACAAATTAATTTGGCAAGAGGCACATTTTTACTCAATGAATTTAACAAAGCATTCAATTTATCTTCACTATAATTGTCATAAAAAGGTGACCTTAATAAATACATCACAAGCAGAAAACTTCTTTTTGATATCTGCAATCTCTGTTTAGGTGTCAAGGAGTTGACTTTTGCTTTTTTGCAGGATCCATACAATTGCAGACTGTAAAATAATATAAGTACATTTGTTTTATAAAACATCAGTCTTACCTTGTTAAATCTAGAGCAAGTGCTACAATCCAGGGCTTCCATGAGTTACTTCCAAAACAAGCAACTGAAGTTAAGTGCGCTATAGGTTTCATAATATAAATAGTTTCTGCAATAAGCTGGCGACCTGCTAATGCCTGCTCTATTGTTTGATCATTATCACAGGGTTCTTGGACCTGTAGAGGCCTCCAGGTACGAACGTGAATAGGGGGGGAAGCATCAACTCTCCTGATCACCCTTCCCGAGCCTTTTAAAGTAAATGATATGGAATCCATTTGTGCTTGAGCTATATCTCGTACTGAACCATAGTTAGGGGGGACTTTACTTAACTTTGCTCTATCCAATAAAGGTATTGGGGGTGTTTGTATTATGGTTTCTTTATGATTGTAAATAAGAATTAATCTTGACACACATCTACAAATAAATCAAGTAATTTAAAATAACCAAATTGATAAGACACCCACTTGAAAATCTGTACACCTACAATGATTAACCATTTTCCTCGATTTCCCCAAATTTTTTGAGCCGATAACTCAAACAGAACTTCACAATATTCAACAACTGTAAGCCACAACTTTAAAGTATCTCCTGATCCAGGAATCTCTAGCTGTTTTGCATTATTTATAATTCTGTCATTAAGAAGTACCAGAAGATTTGATAAACAATACACAAGCTCTGAGAGCACATGTGAACTGTTGATTTTTCCTACAATTTAAAATTATAACAATTTTTAAACAGTTATATATTTTAGTAGGATTTACCAGCAATAAAATATGAAATCCACTTTGCTGTTGTTTCACAATCGCTTATGGACTGTGGATTCTGACTTACCCAGTTTTTGTACGACGCAAAAATTTCTGGTAAAGAGAGTAACACTGAAGACATTGTTGGTGTTATGTTCTATATATTATAGTGGCTGTATTATTGTATCTCTGCTATGACGTTGCATGTGCCAACTATAAAATTGCTTTTTCTTTACGACATGGTTATATAGTGATGTCAGTTCTTACCTGTTGTTATTTTTATAAATTTCTGCAACTCAACATGCAAATTTGGAGCCAAGAAATATATTGCACTAAAAACAAAACAAATGCAAAACAGTTAAAACTAACCTTAAATTATTATCAAGAGATGAAGACTGACACTTCGTTTTAGTGACTTTTATTTTCTTATCATTCCATCTGTGAAATTGTTGATGAGACACAATACTCATACTTTGAATTACGTGTTGCATAATAGTTAATATACTACAGCATAGAAATCGGATTATCATGATCTTTATCCTGTGCCTAAGTATTTACTTAATAAAACCATGGAGGAAATAATATATTATATTATATTCATTTGTCCATGAATAAAACTTTAACACACTGACTGACAGACAACGCACAGCTGAATACCTATGGCTGAAACGAGTAACGAGCAGTGGCGGCTTGTCCATAAGCTCGTTGGGACAATGCCTCCCCAAATATTTTTACAAATAAAAAATATTATTTTTTATTACATATTACTCCATTTATTATCCGATATTTTATTTTTGATCATTTTTACCCTAAGCGATGAGTGGATCCCGTCCACCTCCAAGCGCGATAGGAGACCGAGGTTCCCGTGCAGTCGGATTTCAGATTCGACTCTACAGTCGCTTATGGAGACTTATAGGATATGTGGAAACTGCATTTACGTAAGACAGAGATAGGCTTTAGTGCGATTCAACATATCAGACAAGGTACAGAATATGCTCAGCATACTTACAATAGTGTCGAGTTGTCGACGGCCCAAGACTGTCGCACGTTTCCGATTTCGTACCAACACCACTAACCGATTAATTACGAACTGGCAAAACAACATTTCCAGGAATTATCACATGCAGTGTGTTTATTTTTTGTTGTGCTGCAGTAGCCGTCGGTAGTTGGAACATTTTATAAGCAGTGATTATTATTAGCAATGTCTGTTTCTGTGGAGTATATTTTAAATTTAAAACAAAACAATGGACTCAATTTTGAAAAAAGAGTGGAAATTAAAGCCGGTGGGCGTCCGAAACCATCACTTAGTTTAAAACAAACCGTAAAGGACAGAGGTAAAGACGTTAATCGTCGTTTTAATAATTCGATGTATAATCTTTGTGACTGGATTTGCGGGTGTGAAGTGCAAAATGCTTTTTTCTGTTTTCCGTGCCTTCTGTTTTCAAATGAATCACTGTGGACCAAAACGGGCGTGAAAGACATTAAACATTTAAAGGAAAAAATAAAGAAACATTCAACTGCAGGGACACATTTGATGAGTTCGATGAGTTTAGCTGCTCTCGGGCGAACTGATATCAGACTGCAATTGAGTAGTGCTCATAGACAAACAATTGCGGATTTTAACAAACAAGTTAAAAAAAACAGATATATTCTAAACAGAATTATCGAATGCGTAAAATTCTGCGGAGCGTTTGAATTGGCACTACGTGGACACCATGAGGAGGAATCTTCTGAAAATCCAGGAGTGTTTCGAGGCTTAGTAGATTTACTTGCCGAGGTTGATACTATTTTCAAAGAACATCTTCAACAAAATACGGGATTTAAAGGTGTTTCGAAAACTATTCAAAATGAACTTCTGGATTCAATGCTCGCCGTATATCAGGAGCAAGTCAAATCAGAAATCGAACAGACAGATTATTTGGCCATACAGGTAGACGAAACAACCGACGTGTCCGACAAAGCTCAAATGACATTTATTCTGAGATATGTGGTAGGAGGTACAGTTTATGAAAGATTTTGGACATTTATTAATCCACCGGGCACAACAGCGCAGGAATTAACGGACGAAATTCTGAAAGTCTTGGAAGTATTGAAAATCCGAGAAAAGCCAGAGAAATTGGTTGCTCAAAGTTACGATCGAGCATCAGTTATGAGTAGTAGATTAGGGGAAGTTCAAAAAAAAGTTAAAGAAATTTATAAAAATGCGCACTTCATACACTGTTATGCTCACCAGCTCAACTTGATACTCCAAAAAGCATGTTGTCAAGATAAACAGATTAAAATATTTTTTGCAAACTTGCAAGCCTTTTCAGCATTTTTTGGAAAATCTCCAAAACGTACATCGATGTTGGATGAATTTGTAAAAATTCGATTACCCAAGTCAGCACCAACAAGATGGTGTTTCAACAGTAGATGTGTAGAAACGGTCTACACATACAAAACAGACCTTCTAAATTGTTTGGAGAAAATTTTGGAGATGGAATCAGAAAACAGTACTTTAAATCAGTGCATTGGTTTAATCAATTATTTAAAGGACAGCAAATTTATTTATTGGCTGAACTTTTTCCATCGTCTGATGCCACATGTAGAAATTTTATACCAACAGTTGCAAAAGCGAGATATTGATGCTACATCTGTCAAAAATTTTATTTCAAAATTTGAAGACCATGTGCAGCAGTTAAGAACGCAACATTTGGATGTTACACATAACCCAAGTACCAGCAAAAGAAGAAAAATAGAGGATTCAGATCCCTTACACCGAATTGCAACTGAAGTTCTCGACATAATTTTAAAGGAAATTAAAGAAAGACTTAACTTTACAGACCATCTAATTATCGCACAACTGTTTTATCCAGAGAAATTTACTATTTATAGAAGAACATTTCCAGACTCACTTTTAAAATCCGTTAGTAGGAATTACCCATGGATAAATACATCCAAGTTAAAATCCGAATTAGAGATTGTGTACCAACGAGACGAATTTAATGAAGCAGCTGGTGCTATTCCAATTCTTCAGTTATTTGTAAACATGAATCTTGTCGAAACATTTTCAGAAAGTGTAAAATTACTGAAAATTTTATGCACTTTACCCATGACGACGGTTGAGAGTGAAAGAACATTCTCAACTTTGAAAAGAATTAAGACGTTTTTACGTAACACAATGGGGGAATCGAGGTTAAGTTCCCTAGCAATGTTGAGCCTTGAAAAATCTTTTATTAGAGGCATTTTTAGTTTTAATGAACAAGTGACTAACCATTTTGCCAATCAAAAAAACAGACGAATTGAACTTAAATATAAGCAGATTTAATTAAATAATATGTTTTATACTATATAAAAATATTTTCTGGAAAAATAAAAACATCCGTAAAATAAATTTAGCATCAGCTTTTTTAAATCTTATTTGACCCCCCAACCTCTAGAATCATGAGCCGCCACTGGTAACGAGTGGGTCTAGAAGTATGAAATTTTGCACGGGAGTTCCCATATACAAAGATATTTTTTAACAATAAACCGTACATGGCCTATGTCTATGTTCAATTTTAAAAACATACATCAATACATGTAATATTGGTTGCATAACTTCGCTTTATTACAAAATGGTGTTGCAAACTGTCATTGTGCTGTCATTAGTATCATTCAACATTCAAGCAGACTGAAGTAAACACGATTAACGAACATGTGAAATTTATTTACCAACAGAAACAAGTACGACATTTACTTTAATAAATACTCGAAGTGACCACCTTCATCTTCTAGGCGACATGGTAGTGGACATGCGTAATGTTGGTTGCATAGTTACCGATGCATTGATGTGTGGTTTTTAAAACAACATAGGCCATTTACGGTCTATGTTCAGAGTTAAAAAAATGTCCCTGTATAACGTAGATACATCCTCTAAAAGGGGTTGAATAGGGGATGGAAGATTGTATGGAAATTGGTCATTTTTCAAGTTAGAAATATGTACTGTGATAACCCAAACTTCCCGCCTTTAAATTGACCTTGAAAAAGTTTGAAAGGCCCGCGAAAAAATCAAAAATTCAAAATTTGGCCTTGGCTGTGATCGTCTAACAAATGGGAACATACATTGTGTGGTTTTTTTTTTTGAAAAGTGGCGGGAAGACGTTCTTTCCTACAAGTGAGCGCACTGCGTGTGTGGAGAGCGCAAGAGATAAGAGACAAAGTTGTTTTGGAGGGGCTAACATGGCACCCCTCTCAGGAGGAAAGAAGCTGCGAGGATTCACTCCTCAGCTCCAAAAACCCCTTATCGTATATTCACGGATATATTACATTTCAAATGAAACACCTTGAGATATATGAAAGAAAAAAACAAACATAAAAAATATGAAAACGAACAAACGCAAAATCCTATACATCTGTTCGGAATCAATGCAAATATTTGAATATCTCAAATTTAATAAAACAACAAAGCAAAATCTGAATTAAAGTAACTGGATGCAAGTTACGGCAGTTAACAGGAGCACAACAAAAGTACCCCTGGGGTGTGCTAGCACTAGCGGAGTTTGGGGCTACCGGTCTGGGGCTGTTCTCCCCCCCTCGACGGTGATTCTATCTATCGCAAAGCCTACCCGCACGCACATCTCCATCACGAACATGCTGTGCGAAACTATGCCATTACGGTCGCCAGACCCGTAGATGAATCTAGGCTAGCACGAAGCCGAGAACGTTACAACATCGGCGGCAGCCCCTGAATCTATCCAAACCTGTGGACTTGTACAGGTGACACGATAAATCTCGCCAGCTCGACTAAGAACCGCACTTCGCTTCTGCCACGTTTTCTGTGTCATTTAACCTCAATTCCATTTTTAAATGTTCAATCTCTAATAACTCTGACATTAACAACAACTGAACGAGTGTTAAAGTTTCAAAGAGCAGTAAACAACATTTAAATTCGCCATACAGTCTTGTGACATTTTAAACCACAAATAATTCTTATGTGAGATTAAAATTGGACACCAAATAATTTATTTATACAATGGAAACATTCATCAACAAAATATTTACAAAACAAAACTAGCAAAGATTTATGAAACAAAAGGTCTGGTGTGAAATAAACTTGTGCAAATAAAAGTATTATGTGAGGTTAAAGCTGCAATTAATAAAATTTACGTTCAATGAAAATTATGCAACAAATAAAAGGAAAATTACTGAAGTTAAAATTGTGAGATTAGAGAATAATATTTGCCACACGTTTTCAATGATTCAAACAAAGAGCTTACATTCTGTCAAATTATATCATAATTCAAGTGATTGGTTACTTAAGAAAAAAACAATTTACTTTGAAAGTTTAGCATACCGCGAACTGGTTACCCCAACAAAACGCATAATAAACAGACACAAAAATATCCAATCATCGTTGCGAGGAAGAAGCGTCTCGGTGATGTAAATTTTATAGTTGCGAGGAATTACCTCGATGATGTATTATTTTGGCGTCGCGAGGAATAAGGAGTGTTGTTTACATTTTTGTAAAATAGTTGTTTACGACAATAATTCAAACAAGTTGACTTCTAGTGTTTTTTTTTCTGAAATCAAATAGGTTGACGTAATATTGGTTGCATATTTCCAATCTAAATCACAGCATAGATAACAATCAGTAGAGACGGCTCGCCGTTTTTCGTGACCCGTTTTCATGGGTGGTCGTTCGCATTATGACCGAATGAGGGCGCCCAACTGACGTCTAAAATATTTGAAATTTGGCAGTTTTGTTACAATATTTTTGCCAGTTTTGCTTGTTTAAGACTGCTTTTCCGGTAGAATTGTACAAATAGTATAAAAATGTAATTTTCACAATAAAAGGTAAAATCTTTGTCCGATGAATTTTCATACCGGATCCCTGTTGTGCGCCTTATTCTCTCCCTCGTGTTTGGAATTCTTGGAAAAGATAGTAAACATAACACATTTTTTGTTTAAAAAGTCGTCGCAAACGAACAACAACGGTGGTTATGAATAAAATAAAAACTGTAACAAATCAGCGTGTTTATAAATTAAATATGGACTTTTCTTTTTTCTTATTGCGATTCACGATTATACGATTTGAGCAAACTAGACAGTTTGCAATAAATTGCGTACGAATCAATTTTTGAAATTGTAAATGCAGTGATACTTCTTAAATTGGGTGGCGACATCTAGGAATAGTTTAGGCAACGACCACCCATGACGGCTTAAAATTCGGGTCAGAAAGAACAAAGGCGCCGACACGAGCTGTCTCTACTGATTGTTATCTATGCTGTGTCTAAATGGTTTTTAAAACTGAACATCGGGATATATTCAGACGAAAAGAAAATACTTGAGACGATATCGTGTCCGAAATTTCTTCGCAATATTTTACGTACCCATTTCATACAATTCTTTCGATTCATTGTTATATCGTTTGAGTTACACTCCACTCCTGCCACGTTTCAACGCCTCATAGTCAGAAGGTATTGGTTTACTTGACAACAAATTCGTCCCTGGTGGAATTTCTAACTCTTGCAAGACTTTTTCCAACGTCTCTGCACGACCAACCCCTAGGTCAACCCCAAAAAGTGTCAGTTTTGCTGTTGAAGTATCATCAGGGACATGTAGTCACCTCCGACATCATCTACACGACCCCGACAAATTAGAGTCCGTTATGTA
This sequence comes from Zophobas morio, assembly GCF_036711695.1. Classification (NCBI taxonomy): domain Eukaryota; kingdom Metazoa; phylum Arthropoda; class Insecta; order Coleoptera; family Tenebrionidae; genus Zophobas; species Zophobas morio. The sequence goes on from NW_026972107.1 coordinate 23,534,890, forward strand.
TATGTTACAGCTAATATCCGAAATACGTTATTATGCATAATAACCAGATATTTTAGGAATTATGCGTAATAACTAAACTTGTCAGTTATTATGCATAACAACCGGAAACATTAGGAATTATGCGTAATAACTGAATTTTTCAGTTATTATGCACAATAACGGAAACGTTTAGGTAATATTGATAATAACTAACAGAGGAACAGGAATTATGCATAATACCTGACACATTAGTCATTAAGTATAGGTATTGCCTAATAAGCCAGGGCCGATAATTTTTGAGAACAAACAAATTTAGAACAGGATGATACCCATTGGAAAAGGAAGAAAATATAACAAAAATAAAAGGAAAAATAATTTACGGGCGATCTGAGGTTGGGAAGTGGAAGAGGGTGAGCTTTTAAGGGTAGAAAACGGTTTATCACGATTTCCGGCAAAACTACAAGTCCTATCGAAAAAAGTTAAATGGCAAAGTTCTAGGTAATAAAGGGATCTACAAATTTGTATTTAGACTTTTTTTAAATAACCTCAAAATTTATGTAAAAAATGCAAATAACCGAGTTTTTGGTTTTTTATTTTTATCTCCCACAAAAAAGTTTTTTTTCACGAAATTTGGTGAAAACTTATCTATTTATGTCCCAAAATCACTGTAATTTTTTTGATTCAAAATATTTATTTTTCTCCCTCATTTTCGAAAAACCACCCTAATTTTCAATCGAAAATTCTCACGTCAAAATGTTTGCTTTTTTAAAAAAATCGGTGTGCTTTTTGTTCGTCAAAATCTCTACTTTCTGATGGTGTAAAAAAAAAAGTATACATTACTCTGGCAAATTTTCACAGGAAATCCAAAAAAACGAAAAACTCGAATTCGAATTTTTTTTTTCATGTTAAATTTTGAGCTATTTATTAAAATTTACACTTTAATTACTCTAAAAAAATAAGATTCCATGTTACACTGATAAACTCAAAAATTTAAAATCCATTAAACCAACGCCTTCTCTTGGTGGGAGATTTGTCAATATGAAAGATAATTTAATTGATTCAGTGTTATATTGTCATTTTTACATTTATAAATATATTTGATTAATTGTAATCCATGTTTTTGCAATATCTTCTTTGTTTGCATGTTTTTTATAAAAAATATAGGCCAAATTTGACAAATTTTTATCGTCTGACTAGCAGACCCAGTGAATATTTTAGTAGTTAAACAAAAAATTAAATCAAAATAAATAAATAAATTATAATTAAATTAAATTATAAATTATACATAAAAATTTATAGGTAAGTTTTCACCAAATTTCGTGAAAAAAAAAAATGTTTGTGGGAGATAAAAATAAAAAACCAAAAACTCGGTTATTTGCATTTTTCGCATAAATTTTGAGGAAAGAAAGTGTAAATACAAAAATTGTAGATCTTTTTATTACGTACAACTTTGCCATTTAACTTTTTGCGATAGCACTTGTAATTTTGCCGGAAATCGTGATAAACCGTTTTCTACCCTTAAAAGCTCACCCCGTAGATTATTTTTCCCTTTATTTTTGTTATATTTTCTTCCTTTTGCAGTGGGTATCATCCTGTTCTAATTTTTTTTCACTTTTTACCATTTTCAAAGGCTTAGAACATGTCCAGCTGATTTAAAAAAAAACGGGGCAAGATGAGCAATTCAGGTTCTTATAGATCGAAAAGCAATGGGAATATGACTTTTATATAACTGTAATTTGTCCTTTTTTTTTAAATCAACTGTACATGTGATATGTAGGGGAAAGCGAGGCAGGGTGGGTAGCTTTTTGGAAAATATTATGCATAATTCCTGTTTCTGTGTTAGTTATTATCAATATTAGGTACCTAAACGTTTCCGTTATTATGCATAATAACTGAAAATTTCAGTTATTACGCATAATTCCTAATGTTTCCGGTTATTATGCATAATAACTGATAAGTTTAGTTATTATGCATAATTCCTAAAATGTCTAGTTATTATGCATAATAACGGATTTCGGATATTAGCTGTAACATATACACCATCGACAAACCTTTATTTCATTTCATGGTATTACCGGTATATTCTATCGTGCTTTGTTGGCCTGCTTGCTTTGTTAAAGCCATAGGGGGAAGTGATCTAACGAGCAGGAAGCCGCCTTCCAAGAGTTGAAGCAGGCCTTGACAGAAACACCTGTGGTAACATGTTCCGATTTCAGTCAGCCATTTGTTCTTCACATCGATGCCTCGAACCTAGGTCTTTGCGTCGTGCTGGCAAAGAAGATTGACGCCTCCGAGAAAACGTACGCAAGCTGTTCGCTGAGAACGTCTTGCTGCGAGATGATTCTGGGTGTCCAGAAAATGCGTCCATATCTGAAGGTTTACCATTTCATTGTCGACACCGACCACCAATCGCTGAAGTGACTAAACACCCCGGTGGCGGACTTTCCTGGTGGGTCATTTCCTTTAGTAGTTCGATTTTGATATCAAATACTGCAAAGGAAGACAAACCCGAGCCGTTGACGCTTTGTACAGTGGACGTTGATACTAATTGTGCTTGTTGAGACTGGAAGAAAGCGAAAGTGAGACAGAATCCGACAAACTTTCTCGATTACTGCATTCCTGAAGGCCGTATGTATTTAGTTAAGTACCATGACTTCCAGGATTCTAACAATCTACGACAAACCACCTGAGGATCGACGAGATGGTTACCCATCTCTCCCATGGACACTATTGCTCCAAAATATTTTGAGATATCGCTAAGGGTGTACACATTTATCTCCAACGCTAAAGATACAAAATTTCTCAGTACCTCTGGTACACCTACCGTCAGCACAGATTTCATGGGACCGCTGCTCCGTTCCAAAAAAGGCAATACCTTTGTGGTGGTATTTCAAGATCGTTTCACCAAATGGACCCAGTGTTGTGCCAATCGCCGTGCCACCGCCAAAGCCATCTACTGTTTGGGTATCCTAAATCCACCATTACCGACATTAACTGTCGTACTACTTTATATGTTTATTATCGTCGGGAGTTAGGAAAGCAGTAATTCCTACTTGCCCCTAAGGTCTATTTCCAGCACCACTATATAGCCTCTCCTTGTTAAGAGTTCAATTATTACTTGCAGGCCACGGACCCCGAGATTTACTAAATCTCGAAATAGTGTACTGTCCCAAGTCTACTAGTAACTATCGAACTCAGGAGGGGATGCACTGCACGGACCAGCTCCACCCAAAACTAGTAAATGGAAATGTAAAAACGTCTAACTCGACCAGCAGCATTCTTGCTCTAGTGAAGGTTTACCTGCGGATTATGGAGCTATTGAGGTAGTACACATAATGTCTACAGCAACTCAGTAATTATGGGGTTAGTATCCTATTGTGGTGGACTAGAAATTCCGTCCTTAAAATAGCCCTATGATGGTGTATGGTGTCCCTTCCATATCAAGCCTACCCTTCTTTATTATAGGAACCAAAAGCCCGAATTTCTACGTTAGCGTCAACTAACGTAACCATCAAAACCATCTATTATTTATCTCGGCCCTGTATATTCATATTATTATCTTCTGGGAGTAATTGTCGACGCGCAATATATGCCAAAATATGGATAGCATTTCCACGACCAATCAAATCACTTCACTTGCGATCGACATCGAACGTGCTTCTTTGTCTAAGATTTCCTTTCCACAATGTTATGAATGAATGCATGCCATCACCATGTAAGAATAACGTCTATTCTCCATTAGACCACGGCCCAATCATATCTCGGTTCATAGGAGACCAAGGATTCAAATGCAGGACGACAAGTCGGGCGAATTCTCCAGCATTTTAGATGGCCGAATGGTGACTAAATTATAAGAAATGCATTCTTATGAACTCGTCCCATCATTCCCGGTGATAAAATTACGAGAAATGGATTTTTTCGCATTTCTCGTGTTGTTCACATGCTCGAAAATTCCTATAAAGAGGAATAAAATTGGACCTGAAAATCAGTCTGAACCGATTGAGTCTTTCGGTTGGTTGGACTAATTTCTACTATTTCTAGTATGATACCCAATTTCCAGCGCAAGATAGCGCCAAGTAGGTCTAGTCTTCCAGATTGTCTAAGATTATATGGCTGTTGTAAAATTAGGGTAGCGGTTAATCAGGCAAATCCACAAGTGTAAATCTTTTCGTTTGTACCTGGCCCCGTCCGTCATCCTGTTCATTCATATTGGACAAATCCTTGATTTATAACGGTAGGCTCGTGTCGGTGATCAACGGCACAAAAGAAATTATTATTTCCCATTATTAGGTTTAGTGGGGTCATATAACCTTAGAGAATCTGGAAGACTATACATCTTCCAGTCAACCTTCTCCAGCCGATTGCAGCAGAATATTACCAAGTTTCCCCCTCCGACCTTCTACCGAGCTGCTGACTCGATGGCATGTAAGTCCCACTGACCTAGTTATGCTCGTATGCACTGTTCTGCCCTTGTGAAGGCCGCGTTATCGGCATTTATTGGTTGCTCAAAGTGATTTTAATGCTTCGAGGTTGACTTCTCCCATAAAATCAACTTCTTCCTGTTTGATTAATGCCTGTCTTACTACTGCATCCAATCTAACGACCGGGCGGTGCCTCATCAAGGCGTGTGCACCCACCGCAGGCGCTCTCATCCACTATGAGCGCGTGGAATACCGGAGAACGCACCCTTCCGACTTTCCGGGGTGCACTGACCCCATGCCTCATGACTAGGCGTACAGGATGTCCGAGTGCGGGATACACCACCCTGCTCGTTTACTTACACTAGTTTAATGTTCATAATTACTATCCTTCAGTATTTTCTAAGCATAACTAACCCGTACTCTTAAAACAGATTTTATCGTTCATTTTTTTTATACACAATCATTCCATTGTCGCGGTTTGTTATGTACCAAGTGCTCGTTTACTTGGTTTAGCTTAAGGTTTATCATTATGACTGTGCTATGTGTACATAACTACCCCCTACTCTTAATTACGAATGTGCTACTTCAACGAGCTGTTGCTTCGTTTGTGCTCGTTAAGCTGTTTTAGTAATTTATCAGTTGATAACCTATGGAGCAAAATCGCATCTGATTTATCCCTCCACTTCTCGAAGCGGTCCTTCACAGGTCCGGGACCTAAGGGACATTCTTTGAGACGGCCACCGGCAAAAACTCAGACACTAAATCGTGAAAAAACAATTTACACAAAAAAGCCGCCAAAACCACCACACCACTGAGTTACTCGCTTTTTAGTACAGACTGAGTAGCGAGTACAGGGATGTCTGCAGATGCCCACAGCGCTTAAGGGAAAGATGCAATGGCGAAGATTTACTAGAACCTGCTTGTTTGAGGTAGCCCTCGGCAGACAAAAACCAGTACGCGACCCCTAAGCCATGCCGCGGTGTACCCGCATTAGGTTAACTCGAGGAGGTGGTGAAACGCTTAAGAATGGTAGTCTTCCCTTCGGGGACGTCTCAATGCCTAACAACGAGAGCTCCTCTGGCGATTCTCAGTTGTTTCACCATGTATCTTCTGCCGGACGAGTTGTATTGATGATACGCGCGCCAGAGGTAAAGTTTGTCTAGAATTATAAGAATTTTATGGACTCCCAGAGTTAATTCGCTTTACAGCCCTGTCGTTTTACAGGCCTTTTTGAACCGCAGCTTTTCCAAGAAATTTGTACCTCCCTGCTAAACTGCTGGCGCGGGGCGAACTTGGGTGCAGTAAATATTGGCTTTCACCTGACAGGCTCTTTAGCTGTACAATAAAATTACAATACTGTAAAACGAATTAACTTTGGGAGTCCATAAAATTGATTCTTATAATTTTAGACAAACTCTACATCCTACAATGGATACATATAATACTCGACACAAGGATCACTTGCTACCTAGACAACATAATACGACATATTTCCAGAAAGATCTTCAATATAATTCTTGGAGAATGTTTAATAAATTACCGACTTTGATAAAGAAGTAAATAATATTTTAAAATTTAAAGCTAAAGTTAAATCGTACCTGCTGGGATTAAATTGTTATTGTACAAGCGATTTTCTTGCTGATTAGTAAAGCTTTGTTGTTCATTTGTGTTTATTTTTATTATTTCTGTTTGGTACAATAGTATTGTTACTGTTAATGTCTAAATTTCTTGTTTATTGATGTAACTCTAAGTCATTTACATAACAATGTACATGATTTATTAAGTTGTAAATAAATTATTATTATTATTATATATTATCGTAATTGCTTTCAGTGAGGGCACAATCGGTGCCATGAAATAAACATGAAAACGTTGTTGTGCTTTGATAGCAATGACTAAACCAAGATTTTTACCTACTGTTACTTATTATATTACGTCACAATAATTAACATAAAGTACTCTTATTTATTTCTTGCATGTGTGAAACTTGTGTAGGTACCTACTTTAAATAGTTCGTGTTAGAAGTTTTGAAAATGTAAAAATGAAATGTGTATTATAATTTATATACTTAGTATAGATATAGTATAACTCATAATAGTATAATATAGTATGTAAAATGTAGTTAGAGAAGGGGGTGTTTCGCTTTTTTCGTGGAAAATACGCCCCTGCATCAAATCCAAAGTTTTAATCGACCTGACAACAAGGGAAATTAAGTAATCTAAAAACAAATTACACGAAACTGACAACACAATGTTTATCTGATCAAGGCAAAATTATGAAAGTATTGTTTAGTATTTCCGATTATAATTTTAGTAAGATAAATTATTAACGATGTACCAGATTAACTTAATAGAAGCATTTTCTAATTCAGTTGAGTATCCGATAAACTTCTAGAACATCATTAAAGCCAATTTCAGTGAAATGGAACAAAAAAATAGAAGTTCTTTTCAATATTTCTTCATTTATATGAATATTTTTCTCGTTACACCATGGTATGATTTTAACAAGAAATCATATTATAAACCACATATTATGAAAATTCTTGGAATTTTTTTTCTAACTGTTGAAATATTTACTTGCATATCATATGTTTCATGGGGCCGTACATTTCTTTATTATCTTGGCATGAATAGCGCACAGTATCTTCTGTTTAATTTATTTGTTTTAAATTTAAAAATTTTAATAATGTTGACCATAAGAAATTCGTGTTTCTGTCATGGTGATAAGTGGAAGAATTTATTTGCAAACTTACAATTTATTTATTCTTTGTCGAAACTAATTCATGTAAGTACTCGGAAATCCAAATTATTTAAAAAAATTAATTTTAATGTATTTATTAATAACTTCATATATTTTGTTTTAATGATGTATCAGATATATAGTGCGAAAAATATGTTTGAATTTCCAGGTACTGTTTTTCTTAATACTTTGCTTTTAACTGATACCTACTATCTACTTTTGTTTGTTGTATTACTAAACACTGTGATAAATGTTTTAAAAAATGCGTATATACATCTGAATAGACGATTTTTAATAGTTCGCAAACATTCACATTGTATAAATGAACTTAGAAATCTTGTGCGGCATTACAAACTTTTAAAAGAAACAACGGAAATACTTAACAAATTATTTGGATATCAGCTTTTAATGATAGTATTTAATTTTGGATTGATATCGCTTAGCTTATTAAATTTCTTAGTCTTAAATTCATTGGGGTCCCGCATCCTTGGATGTCACATAAAGACTTCGAGCATTTGTTTGACTATACTTCTAGCAGTAAGTTTATAGTTTTATACAACTTTTTTTGTACCATTTCGTTTTAGGTGAATTATTTGAAAATGCTACTTTCTATTGATTCCACTATCTGTGAGGCTGGAAGGTTTGTAGACTTGTGCTATCAACTTCAGGAACATCTAAATGAAGAATCCAAATCATTAACAGCTGTAGTAGACTTAGTAAATTATTCGACGAATTTCATACCAGAATTTAGAGCAGCTGGATTTTTTAATATCAATAAGGGCATAATTCTTACTGTTGTCAGTAAAGTAACCACATACTTTATTATAATTATTCAATTTGATATTCAATAATGAAAACATATTTTCTGGCTGGCATCAATATATTATTGAACCACATGTATTTGCTTCTTGTGTAGCACTTCCGTGATATCTGGTCACCTTACAAAATATTTAATTATGTACCTGTTTTGATTTATTTAGAGAACTCACAAGAATTAAATGGACGTTTTACAAAAAAACAAAGGGTTTTCTTGAATCTAAAATAATAAAAAAAAGTTGTGATGTCCTCAATTTGAAACTTAAAATTCGCACTGAAAGAAAAAAACGACGTGAAAGCAAACATTGTTTTTGTTTAAACAAGAATGAATCGCATTTGACGCCACAGTCCGTCTCAACGAGTGTAATTAGTGTAACATCAGGTTAAAAGAATCAAATTAGACATTAAATGCTGGGCCGATCTGCTATTAATTGAAAGTTGGTATGAAAGCATTGAAATAAAAAACTGAATAGCCACTCAAAAATTACAAAATGATTTATTTTAAGCAATATAAAAGATAGAATGAATTACAACAATACTTTATTTTTCTAATTTAAAAAGATAATTATTAACTAATATAATTTATTATAAATAGTTACAATAAGTGGTCATATAATACTTAATAAATATCATTTTTTTTTTATAATTACAATATCACAATGTTTATGAAACCAAAATAAATATCTCTATAAGAAATTTAGTCGTAACCCTCGTAACCACTATCCTATGAATCATTTTGGAAGGTAAAAGAAGGAACTGTGCAAGCCCTAACATAAATCGGTTGCTCCGGTTGTTCAGATTCTGGTCTTAAATCAGTTGTTGGTATTAGATCATCATCATCTTCTGGTTCTTCAATTTTATAGGTACCAGTCCACTCGCTCTCCGGATCAGAAAATAGATTTGAAGCATCTTTATCCAAAAGGTCCTCAAGAGAATATTCCGATGTTTCGCCTAAACTCCTTCTTCTTTCATCTAGATACATGCCTGAAATTTTTTATTGTAGACTGTTTAAGGTTAAGTCAACCTTAAATTAACATACGATCATCTAATGCATGCGTCGTAGTCCAAGTAGATTCATCCCAATCATCATCAAATTCCAGGTTTTTGTTGAATTCTCTTTCATGTGAAGTTTGAACAATCGGAGAATCACTATCAGTAACATCGAAAATTTCGGTGACTTTGACTTTATTATTTTCATCTAAATAATAGTAAGCCATTATGGTTTCATGGTGAGACGTGACTTGCAAGATATGTTCGAATGTATCGTCTTCACCTGTATCGGTTCTGTTTATTGTCAAACTAGGCCTCCTTTGGAGAAGTTTCGAAGACGTGAATTTTCGGCCTGGACTTTGACTGATGGGCAGATCACTGGAAACATAAAAAAAGTTCATTGCAACCATCATACAGTGAAACAATCAGTGGACTTTGATTTTTATAATTATAAAATTGCGTGTACATCAAAAAAACACTTACCTATCATCTAAATTGAGTGTAAAGTTCAAGTTCATTTTATTTTTAGTGGACAACGTATCTTGACAAGCCTCAACATCTGCTAAAATAGAAGAAATGGCATTAAATAGGCACAAACGGAACATTTTTAACTTACTTCCACCATATTCAGTTACGGCCAATTGGCAAGTAATCTTAGCACTCAATTGTTCGCGCTTGTTGTTTAGTTTATTGAGAACATGAGACACCTGATCCATGAAGTATTTGCTCATATCCCAGAAAGTGTTACCTATTTGAGGCGCCGTAGCCATGAACCTTCAACAAACATTCTTTTAGGGTAAGAAACTAAGGTGAAGAAGCAACATAAGACATAACATTGTTAGACGAGGACATTGCGTGGAATAGATTATTATTAGTCACCTCTGGTTGTTAGTTATTGGGGAACATGTGGTACAATGGGCGGGTACTAGAGCATTTACTGGTACTAAACTATTTCCTAAGGCTGAGAACTGGAGAGATTTAGTTTCAAATTGTGTACCGACAGCGGCAACAATATTAAAATCTGTTATGTTTCTAGAGAGTATCATTGGGGCTGCTTTTACAGTAGGGATAAGGTTTAACCTGTAAGTGTTAATTCGTGTAGTAAATGCCATGCTGGGGGTTAGGGCTTTCAGGCCTATTAATATCGTACTACTTTGACTTACTTTGTGATTGTTGCGTAAACGATATCCGCTGGAAGAGTATACGGAAGACTTAACACGGAAAGCAGTTTCATGCCGCGGTGTTTAAAAAGCCAGTTGAGTAATCCTTTGTTAGCGGAGTCGATTGCTTCTTGGAATATGCTTAGGACAGTATCAGGCATGTTTGACACCAACGCCTCCTGTTAGAAAAAGAATACTTTGTAGACAATACATTTTTTTTTATAAAAGTTAATGACTTATAAGTATTAATTTCGTAATACTTGTGCAACAGATTGAATACATTAGTGATCATGAAGGTTGAAAAGATAAAAAACTAGCTACTATACAAAGCGGTGACTAATAAGCCAGACTAAATAATCTATGTAATCAAAGATCACTTATTGAAAATATCCAAAGAGCATTTATTTGATGTCTGGGGGCACACAAATGTGCAAAATAATTAATGATTCACTAATTACTTGCTTGATAGAAGAGTCACTTATTAATTATTGATAGCAAAAATAAAGGACTTTTGGAACATTTTAAAATACCCAACATGCTTACCTGTCTGTGTTGTCTACATTCTTTACACTGCGGGTCATACTCCAAATTTTCATCCAAAGTTTCCGAAACCACGAAAGTCGACTGCACAGCCAAACATCTTGTACAATTAATAAGATTATTCCGATGCAAAAATCTGAGAGCATCATCGAAGCCTTGCTTACACATATTTGACAAAACTTCAGGTTTTGGTGGGAAAAGTATTCTAACCATTCTATATATATTATGTTTTGATAATTCTATGCTAGTATTGGCAATATTTATCTGTAATTAAAAATAGTTAGCTTTTTCCAAACACTAATCCTTCGAATCTTACATGAAACAACTGTGAACTATCATCTCTAGGACAAATATCACTTTCGCCACAGAACGGACTAACAGTGATTGTGTTTTCATCTAGAGTTGGCAAATTGTCGCTGTATCCCCCATCCATATATCTAACCCCTTTGAATTTTGGTGGAAGGATTCCAGAGAAGATTGGTATGAAAGCTGAAGCGAGAAGAACTTGAATAAGTTCTTCTCTGCTGTCGAATTGCGACACAATGACATTTTTGCCGTCACGGACGCGAGTTAGAGAGACGTGTAGTTTGCCACTGACTCTGACGTGGGCATCATCTGGCAAAAATTTTTCCAGACCTTCTAGAAGAAGGTTGTGTATATTGAATGAGGGATTGAAAGGTCCTAGGGATCTTTTTCGTGCTTCTATGGCTACTCGAAGAACGTCGCTTGTAGTTTCTCCTGCAAAAGAAAGTAGTTTAAAATTTTAAGTGTTCTCAGAAGCATTATCATGGAAATAATCTTGTCAGACACGTGTCAGTAAAAGGATACTTAATAACAAAGGAATATGAACACATATTTATAAATTTGAATTAAATCTCTTTCTAAGATAAATCTATGCTTGTGGTAATAGAGATAGCAATGGTTTAGTTTCGTCTTATTGTTTATATTCCCATGACCACGAACACACAATACATAATTTAATCAAGAAAGTTCAATAACTTTTTTTTATTTAATTATTTGTAATTTGTGTTTGTATTTGTAATATTCTCTTCATAATATTTGACTCGGCGAGCGTTTCAAATTATATTAACAATAGATTCCTAAAACTTGATTTATATTTACATTGTTACGATTATAAGATAAGTTGAGCAAATATTATTGACACCATTATTTCAAGAAGTATCAAAATAAATGATCAAATAGTTAATTGTATTAGTTTAACTATAAAAGCGATTTCTTTATCGGCATTTTTTGTAAAATAAGCTAATTTAAACATGTTTACCCAAGTCGGATTATCACTATTGCTGTAACAATATTATTGTTTACATCTTGTGGGTAATTGCGTATTATATTCAAAAGAAATGAATATAAATCTCTATACTTTTTACAAAAATGGACACGTGGTTAAATAAATGCCGTTGACTTTCAAATCGTGTGTGTAACAAAAAGTAAAAAACTTCCATAAGAAAATTTGAATAATAATAACAACGAGAATGAATTATTAACTACCAAATAAAAAATGTAAACAATTCACGTATTACATGCAATGCTAATCATTTATGCACAGATTAATTCAAAGCTACGTATTTTAACAAATGTTGTTTCTACATTCGATCTCCGGCGGGATTTCACATGAGATTATTTAGGGGGTTTTCAAAAAAGCATTATTATCTGTCAAACCTCGATAGCATATCGCAGAATCAATCAAAATGTCCTAGTTTACTTTGTTTTTGATTTTTTTTGTAATCTTACAGTTTTATTCATGTTTAACACCGTTTATGCGTTTGATGAACATGTGGAGATACATATAAATATTGTAATTAATCAATTTTTAACCAGACATGTCCACATTTACAAATGATGGTCTATCGTATCAATTGAAATGAAGGTTATAAAAGTAAGTTGTAATAGTGGAATCCATTCTTTACCGTCAAGTACTATCGTAAATAACCTAGACAAAAACAATTTTATTTTATTGTCGGTGAATATAAATTACCATTTAAAGTTTAACTACTAAGATGACGTACTTAACAACAAATGTTCTGTTGATAAAGACTACATTCTACGTTCAGTTTTGCGCAATTGTAATTGTGATAATTATCATTTTGGTTCAAGTTAAATTAGAAAAGATATCGATAAAAATGACTATTATTTTACTTAGGTACTAAACAAGTTTTAACGAAGAACGTTCGTAAATTCTATATTATGTATTTCTATATGTTGTAAATTCTTTGATAAATCCATAAAAATAATTCTGGAAACACAAACAGGCTTCAATAAGGATGATGTTTAAAGAAAGCTGTTGAAACTGAAACTACTGCAATCAATTTTGAGGTCCCCGTTGTTTTATTTATTTCCTGTATGCGGATAGTGGTTTTAAAGTTTAAAGTAATTCAGGGTGTTAGCTGAAGTAGAACATCCTAATGATCGTTACAAGATATAACCATTTACTTGAAAGATAACAACGTTTTGTAACCTTCTGTATAACTAAAATATTGTTAATTTTAATTGAGTGATCTATATACTGCAGTATGTATAAGTAATAATTAAAAACAATTTTTTGCACAAAATCAAAATAACTAGTACTGTCATGTTTCAAAACAGAATATGACACACAAAAAAAACTCTATTATGGAATAAAGAGCACCTTGCTCTTTTATTATTTCTCTTAAAAAAAAAAACAAAAACGGTCTTTTGAATCAGCACAGACGCATAATGTTCATTTTTCCAACGTTAATTAAGAAACAATTCATTGAATTGAGGCTTCAGTTACAAATTATAAACTCTTTGTTTAATTGTGTTTTTTTTTTTGAACAAGTACCCACTTGTACTTTATCTTCAATGATATGATGATCTTATGCGTTCAGATCCTTGAAATAGGGATCTGTGAACACGGACCATCTGAGTGTAAATTCAACACCACATCGATGGTAAAATACCTTTAAATACGCACCTAGTGGGAGGTCGAGCACTAAAGAACAAGCAGCAAGAGCACCTGCGGAAGCCCCCGATACTTTGTTTAAACATAAGTGTGGAGCATATTGGCGAAAGCAACATGCTACCCCGACGTGGTAGATGCCCAAAAATCCACAACCAGCAAAGGACAGATTCATGTTATATCACATACAGAACTTCACTAATTTGTTATTGTCGCGTTTATATATCACTTTATTTAAGACCGAACTTGTTTTTTTACTTCGCTTACTACCCAGAGAGTATTGAAAAAATATCTGTGATGTGTGGATAATAACGAATTGATAACGTTGTTGCAAGAAGGGGGGATGTGTCGTCAGAGAAAATGTTGTTATTGGTCTATTGTCAAGTTCAGGTTGGTGGCTTATAAAACAATATATATGACATGAGATTACACGGCAGTGTTGTCGGTTTGCTAAAAATACACCGATTTTCTGAACAAACTGAGACTTTTAGATCTTACTTACAAAGTTACAATAAAATAAATTGTATTGTATAGCTTTTAAGAATCTGTAATTATAATAATAAAAGTTCCGCACACTAGAAATATGTAAACAATTTAAAAGTTTGATTCATTTCATTCATCATGATACATCTTGCTTCTGACTTGTAAAAACAAACCCGTGAAAATATTTTGACAGCTTTTGGATTAATCGTTTGTAAACTTAAAATTTGTGAGCAAAAATCATTTATAATTGAGAAATATTTAACGATGTTAGAAACCTGAATGTTGCAACATTTGGATTTTGTGCTTCCTCGACAGTAAATGATAATTAACTGACAATTTTGTAAATGACTGACAAATTTCCGAAGTCTGGGGGAACAAATGGTTTGATTTGGGAAAAAGGGTACACAAAAATACTTCGAGAACCTGATTGTATGTATTAATGAATAAAATCACCAAAGTTGAATAAGGATTTATATCCGAACGTTTCGGCATAGATTATTCTGGTTTTTATTTTAAGGGTGGCTCATATAGAGTTCAAAATTATTTTGATATACACTAAAGTTTGGCGAAAAATATAATAGTCCGTTTACCACTTTCAAACATTAACACAGGGTCCCTCATACAATTCAATACAAGCAATGGCATGTTACACAGACGATTAGTAGATCACGTGCTGTATTAAAATTATTTTTATTTGTTACTCTTACAATGGGAAAAGGTCTTACCAGGTAGCGGCTTTACTGCAATCCACTGTGACGAACTCGTAAAAATTACCGCAAGTTGAGTAGGAATTAAATTAAGCCATAACCGCATTATATCTTTTATCAAAGTTTTTTTTTTTTTATTTATAACAGTGGCGCATTTTTCGTCAAAATGTATAGCAACAAAACTATGTTCAGGTAAACTGAGTTTTAAAATCGCTTTCAATCGAACCCATAATCCTGGGTGGGAAAGGTTCTTCAATCAATGGGGAATGAGAAGGGCCGAACTAAAAGACAACTATTGCTGATGGTATGTTATAAGTTATAATGCTGATTTTATCATTTAATTCAGAATAATTAAATTTCTTCCTAATCATGTACGTCACGAGTTCTGATTTTTTCAGTATCAATTAAAGGCCATTGCCATTAATATAAAGAGAGTAAAAATCTAAACAATGTAAAACATATTCATTATTCTTAGGTCCATTTAAAGGATACAGCAAAAATGTAAATGAAATTGTTTTGAAAACGACGATGTTTAGTTGGAGGATGAAGTCTTAAATGAATCACACTGTATAATATTTTTTTAATTACAGGTAAAGTATAATCATATCCACGCTAATAGGTAATAACTAACGATATTTCAAATGAAAAGATTTAAATTATCCTGAATCATTAGTTGAAGATCCGATTTTTTCCATCATGAAACAGGGGAATAAAAAAATTGACGGTGTATTTTACTCCCAAAAAACTTTTGATTCTTTTGTACATTAAAAACTTAATTTTTTACTTTTATAAACGTTTTTCTTTTAAAAGATCCATCTTTTCAACAGCCAATGTGATAGAAGCCCATTATTTTCAAAAATCGCATGTTATCACACAATTTATTACGCCACTGTTTTATAACACAATGAACGTAATTTTTCTATTTCCGGTGGTCATCGTAAACGGATTTTAATTAGTACATCTATTTGCGGTTGAAATTTCGATTACAAACAACAAAAGCTTTTATCTTTTTTTAGCATGAAGCAATGTGAATCTTATCTCTATTTATATGATAAACCAATGCACACCAGCCTTTAAAATCACGTCCTTCGAACACATGCGCGGCGCGAAATATCACATGAGTGTAAATTTAACATTACGTTGATGACATAACAGTAAATACGCACCTAGTGGAAGGTCGAGTAGTAAGCAACAAGCAGCGATAGCACCTGCGGAAGCCCCCGATATTTTGTTTAAACACAAATGTGGGGCATATTTGCGAAAGCAACATGCCACTCCGACATGGTAGATGCCCAAAAATCCACAACCAGCAAACGAAAGATTCATTGTTATTATCACTATGGAATATCACATAAAGAATCTCACTAATTTGATATTGTCACGTTTAGCTAATGTCAATATGACCACGTGTATATCTGCTCTCCTACTTCTTTTACTGCTGAGAGAGCACTGTAGTAAACACAGAGATTCAGCGGATACTAATGAATTCGATAACGTGGTTGACGAGAGAGGGGATGTGACATCAGAGAAAGTGCTCTGATTGGTCAAGATAAGTGGTGTGGTACTCAATAAGGTGCCCAAGGAAGAGAAATGTACGGTGATGTTAGAATGACTGTTCAGACATATAGGAAGTGCCAATAAATTAATAATTGCTATAAATATTAAATATTTTTCTTTATTTATTTGTTCTTTTTAATGTCCAATTTATATTTGTTATTTGCGTGTAGTTTTTTGAGCAATTTTTCTATTAAATGTTTAAAAATCACCAGACAGACTTTATGTATGTAGTATGTACCTACTTCAAATTAATAGTGTATGTTCATTGTGGTACAAATCAGTGCTACCGGACAAACAAAAACAAGAAACTTCAGAAAAGTTTGCCGTCACGAAGATCGGTTAATATGGTGATACGTATTAATTTGGTCTACAATGAATATATTCTAGCTAAATCTGTATGTTATGTAGCATGTAGAACGTACGTCTGGGAAAAAATAGAAATACATAGAAAAAAATTATCCAAATATATAAGTGCAAGCGCTTACCTGGACTAGTTTGAGGACCACCCAACAAAGTGATAAAATTTAAAAACATAGTAACAAGTCGGAACACGAATGCACTCTACTCAGGAAAATCATTTTGTGAATTTTTCACTAAATTTTTAATGTCTGTTGGTTAAACATAACAAGATTAAGCATAATAACATACCTAATCATTATATTTCTGAATTTGATAGAGTCTATAAACGAATGAAAGAATAATTTAAAAGTGCAAGAAATGCAGAGGACGACTGACCTACATAAACGTTAGACTCACAATTTCCTTCTTGTTTTCATTTAAATTATCACATTTTTGTATAGTGAACCAAGACCTATAAGGTTATATGGCCATCATAAAAGTAGTTGACCGCAAATAAATACCCCCTTTGTGTGGTTCGCACTAAGCTTACCGGTTGGCAATAAATCATCTTCTAAACATTTCTTGCCCATATTTAACAGGGCCGGCTTTCAAAGCGATTGGTTATTTCGGAACCCTCAGCGGCTGCAGGTAGTAAAGAAATAGTGGAGTGGTGGATTTTCATATTTAGTGAAAGCCGCCCCTGAACGAAACCACAAGAGCCGGTCGAGCTGCAGTGGACACGTTATTTACGACCCTAAAACCTTTTCTATTGTAAACAACTTAACTTCGACACAATGGGATGATTTTATGATGGCCATATAACCTTATAACTCTTGGTTCACTATAGTTTTCTGTATAAGTAGAAGACGAAGGGTCCTGTGAAGGTTGAACTGAAGATCTAGGTTTAAACAACTCCGTATAGAGTCAATCGAAGTTTTAACAGAAATGGTTACTAGAAATTTCATGCATATATAGGTAATAGTAAATCGATTACCGTTCGTAGTTCTTAAATTAAAATGTATAAGTATGTAATATTCTCGATCGACAGTGTTTGGAGTATGCACTTCACACACTTTAACGAAATTTTGTTGAAGCACTTTATTAGATCCTTATGTGAGACGAATAATCTTAACAATAAAAATATAGAATTTTAAACTGCTACGATTTACTCTCCATAACAAAACATTGCTACATTGAAAGTAAAAAAGTGAAGAAGACGGGACAAAAAGTGTAATTTTATTTTTCAAGAATTGGTTAAAAATAAAAATACACATATAAATACAAAAATAAGAAAGTAGAATAAAATATTCTTATAGTAGGGAGTTACATTCAAGTTATAAATAATTCCAAACAACATCCAGTCTGCATAATTTGTATTAGATATAATTCAATATTAAACCCTGGAAGATAAACATATGAAACCTACAAAACTCAAAAGACATTTATAAACCAAGCATGCCACACATACCCGTGAACCACACTGGAATAGTACCTAAAAAATGAATCTAAAATAGAGTCCTTCATATAATGAATATAACTTTAAATGCTTATTGGAAGTCCCCAATAAACTATGCAGATTGATAAGTAATGATGGTGATTTAGCACGCTTGCCTGCATTTTGAGTTACTCCGCAACTATCAAAGATTTTGTTTCATAGAACCTTCCTTCCTTTCAGGTAAGCAATCAGAGCAAACATAACCCCAAGAAAGTTAGTACATATACAATTTACTGTAATTTCCAATCCATATTCGTCGACGGGCAAAAACAGAAATGGGTCGTTGGTGAAATAAATTCCTTCTGGAAATTTTAGCAAATTTGCATTTAGATGGTCTTAATTTCTCTGAACACTCAATCAAGTTTCTTCAGCTGCGGGGTTAATTATAGATACCACAAACATTTAGGATTTATTGTGCATGCGCACTCCATATAGCATGGTCGTTTGTATATTACTTGTGACGACACAAAACCCCTTGAAAGATAATTTGAGGAAATTCCTTGAAATGGAAACAGCCGATAGTGAAAAACAAATATAATCAGTTAAAAATTGGAATGTGAAAATGATTTTAAATGAAATATTAATGATCATGTTATGAAAACCTTTATGAAAAATACATAATTACATCGATGAAGGGAAATGAAAAAATAGTTGCTGAATGTTTTTTGGTAATACGAACATTTTTTTGTACAGATGAAAATTTCAAATTTTGTTTTGGGTATTTTCTTGCAAAGGAGATGCAGTTAGTAACCAGTACTTCTGCCAAAGATATAGGAACAAGGTAACAGTTAATAAAACAAACTGTGAAGCAGATTTAAACAAAAATGAGAATGAAAAGTTTAGGTCTATGCTTGGACTAACTAGGCGAGGGTTTATTCTTATTTGAAAAGAAAGCAAAATTTTGACTTGTTCTAAAATTAGTTGGTGACAGTAAATATTTAATAACTTCATGTTACCTCAACATTTTACCGTTCGTATATAAATATACAGAATTATAATTATTATTAAGTATTATTCACTAGAAACTCCACGCCTAAAAAAATTCAACACAACCAGAAATACAATTTCAAAACCATCTTTAATATTATCATAGTATCATACCATTAAAAAAACGTAAAACTTGGTTACCTGTTTTGTATAACAACATTGACGTAGGATCATATACTACGGCATGATACTTTTGTTGTTCTATGTACATACATATAAAATAAAAAAACTCGCTTATTTTGCCTGGTGTGAACCTGATTTTTAAATTGTAATGACCATAAATTTTATGGTAATCACAACGTCGCATAGTTAAATTAGCATCCAAGGTTTTTACGTTGTTTGCTTGCATACAAAATTTTAAACAGCATTTTTTGATATTAGCACAGTTGTTTGTTAATTTTGTTACAACCAGTAGTAGTTATAATTATTCTATTCTCAGCGTTACTGTCTGAGTAATATTTGACATTGCAAATATCTACAAATCTGTAGCGGTTGGGTATATGTGAGCTTGTACAGCCTGTGAATAGAATTAAACTCTAATATCCATAATTTATACATTGGTGGAAAACGAACTTAAATTAAAGAGTCATTAAAAGTGACTTAAGTTACTTAAAAGATAATACTACGTATATATTATATATGCGTTTAAGTTTCTTAAAAAGAAACTTTTTGTTATCTGCATACAACGTGTTTTGAAGTTTTTAGTAAACAAGTTTATTTTAAAATATTGATAATAAATAAATAATTATTCTTGTACATATGTATATATGTCAGTTCGGTATAGATATCGGTTTAACATCTAAAAATATAATACACATAAACTAACACAAAATAGCGTAGTCTGATACAAAATAACTACTTTTATTATGTATTACTTATTATTTATTATACACCCAATATTTTCTTCAGTAATTTTATTTTTTAATGCATTTTCAATTTGAAATATCAGATTTCAAATTATAAGGATATATTACATCTAGAATATAGTAACAATACATGTTTATTTCAAAAATATGTATCCGTATTATATATCTACTTTAATATGTTCCACTATAAATTATTGTTCATTTAATTTTTTAAATCAAAATTGGAAACATCAGAATATACATATCAAAAATCCATGGCTATCTTTAATTTGTATTTTTATTGTTCTCTTTTATTTGCTCCTCTTACAATTGGGGAAGGTCTTAACCAGAAAATCGGATTTATTGCGCCCGTGACGAACTTGTAAAAATTACCGCAAATACTAGCAATTAACCCAAAACTGCATCACTATATCTTTAGGCGAACTATACAAGCTTTTTACTGAGCGGTTTTGCCCTTTTTCGTTTTTTCGTTTTTCTCGTTGTTGAGTGCACTGACACTAACATGTTGCACAATATAATTCTGACTGAAATTTACAAAATTATTTTCAGTGATATATATATAGGTACCTAGGTGATGTATGAAAGTAATGAGACATCCTGTATTGCTCATTCACCATTTTCTGAATTCAAATTTGATAACTCCGTAAAGTTTTTAATTGACGAAATAACAATAACTGAAAAAAATCTTCACCATTTTAAAAATTAGATATAATAAAATTTGTTTTTGTTATCCATACAAAATACAGTCTTCTACTTAAATTACACGATCTGCAGGATTACCGTGCTGGTTATAACTATAAAAATTAGACCTTTACCTTCACGATTAAAAAAATTGTAAGCTTAGATATACCTATTAAATTTTAGTGTTCACGTTGTCCTACAATACGTCTGTATTTACCTTCTAAATGTAAAAGTTTTCTTTTTTTTACCACCAAGAATAAACATCCATTAAATAAGTAAGAGTTATTTTGTTAACCTAAAAATGAAGTTTAATCTTTCACGATAAAAATTTATAAATTCCACAGTCCAACACGAACTCTCCAAATTTTTACAGAATTTGTGTAAAAAATTTGCGACTTGATGAAGCCCTTTCTCTTATAAACCCTGTCCAAAAAATAAGTTTCGTAACAGAACTAGAAAACTTTGTAACGATCTGATATAACACTTAACAATATGAAGAATGGAATCACATGCTAAATTTTAAAATTTAGAAAAATATATTGGCAAGCATGTGTTGTTCGTTCTGACAGTTGAAACATCAATAGCGAAGTAAATCGTTTGTTTTTCGGCTCTGAATTTATAAATACGTCACGAAGGAAAAGAGAATATTAATATAACCACTAATTAAAATATTGCAACAAAACTAGAAGAAAGAAAGTGTATACCAACCTACTTATAACCTATTCTTGACACATTTTCATCTGCCATGTAACGTAAACACTTTTTTGTATACCTAGGTGTGGTCTCAACTAAATACACTGTTAAGTTGTGATTCTTGAAATTTATTTACGTTTTGAGAAAGCTTGTACAGATCTGATTTTGCAGTTACTTGATAGCAAAACTAGGCGTTACTGTGTTAATGTGTTATGCCTCATCATCTTCCAGATAAATTACAGTTCCTGTAATTAAAAGTTTACATGTGAAAATATTTGCAAATTATGGTTATCAAACATTTTCTAAAATTTTCAGGAAGAATTAGTAATAATTGAGTTACTTATTTGGTGCTACTCGTTTGAGGAGTAAGGGGTTCTGTGCATCTGCAAACCTATCACCGGTTCTAGCTTCTGTATGCTAAAATGAGGTAAACAGATTTCCATTAATTTAAAAAGTAAAATTATAGTAATACATAATTCAACGTACGCTACAGGCTAAATATTATTCAAATGTAGGTAGTGGTATTATCTTAAAAAGAAAACCTGGAAAATTTTGTAAGTGCTTATGCTCAAATAGACAAAGCAGATCTATCTGTTTCTCACTGAAGATATACTCGATGCATTTATTATTAATTTGTTATCACCGGATAAATGGAAACTTTGTCAATAAGTAAGCATATTGCTAAATGTGCGATAATAAAACATTTGAACGAATTAAGAAACAAACTTGTGTTTAGGCAAAATTTTGTGACGACAAAAACAATATTGTAATAACATCAACTGATTATTTGAATGTATAAACTGGGTCATGTTGGTAAAAAAAAAATTCTGTTTAAATAAATAAGGTTATTGCTATTGTACGGCGTCAAATACTAGAGAAATTTTAATTCCCTTAAATAAAAATAAAACATCTGTAGTATTTATTATACTAGGCAAGGAAATCTCACTATTTTAAAAGAGACAGGCCTGTGTATGGTATTTGCTGTACAAACACTGGATGAAACAAATATTTGGTACGCAGTACTGCTGTCTCTAATGGAGCTGTTAAAATGCATTTTATTGAAGTACTTGGCTTATCACCATTTTAAAAATACCCAATTCAATTGTCTTATTATCTCCATTACATATCTTAGCAGAGTGAAACCAAGCAAGATAAAAATGAGTCAGTTGTTAAGATAATTGATACTGGACTGCGCACTTGCACCTGTACAGACAAAGCGGTATATGATAACATCTTTTATCACGTCGACGCTTGATATTAAAAGATAAAACTGCACTTCGCGTGCTCTTCAGTTTATCAATATGGACCTCATTGTTGCCGCTGACCATGTATAAACCACTGACCCATAATAATGACGTCATGACCTCTTCAGACCTCCCGTGACACTTCACTACCAATTCGCATCGCTGTTTATGAGAGGCAACTATAAATAACGAAAATTTATCAATTTTTGACGTTTTTGTTTCCGTATTTTACGTATCAATATAAAAATATTTAACTTGTGTCCTAAATTTTGAAAACTAATGTTTTTTTCTTATAACAAATAATTGCATAACGCAATTGATTCGGTATTTTTCTGCCACTGACGCAAGTACAGCATGTGGTCGAATAAAATCAATAATATTTTGATTCTTATAGCCTTCTAGATAACTAGAAATTAGATAGTGGTCGACACAAGACAAATAATCTTGTATCTGAAGGCATCTCTAATCTGCATTGATGTTTGTTAAGGCTTACGAATTTCCATGAATGTACATCTTTTTTCAAGTTTATTGTCAATTATTACGTGCAGTTCGAAATAATTAACACTTTGAGGAAGAGAAGTAATCAAAAAACATCATATAGTCACGATAACCTTTGCACATTTCCATAAATCGGGTGATTCGTGTGACGATGTTTGAAAATTTTGTGTAAATATACAAATTTATTTTTAACAAAAGAGTTTCAAACGTAATACGTTTATCACTATTTGGGATCGCTTTTTTAATGCTAAGGGCAAGGCTGCAAATCTATTTCTGCACTGTTTCTTTCACGCAGAATTTGTAACCTGAGTTAACGTTACCACTGCCATTATCAGTAATATTTTCATTCCAGAATAATTAGATAAGTGTGCTAGAAAATATGTAATCTCTAAATAAAGAACATAATGTTAGAGAATCTTCTGACTCCCACACATATGTTATCTTTAATTTTTATTTGCATTTTGTGTGATTGGAAGGTTAAAGTTTATCGTCATTAAAACATCTGTCGGTATATTAAAATAATCAAAGTAGAAAACGTTCGTTCATATTTTGTATTCAGCCACGTGTCTCTTTCCTTTGTTTTGTTGCCGAACCACGAATTAATTGATAATAATAATTATGGTAATTTCATTATAATGCAACTTGTTATGGTATCCATTTGGAAGATAATTACGTTAATCATTATACTTCAGAACTGCTTTTTGTATTTTAAGTAGGTATTTTCCCAACGATCTGTAATGACTTTTTTCTTTTTAAAGAAAATAAAACATTCAAACACAAATTGTGTTAAGCAAAGTTTCGAATATTCATTCGCAAAGTATTCGTTTAAGCAATGATTCATAGATGCAATGACGAGAATTTCTTGAGTTCAGTAATGCGGGACACTGTTCAAGGGGATGCAGAATTTAAAAAAAGTAACGTTTTTTTAAGTCAGTCGCTTTTTCTCTTGTGGGATGTTCAATACATTTTCAAAATCTAATATCTCCATTATTAATACATTATTGTTATAATTTTTTAAATGTAACTTATCCACAATTTTCGCTAAAGACAACGGAGATTTTTTAAAAACAGTTTATCATCATAATTCTTTTTGAAATTTTGGTGAAATTTTTAAAGTAAGTTTAAAAATCAATCTCAGTTATTTTTGGAAATTTCGGAATGCTGTTTTCACCACTGTTTTTAACTTATAAAACTCTGTAAGCTACAAAACAAACATTATCGACTTTTTTGTCGAAACCATAAAAGTTGTTTTTGTAGAAAAAAGTTAAGAGAAGCTTTTGCAGGACTTATTTAATGTGGGACAATACCTACCTTTGAAAATATGATTTATTCATAGAGGGTGGTCCTTTTTGTAATAAAATGTAAAAATATAATATTCACAAGAAGAAAAAAAAATCGTAACATTTTTAAATATCTATATATTTTAAGTTGTCCATTAGTCAAATAAACACGTCAAAAAAGCTGATTTAAATTAAATTTTACCGCGAGATAAATTCAATATTTATTATTCTCCTGTATAAGTTTAAAGTGATGACAAACTTTTGTTTACCTCTAAAGTTGCGGACGTGCCCTTAGTTAGGAATATTATTTTTGTATTGTACATACTTAGAAAAGGACATAGCAGGTAAGTAAAGTAGAGTCCGCCAAATAGTAAACACTGACTTTCTGTTTATTCAATGTGCGGCCGTGCCTGAGAGCCCCAAGAACCCGGAATAATAACACTTAGGGGTAGCTGCTTTTTATTCTCACTCTTAACTGTCTAACCTCTCTTCTCACAATTCCCAGCGCGCACTCGCTTAGTGCCCGCGCTGCCAACTTAACATATCAAGCATCCCTACATTCAAAGCCTCCAATAAACCGCTTAGGGTTGTGGTAATGATAATTTACAGCCCTGACTTCCTTTTCTGATTGCTTGCTTGAAAGAAACAAAGGTTATATATACACATCGGGTGTTAAAAAAGTCATCAAGTTGCAAATTTCTAAAGTAACGAGTTAAATTCGTAAATCTGATTGGCTGTTTATTTTTTAACAACCTTTAAATTTTAACAGCTTTTAATCAGAATTGCCCCTATAACTTTTAAAAGGGAGACAAAAATGGAAAATTTTACTAAAAGTTATTTTTGATGTTGACGCATTCTGTCTACTTTTTTGTGCAGTAATTTTGGAACATCCTAGAGTTGGTTCATTTCTAGCCGATTCAAAAAGTACAGCTTATATATAGTTTTAACAAGTCAACCGTTAGTCAACATATTCTTGAAAATATCCCCAGGACAGAGGACGGTTGTAAAAAGTAGGTGAAGGCAGCTAATATTAATTTTTATATATTTTTAAAAGATTAGAGATATTGATCCATAAAAATCTCAGTTCTGACCGAGGACGTTGCAATAAGAACGGAAGGAGCGTGTATGCTTCCAATGGTACGGTTTTGGGACAAAATCAAACACCGAAAAACCGTTTACGATACGCATTCACAATTGATAATTATAATAGAAAAGTACCGTTATCCACATTCATTATTACACTACATCAATAAAAATGAAATTGAATTTTATATTTTAATTTAATTAAATATTCACAAACTGTCCCTTTTTCTGTTTGTTATTTCTCAACTTAAAAAAATTCTCGCTAGTTAGCAGTTTACTAAAAAATAAGAAAGTCCGATCCTGACTAGCAGCAAAGACCCTTCATAAATTTCAACAATTGTAAATATCGGCTAGATACGCAAAGAGCTGAACTAATAAGAAGAAATCTGTTTTTAAAACACTTTAGTTTTAAATTATCTGAGAACTGTTTAGGTACTTGTACATACATATATACTGACTGCCAGTAGATATATTTATAAATATTGTTAGGAAATAAACCCATACGTCACCCCGGTACGCGCCTATGGGCTTACTCGAGGGGTTTCAAGTATTTACGGCAATGATGGGTGACTCATCGTCGGTGACGGCGGCCGGGCGGCGTTCGCTAAAGAAAAACCGGGAAGCGGAAGTCACGATGGGTATTCCAGAAACACCTCGATCGCGGAATATCTAGAAGGGTTTAAATAGAGGCCACCTCCGGGAACGAGGCATTATTCAATCAATTTAGTCAAGAGAGAATCCAGTCAAGTTGCGCCGGAATTATCTTGTACATAAACGCTGTGTAATTAGTCGTATCAATTTGAGTTACTAAGAAATAAATTGTTGAGTTTTATCCACGCCGTTTTTAAATCACCGCTCATCGTAACAATATACCTGCAGCATTACGAAACTATTCACTTGGAAATTAGTGTATACAACGAAGGGTTAAATTTGTCACCAATCTGTCTGAACGTTTTCAGGACAAAAGTGCATCGGTGATGTAAATATAGTAAGATCTTCCATTTACTTACTTGCCTTCTAGACATGTTGTGTTTCCGTATGTGTTGTTGTTCTTTGGGAACGTTAAAAAGATTTTTTAGAGTAACTAATTTTCATAGCAGATGTATCAATAAATTACTAATTTAACGTTTCAGTTACTTTTTCATGAAATGCTGAAAGCGTGAAATCCGACCAATGCATGTGATGCATCTCTTGAATTTATACAAATTGATGAAGACAAGGAACAAATTTCCACCAAAAATAAGGAGGGTCGCATTAACATATTTACCGTGACTTCATGACAGACACATTTGCTTGTTGAGGCCAAACAAATTATATAAAATATTTACTATTATGAGCCGAACATGAAGGGATGAGCAAGTGGACCTGTCGCCAAAATCTCAAATATTACCCCAGTTTCAGAAGCAACCATAACAAAAATCGTAAATAAAGATAGCGAACTAAAAAAAGTTAGGAAAGACACTGGAAATCTAAAAATATTTGAAAAGCATGCAGAGGACTAATTCGACGTCTCATTTATGAAGCGTACGAAAATAATGTTGCTTCATCGGTCCCCATATTACATACATCAGAAGGTAGCGCAATATTAAAAAATTAAGTGCAGTGACTTGTTGCGGTCTTTCTACGAAAAATTGGTTTCAAAATATCAATTATTAATAAGAGACCAAGTTTTAATAGGAACTGCCTATATCATATCTACTCGGGACATGGTTTGACACATACCTATGACACCGTTAAGAAATCATAATTTTGCTGACTCCAACCGTGGTTTTGTGGACAACGCCTTGCTTTTATAAAACCAGCAAAATATGTCAAATATGGATTACCGGTTGCTTCCGAATTTCCGCATGAACACTATTTTGTGCTAGATAACGCTTCTAAGTTATCATTCAGCGCATTAAAAAAAACAACTACGCTTTCGAAGACAGAAGAAATCAGTCAAAATTTTCATCTACAATACGACCTACATTTTGAAAAAAATTATACAAAAAAAAAATTAACTACATATTACCAATTTTATACAATCAAAAATTTGATAAACAATATAAAATATACCTACACAATGCCGCGAGAACATGGATTTGGAGTAAGGTGATCAACTCTTTCAAATGAAAAATCAACAAAAATAAGTTTTATTATCTAAATAAAAGTAAAACAGAGTAAACCAAAATTATCAAATAAATAGCAGTCCAGTAATAGTAAAAGTATATATTTTTGAGGAATGTAGGGCATGTAGTAAATTGGTAGATACATAGGTGTTATAAAATAATATATCGTGGAAGTCATTACAATACAATAGGTACATGTTTAAATTCATTTTACGAGTAATTAATAATAATATGTGTTTTAAAGTGTTAACTGTTAACTGTCTTTTCTCAATGTGTTGTAAGGTGTCAACTTTTTGAGATTTGAAAATTTAGAAATATACTTACTCGAGATAAAGCGTTGTTTACAACTGAATTGCGAATTAAAGTTCGGTTCACAATGTGTAACTTTAATTCGTTTGAATTAAAAAAAAAATATGACAGAAACAAGAAAAATCAGGACAAAATCAGGACGACCCTGAAATCTGAACGGAGTATTAAAGTCAGAATGTCCTGAAAAAAATTAGAGTGGTTAGACTTCCGCCGTAATGTGTTTTTAATCAAATAGAAATGATTTGGTAGCAGATGAAGAGTAATATAAACAGCAATAATGCGGCACCAAAATTTAATAGTGCACCAGTCGTAGGGTGAGGTAAAAAGTTTCTAAAATAACTTCGATAACGAAAATCGGTAAACAGGGCACGGTTAGTAAAACCGTGAATTATTATCAATTTAAAAGATTCGACTGATCACGACAGTAACTATTTTGATGAAATCTAAATTACAGAAGAGTGTTTACCAAATTTAACATAGAAAATACTATAGAGTAGGTATTTATTCCAGCCATACATAAATGTTGTTGTTTATACCCATCAACAATAAAATTTGCAAAAAATGTATTCAAACGGTTAACTAATAAGTAGTTATACCATCACTGTGAAGCATCCATTTTCTCACTCTCATTTTGTTAATATGAATTCATAATTCCATAATCTCCAAATTTTATGTCTGAATATTAGCAGTTGCATTAAAAAAAATACTTACTTTGTGAAACCAATATTAAATACTTTTAAATTAAGAGTAAGAACTGTGCCTTAAAAATGTAAGGTCCACTAATTACGCATTGTAAAATATTGCAACTAAATTAAAGGACACTACACCAAATTTGCAAGTAATATTGTGAAAATTACCACAAACAATAATTAGTTCTTAACAGCGATTTAGAATGTTTGTTTTGCTTAATGTTAGAGAAATTTTATGTAGAACTGTAATTTTAATTGTAATTGTAGAATTTGCATTAGAAATATTTGCCCTTTTTACTCTCCACCCGCTCGCCTAATTGTTTTACCACTTGAGGGAGATATTAGGGATGTACCGACTAGTGGCCGACCGGTCGGATAAGCCGACTATTCGGCCGTTTTTCATCGTCGGCTGCAGTCGGCGACTGGTCGGCTTTTATTAAAATTAAAGTAGTATATAAAACAATTAAACCCGGTTTACAGAACCTCAATTAAATACATATTTAATTGCGATTTAATTTTTAGCCCCGCGTTGAAGTACCATGTGACCGACTCTACGCCAATCAGACGTCGCTAATGGCCTTGCTAAATGCGCGATCAACTTAATCTCAGTTAAAATATTGTATAAACTGGCCCTAAATTGTGTTATTCTTTATTTTTGTACTGAGTTACTAAAAAAAATTAAATGTTAAAATTATCCAAACAAATTTAACACATTTTTTGGAAAACAAAGGAACTTTAGTTATTCCTTTTATTAAAATAAAACCAATTTTTAAGGTAGTCAGAGAAATAGAAAAAAAAACACACTGTCTGTCGCATTTATAAACCGGTTTTAGCAAAGCCGAACAGTCGGCCGACTAGTCGGTTTTTACTGGCCGAACAATCGGCTAGTGGGTTAGTCGGCCAGACCTACAGTCGGTACATCTCTAGGAGATATGGTTTGCAATAAAAATATATTTATCGAAAAAGAACATTTTCATACGAACGCAAAAATGAATTCGTATCCAAATCTGAAATTATCTTCAATGACTTAAAAAACTGTAAGCTTTAAATTATTTAGATATCCCGTTTGCCGATTAACGTTACCTAAATTTTCTAAAATAATAAACTCCTGCATGTGTAATAATTTATTAATCCATTTTGCGCTATGTGTGTACTACCCCATATACGCACATTTTAGGAAAAAATCAGGATTATGTAAGTACATTTTCCAATTTAACTTTGAAATTGTAAAATCGAATGCTCTGAAACCTTGCAAACATGTTACGGTTGTAATCAAAATTTTTTCGTTTATCCTCTCCCAAAAAAATTTATGACATCTCAAAATTTTGCTGAATAAATCCTATCAAAAATACGCAAAATATTATGACTCCTTACTTATGGTTTATCAAAGGATCCATAGTTTATAATATTACTTATACAGCATGACATAAAACAATTAATGAATCAGGAAATTGTTTTTTTATCAAATCACGAACGGCTCACATTATTTTCCTGAACATGCGAGTCTATAGTAGTGTTATTATTAGTACAGCCTATAACAAGTTATATTTCAGATGGCATCAATGAATTGTGCTTGAGATTGGTAGACCTGTCACCCAACTTTCCTGTTGTTAATATGTGTCAAAGGTACATAGCGCCAAACATGTGAGTCAAGATTGACAATAGCAGCACAAGAAACATTAGAACTGGCTAATTCTATTGCCAACTCAAACAAATCTTCTTGATAACCAGAAGACATACATCAATTTGAATAGGTAGGTATAGTGGAAGATGTACGTGTCCTTCACAAAATATTGATGACGTCATCACAAACATTTGTTGTAGTAAAACTCACTTGAAACATTGCATAGCATGCACCGTTATCTGTATTTTAGCAATCCACACATACCTGTATTTTGAACTATAGTCTATCATTAAAAAATAAAATTTGCTAAATTAATTTTTTGACCGTACTTTATAAGCAAGGGAAGTTTTGTCGAAATAGCCTTCGACCAGTTTTTTAAAATACGTATATTTTAAATTATTTTAGGCAAATTACTGATCCAGCAATGACCATTTCTAATTTAAACCGGTAATTTTGTATCTTTATTTTAAGGCCCATAAAAAGTCACCCCTCTATATACATTACAATGAATTGAAGCAAGCTGTTAGCAATCTGCTGGACCCTCATCAATTATGAAAGTTATTCCATATTTGTTGTGTACAGTAAAAATATATTTTGACTTTGCTCTTTACCAACTTGAAATTTTGAAACGTATTCAAAATTTTCTGAAATGTAAGAATAATTGAATATTGAATAAAAACAATTATCACCTGAAAGTTTGTGTCTTTATTTCACTAAATTTCTTTGGCCATATTAAATGTTCTAAATAGTCTATTCGATCCTCTGTGTAATACAAACCAATCCAATCACTGGATTTAACAAAAACCACTTTGTATCCTAACATTTCCAAATGTCTTTTCTTTAGCTGAAAGCTACCCTTTAATTGGGACGTTATTGTAGTGTAGGCATATTCCGGGGTCAACAACAAAGCTAGTCTGGAAGTAAATGATAACGGCGTCATCTTGTATGTGTGTTTTTACTTACCTCTTCACACACTCTGATTCATTGTGTACTACTTCATCTTTGGAATTTAAGTTGATTACAAAGTCTATTTGATATCCATAAGGAGTTACAACATTTTCAGAAAGGGCGTCTTTGTTTTGAATTATTCTTAATAAATGTTCTCTTATTTTTAAAGTAAAAAAACTGGGCTGCCTATTTTTTCCTAAAAAAAAAAAAAAACTATATATAAATGGGTACTTCTTTTACAAATATATTCTTAGAACTATTTGGAAAAGTGTATGGCTACAATATTTCTCACTTGTATCCTTCAAACGTGTTGCTTATATATGTTAAAAAAATATGTTCCTACATAACATTTTCTTTGATAAAAATTTGTAATAAAACATTTAGATATAAGTAAACCTTGTTTTATTTTGGTTCTGAAGCTTTCATAAATCAACTAATGAGTAGGTGATGACGTTCGTGGAGTAGTAATTTATTAGTCATATATGAAAAAAAAAATCGTTTCTCACCTTTGTACTGCATTTAGAGTTCTCTTTTTCTTTTTAATTTTTTGTACACAGTTGGAAAACACGATAATTACATTTAATTCAGTGAATACATAATCACACGTAACATAGGTTGCGTAATTTTTTGCACCGTTTAAGTACATAATGTTTAAACAACGCTTTTACGGGAGATTTAGTTTGATACGTACATATCATAAAGTCATCATCACAACAAAATATTAATCGTTTTAGAAACGATTACTATATTTTCATATTGTGACAGCGAACAATTAAGTTAACCGAGATTACTTATTACAAATCTATAGTGGGAATTTTGGTTTTATACAAAGCATTAAAAAATATGAAAGTAACGATTTCTAAAAGAAATATGGTAAAAGATGAAATATCCCTGAATAATTTTGTTAGAAAATATATCTCATGGAAACGCGCCACGACGATAGAATTTATAAGTATTTAGGTAAATTAATTTTACGATGATAACTAAAAATTAACTACAAGATAATAAATGGTTAATAGTGTAGAGTAGACCTTTAATTATTTGAGCCTCATGATCACATAAAATGAAAATACATTAAAGACAAATTCTTATGACGTTTAAACGGATGTTAAAAGTGGGTAGTATTCTTAGAAATTTACATGTTTTCCGACTAATAAATACATATCTTCTACAATGTAAATCTGATGCTAATCGAGGTACTTTGTGAACGATGATAAGGCGACAATCTACTTGAACTGAGAAAATAAAATTATTTCGCAACAAAATTATACCGTTTATATTTGCGCTGAGGTATTATATGTTGCATAAATACAAATGTATTTGTAACAATTTTCCAAGTACCTACATACCTACACCGATTCTAATTGTTTTCTTTTGTCGCACATAAGATGAATGTACTGAAATATTAAAAAAATATTTATATTTTTAGTTACAAATTCAACACACAAAACTAAAAATAAACATATCAAAACATTTTATCATATATCAAACAGATATATTTAACATTAAACAATTAAATAAGTGTTCTTTACTTAAGTCGAAGTTTTACTAGCTCAGAGATATGATAATTAATTGTATACAAACATGCTTAAGTCGTATGTTTTGGGAAAATTTTCCTTTTGTCGTTATAAATGCATCCATATGAAACTGATTCATTCAAAACAATTCACTAGCACATTGTTTAGAATTTGTTGTGATATAACAAATAACAATTGACTTTATATCGTACATACTTTTTAAATTGCAGTAATTCATTAAAGGTTTAAAATTTTATGTTGATTATAAATTAAAGATAAGTAGCTACCTAATATAAAGCGAAGGTTGTATATGTATGTAGTTTGTTTTAGGGAAATATTGTTATGGTTCTCACGGTACTTGTGGATTATCTCCATAAATTTATCGTCATTTAGTGTAATTTATATTATTGTCACGTCTGATAATTTTAAATTTTTAAAGGTATAAATTGCATTTACACCATCAGTATTTTATGTTCACATATCGGCATAGTAAAAATCTTTCAGCCACGTTATTGTAATACATCAATATAATTTTTCATCATTTTAGTCGTTACTTTTTGAATTATTTTTGTTTTTTTTTTCTAGATTTTTTTAAAAACTACAATGTGTATTTCTTGTAAAACTGTGTATTTTTAAAACGTAACGATACATTACCTTTAATATTTTCATCAACGTATTTTTGATGAAACCAGGGTACATTACATTCGGGATAATCCAAACACACGGCCCTGTTTAACCGCATTAAATAATTGCGGACTCTATTGGGATATTTATCCTAAAATTTCACATTAATTCAATACAATAAATATAAAATAAGTATCCATACCTTTGAATAACATTGTTGTAATTCACTATCAAGCTTGTCCATAAATTCCACATTAAAAATTGATTTTATAATAGAGTTTGGTAACTTATTGTAAAAACATAACGCCAAAGCGCTGTAAATTATAGATAAACCAGTCATCCGTTTTTGATCTCTGTTATAAATCATGTCATTAATTACAGTTTAAAAATAAATAAAAACTGTGATTCACCTAATTATAATATCCACAACGGAAGCACAAAATTCTGTTGTATTTTTAGGATGATAACCAAGAGAATAAGATAAATATAAAACTCTTCCGGCGTTAAATCCCAGAATATGGTCCTTATATGTCAGTATATATTTGATCATATTCTCGAGAAGCTCCGGAAATAACGTGTTTGTCATCAAAAAACAATAAAAGAGATTTTCCATGTTTTTGGAAGATATGTATTGAAAATTTTTATAGATGTGCAGCAAGCTAGTAATTTCGCTCATGTTGACTTTGTTTTTATAAACACAAGATTTTAACAATGCATTATTTTTCCATAGATCTTGATGGTGACTTGCACTTTCCTTTAAAATGTACTGACTGAGTGCTTCATCAATTCTTCGAGCATATGATAACTTGATATATTTTTTATCCGTTTCGTTAAACAACCTTAACGTGTATGCTAACTTTAGACAATCATTAGGTTTCAACTGGTGCCAGTTGTTTTCAATTTTTGTCACTAAATATTCTAGTACAGACAAGTCATTACCATACAGTAAAACGAAACTTAAAATACTGGCAATTTTTTGGGGGAAAAATTCGCAATTTACTTCTTTCATTAAATTAGACAGGTGTTTTAGCATTTCAGTTTCAAATTCTAAATGTCGGTAATTATCAATATCGCTACTAAAACTTACATAATTCTGGCTTATTTGTAAGATATCAATATGTCGATGTTCAGTTTTTACAACATTTAGCATTTTTTCCCAGTATAAGTTACACAGACTTACATCTGAAACTTTCAAGTAAGATAAAAGTTTTCTCAAAACGAGTAAATTTTCATAATTTTCACACTCATTTACATATTTTTTTAATTTCTTGTGGAAATTGCTTCTCATATGTGGAGCAGTAAAAAAAACTAGTATTGATAAAAGCGATATTTTTTGTGTTGTGGGAAAATCTTCCAGTTGGTAAAAATATTTATAGGAACAACGTTGTAAGTCATTGAGCACAGAACTTGGTTCCTGTATTTTGAAAAGAATCTGAAACACAATGAATAAAAAAAGCAGAATGTGATGACCGAACGCATTCATACCTCACATAAGATTAGGACTTCATTCAAATTAAAATTATTTACATCATCCTTTACTAATGACACGCACTTTGATATAAGCACCGTATTTTTGTCCCTCCATTTTGGATAATTTAAAAACGAAATTATTTGCAGTACTACTTTGTAATGTTTAGATGTAAGAAACCCATTTGCAATGAGACTCTCAACTTTTGTTTTATACTGATCTAAAGATTCCTCAGTAACGACTCTGTGCAACTTGTTTAAACTTACGCTAATGTTGCTTAAATCTTCTATTGATGCACATAATTCTAAAATACTAAAAATTATTTGAAATATTAATTTAAATTTTATTTCTTACCAATTTCTTTAAAGACTAAAGGCATAAGTTCTTGAGACATGAAAAAAGGTCTCAAACTAGTTTCACTAAAAACAGTTTCTAAAAATCGTGTTGTCGACGCTAAAGAAAATTTATCCAACAGCTTTTTCTTGAGTGTGTCACACAACAACTGCATCGTCTTTGTGTCAATAGTTAATCCTAATTTATTAAGGTAAAGAGCACAATAACTTAGAGTACGAGAATCAAAATGATGTACCTTGGTTTCAGTTAAAGTCAGCAGTTTCTGAAAATGATCTTCTTTTTGAAGTTTTTCAAAAAATTCATTTGCTGACTGACTTAAATTCTTTGTTTTGCTTGAAGAGAAGTCTTGATATATCCTCTGCAAATCATGTAGAACAAATACAGTTTGAGTTATGTGTTCATGTTCAAAATGGTTTAAATTTTTATCTATTACACTTAAAAGTTCTTGCACTGACGCACAATGGTAAATGTGTCGAAGTAGTAAGTCTTTGGAATTTTTAAATAATAAATCACGGGCATATCCTTCGTATGTCGTTATGTTTAAGTATGAGTCGTCTATCTCAGCAGTGTCGTCATCAGAAGGAGTTTCGTCTTGCGCTGGTATTCGAAGATGATGAGCAGCACTGGTTGAAATAAATTTGTTAAATGCTGAACATTTCCCATAATTGTTAATTTTAAAATACCGACACTGCAAATGGAATAGAAGAGGTTTGATACACATTTTACACCTGTTGATTAAAGGAAATAAACTATTAAGTCGCATGTTTACATATTGTAAGAGTAAGGTTAACTGTAGTAGTGTTAGGTACCGTCACAGGAAGTGACACTCAAGGTGGCAACCATATAAAATATTTTATGACAATAAAACTAAAAGCATGATATCGTTTTAATCTGCGAAAATAAATATTTTTCTTTAGAAGAGGACAATTAAAGATATACTAATTTTAGAAACGATACGCTTTCTGGATTATAAACATTTCCGAATAGAAGATAGTTCAGTCACAGTATATCATACAGTAAAGACAGCTCGTCAAATATTGGAACAACGTGTCCTTACCCAACCGTTTTGATTAGGCGGGATTTTTGAAACGAAGTGGAATATTGGTTGCCTAAATTACAAATAGAGTTCGTCCGTAAAACAATGTAAAAGGAACTGATATAAACATCGAATGAACTGAAACCAATTTTTGGAGTGTGGTATGAAGACTACGAAAAAAATACCATTTTGAACAATAAAAAAGAATTGTGCTTATATTTATTTTATTCATAAATAAAAGTCTATCACTTTACCGAGTTAATTTCAACATAAACATATCAACTACCTATTTTGTCAATGCCTTCAATTTTCGCCAAGTGTGAACCGTTTGAAGAGTCAGAAAGTGAACGCTGTTGTTTTCATCTTCCTTGGGAAAAGTATTTTGATGTTTTTGGTTGAATTTTTGTTGTAAGTTAAATTAGTGAAGTGATTCTGAGAACCTTTTCATAGTAACATGGACTACAGTGGTAGACCACCTCGTGATTGCAGGCACAATGAAAAAATCTGCTTCAGGGGCTTCTTTAAATTTCCCTTGGAATCTGTAAGATAAGAAATATAAAGAAGTATATTATTCTATAATCAATAAAAAACTATTTGGTATGCAATTTTTACAGCACAGTGAAAATTCCAATAGTTGTAATGATTTAGGATCTATTTTACTCGCAATTGAATCTAAAGAAAGTAACCAGTGTCAAATTATTAATAGAGTTTTAAGCTGAACAACTTTTGCACATAAATCTGTGGAAGTAAATACGACAGACTACAGACATCTGGACATGGGGAAACAAAATTCTTTAAGTTATGTCTGTGGATACTTAATGAAGAAATGCTTGATGAAATATACCTGTGAAACATGTAGTTATTTTGCCGTTGCATGTAATGTCATCATATATGATAAACTTCTCTGTCACTTCAACGCCTTTGATGATGATCCACCATTTTGGTAATCCTAAAGCTGGCCATTCACGTTCCAACGTCCCAGTACGATTGTAGTGGATGCAACTGTTGTACAATTCTGTTAAAAAGCAGCAGTACACACACGTTACGACCTTGCAGTTAAAAATTTGCGATCGTGATGACAACATGTCCGACAAAATGACGAAAATGTACTTTTATAGCTGCTCTCACGGTTTAAATAACATACACTGTCGAGTCATGTCCACACATGATCAAATTTCCATCCAATTCAAAACGATTGTACTGCTGCAGACAGACTTGTTCACCGACCGTCCACATCCAACCGATTTGCTTGATCTCATACACAGACGTTCAAAAACACTTCAATTTGGTCATATCCAACACAATTGTTCTGCGGCGTTGAAACGTGAGTGGCGGGCTTAAGATGCTACATGAAGCATTCACCTTTTATGTTGCAGCCCTAGAAAAACGATTTGCTTCACTATTTTCTACCAACTCAATTTTACCTTCATGTGGCCGATATATAAAAGCAGTCCTCGTAACTGTGTCCAGACCAGCATACGGCACCCCTGTGCCTTGTGTACAGTTTCCACAAGATTATTTATTCTATTTATTTGTTCGAACGCGCATTTTCTATTCAGTAAAAATAATAAATCACAGTTACAATATTAAATGCCAAACACCTAAAATGTCAAATTTGACGCACAATGTTGACATGGTGGTAAATTTTATTTAGTAACAAGGTTTGCCACTACAGTTTCAAGCCAAAATTCAAGGTCATGTCCTTACCCAACGGTCGATTATTGTTGTTCTGGTCCTAGAGATGGGCAAAATCGTTCCACGCGTGGAGCGCTACAACCGCTACCGCTACAAGAAAATAGCGCTCCAAGTAACTAGTTACTTTGGAACGTATTCATCACGAGTGGCGTATGAGTACGACGCTTCCACTTGTCCGCTTCATTGCAACTTGGAACAAATATTCCAATCTCAAGTACCAATATGTAGCGAACGGACATTCTGGACACAATAAATATTGACAACAACAATTAGGACGGGCACTCTACTTTTATTTTAATAAAAACAAAATAATAATAATAATAATAAAATAAACAAAACTACAAATATTTTTAGTCTTGTTTTCGCAACTTTCTGTGTTAATTCCCAATCTTGGAAGCTTTTCTACTGGACTGAGATTTTACAATTTTTTTCGGTTGCTATTGAAATACATGTATTCAATTAAAATTTATTTATAAGCTATTTTATACCTAAGCTTTTATATCTTTTCTGATAATGAGTCATTTATATCGACCGTCGCATTCTTACAAAAAATTACCGCCCTCAAACAAAATGCAACACTTGCTGATTTTGCCGATTGCTTTATGATAAAACCGCTTTGCTTTTTATTTTATCTGTTTATTTATATTGTTAAACTTTACTTTTGATCTGCGTTGCATACATTTTGTTTTTCTTTTTTTTTCATAAATATTATAAAATAAATACCTACTTATAAACGTTTCCTGATATCTTTTTTGTGTTGATCAACACACAATTATTTTAATGACAGAAAGATTATTCTCGTTTTTTTCAGTTCCCAAGCCCTCACTATTTGCGTTTCTTGTAACGTTTCGGACAAACGTGTTTTATGATTTCGTTCCTTGAATTTCCGTCCCGTAACTCCCGTACAAATATCGTTTCAAGTTCCAAGTGGAACGCAAAGTGGAACGTGTTACTTTTGTCGCGAGGAGCGCTACAGTCCGCTACTCGATGGTAGCGCTACATTGGAACGGTTCCTACAGTAACGACCCATCTCTATCTGGTCCGTTACGTGTATTTCTTATGGGGCTTTCAAAAGCTGTCATTACTGTATGATATTCTGTGGTTCAGTTCCTTTTCATTTTAAGTTCGATTGAGATGGTAAGCTTGTTATCTTAAAATCACTAACAAGTGTCTATTTGATTTTTCAAAATGAGAAATGTTGAAATTAAGGCAAGAATTAAAGAACTGTCTGCTATTTTAGAAAAAGCACGTTTGTTAAGCGGTTCCAGTGGTGAACTAATAAAACAGCATGATACATTTTACTGTGTCCAAAAGGGACGTCTGAAATTAAGAAAATTTGAGGTTAGTTATTCTTGCCGGCTTAACATTTTATTTATTGTTATGTAGTTCAAAATAAAGTGAAACATATTACAGAGTGGCGATTCGGAATTGATTTATTATGAAAGACCTGATGTGGAAGGACCAAAGTTGTCATC
Source organism: Zophobas morio (assembly GCF_036711695.1). Taxonomy (NCBI): domain Eukaryota; kingdom Metazoa; phylum Arthropoda; class Insecta; order Coleoptera; family Tenebrionidae; genus Zophobas; species Zophobas morio. The sequence continues at coordinate 23,574,233 of NW_026972107.1, forward strand.
ATATTCAAAAGCGGAAATCAAGGCGCAGAGCACTTCAGGTTTAAATGATGTACTAGATCAAGCTTTAGGAACAAGTGGGGTTGTTAAAAAAGTTAGACATTTATTTATGGTTGATCAAACGAGGGTTCATGTGGATTCTGTAGAAGGCTTAGGTGATTTTATGGAACTCGAAGTTGCTTTAAAGCCTGAGCAGAGTGTTGAAGATGGTGAAAAAATTGCTGTTTCATTAATGGAACAGTTAGGCGTAGGTAAAGAAGATTTACTTTCTGGTGCTTATACGGACCTATTAAAACAGAAATAAAGATAATTTTTTGCAAGAAGTTCGTTTTTTTCCCTCCACAGCCTTAGAATACCTAAATGTTGTTTTGTTTCTTTTTTGACTTCTGTAAATGACGATATCGTTAAACAATGGTATTCAAAATTACAAAACCAATTGTTAGGAAGTTTTCTAATAACAATATTATTTAGATTGTGATAACCCAAACATCCCGCCTTAAATTGACGTGAAAAAAATTGAAAGCCCGCGAAAAATTTAAAAATTCAAAATTGGCCTTGGCTGTAATGGTCTAACAAAAGGGGACCCTACGTTGTGGGAATGGCGGGATGTGTTCAGATGCAAGTGGTGGACCCCAAGGTTGGAAAAGTACCGCTAAATAAAACACAAAATTTTGCACACAATGGGGGCCGAATCACAATCGCTGTTCAGCTCCAAAAAAAAAAAAAAAACGTATTGAACTTTGGTTGAAATTTAAATGAAATCACACTAAACATTCTGAATCAATGCAAATATTTGAATATCACAAATTTAATAAATCAAATAAAATCTGAATCGAAGTAACTGGATGTAAATACACAAGTTATTACAGGCGTGTGGCAAATTTAAAATTATGGCAGTCAACAAGACAACAAAAATACTCATAAGGGCGTTCTAATCTAGGACAAGCGGAGTTTGGGGCTACCGGTCGGGCCTGTTCTCCCCCACGACGGTGATTTTATCGCAAGCCTACCTCTATCATGGACGTGCCGTACGTGCAGGCCCAGTGTTGCCACTTCTACCGAATTTTCGGTAGATCTACCGATTTTGGGTTCTGTCTACCGATTTACCGATTGAAACACCAAATCTACCGAAAAGTCTACGATAATTCAAGAAATGGTTATTTTTAATATATTTATACATTTTCAATATTTTTTTTTAATATAATTTTATTTCTTAATATTTTTTTCAGTATAAATTTAATTCTGCGGATTTGTTTAGTTCCCTCTATTACGCCCCAGCGTAACCACTATACATTTTTACAGATAGCACCAAAGCGCGGAATAATTAAAAGGGGATTTTTTTTTAATTACTTAGACAAAATTCGGTACATCCCCGAAACAGTTCAGCACCTGAAGCTATAAATAAGGGGAATATTATAGTTTTATTGTGTTTTTATTTTTAACAAAATGTTCCTACTACCTTTAGCATGTTTACTTATACAATTTTTTAAATGATCTATGTTAATATTTGTTTTTTATTTGTTTCTTTTTAGTAACAAAATATTTCTACCTTCATCATACATGACAAAAAAAAATCGTATTATTTATGTGTAATACCTTTTCTATCACAAAAAACCGATCTACCGAAAAAATGCCGAAATTTACCGAAAATTATCGAAGGAATCTACCGATAGCAAGCAAAACGGCGTGGCAACGCTGTGCAGGCCGTTACGGTCGCAAACTCACAGTTGGGTCCCGGCAATGGAGAGGAAGCCGATAGCGTTACGTCATTTCGACCGCCCCTGAATTCTATACAAAGCTGCATCTTTTGTGCAGGTGACGCGATAAATCTCGCTTGCTCGACTAGGAACCGCACTCCAGTTCTGCCACGTTTTCTGTGTTATTTAACCTCAATTCCATTTTAAATGTTCAACTTCTATGACTCTGATATTAACGACAACTGAACAAGTGTTACAGTTTCAAAAATAGCAATAAACAACATTTAAATTCGCTATACAATCTTGTGAAATTTTAAACAACAAATACTTCTTATGTGAGATTAAAATTGCACATCAGATAATTTATACGATGGACACATTCATCAACAAAATATCTACAAAACAAAACTTAGAAAGTATTTATAAAAACAAAAGATCAGGTGTGAGATAAACTTGTGCAAATAAAATTATTATGTGAGGTTAAAACTGCAGAGCATGAAATTTACGTTCAATTAAAATTGTAAGATATGTAGAGAAATATTGTATGAGGTGAAAAATTGCAAAGCTAACAAAATTTATATGAGATTAATACTTGCTACACTTTATCAACGACTCAAACAAAGAGTTTACATTATGTTAAATTATGTCATGATCCAAGTGATTGGTTACCAAAAAAAACAATTTACTTTGAGAGCTTATAATACTGTGTATGTTTATATATAACTGGTTACCCCAACAAACCACATAATAAATAAACACAAAAATATCCAGTCATCGTTGCGAGGAAAAAGCGTCTCGGTGATGTGAATTTTAACGTAGCGAGGAAATGCCTCGTTGATGTGATCAATCTTTAGCGTTGCAAGGAAATGCCTCGGTGACGTAATCAATCTTTAACGCTGCGAGGATATGCCTCAGTGATGTAATCAATCTTTAACGCTGCGAGGACATGCCTCGATGATGTAATCAATCTTTAACGTTGCAAGGAAAAGCCTTGGCGTTGTAATGATGATAACGATGATAACTGCCTAAGGGAAGAAATTATTTTAACACCCCGCCAGTTCACGGTATGAATTTTGTTAATTTAACTACCGTAAATGAACTATTAGCAAGCTTGTGTGAAGAATTAAGAAGTGTTATAATGTAACACTTACGTATATGCATCCAGAAACCTCATTCATAACTAAACAAACAAAGGTGTTTTCCTGACTAGAGCTTATTTGAAAGCAGAAGTACACAGCAATAAAAGAGCGCAGATACCAGTATTTGAAACACTATTCAGTGCGCATGAGCACTACTTTCACAGAATCAGCGGCGTCGAGAACGAACTTCCTTTACTCTTTGGACCTGTTTTGTAGACGTTCTTATACTAACGCGAGCACGTACAAACCCCAATAACAACACTTATGGTCCGCCACTGACTAGTCCATACTCTTCGCTCATTTTCGCGCTTCGCGCATTCATCCCTCCTGCTCGATGTACTTCTGGTTTCAAATAAGCTCTAAGTGAATTTCATGGAATCTTCTAGCAAGTGGTTTATTTAAATAATCCTGATTGTTAAATTGTGTTAGCACTAGTTGACGATTAAACTCCTAACATGAACTGTGATTTACAAATAATGAATCAAATTTACACTTGTTAGCGTCGATCAAACATTCTCAAGAATTCGCTACACGTGTTGGAGAAAACTGGGCGCCCTCGGCATTACGATTGCTTGTCGTTAAACAAAGGCTTCCTTTCTTTTATTAACGATAGTTAATATTAGTTTAGTTCGCTTGGTAAAGCGAACTAAACTAATTTAACTTAGCTAACTTACAGGATCTTTTTCCACCATGCTTCCACTCACGAACAAAACCAACAATGACCATCACCATGCTTTCAACATGCCGCTTTCTTCACCCAGACACCCTCTCATAACCAACCCTCTTACTAAAATCCCCTAGCGAGCTACCAACTATCAGGAAAAGAACTAAACGTACACAAGTTTAACGATTTTTTGTTTTAATTTTTTTTTCAATTTCAAATTATTCTAATGTGATTTCGCACCGCTGTTAAATAATTTCAGCGCGAAAATTTGATTCAAATTCGGTCACCACAAGATGGTAACTAGATTTACCTATTAACATTATAAAGGTTAGCAACATTTAAAAGTTTATCATGGTATACATGATTGTTGAATTAAAATTTACAGCACTTGTATGAGGAAAGAATATATTCTTTCCTCCATGGTTAGTACAGCTACCAAAGTTCTTACCTTGTTTGCCTACTAATGTTACTAATATAGGGACTTTGCATGATGGGGACTTTGGTAACTGCCATCAATCATCCATTCATAACGTTTGCAAAATTGAAAACTGTGAACTGCCATCCTACTAACATTGCTACCAATAATACAGAATTGCCAACACAAAGATTTGCTTTATTTGTTAAAACTATTTAGTAGTCACTCAGTATTTATGTCTCCTTGAACAAATTGGTGTTATCTCAAAATGCCCGATTTATGATATGGTTTAACCACAATATAAATATATTACTCACGTATACGTTAGTGAAATATCTGTATTGTGGTTCGACATTAAACTTATGTTTATATCGTAAGCCACCAATGGGTATCTAATAAAAATTTGTCTAAAGTTTGTTATTATTTAGGTTGGACTTTTCTCCTACCTGAGGTACAATTAAAGTTCAATAAGATAACTGATAAAAGCTGACTTTTGTTTTTTTTTTTGTAATGGTAATTAAAAAAAAGTTGTCTGTTTCAAGCATTTTGAGAAAATTAGATAAACTCATTTACTAGGTCATTATTTTTTAAATGGCCGTTATAAATAATTCTAAAACAAAAGTACTCGTATGTTTCTAAAGCAAATAATAACGGCGCAACTCGAAGCATATTTTTTAATAAACAATGATATTACAAAATTTGCTTTTAGAAGTCTTTTTTAGAATAACCCTTATTAAAAATATGGGTACATAAATCACAGGTAACGGAGCATCCCACTATTAGGCATTTTTCAAGCAGGTATATTGTTTAATAAAGCTTTGACATGTTCGCATCAAGTTTTTGGAAAGAAATTAGCAAAACAACAATTATAAATTTTAATTGGATAATGTAAGCATTTACCGAGACAGTCATGGGTTATTGAAGATTTGTTTTTGATAGAATTTTCAATTTTTGTCTTATCAGGTTTGAAAGTCTTTTTGTTTGAGTAAAAAATGAGATCCAAGACAAACTTTTAAAAATGCGTTGCTGTCTCTGTTCGTATGTTTTATCGTTCTCTTGATATTATCTTGTAGGTAAATTTTAATTGATATTTACTTGGAAAAATTTGGGGTCACACCAGAAAATTTTTACAGTTATTGTTTTTTCTTTAGGTGGATATTATTCTGCCATTTTAGCTCGTATATCTTTAGTTTGGAATTTCTTCTTAAAATAATATATTCATGAGTGTTGGGTTTTTTAAGTTATGGTAGGTTTTTCCTCACGCGTTGGTCCCATTAACAATTATTTTTCTTGCCCAAGATTATAATACTATATGATCGAGAAAAATCGTCGTCTAGTCAGCCACGGAATTTTGAGGATATTGGAAATTGTTCATGAAATTCTACAATGCATCGCATTAATTAGCGAGTAAGATCATTCACTATGTTTTGTTTGACCTACACTGCATTAATAACTTTGGATAATAAAAATCGTATGTTCTGTCTCAAGCATTTTTTATATTACACTGACAATACAAATGTCAAACTGGCAAGTACCTACCTAACATTAATGGAATACACCAGGACAGTTAAACAAGAAATTAATTTCATAGCTAACTAGACGGCGTTATGAAAACTTAGATGATTTTCTCCATTTATATCAAATGTGAAAATTTGTAATTATTATGTGTGGAGAAATCATGGAGCTATTATGGCCTTCTTCTTATTCTACCTCCATAAGAGAAATGTTCAACCACACATACGGAGTGAGTCGGTAGGTGCACGGTTCTCGATGTTTTAATATTATTAGAGCTAAAAAAAATAAAGTTAGTAAAAAATTTAAGAAAATTTGAATAATGTGGCAAAGTCCCATCAGAATTTCGAAAATAAACAATGACTGTAAAGACTACAACGAGGCCATATATTGGTAAGTGTTCGATTTTAAAAAAACTAAGTTGTGCATTATGTTTCAGAAACAGAACACTCAGTATAATTGAAAATAATTTTAGTGTATGTTACTCAGAATTTTGTACAACTTTATATAGTTTCTATTTTTTTATTTTCAGTAATTAATGCAGAGTTAGGCACAGCCGAAGTGATGGCCCTGTTAAAAATGCCCAATCAAATCCAATATAACCCAATCTAAGTTAGATTGGACCAGATTGTGTTTGATTGGGTTAATTGGGATTCAATTTGAACTTATATTGGATTTGATTGGGCAAACACAATTAAGGGCTTTGATTGGATTTGATTGGATTTGATTGTGAAAATTGGAAATAATTGTGTATTACCAATAAAAACATCTAAAAAGCAAAATGTGATGTAATAAATACAATTTAGGTTTGGAGTGTGCTAGAACGTGCAAATGGAACATTTTATTTTATTTTATCACTAACATTGATGTCCCTAATATAAATAATTTTGTTGCTTTCGTTTAGATTCCCAAAATGGCTTTGAGTTATCATTTACAATAAAATGCCGTAAAAGATAATTATTTATTATGGAAATAAAACGCTTATTGAAACGATTATAACGAAAAATACAATTATTTGAAAAAAGCACCCCCTTCACGAATAGAATAAGTTGTTAACATTTTATTACCCGAGAACAAGGCTCGAAAGAATTCTGAATCGATCACAAGAATATACATCTATATGCATATTCAAAAAAATTGCATAAATATGTTCTGCGTATTAGCAACCCCCATAGGGGGGTCGACGGGGAACGTAACCACCCACTTCGATGAGAAGTCGTAAAGAAACACATTACGCAACCATTTTGCATCCTACGGCAACGATACGGACCGTAGGTGCCTCAATTTCACGTTTAAACGACGGTCACAGTGTCGCCCAATCTGGCCCAATCAAATCCAATCCCAAATTGGGGGCGCCCAATCAAACCCAATCTGCGAATAATTCGCACGCCAATCGCACAAAGAAGGTAAAAAATGACCACCACAATGGTCACGTGGTACGCAAGCAAACATATTATCACTATTATAGCGAAAAATAATTTGTTTTTAATAAACAACCCTTTTACGCGGGTTTGAGTGTTAATATTATCCGACAGGAGTATATTTTTGGGAAAAAATTCTGTGTTCGACACGATAGGATTTATGACGATAAGCATACTCAAAAAAAATGCATAAATATTGTCTGCGTATTAGCAACCCCCATAAGGGGGTCGACGGAGAACGTCACCACCCACTTCGATGAGAAGTCGTAAAGAAACACATTTCGCAACCATTTTGGGCACCTACGGCAACGATACGGACCGTAGGTGCCTCAATTTCACGTTTAAACGACGGTCACAGTGTCGCCCAATCTGGCCCAATCAAATCCAATCCCAAATTGGGGGCGCCCAATCAAATCCAATCTGCGAATAATTCGCACGCCAATCGCACAAAGAAGGTAAAAAATGACCACCACAATGGTCACGTGGTACGCAAGCAAACATATTATCACTATTATAGCGAAAAATAAAACTTTTTTAAAAAACAACCCTTTTACGCGGGTTTAAGTGTTAATACTGTCCGACCAGAGTATATTTTTGGGAAAAAATTCTGTGTTCGACACGATAACGTTTACAGCGATAAGCATACCAAAAAAAATGCATAAATATTGTCTGCGTATTAGCAACCCCCATAAGGGGGTCGACGGAGAACGTCACCACCCACTTCGATGAGAAGTCGTAAAGAAACACATTTCGCAACCATTTTGGGCACCTATGGAAACGATACGGACCGTAGGTGCCTCAATTTCACGTTTAAACGACGGTCACAGTGTCGCCCAATCTGGCCCAATCAAATCCAATCCCAAATTGGGGGCGCCCAATCAAATCCAATCTGCGAATAATTCGCACGCCAATCGCACAAAGAAGGTAAAAAATGACCACCACAATGGTCACGTGGTACGCAAGCAAACATATTATCACTATTATAGCGAAAAATAATTTGTTTTTAATAAACAACCCTTTTACGCGGGTTTAAGTGTTAATATTATCCGACAGGAGTATATTTTTGGGAAAAAATTCTGTGTTCGACACGATAGGATTTATGACGATAACTATACTCAAAAAAATGGCATAAATATTTTCTGCGTATTAGCAACCCTCATAAGGAGGTCGACGGAGAACGTAACCACCCACTTCGATGAGAAGTCGTAAAGAAACACATTACGCAACCATTTTGCATCCTACGGCAACGATACGGACCGTGGGTGCCTCAATATTACGTTTAAACGACGGTCACAGTGTCGCCCAATCTGGCCCAATCAAATCCAATCCCAAATTGGGGGCGCCCAATCAAATCCAATCTGCGAATAATTCGCACGCCAATCGCACAAAGCAGGTAAAAAATGACCTCCACAATGGTCACGTGGTACGCGAGCAAACATATTATCACTATTATAGCGAACAATAAAACTTTTTTAAAAAACAACCCTTTTACGCGGGTTTAAGTGTTAATATTATCCGAGAGAAGTATATTTTTGGGAAAAAATTCTGTGTTCGACACGATAACGTTTACAGCGATAAGCATACCAAAAAAAAATTGCATAATATTTTCTACAAATTACCAACCCCAATAAGGGGGTCAACGGAGAACGTAACCACCCACTTCGATGAGAAGTCGTAAAGAAACACATTACGGAACCATTTTGCATCCTACGGCAACGATACGGACCGTAGGTGCCTCAATTTCACGTTTAAACGACGGTCACAGTGTCGCCCAATCTGACCCAATCAAATCCAATCCCAAATTGGGGGCGCCCAATCAAATCCAATCTGCGAATAATTCGCACGCCAATCGCACAAAGAAGGTAAAAAATGACCACCACAATGGTCACGTGGTACGCAAGCAAACATATTATCACCATTATAGCGAACAATAAAACTTTTTTAAAAAACAACCCTTTTACGCGGGTTTAAGTGTTAATATTATCCGACAGGAGTATATTTTTGGGAAAAAATTCTGTGTGCGACACGATTGGATTTATGACGATAAGCATACTCAAAAAAAATGCATAAATATTGTCTGCGTATTAGCAACCCCCATAAGGGGGTCGACGGAGAACGTAACCACCCACTTCGATGAGAAGTCGTAAAGAAACACATTACGCAACCATTTTGCATCCTACGGCAACGATACGGACCGCACCTGCCTCAATATTACGTTTGAACGACGTTCACAGTGTCGCCCAATCTCGCCCAATCTGCGAATAATTCGCTCGCCAATCGCACAAAGAAGGTAAAAAATGACCATCACAATGGTCACGTGGTACGCAAGCAAACATATTATCACCATTATAGCGAACAATAAACCTTTTTTAAAAAACAACCCTTTTACGCGGGTTTAAGTGTTAATACTATCCGACCGGAGTACATTTTTGGGCAAAAATTCTGTGTTCGACACGATAACGTTTACATCGATAAGCATACCAAAAAATATGCATAAATATTGTCTGCGTATTAGCAACCCCCATAAGGGTGTCGACGGAGAACGTAACCACCCACTTCGATGAGAAGTCGTAAAGAAACACATTACGCAACCATTTTGCATCCTACGGCAACGATACGGACCGCACCTGCCTCAATATTACGTTTGAACGACGTTCACAGTGTCGCCCAATCTCGCCCAATCTGCGAATAATTCGCTCGCCAATCGCACAAAGCAGGTAAAAAATGACCACCACAATGGTCACGTGGTACGCAAGCAAACATATTATCACTATTATAGCGAAAAATAATTTGTTTTTAATAAACAACCCTTTTACGCGGGTTTAAGTGTTAATATTATCCGACAGGAGTATATTTTTGGGAAAAAATTCTGTGTTCGACACGATAGGATTTATGACGATAACTATACTCAAAAAAATTGCATAAATATTTTCTGCGTATTAGCAACCCTCATAAGGAGGTCGACGGAGAACGTAACCACCCACTTCGATGAGAAGTCGTAAAGAAACACATTACGCAACCATTTTGCATCCTACGGCAACGATACGGACCGCACCTGCCTCAATATTACGTTTGAACGACGTTCACAGTGTCGCCCAATCTCGCCCAATCTGCGAATAATTCGCTCGCCAATCGCACAAAGCAGGTAAAAAATGACCACCACAATGGTCACGTGGTACGCAAGCAAACATATTATCACTATTATAGCGAAAAATAATTTGTTTTTAATAAACAACCCTTTTACGCGGGTTTAAGTGTTAATATTATCCGACAGGAGTATATTTTTGGGAAAAAATTCTGTGTTCGACACGATAGGATTTATGACGATAACTATACTCAAAAAAATTGCATAAATATTTTCTGCGTATTAGCAACCCTCATAAGGAGGTCGACGGAGAACGTAACCACCCACTTCGATGAGAAGTCGTAAAGAAACACATTACGCAACCATTTTGCATCCTACGGCAACGATACGGACCGTGGGTGCCTCAATATTACGTTTAAACGACGGTCACAGTGTCGCCCAATCTGGCCCAATCAAATCCAATCCCAAATTGGGGGCGCCCAATCAAATCCAATCTGCGAATAATTCGCACGCCAATCGCACAAAGAAGGTAAAAAATGACCATCACAATGGTCACGTGGTACGCAAGCAAACATATTATCACCATTATAGCGAACAATAAACCTTTTTTAAAAAACAACCCTTTTACGCGGGTTTAAGTGTTAATACTATCCGACCGGAGTACATTTTTGGGCAAAAATTCTGTGTTCGACACGATAACGTTTACAGCGATAAGCATACCAAAAAAAAATTGCATAATATTTTCTACAAATTACCAACCCCAATAAGGGGGTCAACGGAGAACGTAACCACCCACTTCGATTAGAAGTCGTAAAGAAACACATTACGGAACCATTTTGCATCCTACGGCAACGATACGGACCGTAGGTGCCTCAATTTCACGTTTAAACGACGGTCACAGTGTCGCCCAATCTGGCCCAATCAAATCCAATCCCAAATTGGGGGCGCCCAATCAAATCCAATCTGCGAATAATTCGCACGCCAATCGCACAAAGAAGGTAAAAAATGACCACCACAATGGTCACGTGGTACGCAAGCAAACATATTATCACCATTATAGCGAACAATAAAACTTTTTTAAAAAACAACCCTTTTACGCGGGTTTAAGTGTTAATATTATCCGACAGGAGTATATTTTTGGGAAAAAATTCTGTGTTCGACACGATAGGATTTATGACGATAAGCATACTCAAAAAAAAATGCATAAATATTTTCCTGCGTATTAGCAACCCCCATAAGGAGGTCGACGGAGAACGTAACCACCCACTTCGATGAGAAGTCGTAAAGAAACACATTACGCAACCATTTTGCATCCTACGGCAACGATACGGACCGTAGGTGCCTCAATATTACGCTTAAACGACGGTCACAGTGTCGCCCAATCTGGCCCAATCAAATCCAATCCCAAATTGGGGGCGCCCAATCAAATCCAATCTGCGAATAATTCGCACGCCAATCGCACAAAGAAGATAAAAAATGACCACCACAATGGTCACGTGGTGCGCAAGCAAACATATTATCACTATTATAGCGAACAATAAACCTTTTTTAAAAAACAACCCTTTTACGCGGGTTTAAGTGTTAATATTATCCGAGAGAAGTATATTTTTGGGAAAAAATTCTGTGTTCGACACGATAACGTTTACAGCGATAAGCATACCAAAAAAAAATTGCATAATATTTTCTACAAATTACCAACCCCAATAAGGGGGTCAACGGAGAACGTAACCACCCACTTCGATGAGAAGACGTAAAGAAACACATTACGCAACCATTTTGCATCCTACGGCAACGATACGGACCGCACGTGCCTCAATATTACGTTTAAACGACGTTCACAGTGTCGCCCAATCTCGCCCAATCTGCGAATAATTCGCACGCCAATCGCACAAAGCAGGTAAAAAATGACCTCCACAATGGTCACGTGGTACGCGAGCAAACATATTATCACTATTATAGCGAAAAATAAAACTTTTTTAAAAAACAACCCTTTTACGCGGGTTTAAGTGTTAATACTGTCCGACCAGAGTATATTTTTGGGAAAAAATTCTGTGTTCGACACGATAACGTTTACAGCGATAAGCATACCAAAAAAAATGCATAAATATTGTCTGCGTATTAGCAACCCCCATAAGGGGGTCGACGGGGAACGTAACCACCCACTTCGATGAGAAGTCGTAAAGAAACACATTACGCAACCATTTTGCATCCTACGGCAACGATACGGACCGTGGGTGCCTCAATATTACGTTTAAACGACGGTCACAGTGTCGCCCAATCTGGCCCAATCAAATCCAATCCCAAATTGGGGGCGCCCAATCAAATCCAATCTGCGAATAATTCGCACGCCAATCGCACAAAGAAGGTAAAAAATTACCACCACAATGGTCACGTGGTACGCAAGCAAACATATTATCACCATTATAGCGAACAATAAACCTTTTTTAAAAAACAACCCTTTTACGCGGGTTTAAGTGTTAATACTATCCGACCGGAGTACATTTTTGGGCAAAAATTCTGTGTTCGACACGATAACGTTTACAGCGATAAGCATACCAAAAAAAAATTGCATAATATTTTCTACAAATTACCAACCCCAATAAGGGGGTCAACGGAGAACGTAACCACCCACTTCGATTAGAAGTCGTAAAGAAACACATTACGGAACCATTTTGCATCCTACGGCAACGATACGGACCGTAGGTGCCTCAATTTCACGTTTAAACGACGGTCACAGTGTCGCCCAATCTGGCCCAATCAAATCCAATCCCAAATTGGGGGCGCCCAATCAAATCCAATCTGCGAATAATTCGCACGCCAATCGCACAAAGAAGGTAAAAAATGACCACCACAATGGTCACGTGGTACGCAAGCAAACATATTATCACCATTATAGCGAACAATAAAACTTTTTTAAAAAACAACCCTTTTACGCGGGTTTAAGTGTTAATATTATCCGACAGGAGTATATTTTTGGGAAAAAATTCTGTGTTCGACACGATAGGATTTATGACGATAAGCATACTCAAAAAAAAATGCATAAATATTTTCCTGCGTATTAGCAACCCCCATAAGGAGGTCGACGGAGAACGTAACCACCCACTTCGATGAGAAGTCGTAAAGAAACACATTACGCAACCATTTTGCATCCTACGGCAACGATACGGACCGTAGGTGCCTCAATATTACGCTTAAACGACGGTCACAGTGTCGCCCAATCTGGCCCAATCAAATCCAATCCCAAATTGGGGGCGCCCAATCAAATCCAATCTGCGAATAATTCGCACGCCAATCGCACAAAGAAGATAAAAAATGACCACCACAATGGTCACGTGGTGCGCAAGCAAACATATTATCACTATTATAGCGAACAATAAACCTTTTTTAAAAAACAACCCTTTTACGCGGGTTTAAGTGTTAATATTATCCGAGAGAAGTATATTTTTGGGAAAAAATTCTGTGTTCGACACGATAACGTTTACAGCGATAAGCATACCAAAAAAAAATTGCATAATATTTTCTACAAATTACCAACCCCAATAAGGGGGTCAACGGAGAACGTAACCACCCACTTCGATGAGAAGACGTAAAGAAACACATTACGCAACCATTTTGCATCCTACGGCAACGATACGGACCGCACGTGCCTCAATATTACGTTTAAACGACGTTCACAGTGTCGCCCAATCTCGCCCAATCTGCGAATAATTCGCACGCCAATCGCACAAAGCAGGTAAAAAATGACCTCCACAATGGTCACGTGGTACGCGAGCAAACATATTATCACTATTATAGCGAAAAATAAAACTTTTTTAAAAAACAACCCTTTTACGCGGGTTTAAGTGTTAATACTGTCCGACCAGAGTATATTTTTGGGAAAAAATTCTGTGTTCGACACGATAACGTTTACAGCGATAAGCATACCAAAAAAAATGCATAAATATTGTCTGCGTATTAGCAACCCCCATAAGGGGGTCGACGGGGAACGTAACCACCCACTTCGATGAGAAGTCGTAAAGAAACACATTACGCAACCATTTTGCATCCTACGGCAACGATACGGACCGTGGGTGCCTCAATATTACGTTTAAACGACGGTCACAGTGTCGCCCAATCTGGCCCAATCAAATCCAATCCCAAATTGGGGGCGCCCAATCAAATCCAATCTGCGAATAATTCGCACGCCAATCGCACAAAGAAGGTAAAAAATTACCACCACAATGGTCACGTGGTACGCAAGCAAACATATTATCACCATTATAGCGAACAATAAACCTTTTTTAAAAAACAACCCTTTTACGCGGGTTTAAGTGTTAATACTATCCGACCGGAGTACATTTTTGGGCAAAAATTCTGTGTTCGACACGATAACGTTTACATCGATAAGCATACCAAAAAAAATGCATAAATATTGTCTGCGTATTAGCAACCCCCATAAGGGTGTCGACGGAGAACGTAACCACCCACTTCGATGAGAAGTCGTAAAGAAACACATAACGTAACCATTTTGCCTCCCACGGCAATGCCACTGACATAATGTGCGAACGACGCTTTTCAATAAATGTGTGGGCCGATGTCGCTTGGATGAAACATATATTTTATGAAAATCAACCGTGTCCAGTAGAAACTATCAAAGAGCTTCCACGACGAGTGGAAGTGGCAGCCGCCAAAGTTGATGGAATTCCCGGTGTTTTTTTTAGGTCGTTTATGTTGCGACGTTCTGAAGCGTTTATTGCTAGTTATGGGCAACATTTTCGACATGTATTGTAAAGAGGTAGTAGCACTGTAAGTTGCTCTTATTTGTATTCTAATAAACAAAGTGGAATCGTTGTGACAAGGACCAAACTTCCGTCAGAATAAAAAGTCGATCACGATGAAGCATTATCAAAAATCGGTCCTTTTCAGGTCAACCATTTATTTCTATAACAAATAACCTTCCGCATTGACCTCTAACGATGAATGAATGAATGATAACCAGCAAAAAGTTGGTTTTACTTTTAATTGAAACTGAAAGTGTTTACATCGTTTTTATTGGAACGTTTTTCCACTTACTCTTTAAAAGGTGGATCAATGGCATCGCATCGAGGGTGGTTCATGGCGGTTTTGCCCATTCGATTTTTAATTTGTGTTTTAGTTCCCGAGCGTAAGCTAAGGAAGTGTAGTAATCGAGTCCATCAGACGATGGGTCACTTTCATGTTTTTTCGTATTTCCAACAAGGGTTGTATGTATGTACGTCTCCTAAGCGCAGTGGGTGGGTATCAGAGAGAACGGCGACCTGCGGGACTGTGATTGTGGGTTCGTTGCCGAACTTGGCCGCTTACTTTTTATTTACTTTCATTGGTATAACCAGAGTATAACGCTGTGACTACTTCTCTTTTGTGCTGCGATTAGAATTATGCATGTTGATGACGTCATCACAAATTCTGTTATTGAAAACATCATGGACGAGTCACCTCATTTTCTCGAAAATGTAAAGACCACGCACATCTTTTTATAATAATACCTAATAAAATAAGCATTATAATATAATAATAATTTTAGTCTTTTGTTTTGAGGAGACAACTTATTCAATTAAATTAAACAAATTTCTACGTAACATTTGTTCGATGTATAAACAGAAAAATGATTTTAATGTTATATAAAAATATACTCCTATACTTGTAGTGTACGAATTCGCTGTCAGTTTTTCCCTAAACGTTCACATTTTCGCAAAAAACATTACCCAACGCAATACGGTTATATTACTAACACCGGACAGGAGTCGCGGTGGCGCTGCGGCAAAGGCGGAACACCGAGACGTTCAACGCAGCCGTGCGACAGGCGGAAAGTGGTTCGATGCTGAATGTGGCCGTCTTTTGTCTTATATTGGTAATACGCTGTGACTATTTTTCTTTCGTGCTGTGACTAGTATTATCTACTAGTATATTGATGACGTCATAACAGACTTTGTATTGGTCAAATGAAGAACGAGTCACCCCATTTCCTCGAAAATGTGAAAAACACGTCATTATAATAACGATGATAAAATAAGACTTATAATTTTCAGAGAATTTTGCTCAATTGTGGTTTAATTCAAATCAAACTAATTTCTACGTGACATTCGCCCGATGTTTAAACATAAATAAACACGCGAGAATCCCGGATATGTTTCATTGTTACTTCAGGAGCGAGGCAATTTCTGTCGACACAACGTTCGACCAATTTTTATTAAGGTGCTGAACCGATAAATCGACTTCAGATATAGTGTCAAATATTTTGAAAAAGAGACAAAAGGAGCATTTCAAAGTTTGGGAGATTTGTCGCCAAACGTGACAGATTCATATCACATTCACACAAGGTGGGGCATTGTGGGGCTCTTTGTATAAGTCACCGGAAACATACACAAGTATTTCCAACTTAAGAAAATGTACGACACTAAAAAATGTTTTATTCAATGTAAGGTACAAGTAATAACTACAATATAATTCTTCAAATTCGACCTCAACAGTCATGTCTTCTTCAGTTTCTTCCTCTTCTTCCTCTTTTTCTTGCTGGATGTCCATAAATTGTTCAACTGAAGATAAATCAGTTGTCTTCATCGATATCACATGAATCTTCGTCTGTTGAATTCTGTTGGACATTCGAGCAAGAGTGGCCTTGGCAATTAGTGCACGCTGGTGAACACAACAACCCTACTCTTCTACAGCCACATCTAGTACAACAACCTTTTTTGCAATTGCAAAAAATAGTGTTTAGGAGTTTTTTCGGAGTATAGTTTGAATCCAAAGTATTATCTGTTAGTTTCCAACCCCAGTCTTCGAGATTCAGTTGTTAGCCTAGCCATGTCTAGACTTGATACTATACTCGGTACAAGTGTTGATGAGCAGAAGGCGATGTTGAAGGAAGACACAATAGTTGTACTTGTTTCTTATTTGTTTTTTTTTTACAAACGTTAAATATCTATACGTGTCGATACAATTAATTTTTTTGGAGCTCCACAAACAGCAAGGAGAAAGCGAATTCCTTTTGTGATCATCGTTTGGGGAGACGAGTCAATTTCTTCAAATCCTTTAGCGCAATCACGTTCTTTTTTTCAAATAATTGCTGATGTTTAACCTCTTCTGAACACTATCGCAGCCGGTTATTGCATGTAACAATAAAACGTGGTTTTGGCATTTTGGATAAGCAGATAAACTTCTTCAAGAATATATTTCTGTTCGCTGTTGACCCTTTCCAGGTTTTAAACAGTAAATAATTTTATCAATTTATGGTAGAAGGGACTGTTTAAGGACTGAGTTTCTGTTGAGTGTATATTCTCAGAATTAGTTAGTAGTTATTTATTATATTGTTCGTAGTTACGTATTTTGTACATTTAAGAGACACGAATGGCATTTACATTTATTTAATACAACCCGTGTAACTTTTTTATTCTGAAATATAAACCTGTAGGTTTTTTTTGAGGAAATCTGTATCATTTTAAAAGATCTATGTGGTGGCAACCTCACATTTTTATTATCACTTCCGGTAGAACCAGAAATGTAGTAAAATATTTAAATTTTCCATTTAATTCAAAATCTAGTTGTTTGAAAAACGATAGTAGTTTAATCTGTCAGTTCGGCGTTTCTAACAATAATTTGATCATAATTTTTGAAGTTTGATGAGTGTTATTTTAGTGGCTCATAACGATAACATTATAGAAATTGTAGAAAATTTTAATAACGAAGACTATTTTCGTATGATCGTACTCTATGGGAAATGCGAAGAAAGTTTAAACGGCACTTGCCGAAAGTTCAACGAATTATATCCCAACAGGAGAAAGTTGTATCGAACAAAACTGAAACAAATAATTGAAAATTTAAAAAACCAAGGTCAGTTTAATGTGAAAACGAAAAGACTTGCAAATATCACCGAAGATTATGAGACGGTACTCAATTCAATGTTTTGCTAGCCGTTATTGAAAGTAAAGACATTTCTATTCGAGAGATTAGATCAACGTTTGGAATTGCTCAGTCGGCGTCCTTTTAAATACGCAAAGCATCAACATCTTGAAGCAGGTGCTTTCTTAAGGCGACAAAAGTTTGCAGAGTGGCTGCTAATAAGAGACCAAGAAGAACCACTATTCCTTCAAAATATCATTTTCAGCGACGAAGCATCGTTTACTAATAAAGGCATTTTTAACAGACGGAATACCTATTATTGGTCTACTGAAAATTAGCATTTATTTAAACCAAGAGGCAATCAGAGGGCGGGGAAATTCATTGCATGGATTGGTATTATCAACAACACGATAATTGAACCATACTTTTTTGACAACAACTTAAATGCCGAGCAGTATCTACGTATTCTGGGGCAGATGGAAGACGATTATTTAGATAACTTACCTCTCAAGCAAGTTCAAAACTTGTATTTCCAGCAGGATGAGGCACCAACTCACAACGTGAGGAACGTGGATAATTTCTTAACAGAAACATTTCAAGACCGTTGGATGGAGAACACGGGTCCAATAAGATGGCCTGCAAGATCGCCAGATATGAAACCCCTAGATTATTTTCTTAGGGGTTTCGTAAAAGACAATGTTTACTTTGAAGAATGGAGAGATAAAGAGCCCTTGAAAGAACGCGTCAGAGAAATTTGCATATCATTAAACCCACAGTTTATAACAAATGCCACACAAGGCATTCGTAGACGTGCTGAAATGTACATCCAACAAAACGGAGATATTTTTGAAAATTTATTGTGATAAAAACGTATACAATTGTTATTAGTTAGTTATTCAAAAATTACATTCTTGGTTGTTGTTAAAATTTTCATTGAAATGCAGTGAACCTACGTAAATAAATGACATGAGTGTCAATTTTTCAAGCTACTAGATTGTCATCAATAAATATGAATTTTTCGTCAATTTTATTGAATAACTTTTAAAGTATTGATTTTAGACTATTAATTGCTTTTCATTTTTTGTAGTACACTACAAAAAATCAATCTTTCCATTTATGACAAAATATACCTAGTGTTCCATTAAAAAAAAATAAGTTGACGTCATTTCCGTTTCTACCGGAAGTGATAATAAAAATGTGAGGTTGCCACCACATAGATCTTTTAACATGAGACAAATTTTCTCAAAGAACTACATGTTTATCTTTAAGAATAAAAAAATTACAGACGTTGTATCAAATAAAAGAGACACCTGTATACATGGCATTTGTGTGCATCATGTAGAATGAAACTCCTTCAGCTGTTATAACGGCGATATCTTGGGAATGGTGATTCTTAGGAAAAAAGTATAAGGATCATTTTTGTAGACAATTTTAGGATCTACAATTTTTGTCTGTGCTATGTTTTTGATAAAACTTACTGTTTCCGAGAAAAATCCAAACCAAAAATGTTGACCTTTGACCTTGAATAACTTTTTAGCACACATGGGATCTATGGGGACTTTTGTCCCTTTATTTCTACGGGTGAACCCAAGGTTTGTACCAAAATTCAGCTCTGTAGGAGTGTTTGTTATTTAAAATGTCTATTATGACCGGACTATATGTTAAATCTCGCTATTAAAACCATAGTTTAATCGAAAGGATGAATAAAATGTTCATAGCAACACTTTATTCACACGAATAAAGTAAAAAAAACTACAAATTTGCACTACCACTGAAATTTTCGTTGCTATGGATGTGTAAACATATTCAACTAAAATTTGCAACGCTTGATGGTCCACCTTCTGTAAAACAATCCTAATGAAAGGCCAGGAACATCCTTTGAATTTGACCGTGACGAAAGTATAGGCAACTTAGGCAATTTACCTTCTTTAAATGCTCATCATATTAGTAGGAGTACAATTAATATTTATGTAAATACTGTACCTAAAGATTTTAATTTTTTAATTTTGCGAAATTGGAAACAATCTTCTATGAAACACGTGAATAAACGAATAATATCCACTATAAAACATTATCACACGCGGCTTCGCCTCGTGTGCTAAACTGTTTTTTCGTTAGACAAAGTTCGTTTTTAGTCATTTATACCATAAATAGCTATTTTACTATTTCCAAACTCACCAGTTGATTGTTAAGAGCGTAGCAGAGAGTTAATCTACCATTTTCCGACACCCGGTATAACGGTGCTTTTCGACACAATTAATTGCCCACATATCTGTATGTATTGCTTACAAGTAAGTTAAAGATGACGATAGAATACCCCAACATGCAGATAAGAAAAGAGAGATAGTTAAACAATATGATTAATTGATTATATTCATTAACAAACATCGGAACTATGCGACTGAATCCTAGAGCGCCAAAGCATTAGTCAACGTAAATAAGCGAGGTCATTCCCATGATTTACCTGGCAGACTGGATACGTCTTATCACTTAAGTTTTTCATCAATACGTTTTTATAAAAAAAAACACTCAGATTAATCTGCATAATGCCGCAATGAATGAGCTACTATCGTGAACTTGAACTTTGTTTTATAGTTCGGTTTTTGTATTAGTACACACACTTCTTAAATATGCGTAATTTGTAGTACCTGAAGAGACAAAATATCTGCATCGTATTTCCAGCAGCAGCTCTTCACAATAAATAACTAATTCATAATGTCATATCTATCTAGTTTACGTAGACCGTTGAAATAAAAAGAAAAGGTTAGCAGCAGTAGGTCAGAGTAGTGTAGGTCACTTTTCAAGTGATGCGTGGATAAATAACCGGTAGTTACGCTAGGCTCTTAGGGATGGGGGGGCGTGTCTAATTTGCAGACCACAGTTTATCTTGCAGACTGGGGGTTAAAAATGCTGCAATCAAGTCAAAACTCGACATTTGCTTATTGCTCAATACGAAAATTGTTGATACAAAATTTCAAACCGTTCGGAGAAACCCTTACAAACCACCCCCAAAACAACCTTGCAGACTGAGGCTTAAAAATACTCCAATCAAGTCAAAATTTGATATTTGCTAGTTTCTCGATACGAGCATTATCGATACAAAATTTCAGCCTATTCGAAGGAACCCTCAAAAATCACCCCCAAAACAACCTTGCAGACTGGGGGTTAAAAATATTCCAATCAAGTCAAAACTCGACAGACGCTTATTTCTCAATACGAAGATTGTTCATACAAAAGTTCAAGCCATTCGGAGAAACCTTTAAAAATCACCCCCAAAACAACCTTGCAGACTGGAGGTCAAAAATGCTCCAATCAAGTCAAAACTCGATATTTCTTAATTTTTTAATACGAAGATTCTTGATACAAAATTTCAACTCGTTCGGAGAAATCGTTAAAAACTACCCCCACAAAAAGCTTGCAGACTGGGGCTTAAAAATACTCTAATCAAGTTAAAATTTGACATTCGCTAGTTTTTCAATACGAGGATTATCGATACAAAATTTCAGCCTATTCGAAGAAACCCTCAAAAATCACCCCCAAAACAACCTTGCAGAGTGGGGGTTTAAAATGGTTCAATCAAGTCAAAACTTGATATTTCATAATTTTTCAATACGAAGATTCTTGATACAAAATTTCAACCCGTTCGGAGAAATCGTTAAAGACTACCCCCACAACAAGCTTGCAGACTGGGGCTTAAAAATACTCTAATCAAGTCAAAATTTGACATTTGCTAGTTTCTCAATACGGGGATTATCGTAAGTAACAAAATATCGAGTTTTGACTTGATAAGAGTATTGCAACAAAATATTTTTTCAAAACCAACAGAATATGAAACCCATTTTCTGTTAATTTTCTCTACCAAAATAAAACTCCTAAATATACTTTTTCTGGAGTCTAATGGTAATTTTTATTTCCAAAATTGGTGGGTAGATAATTTAGTATTCAAGGGTACATTAGGACTTAGCTTTATAAATAAGGTATGTAGTGCCATTGGATTGGAAAGATTAAAATCATGTATATTTTCAAATTCTACTTTTTTTTTTCTTGAATTTTCACATCTATATCGTTATTTCAATACAACTAAAATGTTCCTAAATACATGCACTCAACTAGATTAGCCGTCTTTACTTTTACTAAGATTTTCCAATTTTAAGTCACTTTCACCGCTAGTACGTAAAAAAGAGAGAAAAACTACTAAATTTTTTTTTAAACCAAGCAACCTTTCTTGTTTCCCATTTTATACAATTTATGTCATATGTCAATTAACGCTTAAACAATGTCATACAAAATAGAATTGCCAAAAGCCATATATCAGTTAATTACCGAAGTACCTAAAAGTGAAATTGTGAATATTTTTGGACCAAATATGTTATAGGTACTCGCAACTAAGTATGCACACAACAATTAAAGACTGCGAGGTAGCAATACCACCTGGTATTAATTTGCCAAAAAGTGATAGGCCACGAATTTTCAGTGAAATAAGTTTAGAAAGATTAAGAAGAAATAGTAAAGACAAGAATCTGGAACATCAACAAGAAGATTGATTAGCTCGATTGTTTAGAGTTCCCATATAACAGTTTCTAAAGAAATAGACAAAAACAACTTAAAATACAGCAAAAAAGCTAAATGTTAAACATACAGCATCGCAGTTAGAGAGAATTTTCAGATGTTCCCGGCTATTGAGAATTCATCATTTTCTGGATAATCGTGTGGTTATGCTATGCGATGAAAAATAGTTTACGTTTGCCTATTCCGAGATGGAAGGTAACGATGGATTTTATACAAACAATATAGAAGAAATTTCAAATAAAATTTAAGTCGAAAGCAAAATTTGACGATAAAATTTTGGTTTGATGGGCTATATCTCCGGCTGGCGCTTCAGCACCATTCATTGGTCGTATTAGTGGTGACGCGGTCAATACATAACAATATATGACAACACGATAATAACAACGATGTAATATTTTGGCCAGATTTTGCAAGCTGCCATTATAATAGAATGTCCAGGGATTGGTTAGAAAGAAATAATATAAATTTTGTACCTAAGAAAAGATAATCCCCCCCATAATGCCCCCAGTGCGAACAATCGAAAACAACATTTGGGAAATACTAGGTAGAAAGGTTTACAACAACGGCTGGGAAGCCAATTTAGAAGAACAATTAATAAGCACAATCTACCAGAAAGTTAGAAAAATGGACGTGGACACTATCCAAAGGCTGTAAGATCTATGAAGACAATTTTGCGTCGTATTGAATATAATGGATCTTTATCTGTTTTCCTATTAATAATAATTAATTAAGAAATTAGCACTTTTCTGGGTTCTTTATGAAATTCAAATAAAATTAAGTTTGAGCTTCCTATTATTACTTTAAACTTTCTCTCAAAACGTTTTCTTTACGTTAGGTTTCTCAAAAATTAAAAATGTCTAATGTGCTTTAAAATAATGTCTTTAAGATTTTGTTTCCTCTGAATTTTAAATTTTCTCTTCTGGACACCACTTTGTATTTTTTGACTGATGATGAAAGTTTAATAATAGATACCCCAAAGAACTTAAAACCAGCATATAGTATGTACTGAATGAACCAAGTTAACAGCAAAAATGACGTGTAAAAACACACCCCAAATTGAGAGAATGAACGAAAAAATGCCGAACTTATGCATCCTTACATAGTAGCAACTGATTATTATCTAACAGCGATAAACATAAACTCAAATTATCGCAATTCACGTATCTATAACAAATACTCCTATATTCGTAATTTACATATTTTGTAAATTTAAATTTAAATATTAATAAACTAATTAATAATTAACAATAAAATAATAAAAAAATAAATTAAAAAAACTAAATTAAATTTAAATAATAAAATAATTTTTTGGAGTGATTCGTTTAGGGAGCTTTTAAGGCGATCGCTGGGTAGCCGGGCTGTTTTAATCCCTAGTCTGTTTCTTTTAAGGATTTCTACGAATGTACTGAAATTTTGTATCAACAATCTTCGTATTGAGAAATAAGCAAATATAGTTTTGATTGGAGCATTTTTCAACCCCCAGTCTGCAAGGTTGTTTTGGGGGTGGTTTTTGAGGGTTGCTCCAAATGGGCTGAAATTTTGCACCAAAAATCGTCGTATTGAAAAACTAGCGATTGTGAAATTTTGACTTGATTAAAATAGTTTTAACCCCCAGTCTGCAAGGTTGTTTTAGGGGTAGTTTTTAACCGTTTCTCCGAACGGGTTGAATTTTTGTATTAACAATCTTCGTATTGAGAAATAAGCAAATATCGAGTTTTGACTTGATTGGAGCATTTTTAACCCCCAGTCTGCAAGGTTGTTTTGGGGGTGATTGTTGAGGGTTTCTCCGGAATAGGCTGAAATTTTGCATCAGTAATCCTCGTATTGAAAAAATAGCGGATGTCAAATTTTAACTTGATTAGAGTATTTTTAAGTCTCAGTCTGCAAAGTTGTTTTAGGGGTGGTTTTTAACTGTTTCTCCGAACGGATTGAAATCTTGTATTAACAATCTTCGTATTAGTAAATAAGCAAATGTCGAGTTTTGACTTGATTGGAGTATTTTTAACACCCAGTCTGCAAATCTGTTTTAAGGGTGGTTTTTAAAAGTTTTTCCGAACGGCTTGAAATTTTGTATCAAGAATCTTCGCTTTGAAAAATAAGCAAATATCGAGTTTTGACTTGGTTGGAGCATTTTTAACCCCCAGTCTGCAAGGTTGTTTTGGGGGTGATTGTTGAGGGTTTCTCCGAATGGGCTGAAATTTTACATCAATAATCCTCGTATTGAAAAAGTAGCGAATATCATATTTTAACTTGATTAGAGTATTTTTAAGTCTCAGTCTGCAAGGTTGTTGTGGGGGTAGTTTTTAACGATTTCTTCGAACGGGTTGATATTTTGTATCAACAATCTTCGCATTGAGAAATAAGCAAATGTCGAGTTTTGACTTGATTGGAGGATTTTTAACCCCCAGTCTGCAAGATAAACTGCAAATTAGAAACGCCTGGGATGGGATGAAATTAGAGAATAATAGCTGACGAATGTGTATTTTGTAAGTCTGGGATTGCCAAATTTTTTTATTCATCTAATCAATGCATAACATTACTAGGTTTTAGTATCCGTAAATGCCGGTCATATCCGGGTCAGTGATGAGTCCTACCATAATATTAATAAGATGTATTGTCAAATAGGAAATACATTTCCAAATTCGACAATATCCCAATGACTGAGGTTATGAAAGTAAGCAAAGCATTTAGCGACAATTACAATAGAGAGGAATGAGGAACATCAATATTGATGATATAATAGTAAAAGACTTAACTACATTAGGAATAACTGAACATTGAATATCGTAATTCGTTTTGCTTTAACGTACGTTACAAGCATACAAAAATACCTAATCGGTTAATTCTCGATGTTTTTATAATAAGCACCACGCCTGAATGTTGAAACTTCTAGCCGACACAATTAAACGATTGTACTTTTTGCGGCAAAGATTCCTGATAAATTTTTGTAACACCGACACTAATACATATTCGATCAATGAGAGTGAATCTGTTTTTAGTGCTATATTCCATTTAATACA
Organism: Zophobas morio; assembly: GCF_036711695.1. Lineage (NCBI taxonomy): Eukaryota > Metazoa > Arthropoda > Insecta > Coleoptera > Tenebrionidae > Zophobas > Zophobas morio. The sequence goes on from NW_026972107.1 coordinate 23,599,609, forward strand.
TTGACAACCTCATTCATGGACAAGGGAAGATAAATACTAATACAATGTTCGCATTGATGTCCGTAATACCCGCTTAACATTATTATTATTTTTATTATTGTTACGGAATAAACTCATACGACGCCTCGGTACGACGCCTTGGGTTTTCTCGAGAGCTTTCTAGTAAGTATGTACGTATGAAAGCCACCTTTCAAGCAAATAAATAAAATTATAATCATTTCAATGCCTTGTGATAACCCAAACATGTCGCCCTAAATTCACACATGGATGAAACGTTACACTTGGTTGCCAAGATTTAACGATTTTCTTAATTTCTTTTATTCAAATTATTCAAATGCGATTTCGTCCCGTTGTTTTTTTTTTTTCGCCAAATTTGAATCCACATTTGGACACCACAGCGTTTTATATGTAGAAACGTGTTACAGCCCATAATAGAAGTTTGAACTTTAGACCTATAATAGGTGCCGATCGGAAGTGAAGAACCCAAACCAATAAATGACGACGGTTTTTCAAATTGGTTACCTAAACGAGCGTCCTCAATTGTTTCATCAATCATGCGAACACATGTTTATTCACACATGCTGTTTCACATGGAAAGGCCGACATTAAAATCGCACCTATCATCGTGAGCAAAAAATTCTAGTCGTCAATGTCATTTTTGTGCACCGAATTAAATGGCACACGCTGATACTGACGACCAGAATTTTTTGCTCGCGACGGTATCTCGTTTTTAAAAGTACCTACACAGGTATTCAGTAATATCACTGATGAATACTGATGATAATTTGGTTAAGCTGACAACAAATTATACCATTTGTATCACTATCCTGTTAGTAATGATACGAAGGCTGACGGCAAGAATCGTCTATATAGTTAATGGTCCTTTTTCGCATTTCATATGGTACGTCGAAGACGATAGATTAAAAGACGTTTGATGGGCGACCAGCTCTAGCTTGTATCCTCATCTTTTTCGCACACCAAGAGATAGGTAATATGATTCCACGTTTAGAGACTGATTTCTGTTAATAGGACCTGCACTCTGATATTCAAATAAAGAATAAGCCTAGTGTTAGTTTGGTGTTTTCGGATTTGGTAGAAACACTGGATAGGAACTTTAAACACTGCTACGATGGGGAAGACCGGATCATAAATTTGAAAAGACAATGGTGTATGTAATACAAACATACGTTAATGAAACCATTCAACGTAGATTTCACGGAATTGTTTTTCTTCGTTAGTGCCATGCCAACGCCATTTACGATATTGTTTTATCATGATTCCTAAAAAACGTTTTTTTCGAACCATGCAACTTACTAGTTCAATAGCGACAACACTCATTTTTTGTCCGATGAGACTCCACATGCTCGTCAACAAGTACGAGTTCAAGAGACCGTTTTCGATAAATGTGTATCGGTTGGATGCAACAGTTAGTTTGTGGAAATCAACAGTGTCCAGAAAATATCGTAGAGCTTCAAGAACAAGTGATATTTATCAACAAACATCTTGCGACGCTCTGACGCCTGTATTGCTACTCAGGGACAACATTTTCAACACTTCTTGTAGCATTCTAAGTTACTCTTATTTTTGTTCCAATAAACAATGTAAAATCGTTGTGGCAAGGACCAAACATCCGTTAAAATCAAAAGTCGATCGTCATGAAGCATTACCAAAAAAACTTTAGCACTGACCATTAACGATGAATGAATCCATGAATGAGTGATAAGCAGCAAAAAGTCGGTTTTACTTTTAATTGAAACTGAAAGTGTTTACGTCGTTTTTATTCGAACGTTTTTCCAACTCTGTTTACGAGGTGGCTGAGCGTCTTCGTATCGAAGGTGGTTCACGGAGGTTTTGCCCCATTCGATTTTCAATTTGTTTTTTCTATATTTCGATACTACCAGGGTGGGGAATACCGTGTTTAAAATTATTGCATATACAGGGTTATTCAGCTAAGATGATCCATTTATGTTTTTAAAATAGGCAACCCAAAATACCGATTCCACCTGAACCTGGATTACAAACAATGTTTCAAAATTGAATTGACTAATGACATTGTGAACGTCGTTTAAACGTAATTTTGACCCACGTCTGGTCAGGATCATTGCCGTAGAATACAAAACAGTTGTGTTATGCGTCTCTTCACGAGTTCTCATCTCATTTATGGGCATATATTAATCAAAAGAAAAATGTCTCGAGTATCCCAGGCCATGTGTTCAATAATGGTATTGAACTAACTGATCCACAAGAAATTGTCAATCATTTCGCGATTCATTTCAGTGACGTCTTTAGTAGTGATAATATCTGTGATAGTTTCCCAGTCTGTGATAGAGAAAGTGATATAGTGAGCGTCTTACACAATTTCGTAATAAATACCTGTGATATTTTGGATGCCGTCAAAAAAGTCAATTCTAATTTTACTATGGGTCCTGACAATGTGCCTGCTTTCCTTGTAAAAGACTGTATTTCTTGTTTATGTGAACCCCTTTGCTACTTGTTTAATTTAATTATTGCTGAGGCTGCATATCCTAATAAGTGGAAGTCTACTAAAGTTATCCCGGTCTTCAAATCTGGCGTACGTAATAACATCGAGAATTATAGGCCCATTGCAATAGTTTCAAATTTTAGTAAGATCTTTGAAAGAATTGTAGCTAATAATTTATATAGTCATGTATCTAATCAACTTAGCCCCAGTCAACATGGCTTTATAAAAGGAAAGTCAACTTCAACAAATCTGTGTGAATACATCCAATACATATCTGATTCTCTTGAAAGTAAAAAACAAGTTGATGTTATTTACACAGATTTATCTAAAGCTTTCGATGTGGTTAATCACTCGATTTTGCTTGATAAGTTGAGCAAATTTGGCCTGTGTAGTAATTTAATAAAGTTATTTCAATCCTTTTTGTGTAATCGCATTCAGTATGTTGAGTACCGTGGTTTTCGCTCTCAAACTTATGTAACTACGAGTGGTGTAACGCAAGGGTCAAACCTTGGACCTATTTTATTTATTATATACTTCAATGACGCACTTTTAGAATTTAAGTGTCCTATCTTTGTGTACGCTGATGACATGAAGGTGGCTAAAACTATTACCACGCTTGATGATTGTTACTCGCTTCAAAATGATCTTAATAATTTTATTATATGGTGTCACAATAATAAACAAAATATTAATGTAGCCAAATGTAAAGTAATAACCTTTTCTAGATCACCTGATACTACACAATTTAAGTATGAATTAAACGATACAGAAATAGATAGAATATTCCAAATTAAAGACCTTGGTGTTGTGGTTGATTCAAAATTGTCATTTATACTCCATTTTCAACATATTTGTGATCATGCTAATAGAATGTTAGGGTTTATTATAAGAAATACTGTCGGTTTTACCAATGTTGATTCTTTGCTTGTATTATATTATTCATTTATTCGTTCTAAACTGGAATATTCATCCGTCGTATGGGATCCATACTACAAAATTCATATATCTTCAATAGAGCGTATTCAAAGAAAATTTTGTAAACATTTATTTTATGTTAAATTTGGCAGATATCCCGTAAGAACTTGTTCGAGCGTAGTTCTTTTCAATGAATTTAATCTATACTCGTTGAAGGATAGAAGAACGGTGGCAAATATTATATTTTTACATCAGCTGATTCACGGGAAAATTTTTTCACAAAATCTGCTTGGTAATCTTAGTTTTCACATACCGCGCTTAAATTGTAGATATGCTGGAACATTTGCAATAGATTGGTGTAGAACTAATCAACATTTCTATTCGCCGTTATATAATATGTGCAGAAGTTACAATAATATTGCTCCTCTTGCTGACATCTTTTTACAGAATATCAAACATTTCACTTATCTGTGTAAAAATGCAGTTCTTACGCCACTGTAGTTGACATTCCTGCATGTTGAGTTATATAATTTTTTAGTGATTAGTGTTTAGTTATATAATTGTTTTGTATTGATTTCTTTCTTTTTTTGTTATATGTATTTGTGTATACTTATCCGGAGTTATGTACAAGTATCCACATAGATCTTTGTCTGTTGGATAATAAATTACGATTATTATTATTATTATTATTAAGTGAGTCAGTACGTTCTGCGTCAACCCTCATACAGGGGTTGCTAATTTATACAAAATATCTAACTTCTCATGTTTATAGTTATACATTTTATTGTGTCGAACACAGAATTTTTTTCCAATAGTATACTCCGGTGGTGCAGTATTAACCCTTAAAACCCCGTAACAGGGTTGTTTTCTAAAAAAGTTTTATTATTCGTTAAAATGGTGATAATATGCTTGCTTGCGTACCAGATTACCACCCTGGTGGTTATTCTGTACCTTCTGTGTGAGATGGGTGTGCGGATTATTCGCAGATTGTATTTGATTGGGCGACACTATGAATGTCGTTTAAACGCAATATTGAGCCAAGTCTGGTCAGGACCATTCCCGTAGAATAAAAAATAATTGTTATGTGTCCCTTTACGTTTTCTTATCAAAGTGGGTCGTTACGTTCAGCGTCAACCCCCTTACAGGGGTTGCTAATTTATACAAAATATTTATATAACTTTTTTAATCATGATTACAGTTATACATTTCATTGTGTCGAACACAGAATTTTTTCCCAAAAATATACTTCTCTCGGATAATATTAACACTTAAACCCGCGTAAAAGGGTTGTTTTTTAAAAAAGTTTTATTGTTCGCTATAATAGTGATAATATGTTTGCTCGCGTACCACGTGACCATTGTGGAGGTCATTTTTTACCTGCTTTGTGCGATTGGCGTGCGAATTATTCGCAGATTGGGCGAGATTGGGCGACACTGTGAACGTCGTTTAAACGTAATATTGAGGCACGTGCGGTCCGTATCGTTGCCGTAGGATGCAAAATGGTTGCGTAATGTGTTTCTTTACGTCTTCTCATCGAAGTGGGTGGTTACGTTCTCCGTTGACCCCCTTATTGGGGTTGGTAATTTGTAGAAAATATTATGCAATTTTTTTTTGGTATGCTTATCGCTGTAAACGTTATCGTGTCGAACACAGAATTTTTTCCCAAAAATATACTTCTCTCGGATAATATTAACACTTAAACCCGCGTAAAAGGGTTGTTTTTTAAAAAAGGTTTATTGTTCGCTATAATAGTGATAATATGTTTGCTTGCGCACCACGTGACCATTGTGGTGGTCATTTTTTATCTTCTTTGTGCGATTGGCGTGCGAATTATTCGCAGATTGGATTTGATTGGGCGCCCCCAATTTGGGATTGGATTTGATTGGGCCAGATTGGGCGACACTGTGACCGTCGTTTAAACGTAATATTGAGGCACCTACGGTCCGTATCGTTGCCGTAGGATGCAAAATGGTTGCGTAATGTGTTTCTTTACGACTTCTCATCGAAGTGGGTGGTTACGTTCTCCGTCGACCTCCTTATGGGGGTTGCTAATACGCAGGAAAATATTTATGCATTTTTTTTTGAGTATGCTTATCGTCATAAATCCTATCGTGTCGAACACAGAATTTTTTCCCAAAAATATACTCCTGTCGGATAATATTAACACTTAAACCCGCGTAAAAGGGTTGTTTTTTAAAAAAGTTTTATTGTTCGCTATAATGGTGATAATATGTTTGCTTGCGTACCACGTGACCATTGTGGTGGTCATTTTTTACCTTCTTTGTGCGATTGGCGTGCGAATTATTCGCAGATTGGATTTGATTGGGCGCCCCCAATTTGGGATTGGATTTGATTGGGCCAGATTGGGCGACACTGTGACCGTCGTTTAAACGTGAAATTGAGGCACCTACGGTCCGTATCGTTGCCGTAGGATGCAAAATGGTTCCGTAATGTGTTTCTTTACGACTTCTAATCGAAGTGGGTGGTTACGTTCTCCGTTGACCCCCTTATTGGGGTTGGTAATTTGTAGAAAATATTATGCAATTTTTTTTTGGTATGCTTATCGCTGTAAACGTTATCGTGTCGAACACAGAATTTTTGCCCAAAAATGTACTCCGGTCGGATAGTATTAACACTTAAACCCGCGTAAAAGGGTTGTTTTTTAAAAAAGGTTTATTGTTCGCTATAATGGTGATAATATGTTTGCTTGCGTACCACGTGACCATTGTGATGGTCATTTTTTACCTTCTTTGTGCGATTGGCGTGCGAATTATTCGCAGATTGGATTTGATTGGGCGCCCCCAATTTGGGATTGGATTTGATTGGGCCAGATTGGGCGACACTGTGACCGTCGTTTAAACGTAATATTGAGGCACCCACGGTCCGTATCGTTGCCGTAGGATGCAAAATGGTTGCGTAATGTGTTTCTTTACGACTTCTCATCGAAGTGGGTGGTTACGTTCTCCGTCGACCTCCTTATGAGGGTTGCTAATACGCAGAAAATATTTATGCCATTTTTTTGAGTATAGTTATCGTCATAAATCCTATCGTGTCGAACACAGAATTTTTTCCCAAAAATATACTCCTGTCGGATAATATTAACACTTAAACCCGCGTAAAAGGGTTGTTTATTAAAAACAAATTATTTTTCGCTATAATAGTGATAATATGTTTGCTTGCGTACCACGTGACCATTGTGGTGGTCATTTTTTACCTGCTTTGTGCGATTGGCGAGCGAATTATTCGCAGATTGGGCGAGATTGGGCGACACTGTGAACGTCGTTCAAACGTAATATTGAGGCACGTGCGGTCCGTATCGTTGCCGTAGGATGCAAAATGGTTGCGTAATGTGTTTCTTTACGACTTCTCATCGAAGTGGGTGGTTACGTTCTCCGTCGACACCCTTATGGGGGTTGCTAATACGCAGACAATATTTATGCATATTTTTTGGTATGCTTATCGATGTAAACGTTATCGTGTCGAACACAGAATTTTTGCCCAAAAATGTACTCCGGTCGGATAGTATTAACACTTAAACCCGCGTAAAAGGGTTGTTTTTTAAAAAAGGTTTATTGTTCGCTATAATGGTGATAATATGTTTGCTTGCGTACCACGTGACCATTGTGATGGTCATTTTTTACCTTCTTTGTGCGATTGGCGTGCGAATTATTCGCAGATTGGATTTGATTGGGCGCCCCCAATTTGGGATTGGATTTGATTGGGCCAGATTGGGCGACACTGTGACCGTCGTTTAAACGTGAAATTGAGGCACCTACGGTCCGTATCGTTGCCGTAGGATGCAAAATGTTTGCGTAATGTGTTTCTTTACGACTTCTCATCGAAGTGGGTGGTTACGTTCTCCGTCGACCCCCTTATGGGGGTTGCTAATACGCAGACAATATTTAGGTATGCATTTTTTTTTGAGTATGCTTATCGTCATAAATCCTATCGTGTCGAACACAGAATTTTTTCCCAAAAATAAACTCCTGTCGGATAATATTAACACTTAAACCCGCGTAAAAGGGTTGTTTTTTAAAAAAGTTTTATTGTTCGCTATAATGGTGATAATATGTTTGCTTGCGTACCACGTGACCATTGTGGTGGTCTTTTTTTACCTTCTTTGTGCGATTGGCGTGCGAATTATTCGCAGATTGGATTTGATTGGGCGTCCCCAATTTGGGATTGGATTTGATTGGGCCAGATTGGGCGACACTGTGACCGTCGTTTAAACGTGAAATTGAGGCACCTACGGTCCGTATCGTTGCCGTAGGATGCAAAATGGTTGCGTAATGTGTTTCTTTACGACTTCTCATCGAAGTGGGTGGTTACGTTCTCCGTCGACCCCCTTATGGGGGTTGCTAATACGCAGACAATATTTATGCATTTTTTTTGAGTATGCTTATCGTCATAAATCCTATCGTGTCGAACACAGAATTTTTTCCCAAAAATATACTCCTGTCGGATAATATTAACACTTAAACCCGCGTAAAAGGGTTGTTTTTTAAAAAAGTTTTATTGTTCGCTATAATGGTGATAATATGTTTGCTTGCGTACCACGTGACCATTGTGGTGGTCTTTTTTACCTTCTTTGTGCGATTGGCGTGCGAATTATTCGCAGATTGGATTTGATTGGGCGCCCCCAATTTGGGATTGGATTTGATTGGGCCAGATTGGGCGACACTGTGACCGTCGTTTAAACGTGAAATTGAGGCACCTACGGTCCGTATCGTTGCCGTAGGATGCAAAATGGTTCCGTAATGTGTTTCTTTACGACTTCTAATCGAAGTGGGTGGTTACGTTCTCCGTTGACCCCCTTATTGGGGTTGGTAATTTGTAGAAAATATTATGCAATTTTTTTTTGGTATGCTTATCGCTGTAAACGTTATCGTGTCGAACACAGAATTTTTGCCCAAAAATGTACTCCGGTCGGATAGTATTAACACTTAAACCCGCGTAAAAGGGTTGTTTTTTAAAAAAGGTTTATTGTTCGCTATAATGGTGATAATATGTTTGCTTGCGTACCACGTGACCATTGTGATGGTCATTTTTTACCTTCTTTGTGCGATTGGCGTGCGAATTATTCGCAGATTGGATTTGATTGGGCGCCCCCAATTTGGGATTGGATTTGATTGGGCCAGATTGGGCGACACTGTGACCGTCGTTTAAACGTGAAATTGAGGCACCTACGGTCCGTATCGTTGCCGTAGGATGCAAAATGGTTCCGTAATGTGTTTCTTTACGACTTCTAATCGAAGTGGGTGGTTACGTTCTCCGTTGACCCCCTTATTGGGGTTGGTAATTTGTAGAAAATATTATGCAATTTTTTTTTGGTATGCTTATCGCTGTAAACGTTATCGTGTCGAACACAGAATTTTTGCCCAAAAATGTACTCCGGTCGGATAGTATTAACACTTAAACCCGCGTAAAAGGGTTGTTTTTTAAAAAAGGTTTATTGTTCGCTATAATGGTGATAATATGTTTGCTTGCGTACCACGTGACCATTGTGATGGTCATTTTTTACCTTCTTTGTGCGATTGGCGTGCGAATTATTCGCAGATTGGATTTGATTGGGCGCCCCCAATTTGGGATTGGATTTGATTGGGCCAGATTGGGCGACACTGTGACCGTCGTTTAAACGTAATATTGAGGCACCCACGGTCCGTATCGTTGCCGTAGGATGCAAAATGGTTGCGTAATGTGTTTCTTTACGACTTCTCATCGAAGTGGGTGGTTACGTTCTCCGTCGACCTCCTTATGAGGGTTGCTAATACGCAGAAAATATTTATGCCATTTTTTTGAGTATAGTTATCGTCATAAATCCTATCGTGTCGAACACAGAATTTTTTCCCAAAAATATACTCCTGTCGGATAATATTAACACTTAAACCCGCGTAAAAGGGTTGTTTATTAAAAACAAATTATTTTTCGCTATAATAGTGATAATATGTTTGCTTGCGTACCACGTGACCATTGTGGTGGTCATTTTTTACCTGCTTTGTGCGATTGGCGAGCGAATTATTCGCAGATTGGGCGAGATTGGGCGACACTGTGAACGTCGTTCAAACGTAATATTGAGGCACGTGCGGTCCGTATCGTTGCCGTAGGATGCAAAATGGTTGCGTAATGTGTTTCTTTACGACTTCTCATCGAAGTGGGTGGTTACGTTCTCCGTCGACACCCTTATGGGGGTTGCTAATACGCAGACAATATTTATGCATATTTTTTGGTATGCTTATCGATGTAAACGTTATCGTGTCGAACACAGAATTTTTGCCCAAAAATGTACTCCGGTCGGATAGTATTAACACTTAAACCCGCGTAAAAGGGTTGTTTTTTAAAAAAGGTTTATTGTTCGCTATAATGGTGATAATATGTTTGCTTGCGTACCACGTGACCATTGTGATGGTCATTTTTTACCTTCTTTGTGCGATTGGCGTGCGAATTATTCGCAGATTGGATTTGATTGGGCGCCCCCAATTTGGGATTGGATTTGATTGGGCCAGATTGGGCGACACTGTGACCGTCGTTTAAACGTGAAATTGAGGCACCTACGGTCCGTATCGTTGCCGTAGGATGCAAAATGTTTGCGTAATGTGTTTCTTTACGACTTCTCATCGAAGTGGGTGGTTACGTTCTCCGTCGACCCCCTTATGGGGGTTGCTAATACGCAGACAATATTTAGGTATGCATTTTTTTTTGAGTATGCTTATCGTCATAAATCCTATCGTGTCGAACACAGAATTTTTTCCCAAAAATAAACTCCTGTCGGATAATATTAACACTTAAACCCGCGTAAAAGGGTTGTTTTTTAAAAAAGTTTTATTGTTCGCTATAATGGTGATAATATGTTTGCTTGCGTACCACGTGACCATTGTGGTGGTCTTTTTTTACCTTCTTTGTGCGATTGGCGTGCGAATTATTCGCAGATTGGATTTGATTGGGCGTCCCCAATTTGGGATTGGATTTGATTGGGCCAGATTGGGCGACACTGTGACCGTCGTTTAAACGTGAAATTGAGGCACCTACGGTCCGTATCGTTGCCGTAGGATGCAAAATGGTTGCGTAATGTGTTTCTTTACGACTTCTCATCGAAGTGGGTGGTTACGTTCTCCGTCGACCCCCTTATGGGGGTTGCTAATACGCAGACAATATTTATGCATTTTTTTTGAGTATGCTTATCGTCATAAATCCTATCGTGTCGAACACAGAATTTTTTCCCAAAAATATACTCCTGTCGGATAATATTAACACTTAAACCCGCGTAAAAGGGTTGTTTTTTAAAAAAGTTTTATTGTTCGCTATAATGGTGATAATATGTTTGCTTGCGTACCACGTGACCATTGTGGTGGTCTTTTTTACCTTCTTTGTGCGATTGGCGTGCGAATTATTCGCAGATTGGATTTGATTGGGCGCCCCCAATTTGGGATTGGATTTGATTGGGCCAGATTGGGCGACACTGTGACCGTCGTTTAAACGTGAAATTGAGGCACCTACGGTCCGTATCGTTGCCGTAGGATGCAAAATGGTTCCGTAATATGTTTCTTTACGACTTCTCATCGAAGTGGGTGGTTACGTTCTCCGTTGACCCCCTTATTGGGGTTGGTAATTTGTAGAAAATATTATGCAATTTTTTTTGGTATGCTTATCGCTGTAAACGTTATCGTGTCGAACACAGAATTTTTTCCCAAAAATATACTTCTCTCGGATAATATTAACACTTAAACCCGCGTAAAAGGGTTGTTTTTTAAAAAAGTTTTATTGTTCGCTATAATGGTGATAATATGTTTGCTCGCGTACCACGTGACCATTGTGGAGGTCATTTTTTACCTGCTTTGTGCGATTGGCGTGCGAATTATTCGCAGATTGGGCGAGATTGGGCGACACTGTGAACGTCGTTTAAACGCAATATTGAGGCACGTGCGGTCCGTATCGTTGCCGTAGGATGCAAAATGGTTGCGTAATGTGTTTCTTTACGTCTTCTCATCGAAGTGGGTGGTTACGTTCTCCGTTGACCCCCTTATTGGGGTTGGTAATTTGTAGAAAATATTATGCAATTTTTTTTGGTATGCTTATCGCTGTAAACGTTATCGTGTCGAACACAGAATGTTTTCCCAAAAATATACTTCTCTCGGATAATATTAACACTTAAACCCGCGTAAAAGGGTTGTTTTTTAAAAAAGGTTTATTGTTCGCTATAATAGTGATAATATGTTTGCTTGCGCACCACGTGACCATTGTGGTGGTCATTTTTTATCTTCTTTGTGCGATTGGCGTGCGAATTATTCGCAGATTGGATTTGATTGGGCGTCCCCAATTTGGGATTGGATTTGATTGGGCCAGATTGGGCGACACTGTGACCGTCGTTTAAACGTAATATTGAGGCACCTACGGTCCGTATCGTTGCCGTAGGATGCAAAATGGTTGCGTAATGTGTTTCTTTACGACTTCTCATCGAAGTGGGTGGTTACGTTCTCCGTCGACCTCCTTATGGGGGTTGCTAATACGCAGGAAAATATTTATGCATTTTTTTTTGAGTATGCTTATCGTCATAAATCCTATCGTGTCGAACACAGAATTTTTTCCCAAAAATATACTCCTGTCGGATAATATTAACACTTAAACCCGCGTAAAAGGGTTGTTTTTTAAAAAAGTTTTATTGTTCGCTATAATGGTGATAATATGTTTGCTTGCGTACCACGTGACCATTGTGGTGGTCATTTTTTACCTTCTTTGTGCGATTGGCGTGCGAATTATTCGCAGATTGGATTTGATTGGGCGCCCCCAATTTGGGATTGGATTTGATTGGGCCAGATTGGGCGACACTGTGACCGTCGTTTAAACGTGAAATTGAGGCACCTACAGTCCGTATCGTTGCCGTAGGATGCAAAATGGTTCCGTAATGTGTTTCTTTACGACTTCTCATCGAAGTGGGTGGTTACGTTCTCCGTTGACCCCCTTATTGGGGTTGGTAATTTGTAGAAAATATTATGCAATTTTTTTTTGGTATGCTTATCGCTGTAAACGTTATCGTGTCGAACACAGAATTTTTTCCCAAAAATATACTTCTCTCGGATAATATTAACACTTAAACCCGCGTAAAAGGGTTGTTTTTTAAAAAAGTTTTATTGTTCGCTATAATAGTGATAATATGTTTGCTTGCGTACCACGTGACCATTGTGGTGGCCTTTTTTTACCTTCTTTGTGCCATTGGCGTGCGGACTACTCGCAGATTGGATTTGATTGGGCGTACCCAATCTAATTTATATTGGGCGATCCCAAAATAATTTTGATTGGATTTGATTGGGCATTTTTAACAGGGGGGCAATAAACAAGACAAATATTAAAAACTACGGCGCCACGTTAGGCGTTAATTTTGGGTGGCCGACTGTGCCGTTTCAACCACGTCTCAATCTCAGTCAGTGGCGGCTCGTGACTGTCTGATGTGGTGAGGCGATGATAGAAGTTTAACAACAATATCATTAATAATAATATTAATAATCAAATTAATGTGATTAATGCATATTACTTGGTCTTAATAGTTAGTAATGATAGAAGTCTTGTCCGAATACCGGTCATTTCCAGGTCACTGGTAGGTCATAATAAAAATAATATTAATAACAACACCCATAACACAATTAATCAACAATGTTTTCACAAGTCATTTTTTTTTTTAAACTAGCACTTTCTTGGAGGGGTTCGGGAATAGTTGTTGTGTTCCTTTCTAAACGTTTTAGGCCCATGAAATTTTTAATGTGTACTTTGGAACTTTCATGTAACTTTGCACATCAGATGAAATTATTTAAATCGTTATATCCCGGGACCTCGTACAAATATTACGGCAGAGCCATTTATAAGTTTCGTACCAAGTTGATTTAAAAGACTTACTGACGATTCTGTTGGTTATCAATGGAAGTTAATAAATGAATGAACGGTTTTGACTGCTCGATATTTAGCAAAATTTGCCGACGTTCTAGCTCGGTTCGCCGTGAAAACGGACTTTCAAGAAGGAACATGACGATATGGTACTCGGGATTCATTTTTCACTTATCTGTACCTATGAAAGAGACAAAAACATCAATGGTGGGTTTTTATTCACATTCATGCAAATTACCCACGCACCCCGCAGCCCTTCTGTTCTGTAAAATAAATGGGAAAATGGTTTAATGAGTACGCCGAAAATGGCCGAGAAGCACCGAAGATATCGCCTCAGTTCCGAGCGAACGCATGTATAGGGGTATAGGAGCTGAGCAATGGAAATCCGTGTCTGCGATTGGGCTTCGTTGGTTCAAGTGAACCGACGTTCTGGCCGCTTCAGTTACAAAACTAGGGGCATAAATCGTACGGTATTCAACCGAAAATGTCAGCAGAAAGCGTAAAAAATAAAAAATCATCTACAGATTTGCAATTTCAACATATTTTTGTAACTAAAAATGCATTGAAAGCTCTTTTTTAATTACAAATTAACTCAATCTGTTCTTAAGATATATGCTGTGAGGCGCCGCCTCACTTGCCTCATCTGACGAGCCGCCACTGATCTCAGTGGCGGTTGATGCAAATCAGGGTTTATCTAATCAAGATCATCACGAAAATTGTGATGTTAAAGAGTCATTTTTAATTTTTAAAGCATTCTAACATCTACGAGAACTCGTACAACTGAGGAAAACCGAGAAAAAGTAATAATTGTTATTAAGAATTCCCGAAGTTGTAGGCCACGACTGCAATAGCGCTGGCGATCGGACAGCAATGATCATCACTTCCGCATTGCCGAAGTCGGTTAATAGACCTCGAGGAAGGCACGCTTAGTGACTCACCTATTGTACTTCTACTTCTACTACTACTATACAAAATGTTTATTCTTGGTATAAAGTTTGTTATGATATATACGGTACTAATAAACTGTAAATCAGCGCCCACAGTTTATTGATTCAATGGCTTCCTGATTTAATCAGTAAAATAAATTGACCCATTCATTAATTTTTTAAGGTCACGATAACTTTAAAATATCAGCAAGATTTCAAAGCATTCGAGTTGCAGTTTCAAAATTAAATTACAAAATGTTGTTATACAATTTTAATTTTTTTTCCAAATATCTGGATGTCTCGGGTAAAAACTCGGATTCATAAACGACATTTACTATGTACATTAGTGGCCATTGAAAATTATGACACTGCATTTTGTTGTACTGATTGAAAATTTAAAAATTCGCGCAGCCTAATAAATTAGGTTTTGTATAAAATTTAACTATGTCAGTGTTAACATGTAACAACTAGTGTGGTACACCATTTTGGAGTATGTCACTGTTGACAATTTGGGTTTTGCTAAACTGCCGAGAAGAATTAATACAAAGCATTTCACATAAGTACTTGTCATTCAATGCTGTTACAATATGTGCAGAATGTTGTGTTATCAATACCTACCAAGATATTTCCTAAGCGCAATCGATTCAGCTGGTACTACAATAATAAAAATCTGCTTTACGACACTGTTTTCAGTGACGTGTAATGACATTTTAGAAACTTCAATTTTGTATGCGTTCACAAAAAGGCAAAATTTTAGATATGTCAGAGTGTAGAACTTCATTTTATCATCTACATGCTATGCATAATACAGGTATAAAATTTGACAACAATCGGTCCGGTAGTTCAGAGAAAATCTGTCTAATAAAAATCGACACAGATGGCGGACAAACAGACAGACAGACAGACGGACGGAAGGAAACGGGGAACCTATTTTTTCGTACTCTAGGGCTCATGACACTAAGCCAGTCGTCAGATGGACTCGATTACAATATTTGCTTAGCTTACGCCAGGAAAGTAAAAACTGATAGGTATATTTCAACTAGGTTTTTATAGAGTCTAGGTATCAAATTTATTGTTAGGACCGGCAGTCAGGCAAGACTTCCATCATTACGGATACTAAGACCAAGTAATGATATGCATTGATCAGATTAATAAAAAACTTTGAGATCCTAGAATTACAGCATAAAATTCGTCTGCTATTATTCTCTAATCTCACCCCATCCGCTCATTTATCTGCCCATGACTTCTGACTGACATGATCAGACAGTTCGAGAAACCTACGGACAATATGAGATGTTCCTAACAAAACAGTCTTTTGGATTTTGACAATTATTGAATCATTTAAGTGTAAATGTTTGAAATTCTCAACTAAACTATTTGGTACTACATCTACATTGGAGATAACTGAAGGTAGAATTGAAATCTTCTCAAGATTTAGCATTGCCTTCATTTCGGTTGGTAATTGTAGATATTTTGAAACTTTGGTGTGATATGTTTCCTTATAAGTATCATATCTGGTATGTTAGCTGTTTGTAGGATTATAAGTATTGTGGGATATTATATTCGGTGTTTTCAAGGAATAATGGAGATGAAATGTAAGTGTAATAGGGTCTAGTACCTACCTTGGATCAAGTTTAAATTTGTTGCTTGTCTTTGTGAATGATTTTGGCTGCGTTGTAGTGTCTAGCTTTATAGTCAGTTTGTGCCAGGATGCTACAGAATTAAGTTATGTGTTGAATCGTTTCGGTTTTTTCTTTACAAAGTCGACAGCAATCGTTTCTTATTATTATTATTCTCTGTTTGTTATTCTCTCTATAAACATCAATTTTTAGACATACGTTTGAATGTATCGTTCGGTTTATGTTCATTGAGAGTTAGTTTTTGAATAAGTTTCGAAAAATTGAAACTCAAATCTACTACAACTGCATATAGTTGAGCTGAAATTTTGACGCCGTGTCTGCCGTAGTATGCCGGATTTATGGGTGCAGGTGCATATTAATCTTCGACTGTTATTAATGTATAAATAATAGTATCCAGAAGTATAAGTATATGCCTAAAAAGTACGAAAATTTTACATTATATATATTATTTTTCTTTAAAATTCCAGATTGTTGTCGAGTTTTGACGCCTTTATTTAAAATGCACACTTTATTATGATATGTATTTGTAAATCTGCGAGCTAGTAGTCATATGTTTGTTGTTAGTGTGATAACGGGGATTTCCCACACCAAGAATAAATTGTGCGTACCTAACCGGATTGAGAGTTTCTATAAAATTAGGTAAGTACAAATGTCTCAATTTGCATCTAACAATCGAATTTTTGAATAAAAAACATTTGCGGTGAAGAAAATCACACCAAAAATAGAGGTAGACAAATTTGTAAAGGTAACCCATATGTAACTATTACATTTCAGATATTTAACTGCAATACGTATAAAATAAAAATACTAGCGTTTGTAATCTATCACCCACATCTGATAGATTTACAGCAATATTCGATTATGTAGATTTTTTTAAATAAAATTGTATGCTTTCACGTCACGAGATAACGATAATCGCCGCTATCACGAGCGTTCACTATTTGGAAAAGCCCAAAGCACAGTTCGACGATTATACTATTTTCGCATCCGATGTGTTAACAACACTACCGGTTTCTATTCTCAGAATTCGGTGTTATTGTTTTTGTTGTAGAGATGTGCACTGATTTGGATTTGAACGTAAGTAACAAATAATTAATCGCTTTGTAATTAAAATTAACGTAAACTGTTACATATGATTTTAAAGGTTGAAGCGCTGACTGTAAATATTTGTTTTATACGTGATTCCCCCGTGTATGGAAAATTTTTTTCGTGTAAAACTGTTATTTCATTTGTAAGGCTATAAATTATAGGTTTTAAACATATTTGTTACCGTTTATATGAAAATTCTTGTATGTGTGTTACACTTTGAAGACCAATTTTTTCTTTTAATCATGTAGCACAACATTAGTACATACTGTAGTTTCAAATTTTAAACAGAATTTTTTGCTAAGATTGTTTTAATTAAGGAGGTCTTTTGCCAGAAGAATGCATCTTTATCTTATAAACTTTTGATAATTAATAAATAGTAATGTTGTATGTATATTACGTCATTTGTTTTCGAGATGCAACATCAGCTTGATTTTTCTTAAATGGCTCTATCATATAATTAATGCATTTTTGAATAGAGCTTTTTTTCCGAATTCATTGAATCATACTTTCTTTCTGACTGAAGTGGCAAAATAAATTGTTAAACAATAATTAAAGAAATTAATAATTATTATTAACTGTAATTAATATTAAACAATAAATAAGTTAACCAACAACAACCGAAACTAAAATTAAACTTTTGTTTTCTACAAAAGGTGCTCAAAATGCTCTCCATTAACTTCCTGACGGCAAAAAGGACGCTGATTAAAATTTTGTAGTGAGTTAATGAGAATTTCTCGACGAGTGCTAGCAATTTCCTTACGTATGCGTTCCTGTAAGTCTTTAATGTGAATCCGTTTATTGATATAAAAGCGATTTATCAAATGGCCTCACAAAAAAAAGTCAAGAGGTCTCAAATCCGATAGCCTGGCAGGCCACTCAGTAGTACCTACTTCTTTGGCCTACCCATCTGTCAGGACAAGTTTCATCTTAAATGAACTGTTGCACTTGACGTCCAAAATGGGGTTGAGGACCGTCTTGTTGAAACGAAATAGTTTCTGCTGGTAATTCCGGATTTTGGTAACAATTCTCTAAGTCTAGGTAAATATTAAATGCACCATTTTTACAAGAAACACCTTACAGGTCAAATTAAAATTATTTTCAGAGGTAGCTATGTCATCTTTCTTTTTTATTTATCAATCTATCTATTTATTTATTTATTTATTTATTTATTTATTTTTATTTAAAATAATTTATTTTGCCATTTCAATCAGAAAGAAAGTATGATTGCGCTATAGCAATGACTTCAGAAAAAAAGCTGTATTCAAAAATGCATATGGTAGTGCCATTAAAAAAAAATCAAGTTGGCCTTGCATCTCGAAAACAAATGAAGTAAAAACAACTTTTCTTGACTAATAATTGGAGCACAGCTTTTTGTATCTCTATATCTATTTTTAGGTTATTTGTACAATTGGTTCTCAAGATATTTAACCGTTTCAATACATTCTAGCGACCCTGTATTACTGTTCAAAATCTGCACATTATTGTCCACTGTATTTATTGGAAATGAATTACGTATATCTGTAGTATAAGTTGAACAAGGAGCTACATCTTTCTGGATTGTTGTAGGTGTTTCCCTGAATTCTTTTTTCTGTATCAATGTTATTTGATAAAGCTTCCTCTATATAACCTTCTACAACACTAGTAGATCTCCATCTACCAAGCCGCTTTATGGTGGTTGTTTTCCAGCAGCAGTGACCAATAAAGTAGCTGAGATCGCCTCATACTGTGACCATTATACAACACTTGTAATTTTAAAAATGATGCGATCTTTGCAGGAATTCTTGACATTGTCTTAATGTCACTGAGCTACACAGTGCATTTCCCATTCACATATCGCACAAAAAAAAAACGCAAGTATCACCTACAGCTTTCAGCAACATTGATTGAAAAACCTTTGTCATTTTGTGTTCGTAGTCGGAATTTTAACCCATATATACAATCTATATACCCTTTATTCTCTAAATCTTCATTCTTCAGATTTGTCAGTTCGCTGCAGCGACAAGCCCCAGAAATACCCATTATTATCAGTGCAACCTAGATAAATGCAAAACAAATATTACACTTATGTACAGTTGCGGCCCCCCAAAAGTGCACGATAATTTTCTCTATTGTAAATGTATCTTCAAATCATGGGCGCTCGAACTACAAAATTTGTCAAATTTGGCATTTAGTTTATTCAAAAATGCTGCGGCACTGATAATAGCCAGACTTACATTAATTTAAAAATTCAAAAAATTCCATGACAACGAAAAATCGTGCATTTTTGGGGGGCCGCAACTGTATATACAAGAAAAAAATAGTTACCTTCGTCATTAAATCTTCA
Source organism: Zophobas morio (assembly GCF_036711695.1). Classification (NCBI taxonomy): domain Eukaryota; kingdom Metazoa; phylum Arthropoda; class Insecta; order Coleoptera; family Tenebrionidae; genus Zophobas; species Zophobas morio. The sequence continues at coordinate 23,618,857 of NW_026972107.1, forward strand.
TCGTCTGACACTGTGTTCAAAAACTGCTGACATTGTTTTCTTTCTAGAATTTTTGCCTTCTTCGGTTTATACAGCCTAGATTCACTTTTCAAGGAAGTGATCAGCTGGTTGTATTTTCCGATATCTATGTTTCTATGTTCCTTTAGCATTAATTTAAGTGTGGAAAATTTTGTATACATCGATGAACAGATAATTTTCAGAAAATGTTCCCACAATACTATATTACTCTTGTATCCTCTTTTTTACCCTTCAGAGGTCAAATTCAGCCATTTCCTTTTCGTTGGAAGATCCTCGTTTTGTCCCATTTTTATAAACGGAAAAACAGTTTCATTAAATTCACGTTTTGTTTTTGAAATATTTTAACAGTAAACAGAACAGCGCTATAGCAACCACTCGGCAGCACGCAGATTTGCTTTAAATAAATTAAAAAATTAAGGAAATATTATATGAATTTTAAAAATTTACGTGAAGAGTATATTAGATCACTACTGACTTAGATTTTGAGTTTTGATAAAATATTGTACAACAATTAGTATGTTTCAATCTGTAAACTTTGGAAATCTAGGTAGGATGTCACACAGTTCGGAGCTTTAAAAGAAAAAAGAATAATTTAGTTTTCAATGTACCCATCATTTAAGTTTTGATTTTTATATGTCGATACTTTTATTTTGGTAATTAAAACGAATATTGCAAATAATACTTAGTCTTAAGTCTGAAAAATCTTCAGCGGCTTACTAGCCTAAGATCTCACACGTTTATTTTTTTCTTTTGTATTCTATTATCCATTGTGTTGTTATGTAATTTTAAATTTCTACAAGTACACGTTAATAAAAAAGAAAATAAAAATAAACTACCGAACGCGAAAAGGCACAATTTTATTAAAGTTTATTTTAAAACATATCTCACAATATATTTATACAGTTTAATTTCTGTTATTTGTGCGCATACTTAATTAAACAACAAAAATAATTGTGATGTTTCAGTTACGGATTGTAAGAAATCATTTATTTCGATTCACAAACTCAGATTCTTTTACATTACACAAAACATTGCATCATAATATTTTGATTCAAAGAATGAATACTTATGGGGAACTATTCCCAGTGTTATATTTTTATTATTTTTCGCATTGATTTAAAAGCATGGTACAAATAGAAAACCTTTATAATAAAGTCCATTTATAAACATGACGAAAGTGATCGTAGTACTTCTGGTATGAGTGTAAGTAATGGAAACTTGACATAAAATTTTTCGAGTAAATTCAAATTGCAAATACATACCTTTATAACATTTGTAACTATAGAAAGATAGAATACATGTTTCTCCATTACTAGTCGTAGCATTATTGAAAATGTATTTATACGAAAAGGTTGTCATGTAAAGTTCGCCCAAAGATATAGAGTTTTTATGACTTTGACTTTATAAGTATTTTACAGCGTATTTCCCTTAAAATTCAATAAATGCAAGCAGTGACACTTTACATAGACAGTTAGGTAAGCCACGTGCCGTGTTGACATTATTTGTTAGTCGTATAATAGGCGACGGTTTGCGGATTTACTGTGACGAACTCATAAAACTTACCGCAAAGTGAGTACCATAACCACACTATTTTTCGCCGAACTTTAACTGAATATAAAGTTCGTGTTGTTATATTTTGAAAATAATAATTTAAGATTATTAAAATTATTATGTTTATTAATATTAGTTCCAATGAAAATTCAATATATTTAATTATCAAAATGTTTATTCTACTCTCAAATTATTTTCTAATATCTTCAACAATTTTTGTACTTACAGTTGCACGCTCTCAATAAAACTGTTTCTCCTGTTTGTTACTAGATATGAAAGTTGAAACTCTTATAAATTTGTAAGTAGAAAGTAAAACAAAAATTTTAGTTGCGTCTGATAATGGATGTTAGATATTCGAAACAGTTACACTGTAAATAGATATAAGAAATAGGGAAAAGTGGTTTTGTTCCCAATATACTTCCCAGTAAATAACGATGGGCACTTTCATCTCCGTTGATTAAACAAATCAGAAATGTTTCGTTGTTATTTTGAAATTTTGGCATTTTATGGAATGTTTTTAAATCTTGAGTTTGTAGAGTTTTATTTTTGTAAAAATTGTTCAATGACATCCTCTGCTTAAAGTAACCAAAATTAATACGACGTATTTAAATAGGTATAAGAATAGCATACTTTTTATGAATTCGCATTACAAATACATGACTTGTTATTTATAGAAAAAATATGTATGTTATCTAAATATCTTATCTTAGTGTATGATTTAATGTAATTTTGGGAAAAATACGCGGAAACGAGTTACAATTTTCTGCGCATTTTGTTTGTTTTGAGTGTGATAAAAATTTAAGTTTAAATTTTTTCTCCTATGTATGGTCGATTTAATGTGAATGTAATAACGTAATTAAATGGACTGTTAATTAACAAACTTGTCGTTTAATCGCTTAAAATGTATTCTAGCATGAAACATGAACGCTAATTGTTTGCGAACAACAGTTCTTTCTTTTTGATTTACTTTGTCGCCTGTTTTTGTTCATAGACAAGTTTCTGTTGATCCTGTTGCTGGATAAATGTTTATAGTTTAGCGGCATTGCTAGGCGACAAACATTGTTCGTCAACACGATTGACATTTGCGTTTTATTAATAGAGTGTTACTTTACAGGTCTTAGACTGGGATTTCTTGCAAAATTTAAATTATACAGACTTCGACATGGGTAAGTCCATGAATCACCAGTTTGTTTAATTTTTTAAAATAGATATTATAGATGGAATAATAAACGAAATTCAAAATCCCCATCCTAAACCAATGGATCAGTGGGAAAACCAAGAAGTATTAGACTTTATCTTAAGGGAAATTTCCATGAAGTTCACAGATGTGAACCACAACCACCTCGAACGTTTTCGATGTATATCTGGCTTCATTTTTAAAAATTTGTCAGAAGAGAATTGCAAGCTGTTATCGAATTCTCAATACATAGGGGAAATGATTTTCGATGCAAAAGAAAAATATGTTCGATGCCATCCGACAGAATGTAAGATTTAGCGTAGATTTGGATCGACCTTTCGCAATATTTTCATTATTAGTGATGTTTATCAACTTGCCATTATCTGACGCAGATACAATTATAAATCCATTCAATTAGATGATAAACCAAAATATGTTGTGGCAGGTTATACTAAAAATCGTTTCCTCATTTATTTTTGCAAAGATAATAACATTTCCGTCAACGTAATAGCAATTAGTGATTTACTTCATGATGACGATTTTTAGGTTTTATCGACGGCAATAATTACTTCCATGAGGCCAACAATGAAAACTCTTCAGTTTTCAGTAATTTTAGTAAAGTACCTTCGACTAGTGAAAGTCTTGATACTTTATCAAGATCCAGCAAGAAACCAGGGCGGCCTAGATGCAAACCCTTTTCAGATAAAAATGGTGAGTAAAGTAATAACGCATTTCCCATTTTCCATTTTCGTCTGACCTTTAAATCTGATTTAATTGTGGCTATTGCGGTTTACTTTTATAATCAGAGAAAATATCAGAGTTTAAACATTTATGTCATCGTCTTGTCTTACTTGGTTGCCTAGCTTAATCTGTATAGAGATTTAATAATGGGTGTCAAATATAAACAGGAAGTTACAAATGTTTGGACAACAACGTTGCAAAACATGAGAGGTAACGCAAAAAATATGCACATAATTTCTTTCGTTATTTTTTAACGCCTTTTATTATTTTAAAAAGAAAACATTCGTTCATTGATAAGTTGATAACTTAAATATTCTTAATTTGGATTGATAAAATAGTGAATGATTATAGAAATTATTTCCACTTGAAATTTCGTATAAGTACTTACTTACTCATGCCCCCTGTGCATGCAGTTTTTACAAGACTACAATCATATGTCAGATAACTATTTTCATCTAAATATAACCTTGTTTATTCTATCAAAAAGTACCACGACTTACGACTACTATTATAGCATGTTTAATTATTATATAAAAAATTAAAAAATCTTAATGCTTTGCTGTGCTGTGTTTTCGCAACATTAGACATGAGTTTTCGTTTTGATTAACATTTTCACACATCCCCAGACGCTGATACCGATAAACAAATAGAATCCAAGAAAACTGAAGTTCAAGGTTCAGATAAAGTTTTGCCGACGATTTTTGTTTACTGATTGTCTGTATTTTCTAGACACCCACACCAAGTTCAGCTGTAATACAATACATTACGTTCTTTTTAGGGAAGCGATCAGAAAAACTTTGGGAATTCCTACTGCATCTGTTACGCGATAATAAAACCTGTCCACAACTCATAAAGTGGGAAAATTTTGAAGAAGGGACGTTCAAGTTCGTCCAAAGTAATAAAGTTGCCCGTTTGTGGGGAAACAGAAAGAAAAATGAAAATATGACGTACGAGAAATTCAGTAGGGCCATGAGGTAAGTGAAGCGTCTAAAATTCTGCGCCGGTTCTGTTCCGCTGAATGAGCTGCTGGCAGATCTTGTCGGAAAGATAATGAAAAAGCTAACTGGGCATTTAAGTTTCATAAGAATGCCGTTGTTATAATTCAGTAATGGGGTGTTGATAATTGGTCCTATAGGACGAATGAGAATTTTGTTTTTTTGACTACAATGCATGATTTTATTTTACTCGAACCTTAAATTTTATTTTTTCTTCTGATGCATTAAATAAAAGTATAAAGAACAACTTTAGAGGAAAAAAATAAATTGTCGTTTGACGTTTGACGAATGTCAATACCAATGCTAACATCTACACCAAATTTTAATAAATTAAAACACACCTATAAACACTGTCATGTTTACATTTTTTTGTTTGCGAAATTAAATACCGAAATCAGACAATGAACACCCGCTATTTCACTGTTTATTATTGACGGTTCTGCAATATTTGTTCTATATTTACAACGTTTGTTCTGCTTATTTGTTTATATACGTTTCCCTCATTAACCTCTCTGATACGCAACTTCGTACACAAGGTTCGATTTGGAAAGCAATAATAAAGCACAAAAAGCAATTAAGTGCAGAAAGTCACTTAAGTTAATAAATTATTTGCTACTGCGAAAGCGAACGTGTTCAACATTCCCTAGTTTTTGTAACTACTATAACCATGAACATGGTTAATATTTTTGTAGAAATTTTAACTGAAGGACAAAGGAGATTTCATGATAAAATTTTGTGATCAGGGCTTGTCGTCTTGATATATCAACCATTATGCCTACTAAAAAAAAAGCCCTTTTCTATTTTATTATTCTATACTGTTGTATATGTTGACATTTGACAGAGTTATTGAAAAGTTAGTGTTAGCTTTATTGTAGACATATTTCACAAAGTTTACAAAAAATCAAGGCCACTTTTATGATATTTTTAGTTGACCACTAATAAATTATATAAGAAGTAATTTTAATTTTGACTTTGGTTTTCAGATACTACTACAAAAGTAAAGTACTATTACCTGTTCCTGGAAAACGGCTCGTGTATAAATTTGGACCTCAAGCCAAAGGGTGGAAAAATGTAATTCCAATCAGTTAAACATTAATATTTACTCAATTATCTATAGGTTTATTTAAATATAGTTAAGCATTATCAGTGTTTTATAAGTTTTACATTGTAAGTTTTATAATAAAAAATCTCATGAATGTTAAGTACAATTTATTTCACATGATATGTACATAAAATTTAACTACTTTCATAAATTATAAGTGTAGGTACAAATATTAAAATCTTTGGTGAATCTAATCTCTGAAGTATCAGACTGAGTATTTTTGTGCGAATAATAGTTGTTCAAAGTATCACACCAAAATATAATCAAAAACGATTAATAACAAAGTATTTCATCTCAAAGGTTTGATAGCTTATTTCGAAACTGTTGTGCGATATAAAAAGAAATGTGACAGACATTATATAACAACGCTTTTTAGGGTCACTACAGGATGTTTTTGAAATATATGTACAAAAAAAAAAAACTGGTAATGGGTCTTGATGAGTACACCCCAAAAATAAAAAAACTTCTAATGAAAGTCTTCTCGTTTTTGATACGAAAATCATTGAAATTGCATTGAAAAGTTGTTGTGTGCCACTGAGTTAAGGCGGTTAAATGATAGTTCTTTAGTAATTAAGCAAAAGTTTGGTCAGGCATCAATGGAACAAGGCCTTCACGTCTACCATGTTCTCTGGGTTTAGGCTTTGAAACCAGAAGATCCACTCCGATGAGTAAGATTTTGTGAGAAGTTACTTCAAAAAAATAGAGATGAACCACACTTTGTAGAAAAAATCTACAGATGAAACAATTTTTACGCGAGACGGTTTTTTCAGTGCCCATAATAGTCATATCTGAAACCCCATATGCGATTCATGGGATACATTTTTAGAACTAAGCTTTAATGTATGGGCAGGACTGATTGGTAACAAATTAATAGATCCAAATGTTTGCCACTTCGATTGAGAGCTGCCGCATATTTGGAAGTTTGAAACACAAATTTAAGAGACCTCCTGAATGATGTTCCCTTAGCGACTCGCTGAGATATGTGGAAGTATCCAGGGAGATGGATTGGAAGAAATGGACCCGTGCGGTGGCCGCCTAGCTCCCCTGACCTTAACCCATGCAATTTTTTCATGAGGGACCGCATGAAACCGTTAGTATATCAAACTCCGGTCAACACACTTGAAGATTTGACAAATCGGATTGAAGTGGTTTTTGCACAAATACGGGTAATCCGGACATGATAAACAAGACACAGCTGCGGCCTGTCTGGCAAACGGCACGTTGAAAATTGAATTTAATTTTTGTTTGACATTTGTTGAAGTTAGAATATGATTTATTTATGTTTTTATGAGTTTGATTTTTCGGTTTCCGACGAATTTAAAGTTCTTTATTTTTATCTGCGTTGTTTAAGAAAAGTTTTTTAAATACGTTTGCCGATTTGAGTATTATTGGAATAACAAAAGGTTTTGCTGTTCACTCAAGATAAAAAAAACAGACATCTGGAAAAGCCTTCCAAATTAACAACTGCACAACCTATAACTGTTAGACTATTACGATGAACCTACCTATTTTTCTGGTAAATTTTGCAATAATTCATTAGATATAACAATTTTTTTTGGCATTTTACTTGTCATTATCGTTGTCACTGGGATTGTTGTGGTTTTGTGGTTGCCGAAATTTATAAAAGTAAGTCGCGACCATAGAAAACTGGACCACTTTGACGTAACAAACTTTTAGTTGGACAGTGACTTTGTTACAATTATTTGATTTGTCAAACAAAACAATTAAACCCTATTATATTTTTTTTTTATTTGGAAATATGTGTCAAACCTAGTGCTCCAGTTTTCTTTGGCCACGACTGTACATACATTAACTGTACCTGGTGATTCATCAGTGGTGTTATCAGGAAAATTTTCAGACCTCTAAGGCTCACTAGACGCCTCAAATTTTTTGTATATGTATTTCAAAAACACCTTGTATAATATTTTTTTGCAAATAGGAGCATTCTTTTTTAAATTATGAGTACCTAAACAAGATGAAATTTATAAACCTCTAATTTTTTACGATATCTGAAACATTTTAAATTACAGCTGCATAGTTGGAACTATCATTTTTGCACTCAACACAAAAGTTGTTTTTATTTCCAGCGAAACTGGAAGTGTAACGCTTCCCTATGTGGCTAGTTTTCTTGAAGTAATTTAATCGATCAGTGGAGATGAAACACCCTGTGTATTTACTGACAGTTGTGTAAAGATTTGAAATTTCTTACTTCTCATTATTGACATAAGAATATTGTCATTCACGTTTTCACCGACTGATTTGTGCATTTTAATTTTAATTACAATCTTAACAATCTAAATCAATTAATAACACATGCATTGCTTTGAAACCTATGCCTGTTCGCAGCTCCAAATCCTGAACAACACTGATGTTGATGATGGTGGTGATGGTGAGATTTGTTTAAGTGCTGATTGTGACTATTCGACAAATTATTAACTAAAGATTTCTTCCCCTGCAAGTCTCCTTCACTTTTCGAAACCGGAATTTCTCTGTTGTTCACGCACTTTTCGTTTCTCTTGTTGTTATCGAATTTCTTCGCGTAATCGTACATGGATTTACCAAATTCGTACTGTTGGTTATTGTCTTTGTCTTTATTTTCGGTTGTGGTTTCCTTTGGCTGAGGTTTTAAAGCTTTATCCAGGTGGTTCGATAGCAGGATAGCTGGTGGTGACGTCAGAGGTGATCCTTGCGCTACTAGACTGACTTCCTGGGAAAAGGTCTTTTTGCTTTGTGGTGTCGGAACGCTCGTGCGTTTCTGAAGTTGACAGGATAGTTTATCGCTATCTTCTTTGATTGGTGAATTGTCGAGAATTATGGAACCGAATATGTCAGCAGGATCACACATTCCATAGACTGCTCCCGCTGAATTGGATCGCAACTCTAGACAGAAAAAATGTTTGTTTGAATAGATTGAGAAAATCTGGATGATATATTAGTGAAAATGTTGGATGAATGTTAAGAGATATTATTGTAAGAAAAGTTAACTATTAAACTCGAAACTCTTTAAAACGCTGCAGTTTTTGTTAATAGTCTTAATAGCTTCTTCACACAACAAACTCACTTGTAGTGGTAGTAAATTTCTCCATTAAACAAGTTGAGAGACCTACGAAAAAAGCTAGGTACACCATTGTAGTATCTTAAGCTAATCTAAATAGTGTAAACACGTCAAAAATTGATATTCTGTTAAACGTAGAAATTATTTCATTTGTAGTATCTATATATAACAGATATATTTTATCTAAAGCAGTTTTAGTGTTAGGACTGTTATCTATATAACTCCTATTCAAGGAATTGAATGGAGTATTAAGTAGTTAAAAGTTTAAGGAGCGGTTAATTAATATAATCTTTGTTTATTAAAGATTCTGTCTAACTTATCAGCATTTTTTGTAATTGTTTAGCTATCTGTAAAAAACTTAGAAATATAATTGCGTTTAACCTTGGAGATTTCTGAATGAACACACAAAACCGATAACAAATTCTTGGTTCGACGTAATATTATTTTTTTAAATTCAATTTCAATACGGTTCAATAATAATAATGATTGTTGAAGATAATAGTTTGTTTACCATAATCCATTTAACATATACCCTGAAAAACGAAACAAAACCAACAAAAAAAAGAATATAAACTTTGATAACAATATTATCTAAACGGCAGAAAATATAGGTATCCGACCTGTCAACTTAAATTGACTAAACTCAGCCCAATTTAAGACATTTACGCTAGCGAACAAGACCAAGGACAACTCCTGTTGGACAAGCAACAAGTTGTTTGATCTAATATAATGTTGTCTTTTGCGACACGATTTTTTTTTTAATTTTAAAACATCTTCAGTTCTTGAGGCTGCAGTAGTTAGTAGGTCAGCCGCAGACAAGAGATATGCTTTCATAAGTGTTTAGCAGCAATGAAAAGTGTATGGTAATAGTGGAACTCCATTACAGTTGTTTCTCTCTTCGGTACAACAAATCCAGATACTCGAAAAATTGTAAAATTTGATTTTACGAATTTTATTTTGTATGTTAACCCTTATAAGTTAAACAAAAATTTATTTTTGTGCTAGGAAGCGAAGACCGTGAAAATGGTTTATTCTGTTAAACAAGACACTTTCATTGTTATGTCTTACAATCGCAATGGGACATTCGAAAATGAAGAGTGGGTGTATTCTGGAACCGCGTGTAAGCAAGAATATCGGGCCAAATACCGTGATTTGATAATTCAAGAAACATCGTTAGAGGCTCACATTAAAGATGTAATCAACAGACTTGTTCGGACTGGTAGTGTCGACAACGAGAAATCTCCTGGAAGACCTTCAGTATCTGAGCAAGTTGTTGATGATTTGAGACGACTTGGAAAGAATCTGCATCTTTGACAAGATTTCCTCAGAAGTCAGGAGTTCATGTTGCAACATGAAATTGAACAATGGGACCAAAGTATTTACGAAAGGATCTTATAGAACATTAATGAAATTAAAAAGAGAGTGAACATGTGCCTTGAACAAAATGGTTTTTAACATTTACTGTGATGTCTAACCGCATTAAATTTATTTAATGAATTAGTTTTATTTATGAAGCATATAGGCAACCAGTTATACAGATGCGTGTCGTATTTGTCGTGAATCTTTGGGCGTTGTAAAGTCCAAAAGTGAAAGGCGGCACGTTTTCATGACCTATTTTGACCCTACAATCATTTATAGAAACCCTGTTTATGGCAATGGATACGCGCAAGTAAAAAAATATGGATTTAATAATAGATAAAGGAACAGTCACAGTTATTAAATTTTTGGTGAGGTTAGGAAAGAACAAAAAATTTTTGGTTAACGTTTTATCATTTACAAGATAAATATAAAGTATTCGTAGAATTTCATTTCATCAGTCCAATAGTTTCGGCGATTATCTGTTTAATAAAATCGCCAACAGACAGACAGGCAACGATGATGGAATAGTGGATAATAAATCATAGAGATAAATAAGAAACAAACGGAAATGATAAACTCACATTTTTGTATTCTATAGATAAACTCGGAAACGTCGAGAAAACATGAAATTAAACATTCCTCGAAATGGTCATATTGCCATATTGTCGCAGCTTACACCCGAGTATTAAAATGTGTAAATAGTGTAATTTATTCACATGACACTTTAAAACTCAAAAAATTTGTAAAGATGTGGGTTTTTTGTTTAATTCTTAGACTCCTCCAGATGAGCTCATCAACACTGTGTTGTCATTTTATATTAATTGAAACCATTGCTGCATGTATGGTAGATTTGATAATTACATCATTTGGTGTTTGACAAGCTTGATAACAGGTATAAGTGACACCCTTATTGCTACGCTAAATTAAAATGTGGCGAAATCCACGCCCCTAAGTGTGGCCCATATTACGCAAATCCCTTGATACTCTTGACATGAATGACTTTTTTCATTAGTAAGTTTTGTCTGCGGCTTTAATTTGTTTTTTGTTTGTTCTCATATATTGTTGTTAAGTATTTCCTTGTTAAAATACATACACGCAAATAATATTCATTAAATAAAAAAATATGTAAATTATTTACACTGTACGGCGAGACATCATACTAACCATGCATCAAATGGACCTATACGATATGTATGTACCATTAATATGAAACCCTAGCTTATGCTTATACGAGAATAATTTATGCAACAAGTGTAAAAAGTGATCGTTTATTGCACGCAACGTGCAAATGGTCCTGCGAGGCCGTAGGCCATATATTAGTAAGTGCAATATCACTTTTTGCACGTGTTGCACACAACACTGTTTCTACGATCGTTTTAGATAACTCATTTTTTTGAGAATATTATACCTTCATTTTTGTCGAAATTAGATAAACAACTTTATTTGATGATACATAGCAGGAAAGACAACTTATTATGTATTACATATTGTCTTTTCTTATGGGAATAAAATATGTATAATAATTGCATATGAAGATTTAACAATAACATTAAATTCAAGATACCCATTCAAAATAAACGAAACATTTAAATATTGTGGGAGAAAGCGAGTATTATTATTTGGCAAAATTGACACAGTGCTAGACTTCAACAACCCATTATACCATATCAACAAAATAAAATTTGATAAATAATTTTAAAAATTAGACGCCAACTGGTGTCAATCGTTGTATTCGTCGTTAACAATAATCTTATTTATTGCATAGTGCAAAAAATATATACCTAAATAATGTGTTCAGAGTATCTAGTTTTAACACATGTGTAGTTACAAATTGTTTTTATCTCAGTTGTTGGTTTTGGTTTGAGGTGACGTGTTTCCTTAAACTTTTGGATTATGCGGTATTAAAAACAGAAATTACATTGCTCGTTCCAATTAACTACGATTTTTTTCTAAATTGAAAAATGAAATATGCAATTATTTTTTTATTCTTTCGTTTTCTGTAAATGAAAATAAAATTGTTATTATTAAAAATTAAGGGAACAGCAGTAATCTATTTTTCCTGAAATCCTCAAGAAACTTACATTTTCACGCTTGTTTTGAATCTTGAAGTTGAGCATTACCGTCGAGCAGCAAGATTTTGCTCCACTCTTTCCTTATAGCACCAATCAGAAAAACTTGATAGGTCTTTTCACATCTTTCCGTAGCCTCGATTACATCACATCATTTTTTTTATTTTTACCAAACTATAAGATTCGCTGATAAATGACGGAAAAACAAAACGTAGCCATCCCGCTGCCGGAGCTCTTTATGCAGGTAGTTGACTGGCTGCAAGTTATAAATTACTGTATCGGATGGAACTGCCCAATTTTGCATTTTGCACCATCTCGAGATTATATGTGTCAACAACGCCCAGTCGAAGATGAAATTATATTTTTGTAATATCTGAACTAAAAACATTTTATTTTCCTTTACATTTAGGTCACAAGGGGCCGCTTAACTTTGGAGGCCTGATGCTCCTGCATCCCTATAAAACTGCTTCTGTCCGGACGCCCCACAAATACGGACAATGTAAAATCTATTTACAGCAGATAACCAACAAGAAAATTGGCCTCACATCAATGTGAAGTGTTCCTGTTTATACATCGGAAGAATGTCACGTAGAAATTTATTCGATTTGAATGAGTTTATCGCCTCAAAAGCTTCAATCGAACAAAACGTTCTGAATATTATTATTACAATTCACATTTTGGAGAAAATGGGGTGACTCGTTCGTAATTTGATCAATAAAAAATGGGAGAGTGATTAACTTTAGTGAGTGATTATTAAATTTATTTTATCTAATGAAAAAAAGAGGTCCCGTTAACCCTGAGCTGCGCCGGCTGTAACGATGTCCGTACTATGCTGCTAACACAGAATGCGATTAAACAAATATATCAATAATAAACAAAATCAAGATAAGATTCGTAAACCACAAGTATTACAAGAGTATATTATTTCATACAAAACCGGTTATGTTAATTATGCTATATAATGAATCGACGTCATCAAATTGTTGGTGGAGGTGATTAGCCAAATTTTGGATAGCGTTTTATCATTTACATGATATTTCCAACAATCAAAATTTGACAGCAGGTTCAAAGATGATCTGTCTAATAAAAATCTGGACAGACGGCTGACAGACAGACAAACGGAAAGGAAGACCTGTTTCTTCGTACTCTAGGGGTCATGAAAGGTCGAGAAAACATATGTGTAGAGAGTCGACCGATGGACTCGATTGCAATACTTCCTTAGCTTACGTTGGAAAGTAAAAATAATGCCGGAAAAAAAACATTGTGTACAATTTTTAATTGCTGAAATCATCTAATAGGATCTTGTTAACACCGCAGACTCAAATTTGTTACAAAATTTTTATTCCATCAATAAGTTAAAATATGAAAGATGCAAAATACGTTCACATACTTAAATCCAAGTATTTAAAGGTCTTTTTTTCGGGAAAGTAGTTAGTAGAGCACAACCAAAATGTGTACAGATTCATTATCGTCTATTACATTTGTCGTTTGGATTTCACTGTTTCATTCAGTTGTTTGTGCTTGCAAGTTTGCATCATGTCACTTGTTGTTTTACCTCCCGGGCATAAGCTAAGAAACTACTGTAAAACGTTTCAAGACCCCTAGAGCACGAAACAGTAGGTCTCGCGTTTCCGCCTCTCTGTCGTCTGTCTGTCAGTCTGTCTGCCGTCTATTGTCTGTCAATTTTTATTAGACAGATAATCTCCTGGACTCATTGTCATCAAATTTTATAGGAGTATCATGTAGATGATTAACTTATTATTATTATTAATTATTAAAAATGAATCATCTCGAAAATTTACAACAGTAAATGTTATTTAAATTTTTTAGAAGAAAAATACTCTTGAATGAATTATATGAATTCGTGTTGAGTCTTTAACTTAGACATTTAGATTTTTCCATAAAAGTTGATGAATGAGGCAATCTGTTTTATTGATCAAATCAAGAACGGTTCAACCCGTTTTCTAGAAAATTTGAATAAACAATACTGTTGCGTACTGGTCTTATGAGTTCACTGCACCTATTCCAATTGAAATATGTGTCCTTGATAACATATTGATGGCGTCATTACAACATTGTAGAAAAACTCACTTGAAACATACACATAGCACGCTCCTTTACCTATACTTTAACAGTACGTACATATCTATATTTCCAAAATTAAATTTTTTAATTTTTCGAAAATTCTGTATTTTGTGCGTCTGCATTTCACGAACGAATGACGTTATGTCTACGTAACTTGAGACCAGCTTTTGACATATCGTGTCGATATAAATGCTGACATACGTTTCAGTGACAAAAGACAATCAACAGGTAAGTAACTCGAAAGTTTTTTTATCGCTCGTTATATATATACGTACAAAGACACATAAGCTATACATGCTTCTTTGTTCGATATTTTTAAAAGAATTGTTTATAAAGTCATAATTCATCCCTTTAAACTTTGTCTGCTTATAAATGTTTAATTAGTTATTTAATCAGACAGTTAATCACTTGAAATTAGCAAAAATTTTTTAAGCCTGAATATTTTTTATTTTTATTTTTAATAATTTAAATATTCAAAGCTACATGTCATCGACAGGTTCTTTCTGGTAACAATCGCTGCACTGAAATAAATTACATCAGATAAGTTGCTGTTAAGAAGTAATTATTTATATCTCTGTCTGTACCAATATTACTTCGCCAGATTAGCGCTATGGAAAATCAATAAAGTTTCTCCCTTTCTAACACAATTTAAATTTGAATTTTTAATAAACTGAAAATTCCGATCGCATTCCAAATTCAGCAAGCATTTAATGTACCAACTATTGAACATTCCGAAAATTCATGAGCCTCTTTATTTTAGAAAAGTAATTGGATTTTTAGATAACACGTTCTCTGCACCATAAAAAAAAATAATCGAAAGAAAAGAGCCACAGAATCTACATCTAACTGACACTTTTTTACTCACCTCTTGTACTCTGCGAATGTTTAACCGGAGAACTTGCTATACTCCTCCGAGCCACATCTTGAAATGTGATGGGAGAGTAAACGACACTTCTTCGGTCCTCCGCATGAATGTTCGACTTAAATTCCCTATTATCTAAAGGATCGATCTCCTGTTGTACTAATGGTGCTGTTTCTCGACGATCTATTGGGGTTCTCGATTCTTTTCCTTGCAACCAATACGTCTTCATGTGACCTGTATATGTCTGCATAAATACAAGCAAAACAAAATTAAAAACCTCCAACCTTTTCCTTTAACTTGAATTTCTCCCCTTTCTAACACTTTATACGTATCGGGAAGGAGCTTTCTCGTGTATTCCGAAATGTGGATCATCATAGCTTCACTTGTAGACTCCATTCGAGATGCTGTATTCACGCTATCACCGAATAAACAATATCTAGGCATTTTTAGACCTACAATTCCTGCCACCACAGCCCCAGAGTGAACGCCAACGCGTATCCGCAAATGTTGTCCTAACAAATAAAAGAAAATGTTATTGAGAAAATAGTTACATGAATGTTTAACCTGTAGAGGGATCTTTGAGGTCCTGTATGGCATCTACCATATCTAAAGCCATATCACATACTCTCTCGGCATGATTGCCTTCTTTTTCAGGAGCTCCAGACACTACCATATAGGCGTCTCCGATAGTTTCCACCTAATACGCATATTTAAATTTTTTTTTATTGAGAACAAAATATAGAAAGATCAAAGCATATAGAACACAATACAACACAGGATGGTAAGTTAATTACGGTAGAAATGTACAAAGGAAGATATATTTTCTGTTAAGACGGTGAATACGTGGACAGAATTTATAGGTCAAATCAAAGAGTAAGGTTTGCTTAGAATGTCCTTAGAGGATTTTAGATGAAAACAAAAATGCTATTTTTGGTGAAAGTGGTATATTTCGTTCTAGACGGAGATATATTTTATAAATGATTCTGCTAGAATTAATAATTACAGTTGTATTAACTGTTTAGTTATTTAATATTTATAAAATTTTCTCTAGACTAGTAAATTTTATTTAACAAATTAATTGAAAAAGCAGGACATGCGAATTAGTTTACTAATCATCTTACTTTGTACACTCTGTTTCGTTCCGTTAATCTATCAAAGATCGAATACATTCCGTTTAGCATGGACACAACTTCCATCGGTGAAATTCTGCTACAAATTTCAGTGAATGTAACGACATCAGAGAATAATATTGAAACGCTGTCGAACATCTGCAATAAATAGGAATTCGTCAAACGTTAAAAAAAGAAATGCCTTTTAAAATACCTCGCAAGTATCGATCGGGTTTTCCCCTTTCCTTAATCTATCCGCTACTTGCTTTGGTATCATTTGATACAATAATTCGTCTGTCCTCCTCATTTCTTCATCCAATTTTCGCATAGATTCCTCCAATTTTTTACTTTTCTGTTGTTCTTGATCTAAAGCTAATTTCAGTTCGACTGACTGTTGGGTTCCAGCCAACATCAGGTCTCTAACGAAAAAGTTATATTTAGAAGGATGGAGCAAAGAGAAATAATTAATTGACACCTTTTTGTATTTGATAGAGCGTAGAAGGAATTTAATACTGGGACTGACGGAACTAATTTTATGAAATATTGAAATACAGACGAAACTTAATTCGAGTTCAGTTGGCTGGATAAAGACGACGGCTTAGCAAAAAAACGATGTGAGAGGTCTGACATCTCTAAAACACTGTAATGCCTTAACTTTTCCAGAAAATGTTGTATGATATCAACAAGTAGGGATACGAAGTAGTTTATTATTGAGACTTTTCTCTAACAACCGCATTTTATTGTAATTTTCGAAGCGTATGAAACTGCATATCGTGTTATGATAAAGTTTGTTGCTAAAATAGGGGTAATACTAATGGGAAATCTTAAGGGGACGAATAATTCGTCGACTAAAAATGAGCGTTCAGGTGGAACCGTTAAAAGGAAGCTGTAAAATTTTGCATGGTTTTATGACAGATTATTGAATTACGATTACAAGTAAATTACCTAAATGAAAAGATATATCGAATTGTCATATGTTACACATTACATTTTTTTTTAAGACAGAAATCTAAAACAATGGTTACCATCGCGACGCTATATATGCATCATATTTGCAATGTACTAATCTCCCCTTCAACGTAAAAACGATGGCGTTTACAGAATTTCATTATCTCTGTCCTTTTTCAAGATATTAGCTAGCGGAATTTTAGCTGGAAAGCTATTCATATTTTAAAATAAAATTGCAATATCAATGATATGACAAAATTAAACTGTTTTCTCGATTTATGAGAATTTTGGTTTGAAATTTGTTACAAAAGTTTCTGCTTATTTTTACCTTCATAAAATTATTGTTTTTAAAAAATTATATTTTTTTACAGAAGCATGCAGTTTTTATCTTAAAAATGTTACAACAGCTAACTCCGAAGCATGAAAATTTAAAAAAACAAATAAATAAATCAATAAAATTATTATTTAAAAAAATTTCACTTTGTACAAGATTGTATCTTCTTCTTACTGAACTATTTAAATGTGCAATTAATTTGTTTCTTTTAGAACGTTAACTAACGCTACGTTAGAAAAATGACAGACATAATTTTGTTGTCATTCTTACAATAATTCAAATTGTTACTGAAACTGGTTTCACTGTAAGTTGATATCTTCAGTAATAAATGAGACATATTGCCTGTAGACCTGTATACTAAAAGTAGACGTGATGTAAATCTAGCAAACTAGGAAAATATAGCTATAATTTGTTACATGAGTATCAATAAGATCGATTTTGTAATTTTAGACCACAAAAGAAAATAAAGCGCTGGAAAAATTAATTAAGCGCGAAGATTAAGTATCCTGGGTATCTGTTATGGTAGTCATTTCCGCTAAGATAAAGTGTTCTATACTTTTATTGTTCGAAAATACGATTTTTCCCCAACCATTCAACTGTAAACGTCTTGACTGACTTGATCAACTCTTTTCAGGCGGAAGCAACTAGGGTTTCGGATAAGCAATTTATAAAATATAATATCCAGTTTACTGTTAGGAAAAATCAAGCTTCTCATTGAGTTCGTTAAGTATGAAAGTGGATTTTCAGATGTCATTTAAAAAAAATACAACGCGTACGTCCGGGATTCTGATTTAATACTCCTCCAAAGGACTGACGCTCGTAAGCTGACATAATCTTCTTAGAACACAGATTTTCAACAAAAATTGGATGTTAAGTTAATGTGATAAATTAACTGCCAATTTTGCAACATTAAAATGGAAGCAGAGTCCGCCTCTTTAATCCTCTTAAAATTTAATCCATACGTCCCAAACAGTATAACGGTCTCAGACCCAAAATTAGAGATAATTAAATTTCGGTTAACTTTATAACTTAAAATACAGGTATTTGATACATTTTAATATTTACGTTATTTCATATTTCTCTGTTCGTAGAGAAGGACGTGAGGTGAGTAACAAAGTTGAAACTGAATAATGTATTGCGAGGAAATGTCTGCTTTCCGCTTTGTTTCGTTCATGCAATGAACAGACAATTTAACAATCGCACATTCGCACCGAATTTACAACTTTTCGGAGTTCTTGAAGCGAGGAGCTACCAAATAAGGGTTTTTAATACACGCACTTACCTACTGAAGTCGTGCATAGAGAGATCATTAATATAGAGACCGGAATTGATGAGGGAATTCAAATCAGGCATTACGGGAGTTCCCAAATACATCATCATCTTCCAATTGTCCATGTAAATCATTTGTCCTGTGAAGCTCATCTGTTGAATTAGGTAAATTATGTGGTGAAAACAACATACCTTTAAGCCTCAAATTTCTATCTTCGTCTACGTCGAGTTCGTCGCTAAGTATCATTTCTTGTCTGCCTCTGTCAGGAGGTTTATCGTGTAAAACAGGCTCTACAGTTACTAGTTCAAAAATGTTGTTAGTACGATTCAAAATCTGGAAATTTTATCATAATATAATGTTATCCCACAATGATTTTTGGAAACGTAAATAATTTATCACTGTCTTTTCATTTATTGTTTTGTTGCTCTTATGTTTGCTGTAATATGCAAACAAACAGTAAAGTTCCCTTAGGAAAGTCTTTTAACAAGATCAACTTTAGCGTGAAAGAAATAATAAAAGAGAGGGAGAAAAGGCAGAGAGAGTTTTAGGAAATGAGAACAAGATACCGATTTTTGTGACTGCGATTTTGTACGTAGTAAGCTACAGTTCCGTTTATGTAATAAATGTACCTATCAGTATATTATTGTATACAGTATTCGACATGCCATATGTACTTTATTAGTAAAATATATGATTAAGATTATTATTAAAAACGAAAGTGATATCTGAAAATTATAACATTAAGAATTTTTTGCGAGCGGCAGGGGAGAGGAAGGCAAAGTAGAGAGGATGCAAATCGAGGAGCTGAAATTTTAAAATCCGACGAATTTTCTTGCTAGCAACAGAGAAACTGCTAAAATAATATTCCTGAGGAACCAAATTTAAGAAGGAATCCTAATTTTTGCTATTTTATGTATTTCGTTATTTTACATTGTAGTTTTGTAGGGAATTAAAAGAGTTAGATATTGGGGTTCATGTTATTTGGATAGCAGTAGATCAAACTAGAAATTCTAATGGGTAATACGTTCCAAACATTGTAGTGGCCAAAAATTATTTGAAGACGCACCAGGTACACCATTATTTCATTTTTACCGGCGATATTTGGAATATTTTCACAAATTCAGTAAAATGTTTAAAATTTCTAGAGTTGCGTAAATATTTGAAATTTCCAGAATTTCCAGATTTTCTAAATGTTATTAAAATATCAGTCTTCGGATATGCCAGAATTCAACACTTTCCTGAGTTTTCTAGATTTTTAGGTCTCCCAGATTTTTCACACTTTCTAGATATTTCCAGATTCTCTAAAATGAATAGACCCCAAGAGTCTTTAAACCGTTGAAACTTTCGGAATTTCTAGAATCTTTAGAATCTCTGAGACGTATTTAGAATTTTTATAATTTCTAGGAACATTAATATTTCCAAGATCTTTACAATTTTTAAGATTTTGTTGGATGTTTCTTCTATTTAGAACCTAAAACTTCGGTTTATTTAGCATCTTTGGTGTCTTTACAATTCGCAAATTCTAGTCTATGAAAACTTTAAGATTTTTAGAATGTGTCGAATCTTTAGAATTTTTGAAAGGTTTGAACCCTTTTAAGTATTTCAAACATTTGGAAACTTTGGAATTTATAGAATATCTACAATCTTAAGATATTGTAAACTTTTGAAATTTTGAGATTTAATATTTTTTATTTTTCAAAATTTCTAGTATGTTCAGATTTTCCAAATTAGTCTGAATTTTCAGATTTTCCAAAGAACATAAAATGATCCGAATTTTCCAAAATTTCTAAAATTATAAGGCTCCAGTTATACCGGAAATTTGAAATTCAACCATTTCCAATATTTTCAAGATTTCTAGGTCTACCACATCTTCCCCACACTTTCTAAATTTTTCAGATTTTCTAAAATTTATAGCTCTCAAGAGTCTAAATTTTTGGAATTTTTGGAATCTCTGGAATCTTTACAGTATCCAAGATTTACAAAATAAGATAATAATTAAGGTGTTCAAGGCCTTTAGTGCATTTTTCCGACCTTTACGATTTTTATGGCTTTAAGATTTTTGTTTTCTTTATAGTCTTTGGAATTTTTAAAATCTTTGTGATTTTAAGAGGTCACGCTATTTTTACAAGTTTTAGAATTTTTGGCTTTTTGGAATTTCTCTAGAACTTTTAGAATCTTTCAAGTATTCGAAACAGAATTTTAGCTTTTGACCCCTTAGAGTCCTTAGACTCTTTATACCCTTTACAGCCTTTCCAATCTATTGAAATTTTGAACACTTTGGACTCGTACGTTCTTTAAAATTTTTAAGATTTTGTTAGATCTTTTTTATATTTAGAAGATTTGAACTTTAGTTTATTTAGGATTTTAAGTGTCTTTACAGTTCGCAATTTCTAGTGTATGTTATCCGTGGAAGTTTTATACTTTTGGATCTTTCAAACCACTGGAAACTTTGGAATCTTCAGAATCTCTAGAATCTAGAATCACTAGAATTTCTATAATCTTTAGAGCTAGAATTTTAGATATTTTTAGATCTTTAGGATTTTAAAACTATGCAATCCGAACTGAACTTGAAAACATGCACCTACTTGCAAAAATGACGCAAGATCTTCTTTCTGTATTTTTTAAAAATTGTGATATTTCAATGCCCTGAATTAATTAACTAATTCTGGAAAAAAGTTGAAGTTATCGAAGAAATGAGGCCGAAAGTGATTTCTGCGCCCCGAAATCAACAAGAAAAAGATTTAGTTAAATTTAAAAAATCGTCGAAAATGGATCGAAATTTGCTAGTACTTGCCAAATAACCTACCCTCTAAGCAAATAAAAGGCCGGTGGGCCAGGCTAGTATTTGCCAAAATAAGACTCATCTTGATAAATGGCCTACTCTTCTAAGAAAAAGACTAGCCCCGCCCACTCACCCTTTATTTTCTTAGAAGAGTGGGTCATTTGCCAAAATTAGTCTTATTTTAACAAGTACTTTGTATACTAAGATTAAATTACTTATTAATTATTAATATTATTAAATAGTATTAACTAATATTACGGTTACTTTTGTAATCCTCCCCATTGTTAAAATATTTTGAGAAAACTAAAATAACTTGGAGAAAGTAGATCGGAACTGTAAAAATATGTGGATGTTGTGTTTAAAAAACTGAGTTGTACAGGGTGAATCACTAAGCGCGCGCTCCTCGACACCTCATTAAAGAAAAAAAGTTAAGAAGAAGGCTGTACAGTTCTTGAACGATCATACTCTTAAACTGCTTTCAACTATACAGAGTGTTCTGTTTTTAAGGAGTTAACTTAGCTTTTTCAAATGGAATACTCTATATACATGTTTCTAGATATTCTAGCTTACCTTGAATTAGGTTTTATAAGAATAATTTATTTGTGAAATTCGACGTTGCCACGTTATTTCAGTTTTTTGGAAATTTTTTAACAATTAAATTATATAATTTAATTGTTAAAAAAATTCATTTGAGCAAGGTGGATAAAACAATAAATAATTCTCAGTATTATAGTATTATTTTTTAACATCTTAATTACTTTATTCAGGACAAAAAGGGACAGATGTTGACAATAAAAAAAAAATAAGAAAACAGAAAAGCACAAGCGAAGAAAAATTTTGATTGAGAGAACTGGATTAAAAAATACCTTTAATTTAAAAGTTTGTAAAACAAATTACGCAAAATTAGACAACATATACCGAGAGTTGTCAGTATTGTGTGTCTGTATAAGAGTGATATAGAACTGTTCGAAAATCACTACGTTCCCATTCAACGATTTCGTTTTAGAGGGGTATCTCATATTCTGGATTTACACTCAATCTGGTTCACTGTCACACAAAAGACAGAAAAAAGTTTTCGTTTCATTAATCTTAAAAATTATTCTGTCTTTACCGAGATTTTTTGTTTGTGAAATAAAACAGGGAATAATAAGGACCGTTTAAGAAAAATTGAATTAATGATGCAAAAGTAGAAGCAAATAACTGTCAAGGAGATAACATTTTGAAGAAAGAAACAAAATGAAAGAATGAAAAACATACAAATAAGAAAGAGTTTGAACGAATGAACTGTAAAATACGAAGAAAAAACACAAAACTAAAAATAAGTCTGAAACATTTGGCTAATCTGGATCGTAGTAAGAAATCAATAATGTAGAAAAAGAATCTTTTCTCTTTCTTTCTTGCAAGGAAAAAGGTTTAATGTGACTGAAAAGTATACAGTAAATTAAAAATTTTAACTGAGTTCATTTTGTTATTGACTTTATCTTCATTTCGCCTTATTTATATTAAGTAGAATTTTAATCCACAGGGAATGAATCAATAGTTTCATGCATTTACGAGGACTGTATGATAACTACCCGTGTTTGAGGACTGTGGGTACCACTGACCCAAAATTTGTATGCCATGGTCTAATGCCATCTTTCAAACGAGGCTTGTCAAAATTTCAGTCAAATTGGTCAAGTAGTTTTGTTACAGCACTTATTGAAACTTGACAATTTTGTGTTTTTTGCAAAAATGGAAAAAGAGCAGTATAGATCTGTGATTCGATTTCTTTTTTTGGATGGGAAAACGTGTGAAGAAATCAAAATCAAGTTGCAGGTAGTTTATAAGGACCAAGCACCTTCGATGACTACCATCAGATATTGGTTCAACGAATTCAAAAGTGGCAGAACATCGGTTTTGGATGAAGAGCGCCCAGGTCGTCCGATTAAAGTAACTACTGAGGAAATGGTCAACAAAATCCACGATATTGTCTTAGCAGACCATCGGGTGAAGATCAGAGAGATTGCTGAGATTGCAAACATCTCAACCGAACGTGTGCACAACATTCTTCGAGAAAAACTGGGCATGAGAAAGCTATCGGCACGATGGGTGCCGCGTTTGCTCACAGTGGAGCAAAAACAAAATTGCGTTACAACTTCGGAACATTGCTTCAATATGTTTAAGCACAATTCGAAGGAGTTTCGAAGGCGTTACGTGAGTGTTGATGAAACGTGGATACACCACTAACTCCAGAGACCAAAGAACAGTCAAAACAAGGGACTCTACCCGGCGAACGTGCTCCAAAGAAAGCGAAAACGGTTTCTTCGGCCGGAAAAGTTATGGATACTGTTTTTTGGGATTCGCATGGCATCATTTTCATAGACTATTTGTAAAATGGCAAAACAATCACGGGGCAGTATTATGCTAGCCTATTGAGCCGATTAGATGCTGAATTAAAGATAAAACGGCCCCATTTGTCGAAAAAAAAGTCGTGTTTCACCATGATAACGCACCGGCTCACACGTCTGCAATTGCCATGGCAAAACTGGTTGAATTACGCTATGAATTACTGCTGCATTTTCCCTATTCGCCAGATTTAGCACCCTGTGACTTTTATCTATCTCCAAATCTAAAAAAATGGCTTGAAGGAAGGCGCTTTACTTCAAACGGCGAAGTAATCAATGAAACAGAGGCTTATTTTGCAGAGTTTGATAAATCATTTTTTTTGAATGGGTTAAAAAAGTTAGAATATCGCTGATCGAGGTGTATAGAGTTGAAAGGAGACTATGTTGAGAAATAAATATACAGAATTAAAAAAAAATGCTTTCTCTTTCTTAAAACGGGTACTTATCAAACAGTCCTCGTACATTTCCAAAAACCAAACCGTTACCAACGTACCGTTTGAAATTTGAAGGCTGTAAGTGGCCTAACGAGATCAAACCAATTGGTGATTTTTTTCCCCAATAAGTCAGGAAGAATTACCATTAGGGAATTTCCTATACTACGGACTACCATATCTGAACTGAAAAAAGAACCGTTCAAAGGTGTTTTCACACCAATCAACACATTATAAAGTTACAATTTACCCAAAAACGATACAAAATGGAAAAATCTCAAACAGAACAGAAGCACTAATCGGTAGATGCTTCTCTTCTCTCGTCATCGCCAGCGATGCCAGAGTAAAAGCTCTGTTGTCGAAAGTTAATTGAAAAGTTACATGAACCATGTCAAATAGAAGTTCTTCTCTCACCAGTTCAATCTTCATTTCTTTATGGTAAAAGTGTCTTGCTACCTGCAAAGAACTTCTTATGAACCGGCATTGTATTTAATTTCTTATTACTTCTTTAATTTGGCCCATGGTATAATATACAAAACCCCGTCTCTTGCTTCTGTAATGGAGCGTCAGTCCTTGTTTAGTTTCATTCTCGCAAATGAAACTCGGCGCCCTCATCCTGGGATAAGAGAACTTAAGATATTCATGCAGATTATCTAAACCGTTAAGAAAATCCCGCATGTGACGTCCTAGCACCGACAATACCCTGTCATAACCATACTGACTGACAAATCCGATGAAAAATACACCCATTTGCTCAAAGAAATCTTTTTCACTGACTTTTAATATCTGACGAGAAATTTGTTAAAAGTTTTTGTTAAGATATATATGCTTTTGTTACCTGTACAGCCTTTTTAGAAAGTCGAGGGATCAAACCCTCAGGATAGACCTGATGTGTGCTGAAGCTCGGTTGATCTACGGCTGCGGCTCGTCTTATCTCTTCCCATTTTTCCTCGCCGTAGGTTTGCTTTATGTACTCGGACATATTTTCCAGAATTAGGCCATACATGTTGCATTGATCTGGAAAAAAGATTGTAATGCAGCAAAAAATAATCATATTTTATTTAATATAACATAGCACAATCATACAATTTTATATAAATATTTTCCGTCGTTATATATTAAAAACACATGCATTTAGGTATAAAATTGTTACTTGTTTATCAGTTCAAGCTGTTGTTTTCCTCGGAAAAAGATTTTACGCAGTGTTAGAATTCGCTCAACTGTTGATACACATCGTTAGGATTGTAATGTAATACAAAGGCGACCTATCAAGATTTTCATTAAAATGTTCACTCAGGCGATAGTCATTATTACTAGAATTGTTTGACGTTTCAAAGATTGTAATATATGTCGGTCACCCCTTTCCATCTGTTTGTGGTCTGTTAGTCACTCTGTATGTGTCTCTTCGTCAAACTATGTTGTTGTTAAACGTCATATAGGTAGTAACCTTTTACAACCTATACGACGGTTAACTAACGTTTAACGTTCAATTAATCAGAATTTATAATTTAATGAAGCGATGATGTCAAAATTTTCTTAAGTAAATTGAAATTTACTTTGTAGTTTAATAATAATGCAACCAAACTTTACGCATAGATTTTACTTTAAAAATAACAACAGAATGATGTGATACCTTACAATTCGTTTACAACATTGATTTAATGGGTACAGAATGTGAGCTCAATTATTTCCAGGATTATGAAGTCACCCAAAAAAAAAATTAAATAGTATATTACGAATTTTTTAAAATTGCTTACATAAAATAAAACAAAAAATGATTTCTTTAGTAAAATAGCTTACCTAATTTTCTAATGTATGTATAATGTATCTATACATTCTATGTATCCGAATTAATACACTTGTTCCCACCTGATATAATATATAAACGTCGTTGTAGGACTGATTTGTTTGAAGCATCTAGTATTTCACTCTTTATAAACGTTAGACATATCAGTTTATATTTTTTCAAATTTGCTGGTGAAGGTTATTACAACATTCTTTAGTCACCATTAAAGTCATAAAGTTAAATAAAAAAATGAGAATTTACGTTATATGTTCAGCGTGTTTTGTGAAGGGCGTTTATAAATTAGGATTTTTACGAGTTATGTCAAATGCGTAAGCACTTTTACATCTACAAAAATTTGGTAAGTTGTTTATAATTTGTGTTTTTACAACATGGCAAAAGTCAAAGCCAGTTTATAATCATTTGTAGTTTTAGTATACACAAAGTGAGATTATCTAAATTTTCGCATTTTTTTTCCATTAGTGATACCTTGTAGTTTTTTCAAATTTCCAAGTATACGTATATTTACAACGTATTAATTACCATGAATGGACATACGAGAAGATTATTGTTTTTTTTTAAACTTCACCAATAAATCTGGTGAGATATCGTCAAAAACAACTGAATATGTACAACTAACGTTGACTAACATCGGGCGAGCAACATAATTTGTAATCGAGTCATTCCTGAAACTAAATATGTATGCATTCTCTAAAATGATTACGTCATAGAAAAGTTTTTAACAAAATAATTTTAATTGACGATAATTTTATAGACCTAATATCTGCAAAAGACATTCAAAATGGCAGATTTTTAACTTTGATTTCAATGAAAAAATTAGACTGGCACCTGAAAGGCTGAAATTTTATTTCATTTAAAAGTATACAAAATTTGAATTCGGGCACCGCCTATTACTAACTGACACTTCTGGAAAATTCCCGATTTCCATATGGTCCCATCCGCCCGCTGCCTGTGCCTGTCTTGTTTTTGAAGTACATAATTTGAAAGAATCTCAGGAATTGTTTGTGTATTGTTTTTGAAGCAATTTGAAAGAATCTCGTGCACCTCTTGTATTTTGTTTTTGAAGTAATTTGAAAGAATTTTGGGAACTCCTTTGTTTTGTTTTTGAAGTAATTAGAAAGAATCTCCAGAACTCCATGTTTTTGAAGTAATTTGAAACAATCCCGGAGTTCCGTGAGGGAAAAATTTAGACCGGCACCTGAAAGGCTCAAAGTATAAAAATTTATACCATGGCTAACGGTGCCTCTGAAAAATTCCCGATTTCATCCGTCCCTGATTGTTGCTGTGAATTTAACCACTGTCACATGAAACGTTCTTTCTAGCTTACTTTTTTGTTCTCTTGCTTATTGTTGCTTACTGGAGAAATAACATTTACTATGAAAAACAGTGCGCATTATACAAGATGTATAGTATAGCTAAAAAAAGCATTAAACACATTTTGTTGAGTTTATTTTTATTAATTGAAACCTCTGAAATGTATTGTAAACTACTGTAGGTAAAATTTACTCAACGCGTATACTGCCTAGCCTAGGGATTAATTATATTCAATGTAATCCTCCTTAAGATAATCTAACTGCTGTTACACATCAGCAAGAAATTTTAGAAGGTTTTATACCACAACTTTACGACAATGAAGTGGAAGGAGATTATGTTCAACACCACGGGACTGCAGCGCGTTCGACTAGAACTACAACCAGATCATTAGTCGAAATACAGAAAACCTCTGGCCCCAAAATATTGTGATCTTACCCTTAAAGACCTTTTTGTGGCCCTATTTAAAGAACATTATTTATCAAACACGTGTCAACTATTTGGAGGAATGAAGGTTGAGAATAATATTAGAAGAAATTAACGACATAAAAAATAATGCAGAAGAGATGTTAAGGCATGTAATCCACGAGCTTAAACAAACAGCTTGTAGGTTTAAAACAACAAATTGGCAACGTTTTCAGAATTTACTGTAGTTTATTTGATAAAATTAATTAATTTTGTGCCAATTTTCCTTGTAACTTCATACTTATTTTATTAAAAATCTTGTTCAAAAATATTTGCCATTGTTTTGTTATTGCTCCTCACCCGATAGTTATTTATGGATTGGTAAGTGAATAAGAAGAATCTTTTCCATCGATGTTATTTACTTCAGTGTACCATAAAGAACACTTAAACTTCTAAATACAATATCTATTATTTCTAATTTTCATAGATACCAGACACACATTTTACAAGGAACATTTGTTAAATAGTGAAATGGGTGAATTTTATTGGAAGGTCACTTAAAAACCTCGGAATTAACCGATGAAAACGAAGCTCGCAAATTTATTACCTAAAAGTCAAACTCAGTGTACGAAAAGAAATATGCCGTATTTTGTGAATGGAGGCCCCTGAATCATTAAATGGGGAACAGCGGCTGTACTACTGGCATATTTTTAGGAAAATTAACAAAGTGAAGGCTTATGGTATTCCACGTTAAAGTACTAGAATATTAAAAGTAGTATAGTTTAATGTTTAGTTAAGAAAAATAAGTTTTTTTGAATTCATTCCATTTGAAGTTTGCATTGAAGACAGTTTTAAAACATTTTTTTTTAACAGAAACCTCAATGTTGTTCGTGATTAAATAAAAACTCCTGTCTATGACTTGTTGTTAAAAACAGTAAAATTTTAGTAACAGATAAAATAAATATTTTATGACAAGGGTCGGATAAAACAATTAATTTCATACTGAGAAGATAATCTAATAAACTGAGAAGTATTAGATGATAACAGACAGTGAAACTCGTCCGGCAGATAATACCTGATCATTTGAAATGATTTGAAACACGATTATTTCTTTGTATATTTGCATCAATATTGCGTAAAATATTTATAGGTAAACTATTTTTATGTTATAGTATTTATTGCTATACATTTAAATTTACTTTATAAATAACCTGGAAAAGAAAATTTTGTTCTAACAAATATGAATACCAACTAAAATGGACGAGGTTTTTATGATGATAAAAATGTTATTGAATTTCTTATTATTTATTTTTATACATCGAGTTACTGACAGCGGCACCAAATAGATATATCATCTTTAACGGATAGATATGCTTGACTGACTCCCGTTCTAAATCAATTTTAGTGGTCTTAAACGTAGTTGAAAAATAATAGGTATTTTACCATTTCGTGGGACACGATGATGTTAACATTTAAACTATTGTTCCATTACCTCAATGCAACTATTTTTACTATTTCAGTATTTTATAGCGGTTTATTGGTAGTTCTAAAACGTAATGAAATTAAGTGAACCCATTCAAGTGGAACACAATTAAGTCTGTGTCATCTATTTGTAACAAAGTTTCGAAGTTAGGAGTTAGTTAGCACAGTTACATAATATGGTAACAAAATAAGACTAAAACCTAAATATTAGACATGTATAACACACAATTTATTTCCGTTAATGACTTAAATTCTATTTTATGTTAACAATGATTTATACTCAGTAATAGTTATTATTAGATAATAAATCTGTCAAAAAATTGAAGTAAAATCAGTACATATTGTGTAAGAATATAACTGCAACACTCCGAAATTAAGACAGCAGCAGAAAATCCTAATATTCTTCAGCAAATTTTAGTTATTCATTTTAACTAGTTACATTTGTCAGTTTTGTAATTTGCACTATAAAGTTTGTACAAAACAACGCTGTCAGTAGACCTAAGATTTTTTATACAAAACTTGGAAACGTATTTCTGTGTAAGAAAAACTTGTTGTCTTAGTAACTTCTGCTTCAGCAGTGATTGGTTTTATTGAAAAGGGTTGTCAGTTCCAGAGTTACACCATAATACGTTAGATCGCCACCCCATGCTGTTTAATTTTATTTAAAATTTGCTGCAGTGTTAAAGTTAGTAGCTTACCCATAAATAGGAATGTTCCACCTACACCTACATTAATAATAATTAAAGTGCTCGAAGAACGCTAATTGGTTAAAAAATAAATTACGAAGGGTGAATATCAGAAAAAAATCAGAGTACATTGTTAACCAGGACCCAATTTGCTACTCACATTAGATTTTAAACATTTATAGTAAAAATTTTGTTATTAGGCAACATGTAAAATATTTACAATTGAACTAGATAACAATCATTGTAGTTGAACTGGAATCCGCTAACTAATTTTAAGAGAGACAGGTGCAATAGGTTTAATTTTATTCATTATGCAAGAGCGAACATTGAATGATGATATTAATTGTTCGTTGTTGATCAATGATCACATTGTATAACACATTTCGAGCCATTCAGTTTGAAATGTAATGTTTTCACATTCTGTGTGAATTTTTAATCTTTTCGACCAAACAAATGGGTTGGGTTATTAGTTTTTGCATTTCGTTTCGCTTCCAATCGGAGGCCATTGAAATGTATATTAATTGCTTGACATGAAGAATTTCAGTGAAATCATATACGAGTAATGTTTAATTAAGGAATAAAAAGAAAGCCATGTAAACAGCATGTAACAGATTAGTTAAAAGTGAAAAAATCTTTGTACTGAACTTGTTGTTACATTTCAGTGGTGGTAAATAAAATAACTGCATTTAAATATGGTGGATGCGCCGGGAATTTACAGCAAATTGAACTGAAATTATCTATTCGTTTTATTTCTGCTAACATTTTTTCCTTTTCTTATAGAATTCCATAGAATTGTTAGAGTAAATGTCCTGAAAACTTGTCTTAACACAGTTCTATTTTCTGTCTCATTAATGTTCATTTTTGTCAGTCTGTCACCGCGATCATTTTATGATTTTTAATTTTGTGGTATAAAATGTGTTGGAATTTGCAGAAAAATTAACATCGTATATCAATTACGAATCCTAACCATTTAAATTATAACAGACAAAATTGTAAAATTTGTTAATTTTAACGATCATACGCACAATGAAATGTAGTTTATATTTTTGTAAAATAATGATCCAATAAAATCAACAACCTACAACCAGTAATAATCACCATTAATTCTCCCAAAATTATAAGGAATCGTAAGTTAAATAACTATAAATGGTTAACGGCTACAATTTATTGATCTCAGTAATATTTTTAAGATATTATCAGTAGGTACACAAAAGGAAATAACAGACATGCACAGCGTAGGATGTAGTACTTCCATTAAAGTTGTAGTGGTATAGCAGTTCATGAATAGAGTTTCCATCCATCTAACTCTCCCATGTGAACTTTACATAAGAAACTCGACTTCATGTTAGAGTAAGGTATAATAATGATTATACCTAGGCTTCATACATACACCGAATATTCTGTTTGACTTAACAAAATTAAATTTGTTAAAACTTCTTCTTAGAAGATGCTATTTGGAAAGTTATGCGCATACTTCGCAATTAGTCTTGTCGTGGCGCGTACAGTTAACCATAAATTTGAATTGATTATGTCTGACTTTGCCACTTCTAGGAACAGCACTTTTATTAAAACATTTGGTATTGTTTCCGTGTCACGCAAATTACATCTTTCTGCTACGCCTTGTTTTTTTTTTACAGGTGTTACCTCCAAGCATTTCGTAAAACACACCATTTATAATACGCACAATCTGCAAGTCTAATATCAACATGAAGGAACAGCAGTGCCTGAACCAAAAAAGTATTTTGTCGATTTAAATTAAAGTCGTCTCTGGTGAAAGACAATGATAATTAAGGAGCCATCCTTCTGGCAATATCGGGAAATGTGCCTCTAACTTATGATGCTAATCCCAAATTATGATCAAGCTGAGAGATGTTATAATTATGAATAATTGTTTTGTGCTGTGATTGTATAATCCCAACCCGATAGTAATAACAATACAAGTTCTTTATTTGGTGTTTCTATAATTAGCAAGACCTTAACTAAACAATAGGAAATACGTGTTTCAAATGACGCACATTTTCGCAATCAAAATTGTACTTGTTGCTTTTATGGAATGGAAGAACAGACGAAAATAAATTGGCGATAATAAATGGTCGTCTGTTAATCTAAATGGTTTGATTACCTTTTATTACACTCTCTGAAGCCGGATAACTTCTGTTTTGTGGTCTACTACGGGTAGGAGGTTGCAGAACGTTTTTATGCGTTTCTAAATGTTTGAACGGCTTAGTTTGTTGATCAAATATTAAAAAAAATTTACACACAATCTTGAAACGTAGTGTCAGAAATAATTACACCGTTTTTACATAATTTTATACACGTCAGTTTATTTTTAAACACCCAACGCTTATGTCTGGATGATTGGTAAATATTTTTTAAAAAAATTCAAATTAGAGCTACGTGATTTTTTTAATACCGAAGAACACAAACCGTATTTGGAAACATTGTTGTCGTATTAAATATTTACTTTTACATCATTTGTTTGTTTTGTACTGAGCATAATTATAATTCGTCTTTTTATAAAATCTATTGATTTTTTTTATGTTGACTTAAAATCATTCGTTCTTTTTCTACTATTGTTCAAAACTGAAACATTTTTACTTTTGTCAAAAGTGTTCTTAATTAGGAAACGCAAAAAAAATTGAAAATCATAGATTAGAGTTGTTTTATAACAAACGTTTCGAACAACATCTACACAAGCCGCTGATAGTAACTATTTCTTGTTTTCGTATGATATACCTACTTTTTGTATTTTATTTATAAACAAGCTAACTACGTAGGCTTATTATCAAAGTTATTGTTTTTTGTTTTTTGATACTTGTTTTCTTATGTTGTTTGTCACTTTTTATTATCAGATTAGTGTGTTACACATTTTTTTGTCGTTTATACTACAAAACTTTTTACTTGTACTGAAAATATAAATATAAATATAATTGTATTCAATTTTTGTTGTAATCATACTTATTTTTGATATAATTTATTTTTTCGGGTTTTTTAGTATTAGTTTTTTAAATAGACACTGGTGCACATTTGAACATTTGTTGTGATTAAAAATAAACAGAAAATCCATTAAAAAACATATACGTTGCAACTAAAAAACTAACGGTTCTCCAGATATTAGGCCGCGGAGTTTCATCTGGGCACCATGTATATTTTTTATAATTTTCCGGTGATATTTTCCTTTGTGTTTTAAGTGTATGGAACCAAATCACTAACTTTTTAGTCAAATTAAAAATTCTCTCAGCGATTAGCTCTGAGCCAATTTAATAATAAATAGCAATAAATGTAATTAAGCGCTTTATAGTCATAAAGTACCAACCCAATGTTGTTAATAATAATTAGGAATAATAATCATCTACAAGAAATCTCCAAAATATCTAAATATTTTAATTAACATATAATTTCATTTAAGTTAGTTAAATGTTTTTTATGTTACAATAATAAACTTCTTTATTGGCACTTATTTACACTTTAAACAAAAGAACACTTCTGTTTTATGATAAAGTTTTAAAATTATTATTACAGATTCTCAGGATGCTTTTAGTCTTTACAATCTGGAAACTCTGAAATAAAAATAAAAGAAGAACAGGTAATGACACCTAACAGCTTAGATCTGTTGAAAGGGACTTACTACTATCAGAAACCTCATTCATTTTTCCAATTAAGTAAATAAGAAATAAGATTGCCTTCTGAATAATACGTCCGTGTATTTTAGATTTTTCTGTGTTTACTTTGAGCATTTAACCAACTTAAAAGTTGGGTACGAAATTTAAAGAGTTACAATCATCTGTATGGATAACGCTTCTTCCATACTTCTTTGACGTCTTTCGTATTCCTTGTCAAATTTTCTTATATGCAATATTATTACAGAGATGCTTATTACATAACTGCAACGACTAAAATTGTTATTGCATTATCAGGCAAATAGTTTAAGTAACGTTACGATTTTATTATAATATGATAAAATTGACACATCGGACAGCTTTTAGTAACGAGAAAGATTAATCTTCCCTTTCTAATTTAAGAGATTATCACATGTCGCCACTAATGATGATTGCAGAAGGCAAATTTACGATTCAATAAACACTATCTTGGTGAACATGTAGGAATATTGATTTTCCACTGACTCTCATCCATATGGTTGATTTAGTAAAGTGATTCATTTTGTAGACTTTGATTTGTAGTTTGCTGTATTCTTGTTCTGTCGAAGGGTTTTATTTATTTATTTATTTACTATTATTTTTTTAAGTTGTATGCTGGATAAACATCAAACCGAGAAATTTATGGGTTGAATGAAATACGTAGTCATCTTCATCAAATGTTAAAAGCGGTTCATATTACACCGGAGTTACTCACAGTTTGTTTTCTATTTAATAATGGCGTTGTACGCTTAAATAAAGTTAAAAATAATGGATATTTGGAGCACAAACACAAACTGATAAACTAATTTTTTAAATGGTTTCGTATTAATTTAGTTATATATGATTTAAAAAATCAGGGTATACGGAAACATTTTTTTTAATCGAAATTTTACTTAGTTTCTTACCAAAATTTTGAAGTACTAATCGACTCTCTAGTGACTATCAGATCGAGAAAATTTACGTAATAATTTCTTATTTATCTCTCCTTCCTTTAATACATGTACATGTGTGGAGTAAAAACATTATTGTAGAAATTATGCCCAAAAGTATTATTAATTGTAAATCGAAAACAGTGGTAACAATGTGATAATTGTATGAAGATTAGGCATTGTTTTACAAAAAAATAGCTCTACATCTGCTTATTGATGGCATGGAATTTAAACAAAGCGCAGAATACTTAACTAGGAGAGTCCTATTTATTTTGAATGAATGTAGTGAAGTTAAAATCAATTACATGGCAATTTATCATTATCCACAACAAAATTACCGCCATGTTCATCAGTAATTTATTATCAGCAATAACATATGCAATTCACAGAATTAATTTTCAGCCGGGTTTGTGTTTGTGGTGTTTTAGTGCAATGTCAGCACTTATTGATTTATTCTTATTTTTTCTGTCCGAGGTTATTTCAATTTTGCAACTTCGAAAAAGCAATTTGTCTGTCGAGTGTCATATTTCCTGGAATATCTCACTCTGATTGATTGCGTCTCATACTTCATATTTGAAACTTCGGAATTCGTACTATGCTTTTTTATTGGAATGAGTATTTTTTGTGTTATGAAAAATATGTTTCAATTTAATACCAGCAGCTGTTCTTGTAACAGAACACAGAGTAGTGTTTAATTGAATAAATTCCATTATACTCACTCGGTATCGAAAAAACGTACGTTGATTCACAACAATTAAAACCCTGATGAATTTCCGATTATGTTTATCAGATTTTATGTGCTCTGAGAAATGTAACAAAAACAAACTGGACCCCAACAATTCGTAAATTACAAAATGTTTAGTAGCTGCATATTTTAATGATGTCAATATAAAGTGTAGACTGTAGAAACTATTTAAACAATAACTTACGCAATTTAGATACTAATAATACCTTTATTAAATAGTTTAACTAAATATCTTTAAAAAATTCCTCATTCTTCAAATAAGATACAGTTTGAACATTTCTTGTTGTAACAGATGTCGGATAATCGATAAATAGAACTTACTTTGTTCTAGATGATCATAAGTGTTTTATAATACTCGGAAAAAAAGTTTATCTCACCAGTTTTCGTGTCTTCGAGAATGATTAATTTCGTGTAAGTTTTAATATTAATAATAATTTAAGTTTGCATAAACTTTGTAATAATCTCAAGAGAAAAAGGTCTCACTCCTGAACAAAGTTAAATTTTATGCGCTCTAAAAATTTAAATAATGAAACTTTTTTAACAATAAAACCCTGAAAAAATTAAATATCACAAACAACAATAACAATTCGCGGTTGTGGTGACCCATTTCTGGAATGCAATTCCTTTTTCGCGATCAATTATTTGGCAATGCGCTGATTACTTAAAATTTAAATCATTTTATTTTTTGGATTGATTAACAGGTTGCACGCACATATTTAAATACTTATTCTTCAAATTTTTCATCTATATACAGCCTGTTATTGAAAGGTACGTACAAAATAAAATCGGCAATTGGTCTCGAAGTATAGGTGCTAAAAGTTAAAAAAAGTTCAGGTAAAAGTGTTCTCCTTTTAGAGATAAAAATTATTAAAGTTTATATCCAAATTCGTTGTACGCCTCTGATAAAAAGATCATCTTTCGTTTCTATAGCAACATTTAGTTTTGACAAAAGTTTTATTGTTACCGTTGCTAGGATTTACTAAAATAAATTAATTTTACCTATTTATCCTTCAGTAGCGTCTAAAAAGGTTGGATAAGGGTTAATTTTCCCGTTATAATTTTCATAACACAAAATAAGTTTTTCCGACTTCTTAGACTTCGCGAAGAACTGTCTATTTTGTTGTACGTACCTTTCAATAACACCCTGTAGTATCATAAATACTCATTCTGGTTATTTTTATAAATGTTAAATTTTCCCTGGTGTTCTGAAATTGTACATCAATATTTATTAATATATTTCTACATATTTTTTACGAAGTAATTCCGTGGTAAGTTCTACCTAGCGGATTTTTAGCACAGATATAAATGAATTAACAATTATTGAAAAAACATATTTCAAAAAACTTTCAAAATGATTAGATATTGTTCAGAAGTATTTGGGAACGTAATCAAATAAAAGCTTTGTTTTGTAGAAGACTTCTTCCGGGTAGCATGCCTACTATAATAATAATTTGAAACAGGCTTAGGGGAAATATTGAATTTAAATTTGCACCATTAGCTACTTGGACTTAGGTAGTAAGTTTCCTGCACGATTTTCTTTGTTACATGTTTTATGTGAATCGATGTGCGTTCCAAAGTTATTGACTTTCATTTTGTGTTCATGTAATAAATAAGGTATTATTAAAGTGCATCACAAATAAATATTCATGTAACTTACTAGTTAAATTTTACAGATATCATGTCATAAAAAAAATTCGCAAAATCAAATCTTTTAATTTTTCGAAAGAGCTGGATTCGATATAAAGTATGTTTTATGGGCGAGGGAAGTTCTGTCGAAATAATCTTTGACCAATTTTTTTCTGTTCTAGCCCATTATGTGACCTAAAGTGAAAAAATATGTTCCTTGTTCCTTCAATTTCTTTGATTATAATTAAAAGTATCGATCTGAAACTACAAGCTACATATTGAAATGTTAATCATGGAATATTTTAGACTCAAAGTCCTTGTCCTACCTTCCCTTCTTCTAATTCATCAATCAAAGTCACCATAAAAATTGATAACAGACCCTCTAATAGAAGATGTTGCCGAAAGTTGTAGAAAAACGATTTTTCAAATTTAAACAAATCGTCGCTTATTTGACAAATTTAAACTTTCATCTTCGTGTCAGGCTTTTAGAACAAGTTTTTTACTTCTGCAGGAGTGAAAATTAATAAAAAAAAAGATTTTCCAACGACATAGGTATGTCAATCTGTTTTAAAAACACCCTTAACTACTACTTTAGAAGTTACAGTGTAATAAATATCTAAAAACAGTTAATCTGGTAAGTTATAAAAACTCCAGCGGCGAAGCGGATAGTATTTTTTCCCGAAATTTACACAAATTTGGAAGAATTTATATAAATTTACATTAATGTAACATTTACATTTTAGTGATGATATACATTATATGTATGTTAAGCAGCAACAAGAATGACACATCAAAATGCTATCAAAGACATATAAATTTAGAGAAAATTGTGTGGGAAAGCAGAGAAAAATGTTGTGCCTCGGTGGGATTCGAACCCACGTCTCCAAGCAATCCGGGCTGGTATGCTAACCGCTACACCACAAGACAACTTATCTTTACTCTGCTTTACCCGCGTGTTATTGTGCCGCCACAGTACTCCCCCCCCAGCGACACAGCGCGCGGTCGTGCTGGGGTGCGAAGGAGATAGTTGCTGGCGTCGCTCCTACCACTCTTACGGTCGTTGTTCGAACCCTGGCGGTGCTGCGGACCCCGAACACAGCGGGCACAGGGCGGTGGCAGAAGGATGTTGCGTGCGCGTTGCCTGTCGGAGGTCACCAATGTGGGAAAGCAGAGAAAAATGTTGTGCCTCGGTGGGATTCGAACCCACGTCTCCAAGCAATCCGGGCTGGTATGCTAACCGCTACACCACAAGACAACTTATCTTTACTCTGCTTTACCCGCGTGTTATTGTGCCGCCACAATTGTATTCTTGAATTTATGAAATTATTGCTTATTTAGTAAATTCGTAATACCATTACAAGGTTAAAACTTGGCGTAACTAGGAAGCTGTAAGGATTTAATCATTAATCTTGAGCGCATAACTTTTTGCCTTAAATAAACCTTTGCAGTTTACTAATGAAATTAAACGCTAATAGTCCAACGGTGTAAAGCGGGAACCCAATATCTGTAATCTAACCTGCGAGGCCATAAATACGTATTGCTACGGGCTGAAAGATACTAATAGCAACATTTAACAAGTTTTTTGCGTCAATACACGTTGGTATCACTTACAGAGAGTTTCAAATTTGTTATGAATAATTATGAGTGCGGACGGCTACCTTATTCAAACTAATTATAAACTTCTTGAACTGAAAATTACACCACGAAATAGAATATATTGTTGTTTCCTAAAATCCTTTAAAATAACTAAATTTGATCCTTTGCATAAAGATTTAGTTATTATAAACTAACACAAAAGCTTCGTTGCTTGCTCTCGAGGCTTTTATTTCTTTAGTCTTTCTGATAAGTAGGGATTCTGTGTGAAGTACAGAAGCGTGACTTGATAATGCAATGTTGATTAATATTTTCAAGAACAAAGGCAGTTATAGCCTACCATATTTGAATCATTGACGTAAAGAAATCTTATATAAACTTACCCCTAAATGTGCATCCTTAAAATGCCATTACAAACACATACCGAATGAAGATAAAGCAGCACAGTTATTTTAATGTGTTATGCACTTTAGAGCGGTTGTAAAAAGTAACTGATTTTAAAACAATTCGTAAATGTTATTTTCTTTGCAGTCAGAGTTTAGTTCTTTACTGGATATTTCAGAATGTAACGCTAAATTAAATTATAAGGTAAATTGTATCTAAAATACTACGATTACATAATAACATCTCTACTAAGAAGAAGGATAAAATCTGAGATATTTAATCAAATTTTTAAATGATCCATGGCGGCCGCAGTTTCATTATTTCAACCTTTAGCAAATGAAACGGAAATAAGTACAACTTATGTGGGGCGAGCAACATAATTTGTAATATAGTCATACTTAAAATTGAGTCCTTACGTCTTCTCTGAAATTAAATAATATAATAATCTTTGAAATAGTTTCTCTCTCCTTGCTTCATTAAAAAAATGCCTTGCATTGACTTACCATATTTACTATGGTTGACAACCGCGATGATTTTGACATAAACATAAATGTTGTTAGTACCGGGGTTTAAGTGTCATTTCT
Organism: Zophobas morio; assembly: GCF_036711695.1. Classification (NCBI taxonomy): domain Eukaryota; kingdom Metazoa; phylum Arthropoda; class Insecta; order Coleoptera; family Tenebrionidae; genus Zophobas; species Zophobas morio. Next base: position 23,658,316 of record NW_026972107.1, read on the forward strand.
ATGACAGCGTGTTTGAGTACTACTTACTTATACTCCGCCGTAGTATAATTTAAATATGAAAATCATAGCGGTTGTCAACCAAGTAACTACGGTAAGTGAATCCAGCGCAATTTTTTAATGAAGCAATAAAATACTGTATTTTATTCCGTGTTTAAGTGACTTTATGTGACTGTCCTATGGACTTAATTTGTCTCGCTATCTCTAAACTCCTAATAAAATAAATATTAAGTATTTTTGATTTAAATTTTATGTCAGTTTATTAATCAATCTCGCTGTGAATTCAACAACTGTCACATGAAATGTGCCTTCTAATCTTATTTTTCTTGTTTTCTTGATTGTTTTTGCTTCCTGGAGAAATAATCATCAAGCAAATTTTAAACTTTAAAACAATTCTTTTCAGAACTTTATTTGTGTATCTGAGTATTTATTTATTAAAGATGGCATTTCTATTGGAGCAGAAGCTAAACAGTATGCGGGAATACTCAATTCAGGCGGCTTGGGATGAATTCCAGGAAGATTTGTAAACAAAATCGTCAACTAAATATCCATTTTTAGAACGTATTACCTTAACGATGTGTGACAAAGTTCTGAGAAACACCATCCCTGCAAAGAAAGGAGGGAAGTGACATGTCGAAAGATAAGAGAACTCCAGAAAATATTGGAAATGTTAGACAAATAATGGAGCAGACACTTATAATAATAGATTTATACGACATTTATTAATGCAGCAAATGGAATTATCCTATGGAACTTGTCAAGCAATATTGCGAAAAGATTTAGACGGTATCAGATAACATGTCTGCAAAGATTATATGAAGTAAATTATTTTTAACAAGCCGGGGTTATAGCACATTCAGCTAGGACCACAATAGTTAGCAATGTTACAGGAATTTTGTGGTAATTGGATCATTAGTTGATATATAGAGATTGTCTTGCTCCGGAGATCTTCTGATCTTACTCCTACAGATTTTTTGTAACTTTTTGAAAAGAACACTATTTATCGAACACCTTTCAACAATTTGGAATTAAGGTTAAGAATAATAGAAGAAATTCACGACATAACCGACAACGCAGAGATGCTGAGGCATGCGATCAATGGAAATAAACGACAACTCATTTAGCGTACAACAAAATGGGCAATATTACCAGCATTTATTCTAATTTGATTTAATTTATGTAATAAAATTTTGTAGCAATTTTCCTTACAGCTTTACACTATTTTATTAAAAATGTGTCCGCAATCTTTTCTTATAAATTTATCGTTTTTTGACATTTCTCAGAGTGGTTTAAACACAGACATGCCAAATCTTCAATCCATGATGACTTTATTGCAAATTATGTTGCTTGCCCGATATCAGTGTCATTAAGCAAAGCAAAAACTTAAGCGATTTAAGCAATTAAATTCAATAAACCATAAAAATGTAAAAGATTAGTAAAAATCCAGACCCACATTACAAATTTTAAGACTATTACTGAATACAAAGAAACCAGAAGATTATGAAGCATACAAAGAAAAACACAAACCAGCAAAGAAGACAATAAAGAAAGAAAACCAAGACTCATAGACAAAATTCGGAGAGAAGACGACCAAAAACCAGAAACTATTTTTCGGAACACTTAAGTAACTAAAACAAAAGAACGAATACAATATACCTAACTAACATAAAAGACAAGAATGGAAACAATCACACATGAAGAGAAAATAATGAGCAATATATAATGGAGTATGATCAATAAGAAGAAGAACAAAAAATAGAAACTATACAGCAAAAAGAATGATCAGAAGCCATATTTTAGACTCAAAGTCCTTGTCCTACCTTCTCTTCTTCTAATTCATCAATCAAAGTCACTATAAACATTGATAACAGACCCACTAATAGAAGATGTTGCTGAGAATGGAGACACTCATCTGAGAAAGATAATTTGGTAGAAAATGAAAAAGAACAATTAAACAAGCTAATGGATGAGATAGTGCGAGAAATAAAGATTTTAAAAGAATGGAAGTCAGTATAATATTACCGATATATAAAAAAGAGAAGAAGCAAAATTGAATAATTTCAGGAGTATCACATTATCAGGTATCCTGATATGGGGAAGAATAATGAAAAGAATAATAAGAGAACAGATTGAAATCGGTATAGAACACGCTCAATGCAGATTTAAAAGAGAAATGTGCACACAACACCTAATATTTCAAGCAAGCAAGCCACTGAAAAATGTATAGGCAAGAAGAGTGAGATACATGTTTATTTTATAGACTTGGAAAAAACGTCTAATCGGATAAGAAGAGAAGACATAATGGAAAACTTTAGAAAACACCAAATACCTAATGCAGACCAATCAACATTTACTATACCTGCAATTCAACAATAATTCATGACTATCGAAAGCCTTAGACATCTCTGGGTATATTTGGCCTCTGGTGTCTAAAACATTAGCAATTGTTTGCATCATGCATGGTAAATTTGTTAACGTCCATCGTCCACTAAAAAATCCATATTTGTTGATTGACACAATTTTTTTAAATCAAAAGATATTTGGTATTGGAACAACGTTTTAAAGACTTTAGAAAAATTAGATATAATAGATATTGGTCGATAGTTAACTACATCAGAGATGTTGCTTTTTTTAAATATAGGAATTACTTTGGTGTCTTTCCATATATCAGGATACCACGACGACTTAATCGACAGTTGGAAAATATAAAACCGAGCGTTAACAAATATTCCGCTACAATCTTTAAAAAGAAATGACGGTATTTTATTACTACCCGCCACACGATTTTTCTTTAATATTTTTATCGATTTCAATATTTATTTTTCATTTACTTTGATATTTATTAATGGCACTACTACAAGACCGCCGTTTAAGAACGGGGTGAGATGGTCATGTTCGCTGAGAAATCCAAGAACACCAGTTAAGGCTGGCGTCTGGTTCGGTTTAGCCCTATACTAAATACATTGAAAACACCGTCGCGGTTTCCGGAGTTGCATTTTAAAAATATGAGATATATCGCTTTAAAAAAATTATATTTCGAATTAACAAACTTCAGTCCAGGGGACCTCCATATTTATATTCATATCTAGTATGCAGTTTTTACAAAAAAAAATTATAAAGTTGAACAACTTTTACATCACATTTTAACCGGCACATTGATGCATTTTTTGACGAAGTGCTGAAGTCTTTTGCATTCTGAGATAGGAGGTCCCCTGGGGAAAAGTGTCAGCTTTCTTTTGATACCATTTATAATATTAAATAATCCACGACTGAGGTAAATAACTCGCGAAAAGTCAAAATCTATTGAAACGAGAAATCGGCATTAAACGAGCTGTGATGCGGTAGCAGAACGCAGGTTTACTTAGATTCTGACTTGGTTGGAGATTTCAGTATTTTAAAAATGCAATTCCGGAAACTACGACGATGTTTTCAATGTATTTAGTATTGGGCGAAACCGAACCAGACGCCACCCTTAAACGACTTTATGGTACACATAGCGAAATGGAGTGATAAAATTTTTGTACAAAAAAAGCTTAGCGATAACCAATTTAACAAATAAAATCGTTTATACTGCACTAATGAATTATTTTAAATAAAAATAACTGTAACCGAACAGAGAAATTATTTTTTCATCTTCTCATTTTGTTAAATAATGTTTAACCAACAAAATTTTGAGATGGCGTCATCATAGTGTTAGTCGATGTTGGGGATGATTACACAAATTTTGGTCAAAATTTTACCATCTACACGATATTCGTAGCATAAATATAAAATTTAACAATAATCGGTTTAGTAGTTGCGGTTATCTGTCTAATAAAAATCGACATAGACGGCAAACAGACTGAAATGGGAGGAGACCTGTTGTGTTGTACTCTAGGGGTCATGCAACGTCCAGAAAACATGAAAATATCCATTCGTCGGATGGACTCTATTACAACATATCTTGAGCGTACGATCTGGAAGTAAAAATCGATTAATTACGCATTTAGTTAGCTCTGATTTTATTTATAAATTCTGACAACTGGCAAAATTTGACCAACCGTAAGAGATACTTGAATGATTTTAAATCAAGCGTTAAATGGATTAACTTGGAAAGATAGTACACCTTTTAACAATATTATGAAGAACGGTATTTAAAATGATAAATTCCAAAAATACACTAGGTACCACAGAAAACGTGAGAGAGAGATGCAGAATTTAACATGAATTTTAATGTCCAATTCTTTGAGGGAACTGTAGTGTTGGTGTTCTTTATAGGCAATTTTAATTGACGTATAAAAAAAAAATTATAGGAATCTTCTTTGCTCTTCGGTGCATAGTAACAATATACTATAACGTTTATTACCTTAATTTTTTTTTGTTCCTAGACATATCCTAAAGGGTCATAACGAATATTTGATTTCATATTTTCTCGAATATTTCATAGCTTATAGAATACAAAAATATCTATCTCATATTTCCGTTTTCTTCTGGTCTGTCTGTATGTCTGTCGATGAATTTATTGGTTAAATAATGGTTGTACAAAATTAACAAAATTTATTTACCTATGTATCTTATGCATATGGATTCTGGTAAAAAAATAGTACATATTTATACCGTTTATAATTATAATGTATAGAACATAATGGATTTCTTTAAAATTTTGGCAATACAGTAATATTAATAACTTTAGAATATAAATTAATTTTTACTATCCGAGCGTAGGATTTCTTTAAAATTTTGGCAATACAGTAATATTAATAACTTTAGAATATAAATTAATTTTTACTATCCGAGCGTAAGCTAAGGAAGTATAGTAATAGAGTCCCGTCGGGCGACTTGCCAGTTTCCTTTTCATGATCCCTAGAGTACGAACAAAATGGTCTCCCATTTCCGTCTGTCTGTCTGTCTGTGTCAAGTTTTTTTTTTTTTCTCTTGTACCGCTGATTTTACTTTATGGAGGTTATCACAAAACAAAAATCGGAAAATCCAATTTTATAATTTTTCAAAGGAGTATTTGTTGGACTGTACTCATAAAATCTTAACTTTCCAGTAATATTTGGTAATTTTTACTACCCCAGTGTAAGCTGAGGTGAGAATTTAAAAATACATTTTACAAATTTACCGGTTTTTTATCGTTTTTACTTTTCGAGCGTAAGCAAAGGAAGTATTGTAATCGAGTCCGCCAACTCTCTACTTTTTTTTTTTAGATTTGCTTAACTGTCCAAAATGTCCCACATTCCCTCAAATTCCGAGAACACGGTAACATTTTCTACAGTGTTTAGTTCAGTTTAGTATGCTCACTATCATTAAAAAGTTATTGTTTAATAAAACCTGTCCTTTGGCAAAGTGTATCCTGCCCAGGCGAGTAAAATTTGTTGTCTAAAAAAAGTTTTCTTAACTATTGTTTATTCTAAAAAGAACGTAATAAGTTACTAATGGCGAAAATTTATCCCCTTTAGGTAATTCAAGTTAGCTGGGGTTAAACCAAAAATGAAAAACCTCGTTACGTAATTGTTGAGTAATGAAAAGTAATTATTAATAACCTTGGTTTTTAATTTTCCCAAAAAAAAAAACTAACAAAGATGTAGAAATGTAATTATTGTTTTTGCGGTAATCACAAATTATTCGTTAAATCAACACGCTTGACGTTATAAAGTGACAGTTATATAAAAAGTGACATGGCACCACAATTACGACGCAAATGCACTAAACAATTGGCAATGGTAGACGCATGGACACAAACAGTCCCAAATAGTATACAACCCTTTATTATTCTTGAAGATATCCTTCAGGAAAAAAGGGATAATAAAAAAGAAAAACAAAAATTGCCATGTCAAAGTGGTAACCAATCGACTTCATACAGAGTATTTGTCCGACCGATAGCAAGGAAAGAAAATGCATCTTCGACACGTTTATCTCTGGATGAAGACTATTTAAGTCCAAAAAGTATTCCTGCATCCATTCAGCGGAAAAGAGATCGACCAAAACGTATGAAACCTGGTCCATTGTGTTACAAACAAAGAATACAAAATAAAGCGAATTTAAAGATTCCTGTGGTCATGTCTCAGATGATAGGTAGTCCACCGTTGACAAATTTAGAAACTATTTTGGAACGACCGTCGGAACATACACTCGAATGTAATTTGCGCGTTGACTCCGTGGAAGAAATAGAATTATCCAGTAGAGAAATCGCCACTCAAACTAATAACAACTGTGAAGATGTGCAAATAACTTCCGAAGAAGTTATCAACAACCAGGAAATTGTGAATTGCAGTCTGAGAAATAATGTAGAGGACCTTTTCAATTCCGTTCCGGACAACATTAGGTTTCAGTTAGAAGGAATTACTACGGTCGCATCGACGAACAGGACAAAGGATAAGAACAAAAATGAAGGCAGCAGCGAGGAGGAGCAGACCGAGAGCGAGGACGAGGGACAACAAAAACGAGAATATATTAAAATTCAGGCGAATACGGTTCATATACACAATCACTTCTATAGGTCTTCATAATTATTATCTAGACGATCTAATTTTTAATTTAACAAAAAAATAGTATAAATGTATAGAGTTTGTGTAGAAATTACTTTTAAATAAAATAATGTTTAATTTTTGTCTATGGTTTCGCATAAGGATAGGTAGTAAAATAATAGCGTAATTTTAACGAATTGTCTGGTTTGTTTTCCTGATGTTTCACAGCTTCAATTCAGTGTGAGTCTTCCATGTCCGTCTACATGTCAGTTTATCTGTTGCCAATTTTAATAGATTAGATTATTGTCATACGCCATTTCAAAACCTTATTAAGAAAATATCACTGAAAATATGTAGAATGGCATGCTTTTTACTTTCCGAGCGTAAGCGAAGGAAGTATTGTGATCGAGTCCCCGTCGGTCGATTTTCTACTTTTAGGTTTTCTCGATCTTTCATGACCCCTACAGTACGAAGAAATAGGTCTCTTATTTTCATCTGTCTGTCCGTCTGTTCATCTGTCTTGATTATACAGATAATCACCGAAAGTACTGTGCCGATTGTTGTCAAATTTTGTACTTATATTAGGAATATCATGTAGATGTTAAAACGGTAACCAAAATTTGTCTAATCATCCCCACCAATCATGTGATGACGTCACTTCAAAATTATACATAGTAAATGGGTTTTAAATTGTATAAAATAACGTAGTCCTACCCATATAGTTTATGACTCCGTGCTGAGTTTTTACCCAAAACGTCCAGATTTTTAGAAATAACCAATATTATAAAACATTTTGCAATTTAATTTTGAATCTGCCAAACTGAATGCTTTGAAATCTTGCAGACGTTTTAAACTTATGGTAAGCATAATACACTTTTGACCAAAATATATTTGCTTATCCCCTCCAAAAAATTGATGACGCCATCTCAAAATTTTGCCTCATAAATTCTATCTATATTTATGATTTATCACTGCATTCATATTTTTTAAATTTGCTTAAACAGGATGACTCAATTTTGTCAAAAATTAATGAATGCGTGAATTTATTTTATTGATTTAATCAGGAACTGCAAAACCGAATCCTTTTGAAATATATTTACTCATCCTCCCTAAAAAATTGATGACGTTACCTCAAAATATTGCTGAATATACCCTATCGTAAATGTGCAACATTTGCTGAGTCTATACTTGTGATTTATTTTGAATATATAATTAATATTTTTTAAATTTGCTTATACAGGGTGTCTCAGAAAAATTAATGACTGAGTTGTTAAAAAACAAATAACCAATCAGATTTAGGAATTTAACTCGTTTTAAAACTAACATTCCCTCCCTTATTTTTTTAAAAGATATGTCATTTGCCAAAATAAGACTTATCTTAGCAAGTACTACCCCCTGAGAAAATAAAGGGCGGGTGGGCGGGGATAGTAATTGCTAACGTAAATCTTTTTTTGGCAAATGACATATCCTCTGAGAAAATAGTGGGCGGGTGGGCGGGGCTAGTACTTGGTAAGAGTGATTTTGGCAAATGACATACCCTCTAAGAAAGTAAAGGGTGGGTGGGCAGGGCTAGTACTTGCTAAGATAAGACTTATTTCGGCAAATGACATAATTATCCTATGGGAAAATAGGGGGCGGGTGGGCGGGCTTAGTATTTGTTAAGATAAAACTGATTTTGCCCCTATTAATCATGTAAAAACTTGTGAAATTTAAAGGTGTTAAATTGCAAATTTCCATTGTAACGCGTTAAATTCCTAAGTCTACCCGAAATATGCAAAATATGATGAGTTTTTACTTGTGATTTATCACTGCATTCATATTTTTTAGATTTGCTTATATAGGTGGCTCAAAAAATTAATGAATGTGTCAAATTATTTTATTGATTAAATCAGGAACGGCTCATTCCATTTTCCCAGAAAATTTTGGAAATACAATACTATTATTTTTAGTATTACAGTGCATCAATATATATGTTGATATAAGTGTCCTTGCAAAAATGTTGATAATGTCATCGTCATCACAAAATTCTGTAAAGTAAAAACTCAACTCAAAAATGCTGAATATGTTTCACTGTACTTTAGGTGCGAGGGAAGTTCTGTCGAAACAGCTTTCTCTGGTTTAGTAATTCACCGTTATTTTTTGAAATTTAAACGCATGAGTTTTTATATAAAAAAAATAAAAGGCTATAAATAGACGTTCTTAAGTATTTTTACTTTAATTAAGTAGAAAAAGAAATGTACAGCGTAAAATAAAAATATGGAGTCAGTCAAATATATCCAAACATTTTTTTTAAATTTGTACTTTGTCCGTTTTGGGATTCAACATCAGTGTAAATTTTTTTAACAGTAATTTAGAGTAAATTTAACGTTAACTGATCAATCAAGAATCCAATAAATTTAGTTTGTGAATAAAGAAAACAATAATTTTTGCATTCTTAATTCATTAAAATCAAATAGTGAATCTGAAAATTAAAAAAAAACTTTTATTTCATAATAAGTAGATGGGCAAAAGGTTCGCTCTTTACTTCGTAACAATAATGACGACCTTGAATAAATCCGTTTTGTCTGAATCTCAAATGTATTATTATCTAAATTTCAAAATTCAGCTGCTGCTTCAGGAAACCAGGTAAATAGTACCTATCTATTAAAATTTTTAGACCAATTTTTTGGCTGGTTGTCGTATATTTAAATTATGTGTTCATGTATTATGGAATTAGACTTTTAAGTCCACAGTAGTACAATTAATAGTATTTAACGAATTTTATTCAAAAGTTATAATCATCATTTAAACAAAAATCCTTGAATTTGGGTATATTGACAATGCTTTATTTGTGTACATAACTATTGTGCTATTAAATTAAATATATCTATATACTTCTCTACTTCATTAAGAAAAATATATAGATGACCCACACGGAAGTTGGCGTTTTTTTAATTGCAATATATATATTTTAACAGATTTTGGCAAAACATTAAAGTAAGATTACAGTGATATTCAACATTTAGGTATTTTAGTCGAGGAAAAAAATAAAATTTATACATATAAAAAAATAACTAGAGTGAAATAAAGTACTGTCGTTTTATTTTTACAAAAAAATAATAAAATCTGTGTTAAAAACAGTCATTTAAGCATATCTTCGAACTGTCGTTCTTCACAGTGAATACAAAACTTCTTATTAGTTCGCGATTAATAACGTATTGGGCGTTAAAAAGGCTCAAACATTCCCAATTTCGTTTTTTAATCATCTAAATCAGGCACGGTTTAAAAATACGTCAAACGTGTTATGTATCGTCACAATAATAAATTGAAGGACCTTAAATCTAATCCGCGAGCTGGTCATCAAGTGGGCTTTCTGTTACCAATCCAGTTTTCATAATAAATGTTTTTTAGAACAAAAAATTGATCCATATTCGACAGGCAACAGAGAAGTATTGAAGTAGCTCAAAAATTAATAGCAATAATGTAACGGTCTGCACATCGGATTCCATGACATTAAATGGCAATTCGATAATGTTTCTTCATTTAGAAACTTTATATTTTTTATAGTTAAAACTAGTTCAAGACAAACGTGTTTTACATGACTGTAATCGTAATTTAATTATCTATGAAAATAAGTACGTTAAAACATATACGTTATACATAATATTTACAATGTACAAAATTAAGCTTCCCCTTCAAGCTAAAAACAATGGAGTTTACAGAATTTCAATATCTCTATCAGTTCTCAAGGGACAAGGCCGCGAAATTTTTTCTGAGACACTCTGTATATTCTTCACTCGCTAACACAGACGTGAACAAAACAATCTGTTATTTTACACCATTAACATAAATTAAGTTTTAAAAACACAACTAACTATAAACAAAGATTACTGTTAGATAATACTTGAGACAGTATTATTTGAGTTGCATTCGTAGACACAAAGTTTTGTAGTAGAAAGTTCTCGGAAGACATTCAATTATACACTAGTAACAAAAACAGTTAAATACAGTTTCTACATCTAAGGTAATGCTGTTTTAATGCCGATATTATTACTCTACTTCAGTAGCGAGGATTTCGCTGTAGAAAAACTTAGTAAAGTATTATGTTATTTTCTTAGATTGTGTATGTATACAGCAATAAATACTTGCTAGACTTCTTATTATTAAACTGTGAAACAAAAACATAACTGTTCTGAAGTTCTCTATTTAATAAGTATGTCTTTTAATAATGATATTCTTCATTTTTTGGAATAAAAACTAAATTTGTTTTGATAAATCTTTGACTATTCTGAAAGCAAATTTATTGTATTTTGAAAATTATGTACTCTAAATGTTCATTTTTTTAACGAGCAGAATCTGTTATCATTAGTCAGGTGACAATTAAGAACAGCATAAGTTTAGTTTTACTAAATAACTTATTGAAATAACATTGTCGACTATATTAATTTTGATAAGTACAATGTAACACTAATTGTAAATATGTAACTGTAATTTTCACATTTCAGAAAAATTAATGGCTCCCTGAAATAATTAATAACGTAAATTTTGTTAAATACAGGTCCCTGAGTAAAAAAAAATTTCAGACAGAATTTTGGCAAAATAATTCCCATCGAATAAGTCCCTTTGCAAGTTTTGAAGATGCCATAATGATGTTTACTGAAGGTGTTAATGTTTTGAAAAAATTGTATTTACTAGACTAAACTTTGCAAAAATTTGAGCATTTAAGCCTGATTTTAATTGCTCTCATAACAACCATACACTACACACAGTACTATACTATACCTAGGCAGTACTACTTTATAAAAAAAAATGTTAAGATTTGGTTATGCCAACAAGCTCTTCATCTGCATCTCTTTTACGTTTTATGATTCAAATCGATGTCTAATTAGTTAATTACTTATTATATTCTATCTGCTTTATTGTACTTCACAAAAATAGAAGGTTTTCTATTATTTTCATAACTACCAAATACAATTTGAGGAAATCCGAGATACAGCACGACGTATATTATTAAGGCTATTAAAAAATTATCACCCGCTATTTATTACTCCTACAAAATAAACATCTAATAACAATATCATGTTGAAAGCAAACGTCTTAGCCCATAAAATCGTCTCATAACTTGCGAAACAAGGTCACTAGCAAAAATGTGTCCACAACCTTTACCTTACCATTTTTGTTGTGTTTTCTGTTTTGCACGTGTGAACTTGAACAAATTTGGCAGTAAGCGCTCAATGAATTAAATTTGCACGTGCGGTTACCATATAAAAACGAATGGCTTCAAACTTTCCCCTAGTGGTTAATTCACTGAAAGGTGCTTCTGAAAACAATTCACCTTTTAGGTTGATCAACTGTTTATTGTTATCCTGGATTGAACGCGCATATGAAGCTTTTAGGTCAGATGATGCTTTTTCATTAAAGAAAATCCTCGACTGGTGATAGATTGTGTCATTCGATTGATTATCTTTTTATCAGTTTCAGCGGTATTGCTCACGATTTGTTGTAAAATGTGGGTTTAAGTTGCTGAGTTTGAGAACATTAATCATGTTAGACATTTGGCGGGGACTTATTTATGACAACTTTGGAGAAAAAAATATTTTGTTATGTAAGTATATCGTAAATGCTGTATTATGATCACTATTTTTGTAGTTTAAGATCCTGAAGCCTTATTCCAACGTATAGGTTCTTAATTATTACTATTGAACGCAATTATATAAATTTTGTTTATTTATTTTGCACGTTTTAACTTGCAAAATTTTTCAAACCTGTACAATAATTTTTAAAAAATGTCTTATTGTCGTGCTTTCTTCTTTTCTGATATTTTTATTTCTCTGATACAACCTGTCGACTTTTAAATTTCTAAGCATCATGTGTTGGATACTACTATACTTCGTTTATTATAATCAAACCACGTTAATTATATAATAAGATTTAAATTTTAGTGTAAAAATATACCGTTAAATCTAGTTCACAAAATGGGTTTTATCGCAGTTGCAGTAATTATCCCGGTATGGATTAGTGAAATATCACCTCATAAAAATAAACGAAGGAAAGGTGTTATCATATTATGCTGGGTTCTGATTTGGGAACAGTGAGAACACTTAAGTTTTAGACAAAGTTTTGATTATTTTTATTTTTACTATAAATTTGCATTAAAATATTATTACAAAAAACTTGCAACTTTCTAAACTTTCTTCTTAATCTGTTGTCCTATAATTTCATTAAAAGTGACTTTGGACAAACAAAAACACTTTCGAAATATTCTGCAAACTTTTTTCAAGGTAAAACCACAAAAATATTGTCCAGGAAAGTTCTTATTGACGTTTCCTTCCGAACGAAAGTGAGGGTTTTGTAAATATATGGTGCGACGCGGAAGAAACTTTAAAAGTCGTAGAAACTAAAAAGTATTTAATTGAAAATGTTCCCTATTTGTTTGTGTTTACGCGAACAAACTTGCCACTTTTATCACAACTAAAAAATCGTTAATATGTCCAGATAATGTTCATTTATATCGCTACAATTGTTATTTAATAAACTGATGTACTCTGGATACTAGTATGTGCTTACGCACAGTTCGTACAAGTGAAATGATTAATTATCAGCTTCAACTGATAACCAAGAACCAAGATAATTAAGCATATGTTATTTGTACTACGACGAAAATTTAGTACCTGTGGTGCAACAACCGTTCAAAGTTTTTTCACTGAAAACAATTTAAAAAATAAATTCTACTTACTTTAGGTAAATTCCGGCGAAATGAAAAACTCCGAACGAAACAAATAAATCTACTTAAAATAATATCACAGTCACTGAAGACAAAAACTTTCCTAACTAAAATAAAAATTCACGATTCAAGCGTTAATTGAGCGAACGCAAGCGAGATCACGACTCGAGTCCTGCCAACAAAAGCTCGTGTCCTTTCAGCGACATCCTTTCATACGCTGTTATCCACGAACTGACGATCCTTCCAACATCTGCGGTTGATAAACTCACACCCACAAGCTGAAAAAGCAGCGCAAGCGTAGCGCATCGCTGAAAATTTAACTCGTAAAGTTCAGGACGTCTGCTAATAATTTTGTCCTTCGCAGAGGTCCTTGTATGGGTGCAATTATTGGCCGTGACAAGAGTGCAGATGGTGTTCGAGCTGCTTTAAGAAAACGATTATTTCGATGTGAACGAGGAACATTGAGATGGCTATCATTAGTTATGTAATGGCACCTGTTGATTGATGGCTTTCTGCTTTTTACGATTCAATCGTGAAAGGATAATAATTGGAAGGAGGAGGATCGGATGTCAATGCGGCGATAAGTTTTATTGTCGAATTATTTGAAAAATTGTCCGGTTAAAGTCGCTTATGAAGTTGAAGCACGTAGTCTGGGTTCCATTAAGTTCCGTTGTAATTAGCGGAGGTGAAATTAAGGAGCCAAAAGCCTAATGATTTGGGTGTTGCTACTGTTAACATTTAGCTTGGAGAGAATTGATGAAATGAGGACAGGTGGTACACAAGGATTTATACCACATGAACCAAAAGTATGAAAGGAAGGCCCTGATCAAAGAACGTAGGGTATGATAGACAGAGAGCTAAGTAATTGGAAAGAAATACGATAAGCTAACATATGTCAATCACAGCCCCCCTATTTTGGATCATACAGTATTTTTTGAGTACTCAACACTTTCATATACAAGAAGTCATTTAAATATATATTATGTTAGATATAACGTGTTCTTAAATCATAAAAAATATTACTTCCGGCTGTCTTCACATTTGCAAAAGCGGTGTGTAAAGTAGATATGTACATTGGTTTTCCATTGAGCTCCAAAGGCCTTCACTAATTCGAAACAAATGAAAGTGCTAATTTTGGGTAGACATTTTTTGACGTACATACATCTCGCTATACTCTTTATATTAATTGCGAACACTACTAAACTTTATACATTTTTTTCCACTCGTGCGGGCACAACCGAGCTATTAATGCACCCAAATCGAGTGCTTTGATAAAAATTGAGTTTTTTAATAGAACTGATGTAATTCATGTGTTTAGGATTGGTAGTCATCATAAAATATGTCACTGTTAAATAACAAATAAAATAAACGCCAGAAGAACGAAATGATATTTCTACGAGTAATTAGAATTCCGTTCCAAATTTACACACTAATCGTAACACTGGATTTGTCTTCGGCACTTAGATTAAATGTCACAATATTTTGATAAAAATTACGTTCATGGCTAATCGTTTTACTGCTACATGATTCATATAACTGCACCCGTTGAGCTCTGAAGCATCCGGAGAAATTTAGCTTTAGACAGTGCTGGGCTCAAACATGGCTGCTACTTTGAGAAATTTCCCATTTTTCGAGGGCTGTAAGATTGTCTTTAGCTTCACACATTATTAATAATAATTTAATATTCTGAACATTAAACTTCAAATGTTACAATCTGACATTTATCACGACAAAATTCCCAACAATTCTGAAATTTCAATTTTTATTTTAAAATGAAAAAAAAGGTGCGACGTAGAAAAAAATTGGGCGAAGGTTAGTCGAAACAATTCACTATTAGTGCGTTTGAATGACAAGTATTTGTGTTAAAACGAAATAAAATTTGTTTTTGTCTTCTCAAAAGAGAGGAGAGGACAAATTTCACTAATTAAGCTACAATGGAGCAAAACGGGCCGAAAAAGGAGCATGCTATGTGTACGTTTCGAGTGAGTTTCTCCATAACAAAAATTTGTGATGACGGCATGAACATAGATAATAATACTAGTCACAGAGCAAGACAACCCAAAACGGATTCGTACGCCACCGCATATTTAATTAAATAAATAAAAAATAATTAATGAAATGCTGTATGGTACGACACTGGTGACTTGAAGCCGCGCAGCCTAAGCTCCGCCCATGTGATCTTCTATTCTGCCGGCTGCTCTAACATTTTATAATAGTGCCTTTTAAATTGGAAAACCGAATGCTCTGAAATCTTGCAGACATTTTAAGATTATCGGTAGACTCATTTGACATACACCTTGTAACACTTTTATGACTTAAGCGGCTTAAGCCAAAGCACCCTTATAAATCAAACTGGCTATTGTATAACTTAACTCAATTCACAGCTCCATTATGGCAATAATGGGGAGTAATAAAATACTTGCCGTTCGGGTCCACAAAGCTTACAATAACCAGTTTGATTTATAAGGGTGGTTTGGCTTAAGCCGCTTAAGTCGTGAAAGTTTTACAAGGTGTATGTTACAGCATATTTTGTATATTTTGTATAACATTTAAATCAATTTAATTTAGAATCCTTTAGCCAAATTTTGGTTAGCGGTTTACTATCTATATGATGTTCCTAATATACACACAAAATTTGACAACAATCGGTCCAGAAATTTTGGAGATTATCTGTCCAATAAAAATCGACACAGACAGAAGGACAGACAGAGAGCAGACAGACGGAAACGAGATACTACTTTTTGCGTACTCTAGGGGTCATGAAACGTCGAGAAAACATAAAACTGACAAGTCGCCCGGTGGAATCGACTACTATACTTCCTTAGCTTATGCTGGACAAATGATAATATAAAATACACATTTCATAAGACATTTTTGCTTCCCGATCGTAAGCTAAGGAAGTGTTGTAATTGATTAAAAGTAGTAGGCGACTGGCTACTTTTATATTTTCTCGACGTTTCATGACCCCTAGTATACGAAAATATTGGTGTCTCATTTCCGTCTGTCCGGGTCTGTATTGATTTTTATTAAACAGATAATCTGCTACTCTACCGGATCGATTGTTGTCAAATTTTGTATCTATATTAGGACGGGATCAACAATGACATGACGTCATCTCCAACTTTTACAATAGTAAATATTTTTTAAATTTTAAATCAAAATTTTATAACATTTTATAATAGAATTTTGAAATTCCAAAACCGAATGCTCTGAAACTTTGCAAACATTTTAAGATTATCGGAAACATGATAAATCATTAATAGAATAGAATAGAATAGAATAGAATAGAATAGAATAGAATATCTTTATTCTTGCACAGGTACATTATATAAAACAGGGCAAGAAACGTCAAATAAAATAAATAAATAACAATAAAATAACATCGATAAACATACAGGACAAAGTATAATTTGCAGTATATAACGAAGACATTTTTATAACACAATTAACAAACGAAATGATAACTACATATAAAACACAAATTTTGACTTAAATGATAAGTTATTTTAATTATTTACAATTATAAAATTCGTCCAAGTTGTATGGCTCTAGTTGCACCAACATTTTGCATAGCTCCTTTTTGAATATATTCAATTTTTGTATTTTTTTTATTGGGTCACTGAGATGATTATACATTTTAATTGCCGCATAATAACAGTTTTTTTCGCTCAGCGTAAGTCTGTGCTTTGGAAACATCAAATTGTTGTTTCGGGTGTTATAGTTTTGTTGTTTTTTTGGAATTTCGAAATCATTTTGATTTTGATACATAAATATTAATAGCGAGTAGACGTACTGTCCTGTCACTGTAAGGATATTGTTGTACCTGAAAATTCCCCGGCATGACTCCCTGAACTTTAAGTCGAAAATGGTTCGTAAAATATTTTTTTGTAAAATAAATATTCTATTGATTTCTGTACTTTGACCCCAAAATATTATTCCATATCTTAAAAGAGAATGGAAGTTAGCATGATATATCATTAGCAACTGTTTTTTATCTAAGTATGTTTTTAGTACGCGGATAGAATAGTGGACTGTATTAAGTTTTTTTGACAAATATTCTACATGATCCTTCCAGCTCAAGGTCGAGTCTATTTCGATTCCCAAAAATCGGGTAGATTTTGATAACCTCATATCAGTGTCACCAACCTGTATTACATTTGGTAGCTCTAAATTTTGCTTAGTCTGGAATGTAACAGCCACAGTTTTGTCTTTGTTTAGTACTAATTTGTTATTACTGAACCAGATGTTTGTTCGGCACATGAGATCTTCTACTTTTCTTAGCGTTGAAG
Organism: Zophobas morio; assembly: GCF_036711695.1. Taxonomy (NCBI): domain Eukaryota; kingdom Metazoa; phylum Arthropoda; class Insecta; order Coleoptera; family Tenebrionidae; genus Zophobas; species Zophobas morio. Next base: position 23,675,754 of record NW_026972107.1, read on the forward strand.
GGAAATCTTTTCCACAGGCCAACAAATTTGTATCATCCGCAAAGTTTACGACACAGCTGTTACCGTCTTGTACCTTATGCAAATCGTTAATATATATTATAAAGAATAAAGGCCCAATTATACTACCCTGCGGAATTCCCATCACAACTTTCTTTGCTCGAGAAACATGTTTTGTGTTATCTTTTTCTAAAACAACCCTATGATATCTATTGGACAGATACGACTTGACCCAAGCAAGAGCTGGCCCCCTGACTCCATATTTCTCTAGTTTTAAGATAAAAAGGTCGTAATTTAAGCAATCAAATGCTTTCGATAAGTCAAGAAAAAGCCCTAAGATTATTTCTTTTTTTTCTAAGCTGTCGATTATTTTCCTCAAAAACTGGAATACCGCAGTATCCGTCGATCTTCCTTCCAGGAAGCCATGTTGTTCGGGGCTAAATAGTTTATTCTTGATAAAGAAATTTTTTATTCTAGCATGCATTACTTTTTCAATAACTTTTGCAAAGGAAGATAGCAAGCTTATTGGCCTGTAGTTGCTAATGATACTGGGATCTCCTTTTTTGTAGACCGGAATTATTTCGGCTAACTTCAACTTATCAGGAAAGATCCCAAACTTTATAGAGTTATTTATTATGTGTGCCAAGGGAGCGACAATTTGAAAAGCACAACTTTTAATAATAACGTTTGATACATCATCATAACCACTACTTCTTTTGTTTTTAAGATTATTTATAATACTTACTAGCGATCTCCTCTACAGTGGTAGGATAGACGTACAGCGATTTTTCGTTACAATTAATATTAGAAGGATGATAACTGGAATTAAGATCTAGATTATTTAAAAGGGTTGAACCTGCATTTGCAAAATAACTCGCCATGTCATTTACTATTTTATCCGGATCGCCTAACAATTTTACGTCATTATTACTACAGTGATTGCCTCGAATTTCATTAACCACGTTCCATACAGATTTGGACTTATTTTCTGCAGTGTCAATTTGCAGACGGTTTAAAGTTATGGTAAACATGGTAAACAGATATCTACTTATCCCCTCCAAAACATTGATGACGTCATCTCAAAACTGATGAGTCCATACTTGTGATTTATTGTTATACTCATATGTTTTAGGATTACTTATACAGGGTGACTCAAAAAACATTAATTAATGAGTCAAATTATTTCATTGATTAAATAAAAAACGGCTCACTTCATTTTCCTGAAAATTTGGGAAAACAATGCTGTTATTAATGTTATTAGTATTACACTGTACCAATCCGAATTGATGTATTCTTCCAAAAATGTTGATGAGTCATCAGTTCATCACAAAATTTTGTTAAGGAAAAACTCATTTGAAACGCGTAGCACTTTTCTTTACATTTACTTTAGGATCAGGTATAGATATTGTTACAAAAAAACCGATACGCCGTCCCGGCACGACGCCTACGGCGATGATGACTCATCGTCGGTGACGGCGGCCGGGCGGCGTTCGCTAAAGAAAAGCCTGGAAGCGGAAGTTGCGATGGGTAATCCAGAAAGACCTCGACTGCAGAACTTCTAGAAGAGAAGTATGGCTTTAAATAAAGGCCACCTGCGGGAAAGGCTTATTCAGCCAAGTCAGTCAATGAGTCGAGTCCAGCGAGTGTCGCGAAAATCCAGGCAAGTTGCGCTGGAATTATTTTCTACATTATCGCTGTGTAATCAGTCGTGTAAATTTGAGTTATTAAGAAATAAATTTTTGAGTTTTACAACGCCGATTTTATTCACCAATCATCGTAATAATATTATACATATCTTTATTTTAACTTAAAGGCGTTTTATAAAAAAAATAAAATTCGTAAAATTCAATTTTGTAACTTTTCAAAAAAACTAAATATGTTTTATTATACTTCAGAATGGTTACTTTCATCTTTTCTTGACATTTCATGTTTGTGGTTTATCTATTCTTTCCTTGCCTGTCGTCTGTTTGTCGTTTGTGTTTCTATCAGACAGACAATTTCCAAAACTGTTGGACTGTTGCTTGCGAAATCTTATATGAACGTTAAAAATATCGTGAAGATGGTAAAACTTTAATCAAAATTTGTCTAATCAACCGCACCAACAATTTGAGTGATCAATTTTACACTGTAAATGCTATTTAAATTTATAAAATAAGACTACTTGTACTTGTAGTATATAAATTCACTTTGACTTTGTTTAGGATTGGACCGAAAACGAAGAAAAAGAACTTGAAACAGTGAGATGGTAAAGACACTACGAAGGAGAAAAATGAGATGGAGGCAAGCGGAGGTCTTAGCAAAGGACCGCATGCTGTGGAAGGAGCAGTGCCACTACAGCACCAGTAAAAGGTAGAAGAGCGCTGTGGAAAAGCACTCGCTTTTTAAAAGTCTCCCGATTCGCTCCCCGGCGTTTCCAAATTCTTTTATTGATCACATCAGGAAGGGTTTACCCCATTTTCCTGAAAATTAGAGTTAACAGAACTGTTATGTTAGTAGTACACTCCATCTTTTCAAATTAATAAACCTGTTTTTGTTCAAATGTTGATTGAAAAATTTTGTATTGGAAAAACTCACTTGAAACAGGCGGATAGCATGCTTTTTTACCCGTACTTTAACCGTCCTCACAAATATTTATTCCTGTTTAAACAATCTGAGGTCAATTTTTTTGTCATAAAATATTCCCCTACATTTAACAATTTTTACTTGCGTTAACAGAAGCGAAGAAAATATTGCAATAGGGCCCATCGGACGACTAGCTAGTTTCATTTTTTGTGGACGTTTCATAACCCGAGTGTAAAAAAAATGATCGCCCGTTTCCAATGTCTGTCGTCTGTGGCGATTTTTATTAGACAGAAACTATTGTCGTCAAATTTTATAATACCTTAGGAATATCGTGTAGATGCCAAAACGCAAAAACGCTGATCAAGCAGCCGCACCAACATTGGGTTTAAGGTAATCTTCAATGTACGTATATTATATATATATATTATATTACTTATATGTATAATTATATGCAATACTCCTGCATTAACTTGTTGTTTGTGAATCGATGACTATTGATTTGTTGTAAATTAATATTTCAACAAATCAGTGTACATATTCGTTGACTTTTATTGAACAACAACTGGGGTTTTGAATGAACCAGGAAATTTGGAAATGGAATAAAATTATGCAACCTAAATGTAAATCCAAAGGATACAGATTGATTCCTTCCTATGTAAAAAATGTGTACATAGTGGACGCACAGATTTGGTAACCTATGGTTTATTGACTATTGTTATGTATCGACAAAGAATAATAAAGTGTAAGAAGATTCAATTTCAGATCATGAATGTAGGTGTAGGTTGAACTTATTGTGTATTTTTTCTGTTAAAATTTATTTTAAACATTTGCAGGAAGGTCATAAATATTGTATAGTGTTTTGTAGAATGAACCAAACTGTATTTTAACAGAAAATTAAGATTCACAAAGTTGCAAAATTTGCCAACAATCGGGCCGGTACTTTCTGAGATTGTCTGTCTAACAAAAACTGACACAGACAGACAACAGACAGACAGACAGACGTAAGCTGGTGACCTATTTTTCATATCCTAGAGGCCATGAAACGTCGAGAAAATATGCAAGTAGCCATTCGCCGGATGGACCCTGTTGCAATAATTCCTTAGTTTATGTTCGAGAAGTTAAAATTCGGTACTTTAAAAATAATATTTGTAAACTGCCTAATGACTAAACAATATTGAGTTCTGTAAAAAATTAACGGCAATAACTCCGCTAAATTTAAAGAGTATGTAGAGCATCTGCGCGACATCTTGAGTACATGGATTTATAATTTAAAATTTTATCTCCAAAGTTGGATTCATACAAAGCTAGAACTTTTTACACTTCTTTTTACGACAAAAATTCTCTCGAATTAAATCGAGCTAGTGTTCAAATTTTCACAGAACGGTGACCTTTGCCACAGAATAAACCAACAAACATTTCAGTAAAATGTCAATTGTTTGTTTTCCAGGCGTTTATTAAGAAAGGTTATCATGAGGCGTCGGAAGTCACTTGGAAAAGTTTGGCAGGCGTTGGAGATAATCTGAGAATCCTCAGGTGGTGTTGAAAGTCTCCTGGGAATCTTCAGCGCGAGTTGGAAGTGGTTAAATAGTTTTCACTTTCTGCAAAACTTTTACCACTGTAATCCAATTTATTCCAATCGAGTATTTTTAAGACTGGGATGCGTATCTAAAATTTGAGTCTATATGTCTATACGTAAATATGTTACTTGTATTTAAATATACGTAACTCTGCGTGGCAAGTAAATTTTACTAGGGACTTGTTTTTACAAACTTAGTTCTATAACTATACTTAGAAATAATAATAATAAAACAATAATTAAACTTTTAGCATACAAACCATTAATTTTAGTAATAAAATGTGTTAAATGGATAAGAGAAAAGTGCCGAATTGTGTTAGTACCCAATAATTTTATATTATCGGTTATGGTGGTGATTTTCCCCAATTTTAGGAAAATTTTATGACCAAATTTATTTTCATTTGCAACCCAAACAACCAACGATCGGAATGATTATTATATTTGTTAACATGAAATGAATATTTATTAGCACAACTAAGTACATATTACATAACACAAACTAAATAAAATTATGTTTCACTTTATAAAAGTGTTCCGTTTTTAAGCTTCTCATTGGAACATTTCATATACCTACTTATTTTTTATTATTTGTGTTATTTTACAACAAAGAAAATGCTTTTGGGTATTATAACTCAAATGATAACATCCATACATTGTGTTTCAATATTTTAAAGAGGAATTTTATTATGTTTTTATATTTAAGGTATCTTCAAACAGATTTCCTTTGTCCTTGATCAACACTACAATCCTATTGTTGTTATTGTTACAATTATTTGTAAACAAATACAATACGCCACCAGTGCCATAACGACGAATTAAACACATCAGCTATATTCAGTTAAGATATCAACATGAATAACACAATTTTAAATTTTTGTTAAAGAATAAGCATACTATTAGTAGGAGATCTGAGGGATAGGATAATTTTGTTCTTAATTTCTCATGAATCTTTGAGTAAAGTATCTTTCAGCGAACTGCATCGCCCTTCCAATTCTCGTGTCCTTTGAGGGTTCTAATGTCAGCACCGGTATCCACCAAACTTCCGAAGGTTCTTCGAAGCGAGACCGTACATATACTAAGCAATATTAGGAATTTCCAAATACTTGGTGATCTGTCAAGGAATTTGACCCGATGTGTTAATACCAACTGGATTAAACGTACATTTACCGGAATTACGGAATAAAACAGCTTTCCGTCTTCACATGCGTCGGTGTTAAACTCAAATCCTTCTTAATAAGATCGAGGTACTTAGTTGTGTATGACTTCAAATGGTAAATGTGGGTCTGTATCTAATTTTTTTTTATTTAATTACGTCCCCCAACAGGCACGGAGGCCCAATTACAGGGGAACGTAATGTATTAATAATAACAACAATAAGTTTAGTCTGTAACTTATAAGCAGACTATCCTATTTGTAGCAAAGCATTCCAATGACTTCATCATCATGTACACTGATGAACAGTATCTTGAATTTAGCATATGTATAGACTGAATTATATATTTTAACAAGTTTATGTTAGAAACAGCCCATCTTTAATCTATTCGAAATGATGAAATGGTATTAGCATTTGGCGTTGCATCGTACATATCAAAATGAATATATTATTCTACATTATGCAATAAATCTTTACTAAAAAGTTTAAATATTTAAATGTCAAAAATAAAGGACACTTGTCTTTAAATACAGTTTAAAGAATTCATTTTTGAAATCTACGAAAAATGTTCGCAACTTGGCACTGAGCGAGCAAGCTATCTTATTCATCAACTCATCATCAACTACTCGTAACAGGCATGAGAAAGACAATTAAAAATCAATCAAGATTTTTGCCAACTGACATTATAAATAAACGTTGTAACTATTATACGGGTATATGACAGACTTCCACTTCTTCGAAGTAAGCGAATAATTTTATTTATTATATTTTGAATCGATTAATTTCAGCATTAAACATTATTTCAAGAGTAACGCTACAGAATGTTTTTCTCCACTTCTATTAATCATTAAAATCTTCATTAATTAATTTATACTCTCTTCATCTTAAAAAAAAAAAGAATAAAATCACCAAGACTGATTTATTTCTTCACCCTTTTTTGAAAGACTAGTGCAATATAATTTTCGATTATTTTGTGTTCAGAAAATTGTTTTAAAGTAGTTGAACTGATTAATTTTTCACGATGATAAATAAGTTTGTATGTGCTGCTGCTAAACGCTTCCACAAAGCAGATGTTGAAAACTTTCAAATCATGATACTGATTCGTTCTGTCTGCTTCTGGCTCCACAGATGGTGAGTATGGATGAAATGCTAATGTGAACTTTGTGAAGCTGAATAGTCCATGACCCGTCTAATTGTCGCCTCTCCTTTTCTTTTCCTGGTTTGTTTTTGTGTATTTTGAACAGGGAGTCATGACGTCATTGTGGCCAAAGAATAATATGTAATAAGTATACTAATACATATTTATTGTCTGTATTAGATATACAAGCTGTCTTGGATAAGTATGTACTAAGATATTTTAAAATTTCAAACTACTTACCTATCTAAATAAATTTTAAACAGGTACTTACACACTTTCTGTTTATCTATTATTATCATATCAAATAGTTTTAACTAACTACCGAATTTGTATCAAGTCAGATGTGATCAGACTAAATTATCTCTCAATCTGATGTATTACACAACAACCTTAGCTACTGCGAGGCACGAATCCCACCGTTGAAGGACTATCTAAAACGTCAAGACTTCTCCGGCATAATCGATATTAAATTCCATTTACACATTTCTTATAAATGTGTGAAACGAAAAAATAAAATTCTGGTAGATTGATGCTCGACACCATTTGTATACCTAACTCATCGTTATTCTCTTTACACGTTGCCACACTAACTACAGACACACTTACGTACTCGTACGTTGTTCAAATGCAACAACACTGTCTGATGAAATTATTCAACTTTTATCTTCTAGTGTTGGCACATATTTACTTTTTATATGATTCTGCATTGTCGTGTGAAGATGTGCATTTTCCTGTTTACCAATTTACCTACTATTCTCTGACAAACTAAATTTTGCTGCTTTTTATTATTACCTACTTCCCGAGCGTAAATTAAATAGGTCGCCCGTTTACGTCTCGTATCTATCAAAAATTTAATGACTCCGTTTAAAAATTTTGCTAAGTAGGTAAATACTTACTTGCTTAGTAAACAGTCGACGTTAAGCATGTACCGAAAGATTGAGAATACATTTGTTCCCGTTAGTTATCTGCGTTTAACACCGGGTGACTATTGAAGCAAATTTTTGTATTGGCAATTCTGAATTATTGTCGTTTATTATATCAGTTCACAGTTGTCAACTTTGACAGGAGCGCGCATAACGCGCCAAATTTCATTTTGACAAACAGGTAAGCTATCATAAAATTTTAAATCTTACGCCAACCTGATAAAAAAAGTCACAATAATTATTAATAGTCACCCGGTATATTTCATGTAGTCTTCCTTGTGTGGACCGCACCACTGGTTTTTACTTTATAGAAGTTATCACGAAACAAAAATAAAATTTTATAATTTTTCAAAGAGTCAAAAACAATCAACATTTGTTGAATTATGCTTCAAGGGCAAGGGAAGTTCTGTCGAAATAACCTTCTATCAATTTTTTTCTTTAATGTAGCATTGCGTGTTTGGTTATTCCGTACATGTAAGTAACGCTTTATATATTCTATTATATTTTTTTCATTTATTATTATTTATATATTGATGAATAACAAAAAAAACCTTGTGTATAAAACTAAGTTTCGTAAAATCAAAAAGATAGATACTGAAACATGTTTCATTTTAATTAAATTCATCTACTAACATGTGCATCTAACATAATGATAAATTCTAACCAAATATACGCAATAAATGGGACCATTGGGGGTTTAAAACCTACGGTAAATTTCGTACAAAGAATAGCTTCGTTTCGTATGACATTTATGTATTAATTATTGTGATCATATAGTTGGATCACGCGACAATCAGTCTATTGTCTTCCCTCGTCTTTGTTTTTGTACTGAGGGCAAGGGTAAGTAATTACAAGAATAAATAGACTTGAAACACGAAACTTCCAGAAATTAATATTCTATAAAGGCGTAAAGGTAAATGTGATAAAATTCTTTATTTCAGCAGAACAAAAGAACTATGTATTAGAAATACATCATTTTTTATTGTCACTGATACATAGATTTTACATTTCATTTTCTACATAGATATGTACATGTATATACTACACTGTCTGCCAGTGGATATGCTTCTGAAACTGCAGTCCGCTGTGAGTTTGGTAAGCGTGAAATGTGAATTAAATGTTACTTAAGATAAAAAATGAGGTATTATTTTTTGTAAAATTAGTTTAAAAGGAGTCTCTCGATGAAATACATGAAATAGTAAATTCTGAAAAATGGAGTGGTATTTACTTTCGTACATTTTTCTGTACATCTTCAATTTCAAAAAAATATCTGTCTAATAGTCTGCGTGTTTAAATTAAAGGAGTTAATACTGCGCATGAAACTCAGTTTTTTCTAGCAATATATTTTTCGTAACGATAAAGGTACGAAGAAAATTTGCATAATACGTTCTATGTGCTATGTGTGGTGACTAGATTTAAATAAATTAAAATTTCGCTCTGAAAAAAAAAAACAGCGGCGCGAAATCGCATTTGAATAATTTGAACTTGAAAAAAATCCAATCAAGAAAATCGTTAAACATAGGCAACCATGAGCACGTTTAGTTCTTTTCTGGTAGTTGATAACTCTCTTAGGGAATTTCTGTTGAGAGGGTTGGTAGAAGTTGATTTGGTGGGTAGAGGGCTTAGATCATATAATATATTTATTATATGATCTAAGGTAGAGGGTCACTTTTGGTTTGTTTGTTGTGAGTGAAACCACGTGATGAGTTACCTAGGTTAAGTTTAGTTGGTTTGGTAGTTAATAAAAATGGGGAGCCTTTGTTTAATGAAAATTAATCGGAACGACAACAACGTCACAACACGCGTAGCTAATTCTTGCGGTAAATTGATTCATTGTTTGTAAATTCACAGTTTATGTTAGGATTTTAAACGTTAATTGGTTCTAACACAATTTACCAGTCACAAGTTTGTTCAGATAGTAGTACTTGCTAGGAGATTTCATGAAATTCCCTTAGTCAGAGCTCATCCTATCTAATTATGAATGAGGTTTCTGGATGCTTATACTCAAGTGTTACATTATAACACTTCTTAATTCCTCACACAAGATTGCTAATAGTTCATTTACGGCAGTTAAATCAATCTAACGTTGTCCCACTCTGGGAAAAGTACCGTGAAAATACGGTAGAATTCATAATATCATGGACTGAGGTACGGGGGGATTAAAAATATCTCCCATTAGGCAGTTATTATTATTATATCATCATCACATCACCGAGACATTTTTCTCGCAACGTGGAAAGCTATATCACCAAGACATTTTTTCTCGCAACGTGGAAAATTACATCACCGAGAAGCTTTCCTCACAACGCTGCATGCATTTTGTGTTTATTTATCATTTGTTTTGTTTAGGATACGCTGGGGACCGTCCGTCCACGATATTAACTCTCAAAACTAATGGTTTTAAGTAACCAGTCACTTGGATCGAGGCATCATTTAACATAATGTAAATTCTTTGTTGGAATCGTTGATAAAGTGTGGCATAATTTAACATCAGGTAAATTCTTTGTTCTGGCAGCGGCCATGTTGAAAGAGTATTTTCAAACCGAACACATGTTTGAACTGTAAAATCTCGTTGAACAAATTAACAACATTGTGGGTCATGTGGGACGTGCATTTTATTCCTTTGATATAGGCACAGCGCCACAGGATTGATCAAATATCTGGGAAACATTTTTGACACATTTTTTTGAACGACGCATTCGTCCGACGCCAATTTGGGCCTCCAGATTGAAGGCTATGTTTTTTGTGTTTGTTTGGAAGAATGTAAAACGATGGACCACAATGCGGCTGAATAACTTCACTTTTAAAAATTAACCAATCGCTCGAATGGACCTAACATATTAACCTCATGCAACTTTGTTAGCTTTGCAATTTTTTACCTGATACAAAATTTTCTATCTCACAATTTTAGCCTCAGTACTTTTCTTTGCTGTAATTTAAATTAAATGTAAATTTTCATGCTGTGCAGTTCCTAAGCTACCGTAATTTTTTTGACTGCAGAAGTTTTACTTCATACCAGATCTTTTTGTTTTTATAAATCTTTGTTAGTCTTTTTTTCATATAATATTTTGTTGATTAATGTTTCCATCATATAAATTTTCTGACGTCCAATCTTAATCAGGTAAGAATTCTTTGCTGTTTAGAATTTCAGGAGAGTGTATGGCGAATTTAAATGTTGTTGATTCTTTTTTTTAAATTAACTTGTTCGGTTGTAGTTTAATATTAGAGTCATTGAAAGTGAACATTTAAAATGGAATTGAGGTAAATAACACAATAACATGTGGCGGAAGCGGAGTGCGCGGTTCCTTGTCGAGCTGACGGTCGCGCCATCTGCACAAACTATGCAAGCCTAAGATAGAAGTCAGGGGCGACTGGGATGACGTGACGCTGTCGGTTTGTCCCAATAGCCGAGACCCAACCACGAGTTTGCGACAGTAACGACCTGCTCGTCTAGGCACGTTTCTTCGTGATAGAGGGGTGCTGGGGCACAGTGCTTGCGATAGAATAGAATCACCGTCGTGGTTAGGAGAACAGCCATGACCAGGAGCCCCAAACTCCGCTCGTGCTACAACGCCCCCTATGGGGCTGCTCTGCTCTAGAATGAAATTGATATAGTTCGATCGCCACACTCTTATAGCGCCCTAGTGCCGCTGTCGCTGCATACAGTTTTTATTAAAATTTTGTTTTCTTGTTGACTGTCATAACTTAAATTTGCCGCCACACGTCCGTAGTAACTTGTATATTTGCATCCAGTTACTTTAATTCAGATTTTTCTTTGTCTTTATTAAATTTGTGATATTCAAATATTTGCATTGATTCAGAACGTTTAATTTGATTCCATTCAAAGTTAGGCAAGTTTTTTTTTGTAGCAGAGCATTATAGGAGGTGTCTCCAACGGGCACAACTTAGTCGCAGCTTTTTTCTTTCTTTTTTTTTGTGAGTGCAGGAATAAATAATTTTGTGTCCTCTATATATTTTGTGTTTTATTTAGCGGTACTTTTCCAACTTTGGGGTCCACACTTGCATCTGAGCGCATTTCGCCACAAAAAAAAAAAACAAACACAACGTAGGTTTCATTTTATTAGACGATTACAGCCAAGGCCAAATTTTTTAATTTTTCGCGGGCTTTTCAAAGTTTTTCAAGTGTTAATTTAAGGCGGGAAATTTGGGTTATCACACAAATTTGAGGTAAAAGGTATGTGATTAAGTATTATTTCATTTAGTACGCTAAAGAGGTATTGTGATAGGGTCCAGTGGCTACGATTCATGACCTGCCTGTCGGCTGCGTCGATTTTATTAGCCAGATAATCTTCGAAACTACCTATTTTATATGTTAGCGATGTTGTGCAGATAGTAACCACTAACTAAAATTTGGCTAATCATTCTCAAACAAAAAATTGATGACATCTCCTCAGATTTTATTTAATCAATGCCGTTTAAATTTTATAAAATAACGTATTACTCCTACAATTTGATACAATAATAAGAATCCTACCAGATTTTTCACCCGAGACATCCAGATTTTCGCAAACAAATTCCCAATTGTATCACATTTTATACCCTTATAAGAGCACTGAGGAGTGGTAAACTCAGTTGCTGGGCCATAAAAATATTGAATTACTAAAGCAAGTGTCGCTAATTCGATTAACTCGTGGGTCACAACTTCACCCCATTTTCCCGAAAATTTGACAATACGTTAAGTAATGTTGCGCTCATATATATTTAACAATACTAAACTGAGAATTATCTGAATGTTTTGCTTCATTGTAGTTTTACTAATAATTTCAGTCGCCTACAGGCAGGATGCTGTAGAATAAGATAGTGTATTAATATCATGGCTAGGAAAAAACAGAAACAGTTTTTTCAATCCCTTGCATAATTTCGCTTACGTATTTTTACCAGATCCACGTATAGATTTTTCCCTTTGGTTATCTGCTTTAAATATGTTTAGCATTATCGGTAACAGCGGACAGCGTCCTCGCAGGCAAAGGGGCTATAGTTGTTCGAATATACTTCAGGACTGAGAAAAGTTCTATCTAAATAATTTTAGACCAATTTTTTATTGCTCTCTTGGTATATGTTAAAATTTCGGTTTTAATGAATCTTTACAAAATGAAAAAAAATTTTATACATGACCCGAACTGAAAAATTTTTCAATTTAGTGATAATTATGTAGTAATTTATGTGAACGTTGTTGTTATCATCAGCGAGACGTAAAATTGCAAGTTAAAGTTTCATCTGCAATTCTTAATTCCTTGTTTTCTTATATAAATTTAGGACACAAAAAAGGTTCTGATTTTCACAACCCGAATCGGTCAAATATGAGTTTGACATCACTCACAGAGGTTTCTTGCCTCTTGAAGGTGATGTAACCTGGAATAAACTACAAATACAAAAAAAAAAACTGTGTTTTTTGTTGTTCTCGTTAAATAGCAAGTCAGTTATGCAACGAAATAAAGTGTGGTCAAAAATAACAAAATAAACTGGCGCTATTTATGTTAGTCACAATAAATGACGAGTGCATGTACATCTTTCTGCAATTCTAATTTTATAATGTCGACAAATTTGAATTTAATAGTAATGTATGAAAGCGATTTAGAACAGTACCAGCTATTGGGCAGTGTGTGTTTTCCTTTATATATCAAAATTAGACTTCAAACGGTGTCGCTTATTTCTGTCAACTCAGATGGTGCAGAACAAGTTGCGTTGTTTTCTGAGATATCATCATCAATAAAAGTTGGGTTTTTCGTAAACTTTTTGCCTTTGATGTTTTGATTTTAGTCCGAAATTACTTAAAGAAAACACTAAGCTGAATATTTTCAGAAATTTAGTCTTCTACGTTGTGACTCCTCACTCTTAAAAAATACTAAAAATAAAATATGTATCTTCCTATTCATAGCGCAGGGACTCTCGCAATACTGCATCTAATTACCATGAAATTATTTTGGACGGAAACTGTATAAAGAAGGATGAGGAAGAACATCATTTTTTCACCACAGATGTCGTGATAGGTATGCGTTAATGTATCCATCCGCCCTTTGATGGCAGTGTACAAATCTTGTTGAGGGGTTTCAGAAGTCCCTATACATTGATATGTTAACTTTACACAACTTAAATTGTAATCGAGACTTTGTTTATTTATTAAATATGCAACTGTAAATAGTAGCTTTCCTACATTTTCACAATCCTGCAAGTTACAGCTATTACATAATAAGAATTTCGGAATATGAAGATACGTCTTAGGTTTTTAACAGTAATATAAATCTAACCCTTTGTAAATTTTAAAAACGTGGTTTTATTGGCATACATTTCTCCACAAAATGATTAAAACAACCGTGGGTTAAGAAACCGAGAGATTTGCAGTGCTTTTAACAAATGAGCAATACCAACATGAACTAAACAAGAAAATAGAGAGGGGGATTTTAAAGTGAATAAATGAACACTAGAATTACTAGGCTAGCTTGTATTATGTACATAGATACTTACATATCCATTTTGATTAAATCTACTCTTTTGGAGACAGTAACTTAATCATAGTTTGCGTTTATTACAAATTCTGTTTTTTTTTTTAGTACAAAATATAAAAAATATACATTTAAAAATTATAAAAGCTGAAACGCATTTGGGTATATCGAAGGAACTCCAAAACAGCTAACTTCATCAAAATGCATCAATAGTATAAAAATGTGTATCACAGAGATATAATAAGTTACATTTCTTGCAGGGCAAGCTTAATTTATCTAGACACACGAAAACTGATAATAATCTCAAAAATGTTGCAGCATTTACACGTTTTTTATATTACGGTAAAATGCATGCTAACAAATTGAAATTAATGTTACACATATATACACTTATAACGAGGTAATAAAAAAATAAATCCGATAATTTAATAGAAGGACAGCTAGTTTTACACTCTCACCTAATAATATTCTTGCATCTTTTGTTTAAAATTCACTAACTATACAAATTTTAATAATACTTTGTAGTTATTTTTGTTACATGGCATTAAAGTAACCGTATTACGGTGTTCGAGGTTCAAAGTTCAAGGTGAAGGAAAACAAAATTAATGTAAAGCACACATCAATTTTATCGCCTTCTCTTACGACAATATTTACTTAAATCGAAAAAATTTAAATAATTACATGGAAATGAAGACGCATATGAAAACAGATAGACACTTCACTAAACAATATTTTCGCAGGCAACAAAGCATTAAAATAAATTAAATGTAAATGCTTATTAATAATGGATTACTAAATCATCGCTGTATTGATTTCGTCAAACTAAAGTTTAGTAAGTGCTTGAAAAATATTCAGAATCGCAAATAAATTTTCAGTTTTAAAACGAATAAGTTTATTTATTCCATGTTCGGATCGAAGAAAAGGGCGGAAAAGGCAAATAAGAGGAACACTACACCACCAATAATAGTAACTGAAATAAGAAAATAACTAAGGGTGTAGCTTTAAAATGTGAGTGTTCTTACCTGTCCTCACAGATATTTTTTGCGCGATCATTCGTCCACCCAAAACCGCTAAACCTGTACACAAGGAGTGACCCAAAATTCCTCCGATAATGACGCCATAAACATCCTTCAATGACAACATGAATCAGATCAACAGTTATATACAGGCCGTTCTGCTTTAATTGCGCCTTTGAATGAATAAATTGGCTGACATTTATTAAATTAATTGAAAAATAGGGTTGAGGACACAATTATCGGAGAACGACCTGTGTTCCATAAACCGTACTTCTCTAGCGCCCAGAATAATCGTCGTCAGTTGAGACCTGTCCCCCCATTCAGCTAAGAACGTCAACGTGAACGACTGTAAAAATATCCTAGATATCAGTGAAAAAACACTACCACTTTTGGATTTCCTGGGAGTACCTGCTTCTGCGTCAGGTAGCATCGTTTGCTTCTCGTACTGAAACAAAGACGCTTACAACAATATTTAACGTCACTGGTGACTTTTCACCTCTTCGTCTTTTTTCCGCAAATCGGACTGAACTTCTTCGAGTTCTTCTTGACCTTCTCCCGGTGACATCGCGCAGCCTTCTTTCAACATTTTTAAGCCGAAGAGGGCAAACAGGGCTGTACTTATGTAGAAAGTGTACGCTCGGGGTATAACGTTGGCCAGCCATCCGAAAAGAGCTGCAAATTTGAAAAAACAAAAATTTATAAAACATTCATGTTCGTGTTCAAAGCAATTAATTTATACAGGAAACTTGCCCGACAACTACACGTGCGCTGAATAATAAACATGGAAAAATTCAAAGAAATGCACCATATGTCGGGGAATAAACAATACAATTTTACACAAAAAATCTCGTCCGAAATAAAAGATAATCACTTCGTACGTTTTACAGGAATTCGATTTTTTCTGGGAGGGGGGGGGGGGGTAATCTATTGCGGTCGACCGATAAGGCGAAAGAATGAATTTCGTAAAATAAATATTTGTATTCATTTATTTATTTTTAATCTGTAACAACTGATGCTGTTTCCTTGATTCGATTCCTACAATTGTCTCTTCTTATTAGCTGAAACGAAATCCCGCAAGCTAGCAGGACGAGAATTGCATACAGATAACCGAAGACATCCTCTACGTAAACTTCCTTCCCAGCACACCATTTCCAATAGTAATTCAGGTTTTTTGGTGTATTAAATGTTATACAAAGCTGCGATTTTCGTTTTTACTGACGAGTTATAGTTTTATCTAACTTGTCTCCCAAATAACAATTCTGCAAGTGATTTACTACCAACGGTATTTAAATTCAAAGTCGAAAAGTAACACTAAAAAACAAAGCTCATTCTACTTTTTTATCACAGTCATTGACAAGGGTATAATAAAGCAGGATTTTTCCAGAAAAAAAAGATACAATGTTTCTGGAATAACTAAAGGAAATATTTGTGGAAATTTTCCTTGCTTTCTTGAATAATTTGAGGAGCAATTTTGACACATTGGGAATGTATTTAAACCATTAACTCCAGTATCGCAAAAATGATTCTGATAGAGCAATCGTCAAATGCGACATTACCTTCAAATTCACTAGGAGTAAGGTTTCTTGTGAGGTGTTTACCGTCACGTGATCCCATGGTTAATACTTTGGTTTTCACAATGTCTCCAAGTGTCTTTTGAAATGAGGCTAATGTCCGACGCCGAATCGACTTGAATTCTCGTATAAACGCCGTAAATTGAAAGTTTACATACTTGCGATTATTCTTAGTTTATCGATTGACCCAGTGAGTCATAGCATTTTTAGATGATTTGTTTACAGATGTCCTCTTTGTATTGTGTTAAAAGTTTGTAGTCTTTTTATAAGGTTCGCAGAAACCTCATTGCTTCTACAAAGTCGGGTATATCGATATCTATCCTACTTTATGAGATATTTCACATTTCTAATTATGGAAACAGCTGTGTTCTTTGTTGATTTCTGAGACCATGTTTTTCCTTTTCCCACCTTTTTGAAACTGCTTGAACTGTTAAACTTTGAAGTGATTTGCGTGTCCTGTTTAAAGTTCATCAACCCTTCGTTCACATTCTATCACTATCTTTTAAAATTTATTTCAATCGGAAGAACTCTGGCTGTCTAAAAGTGGGGGAAATTTTGGTTCTAATGTGAAGCTACGCACCTGCTCGTCCTCCAACGAAAATTTAATACCTGAGTTCATTCAGTAAAAAATTGTTTTTTTTACTTCCTGAGCGTAAGCCGACATTCTTTCCATATGCAAACATAAACACTCGAAGTTAAGCATCTTATTATTGCTGAGAGGACATTTTTTCCGTTGGTTATCTACTTTGAATATATTTTATATAGCCCGTACTTGTACTTGTGCGGACCCCATGGTGCACGGGCCGCGAGGGTGTTATTTATGGCGCTGTTTTTTTTTTATAGAAGTTATCACAAAACAAAAATCGCAAAATCAAATTTTATAATTTTTCAAAGAAACGGAATTTGTTTTGGACTTGTACTTCAGACGCGCGGGAAGTTCTGTCGAAATAAACTTTGACCGATTTCTTTTTATTTAATAATCCATCACAACTGATGCTGTCTACTAACTCGATTCCCAAATTAAACAATGTTTTTTCTAAATATGAATCAATATCTAGTGCATACTCTAATTACAAAATGATATTTTTATTTCTTCATAATCAACAAGTTTTAGATGTAAGTATCTTGTAAACACCACACCAATTATCCATTTAGAACAAAAATTAATGCTGGTCTATTTTTGTACTTTGTATTTTATCGCTACGAAACACTTATCAG
Source organism: Zophobas morio (assembly GCF_036711695.1). Lineage (NCBI taxonomy): Eukaryota > Metazoa > Arthropoda > Insecta > Coleoptera > Tenebrionidae > Zophobas > Zophobas morio. Next base: position 23,693,372 of record NW_026972107.1, read on the forward strand.
ACCATTGGCTTTTGTTTCATAATTACATATTTTGATTTTATTAATGAATTGCACTGATGTTAATGACTTTATGTTTACGGAAATTTATTAGAGGGGTTTTACAAATTCTGTACAGTACTAAATATCCTTTTTACTTGATTAAGATATTTGAGTTGAAACAAATATCTCATGCACTTTACCAACTGAAATCTTTTTCTCAGACGAATAGATTAAACAAAAATATCTTTGTCTCTTTTGTGCAGACATGCATGCCCATTATATATTTTATCAGCGGCAGAGGGACGTGGCTTTTGTTGGCGCCAACTTAACCGATGCGAGGTTTGTGGTTCAGAAAATTCGGCAGCAGTTCGGTGGCCCGTTAATTAGCCACACGTCATAATTAAGGGTCGGATAATATGCAAAATGCATTTTTCCTGGTAAATGGTAAAAATCTTAATTTTAATACAGTTGGTTATTGGCAGTATGCAGGTAAATAAGTACCGACCTTTTCTAATAATGCGGACAGGTTTTTCCAAGGCTTCATTTATGGGTGTATTACTGGATTTTTTTACTTAACGCCCTCTAAGCCGGATGTTGTAAATATAGATAGTTCTGCAAATGTATTAACGAAGGGTTGGAAGAGATGGAAAACCTAGAATGGATTTGTAAGTATTTCATTCTTCGATTTCCAAATTCATTCATCGTTCGTCTACGAGCTTGGCGACAGAGCAGTGATACTACGCATAATTAAAAAAATGTCTTCCAAACTATCATCATGGATTCGGCCCTACTCAGAGTTGGTTCTACATGAAGATGGTGTTTTTTTGCAAACGTTGCGGCAAACCAGGTTTTTAAAATATATTTTCAGTCCTTAGACTAAAGTCTAAGAGAACCAAATAAAAAAATATGTTTTGTATGTTATTCAATGTCAATAATATGTATCTCTTACATAAATAATTATTTGTTTTAATTTTTTTTAATAGATTTCGAGCGCAAAGAAACATCTTATAGACCAACACTGCAGAACGCCTCTTCACAAAAGAAATTGTGAAAAAAGAATCTCCACCAGTGTAACTCAAACATAAATACGAGAAACTTATACTGCTTATACAGCCAAAAATGAAGACGAAACATGCACGTTCGAGTTATGCCAGGCTATGCTTGCCTTGAATATTCCTTTAAATAAGTTAAGTAATCCTACATTTAATTCATTTTTGCAAAATATTGTAAAAAGACCATTCCAGACGAAAGCACTCTCAGGAAAACAACTGTGTAGATACATGTTATACCGAAACTGTTGCTAAAATTAAGACACGTTTGCAAAATAATAACTATTTACTTTGTTGACGAAACAAGAGATGTATGCCGCAGATATATAGCAAATGTATTAGTTGCAGTTGCAGATTCTTATTTAATTGCTGTTAAAGAGCTAAAAAAAGCGGATAATGTAACTATTTGTAGTAGATTTGTTCAAGAAAGTTTCACCAATATATTTTCACCCAATGCTACACCATTTAATAAAATCGTATTAATGCCTTCTGATGCTGCGTGATATATGGTCAAAGCTGGAACCCACTTAAAAGTATTTTATCCAAATTTGATTCATTGTACTTGTCTCGCCCACGGTGTAAACAGAATAGCGGAAGAAGTACGAAATCAATTTCCATTGGTAAATGAATTAATTAACAATATGAAAAAGGTTTTGATTAACGCTCTGACTATTAATATTTGTGTTTTTTTGTAAGGTTAGCAATCTATTTAAAATTTTATGATGACGTATCTAATTATCAAAGTGACATTAATGTCAGCTGCCATCGTCTCCTCCAATCACCACATTTGTTGCTCATGTCAAAATTGACAACTGTGAACTGACGTGCTAATATGGATGCCAGTAATTCAGAACTGTCAACACAAAAATTTGCTTCAATCATTAATAGCCAATTTATTTGTATTTATATTAGATTGATAAACTTGAAAAAATTAACGTCACATTAAGGAAACAACATCAAATTTATTATAAGGACCTTCACGGCACCTATGTAATTTAATAATAATTAGAGATTAGATATAATAGTTAGCAGAGTATTATTTCTTAAATGCTCAGGACAAACAGTTCTATGATAAGAAGCTCTGTAAGTGTGACAAAAAATTAAGGTATTTAGCAACTGCACTATTCTTGTAAACATTTCGTAAATAACTTGACAAACTTGATTACGTTGGTAATGTTTCATGCACCAACGCCAGATGTATAACAATAGCATTAAAAATAATTTCTTTCTAACACGTCATTTTTTATCTAGTTTAAGTAGTACTCAAAGGTGTACATTACATTATTTTTCACTTATTCAAACCACGATAATTATATAACTCGATATATCTCGTATACAAACTTGACAATTTTATCTATTGATATAAATTAAACCTTCTGCATCCTTTGTCAATGTATTAATTCCTTTGAATGTTTACAAAATTCAGTAACAATTTAGCACTTTTACAAATTTAATGTCATTTAATAATTGTGAAGGTCAGTTAATGAGTTCCCAAATAAATAAACACAAAACAGTGTTGGTGTAGCCAAAAAAACCGTTAAGTTTACTAAAACCTCCACTACCAAAGAAGCAAAGTCAAAGTAAAACTGCCTACATTCTAAGAAATAATAAGAACCTAGCATTGAAATTTTGATTATGAATATGTGTATGAATAAACCTTTGATAACTTTTATCCGTCATAATGCGATACAATATTCCCAATAAAATTTAACTACTAATGTTAAAATATAGTAATTTCTTACTACTTCGATAAATTTGTGTATTTCAATACTTACTGAATATTTAAGAATTCTACTTAATTCTTTAATTATTTAAATCGACTATGATATTTATTATTAAATCTGTAAATGTCATAGGCAAAAAAGGATAAGGGATTTTAACATCCATCTGATAATAGTAATTCAAAAATTTATCAAATTAATTGAAACAGAAAAGACATTAAAACGATTCACTCAAAAGTACACATATTATTTTGAAATTTGATATATTTTGTGCCGTCACAACCTATTCTAAACCCCTAGTTTCCTATTTGTTTAGTTACAATCTAGTGTTTTAGTGGCAGTTTATGTCAAAGTTAACATTTATGGAGCACTGCATGTATAAAAAAGGTAATCTAGGTATTAATTGAAGAGTGACACTTTCACTTTGTACTAACTTTAAAGCTACCGCAGGAATAAAATTCATTCATCATGCTGATATATCATTTTTTCAAAAACTGGTGTAATTATGCCGCCATAATTTGTGCAATTTTCATTCTAATTATCAGCAATTCCTCCTTGACATAGATAGCAAAATTTTTTGACACAGTTAAAATATGATCAAAAATTAGGTTTCTACGCTTGAATACTTACAATGTCATAACTAAGTAGTGTCATAATTAAGTATCTAAAATTTAAATTATCTACAGTAAAAACTATACATTAATAATTTACTATTCATAAAGATTCACAGTTATAAATTTTAAAAACGACTTGAATGTATTTAAGAATTGTTATCTTTACTAAATGCGAAATTATGAAATCTGTATTAAAAAATCTTATCTGAAAAGACTCAAGAGTCATGCCCTTGTTCCATTATAAACACTTTTTTCTTAAATTCTTACCCGACAAAACTGTCATTAAAGCTAACGCAGAAATAGCCCCAGCAAATACTGTCATCCTAGGATGCCTCATAGCCATAATAGCAGCGATGAAGAAGGTCTTGTCTCCGATCTCCGAAACCAAAATAACAGAGAACGAAGCCACAAAAGCATGAATAAATCCAAAGTTTTCCACTGCGACGACTTTTGCGGGTCCATCGTTTGATGAAGCTGCTGCACTCTGTGGAACATGTGTTAAATAAAAGACAGATGACATAACCTCAATCTAGTCTTTACATTACTTACGGAAATGGTTTTCGATTCCAGACTTTCTTCCTTAGGTTCTAATTCGGCCTTTATTGTTTGTAAAAACGTTAAATACATCAAACATACCACACAAGTATGTTTTATTACAGAAATTAATTTGCCCTTCATCTTTTTAAAATACTTTCACAATTAAATATCACAATTCGAAGACGTGTTGTAAAAAGACTTAATTTCCGATAAAAATCACATGAAGAGTCATTGTGAGTAAACGAAGTTAATTACTAATGTTAAATTAAGAAATGAACGAGAAAAAAATTCATGACACAAGACTACGTCCAACCGCACTTTGACAACTGTCACCGCTGACAGCTTGGCAATCTGGGTTCTCCCGACTGTGATTAAAGTCACGCTGAGAGATAACAACGAGTGCTTGAAAGTGCTTGAAATTTATTTGAAAAAGATATATACAAACGTAAATGTGTATTATCTTTTCTATGATTCCTCTACGGATTGTTTGTGATTTATTTTTTGTCCTAAATTAAATGTTTGTAGAACGACGTGATTAGGGTTACAACTCAAATTAAAATACAAAATTTTCCACCAAAATAATAATTTGCACTAAAGATTATTTTACAATATTTAAAGTACATTAGTTGTTTAACGTGTACCTAATACCAAAAATAAAGTAATTAAACACGGAAGTCCAAGTTTAACAAAACCTATAATTTATTAAAATTTTCTCCACATCGTCAAAATATGGAAAGTATGAAGCCGCTTATTACGAGATACTTAATATCTTATTATTTTAAACCACTTTATGTAACTTATTTGGATCGATTCGTATAATTGAGCTTCTCAAAAGTAGTATAAAATGTTGCTGAATTCGTAAAATGTCATCAGTTCTTTTACTAACAAACAGTAGTTCAGTTCGCTAAAATGCAAAAAATCGTAAGTGAAGTTTTATTTTTGTTTACTAGAGAGATAATGTTAATCTAATTTACAGGTAATATGTTTATTTTTCTTCGTAATAGCAACTTCGCAAACGTTTTTCATACAAAGCAAAGATTTGAAAAAAATTTTACAATATTTTCCGAAAGCTTTTGAGGTGGACACGAACCCTCGACACCGTCAGATCCATCATCGACATCGTGAAAATGATAATCGTTATCGCGATGAATACGTTCACGATAATTATGATAGATCGTATGATAGTGCAGAACACCGGAGAAGCGGTGTTAAAAATCCCAAAGGAAAAGTCGGACGTATTCATAACGATAAGGCACTTCATCATTCACATATCGATTGCGATCATCCTGACCATCATCATCACCATCACCAGAACAGATATCCATCAGAAGATCGGGTGGAGAAATATTACAGTAAAAACACCGAAGAAATGAACGATCATTATTCTCAAAATGAGAGGAGAAGTTATCAGGATGAAAAAAAAAAAGTATCTGCACAAAACGATAAAGACTACGAACAGAACGTCTATGAAAAAATCGCTCAGGATAAACAGGGAAATCTCAGTTACAAGAATAAAGATTATGTCACAGGAGTTCTAATCGCCATACCGAAAATTAAGAACGACGAAGATGTAAATGGCTACTATAAAGATAATAAGCAACAAAACGTGTTTTTTCAACATTTATTAAAGGCTGACGAAGATGAAGACCACATACCGTCGTCATCATCATATCTATATTAAATATATTATTTTCATTTCATGTACAAGCATTATGTTACTGATAAAAGTCTATTTTTGTAATTATATTAATAAAAAACAAATCAATAGATAAAAATGAAAGTTTTAAAACATTCGCGGGTACGTCATGTACACTAACACTCTCTAGGTGACGCTCCTCGTACTAATGAGTCAAAATTGACATTGACATAACCAAACATAATTCGTGCCGATTCATTCTGAAGTTGTTTTTGTATTGTTAAAAATTTAATACACTTCTGCGTGCAAAATGGTAAGTTTAAGTATTTAAAAATAAAAATAAAAGCGTTTTTTTAGAGTTTTGCTCTTCCTTCTGTTAAATGTAAACCGGAGCAAGAAGATTTCCCATTTAGTGATGGTAAATTTGGGGTTCCTGAAGTGATGACCGATGGTCTGTCATCTGTAAAGAATGCCTTGGAAGTATCTCACCCATTAATGCAGTCAGAATTAAACGTAAATACTTTCAGATGTTATAATAGTTAATTAATCATTTCTCCTTTAGCATAGGAAAAATGTAGACAAGATGAACATGACTATTCTGCGCAATACACAAGGATTGCATGCACCCCTTCGGCTTGCTATGGAAGTAAAAGCAGTTAATAAAGTTGGTCGTCTACCATTTTTGCCATCATCAAATGTCATGTTTGAATCCTTAACTGGTCGAGATATAGAAATAGACCCTGTTGATGTCTTCAATATACCTGAATCAATAGAAGTTGCAGGAATGCCACATGCTGTTGTAGAACGTTCTTTGGGTTTATTGTAGTAAAAAGGAAGAATTTTTTTAAATAAATAAATTTAATAAAATGCTTTCACATTACTTAATAATTGTATTCAATGTATAAAACTAAGGGGCTATGAGGTTGGAGGTATAATGTTTGTTATCCATTGTAACAGTTTTTCCAACTCGTTTCTTTTTAACTCATGTAGTGTGTTTTTTATTGGTATAAATTCACCTTTAACACCTAAATTTGAAAGTTGATTAAATGTCGATTCTCCCCATGACATTGGCACTAATGTGTCCTTGTCTCCATGACACATCAGAAGAGGCGTCTCTGTAGACTGGATATTTTTATAAACTGCAGATTCATCATTTAGGAATGATGATAAGGTAAACACTCCAGCTAAACCAGGAACAAAACGATATCCAGTATGTAGGGCTAAAGCCCCTCCCATGGAGAACCCACCCACTATAATTTTATCCAAGGGTATGCCAGCATCTACTTCTTCTGAAATTAAAGACTTGATCTGTATCTTAATGTCTTCGATAGTTTCTGTATGTTCAGGAACCTCTGGTGTAATATCATAGCGATTAAACCAAACATTGCTAAGCTTTTTGGAAAATAAAAATTAGCTGAGATTTATTAGTGCCGGATAAATTAATTTACCGCTCCATCCATTGGGATGTAGGGCCGTAACGGAGCTGTTGGAAAAAGGAATTTAACATGTGGTAAGGCGAAACCTTTGATGAGAAATTTAACCCATTCGAGTACACCTTGTCCTGTGTCCCCTAAAAAATATAGCTTTTTATATAACGTTAAACATAATTTACATTACCTGAGCCATGTAAAAATATAACGGACGCTGTATGAGTATTGTTTAGTTGCTTTATAATGTGCACTGGTCGTAAACTAGGCATTTTCGCTAGTTTTGGTAATAATTTTTGTTGCGTAACAATATTTTTTTAACGGACTTATCTGTTTAATGTCTTATTTCTCAGTATCATAATTCTAACAATGCGTAGAGTGCATAATTACATTGTGATTAACATCTACAAGAATGAAAGGTTAATTACAACAATAAACTTCAATGTATTTGTGGTGGCCTAACCATCAAAGTGACAAATTATATTTTTCGAAAATTGTCATCAAATGTTGACATTTTCCTTAAATTTTACAGGGGCGGCTGGTGCCGGGGGGCACAAGGACACGTGTCCCCCCAAAATTACAACGTCTACAAACACACTGGATGTAGCAAAATAGTAATTTTCAATATTTAAAAAATTATCCGGAAATTTGTGTCATAATTATCAAAACTAATTTTTTATCTCGCTCCACTTGTATAAAATGTATCAAAACTTACTTCCAATTGCATCTAAAGATATTTTGGATATATGATATGTTATTTCTGATGAAATGCTGATAAAAGCCCGGCACAGAGACCGAATGGACCGAATCATGGCTGATTTAGATGTTTTGTTTACACCGTTGGCATGGAAACTAGACGTCGTAGCCGCCTGATATGAGCCTGATACACTGGATTGTGAGCCCGTTGCGACCGTGCTCTGGAGGATTGAATTACTATCGCGGGTTTTAATTTTCATTCTGCGCGAACACGTATGATAAATATTCTTGGATAATCTTCTCGGTAGTACAGACATTCGGAAACAACTACACACCGCTTATATTAATAATATTCGGGCACATAACGCAAGGGTCGACAAAAATCGCCATATGTTACGCCGATTGATAATGTGCATACAATTTTGTGGAGTGTTTGAATTTGCTTTACTTGGACGAAAGTAGGGAATCACAAAATCCAGGTATATTTCGAGATCTGATTGATTTTATGGCTGAATTGGACTTTATCAGATCATTTGAAAGAAGCAACGGTTTTTAAAGGAACGCCTAAAACTGTCCAAAATGAACTTCCTTTATTTTTATTGAATGTATTTTCATATTTATTTCCGTCACACAATTTCGTCTATTAATTGGTAGTAACAACCTGTTTTATATCTTCATATTTAACTCTCATCAATCAAATTGTGTCCCCCCATTTCAAAAGGTCAGCAGCCGCCATTGAATTTTTAGTGGGTAAAGTGATTCTTTTTTGTCACATCACCGCGAAATACTTTTTCGTTCTAGAACGTAAAATAAATGTCAAAAACTTTGTAAACTTTTGAGAACTTATTGGGAATTCTATTAACTGATTTTACTTTATTAAAGCAAATAATAATTCTATTATTATTACAAATTACAATTATTAATACAATTTATCATTTATTTTTCTACATGTAAACTGAAAGTCCCGATGTTGCAATTGGTTAAATTGATGCTAGATCCAGTGCCTGTAGTTATCGTAGCTTCTATTTCTGTATGTCCAATTAGGCTGCTGCTGTAATTATTCAAGTTTACTTTTTTATTATTTGTAACTTCCGTGACCTCTGCTGAAGATTGTAACATTTGATTTGCTATCGAAATTTTATTTTGTATAGAATCTTCAATATATGTCTCTGCTACCGTAGTAGAGCGCCACCCCCCATGTCGTTTAATGGTTGTAATATTGGCTCCTGAGTCGGCTAACAAAGTGGCGGAGGAACGCCTGAAGCAGTGCCATGTATAATTTTCCGGGTGAGGCAATTTGAGATACGTTGCTATTTCTTTTGGTACATTCCTTATTTTGTCGATGCCAACCACTTGACTAACACATTTTCCTTGATATATTTCACAAAAAAACTTTGACTAGTAGTAACTGCCGGACGGAAATCACGGTATTTTCGCAATATCCTGATATGGTCTAGACGTGAAATCACGAAAGTTCTCTGACTATGATTTTTAGAATCGGGAATTCTTATAATAATGTCTTGTATAATGTAATCTTTGTCTTCTATATCACTGGTCGTCATTTTGAGCAGTCCATCTGTTCTACAAGCTCCGCAAAGGCCAATTATTAAGATTACTTGAAAAATGGGTCAAAATTATTTCAATCGATGTATTTATATCAATTTGGAGTACGTACCTTTTGTAGCAGAAATCTATTATCAGGTGCCTCTTGTAAAAATCTCTCTACTTCTTCTGTTGTTAGAATCTTCGACTTTTTTGGTCGGTACCCAATTGACTTGTTTTTCAAATATGGTACATATCAGTTTCGGAAATTATATATCGACCATAAAGTGGAGGGTGCTACCTTTTTTATTTTACACTCGAAGTATGCCAATAACACAGATTCGGACACTTTTTAGATTTTCTTGGAACTGCACCACTCTTTGAATTCCGTTTAGGCAAGTTCGTATTGTCTTACCGATTTTTGTGATATCAATTGCAACACCGCTCTTTGTCCCGCTTCGAAAACTTCTTGTTGTTTCACTTTCAGAACCTCGTTCAGAACTTATTTTTTAATAAAACACTATAAAATTGCAGCTCCAAAACGAGTTTTTGAAACAACTGATTTTTATTGTTTGCTACATTGGTATAGATCGTCTTGATTCAAAAATTCACTTGATATGATTTCTTTGCTTTGATTTTATTGGATTCTCGTAATTCTCAGTTTTCGAAAAAACGTTGTTTGATACTTGATTGCGAAATTCATTTGCATTCTCGAATGGAAATGTAGCATTTCGCAATCTAGATTCAAAAATAACTTAGGTACATATTTGTTATTATTTTTTTTATTACTTTTCTAAATTATTTCTTTTTAATCTCATAATGTGTAGGGGAAAGTGTCCTAAATCGACATACTTTTTTTCAGATGCTCAAATTTTCTAAAATGAGTCTTTGTAGATACGAGCTATTTTTATCTATATTTTTAAATTAAAATTTATTTTTTCTTATAAAGCCGGGAGAAAAAATTCAACTTTAGAAGTGGGTATATGTCATTTTACCTTCAAAGGTGCTTTTAAAATGACATGCTTGAGGCAATAAAATGACATACTACCTATATGTATTACAAATCTAGGCAGAAAGTTCACAAATGAAATGTTTTGTTTTATGGGACACACCAGCGCAATCGCTATGTGCCCATAACTTACAAACAGCACATCGTAACCAAATTTCTTTAGATCTCGAGTTTTTGAACAAGTCGTTCTTCATCTTCTTCTTCGGTTGGCACGGTGGCAACATTTGTGTTAAAAATATTTCTTTTGCTGCACTCTTTAGTTGAAGAGTGATTAGCGACACCACCACTATGTCATTATACCCACCATGTGCTTTCCTTTTGTATACCTAATTTTTTTAACGTACTTTATAGACTTTTCTAGATATAAATCTTGAACAACCTGAAAGCTTATACTTCAGCGATGGCAATGAACTTGTTTCGATTCAAAATTAAATTAGTCAACCATCCATGCTTTCACAAGGTTATTGTAGTAGCGAGACTTCATCAATTAATTTATTGTTAGTAATGCAGATCCTTCCTCATGACATACAAAATTTGCGAATCTAGCGAACAAGATGGTGTCGAGTGGGTTCTCGAGATCCATGGGTTTAAAATGATGTTTTTTCTTAAAAATTACCAAAGACTTATCTTTAATAAATTGATAACACCACTGTTACCTCAGGTATAGTTAGATTATAAGGTCACTGTATTAGCATTTCGTTAACCGTATACGTTGTGAAATTTCGATGAATTGGAGAGGATGTGCATTGTGTCACTGTTTTGACCAGAAAGTTTAATAACCATTAGTTTGTTAGATTCGTTCACATCTTGTATGTACCTGTAATAGTAAATTTATCACTTCATTTCTTGTAATCATCATTTTTGCAAATAATGCATTTTTTTTTTTAAAACAGAGGAATTCGTATTTTATACCTAATATGTGACGTTTTTATGCAATATGATCTGCCACATATTTTATAATGTTTATCACACTCAGTTAATTTTCATGGACATTACACACATTATGGTATTTTTCGCACATTTGTGCAGGTGATTTTAGAGTGCATTTAGTTAGATTTGCTTGTTGTTTAAATAACTATGGGAGCAGTAATGTAAATGTTAATATAAAACACACTAGATAGAAATTCACTTATTCAGGCTCGACTAGTTTCGTTGTGATTATATAAAATTCTGAATGGTTTTCCCTAAGTTATTAACGTTATTTAGAGTTCATAACTTCTCACTCAATAAAATTGTACATTGGTAGCACTTAACTTCAAACATTGATTCATTTTGAGGTTGAGAGAAAGAGCTTTTTTTTTTTTTTTTTTTTTTTTTTTATTTGTACATTTGGTCGCATCGACAGCTAGGTCATTAGCAACCTTACATGGTAGGGAAAACACACTTAGTAAAAAGAAAAACCCTTCTATATGCATTCAAACAGCTTAATATGTTTAAGGAACAGAAGGATGTTGACCACGTTCGGGATGGTACTTCCTAGCGCTTCGGCGAGGTTGGGTGATATTTGGAAATGGTTGCGTTGGGTTTGCCAGTGGGGACAATCGCAGATGAGATGCTGGACAGTTTGACGGCATCCGCATTGCTGGCAAGTAGCTGGGGAGGTGCGGTTGAGCAGGTATCCATGGGTGAGCCGAGTGTGTCCTAATCGCAACCGCGTTAAAACGACTTGATCACGACGATCTGGCGGAAGTGGAAGTATACAGTTAACTTCTGGCTTAATCTGCTGCAATGCTGTAGGCGTAGAGGTCCAGTCTGTTTGCCACTTTTGAATGATAGCCTGTTTAAATAAACTTTTGGCGTCAGGTGCTGGGACTAACAAAATTTCTGCGGCAGATTCCGATTCGACTGCTTCTTTAGCAGCCCTGTCAGCTTCTTCGTTTCCCGATATGCCAGTGTGAGATGGAACAAAGATGAAACGGACGGTTTTGCCGCTATTGGAGAGCATGGTCCACACTTCAAAAATTTGCATGATCAACGGATTGGTTGAATAAATATTTCGCAGTGCGCTTAGACTGGCTAAAGAGTCGGTACAAATGCAGTATTTAGAGGCGCTCATCGTGGTGATAATCTTGCAGGCTTGGAGGAGAGCGTAGAGTTCGCCCGTGAACACACTAGCTGGAGATGGTAGCCGTAATAGTCGGCGTACGGAAGGCCCAACGACGGCTGCACCGACGACGCCTGTGACTGATTTCGAAGCGTCCGTGTATAGAAAAGTCGAATCTGAGCAGGTTGCTTGTAAGGTATGAAATTCTGTCTGGATCACTGAAGCGGGTGTATTAGTTTTGGTGAACTGGAGGAGAGTGGTGTCTGGTCGAAGAGATGGAATTAGCCAGGGCGGGGGTGTAGCGAACTCATATGGAAGAATAGCGGGGAAGGACGGTATTCCGAGAGTTACCAGATCTTGTTGAAGGCGAATTGAGATGGGTGGGATTAGGTGTCGTTTGCGATCAAATAGTATAGTCAGGCGATCGGTAAATACATGCTGGAAAACAGGATTGCTGGGATTTCTAGAGGTATTAGCTGCGAAGGATAACTGAAGGTACTTGAAACGGAAAAGAAGAGGCGGTTCCTTTGCTATGCTATAGAGGCTGATAACTGGGCTTGTGCGGAAGGCCCCAAGGGCTATTCGTAATGCAGAATTCTGAAGAGTGATTAGAGGTGTAAGGAGCCTGGGACGGCATGCTGAGTAGGCCACTGCTCCATAATCAAGTTTGGGTCGTAGTAATGTTCTGTAGATACGAAGGAGGATTTGGGTGTCGGCTCCCCAAATAGGATGAGAGAGGACTTTCAGAAGGTCTACAATTTTTAGACAGGTAGCCTTTAAGTGATCTATATGCGGTTTCCATGAGAGGTGCTGATCAAAAACCACTCCTAGGAACTTGGCTTGAGGAACATAGTCAAGATTTATTCCCTCAAGCTGGAGGGGTGGAGGTAATTGCCCGCTTTTCTGCGAGAAACAGATACATTTCGTTTTTTCGGCTGAGAATCGAACTCCGTTATTTTCGGACCAGGCCTGGACAGTGTGTATGGCTCTTTGGAGTAGACTGGTTATTGATTGGAGTTCCTTTCCTTTTATGTAGAGGATGAGATCGTCAGCAAAGAGGCCACCTTTTACAGGGTGGTTTACATCCTTGAGAATATCATTGATTGCTATGAGAAAGAGAGTCACACTAAGGACGGAGCCCTGAGGGATGCCGTTTTGTAAGTTCTTTTTTCTCGATAACGTGTTGTTTACCCTTACTGAAAAAGTACGGTTGTGTAAGAAGTTAAAAACAAAAAAATAAATGTTTCCAGTGAGTTCCCATCGAAGAAGTTGGTCTAAGATTTTATGCCGCCAAGTCATATCATAGGCTTTTTCAATGTCAAAAAAAACAGCCAGAACTTTGTGTCTATTAGCGAAAGCTTCGCGAATTTCAGATTCGAGATTAATAATGTTGTCGGCTGTGGAACGAAGCTTTCTAAAGCCACTTTGATGGATGTTTAAAAGATGTTCCTTTTCTAGATACCATACAAGTCTCCGGTTTATCATTTTCTCCATGAGTTTACACATTGTGCAAGTAAGAGAAATGGGCCGGTATGAGTTAACATCGAATTTAGGTTTGTTGGGTTTTAAGATTGGAATAATAATAGCTTCTGACCAGAGCTCAGGAAAGGAATGGCCAGTCCAGATGTCGTTGTAAAGATTTAGGAGGATAACTTTTCCGGTGCAAGGAAGATTTTGGAGAAAGATGAAAGGTATGTCATCTGGACCTGCAGCAGAATTGGGACAAGCTTGAAGTGCATTCTCTAGTTCTTCCAGGGAAAAAATATTGTTGAGTGGGTGGACTGAATCGATTTGGGGGGGCGCAAAAGACGATTCCACTTGGTTTTTGTGGGATAAAAAGGCGGGGGTGCAGTTTGCATTGCTTGAGGCCGTCTCGAATTTTTGTGCAAGAAGATTTGCTATGCCTTGATTGTCATCAATAACAGAACCGTGAGAAATTATCTGCGCAGGACCCGGTTGATAAGTATTACCCTTAATACGTTTAATTCTGTCCCATACTACCTTGGTAGGAGTATTGCTGTGAAGGGTGGAAACAAAGTTCATCCAGGAGTTTTGTTTGGCTCTTTTGATGATAAGACGTGTTTGTGCACGGAGTTTTTTTGAATTCAATAAAAGAGTCTTGTGATTTTTTACGTTTCCAAACATTGAAGGCTCTTTTGCTTTTTCGCAATGCTTCTGCACATTCTACGTTCCACCAAGGGACAGTTTTTCTTGGTATTAGTTTGGTCTTTCCAATATGGTTATGAGCGGCACTGACTATAAGGTGATTGAGTTGAGATAGAACACTCTCTGGACTCATGTTAGTATTTAACGACCCTAAATTTTGATCGATTTCTGCTTGATATTCATTCCAATTAGCCCTCAGGAGATTCCATCTAGGCTTAAACTGACCAACTGCAATATTCGGATTTGAAGGTTGTGAGAGCAGGTCCAACTTAATTGGCAAGTGATCACTTCCATATAGATATGAGTAAGGGCTCCAACTGAATATATGAGCCAAAGAGGGGTCACAAAATGCTAGATCTAAGGCCGACGTAGTGCCTGTAGCTATGTTGATTCTAGTGGCCTGTCCAGTATTTAAAAGGACCATGTTGGTGGAGCCAAGGAAGTCCTCAACTATTGTGCCTTTTGAAGATGTTGTGATAGAACCCCAGAGAATGTTATGTGCATTGAAGTCTCCTACAATGATGCACGGGTGGGGTAGTTGCTGATAAATATTTTCTAATTCCTCGAGAGAAAATGTCGTTGAAGGTGACAAATATATGTTACAGATTGAGAATGACTGCTTGAGTGTCACTTCAATCGCAATCGCCTCAAGACGAGTTTGTAGTGGAATTTGCATTGCCTGATAGGAAGAATCTACGTATATAGCCACTCCACCACTAGCTATAGAACTCAGCAATCTGTTTTTATAAAAACAAGTATATTCTTTATGGCAGTAGTAATGGTTGTTTTTAAAATTAGTTTCCTGTAAGCACATGATAGAAGGACGACATTCAGACATTAAAACTTGCAATTGAGGAAGGCGGGTATAAAACCCGTTTAAATTCCATTGTAATATGAATGGGCTATGAGAAACTTAAAATGTCTGGGATGAATCGGTTGCTTCGCCGTCATCATCTGAGGGATTAACTAGTGGGTTTAATTTCTTCCGAATCTTAGTGAAACGGGTTTTCATCGTACGATTTGTCAGATGTGGATATAGTTGGTAAAGCATATCTATTAGTTTTGCTAGGTCTTGAGTAAATTCTTTAGCTACTGCTATTGGGTCTGCGGAGCCGGTTACATTTTCCAAAAAGATTTGAAGTTGATCGTAGGATAAAATGAATTGGTCTGGATTCTCTTGCATAATTGGTTTCAATGGTTGAAGATGTTCAGCTATTTTGCTCAAATTTCCATTATCTGAAGTTAGACTATCAGAAGATAAACTTTTCTTGATTTTTTTGGACTGTTGAGCTGGCCTTGTGGGTTTTAAAAATTCTGGAGCAGTATTTAATTGGGATGCATTGAGGCCTTGGAAAGGTGAACTAGAAATATCTTCCACTGGCGACCAAGATAAAGAGTTGACGTGTGGAAACTGGTCGCTGGTTGGATTAACTCATGCGTTACAATTTTTTTATTGATTAAATCAAGAATGATTCACCCCATTTTCTCGAAAATTTCAAAATACAGTAATGTTACACATACCCATCTTTAATTATAATAAGAATGATCATAATAAGAGCTGCTTAGTCAAAATAATATTAACAACAACTTGTCCTGCTGCAGCTTAATTCATAATTTTAGTCGCCTCTTGTCTTTTGAGGAGACAAGCTTTGGCAACCACCTTGCTACATGCTTAGTGGTAGCCTCTGTTCAATGTATAAACACAAACAGGGGGTAAAGCATATAATAGTAATATCTTTTTGCCCGTTGGTTATTTCCTTTAAAGATATTTCATATTGTTCAGGACTGCGGGGGTGTTATTTAAGTCACTGCATAGCTTCCTTCTTTACTGGTACTTTAACATTCTACACATATTTTTATTCTAAGTTATACGGATTGTCATAAAAAAATAAATGCAATGCACAAAATAATTTTTTTTAATTTTTCTAAGAAGTGGTATTTATTCGACTGTACTTCAGACCCCGGAAAGTTCTGTCTAAATATCGTTAGACCAATATTTGAACGAAAAGACGTGGAAAGAAATTAAAAATAAAGTGGCAAACACCCGTTTTTGATAAAAAGAGCCCAGGGCGCCCATTTGCCGTGAGCAGCTGTGACCGAAATAATGCTCCAGTAAAAAAGATATTCGACCTTTATTTACTGCCACCAGTACAGAAGCTAAATGATAAAACTATATGACTAAAAAAATTTGAAGCAAGTAAAGAAAACTTCCAAAACATATAGATTATCTCTTTTGCTGCTTTTTTTGCACACTAAGTTCTCTCGAGCTGCCATAGAATCGAGCTGAGTAGTATATGAGGGCAATTAGTGCATTCCTTAATTACCCTCCTAATTACCGGCCATGTCCTAATTACCCGCCCTGGCCTAATTACCCGTCCATTAAGAAGTCGTTAAGAACTTCCCTAATTACCCGCCGTGTCTCTGGCCTATCATTGGTCGTGCTGGTGTATAAAATGAAAACAAAGTGTTGTGTTTATGTCATTCTGTACCCCAAGTTCTACGTAGAAGAAGACCCCTAGGTGAAGTAAGTGAATTTTTTTTATTTATTTTTCTGTTTTTTAATTATTTTATTTTGCAAATAGAAACAATGGTTGGTGAGAAACGCGCCCTACATGTGAATTCGATGTCGAAAGCAACCTAAGTGCAAAAAACTGAAGCTGATTCCTGGCTATCTCGTTTCCTCTTACCTATATATTTTGGTATAATTTCCTGTGACATCAGTGACATCATTTAATCCAAATGTAATTAATGACTAATCAAGAGTGATATCAAATTCTTATATTTTTTTAATTATCATTATGATTTTTTAATGTATTTTAGATGAATTAATGAATTAAATAAAATTATTGAAATATATATCTCTTTACTTATAATTTATCAAAGTAAAGCTATCTCTTTTCCTATTATATATTTTGGTATAATTTCCCGCGCTCTAATATGGCCGCCAAGTGCAATTAATTTAATTAAGAGTGATATCAAATTCTTATATTCTTTTAATTATCATTACGATTTTTTTAATTTATTTTAGATGAATTAATGAATTAAATAAAATTATTGAAATATATATTTCCTTACTTATTATTTATCAAAGTAAAGCTATCTCTTTTCCTCTTATACATTTTGGTATAATTTCCTGCAGTCTAAGATGGCCGCCAAATACAATTAATTTAATTAATAATCAAGAATGATGTAATTACTAATCAAGAATAATATCAAATTCTTATATCATTTTAATTATCATTATGTTTTAAAATTATTTAAGATGAATTAAATAGTTTCTTAACAAAATATTACAGACTTGTACAACTTTTCAAAAATAAAGCTCTTTTCCTCTTAAATGTCGGGTATGGTAATAATAATAAATTCGTGTAATGCGGCTTGTGTGCACACATCAACTTAGTAAAGTCCGTCTATTCTTTTTCTTGACAATTTTTTGGTTGTAGACCTATGTTTTCTTGCTTTTCATTGTCACGTTATAACTCGTACTTTCCCTTTAAGACTTGGGATTCCGATAACAGTAATTATAATAGGGGAGTAATAAAAAAAAGTATATTTCTATTTCTTTATTTTTTTTCACTATACTTACTTTGTACATAATAAGCTAAAGTGGATACATAACATAAAATAGACAAGCAAATTTTGCGATAATTTTTTACTTTTACATAAGGCTATTAGTTGAATATATTTTTTCGTCTTAGAGTTCCATCCGACATTTCGATAAACCAGTATACCTATTTTGAGACTTCAATACAGTTCAGACGACTTTTTACTCCCACAACTGAGTCTGCTGAGTATTTTCGTATAGGCGAAATTTGTTATATTTCAATAATTTTATTTAATTCATTAATTCATCTAAAATAAATTAAAAAATCGTAATGATCAGCTTCAGTTTTTTGCACTTAGGTTGCTTTCGACATCAAATTCACATGTAGGGCGCGTTTCTCACCAACCATTGGTTCTATATACAAAATAAAATAATTAAAAAACAGAAAAATAAATAAAAAAAAAATCACTTACTTCACCTAGGGGTCTTCTTCGACGTAGAACTTGGGGTACAGAATGACACAAACACAACACTTTGTTTTCATTTTATACACTAGCCCGACCAATGAGAGGCCAGAGACACGGCGGGTAATTAGGGAAGTTCTTAACGACTTCTTAATGGGCAGGTAATTAGGCCAAAACATGGCGGCACTTCTTAATGACTTCTTAATGGGCGGGTAATTAGGCCAGGGCGGATAATTAGGACATGGCGGGTAATTAGGACGGTAATTAAGGAATGCACTAATTGCCCTCATATACTACTGAGCTGCCCTCGCCGCGACCGACGGCACGGGGTGGTTGTCACAAAAAATCTTCTTCTTATACTCTTGTCGTGGCTCAACACCCGTCGAAAATTCGCTTCGTTACAATATAATTTTTTTATTAATCTGTCACACTAGGATTAGAGTTTTAAAAAATTGGTCTAAGGTTATTTAGACAGAACTGCTCTCCTGTCTAATAAAATCGTTCACAGACGACAGAACACGATATAGAAATAGGGACCCACTGCTCCATTCTCAACGGGCTATGAAACGTTAAGAAAACATGAAATTATTACCATATTACAATACCTACTTTACTTTATGCTTGGGAAGTAAAAATCATATCAATAATTAAACTTTTAATAGTTGGTACCTAGTATTTATTAATGGTAGCACAATGAACGTTAAAGAGGCCAAAATCTTTAGAATCCTTATTAACTTAAAACTGGTTGTATTTTAGAATACCTATACTTCCTGTTATTGGTAATTATGACTCTTTTGACTTTTATAACATAAATCGTCAGGTGGAAAATATTCCTCGATTAAAGATACAAATTTTGTAATTTCACAGAAGGTATCACATCCTGGTAACTTCAAAAGTTGAGGTCCATTTGCTACATAATTTTCGTAATAGATCTGCAAAAAATATAATAAATAAACTATAATAAATATAAAGTACTACTTCAACAGACTTTGACACCATGTTCGTTGTTAATTTTGTGAATTTCAAACATTACATATGAACCATAATCGGGTATATGTAGCGGTTCAAAAATTCCCAGAAGTATCAAAAGCTCAGCGATGTTATTTTCGTGGGCAGAATATAGATATACTTTTCTACCAGATTTAATGTTGTTAATTTTGGAAAATGAATCACTCACTACTTTTTGTAAAAAGTATCCTAAAATGAACTAATTAGAAGCATGAAAGATCACTATTTCACATTTCATTTTCTACCAGACGCCATACGATTCATTTCTGTAGTAGCTGTTGATATAAAATATTCATTTATAGTTAAGTCAACAATAGTTTGCGGCCATACTGGTTTCGTCCATTCTGGTAATTCAAAACCCCATTCTTCCTATATCATATATGTTAAAGTGACATCAAGTACCTTTTCTTGGTTAGGTATATACTTACTTCTGTTCCAAGCCCGAAATATAAATTATACACATCTAAATATTTCGTAACGTTAAGACCAGTATGATTAGAAATATATTGAAAAATGTTGTTGTATTTATCAAACATGTTGCGGTCACGGTGCAATTGGACTTCTTGATCATATAATTCTAAATAGTAAGGACAAGTAACTCCTAATAAAACCTAAAAAGCTAAGAACTAATGAAATGTACTTCCATAATCACTTGATGTACTTTATCTTGTGCAGCAGGATAATAGTTGTAAGGAATAGGTTGCCACAATAACTGTTGATTCCACACTTCTTCCTTGTGAGGAGGGAATAACCCAGCTAAAACTAGCTCTAAAGACGCTTTTGTTCTATTGTAATCCGTACTCCAACTTTCAACAATATCTGGATAATAATAGGGTCCCAGAAATTCGTTGTACCTTTTCCGTAATGCTGTTCCGATATTGTACTCTTTTATTTTACCAGCCTAGAATAATATCTGTATAATTAAAGATAAGTAAATTCATTTACATTAATTACAGTTGTTAATTGACCAAGACCAAATGGAAAATATGTTTCATTCAAATACGGATCTTTTGGGTACAATTCCTCAAAACCGTTAACAGTCCTATTTCCATGCCTGAAAAGCTTTTACCTTATTTGTATTTTAATTTTATTCTTCGTGTATTTATTAATACTTACTACGTGCACAAGTACCAACGTATTATTTTGAGAACTGATATCATCGCTTGTTTTAAAGCCAAATTGTTGCACGACAACAAAATATAAAGACCAAGCAAGTAATCGCAAGGACTGAAATGTCATTTTAAAGTTAACTGTGCTCTAACCAAGCGATTATTTAGTGATATATTAATCAACAACAGTTTATATGTAAAGCATTTATTGTATATACAAATTTTATCTCAAAATTGTATGTAGCAATAAATTAATTATTTGAGTTAGCAAATCTTTTTATGAATTTTAAACAGTCTGTCGTCATGTACTTACAAGTGTATTAGTTACGGAGAGTTAATAATTAAATAACAAAAAAATTACTTACTGTTTCATGGAAAACACTCTTTAGCAAACCGGTTCGAACCTAATTGCACCCTCTAGACTAGAAGATTTAATTCAGGATGTAATCCTTTTCTACTTTTGCTAGGAAAAACGACACAACGTAGATTAAAAACTATGATTAATACAACTTAGTATAAGAATTGTAATTATGGATAATAGACTGTATTAGATCCTGCGAACACAAAAATCACCAAGATACTAACTATTAAATCAATAGGTTTCGAAATGAACACAAAACATAAGGTATAAGATTAATGTTTTGATTTTAAATTTTTAAAATTCATATTACCAACATAAATAATCTATTACACTTCAAACAATAAACGAAACTCCTGGTAGAGTTGATGCGGAAAAACTCGAGGACAGAATAACGTAAGAAAACAATAAATACTTGTAAATTAATTAATATTCCATACAAAAATGACAGAAGAACGAATGCCATAGAAGGAAGAATAAAATGAGTGGGTCCAAATGAATCGGAAGAGACCAAGAGAGAAATTGGGAAAATAAATAGAAGAGGACATAAGAGCGAACGATAAAAACTGGAAAATAGCAACTAAAGTTCGCAAACTCTCTAAACTTTTACAAATTTAGATTTAGAGAAGGGTTTCTAATCAATAGTTTTCAACATACACATTTGCATTTTTATACAAAAAAATGGTTATACTTAAAACTTCACTGATTAGTTATTTTTAAATATGTGACTTTCAACTTTCAAGGGGGACGCACTATATCATACAATATTTTCGAAACTGTTTCTACATAAAATAAAAACCTAATTATAACGTACGAATATCAATGTATTTGTCAATGTCAAGGACTTGCATGTTAAAAGCGTTTTCACGTAATAGTTCAGTTTAAAAAATGTATGGAAGTTTTCATATACCTTGAGGCGACACGTTCCTCTCGCAACATACTTGAGGGTTGTTAAATATGAATCATTTAACGCACGTGTGAGTCTAAAAAACAAAACAGACGATAATGTACATTTGTAATTACGGAACAGCACGGTGACGATAAATGAATTTGTTTGTAGCTTAGGCAAGACTTTCCGCAAGATGTAAACACAAAGCAGATCTGCCCTTGGTATGTACAAGATTGTATTTTGTTCCACGTTATTTATATATGTATATTAAGTACTGTGGAATTTTTGTCCTTGTCTTGCTTGTTTTTTTTGTTATACTTATTGTATTATATTTGCAGATCAAACATAACGGATTTCGAAATTTTATAGTGTACTGATTTAAAATATTTTTGGTGAAAGGAAAAAATGCCGTAAACAATTATGAACCATTTGAAAGGTCAAAAAGTAGAGTAACAAATGAGGTGGCAAAATCGAGTAATAAAATCAGTAATGAAGTTACACACAAAATGGTACAAAATTATTGTGCTTGATTTGCTGAAATGTGTAACACAATTTGTGTTTTTTTAAGGAAAGTTTGTCGTTGTAAAAGACTAAAAAGCAGTCAAGCGTGTTTACGATGAAAGATAGTATCTATGAACAATATTCTTCTTGGAAAATTAAAACAATTTGGTTTCACTGAGTCACTCCTCTTACTTTTCAAATCCTATCTGTTGCAACTACGCCAATGTGTCAGATACAAAAACTTCTTTTCTGAAATGTACATACCAACTTCCGGTGTGCCTTAGGATTTTAAGCTGGGGCCACTTTTGTTTTTATTATTTATTAATGACATAACTGAAGCCATTTCAGCTAGAAAACTACTTTTTGCTGACGATCTGAAAATTTATAGTAGCATAAATACTCTGACTGACTCCGTACTTTTGCAGAGGGATCTTAATTCCATCTCCTCATGGTGTGCTGATAATCGCCTCTGCCTAAATAAGAGCATACACCTATAAAATATCAATACATGATTAATGGATCTCCCTTACAATGCTCCACTACTGTGAAATATTTAGGTATTACTTTCGATTCTAAATTTACCTTTAATCAACATATAGAAGAAATTACAGAAAGGGCATTCAAAATGTATGATTTTATATACAGGAATTGTAAAAATTTCACCAGTGTCAAACCTCTTAACATCTTATTCTCTTCCTTAATTAGAAGCAAACTCGAATATGGAGTATTAATTTGGTATCCCATTTACAACATTTACATAGACCAATTAGAATCTGTTCAAAGACAGTATCTCAAATTTTTGACCTATTTTGTCGATGGCAGCTATGATCATTCCTTACTTTTAAACAGATTTAATTACTTATCGTTAAACTCTCGTCGCACATTAATTCTTATTAAATTTCTTTTCAATCTTGCTCACAATATGATAGATTGTCCATGGCTATTGTCACAAATTAAACATTTTGTTCACTTCAACTCACGTAATACTCATACATTTTATTATGATACTCCGAACTCCAACGTTCTAGTAAGGTCTCCAACCTTAATTATGTGTAGACTTTTTGACAGTGTGTCACATCTATGTGACATAAACGCTGATTCCTTAAATCTTATTAATGAATATGTCGTTACAACTTTAAATACTGTACAATAATACTTTCCTTAGAATTATAGGTATTATTTATATTATTATCTTCATGGTTCTTGATTTAGTTTATCATTTTATTTAGTATTTGTTTAAGTTATTTCAAATTAGGTTATGTAGGAGGATTAATAGGTACTTTAATTTGGTTTATTTCTTTTTTATATTTATTTATTACGTTAAGCACTCGCTATTACGTTACGACGAAACTCCGGTGAATGGACGGAGTCCGGTGACGGTCCCGAATTTCGCCGATATCTCGTGGGGGTGGCGTGCCTCGGTGCCAAGCTTTGGGCCGACTTATGCAGCTGAAAAATGAAACACGTTTGGCCTACCTAGACTTATGCGGTCACCTTCACGCCACCGGGGGTGGCATCTTCGGTCGTTAGCGGCGGTGCTCGTACGCCAGCCCCCTCTCCAGGGAGGGGACACCGGGGTGGCTCTAAACCCGAAGACACGGATCTTCAGGTGGTCTGGTGAACGTCCGCGGAAACAAGAAATAAAACAGAAAAATTTCTAAGAATAAATCAGGTTTTTTATTTCCTGCAACCAGCTACACAGGTAAAATAGTTTTACGGCTAATTCTTAATACTAAAATTACAATACGGCTTTAACAAAAGAAAACAAAAGAACAAAACGTCCAGCACGGTCGTTCCCTCCTGAACGGCGATTTCCTTCGGGACGGGCGACTTTGGAACGGGAAACGGGAAATCGCGCGAGGACGGTACGGCGACCTGAGAAGGGAGGGTGGTGGCGGAACGCGACGCGTGCTCAACGGTTCCGGTTTCTTGCGATCAACAGAAAAAAAAAGGGTGAGGCCGGTACGATTTTTTCGCTCGGGGACGGCGAGTCAAAAACGGTTCGCAAACAGGCAGAAAACCCAAAACGGTACTTACGGTGGGTGATCGGTCGGATCTTGGGGTTCTGCTCTTCTTACAAAAGTAGTAAAACTTTTGAAAACAGCCATAGCACAGTTCTTCTCAAGCCAAGACTCGGAAAATAATTTCGTTTTTTGGCCGCGTCATCGATATTGTCCACACAATATTGAAAATAGTTGTTTCAAAAGTTACTTATTACTAACCACCATAAATAATTAGAAAAGTGAATACAAAATATTGTTTTAAAAAACAGATAATGTATTTTCTATGTAAAGCTCCTATGGTATTTTGATAGTTTTTCGGCTCTTGGTATTTCTACATAATCCTAAAATTCCAAAACATGCATATGGTCAAATAGACATCACATTGTCAAAATCATTTGCTTGTTACATTAATGTGTTCTACATAAATTTCCGTAAAATAGTTATAAACCATTATGAATCTGCGTGTGTGCAATGTCAACCTTTCTTGAAATACTCAAAAAAACACTGCAAACTATGTTGACAATCAAAGAAAAGCTCGAACGAACAGAAACAGAAAGTAAAATTATTATTATAATGACAACTTATTTGACATATGACTTACTGCATTATCTAATCCAGAGTTTACTGTCGCAGGAATGTATTTGCAGCAAAACACTCGAAGGAATGAAAATTGGTAAACAAAACAATGCTCAGTTGGTTTCAGCATAAGGTACGTAGGTTTATCGCAGTTTCTAGGAACAGAAGTTTCTATTGACACTTTAAAAAAATCTTTTTCAGGAATGGAATAGCTTTCTATAAAGGAGAAAAATCACTGCTCAGTTGGAACTATCAGAGCCACAGATGAAACGAATTATGAATGTTATAACTGTGATAATAAATATGTAAAATAAGCGATGAAATTAGTGTAGAGACTTTCAATTCATTATATCTATCGAGGGTATGTGTAAAATCTGTGGACAATATTAAGTTACCTGTCCTGAAGAAATATATTTTTTTTATTTATTTGTGACAATGGATGGTTTACTTTGCTGTCTACTTTAATTACAGTTTTTTTTTTATTTTTCTCTCTGCAAAAATTGAATCCACAGAGCTGTAGTTAAACAAAAATATAGAAAACTAGAAGAGCTGTTGCCGCAGCTGTGCTTGCGTGGATTTCGCAATTAGGACATATCATTTTTCACCCCGTCCACTCTCCCATCCCCAGGGAACCCGTATAAGTTAAAAACTCACGGGACTCCTACGCAAACTTGTATCCCCTATTTTACCTCTCTAGGGGCGTAATTTCCAAAAAATGCTTTCTTAGTGGGTAGTTATAACGCAAAAGTGATCCACTTTCCAAATTTCATGTTACTAGCTTCAGTAGTTTAGGCGTTGATGAATCAGTCAGCCTGTTAGTCGAGACAAACACTTGTGTATGTCAAAAGGATAAAAAATAAAGGAAAATACTGTCACAAGATAATTTTGACCAAGGTCTGATTCCACATAATAAACTTGAAGTTGTGCTGAAAAATTACTTATCCATCGACTATGGCCTTCCCAATACTGACTAAAATTTACAATTTTGTTTGAGATGCGTTTACGGCCTTTAAATCGCTTGATTTTTTTCTGCTTTTATCCATATCATTAAACTATTTTGTTGGCTTAACAATGTCGTATGTTTACTTAAATATAAGCAGTCCTGTAACAATAAATTTATCAGACTTAAATCTTTCTTCTATATTTATCTATTACAACTAGATAACTGCATCTTTCACATTATTTCATCTTTTGATTACTAGATACAGCACTGTTTGGTGTTGAGTTAGCATATGCCGTTTAGACAACGTGGATATTTACTAGGTGTTTGTTGCTATCTGTTGCGACGAACAAATAAATGTCTACTTCTCACGTCTACTTGTACGCACTGCACGCGTACAAAATCATCGAAATCTCAATACTCTTTCTGGTCTTCATTTCCTATTCTGGTAGCGCAGCTATTTACGCTTACCATCTGGTAAACGAATAAGTGCGTGCCCTTATCATTCTACTACCGTGTTATCAACACTTGATACATTTTATCGAATTATTGAATATAAACACACATGAAAGGTGATCGTCCTTTAAACATTAGTAACTTACTTTTTTTTGTTAATAAAAGCATACAATAACATAAAATACCCAATACTAAAAACATTTTATATTTTCATCACGGAAAGTACTACATCGCTGCATGAATTCACAATTCAAGATATATTCGACATAGATAGAGATTAATTTTCTAGGAAATAACATCATTAGATAAGGTACATATTTATATACGTATACGACTATAAAAGAAATTAACGTATCAGTATCGAATTGTATTGGTACAACGTTAACATCAAGTTTGAGGATTGGGCAATGCCATAATTACTTCATAGTGAATAAATAAGAAATACTCCTATAACTTTTATTGCATATATTGTTTACTAATAACTAATTATTATAAGTGATTTAATTAACAATATTAAATGCTTATAAATGGTAGACTTAGTCACGAGGATCTGTAGCGGCACAATAACACATGGGTAAGCAGAGCAAAGATAAGTTGTCTTGTGGTGTAGCGGTTAGCATACCAGCCCGGATTGCTTGGAGACGTGGGTTCGAATCCCACCGAGGCACAACATTTTTCTCTGCTTACCTATATTGGTGACCTCCGACAGGCAACGCGCACGCAACATCCTTCTGCCACCGCCCTGTGCCCGCTGTGTTCGGGGTCCGCAGCACCGCCAGGGTTCGAACAACGACCGTAAGAGTGGTAGGGGCGACGCCAGCATCTATCTCCTTCGCACCCCAGCACGACCGCGCGCTGTGTCGCTGGGGGGGGAGTACTGTAGCGGCACAATAACACATGGGTAAGCAGAGCAAAGATAAGTTGTCTTGTGGTGTAGCGGTTAGCATACCAGCCCGGATTGCTTGGAGACGTGGGTTCGAATCCCACCGAGGCACAACATTTTTCTCTACTTACCTATAGATCCATATATTTATTCGACCAAATGTCTTACTTACATTGATGTAATTTTGCATCAACTTGCTACTGATCTATAATTCTTCAGATCTCATCTCTTCTATCACGAGTCTTTATTAAAAAACGTATACGAAATCATTTCCAGACAAGCAAAATGTATAGATCTGTATGTAAAATTAAATTATAAAGATCGCATGAAATTAACACTACACACAGTACAGTATGTACAAAAGTGAAATCGTTTTGTTTTGCACTAATTATTGCAGAATTTTAATTTTATTAATAATATCTTTTGTAAACCAGACAGGATATGTAGAATTGCTCGAATGATAACTACATTTAGGTGCATGTTTTTCAAACAAGTGCCTGATATACAATATAAATTATTCACAGACGGAATTAATATCTATAAAGAACTGAATGTAATTCGATGATATATATTTTTTGCTTAATAAAAGCATTGATTAATATTTATTTATTACTCATTACATTTATTAATATCTGACATCCTGTTGTTGGTGTTAACGGTGTTACAGTATTGAGTAAGATTCTTGAGGTCTTGAGATCTTGAGATATATAAAAAATATCTCAATAAGATTCATTCAGAGAACGATTCTTTATTAAATAATATTTTAAATTGTTAAACTGCATAAAGTAAAATTAACAGATATGTTTTAATTTTTATTAAAGAGTACTCTTGAGATCCGTGTACTATCGACGGTTTTTGCAGAAAAAGAAGACTCAAACTGACTACGAAGATTTTTAATACATGTAAAGATGAATATCAGCACCGCACTCAAAAAGGCTAAGTAATTTAGTTCACGTTTTGTTATCTAACACTTATATACATATTTTATTACACAACACGATGTTATCTTTGCTATGTTAAGTTCAATGTTACTCACTGTCTGTTAGTCTGTAAAATTATTATTCAGCGTAAAATTTTGTCTAGGTTAGTTGTTAAAGTTCACCTTCGGTAATTAAATAAAAGTGCGAACATGAGGTGTCATGTGAAACAATTTATTATAATAATATATTTTTGTTTGTTCTTACCTTTACCTAAATAGTTTGTCCTTACCTTTACCTACATACCTTTTCCTTACCCTTGCTTACAGTTTTTCCGCATAAATTGCTGTGTCAGTTCTAAGCATCGCCTTTTTAAATAATCACTAAATATTTCGATAATTAATATTTGGTAAACCTATAAGCTTAGAACAAAATATTTTTGGAATGAATAACCTTATACGTGAGTAAATTGGTCTTCATTCCGGAAAACTCGAAATAAATTTTGAAAAATTGAGTTCACAATGATTTAAATGTTGTACAGATAACTGTTAATTGTGAATTATTAGAGTTTTAATATCCAATTAATAAATAAAGATAAATAAACTAGATGTGACTTTCTTCTTCTTCCTCTTCGTATTCTCTATAACTTTTTCTCCTATAAATTTGTTCTAAAATAAATAGTTGAGAAAATATGATTAACAATTCAAATTTATGTAAAAATTCTCAAAATAAAGGTTTTATAATATCCATATATACCTATATAATTTTTATTAAATTTGTCTACTGAAAATACTACAATCTTAAAATTGTTCACAACCAATTTCGTTTTTTCACTAGTAGCCTCGAAACTTATAATTATGGACTTGTTCAGAGGCAGTAAAGTTGATCATTATACACCAAATTCTATAACAAAGATTGAGGTCATGAAATGCTTGACAAACCAAAATTTACAATTGCCAGATTTTTGAAATTACGTTCACGAGGGACATAAAAATGCTACGTTCGTACTGAAAATATGTACTGATAGCGGACTTTGGACAAAATCAAGAAACGTTCCACACTTTGGACAAACTATTTTATGCTTCGTACGATGTTAAATATCAAACGAAATACTGATACGAGCACATCAATATTTAGTACACTCATTGCATTATTAAAAAGATTTTCGTAAGATTCTTAGCCAAAAAAATCAAAAATTTTAGATACAGTTGATCTAGAGAAATTTATAAAGGAAGCCCCAGACAAAAGATATATTGTAACAAAGGTGTGTTTTACCATGTTTTTATTTTAGGTTGCATGAATTACAGGATATTTTGGAGCTTGCAGGCGTGGATAGCATAGCACTATGTCCGTAAAATCAGATGGCATTGATTCTGTTACTAAAAGTAAAACAAATACACCAAGATTATTCGCTATTATAGAGGATCTTTGGATAAGTCAAAAAAGTATGCTAAACTTCGACCAAACCACACAAGGTGCCGAGGGTTTTTTAAATTATTTACTACGATGGACATTGTATAAGGATAATAAAAATGGGTCAAATGCCGATACACCATAAGCCGATACTAGTGGAACTATCGCCAATGCCGTAATTAAGAAAAATAATATTCAGTTGTCAAGTCTTGAAAATTTTTCAAAATAACCAAATTACAAAAAAAAAAAATTGAAAATGTTTTCCTTTCGCCACAAAATTGACTTTACTGAGTGAAATTAAGAATATATTGATTTACAAATTCAAGGCGAATTCCTTTACTTAATACCTTGAAGCAAGTAAGATATTTATCCGAGAAAATGGGCAAAAAATTGTACTTGGATGACAACAAACAAATGTCAATTACTTATCAAAATTGAATTGTGCAACATGGATGCCAACCCACAAAACACTGCTTTAAGATCTATTAAAGCATTGTTTTGAACTGAAAACAGTCTTTCATGAAGCTTTAAAAACACTGAATTAAACAAAAATTGATACCATATTTACAGATTGTCTCAACTGTGGATATCTATTGTTTTCTTCATCTATGTTTGAATTCCACATTCTTTTTTGTTTCTAAAATCTGTAATAAAGATGTTTAATTATTAAATTTAAATTATGTTGTCAAAATGGCGTGTCAGAATGATAAGTCCAAACTTATTTTAAAGATGTACTATTTTATTAAAAAAAAAACTGGACAAGATGAGTCAATAAGGTTCCCCATAGATCTAATGAAAAGCAATGGGAATAAGATATTGTTACGAAATAAACCCATACGCCGCCTCGGTACGACGCCTATGGGTCTTCTAGTATGTATGCGTTTCTTCTCGTATGTAGTATGACTCATCGGTCGAGCGACGCGACGTTCACTAAAGGAAAGTCTGTAAGCGTATGTCGCGACGGGCCCAGAAAACTCTCGATGCGGCGCTAGGAAAGCCTGGAAGCGGAAGTCACATACACTCCCATTATGCAAAACGTAAAACGTGTATAGAAATATGAATTTAGCCATTCGTCACATAGAGCATAGATCCTATTACAATACTTCCCTAATAAACCCCTAGGAAGCAAAAATTGGTCTAAAGTTATTTGGACAGAAATTCCCTCACGCCTAAAGTACAGTGCAACAAATCTAGCTCTTTCGAAAAATTATAAAATTTGATTTTGCGAAATTGGTTAAAAAATTTATAGATACTACCAGTTACAGTATTACAAAAAAAATGCTCATGAGGGATCGAATCCGCGACCTTCGCTTTATTAGCACGACGCTTCACCAATTGAGCTAATCGGCTATTAATACACAATAATAATTATACAATTTTTTTTTTTGCTAGATCCCCGGGTAAACAATCAAACCGGATTCATAAACCATATCTACAGGCGCATGTTATTTCATCAAATTGTTGGTGTAGTAATTTGCCGACTGGACCCTGTTGCAATACTGCTTTACTTAAACTGGGAAAGTAAAAAAGTAAATCGTTCACTCTGCTACATAAAAAAATGTTATAATAATTTGTTACTATCAGTAGTATTTTTGTTGTTCGACCTTAAAGACCGTATTCATTTAGCAGAGATTGAGATGCTAACTAATTTTTTACATCTTTACTGACTTTTTATGGTTATTTATCCTCTAAAAACCTTATTAAAACATAACAAGAAAAAGTAGTTTAATAGACACAGAACAATGTCATAAAAATAAATTTGTTGTGTTTTTCAAGCTGTCGAGGTTCTATATATTTGTATTACTATAAATTTATTAACAACACATCGCAACACAAGTCAAATTAAACAAAGAAAATGCGTATTAATATACAGGGTGTTTCTTTTATTTGATACAACCCCTGTAACTTTTTTATTCTGAAAGATAAATCTGTAGTTCTTTGAACAAATGTATCATTTTAAAAGATCTATGTGATGGCAACCTCACATTTATATTATCACTTCCGGGAGAACCGGAAATGACATCAACTTTATTTTTTTTTATGGGACACTTGGTATATTTTTTCATAAATGGAAAGACTGATTTTGTCTAAAAATAAAAAGCAACCAATATTTGTAAAATCAATACTTAAAAAATTATTAAATAAAATACACGAAAAATTCATATTAATTGATGACAATCTAGTAGCTTGAAAAATTGACACTCATGTCATTTATTCACATAAGCGATCTTTTAAAATGATACAAATTTGGTCAAAGAACTATATGTTTATTTTTTAAAATAAAAAAATTACGGGGGTTGTATCAAATAAAAAAAACACGTGGTATACAATTCTTTATTTTAATGTTAACGATAACATAAATCTGGAGCTGGCATATATTCTTCTGTAAGAGAGATAAATTTCTCTAGTGCACAAAAAGACTCACATGCTGGCAGTTTGAGCAAACGGGGTTCGTCTGTTTCATAATTTTGGTAGTAAATCTGAAAGTACAATTTAAATGAAAAGTGCATTTGTTAGTACATAGTTAAACATCACTTGAAATTGGTGTTCATTTTAGAGATATTTTCCTTAAACTAGATGTCTTCGATTTTATTTAACAAGCCGTAAATTACGTATTACTGGTGACATTTAAGTGCAATAAAAGTCAAATTTAGTAACAAGCACTCTCGTTCTCTGTCGCATTAATGGAATCATATATATATTTTCGTTGCAATATGTTAAAATAATTTTCTAAGGAGTAGATATAGTTATGACTCAAAATGAGGTAAAATAAGCAAGTACTAAACAATGCTTAAGAAGCAACCTCAATTAACCGCAAATTGACATTAAGAAATAGATAAATACGTAGATGAAATTCCCAAAAATTCATGTCTGTTTAGCTACAACCCATTCATTTTCTCTTGTTATCCTTAGATTTCTTTGAGATATAATGTAAAATTCGTTTTAACAAAAATAAAGATTAAATTAAGTTACTTCACGTCAAAATATGTTAGCGTAGTACTGAATGGTGATATGGGGTTTCCTGCGTTCTGTATAAGCTAGATTAGAATGAAATATAACGTAACAGTTTTAATACATGTTTTTTGAACCGATATTTTTGGTTTACAAAATCTTGTCATAAGAATAATTTTCCACCACTAAAACAAAATTTCCGGTGACATACAAAGTTGGAAAAAATTAACACAAATAAATAGAGATTTTCTTTTTTTCGCAGTAAAATATGAATTTGTCAAATGCTGATGTGACAGGTAATAGTAAGCTAATTTACAAAATTAATGGTTTTGCACTGATATTTTTAGCGATGGTATTAGTGAGTTGAAGAAAAGTACTACCGACTTATTAATTAGTACCTCTCTAAAGCTTAACATACACATATCCCATGGATTGCAAGACATTCTTTTCGACAATTAATTTACTTAGTATGATTTTAGGGTAAAAAAAATACATCTATTTAACACTAATTATAACATTGTCTTCCGATAATTTGGCTATAAAAATACACTTATAGTACTTGACAGCTTTTCATAAAAAAATTCTTAATCTGTAATAGTGTCTTTGATAGAAGTAGTTAGTTGCTTAGAAAAATCATGAAATTTAAGGATAACCCAAAAATATAATGTTAAAAATGTAGAGAGATTATTAAATCATGCTTACATTTTTGAATTAAAATCATGTTTTTTTTATAAAGACTAAAATTTAACACCGCTGTCACGTTGTTTTCTTAATGCCGGTTAAATGAAATTTGAAACACCTATGAATAGCATTTTTGATTTCAAAATTGTTTAAATGCTTACCTTAATTCCATATTTTCCATTTATGAGATGAATTTCAAATGTCAGATATGCGCCATAATCGGGAATGTGAGGTTTTTTAAAAATATCCAGCGTTATCAGAAGATTAGCAAGATTGTCCTCATGTGCCGAATTTAAGTATATTTTTCGATTAGGAGTGGTATGATTAATTTTCAGCTTTATATCAGCAATCATTTTTTGTAAGAAATACCCTGTGTTTAGTGAAAGTATTATAACTGTGCAAACTGTTTGTTATTTACCTGATGCCATTCGTCGTAAGTTCGTGGTACCTGTGCCTATAAAATACTCTCGGATGGCCAAATTGGTCATATTTTGAGGCCAAACTGGCTTTGTCCATTCTGGCAGTTCGAAGCCCCAGTCTTTCTGTTAATTATTTATTGTTAAGAAAATTAAAGACATTGAAGTCAGTGTCAACTTTACTTCTGCATGTAAGCCGAACCTTAGCTGGTATACATCTCGAAATGAAGTAATGTTTAAGCCTGTATTTCTAGATATGTAATTAAAAATGTTTTGATATTTGTTATATTTTGCTTGAACTTGAGGGGAATGGCTATATTCGTCATAGAGTTCAATATAATGCGGACATAGGGTTCCTAGCAAAAACTGAAATAACAAAAAAAAATTACCAATATTTTCTGAAACTGTAAATTATTACTTTATCTTCTGAAGCTGGTAAATAATTGTAAGGAATTGGTTGCCAGTCAGTGTTCCATTTCCATATTTCTACTCCTTTGGGGGGATACAACGAATAAAGAACTAACAGTAAAGACATTTTAGTTCTGTTATAGTCAGTGCTTACGGGTTCTATTATTTCTGGAGTATAATACTGTCCTAAAAACTGGTTATACCTTTCTCTGAGAGCTTTGCCTATACGATACTCGCGCCGTTTTCCAGACTGCAATCGTCAAAATCAATACATCAGTAGTGTTTTTTTTTAATAACAGCAAAATTTATTTTAAAACCTTACGTTGGTTAATTGGCCGAGACCTATTGGTGAATACTTTTCATTTAGATACGGATCCTCCGGATAAAGTTCCTCGGGTCCATTTGGAGTTCGATTGCCATGTCTGAAAATCTTTAAATCTGTCATTAATTTTATTTCTATGTGGTATGCAAATCTCACTTACTACATAAAGAAGCTTGAGACTTCCACTTTCGGTTGGAGCTCCAGTAATTTCGACACCACTTAAAAATAAGTAATAAAAATAGCAACCGAAAAACAAAACAAAGTTAAAGTTCATGTCTGTTGCTGGTGTCGGTGAAGTATACAAAATAGTACTTTTATGGCCGCAGTTTCTAAAAAAATATGTTTTTTGATATTTATTTCAAGGATAATGCGAAATGACATACCTATGTTTAATTCTATTCTCTGTTATCTTTGTTATTTATTAAATGTATAAGTATTTATGAGTAAATAAATTTCCCACTGAGCAAGACTTAATTTGATGATCTGTAAATACTCACATAAAAATTTCAATTTAAAATTATAAGTTTTATCATTTCACTTGTGTTCAATTTTCATTAAATGCTTGAAGTTTAATAATTTTATAAAAGTCTACATAATAGCAAACTTTAATCAAATTTGAGAGTCCACTGCTGACTTAAGATTTTGTGTTCTGTGTATAAATCATACAAAAAATTCTTCTTAACTACAGATTAAGAATAAGAACTAACTATTGTGATGATTCGGCTTTAAATACTCCCTCTTTTTGACGCAGGGATTTAAAATATTGTCTATTAAAATGATTTATTTATGTGTTGTACATTATTTTCGATTTTTAAATATTTATCATTACTTTTGTATAATTCGAATAGCCAAAGATAAGGGATATGTAAAAATTTTAAGCCACGCCATTTAGCAATGATAAAAAACAGTGTGATACAATACTGGAAAATTGATATGCCACAAGTAAAGCAGCATATTTTCTTTTTTAAATATGCTTCTACTGTCGTCATTGCGTGAAGTATTTACATTTATTTACAGTAAATTAGTGCTTTTAGTTTGTTTAATACAAATTAAAACAATGAGCTAAATTTGTTATACAAAATTCCCCTATTCTCTAAAGAATGACCACTACATGCTAAATTTTTGGTAAGGATAAACTTGTTATTGTTATATAAATCAGTGCGTCAATCCTCCTATTTACAAAGATATTCTGGTTACCTAATTAGAAAGTAATTCTGCTCGTAGAAGAGTCAAATAATAAAACTGTAACAAGCTATCAAATCAATCTTAATTTTTTAGGTACTAAGATTTAAAAAAAGTTTGTTATGAAAGTTCAAAGAAAAATTGTGCACGTATAGTGCAATTGTATTTTCTACTGCAGTCTACATATACAAAAATTTCGTTGTAAGTATTTATTACTAAATTTCAGACAAAGAAGTATGTTCTAACATAAATTTATCTGGCAAAATTTCAATTGACGTTTTTTAAATGAACGTACAGCACATTTTGGTTAGCGTGTCAATGTACAGAGATGTGGTTGTGTTGTTTTTGTAATTTATACAGGGTTATTCAGCTAAGATGACCCATTTATGTTTTTAAAATAGGCAGCCCAAAATATCGATTCCACCTGAACCTGGATTACAAAAAATGTTTCAAAATTAATTTGTATCAAAGTCTGCTAAATGTATAGAAACGTCAGTCAACATAAATGTCAGAAAAATGCCTATGCCCCTACGCATTCAACAATGAGAAAACCGACATGATCCTTAGTGATGGACACGTTATGGAGAATGACACTAAAAGACTAGGCGTACAGCCCGAAGATATCCTGACCGTTTGGCTCCAACACCCAAAATTTTCAAGAGGCTAGAAAATTCCTTGCGTAAGAAAGTGGCCTGCTAACAAGAGGAAACGGAACCAGACTGCGACTAGCTTGGAAAATGAAGTATAACTTCTTGCACAAGTTAATGAGAATCCTCATATGGGAGTTATGGGACAAATTGCTATTGCTAGACAAATAAATAAATTTCATCCTAACCGCTCTAACCATCTGCAGCTGGAGCATGCACTTCGACCCACAAACCAACCACAAAGATTGGTCGGATTTCTCGTTATTATCGTAAGAATGCATAGGCATTTTTCTAACACT
Source organism: Zophobas morio (assembly GCF_036711695.1). Classification (NCBI taxonomy): domain Eukaryota; kingdom Metazoa; phylum Arthropoda; class Insecta; order Coleoptera; family Tenebrionidae; genus Zophobas; species Zophobas morio. Next base: position 23,729,760 of record NW_026972107.1, read on the forward strand.
GACGTTTCTATACACTTATAAGCAAACTTTGATACAATTTAATTTTGAAACATTTTTTGTAATCCAGGTTCAGGTGGAATCGGTATTTTGGGTTACCTATTTTAAAAACACAAATGAGTCATCTTAGATGAATAACCTGTATATGTAAAAGGCAATGTCCCGATTGACCTATCAACGCCCAGCCCAAACTGCTAATGCTAGAAAGTTGAAATTTGGAGAGAATGCTCATTTTATACTGGAGGCAACGTTTAAGAAGGGATTTCTCTAAACTCATCCCCTAAGGGTGTAAAAAGGGGTGAAAAAATTGTATAGGCCCAATGTGTCTACTGTAAATTTACATTGTTAAGTGAAAACAGGTATTAATTATCTTCAATACAAATAATGAAACCCATATTTAAGCATTTTCCGATATTCAACCCCTAAGGAGGCGAAAAGGGGTGTGTATTGGCAAAAATATTTTTGTGGTAATGTTTTAAAACCTGGTAATGATGTTCTTCAACACAAATAACGAAACCCGCATTTAAGCATTTTCTAAAATTCGACCCTTAAGGTAGTGAAATGTGGAGGCTAAGTTTGTATGGGAAAATATTTCTATTGTATAATTACATTTTTACGTGAAACTTGATATTAATGCTCTTCAACACAAATAATGAAACACGTATGTGAGCATTTTCCGAGATTCAACCCCTACGGGGGTGAAAAGTGGTGGCTAGCTTTATATGGGAAAATAATTTCTATTCTAAATTTTTGAAGTAGAATTTACTATTAATGCATAATGAAACATGTATTTAAGCATTTTCCAAGTTTCAACCCCCAAGGCAGTGAAATGTGGAGGCTAAGTTTGTATAGGAAAAATATTTCTACTGTAAATTTAATTTTTTTCGTGAAACTCGATATTAATGCTCTTCGACACAAATAATGAAACACGTAAATATTTCAGATTGTTTCGAGATTCCACCCCTAAGAAGATGAACGGCATGACAAAGTTTTTATGAGCAAAAATATTTTTATGTCGATGTTTACTGGTAATTCTATCAACGTCCTTCAACAAATTGTTTACTTGAAGGTTGGTAATAATGATATTCAAAATAACGAATCGTCTACGCGGGCAAAGCCGCGGGCGAAAAGTTAGTATATAACTTGATAAAATTCCATTTGACAACAATGTTTGCTTGATCATGGCTTGATATAAGGCGAAGGTGCAAATCAGTAAAAATCGAGTAAGCAGTTAAAAATGTTTGACGTATCAAAAATTGTCAAAGTTTTCAAAAGCGTAGGTCCACTTAAAAAGTTCGCAGTTGGTTTTAGGTCCCCTGGTGTTTTATTTTCGGATAAATTTGAAGGAATCTGGTGTTTTGCTGCTGGATGAACTTGAAAAAATCTTTTGAGCTCTTAGTGTTTTGTTTTTTGCGAATTTGAAGGTCTTGAGTGCCGCAGTGTTTTTTTTTAATTCGGAAGACTTTTAGGTACCCATGGTGTATTATTTGGAAGCCCATGGAATTTTTTTTCTAAATTATTTAAAACAGTTTTGGGGGACTTTGGTGTTCTATTTTTAGAAAATTCTGACCTGACCTGCTATTGAGTTACTATTACGACCATTTTTTTTTTAATTTAAAACAATCTTGAGGTTCTAACTATTCCTGTATGGAAAGAATTTGAAAGTGCTTTAGAGCCTCTAGTGTCTTTTCTTATAATAATTTAATTAAATTTCTTAGAGGATACTCAGGAATTTCGAACATTTTCTCTAGCGTTTTTAATGGATTTTTTTGTTAGTTTTGTTTTTTGTTTATAATTTATAAATGTTTTATTAAATGTTTTTTTTTGGTTTGTTTATGAATAAATTCAGAATGAAAAATTATTAATGAAAAATAACAGCTTGTTTTATTAATAATAATGCACAACGATTAAGGACTACTGGTTGTTATGGTTATTGTCCTAAAAAAAATAAAAGGTGAACTTCAGTGACCATCGTTACTAAGAAATCAGAAAGTAAACCGGAGGTATTCACGCATTATGTGCGTGCAGTGTTGTCAATTTTACTTTTACAAAATTACGTTTTTTTCGTAATCTACTTCATAAAGAATTTTTTTTATTATTTTTTGGGACTCCCGAAACCCCCGTACATAACGTACTGAAGAGTTAATGCGCCATTTCCCAGACACCCGGTATAAATAGGCAAGTAAGTACTAGAATTATTCTTACGAGGAATAAAATTAATTTTAACAAATGCACTACTTAGTTCTTCCTGTTTTTGAACAGAAAATACGTTTCTATACAGATCGGAATGACAGTAGGCCGCGTTTGTACAATCAATTTTGATCCTCTACCTTTACTTCCCGAGCGTAAGGGAAGGAAGTATTGTAATCGATTCCGTCGACCGACTCTCTACTTTTACGTTTTTTGAATCTTTCATGACCCCTACAAATTAGTATGCACTGGGGCGAATGTTCTCAAAATATTTACATTAGAAATATCATGTAGATGGTAAAACGCTAACCAAAATGTGTATAATCATCACCACCAATAATGTGATGACGTCACTCCAAAATTGTATATAGTAAATGGGTTTTAAATTGTATAAAATAACATAGTCTTACACATGTAGTTTATGATGCCGAGTTGAGTTTTCAGCTGAAACGTCCAGATTTTTTGAAAAATCAAAATTATAAAACATTTTGCAATTTAATTTTGAATCTGCAAAACCGAATGATTTGAAATCTTCCAGATGTTTAAAGTTATGATAAGCATAATAAATTTTCAATCAAAATATATTTGCTTATACAGGCGAAAAATTAATGAATGCGTGAATTTATTTTATTGATTTAATCAGGAACTGCAAAACTGAATGCTTTAAATTTATCTATCATAAGCATGGTAAAGTTTTGATCAAAATGTATTTACTCATCCCCCCTAAAAAATTGATGACGTCACCTCAAAATATTGCTGAATAACTCTTATCTTAAATGTGCAAAATTGTGAATTATCACTGCATTAATATTTCTAAGATTTGCTTATACAGGTGACTCAAAAAAATTAATGAATCAGTCAATTTATTTTATTAAGTAAATCAAGAATTGCAAAACTGAATACTTTGAAATCTTGTAGACGTTTTAAAGTTATTGTAAGCATGGTAAATTGTTAATTAAAATATATCTGTCTAACGTTCCCCCAAAAAATTGATAACGTCATGTCAAAATTTTGCCGGATAAATTCTACCCGGAATGTGCAAAATATGATGAGTTTTTACTTGTCATTTAGCATTTGCATTTATATTTTTCAGATTTGCTTAAACAGGTGGCTCAAAAAAAATTAATGAATGAGTCAATTTATTTTATTGATTAGATCAGGAACGTCTCACTCCATTTTCCCAGTAATACACCCACTGTGCCACGCAAACGTACAAACAGTATTGGGAATAAAACGTTATTATCCCTTGCAAATGTTTTTGCGAAAATTTGAACGTTTATTATGAGTATATGAGTATATTTTTGGGTAACATTCAGTTTATTTTAAAATACCACTTATTAAAATGATGTCATCAAATTTTTGGTGGGGACGATTAGCATTTAACCATCTACACGATATTTTTAATATATGTATATACAAAATTCGACCATAATCGGTCCAGCAGTTTCGGAGATTACGTGTCTAATAAAAATGGATACAGACAGATAGACAGACAGACCGAAACGGGAGACTACTTTTTTCGTGCTTCTTTCGCTTACGCTGGGAAGTAAAAACAACCTTAAAGTGGTAAATCTCACAATATATTGATCCCACTACATGAGTTTTATGAAAGGAATAGACAAATTTTGGTTATTCTTTTACCATCTTCTGGATAGTTTTGGTTTTAATGTACAGCTTTGGTTTCAAAGTAATTTACTCAGTAGTTGCAAAAACCGACATAGCGAGACAAGAAACTGTATTTTCGTAGTTTGTGAACTATGAAACGTCGAAAAACATCAGTCAAAATGAGCCTGTTGGCAATAGTTTTCTTAGCCAAGCATCGGTAATTAAAAATCGATAATTTTTCGTCATACCTCTTTGTTATTTGATCATATCCGTAGTGTCTCCATGGAAGTTATGTCATTGATAACACCCACGGACGTTATAATAATAACACCCGTGAGCGTTATTTATTTAACAATATAATTATTTTTAATCAGATTTATTCCATCACGTTTTTCAATAAATTACAAATTAGTACAACACTAAAACAACCTTCTCCAGCAAAAAGTAGTCATCTGGTGCTTCCAGAAGAAATCTGATGATTTGCTCATTTGTTAGGATTTTTGCCTTTTTTGGTTTATAAAATTCAGATTTGAGTTTCAGGAACATAAAAAGTTTTCCATAACTGTAACAAACGTAACTTTTGAGTAATAAAACGTAACTAAAAATGACAAATACTAGCCCAAAAATGTCCATACTTTCATGTGATTCCAAGCATGTCCTTAACATGGAAATTTTTGTCCATAAGCTGTTTGGCGAAAAATTTTTGCTCAATTGTGACGCGTAGCAGAGCAAAATATCGTCACTAATCCCTTCAACGCTATATTGTAAAATCCTGATATTCCTTTTCATACCTGACACTTGTCTTCAGAGGCAATAAATCCAAACTTGCAACAGCCGCTTCATCGCGAATATCTTCGGGAATTTCACAAACAGCTACATTTTTACTCAACATGTCAAAATTTTGTTTTTGGTTTATAAACATACCGTTACTATGGATAAAAAGTTAAGACTACCTGATTAGTTTCTTGAATTTGTATTTTTTATGAGAATTTTTTTAATTAACCAGCTTTAGGTATGACGAAAAGTAGTGAACGAAATACGGCCGTGTAACAGTCTCGGATAATATTTAAACGCCTCGGCTTCGACTCGGCTATCAAACAATTATCCTCGACTGTTATACGCTTAATATCGGCCTCATAACGTTAAATATTATAACAGCTTTTAACATCAGAATAACATCGCCAAATTCAACATGCTATTGCAGTCAATGCAATGTTCCTGCAACAACTGTGAATTTAAAAAATTAATTTTGATTATCGATTCTTCAACTGTAACTAAGATTCCAGAAATTCTACACAAAATGTTTGGTAGCGAGTTACTGCCAAAGTCTTATTTTATCGGTAAATTTAACCTGCTCGACATTATATTAACTCTCCGCTGAAAGTGTCGATTTGTTCGATTTGGTCCGGTCCAGTCTGACTGGTTTTTGTGTCCCAGTGAATCTAACTGGTACTCGAAGTCCACGTCCAAGGCCCGGAGTCCGATCGAGGCGCGCCTCGGCGGCATGACCAAAGATGAGAACCAGCGATATGCATAATCTTTTTAAACGTAAGATTTTACGCACCAATACATTTTGACATAATTTGATTGGTGTCGATTTCTCCTCAGTATGGACGGTACTTTATTCATTGCTTATCTGAGGACTCCTAAATCTGACTGAAGCCAAACTGAGTTTAAAAATAAAAGAATAATAAGTTCTACCCGAGCCGCCACTAAAAAATAAGAGTGTAAAATTCACACAAATCGTAGTTGAACAGCTCTTTGAACTTGAGTTACCAGCACCATGCATTTTTTCAAATATTTTCTTTGTTATTTTTACTATGTTCACATTTAAATGAACTGAAATTTGAACACATAACTAAAACAGAAAATGGGTTCACATAATTCTTCAGAAGTGGTGGAGGGAGGAGACATGCATACAACAAATATACCTAGTATGCAAATAACAACACTTAGTTTCTCATTTAAAATTCATTTTACGAATTCTCAGCTTAATTGCTATAATAATCACAGTCAAAATTCTTCAATATAAATGTATGTATAAGTGTACAAAAGGTGGTAATTTTTCAAGAATTTGCAAATTTGTGCCATACATTTTAATTTATAATTTAACCTCCAAACTTCCTAGAAAAAATATATTGCCTCAAGGCGGTCGATATGTATATCGTCGGGCGATAAGCATTTGTGGAAAAAATCCATCGCTTTAAAGAAGGTATGGAAATGTTTAGAATATGTACATAAAAACAAAATTTACACTATTTAAATACCGAACGTTTAGTAAAGTATTTTTGAGTAGAAGTAACTAGAGAAGCCTTAATTGAGTCCACTTTTGTTCAACTACTTTATAGATGTCGTATTGGGTGCAATTTTTCGAAAATTACTTATAAAAGATTAAAGCTTCATTACTGAAATAGGGTATACCCAGTTGACCTAAGACACGATTCGAAAAATTCTACAAGACACAGTTTTTTCTGTCACATTTTGGTTTTTGAAGAATAGGAAAAGACTGAAGTGGTTTGTAATGTTTAAGATATGCCTATGTATTTACAATATTAAAATTAAAAAAAAAATGTGTACCATGTAATACGAAATAAAAATATTTGTATTTTCGACACCGTCTTCTTACAGACGATTCATTAATTAACTGGTCTCCATGAACTTCAAAGATTTGACGTAATTTTCACAGGGTTCATGGTTTTGGGATGTCAAAAAACCTATCGCTCCGCGGACTTCGCTTTGGGCGGAATTTTTTATGACGGGGTCCATAATATATGCAGATTTTTGGAAAGCTGTTATTATGAAATCGATAAAATTTCGCGACAGGATGCCAATATGAGTAATTTTGACAACGAGAGTCTCTTTTGTTTGCCAACGGGTATTAAATTCTGGATGTATGGAATTTATGTGAACATGACTTCACATAAATCCCGTACAGATGACAACCTGAAATTGTATCCATGCTATTGATTTTGACGCAACGTAAAAGTGAGGTCGTACGGGATTTATGTGAGAATAACCTCTCTACCTCGTATAGCACTTTTTTTGAGAACAACACGATTAATTAATTTAATTTGTTTTCCTATGTTTTTCTGTTATTCTTCAGGATTTCATTCGATTATTTAGGGCGCTAGCATCTTGGGGGTTGCAGTGAGTCTGTAACAGCTAGTAAAACTGAAAATAAAATTGAGATTTGAAATTAGAATTGAGGTTCCATTATAGCTACTTCTACCACAAAATAGCGTATGATATTCGTTTATAATGCGGTGTTATGGCAGTCATGAAATGCTCATGCGCTAAAATAATCCCTTGCATTATAAACTAATATCATAATATACTATTATTATTTGACGTGTGACCACTACAATTCATTTATAATAAAAAATGTTTTGAGCACATATTTTATGTATATTTTTTGAGGTTAGTATAGTTATTAATACAACTAGTGCGTGAAGATAAATTTAAAATGCGTGGGTGTAGCAAGGTAACGAGACGCAGTCGAATTAACTTCAACTTTTTTTTTGTTGGTCAAATCGGTTATGAATTCTTTTGGCAATTGTTATTTGTTTTATAAACAAAATTCAACGCTTGAAAAAATTGACAGTTGTGAAAATCAAATTCTGGCAAATACCTATATGAGAAAATATACGGAAAAAACTGGTACCTGTGAAATTTAAGAATGTTTATGAGAAGGTATGTATATTCAAATCTTTGTCAATAGCGACAGAAGAACAAAGTTTTCTCCATAACAGAAGATGTAATTCTTGCTTACCTAGGTGAAAAGGTGAGTTTTCCTTTACATTTTTATAATTAATTTAAACTAAGTATAGGGTTTTATAGTCAGTGACATTGTTACCTGCATTACTATGACCTCATTTGTTCGTCAAATAATGCTGAGGGTTATACTGAAGATTGTGTAGAAAAACGTATCTAAATTGCTATAAAGGTTTTTGGAGCTATAGAGGTTAGTTACACAACCCCTTATTTAACTTCTGCAATTGCTATTCTATTATCTCGACTAGTACAAATACCACACATAGAAAAAAATCATCTTCTTTTCACGTAATTGAGAAATGAAGTTTCAAGTGTTTCTTATAGTTACATACTAAACTTTAACAGTAGTTGATGGTAGTTTTATTATTGTTTTGTTTTATTTTGAGCGAATAAAAAACTGATGTCGTTATTGGTAGTGTGTTTTAAAATCACGTCGTTCATGGAAACGTGTCTTAAATAGTATATTATGACTTTAGTGTAAGAGCAAGGGATTATGACACTAAGAAAAGTTTAGGGCATGAGTACCATAATCCCGCATTAAAAAAACCCTATCATACGTTATTTTCTTGGTGAAGTAGCGATAATGGAACGGCAATTGTAAATTCTAAACGTTACTTTTATCTTCAGCTTCTAGACTTGAATTACCGGAAACTCGAATTGTATATTTTATATTAATAGTTACAAATGAGTACAAAATAACTTGCTGCTGTTACAAGAGATAAGTCTATACTTTGATTGTACCCACGCTGTACCGCAGATATACCATTTTATTGCCATGACGACTTTATAAATCGTGCATAATAAAAATCGTGTGACGGATTTTAAACAAATTTTATGTTTGACTCAATCATAACGATGCCATTTATGACACTTCCAACAATCCATAATCTACCACTTTATTGGACTGTAAAGTAATTTGGACTGCAACACAATTGATATGACAGTGATAACTGCAGCGCCTACTAAACATTATAAACAATTTTATAATGGAGGTGAAAAAGTTGCAAAAAATAAATTCTTCTATTGAGTCAAACATAAAGCTATGTATGTCACACGTACATAATGCTTTTTATTGGACTTGCCCTTTTATTAGCCTCGCTCATAAATAGCTATTAAGGTGTCAAAAGACAATTATCAGACTACTCGACAACAAAGTTCGTGTATGATCGAGTATGCAGCTACAAATAATGGAGTTTAAAAGAGGTGTTCAACAAAATAGTGTTGAGCGTCTAATCCAAAATATGGTCAAGAGTATTATGTCAGCAGCTTTTGTTTTTTCCGACTTTCGTTTCCAAAATGAATTTTGATAGCTGTCATCCACTTGACACATCGACTGTTGTGAATAACCTTTAAACTGAGTCTGATGTAGACGTGACAACTGTCTACGATATATAGAAAATAATTCGATAGAACTTCCCTCGCTCCACTGGCGTAAATAACACCCCCCACTGTTCGGATGTTCCATTGAAATAGTCACCAAGTTGGCCATCATTTTTACTTCCCGAGCGTAAGCAAAGGAAGTATTGTAATCGAGTCCGTCGGCCGACTCTCCACTTTTGCATTTTCTCGACATATCATGACCCTTAGAGGACGAAGAAATATGTCTCCCATTTCCGTCTATATGTCCGTCTGTCCGTCTGTCTGTCTGTCTGTCTGTCTGTCTGTCCGTCTGTCTGCCGTCCCGGATTTTTATTAGACAGATAATCCCCAAAAGTACTGGCCCGATTGTTGTCAAATTTTGTATTTATATTAGGTATATTATGTAGATGGTAAAACGCTAACCAAAATTTGTTTAATCAAAATTGTATATAGTAAATGGGTTTTAAATTGTATTAAATAACATAGTCTTACACATGTAGTTTATGACTCCAAATTGAGATTTTACCCAAAACGTTCACATTTTTTAGATTTGCTTAAACAGATGACTCAAAAAAATTAATGAATCAGTCAATTTATTATTGATCAAATTAAGAACGAGCCACCCCATTTTCTAGAAAATGTGAGCACACGCTCGTCTTTATAACAATAAAATAATGATAAGGTAAGAATTATAATAATGACATTCAGAATATTTTGTTCAATGGAGGCTTATGAATAATTTTAGCCATTTGTTTTGGGATTATAAACTCATTCAAATTGTGGTGTAGGTAGTTGCATAGGTGTGGGCGCACGCAGTGCAGAGCATGCGCTACAGAAGGAGAGCAATGATGGCCGTCGAATAGAGCGTTAAGTTAGAGAAGTTGTGTTTCTTTATTTGTATATAATCGCGGGTATTAAATAAGGCAAGGAAACTATGGAGTTTTATTTAAGAAACACTACAGTGGCGACGAGGAAAATTATGGACAGATCGGCGTAAGTTAAAGAGAGAGTGAAAAAGCGGTGGCCACGTGGCAGTTAAGCGTTGGAAGAAAAAAAACAAGATGGGCGGCGAAGATACGAAATCAAGTGAGGCAAGATTTACGAATGTGGGTCATCTGAGGCAGTTTACACTCAATTCAGACTGGAAGATTTTTTATACTCAGTTGACGCAATATTTTGTGGTGAACAACATCACAGACGACAAAATTCAACAAGCTCTACTGATCAATTGTTGCACCGAAGAATCATACAAGTTGCTGGAGAATCTATGTGTTCCAGAAGATCCAACGAAGAAAACATTCAGGGAGTTAATTACACTGTTTGACAAGCATTTTGTCCCCCCCAAGTTACATTTCCCAGAGAGGTATAAGTTTTATCATGCAGTGCGAGGGCGAGACGAAGAGATAGTCGAGTGGGCGTCCCGAATCCGACATTTGGCGTCGAAGTGCAAGTTCGGGGCGGAACTACAAGTGGTACTGAGAGATCGCTTTATCATGGGGCTTGGCGAAGGAGTTATTTTAGATCGCTTATTGGAGGAAGATGTGAGTAACCTCACGTTGCAGCAAAGTGTCGATATTGCGGCTAGTAAGGAGGCGTCGAGGCACCGTTATGTATTGGACTCAGAAAGGTTCCGGAAGAAGGAAGAGGCGGAAATGTACCAGTTGTCTCAGCAAAAAAGTTGGAGAGAGTCACAAGGCCAGGGAAGAGAGTCAAAAAGTTTAAGAAGAGGCAACGGTCGTGTGACAGGAAAGGCGGAATTTGAGGCTACTTCCCAGCTAGCAGCCAAGTCAGGATCGCAGTTATGGTGTAAGGTTTGCGGTAAAAAGGGACACCATGTCAGTAAGTGTCGTTATCAGCATTACATATGTCATATTTGTGGAATTCGAGGTCATTTAGCAGCGGTTTGCTCAAGCTCAAAGAAAGGTGGCAGGTCAAGTCATAATTTTTTGTCGACGGAGGCAGAAGAAACCATGTTCAGGGTGCAGACGAACGAGGTCAGGTACGCGCCAATTCAGGTAGAAGTCGAAGTTGGTGAGGACAAGTTAAGGTTTGAATTTGACAGTGGTGCATCTGTGTCGGTAATTTCTGAAAAGTTTTGGAGTGAACATTTTTGTAATTTAGCATTAAGGTCAGACGGTAAATGGTTGTCCAATTATAATGGACAGAAAATTGTACCATTAGGTTATGTCGAAGTAGAAATTAAGTTTAAAGATTTGCGCCATAAGTTGAAGTTGTATGTCATTAGAAACGGAGGTCCACCTTTACTAGGTCGAGATTTTTATTACAAATTTAATCTGGAATTTTTAAATAAAATTGAGTCCGCAAATAATAATAATGGGAGCGTCGCAGAATTGTTAGGGCAATTTCCGACAGTTTTTTCAAATCAGTTAGGGTTGTTCAATAGGAGCACCATACGGTTAAATATTTCAGAAAAGGCACAGCCTAAATTTTATAAACCTAGGCCGTTACCGTTTGCAATTAAAGACAAGGTGGAGCAAGAACTGGAGCGGTTAGTTAAGTTGGGAATTTTACAACCGGTTAATTTTAGTCATTGGGGAACGCCTATCGTTCCGATCATTAAAAAAGATGGCACCGTACGGATATGTGCTGATTATAAAATCACAGCAAATTTAGCGGTAGAGGCGGATTTGTTTCCTTTACCTAGGATTGAGGAAATTTTTGCAAAATTGAAAGGAGAAACCTTCACGAAGTTAGATCTTTCACGAGCTTATCAGCAAATAGGGTTAGATGAACAGTCAAGAGAAATTACGACAATTTCAACGCATAAGGGGTTATTTCAGTACACGCGCTTACCGTTCGGGCTAGCATGTGCACCATCTAAGTTTCAAAGAATAATGGAAACGATTTTACAAGGGTTAGATGGGGTGTGTTGTTTTCTCGATGATATTTTGATTACGGGAGAGAATTTTAGCCAGCATGTAGAGCGAGTGCACGCGGTATTGACTAGATTACAACATTGCGGGTTAACCATTGAATTTTCGAAATGTGCATTTTTCCAAGATAGGGTAACGTATTTAGGATACGTGATTGACAAGACTGGGTTACATCCTTGTGAGGATAAGGTGAGAGATGTCAAGAACACTCCACGACCGCAGAATGTTAAGCAAGTGAAAGCTTTTTTAGGGTTGGTAAATTATTACAATAAATTTATACCTAATAATGCGAGTCTGTTGCATCCATTATATGAATTGCTCAAGAAGGATTCACAGTTTGTGTGGTCGGAGCATTGCGAACGGGCTTTCGTGCAAGTAAAAGAAATATTGACATCAGATCGAGTGTTAGCGCATTATGATGCGACATTGCCAATAGTTTTAACGACTGATGCATCAGAGCATGGGGTTGCAGCTATTATTTCGCATGTAGTAAATAATGTCGAATATCCAATAGCGTTCGCTTCTCGAACGTTATCGTGCGCGCAAAGGAAATACAGTCAGTTAGAGAAGGAGGCTTTAGCAATTATATTCGGTGTTACTAAGTTTCATCAATATCTTTTTGGTCATAAGTTTATTTTACAGACAGATCATAAGCCTTTGGTTACAATTTTTGGTCCTAAACGAGGTTTACCAGTTTTAGCGGCGAATCGTTTACAGCGTTGGGCGTTAATATTAGCGAATTATGAGTACGATATTAGGTTTATCAAGTCAATGGATAATAATGCCGATGCGTTGTCGCGGTTACCAGTAGCAGACGAGTTTACGGAACCAGCTGCTGACTATACTTATTTTAATTATATTTTTTCTAACTCAGACCTACCTATCGACAGTGCTTGTATCGCGTCGGAGACTGTGAAGGACAAGGCATTAAGTAAGGTGTTGAAATATATTCAAAAAGGGTGGCCGAAACGTATAACCAAGGAGTTAAAGGGGTACGAACAATACAAGAATAATCTCACCGTAGAAGGGAATTGTATTTTGTTTGGTTATAGAGTCGTGATTCCAAAAGCGTTGCGGCATAATATTCTTCAGGAGCTACATAGATCCCATATGGGAATTGTGAAAACAAAAAGTTTAGCACGTTCGTACGTGTGGTGGCCTAATATGAGCACTCAAATAGAAAATTTCATTGCAAATTGTCCAAATTGTTTAAAGTTGCGGGAGGCTCCCGGTTTAAGTAAACTAATGCCATGGTCAATTCCAGATTCAGTTTGGGAACGGATACATATAGATTTTTTAGGACCGATTTTCAATAAACAAATTTTAATTGTGGTGGATGCGTACAGTAAATGGACAGAAGCGTTTGTTATGACAAACATCTCAACTCAAGCAACCATTAATGTTTTGCGAAGTTTGTTTGCGAGGTTTGGGTTTCCCAAAACTATTGTGTCGGATAATGGCAGAGCTTTTACATCGGAAGAATTTGAAAATTTTTTGCGAGTTAATGGTATCCGATTTAAAAGATCAGCTCCATATCACCCCGCTACGAATGGTCAAGCAGAGAATTCTGTTAAAACGGTCAAGAGGGCGTTATACAAATGTTTAAAAGATGACAATCTTGCAAATTTTAATTTAGCGTTAAACAAATTCCTTTTGGATTATAGAAATACGGTTCATTGTATGACTGGTCAATCACCAGCAATGTTAATGTTAGGTAGGAATCTAAGATGTAGACTAGATTTGTTACGACCCGACACCAGGGCCGTAGATGTTGGTAAGGCAGGCTTGCAGCAAACGTGGCGTAAAAAGCAAGCTCAGGCAGTTAAACATTATAAAGGTAAGCGATCCCAACAATTTCATGTCAATGATACGGTTCTAGCACGTGATTATCGCCACGCCAAGCCAGCTTGGTGTGCAGGCAGCATTGTCAAGGTGTTAGGGCCGCGCACCTATTTAGTAGAAATAACGGAAGGTTATGTGTGGAAACGACATATAAATCAGCTGTTAGTCAATAGGGCACTACGGAATGTACAAGATAAGAATGTAGATATTGAGGATAAGAACTATGTAGAGGATAGGAAAATTCTTTTAGATTGTAAGATTGATCAGGACGTGCAGGATAATCAAACAGAGTTGTCAAAAGAAAGCTCTTTAGTCACAAAGCTGAGACGGCGTAGTCAATTGAAACCGCCAGACCGTTTCCGATACTAAGGAGATTTCTTATATTTTTTTTAAGGGGAGAGTAGTGTGGTGTAGGTAGTTGCATAGGTGTGGGCGCACGCAGTGCAGAGCATGCGCTACAGAAGGAGAGCAATGATGGCCGTCGAATAGAGCGTTAAGTTAGAGAAGTTGTGTTTCTTTATTTGTATATAATCGCGGGTATTAAATAAGGCAAGGAAACTATGGAGTTTTATTTAAGAAACACTACACAAATCAAATAAATGTCTACGTGACATTCTTCCGATGTAATGTAGATAATGTGCTGTAAATAAATTTTTGCACTCAACCTTTTTTGGTGACGCATTCAATAGCATGCGAGACGTCGAACATTACGCACAGATGCGTTTTGCTATGACGTCGTTGTTTATAAATAAAGCTTAGCGGTCGAAATTTATTCATCCGTCTGAGGAGCGACCGGTGCATCCTTGCCTCTCTCGTTCAGTTAACGTTAGTTTTCTCATATAGTGTCAACGTTTCCGACAGCGAGGGAAGTACTGTCTAAACTCTTTAGACCAATTTTTTTTAAACATTGTAAAGTATATCTACAATAAACCTAAAATTTAATCATTGACAGTTGACAGTTATACACAACAGGATGAATTAATAGAACACATGCGTTTTTCGCCACGTTTTATTCTATCAATCAAATCACGCCAACTTATGACTTTTTCAATTGAACATCCGTTATTTAAAGTAGATACACAACGGACAACAATGCGTTCTCAATTTCTCAGTACTTGTTTAACTTCGAGTGTTTATATTTATAGGTCGAAAGAATTCGACCATTAACATATTCATATTGTATCAGCACTTGCATCAAAGTATGCATTTGTGTTAAAAGAAATTGAATTTTAATTGATTTTGTCACCTCAACAGAGAGTAGAAGACTAATTAATTAATTAACTAGATACAAACAGACAGACAGACGGAATAGAAGACCTAATTTGTATACTCTAATAGTAATAAGGGTCATGAAACTTCGTTGATACATAAAAGTAGCCAGTAGCTTACAAGACTTCTCTTATTTACGGTCAGGAACTAAAACGAATAAAATAAGGACGCAGCTGTCTTGACCAGATTTTTAATTAGGTACCCGCTATACATATTAAGTATTAAGAACGGCAAGGGTGTTTACTGGTCAAAGACAAAAGTTTCGAGACAGAGCGAAGCGACATTCTAATATTCTTTTTTCACTAGCAGCCAGGACGCATGCAAATGTCGACTCATTTAGTGGTAGCAAATTCAACTTTTGCTACCACGGGTTCAAAAAGAAAAACTGAGGTTATGTACGCAATGTTTGATGTGATTATTTCTTAAAAAATGAACAAATTTGTGCTACAAACATTACTTGAGTATACGCATGGTAGTTGGTAGACGGTAGAAGATAAAATGATTAACTCAGCGACAAGTATAAACGGTTTTCTTTGTGTTGAAGATTTAGATTAAGTTTGGTTAGAAATCAAAACAAAATCATGTTGCGTCAAAAAATTGAACGTTTATTTTTTCAATTTATTGTCTTATGGTTTCTACTAGTGAAAAAAATAGTATATTAACCACGATTGCAAAGCCACTTCTAGACCTCGCGCTTCAGAGCCCTCGACGCTGCGCGTCTCGGGTTCTAATTTGCGCTCGGTCTAGAATGCTTGGCTCTGCAACCTTGGCTAATAATATACTATTATATAATTTGGAATGTTGAAGGAAATTTATCACACATCAACTAAGTCTGTTTTTAGTTTTAAAATTTTGTTACTATGGTTTCACCTAGGCAGAAATTTTATAATCTTTAATAAATAGTTAATAATAATAATTAGTGATTACTTACTGTTCGCTAGTTAGACAACAAGTAATTCACGTACTGCCTTGGAAGCACACCCAGTATATGATCAAAAATGCAATGCTCGTACACGAAAAAATATTTTTCTTGTATGTAATAATAATGCTAAGTTTAAAATACAGAAATGTTTAATATTTTTATGACGTGTATTCCATTTATACTTTCTGTATTATTGTGTCATTATTGTTATCATTTTTACATATCTCCATTATTTATTTTTTTTTGTAACGCCAATAATAACGATATCAAACAGTCACCAGTTGTGACGTAAAGTTATTCTTTTATAAAGCAGCTAGTTTTTGCTTTTGTCAAGCATTAAGTTATTTTACAGTCTTTATTATTTTTTGAAAGCGTATATTTTACTTCTGGATCATTATTATTATTATTTTGTATGTTATATATCGTATTTTTAAAAGTCATTTTTCAGTGGTTTGCTTTTTACGTAGTGTTTTTTATTTCTCTAGGACTTTTTCAATTCTTATAAATTATTTCTTAATTAATGGGAGGTAGGTACATTTAATATAAATAAATCTATCGTGCATATGTATTAATTACCGTGCATTTAATTTGTGGTTTTTAAAACCAATAATACCCGATAGATTCAGTTCAAGATTCAAAGAAATCTTACCTCTCGGTTTTGTCTCAATTTTATTTGAAGCTCATCACTGTTTTAACCGCAGATTTCTGAACTGTGAACATATTGATCTTTACTATCAAAATGCGATAAATATTTTATATTTCACTTAATCATTACGTGCTGTCGATACCTTGGGGACGAAATGTATTACGTGGGCCATAATGCTCAGGGGCGTTTTTTAATATTTATAACAAAGAAAACAAATGACAACCATTTTTGGAAAAGAAATCAAAATTAGGAAACAACATTTTGACATTTAATTTGGAATCTGAAAAACTGAATGCTTTGAAATCGTTCAGATGGTTTACAGTCATGATAAGCATGATAAGTTTTTATTCAAAATATTGCCGAATAAATCGTATCTAAAATGTAAAAAATATGATGAGTCTGTACTTGTACTTCATCATTCCATTCATATTTTTTGGATTTGCATATACAGGGTGACTTAAAAAAATTAATGAATGCGTAAATATATTTTATTTATTTAATCAGAAACTACAAAACCCAATGCTTTGAAATTATGAAGATGTTTTACAGTTATCATAGGCATGGTAAATTTTTAGTCAAAATATATTTCCTTGTCCCCCCCTTAAAAAATTGATGACGTCACCCCAAAATTTTGCTGAATAAATCCTTAAATGTGCAAAATATGATTAGTCTGTAGTTGTGATTTATTACTCCATGCATATTTTTTAGATTTGCATATACAGGGTGACTCAAAAAAATTAATGAATGCGTGAATCAGGAACTGCAAAACCGAATGCTTTGAAATCTTGGAGATGTTTTAAATTTATAAGCATGCTAAAATTTTGATCAAAGTGTATTTGCTCATCCCCCCTAAAAATTTGATGACGCCGCCGCAAAATTTTGGTAAAAAACTGTCTTAAATGTTTACAGAATGATGAGTCTATACTTGTGATTTATTACTGCTTTAATATTTTTTAGATTTGCTTATACGGGGTGTCTGAAAAAAATGAATGACTGAGTCAATTAATTTTATTGATTAAATCAAGAATTGCAAAACTGAATACTTTGAAATCTTGCAGACGTATTTGT
Source organism: Zophobas morio (assembly GCF_036711695.1). Taxonomy (NCBI): domain Eukaryota; kingdom Metazoa; phylum Arthropoda; class Insecta; order Coleoptera; family Tenebrionidae; genus Zophobas; species Zophobas morio. Next base: position 23,747,323 of record NW_026972107.1, read on the forward strand.
CTTAAATTACAAGTTCTATACAGGATGTTCCTTTTATCTGTTTACGCCTGATAAGTTGTGCATAGGCAACATATTATGCACCTCAGAGACGACTTCGTCCAATTTAATTTTTTTTTCAATAAGCAATCATAGCAATCACAAAAAATTGGTCTAAAGAGTTTAGACAGTACTTCCCTCGCTGTCGGAAACTTGACGACTGCATGCCTATTGTGTTTTTTTTCTCATTACATTTTTGTAGTGGGAATTTAAAAAAAAATTGCGATGACGTCATCAACATTTTTGCAAGGACACGTATATCAGTTGGGATAGATGTAGTGTAATACTAAGAATAAAATTATTATATTCTCAAATTTTCGGGAAAATGAATTGGGTCGTTTGAATATTGATTTGTAATAATCAATAAAATAACGAAACAATTTACTCACGTATACCTACGTATCAGAGGCAACTGAAAATCGTGTATGTATAAACATTCTTAATTTAAGATGACAGGCGTAACAGCATACATGAGAGCCAAACAGAGAAACTGTAAACAAAACGACCGTCGGTTTTATTGCTTCGACTTCCGCTTATTATATAAAACATTGGGTTTTATTTTAATTCTTGACGGTGAAATTCACAATTGGTTGATTATAAACATGTCTATTTCACATTCGCGGAATCAAGTGAACGCATAAAACAAATGCAGGTCTGTAATGTTAAAGTCGATGTAAATAAGCGTGCTACCCTTATGTTTCAACCGAGTTTTTCCTTTAACAAATTTTGTGTCTACCAAATTGGGTTGGTTGGGGTGTAATACTAATAATAAGTGTTGCCTTTAATTTAATCAATAAAATAAATTGACTTCATTAATTTTTTTGAACCACCTCTTAAGAAAATCTAAAAAATATGAATGGAATGATAAATCACAAGTACAAACTCATCATATTTTTTGCATTTTAGATAGGATTTATTCAGCAAAATTTAAGGGTGACGTCATCAATTTTTTTAGGAGGGATGAACAAATACATTTTGAACAAAAGTTTACCATGCTTATAATAACTTTAAAATATTCCCAAGATTTCAAAGCATTCGGTTTTGTAATTCCTGATTAAATCGATAAAATAAATTCACGCTTTCATTAATTTTTTTGAGTCACCCTGCATATGCAAATCCAAAAATATGAATGGAGTGATAGATCACAAGTACAGACTGATCATATTTTGTACATTTTAGATATGATTTATTCGGCAAATTTTCGAGCTGACGTCATCAAGTTTTTGGAGGGGATAAGCAAATATATTTTGACTAAACATTTATTATGCTCTTTATAACCTTAAAACATCTGCAAGATGTCAGAGCATTCCGTTTTGTAGTTCCTGATTAAATCAATAAAATATATTTACGCATTCATTAATTTTTTTGAGTCACTCTGTATATGCAAATCCAAAAAATATGAATGGAGTGATAAATGACAAGTACAGGCTCATCATATTTTGTACATTTTAGATATGATTTATTCGGCAAACTTTCGAGCTGACGTCATCAAGTTTTTGGAGGGGATAAGCAAATATATTTTGACTAAACATTTATTATGCTCTTTATGACCTTAAAACATCTGCAAGATTTCAGAGCATTCGGTTTTGTAGTTCCTGATTAAATCAATAAAATATATTTACGCATTCATTAATTTTTTTGAGTCACCCTGTATATGCAAATCCAAAAAATATGAATGGAGTGATAGATCACAAGTACAGGCTCATCATCTTTTGTACATTTTAGATATGATTTATTCCACAAACTTTTGAGCTGACGTCATCAAGTTTTTGGAGGGGATAAGCAAATATTTTTTGACTAAAGATTTATGATGCTCTTTATAGCCTTAAAACATCTGCAACATTTCAAAGCATTCTGGTTAGCAGATTAAAAATTAAATTTCAAAATGTTGTTTTATAATTTTGATTTTTTTTCCAAAAATCTGGACGTTTCGGGTGAAAAGTCGATTCAGAGTTGTAAACTACATGTGTAGGACTATGTTATTTTATACAATTGAAAACCCATTTACTATGTACAATTTTGAAGTGACGTCATCGCATTAGTTGTGGGGATGATTAGACAAATTTTGGTTAGCGTTTTACCATCTACACGATATTCTTAATATAAGTACAAAATTTCACAACAATCGGTCGAGTACTTTCGGAGATTATCTGTCTAATAAAAATCCGGGACAACAGACGGACAGACGGACAGACGGACGGACAGACAGACGGAAATGGGAGACCTATTTCTTCGTCTTCTAGGGGTCATGAAAGATCGAGAAAACGTAAAAGTAAAGAGTCGGCCGACGGACTCGATTACAATACTTCCTTTGCTTACGCTCGGGAAGTAAAAAATGACAAAGATGTCAATGCCAAATAAAGACAAAATTGAAAAAATTAATAGTCACTTTATTTTAAAATACCCCGCTACAAAAATGTAATACGAAAAAAAACCATAATAGGCATGCAGTCGTCAGGTTTTCGACAGCGAGGGAAGTACTGTCTAAACTCTTTAGACCAATTTTTTTAACAAACTTTACATTTTGTTTTTATGGTTGCCTGTCAGTTGTGTCACTTTATGCAATAAAATGCCACCGGTGCGAAGAAATGTTAAATTTGAACAAATTGGGGCCTTTGACAGAGGCAGAATTGTGGGAATGCGAGAGGCTGGTTTGTCGTACCGTAAAATTGCATGAAGAATCGGTTCGAAATGATTCGACAATTTTACGAATATGCAGCGAATATGCAGAGGACGCGGTAAATGAGGGGCTGAGAGCACGTCGTAGGTTCAGTAACTGGTGGACGTATTTTCACTGTTACCCTCTGTTGCAATTTTTTTGAAAGGCCGTGTATTATAGTGCTTCCGAGGTTTACGATGCGTAAGCATAGCAAGTATGATATAATTAAAAGTGACATTGTAAGTCAAAGTAAATATGCATAAAAATAATAATAATAATAATAATAATAGTGCATTGGTTGCATAAAATTATCAAAAATAATGTACTGCAAAACGGTTAGAAAGTGCGTACTTTTTGTGGACAAGGTTGTACAAGTAGAAAGGAAAGTTTTGTTCATGGTGTCAATTTATCTAACATGATTTATTGAAACATCTAAACTATGATGTTTAAAACGAAGCATGAACATGAAAATTGGACCCACTATATATTCCACAAGCTCAGCAAAACTTTCAAAACAAATACAAGTTGTTTTTACATTTTAAAAATAAAACCTAAAGCAGTTTATGTTCACAACTTGCATGCGTCTTTTTCTGGAAAGTATTCTTCCACGTAGGAAACAAATTTCTTCAGAGGACAAAATTCGTCACATGCAGGTAACTTTAACAACTTCGGCTGAACCGAACTGTAATCTTGATAATAAATCTGCAAAACGTAGTATACTTAGTTATATTCAGTATAATAATGATGATCGCTAATACTTTAAACCCAGTAACGTTGTCAATTTTATGGAGCTCAAATAATATATAAGATCCATATGGTGGTATATGCGGTTCAAACACCTCCAATGTATGTAATAAGTGGGCAATGTTAAATTCGTGTCCAGAATAGAGATATATTTTTCTGTTTTTAAGCGGCATTTGGTTATCAACTTTGGCTTCGATGTTATCAACAATTTTCTTCAATAAAGTTCCTAAAATTGATAACTATGATTTAATTAATTTTTAACTTTAGTATTTACCAGAAGTGATTCTTCTCATTTCAGTAGTTGCAGTTTCAGCCTGATATCCTTTAATAGTAAGATCTTGGAGGGGTTGCGGGTAAACATTCTTCGTCCACTCTGGAAGAATTAAACCGTATTCTTGTTCTGTTGTTAAACATGAATACAGTAAAAACATATCCTGATAACTTTTTGCGTTTAAACCACTTTTTTCTGAAATATATTTAAAATCCTCGGAATGCTGTTGCAATTGTCGTTGTATTTTAGTCGAATTTTCATATTCTGAAGTGTATTGTGTATAACTGGGGCAAAGAATACCGAAAAACAACTAAAAGTGGCATTAATATAATTGACAAAATAAATATGTAACTAACCATGTCCTGCGTTAAAGGATTCGTGTGAAAAGGGATTGGCTGCCAGTTTAAATCAGTTTCCCACATTTGTTCCTTACTAGGTGGAAATAACCCCGCTAAAACTAACTGGAGGGACATTTTTGTTCTATTTCTATCTGAGCTCCAAGCTTCAACTATATCTGGGGTGTAAATTTCTCCTAAGAATTTATCATATCTTGTTCTCAATAATTTGCCAAGTCTGAATTCTCGTTGTTTGCCTTTCTGTAAAAAAGCAAATTAAAAGTGGATCATATGTAATACAAGGTTACTTACAAGAGTCAACTCGCCTAAACCGTAAGGATAGTATGTTTCATTAATATGAGGATCGTTTGGATACAAAGTTAAAGTATCCGTTGTTCTGTCGCCGTGTCGAAAAAGCTTAAATAATAGTAATAATAATATATCTATTTAAGCAATAATTAAATATCATATACTTACTACATGGACCAACTGTAAAGTCGAATCTAAACTATTCGTAAATCTCACATAATAAAGAAATATTAAATTTATTATAAAGAAATTTGGATGTCTAAGGTGACCAAACATTGCTAAGATACAACTGTAAGTGGCTCGCGCGAAAGAACCAGTTTAGAAGAAAGTACTTTTCGCTGGGGGATATAATTATAACATTTTTTTTTTAATCGATGTCAGTTCGAGGAATTTTCTTGCTAAGTTTATGACGAGGATGCGAATAACATTATAGATATGTTAATCCACGGCTTCACTATTTGATACACAATTATTTATGTTCAGATTTATAGTGCGGTTAAGAACAATTTATATTGACTATGACTAGTACAATAATGGCACTAGCGTTTGATTAACTAACACGACTAGCATTTTCTAAGCATTTGTTGCCAGGCTTTTACAATGAAAAACAAGGTCGCTCATAGTAAAAGTACAATTTTAACATGTCACTCATAAATTACAACCTCTAGATCCTTGTATTTTAATTAATAAATAAGCCAGACCACCATTATCGAATCAAATTTATATATGTATACACTTTATCACACTAGTTATTTATGTTATAATAATTAAATAATGCATAGCTTTATTGGACGCGCCCTTTTATGGTTGAGCGAGCTTGCTCGCGAGACTCATAAAGGGACAAGTACAATAAAAGGCATTATTTACGTGTGACATACATAACTTTATGTTTGACTCAACAAAATAATTTTTTTTTGCAACTTTTTCACCTCCGTTTTAAAATTGTTAATAATGTTTAGTAGGTGCTGCCGTGAATTGTGTTGCAATTCAAATTACTTTACAGTCATAAAGTGATAAATTATGGACAGTTGGCACCACTGGAGTCCAAAACACAATTTTTATTGTACTTGTAGAATAATGAGGAAGACTGTGGATAATATCATAATTCAAGTCATTATGGTTGAGTTAAACATAATAAAACGACATTGAATATATAAATGTTATGTACAAATTTTGTTCTCATTTCCGTTTCAGCGAATTTCTAACTTCTCACGGTTTTTGTAAAAGACATACTTTCTATTATTCTTTAATATTTTCTTCTCAAAAGTTAACACTGTTTTTTAAGACTACTTTTGAGTGACACGAACTTTAGAAAAATACAGCAAGATAATTTCTGAGAGCACTGTATATTTTTGAGGAAATTTTATTGTAACGTACTATTTCTCTTCACATCAGATTTAACAACTGACAATTCATTTAGGGAACAATGGTAAACACGGTTATTCAAAATCATAATTATTTAGTAAGGTAAATAAATGTTTCAAATATTATGCGAATATGCCAAATAACGTATGAGACGTTCAAGAATTAAAAAAAATCACCTCTAATTCAATAAAAATATTTATGACTATTTGACCAATTTGTACAAATATTTTGCCTTACCGAAAGGAGGTGATTTTTCAGAAAAGGTATGGATGGTGTTTGTTCTAAACTTAATCTCCTCGGTCTAATTTGTTTATTTATGAAAATAAGCTATTGAAATTAAAAGGGCATCCTGTTACATATCATGTAAAATGCATCTTTTGCATGATCTATTTGAGAACATTTTGAACCAAATTCATATACCGGGTGTCCCACGTAACACTTTCGGGCGCAATAACTCAGGTATAAATGTTACGTGGGACACCCGGTATATGTAATAGAACGTAAAAATAACTGAATCTGCCGAAATTCATGCGTAGATGTCAACCGATAGTACATTAAACAGTATCCATTTATCTGTTGATTGATTAATCAATCAATACTTTACTGGAGTTAAAAACTTACAAATCTAGTTTTCCACTGCATTAGGATATGTTTAAATTTATTTAAAATTTAAAAAACCGAAAAGTAAAAAAAGTATTTAGTGCGATTGTTATTTTACTACTGTTTTAATGCCAATGACGTCATTGTGGTTGTAATATGTATGTTTTAACATATTTTTTATTTGTACAATTTATATTCTGCTAGCATCGACATATACTGCGAACAAATAAATAAATGTATGATATTCCTTCAATTAAATTCAAATTATTTAATTTTTTATTTAAAAAGTACTTTATTGAATAATCTATAGATGTTATAATGTTCATTCTCGAAATACCGAAACAACAACCACATGATAAAAAAAAACTCATCTAGTAGACCGTACAATTTATTTTTAAAATTGGAGCTATTTGACCCTTTATTTGAGAGTTATTTGACCTGAAGAATGAACGCATTAGTGTTGCAAAAATCATTACTTTACGCCTCCGTTTGGGAAGTACAATTTGGTCTAAGTTTATTCAGACAGACCTTCCCTCGCCCTTGAAGTGCAGTGGAACAAATGCAACGTCGTAGGAAAGTTACAAAATTTTATCTTGTGAATTTTATTACTTCTCGAGCGTAAGCTAAAGTATTGCGATTGAGTCCAACGGGTGACTGACAACTTTCATGTTTCCTCGACGTTTCATGACCTCTAGAGTATGAAAAAGTAGGTTTCCCGCTTCTCTGTCTCTGTCATTCTGTACCGATTTGTTGTCACGCTAACCAAAATTTGGATAATCTACTAACAACGGAATGACGTCATCTCCAAATTTTACAATAGTAAATCTTATTTAAATTTTATAAAATAACATAAGTACTCCTGTAGTTGTCGTTTATGAATTCGTATTGAGTTTTTACGCTAGACATCCAAATTTGTGTAAAGAATCAAAATTGTACATATAACATTTTTATTTAACTTTGAAATTGTAAAACCGAATACATATTCTGAAATCTTACAAACATTTTAAAGGTATCGTAAGCATGGTAAATCGTTAATCAAAATTTATCCGTTTACCCCCTTCTAAAAAACTGATGAAGTCATCTCAAAATTTTTTCCAATACTACATTTTGTTATGAGGTCATCAACTTTAAGATATAATAGCAGTACCGTATACTCAAATTTTCGGGTAAAATAATAACTACACATGATCGTTTTCCGGGTTGGAACCGTGTTAATTGAGTTTTTGGGTTCAACGTTTCGCAGACTTTCGAAAGTGGCATCTTCAGGAGCAGGGTTAAGAATAAGGCAAAAGAGCACGGTAACTCAGTATGTCAACCATACCAGAGGAGAAACTCTTCTGGCGGGAAGAATGTGGTTGTGACCTATTTATAGAGACGTGGTGGGGAAACCGTCCTGGATAAGCTGATTGGCCGGCTCCGGGCGGCATGGAGAGAAGTAAACGAGCATTTGCATCCAGTGTGGGCTTCCAAATATTTGACAGATAATAACCATTGTCTCGGTTGAGATTATAAGGACATTTATGAATTTCAATAGCTTCACGGATTTTCCGGTTATTGAAATGTGGTGCTTTGGACAGAATTTTCAAACAGGATGATGTGACCGGTTTCGTGTTAGTGTTCAGCTACGGCAGAGTGAGTCAGAAGACCTGTTCTGAGACAACGTTTGTGTTCTTGAATTCGAATTTTTATGGACCGACCAGTTTCTCCTATATATTTTACACCACAAGAGCAGGGAATGCTGTATATTCCTCTACAGTCTAGAGCTTGGCGAGAATCTTTGACGGAAGGAAGAATTTGTGCAACTTTAGTTGCAGGTTTGAAGACTGTTTTGCCTTTTGAGTATTTTGGCCAGACGGTCGGTGACCTGAGGAATGAATGGTAAATATGCAGTCGATACGAGAACAGTTGGGCGATTTGAAGTATTGTCAGAGTTGGGATTAAGCCGACGTTGAATGGTTGACTTGATAGTGTGGTGGTCGTATCCATTTTGTTGAAGAGATGTTTGGAGATGTTCTAATTCTTTCTGGAGTTTGTCCGTTTGACAAATGGTAATGACTCGATGAATTAGGGAGTCAATGACAAACCGTTTTTGGGCGGGTGGTGATGAGATGTAGCGTGAAAATATCGATCGGTATGGGTAGGTTTCCGATAGACTGAATGACGAAGTAGACCTTCGGGTAACCTGGTTACCATAACATCAAGAAAAGGAAGAAAATTGTTGGTTTCCACTTCCATGGTAAACTGAATGTCGGGGTGTTGACTGTTGAGATGGTGGTGAAAGACTGAAAGGGCGTTTTGACCATAGGACCATATACCCAATGTGTCGTCCATCTAGCGGAACCAGACTTTGAGTTTGAGTTGGGCGGATTCAGTGGCTGTGTCTTCAAAAGCTTCCATGAAAATATTAGCGACGACTGGTGGGAGTACCAGAGATTTGTTTGTAGAATTGTCCTTGGAAGGTAAAATATGTGGAGGTTAGATATTATTTCTCCACCAAGAAGTGTAGGTTGTCCGTCAATGGAAAGCAATTCATGGATTAATGTTAAGCACTCGGCTACGAGGACTTTTCTGAATAAAGATGTTACGTCGAAATTCGGTGTCAAGAGAGATTTCGGAGATCAGTTGGACAAAATGTGAGGAGTTAAGAATATATGAGGAGGTTTTCCGGTATATTTTTTCAGAATACGGGCGAGATATTGGGCTGTATTATAAGTGGGAGACTGACGACGGGTCTGAGAGGGTAATTGTTTTGGAGAATTTTGGGGAGACCGTATATACGTCGTGGTTTGCAGTTTCGGGGTATTAGACGTTTGAATACATCGGTAGGGAAGTCACCCGATCTCAAAAGAGTTGTGATCTCACGTTCAATGTGGGAAGTTGGGTCGCGAGGAAGAATAGAATAGGAACCGTCTTCTAACAAGGAGTGCATTTTGTCGACGTGTTTTGTGCAGAATGACTGTGGCATTGCCTTTTTCCGCGAGCAGGATGACTAGATCAGTATTAGTTTTAAGAGAAGTGAGAGCAGTCCTTTCTTCTTTGGACAGATTGGGTTTTGGAGGACGCGCTAAGTGCAGGATTTTGGCTGTCTCGAAGTGAATAGAGTCTGCGGTTTTTCTTGGCAGATTTCTAATGAAAATTTCGACAGCACTAATAATTTCCTTAGTTGGAATTGTCTTAGGAGCGATGGCAAAATTAAGACCTTTTGACAAAAGTGTGTTCTCTGATTCGGAAAGGGGGTAACAAATTGACGACCGTTTTAGTAGCAGGTTGTGTACGATTTTTTGGTTTTGGAGCAAGGGACTGACTTGTTTCTTTTGGTCTAGAGTTTTTTGAGATTGGATGTAGGTACTTCGATCAAAGAAACCAGTGGAAGGGGGATATAGAAGTTCTAAATGAAGTTTAAGGAGGTCTCTGGACACGAGATCAAGATCTTGTCTAGTGGCACAAATGCGTTCGCGTAGGAGGGACATGCTGGCTTTGGTCAGAATTTTTCTTGATGAGAAAGGGGAAAACTGGTCTTTGAGTTTTAGAAATTTCGGGATTATGTTGTGGTCACGACAGCGAGAAAGAAAGGTGAGTAAAGATAGGAGTTTTGCCATTTTCTGACAGAGTTTGGAGAAAAGAAGAGTTTGATTGGAGATATCCTCCCCGTAGAGGTTTTGGAAATAATTTCGGAGGCTTCCACGGTCGGAATCAATACATGATCGTTTTCCGGGTTGGAACCGTGTTAATTGAGTTTTTGGGCTCAACGTATGGTATGGTTGACGTACTGAGTTACCGTGCTCTTTTGCCTAATTCTTAACCCTGTTCCTGAAGATGCCACTTACGAAAGTGTACGAAACGTAGAGTCCAAAAATCAATTAGCACGGTTTCCAACCCGGAAAACGATCACATATTGATTCCGATCGTGAAGCCTCCGAAAAATAATAACTATTTGCGTAACCAGTTATGAAAAGCTTCCTTTTGTGTAATGAGTGCAAATTTTACGAAATGAACGAAGTGAGTTTTATAAATGCAAACGAGTTACATAAAAGGAGACTTTTATAACGCGTTTAGGTTCAAGATATTTCCAATTTTTGTTATTAACAGATTAATTTTAGTTTTATAAAAGCTCCAATATCTCTTGTTGTGGCGTATAGTATTTTATCAAATTATATAAGAGTTCCACTATCGACATTGCTGTTCAAACGGGTATTAGAGGAACTAATAAGAAACAATAAAATTATGGAACACTACATACAAAAAGTCATTATTTTCTAACTCATGAATTCACACAAACCAAGTGAGCACTCATTTGCTATTATCAATTGAATTTCAGTCCGCTTTTGTAATATTTTTCCCAACGCGGATAAACAAAAAGTACAGTATCGAGTTACATAAAGTTACCGGTTATGAAATATTAGCCATTTCAAAACGTCAAAGAGTTTTGAAAAATGTCACTTTTCATGTCAAAATTACAAAAAATAAACTGTCTCATTAATGATTTTTTTTTAATCAATCACCCTGTATAAGTAATTCTAAAAACATTAATGCCATGAGAAACCACAAAATATACATTAATAATATTTTGGATGTTTTCGATAGAATTTGTTGAGCAAAATTTTGAACGACTGTATCAATTTTTTGGAGGGTTGTAAAAGAATGAATTATGGCTAACGATTAAAATAACCTCAAAACGTTTGTAAGATTTCAGAACATTCAGTTTTACAGTTTCAAATTTAAATTGAAAAATGTTATATGATTTTGATTTTTTTTCACACATTTGGATGCCTAAGGTAAAAATTAAACACGGATTCATAAACCGCAAGTGTAGGAGTATCATATTTTATAAAATTTAAATAATATTTATTATTGTAAATTTTGGAGTGGAGTCATCTCATTGTTAACGCGAGTGATCAGATAAGTTTTGGTTAGCGCGTTACCATTTATACGATATTCTTAACATACGTATAAAATTTGCAGTAGTTTTCGAGATTATTTGTCTGATAAAAATTGGCACAGACAAACGGCAAATAACTGACAAATGGAAACGCGAGATCTACTTTTTCGTACTCTAGTGGTCTTGAAACTTCGAGAAAACTTGCAAGTAGCCATTGGGAAGTAAAAAAACAAGTTTCTTGTAAGAAGCAAATTTTTTTCAGATTAGTGTTTGAACATTTCCTCAAAGCTTTTGCGGTGGTCGAACTCGAAGTTACTTTCCTCTTTCAGCAAATCACATACTAATGGTATATCTTAGTTTTTAAAAGACTGTATTTTATAGGTCAAACAATTTTAGAAACTTTTTACTTCCCGAGCGTAAGCGAAAGAAGTATTGTAAGCGAGTCCGTCGGCCGACTTTCCACTTTTACGTTTCCTCGACCTTTTATGACCCCTAGAGTACGAAGAAATAGGTCTCCCGTTTCCGGCTGTCTGTCCGTCTGTTTATCTGACTGTCTGTGTTCCATGTGTCTGTCTGTCCGTCCGTCTGTCTGGCGTCCCGGTTTTTATTAGACAGATAATCTCCGAAAGTACGGGGTCGATTCTTGTAAAATTTTGTATTTGTATTAGGAATATGATGTAGATGGTAAAATGCTAACCAACATTTGTCCCCACCAATAATGTGATGACGTCACTTCAAAATTATACATAGTAAATGGGTTTCAAATTGTTTAAAATAACCTAATCCTACACATGTAGTTAATGAGTCCGTGTTGAGCTTTTACCCCAAACGTCCAGATTTTTGGAAAAAAAGATCAAAAATATAAAACAACATTTTGCAATTTAATTTTGAATCTGACAAACCGAATGCTTTGAAATCTTGCAGATGTTTTAAAGTTATGAAGAGCATAATACATTTTTAGTCAAAATATATTTGCTTATCTTCTCCAAAAAATTGATGACGTCAGCTCAAAATTTTGCCGTATAAATCCTAACTAAAATGCGCGAAATATGCTGGGTAATATTAATAAAGAGTAGTATAAGCTCATGCTGTTAGTACTTACTTTATCAGTATAAGCACTTACTTATTGTAATTACAAAAACCGCAACAATTGAAGTATGTTCTTACGAGTATATTAATAAAAGTAAGCATTTACTTTTAGCGAACAGTATATACTTACAACTTTATCAGTCTACCCTTGGTCATGCTAATCAAAGGTTATATGGTATTAACAACTGCAAATCATCATTAACAAATGTTCGTTGGAGTTCGTACGCCAAAAATGTGTATATAAACTGAGACGCGAAAATCCATCCGATCAAGAACTTATACAAATATATTGATTTACCGCACCAAATATGGAATGGTTACCGGAACATTTTCTAGAGGACAATGGTCAAACTCTTGGTGGAACATTACGTTCAGTGACCAAAATGAACTTTTTTTCAAATATACAGCTGATGCGGGTAAACATTTAAACACAAAGTACAATATGACATTACATACTACTGTGTTCTGCATCGAAAAGTCGTCGATGTTGTCTTCATGTATGTATAATTCTAGTACGTATCCTCAAAAGTTAGTGTTAGTACGTTTAATGCAAACTTTTTTTTTAGTGCAAATTCTAATTCGGTATCTTTTTTTTGTAGCATCCAAATCACAAACGAATTCAACATCTTTTTTAATGCTGACACATATGTATTCTGCAACTGCAGAAATTAAATAATAACTAAATTTTGTACGCATTATCGCAGATTGTAGATCAAAAAAACAGACCCGTATCAAATGAAGAAAATGTTGGGAATACAATACAGTTATTTTTAGTATTACACTGCACTAATCCAAGTTGATATACGTGTCCTTCCAAAAATGTTGATGACGTCATCACAAAATTGTGTGAAGAAAAAAACTCAACTCGAATATGTTTCACTGTACGTCAGGAGCGAGGGAAGTAAAATTATAAATCACGGGCCTTCGTTCAAAGTTTAGCTGCCGCCAATTATCAAAGTGGGTCATAGTTTTACCACTTTGTAATGAATTTACCTGAAGTACGTGTGAAGGTCATGTAGATAATAGAAAACTAACTTTGTTGACTTTCAACTTCATGAAATTACTTGTTCTCGGTTTATATCTACGCAACTTTCAAAATTTCCCACGTCATCTGTCGTCATAGATTGGAGAGAATCTTCACCAGGCATTTTTTTATTCGAGCATTTTTTAATGACATAAAAATTTTAATATTATTTTAAAAAATTGTGCGAAGAATAACCATGTAGAATTTTACATTAACATTTTTAGAACACAAATCTGAAAATTTAAATGTAATTCTAAAACAGTTTGTAGTGAATTTGTTGCCATAAATTATATACGTTATAAATTATAACGAATCCGTCAGATTTTATTTAATAGGGACACGATGTAGGAAACGAAGAAGAAATATAAATCACAATTCACGTTATTCTAGCAAAAAATAGTGTGGTTATTTAATTATAATTTATTTTAAATATAAATAACATGTACGAGCAATATGTCAAACAAAGAAAAAGAGAGCTTGCGTTTTCAACGCCAACTTGATGACGTTCTTGATGAGCATACCTTATGCTGAAACACTACTTTACGAGAAATAATTTAACCATTTAACAGCGACTTTAATTTAAACAGATATGCAAGAGTAGTTTTTGTGTTTATTTTTTCGTTTTAATGAGTCTCTATCTCATAAAACAAAGTACAAAGTTAGCAGTAAACATCCTCATTAATATACATTGCTTTAAATACCTTGAACAAAATGACGTTATTTTTCAAAATTGGGTTTAAGTAAAGATGGCAGTCAAAAAGTGCCTACTTTCATCCACAAACATTGTCGTCTGGAAAATATTTTTCAACCAAAGAAGTAAATTTATCCAGTGGACAAAATTGCTCACACCCAGATATTGTGAGTAAGCCAGTTCCGATAGATTTGTAGTTTTCATAAAACATCTGCAACGAAGTGATAAAATAATCCAAATGTGTATATTTTACCATTACCTTGATTCCGTATTCCCCATTTATTTTATGAATTTCCAATAAGATATGGGATCCATAAGGCGGTACATGCGGTTTAAAAACACCAAAGGTATTAAGTATAAACGCCACATTCATTTCGTGGCCTGAGTACAAATAAAGTTTCTTGTTTTCTTGTTTTTTAATTTTTGCCTGAGTATCCTTTAAAATTTTTTGCAACAAATACCCTGAAAGATCAAAATTATTGCCTTTCCAATTTTGTGAAAATCTGGCCAACCTGCTCCTATCTGTTTTAGTTTGGTAGTTCCTGTAATTACTAAATATGTTTCTGATGCTAACTTCTGCAGAGGTTGTGGATAAATCTGTGACGTCCATTTTGGCAGTTTTCTCCCCGTTTCTTTCTATAAAAAAAAAACAGTTATTTGTGACTTCAAAATCTTCGTTATTAGACCTCGGTTTCTAAGGTGATGTATAAGATAAAAGCGTGGAATATATTAGTGGAATTCCAGCCAGCATTTTCAGAGATATGCTTTAAAACGTTAACATATTTATTGCTTATTTTTTGGGCTTGTTCACTTTTCAAATTTTCTTTTACCAATATTAAAAAATTAGGACACGCGGTGAAAAAGCCAAGAACCTAAAAAATATACGAAATGTTTCAGTTTGGTCAAATTTAACTAGTAATTCGATTCTAAAGTCGACAATCTCTTTAAAACTATTCTGACCTTATCAGTTGCAGTTGGTTCATAAGTGTAGGGAATAGGTTGCCAGATTTGCAATAGATCGCAGTTTTGTCGTCCTGTAGGAGGAAATAATCCTGCCAAAACAAGTAAAAGTGACATTTGTGTTCTACTAAAGTTTGTACTTCTTGCGTCTAAAAGACCTGGCGTGTATAAATCCCCAAGAAATTTGTTGTATCGTTTACGAAGTGATTTGCCTACAGAGTATTCACGTCTTTTACCTCGCTGTGGATTAATAGTTTTCCATTATAGATAGATATATACATCATCATTTTAGATACCTACATCCGTTAGCTCACCAGATCCAGTTGGAAAATAACTATCATTTTTGTAAGGATCGTTCGGATAACGTCCGAATTCGTCAGGTGTCCTGTCTCCATGTCTAAATACCTTTAATTAGAAAATTCATAACAAGTTGAATAAATTTAAAAATCAGTTTATTCTTCAAACTTACT
Organism: Zophobas morio; assembly: GCF_036711695.1. Classification (NCBI taxonomy): domain Eukaryota; kingdom Metazoa; phylum Arthropoda; class Insecta; order Coleoptera; family Tenebrionidae; genus Zophobas; species Zophobas morio. The sequence goes on from NW_026972107.1 coordinate 23,762,755, forward strand.
GCGTGTACTAAAATCAATGTTTCTGAAGTTCCATTTTCTCGAGTGCATTCTATTAGGCTAGCGAGTATTACGAAAAGTAATAATAAGACCCAACTTTTAACAGACATTTTTATAAGTTTAAACAAAACTTGACTATACGGGGAAGAACCTGAGTCTAATATACTGTTTTTTCAGAATATTTGAATGCATAAACGTGTGAATTCATTAAAATTCTACGAATGCAATATACTTACCATTATCGTCCTATAGGACGCCATATGTAAATCAGGCGGATAATTTGTTAGTAAAATTGTTGAAATATTGTAATGTAATGAAATACACGACCGACAGATTAAAGCCCACATTAAGCATTTTAAATAGTCATTATAATTTAGCCTTATCAATTATCAAAATCGTGGTTGACGTTTTAGTTTAGTTTCTGTGATAGTCTATTGAAGTTGTTCTCTTTCGTCCCTACGATTAACGATTTGATTGGCATAAACTTTTTTTGCTGAAGGTGTCAAGATTTACACTGAAAGTAAAAGCCTGAATGATTGCTTTTATTTATAGCAAAATATCAACCTTTCGTTAATTGGTGTCACATAAATAATAGTACGTACCCACCTACTCTACGAAACAACAAACTTTTAGTTATGAACACTGATACATTGTCCTCTCTAGTTAGTGGCACAATAGACTTAGGGATTGTCTTTGACCACGAACCCAACTTTAGTAAGCATATTTAACTCAATAATAAGAATTGTAGGTAGCATTAAATTAGAATTTAGCTCAATTATATTATTTGGTACCCGATATTGAAATAAACAGCTATCTGACGCATTTATTAGATGATTGCTATCCGCTGCGTGGTAGTGATCACACATTTTTTTTTACGATTCGATGTACTGCCTCCCAAAATAGACGTGTTGTAGGGACTGTTAAGTGTTCGTATGACACCACACCATGAGACCAATTTTGTCGAAAATCAATTTTCATATTCCAAAGCTTAATTTTAGAAAAATTTTTTTATTTTGTTGTGATCAAGCTTGAACGAACCTTAAATGTAACAGTCCATAGTTTACACTCTGCAACAATGGATTAATTAATGAATGTCACGTGTCATGACGTTATTTTATTTTTGCCCCATTTTATAGCGTCCTCGATTCTATTATTAATTACGGCAGCAATTTATAATAAGTGATTTGTATTTGTATTTTATATTTCGTTTTTATTTAATGTTTTCACATTTGAGTATCCAATTCTCTATTTCTGATTTAATTACTAGTTCACCCTTTATTGTATAAATTGACATTGTTATTTGTTATTTTGAATTTCATTTTTACGTTTTCGTAGTCACTCCCTGAATAATTTATTAGCTTACTCTTTATTAAATATTTATAGACCCTAGAATTATTTTTCTTTTCTTGTCAATGCATCACTTTATTTTCTTGTATTTGGGTGTGCTTCACTTACTGAAAAATTTATTGGTATTATAATATGTATATATTTAGTATTAGCATGAATAATAAATTTAAAAGTTTAATGCAAACAATTTATAACAAGTCTATCATAAGTGTCAGATTCTAAGAGGACGATTCCTTCAGTCAATTACTTGTTTTTCGATTGAGAAGTTACCTACAGTATTATATTATAGAAATGTAGTTAATTACAAGTGTATTAATATAATTTACGTAGTTTTATTTTTAGTTTCCAACGGTTACAGCTAATCAAAACCTAAGTACCCACAAAAATTGAAGAAAAAAAATTGGTCGAAGGTTATTTTCATCGCCTATGAAATACAGTACGATTTACCCAACGTTTTCGAAAATGCATAAAATTTTATTTTGTCAAATTACAATAGAGATACGAGTATAGTAAAGTAAAGGTAGGTAAGCTATTCTAGTTTCTAGTGAACTTTTCCATTATAAAATTTTCTTTTGTTGTTTCTTGTTGATTATAAAATAAAGTGTGTGTACTTTATTTCACTCAACTTTAATTTTTTTGTGTTAATAAATTTTATTTTTCTATGAACTGAAAATGAAATAAATATCTAACTATTGTATATCGTTGTAATCGCAATTTAATGCTTTATCAAATCCGTTAAAAATATACGTTGTAATTTAAACAATAATAGCTTATATATTTCCAATAATAATATACTAAATTAAGATTTCCCCTTCAAACTAAAAACAACAATTTCAATATCTCTGGCCGTTTTCAAGATATAAGGCCGTGAAGTTTTAAATGGAACACTCTGTATACACATTTATTTACTTCAACAAGTATTTTTATTTTTATATAACAACAGTATATACATAGTTTGTGAGTAAAGCCAGCTTATCAATGACAGACATTCATGGCCTCCTTGATAATTAAAGTCGGCTTGTTGACAAACAAAAACAAAACTATTTTCTGCAGTTAATTGGCCTGACACTACTATACAGTGCGTCTTTTTTAAAAGTGCCCATAGAGATTCCCATGTTAAATTTTAGACCCCATGTTAAGTTTTGTTAGGGTGAAAACCCAGAGATGATTTTTGCGGAGAAAATAGCCTTAGGGTTCTACTTTAATTTTCACTACCACTTTTTGCAGTAATTTGTTAATTTGTGCTTTAAAAAATAAAAATTATTTTGATTAAAAAACATAGGTAAGCAAGTGCACGTTTACTTCTTTTCTGGTAGTTGGTAGCTCTTAGAGATGTTCTTGATAGTATCTAGTGTGAGGGTTGGTAGCGAAGGTTACTTGGTTGGTAGAGGGTAGGTGACGCACCACTGTTCCTTTGGTTTGGTGAGTGAAAACATGGTGAAAACACGCGGTACTTAGCTAGGTTAAGTTTAGTTGGTTTGGTAGTTAATAAAAAGGGAGACCTTTTGTTTAACGAAACTTAATCGTAACGACGACGACGCCACAGTTTCCCCAACACGCGTATCTATTTTTTGCGGCTTTCGAAACGGAAATATGCGAATTTTCGACCGACGTTAACACGTGTTGTAAATATGTTTTGTTGTTTGTAAATTCACAGTTCATGTTAGGATTTTAATCGTTAACTAAGTCTAACACAATGTAACGGTCCTGAGATTATTTAGATGGAGCATTAGCTAGGAGATTTCATGAAATTCGCTTAGTCAGGACTTTGTTCATCTAATTATGAATAAGGTTCCTCACACAATATTGCTCATAGTTCATTTACGGCAGTTAAATCATTCTAACGTTATCCCACTCTGGGAAATAGACCATGAAAGTACGGTAGAATTCATAGTATGGTGCACTGAGGTACGGGGGACTATTTTAGGCAGTTATCATCGCTGTTATCATTGTTATCATCATCTTATCATCACCGAGACATGTTTTCTCGCAACGTGGAAAATTACATCACCGAGGAGCTTTCCTCACAGCGTCAGATGTTTTTGTGTTTATTTATCATGTGTTTTGTTTGGGATAAGCTGGGGACAGTGCACGATATAAACTCTCAAAGCTAATGGTTTTAAGTAACCAATCACTTGGATCAAGGCATCATTTAACATAATGTAAATTCTTTGTTTGAGCCGTCAATAAAGTGTGGCATAATTTAATATCAGGTAAATTATTTGTTTGAATCCTTGATAAAGTGTGGTATAATTTAACATAATGTAAATTCTTTGTTTGAATCGTTGATAAAGTGTGGCATAAATGAACATCTGATAAATTCTTTGTTCTGGCAGCGTCCATGTTGAAAGTGTATTTTCAAACCGAGCACATGTTTGAACTGTAAAATCTTATTGAACAGATTAACAACATTGTTAGTCATGTGGAACGTGCATTTTATTCCTTTGATTTAGACCATTATTTGCACAGCGCAACAGGATTGATCGCATTTCGGGGAGACATATTTTTGACATATTTTTTTTAAACGAGGCATTCATCTGCGCCATTTTGAACCTCTAGATTCCCTGCTATGTTTTTTTTTGTGTTTATTTAAGGGAATGTAAAACGATGGCCCACAATGCCGCTGAATAACTTCACTCTTAAAAATTAACCAATAACTCGAATGGTCATAAAATATTAACCTCATGTAAATGTGTTAGCTTTGCATTTTTTCACCCCATACAGTTTTTCTCTATGTCACAATTTTAACTTCAATAATTTTCTTTGTTGTACCTATAATTTAAATTGAACGTAAATTTTCATGCTCGCAGTTCCTAATCTCACGCCATCTTTTATCTGCACTAGTTTTATATCACACCAGATTTTTTTTGTTTTTATAAATCTTTGCTAGTTTTTTGTTCCCTAAATATTTTGTTGATTAATGTTTCCATCATATAAATTGTCCCATGTCCAATCTTAATCTCAGATAAGAATTCTTTGTCGTTTAAAAATTTCACGATAGAGTAAGTGGCGAGTTTAAATGTTGTTAATTGATTGCTCTTTCTGAAACTTTAACACTTTTTCAGTTGTAGTTTAATATCAGAGTCATAGAAATTTAACATTTAAATGGAACTGAGGTTACATAACACAGAGACACGTAGCGTAAACGGCGGTGGAAGAACAGCCAGGACCAGGAGCCCCAAACTCCGCAACAAGTTGGGGGCGTTGGCCCCCAATGGGTAATTCTACTGTGCTCTAGAATAAAATTGATATTCACGTTCGCCACACTCTTAGAGCGCTCTGATGCCGCTGTCGCTACATACAATTTCATTAAACTTTTGTTCTCTTATTGACTGCCATAATTTAAATTTTCCGCCACACGCTCGTTATAACTTGTGTAATTGCATCCAGTTGCTTTAATTCAGATTTTTCTTTGTTTTATTAAATTTGTGATATTCAAATATTTGCATTGATTCAGAATGTTTAATTTGATTTCATTTAAAGTTTGGAAAGTTTTTTTTTTGTAGCTGAGCACTAAGAAGGTCTTCAACCTGTGCAATTTAGTCGCAGCTTTTTTTTTTTATCAGTGGAGGAATAAATAATTTTGTGTCCTCCATATATTTTGTGTTTTATTTGGCGGTGCTTTTCCAACCGTGAGGTCCACCACTTGCATCTGAACGCATTCCGCCACAAAAAAAACAAACACAACGTAGGATTCCAGTTTGTTAGACGGTCACAGCCAAGGCCAAATTGTTGAATTTTTCGCGGGCTTTCAAATTTTTTTATTTTATTGTTATCAAGTTATCACAATGTTCATATTTATTTTCTCTAGACTTTCATTGTAGTTATAGTCTCAAATTTTCATTAATTGTGTTCTCGTCTCTTCCAATAAACAAATAAATTTAATAAAAAATTCTAATTTGTTTCTTATGGAGACAGCACACTTTTAAAATAACTTTTAATTTTATATTTTTTATTCGCTAACACTGCAGTTAAATGTCAACGGACTTAAAAAGTGGCATTTATTTGTTTATGTTTTTATTTATGCGGTAGTGCTAGGCGTGCTACCAATATTCAAATAAAAAATCGTTCAATATTTTATTAAAACTTGGACGAATTCACGACGAGTCAACACACAGGTTAGCAAAAAACACAAAAATTACGGAAATTTTATTTGCTTTTTAATTTTTTGTTTCTCATAATCTTCTAATATATGAAATTCTCGTGTAACTGTTTGTAACCAAACTCCTCCGAAACGGCTTGACCGATTTTTATGAAATTTTTGTGTATATTCGGTAGGTCTGAGAATAGGTCGTAAACTATTTTTTACACTCCTAAGTGATAAGGGTAACCCACCCAAAAAAAATTTCTTTATTTTTTGGACAACATTTTTTATTTTTACTTTCATCCACAGATGCGCAATAGGGTTGCAAGATGGCTGTCGAATATAATTATTGTCATACGATAAATTTTTATGTATAATTTATAAGTGAATTTAATTATAATTTATTTATTTATTTTAATTTAATTGTTTATTTAACTACCAAAATATTCACTAGAAATAATTTACATGGTAAAACAACGTTTGCCGGGTCAGCTAGTGAAATATAATAATTTAAAAATATTCCTGTATGCTATTGGTATATTCTACAGTTTACTCCTTTTTGAAATTTTGTTTTCCTGTAAAACTAAAATACTTTTTAATTGCGGCACTGCTATCGCACTGCTTAGGTAAGTCCCATTTAAAATTCTGTTTGGCATAAAAATACAAGGTTTAAGGTGTAATTTTTGTTATGCCAAGGATTTTGTAAACCTTTATAAACGCGTTAAAGTGAGTAACAAAAATGCACTAATTTAAAAATTTACATATTATATACATGCATACATACATTATCCCTATCCAGTTTTATCATTAAGCGTGTGGGGGATGACACACCAAGCTGTACGTACGGGCGTATGGGCGATCCAAACCTAGTCGGTTAAAGTTTGTCTAGAATTATAAGAATTTTATGGACTCCCAAAGTTAATTCGTTTTACAGCCCTGTTGTCGATTTCATTGTACAGCTAAAGAGCGGGGCGAACTCAGGTACAGAAAACATCGGCTTTCCCCTGACAGGCTCTTTACCTGTACAATAGAATTGAGGCCTGGGCTGTAAAACGAATTAACGTTGGGAGTCCATAAAATTCTTATAATTCTGGACAAACTTTACCATTCAAGTCGTAACTCTGGATAGCGTTGCTTAATTCGCATGATCGCTATGCCGGAACTTTGACCCCTACCGTTACACCCCATTCATATAATATAATATATAACATACATAAATATATTCAGATAAGAATCGCAAGTTTTAATAAATGAATTTGTCAAAATAAATGATGATGTTCATTAGGCAATGGAACTACTAGTAATACGTATTACCGATTCTGGTCAGTGTATAGAGTCGGTTGTAAACACTATCATTGTGCCGAAGGTTTTAAGCTCAACAGGAGTGGCAAATACACTGCAACAACATTACAAATAGATATGTATATTTTAAATATACCTATATGGGTGTTCAAAAAAGGTCGCAGTAAATGGTTAGTATGTTAATAAGTACCTAATCAGGTTTTCCAAATTCACTGTGAGCCCATTTCAAAGATAGAGCCTCTTAAAAGCGACACATACCATACCTACCATTTGTTTCCGGTTCATATTATACCAGAAAAGTAAGAAGTACGACGCAATTCACTTCCCAATTAATACGTTCGAGTTACGTTATGGAAATCTCATAATAATTTAGAAAACGCAACATTAACCTATCTAAAAAATAATGCAAAAAACTAAAAAAAAGATTTTGCACCATCAAGGTGCAACAACGACATCATGCATGGTTGACAAACAAAGAACAATTTTTGTGAAAATAGGCAACTATCAGGAAAAGTAGTAAATGTCAGTAAGACCGTTTGTAAAATGCGTGATTTCAGAGTTCGTAATACTGTATCCCTTTGCGGAATAGTGTGATATGATCTGTATTTGGTCCTTGCTAGATGTGGCGACCAGTTTAGCCGAGGTGCAAGATATTGTCTCAGATTTATTCAAACTGTCAAGCATCTAATAAAAACACGTTTCAAGAAACTTGACAAGCGCATACTAAAGAGGGGTCACCTCCTATTTTAATAGGGATTTTGGGCGGCCAAGAACCGTTCGTAGGTATACCGGAAACTAAAAACGCAGTTCTGGAAATCGCAGAATAGCGGCCTGAAATTAGTAAATATCAAAAACATAGCATGTGGTCCTACATTAAGTTCATTTTGGTATACTGAAGAATCCTTATTATACACTGACCGGCAAAAAAAACCGGCCACCCTGAAAAATTTGGCAAAACCACTTTAAAAATTATTAATTTAACTAGTGATCGTTATTTTATTAAATAACCATTCACTATTGCCCATGTTGTACAAATTAGCAAAAAACAAGACATATAAACGCCGAATTAAATTTAATTTAACAAAATAACAGAAACAGACCAAGTACAATATTTTCTTAATTAAAACAATAACGAAGGCTGTTATTGTAAACAGTGTTTTTCATCATTTGATTATAAGTTTGGAAGTTAAACGTTTTCACGCGAAAACAATGCCGTTAACTCTTACAGACGTTTCAAATTGTCGCTCTGATCGAGGATGATCGTAGTGAGCGTTATGCATGTTTTGAGGGTGGCCGGTTATTTTTGTCGGTCAGTGTATATTCCAGTAAATTTTACTCAATACGTTTTGTGAACAAACGAAGCCACATTCACAAGAAAAGTGGTTTTCAGTACGTACAATAATCATTGGGCCACAGAAAATCTCCTTGTCATGCGCCAAAGCTGTAACTAACGAAAATTTTTAATTAACATTTGGGCTGGAATAACAGACAGCGATTTGTTGGGAGCAAAGACCTTCAAATTATAATGGAAAATTTGCAATCTCCAATGATTCCCAGTACGTGGTTGCAGTTAAACGGTGGTCCTCTTCACCGTGCAAGATCAGTTAAATATTGGTTAAATAATAGTTTCCTAGGAAGATAGATTAGTTGGGGTAGCCCCCTTGTTCCCCGGATCTAATCCACTCGATGTTTTTCTTTGAGGCCACTTTAAACATTTGGTTTATGTAACAGTGTCGGCAAATTTTGAAAAACTGCTGCTGCGAATTTTTGCCAGTGTGGAATCTGTTAATCCGCAGATGCTAGAGCGGTGCAGGGCTATATCATAACTTATGATATAGCTTGTTTTCATGTCTTATGATTCATAAGACATGAAAACTAGAGATGTACCGACTGTAAGTCTGGCCGACTAACCGACTAGCCGACTGTTCGGCCAGTAAAAACCGACTAGTCGGCCGACTGTTCGGCTTTGCTAAAACCGGTTTATAAATGCGACAGACAGTGTGTTTTCTCTTTCTATTTCTCTGACTACCTTAAAAATTTGTTTTATTTTAATAAAAGGAATAACTAAAGTTCCTTTGTTTTTCAAAAAATGTGTTAAATTTGTTTGGATAATTTTAACATTTAATTTTTTTTAGTAACTCTCTACAAAAATAAAGAATAACACAATTTAGAGCCAGTTTATACAATATTTTAACTGAGATTAAGTTGATCGTGCATTTAACAAGGCCATTAGCGACGTCTGATTGGCGTAGAGTCGGTCACATGGTACTTTAACGCAGGGTTAAAAATTAAATCGCAATTAAATATTTAATTGAGGTTCTGTAAACCGGGTTTAATTGCTTTATATACTATTTTAATTTTAATAAAAAAAATCCGACCGATCGGCTGTTTAGCCGACCAGTCGTCGACTGCAGCCGACGATGAAAAACGGCCGAATAGTCGGCTTATCCGACCGGTCGGCCACTAGTCGGTACATCCCTAATGAAAACACATATTCAGATGTTAATGCCCGACACTTATCGTTATTTTTTATATTTTTCTTCAAATTTTAATTATTCTGGTAAAACACTGTACACGTTTAATTTTTGTTATTACAGTTTCAACAATGGGTTGTTGTTGCAATAAAAATAAAAATCAACGTTATTGTTATACTTTTACTGCCTTGTTGCTATAGTAATAAAAATTAGAATTTCTGCGATCAGTCAGCTTGGTGTTGCCAAATAATTTCCACAAGTTTAAAGTTATATTCGTGTAAAATCGTGATAAAAATTGAACATCTGAATGGCTATTCTGACGTGGTATGATTTCTACATAGTTTCATGATCTGACAGATTAGTGCGATCTTTTTTGACAATATAGAGTATTGGACAACTTTCGCTAAATGTCGCGGAAGTGAAAATGATTAACATATTTTGCCATTAGTTGTACTTCTGTGGTCAAACAATCCTTGATTATTATATCTAATTATTATTATTATTCCTTATGGTATATTACATATTTTGTTTTCACGAAAAATGTAGAATTTACAACCAAAGTACTGTATTCCCTTAGCATATTCATTCGCTAATGAAGTGATGGATATTTTGCTAAGGTACGAAAAAACTGTAAAAATTATATTGCTAAAGTACTAATTTAAAGTACGAGGGCCACTGAATATGTAATCTACCTGACTATGAAACAAAAGACAAACGATTTTGTGGCTAATTTCATTTTTTATATGGTTACCCCCTATATTATCGCATTTGCTCCACTTACTTTCCAATGAATTTATGCCCTTGAAAAAAAAGTTTTTTCTTAATCATCAAAAAATAGTAAACTGCTTCTTTTAGGCAGTCATCAGACTTAAAACGACGTCCGTAAGGGTTGAATCTTAGCCCCTTATGTACCGTCGTATTCTCGTGCAGCAGAAACACTTCTCTGTTTCGCATTAATTGTCTTACCAAAATTGTCGAGAACGTTGGCATAGTTGTCTGATTTTATTGTTGTACCTTTAGGCATGTATTCAATAAAAAGGATGCCTCTAATGTCCCGGAAACGCTTGCCATCAATTTTCCGGAAAATGGTTGGTCTCTGCTTTTTTTGGGAAGGGGGCCATTTGTGAACCCATTGCATCGATTCGGATTTTGTTTCAGGGTCCCAGTGGTGCATCCAAGTCTCGTCACTGGTCACAATTTGGGACAAAAGTCGCAATGCTCTTCAAAATTTCTAAATGATTTCGTGAAATTTCCACTCTACGCAGTTTTTGTTCTGGTGCCATCAATCTTAGAACTCACTAGATAGAAACGTTACTCAAGCGTTTTGGACGAGAGAGAACAATCTCTCGAGTACGGTATAAATGCAATATGACTTGTAACTAAGAAGCCAATACAATAATCTATCGAAAGAGCAACAACCTTTCTTGCTCATGCCTACAACGAATAAGAATCTTTGCATTTGAAACAAATTTTTAACAGCACCATTCATTCCACCCAGTGCTCGATGGAAATGTGCTTTGATTGGTATATTTTTACAAAGTATACACATTAACACATGAGAACCTTGAATGTCAGTTTTTACTAAATCTGAATGTTAGATCTACATCATCTAATACAATCTTAGAATACCTATACATCCTACTGTAGGGTGTACTTGTAAGCTGATCTTATTCAGAAACAGTACAGTTACGCTTCAAAGTCACAGTACCATGCAAGTAGGGTTGCAATGCAAACACAATTCAGTTCTTGGTGGGACAAATTGTCTTATTACTCAAAGAGCTTTTTATTGGTAAATGTATTAACATATGTTTTAAAATTTCTACTGTACTCATTATACATTATTGCGCAGGTAGGGGCACGTTTTTAACTTCACCCACCGTGGAGGGCCTTTGCCGACTATGAGGAAAGCGGCAAACTGACTTCCAAGCCAGCCCCGCCGGTACCTGGGCCAATGAATAACCTTTTGACGGGCCCGGGCCACATGTAAAACACCACGGAGCGCCCATGACTGGTGCCAAGCCCACGGAGCATTTTCAGGTTCAATCCTTCGAAGTGGATGGGCTTCGGGTCTGAAGGTTGTGAGTTAGTGTGGGCAAGGAGGGAACAGTGGACCCTCGAAGGGGGCACCCTATAAGCGGAAACCTTGGAGGAGAAGCTTTATATTAATCGGTCAAAATCCACCTGCTACGGCCGCTCAAGGACTGCGAGGCTTAGTTAGTTTTGAAGGATGTACCTACTGTCAAATTGAGGAGCGCTATGAACCACGTCGTACGATCCTCAGAACAGTTTTATACAGAACTGGTAAATGTGAAAACATCTAAGCCGAGAAGGAATACTTATATTCTGGTAAAGCTCTACCTGCGTGTTTAGGGAGCTATTCGTATAGTAAGGTATAAGATCAAGATGAGTAGGGCGAGTTAACTCACCGGTTGTAGGGTTGGCATCCACCACCGAGTTACTCGCTTTTTTGACTTACTTCGAAAGTTTTGCAGATCGAATTTTGTTTCTTATCTAGCAAACCAGCCAACCTCATTTTCTGCATTATGGACTCTAGTGTGGAAGTTATTAATATAGTAGTTCCACCAACATGTTCACTGGAATGTGAACTTACTTAGTGCGGCCACAATTTTGTTAACGATGAAAACAAACAGGCTCTAAGTAATTGAATGTGGTGCCTTACGATTAGTGTTGGTAAAATAGAGCCGAACATTCCCTGTTTAAAATTTTTTAGTTGTTGTTTGGAAAAATGATTTACTTACTGAGTTCTTCAGTTCCTTATTTGATCAAAATCACTCATCAGGAGGTGAAAACAACAATAAGGAAATTATTTTTGAGAAAATTTTCTTAATTTTCTAAATTAACAATGGTTGGAGTCGGCTAAATTAGGACTGTACGGAGGATGATCCAACTCCTAAAACTCGCATTTTTCAGTTGCAAGCAGAATCCTCCATACTGCTTTATACATTTGACATTATCCTGTAGTAATAAGATTATTTGCTTAGCAAATATCCTTTTTGTTCAATTGTGGTAAAGTCCTTTCAGATTTTGAGAACATTTATGTAGAACACTCCTTCCATATCTCAAAAGATCACTGCTGAAGAGTGAGTATGGCACTTTTTTGAGGGTAGCGTCTTATAAACTTGTATGGAATATGATTTGCTCTCAACTCCCCAGTGGACTCTCATCACTAGAGATAGTTCTAGAAAGATCAGTATCTGATTCTAAAAAAATGAAATTTTATTTCCAAATGACTATCTCATTCTAAAACAACCAAGTTTTATCAAAAACGAGTGCTTGAACTTTTTTCATTATTGCTTCATTGGTTGCCTCTGCAGGTCCTCCATTTCTTTTGTCATCTATTACAGGCTTTTTTACGCCATTTAAACTGTTTAGATAACAATTTAATTTCATAAAGAGACAACCAAGCTTTTTTTTTTTTGTTAATTGCAACTTGTCGCGTAACCTTTGGTGGTGGTTTTTCTTAAAAAAAAAAAAATTATCACAATTCAATGTTCCAGCAATTTCAATTTTGTGCAAAAAAATTGTTGCACAAGAACCATTTGACATAACTCACTAAACTTTATCAAACATGATCACAAAAATATCTACCTACCAGTGAAGTTTGTAACTCATTTGTTCATGCATTGTGGACCAATACGACTATTAAAAGAAACACTGGAACACGAGGTCTATTATGTAGTTAAGATAAAAAAAAAAAACAGAATTTTACGTAGTGGAGACATTTATATTATTTATTGAAAGCTTTTAAATACAGCACCTAATTTGACCTAAAGACTAGGTTTCGGGTACATAAAAAAAATACGCTTATACATAAACACATGCACCATACACAAATCGGTCGCCAGTCTAGGCAACCCAGAATACACGACATCAGGAATTCTTCCTTTCTATATATCGGCTGGTCAATTAAAAAAGTCATCACGTTGGCTTTGATTTCTTGTAAACGTTGTGAAGTATGTCAACAGAGATAAAATGTCAATTGTAGAGAGCGGTATGAATTAATAAAACACATGCGTTTTCCTCTACGTTTTCTTCTATGAAAAAAGGAACGCCAACTTGATGACTTTTTTAATTGAACACTCTTTATCTCTGGGCCTCCCAAAATGCTTTCCACACAAATCAAAGTCAATGTCAAATAAATTCACTAAATAATATATCACTGGCAAAATTGCATTAATTACACTAAAATTTAATAATACGCTTCATTTAACGGTCATTTTGCTAAAAGTGTCGAGTTTCTCCTGTTTTCGTTGACATCGTCCGATGTGTCTCATATAGACTCCATATTCGCAGACTGGAGTACCACACTGAGTTTCAATTATGCACCTAGTAAACATAATTATCTATAAATCAGCATCAGTTAAATGAAAACAACATACCTCCTGTCAGTAAGACTGAAAAATTCTTTTCCTTTCTTCATTCTGATGCAATCTTGATTATTCTCGTCGCAATCACAAGTGCATCGAGATTCGTAGTATCGGTATTTTGGAGTAAATTCCTCCGGGCATTTGCAGCTGCAACATGATATTAAAAAAGTGAAAAAAAAATTAAGATTATTCTGCATACATATATATGTATAACAAGTTGACTTTTAATCATGGCTTCGAGATTAATAAATAAATATAATTTTGCGATACAGGCACAGCTCTTTTTATTATATTAATTATATCGTTTTTTTGTACTTGCACCAAACTATAATTCTTTGAATTTTTTCATTTTGAATACTGTCATAAAAAATAATTTCATTTTCGATTAATTTACTTTAAAACTATAGTAATATAGAGAACATAAGTATCCTAGCGAAAATTTCTGTAGGCAATACTTCTTAAAATAATCATGCTGTAGGGATATGAGCGGTCTAAAAACAATTTCCCGCTTTTGGTGCTTACGTGAGGGTAAGGCATGAACTGTAAGTGTTGGGTTACATAGGTTAAATTTGGTCCACAATTAATCGTCGATCCATTTCATTCCCTTGCTCTAAAAGAATACTACAGAAACGACACTTTCGATAATTTTAAGCAATTGTGACTCTTATTACAGAGTAGATAGAAGTTGTGGAAATCCAGGTGAGTATCCTGACCATCAGGTGTCGTTATAGCTTGCCTCATTTTACATGTTATGTTATATTGTGCCGCAACTATCTATTTTGTTATCATGAAAAAGAAGTTTTTACCAAAGCAAATTAATAGAAAATTCTGCTCTGATTCCATAAGCTGGTACGTCCATATTCCCAGCAATAGTTTTCACCCTAATCAATTAAAAGTTACAGCTACGGTTACAGGTATCATAATTTTCATTTTTCGCTTAGGATTTCTACTAAAATATAATAGTAATAATAAAAGTTCGTGTTGCGGTTACGGTTTAGATCAACCAATGAAAACATGAAAAAAAAATGTGGATACCATTGGTACAATTGGGCCCACGGAATAGTTTATGCGTTAATTTTCCTAGTTTAATTATATAAAAAGTCATAGGCGTACATGGATTAAAATCTCAAAACATTTGTCACTTATTCGTATTATTTGAAACTTAAACGCCACTGTTGTGTCATTTTGACATAAATAATATCCGTTTTATCATTTATTTCTATTTGATGCAAGAACGCTTTGGACTGAGATTAATTTAGCGTTGTAGTTGTATTTTAAAATGATACATTTTACTGTGGTTTTAAGAAATTGAAATGATCTCCTACCGTGTGTCATCATATTCATTTCATTTTCAGCAAATACTCTGAATTTAATATTGATATAAACAATTAGTTATTATTATGGCTAGCCAGCATAGGTGGCGTAGAATAACACAAAAGATCTGATAACATGTCGGGACTGTAATATTACTAATATTCTCTCAACACACATGGTCGCAGATTTCACCACTATGGCAAACTATAGAGTAACTTTAAAAAACCTAACAGCCCTAAAAATTGAAAATATATTTTTTTAAAGATGAGGATGCTTTTAAAAAATAAAGACACAAGGGTTTTTATTTAGGATTTATATTGGGGTTTCGAAAATCAAAAACTTTTGCGTTGAAATAAGGGTTTTTAAGGTTTTACACAGTCCCTTGCGTAAATTTAAATCAAACGGATAGAGTTGGTAATCAATAAGGGTCACTTTCGCTTAAGTGTCACAGCGTCACTTCTCTTGCATTCGTTGCTACCGGCTCAACTCAATAACTGACAGAATTCGGTTTCGATAACTGATAAAACAGAGTTGTTTCACAAAGTAACTGTTGTTTAATCCCATCGGTAACAGATTGTTCTGGTTCCAATAAAATGACAGTGATAAAGCATGAGATTCGAAAGTAATACCACATCACTTCATTAGTAATGCAGATCAGTTCTAATCAGACGTGATATGTTATAATAATTTCCTAATAATAGATCTTTAATAAAGTGACTACAAAATACCCAAGCAGCAGACTGTCGTCTAATTCACGTCAATCACGTGATAATGACGAGATTTTTATGACTTACTTCTGACGTCAATTAATGACGTCAAAAGGCCGTCCTTTCTTAGTCATTTTTTTATAGATTATATGATCAATTAGATGTGGATCGTCGTATTCTTTAAAAAGTGGCCTTCATAATGCTTAATTATCTTTAGAGCAAAAAAAAAACAACGGCTTTATTAGAAATAAACCAAAGACAAGTTTTTTCATCTAATAATTTCTAATCAAATAATTATTTCTGAAAACTTGTTTATACTCTGGAAGTGTTATTTTGTAAGTACCTGCTTGGCAAATTATAAATAGAACATCCGGGGTTGAGCGTATAATAGTGAAAAGACCCCACGACACAAACAAAGTCATAAAAATTCTTTGTCCATTGTCCCTAAAACGGGACAAGGTTTTGAAGAATTCCTTCGTCGAATTTTGATTTTATAAAGACGTTTATAAAGTGATGATGGTTACCAAAAAAATTAGAGAGTGATTTAATATTTAGTTTTATTAAATTTATTTCATCTAATGAAAAAATAATGCTCAACTTTACCATACATTACATCAGATGTTTGAGGCGTGCATTCGGACTTCCCCTTTTTTCGGTATTTATGTTTATTGCACTTCACAGTGAAGCATCCCAATATTTCCAGTTGGTTCTCAACTGCCGAAACTTTCTCGTTACTCACTTCATTTTTAACGCAGTTTTGTGAAAATTTCTGTACAGTGTGGGTTATACTTATTTACACTAGGTAAGTTAATATCTAATAAAGTAATCATTTTAATTCTTACATGTTTCTGTTATTTTTGATAACAGTACGTAGATAACAAAAGCAGTTTTTTTAAGAAAGACCACCATTAATCACTGAAGATACTCCCACTGATTATGAAGAACTTACGGTGATTGTTTTTGAAAATGAGGCGCCATAAAAAAAAGGTATATTACTGCAATTATTTATGTACTAATGCTAATGAACATAGTTTTATTCTAGATTTGAAACAAATACAAAACACATGTGCGGAACGAAAGAAATGCTAAAGGAAACGAGTGAAAAAATCTCCAACATGGAAACGTCATCAAATATGACAACTGAAAAAGAAAACAAAAATAGAAGTTATGCCGCCAAGACCACACCTAAACAAATTTTGACGAATTACAAGATTATCTTTGCCTATTAGAATAAGCAGATTTCTTTGTAAGTTAAAAAAATACAATGAATTCATATATACATATAACATAATTGTTCCGGCTCGAGGGACCAATGTTCCGGCTTGAAGTGCCAATGTTTCGTATGTACAATCCGAATCGTAGTACCAACGTTTTTTGTAATTCGGTTGATACGACCATGTATGGTCTTCCGAATTATACCTTGATATTGCTCGAAGGACCTTTGTTTGTTATAATTGAAATAATGGACAGCGTTCGGTTTTGATGTTTAATATAGGACGGTTACAGAAGTACAGAAGTACTAAAATTACAGTGCTATTTACAAAATCAGGTAAAGATACCCAAAAGGGTGAGTGGCCGCTTCCGGAAATGCAACACATAATATTGGATATTATATACAGGTAGATGCCTGTAATACTACGATATTTTTGATAACTTACTATACATGGCACATTTCGCTTCATTGTAAAAAGTATTGACAACGAGATTTTCCTGATAGGCTATATTTGTCAATGCAACCATTTTACGATTATCCGTTAGATTCAAGTAAATTTAGCATTTTTAAAATGCAGAATTTGTCTTCTGCTTTAAGCTGTAATCCCTTAAATTTAATAATTTGGCTATTATTGCCCATAGACGAAAAAATGATTGCATTTCCATTAATCCATGCACTCTAATGGGTTTTTCTTTTCAGTGCAATAAATTAAGGCAAACTTAAAAAAGTTAGGTTATTAATGATTGTTAAAACAGAATTAATTCTTAACGGTACTTTTTTGTGTGTTGGGGACAGTCAAGTCGTCGTGAATTAGAAAGTTTTACAGTGTATTTTCAAAGCAAGTAACTTCAACAATGCGATTCAACTGTCTTTTCCCTTTATTCTAGTTTTTTTTTTATATATTTTTTGTAAATAGATTTGTTTGTGTTTTTAAGACTGATTTATAGTTTATTATAGTTTTCTTTTAATATTCTTTGTAACTGAATAAATTTCTTTGTGTTTTTAAAACTGATTTTTCTTTAAATAGCATATTTTATTGCAACGTTTATTTTTGATTATATATTGTATATTATCCTTTTTTTTGTTTATAGTAATTTGACTCTCTTTACCTGTATGTAGATTTGTTTGTGTTCTTAAAAGTAGTTTATCATTAATTTGTTTAATTGACATATATTTTTTTATTTGTTTATTGAAGTTCATTGTTGGTTGTACAGAATTGTAGTAAATTTAATTTTTGTACACTAATTTGTTTTAACTTTAATTAATACATATTTTGTTTTGGGGTTTACCTGGTGATTATAACGAATTATAATATTTTATTTAAGGTAAATAACATAAAAATATAAAAGTATTTCAGCGTTTTATTTATTGCATATTTTTTTCTAAAAATCAAAATATAAAAAACGTCTTAAAATGGACAATAAATGCCGTCTATTAGACGTCAGTACATCACGTCAATAGTTCGTCAGAAAATGACGTCATCTGGACGAGACATCTAACCGTCATTGATACGTCAATATCACGTGAAATCTTTGGTCACTATGACGTAATTGATGACCATTTATTCACGTGAAAAAGACGACATCATGTTGCCTGGGTAATCTCGAAGTTATTGTAAAAATTACACTATTGACTAATATGGTACATATGTTGTTGCTTCAGTTATAAAAAAAATGATAGATTTGTGTCGCTTCTGAGATAACTGATAAATTAAATTAGTTTAGTGTTTTACAGATATTGTGAGTAAATAATTTTAAAAATAGCGATGCATTATTATTATTATTACAATAATATTGTCATCTGAAATCTGAAGATAAATATATTAATTTCGACTAATAAAGTATACTACTATGTGTTCCTAGAATTTCGAAAAAATTAGATACGTCGATTTTCACGTAATCAATAAAATAAATCGTGCCATTCAGTAATTGTCCGGAACATATTTCTCAAAAAAAAATTAATTGAATAACTTTTAGAGAGAACTCCTTAAAGGAGAAGAATAAACATAGTATAGTCCATATCTTGCAAATACTAAATCAATGTTAGCAAGGTTTGAGAGAAGACCATCATGTAGTTAAAAAAACTGTAAAATTTTATTTTATTTATCTTACGATTAAGATTGAGATTTACTTTACAAAATTTTGAAATGATGTCAGGTTTTTGAGGGAGAAAGATAGATAAATTTTGATTGGTGTTTTACGATCTACACAATAATCTTGATCATCTAAATCAATAATTATATTTCATTTTCACGTCATTCATGATAGCATGACAGCAGTTTAGATAAAAATGGTTAGCAACCTCAAAACGATCTGGTATTTTAAATTAGTATTTATAATTGAACAAAGAAATAGGGTAACTAATAATACAATTTGATAAAGGACAATTTTCTTAAATATTTCAGAGATTTTTCTGGGCCAGCAACCTCTCTTACGCCAGCTAGACTACCATTTTTGTCATAATGTACTTGAAAATCCGCTGAGACGCGTCCTTGATAAAATCAGGTGCTTTCAAATATTGCTAACCCTCCGTCTATGTACTTTTTTTTTTTTTAAATATTATAATTCGCTTTACATATTGCTCGTTTTTAATTGAAAAAGTTGAATATTTCAGTACATTAATTAGTCCAAAGGTTACTTAAAAATATCTGCAAATTAAATGTATCGAAAAACACAAACACTGAAATTAACATATATTTTTTTATTGTTAATTAGGTATTATTTTATTATATTCATTCATTCATATTAATAATTCAACACAAACGTCGAACTTACTTAAGACACGGACTACTGGTCCACACTATGAAAATAGTTGAATGCAATTTCAATCAAGGCCAAAAGTCATGTCAAAAAGTGTGAATAGCTAGCTATCTGATTATCAGCCTCTCACGTTATTATTTAGGAATTTGCAATTCCATCAGAGAACATCTGGACATGGTCAGTATGCATGTTGTTTTCATACAGCCGTGTTTCTTTTCCTAATTACCTACCTACTTGGAGGTTGGACGTGATTCTGATGCTTAACTTTTTGACATCTAATGCACACCATACGACTACTTTCGGTTACTAAATAAATTTCACATTGTGCGCGGTTTAGTTATTCCAGTTTAGGAGACCAATAGATTAAAATATTAAAATAGGTGGGTATTTACTCTGTAATCTGTAATATTATTACTTACTGTCTAATATTCTCCGGATATGACGCCAGCTTCAGTGACAATCCATGGGTTAACTGATTCTCGGTGGTCGACGTGATGGGAGTGTGTTTTTTCGACTTTTCTATACAAGCGCATTCGGTGTGATTGTAGAAAGTCAATTTTTCAACTTTGGTTTCAGCGACGCCTAAGGTTTTCGTCTGAAATAAACACAGGAAATATAACATAAATTGTGTTGAGAGAAAATTGTCTGAGATTTATTGCCGATAGCAGATTATCTGGTAAACAACAAAAACGCTCCAATAAATTTAATCAAAATAAACATTTTTAGGGTTCACTGAGGCATTTAAATCTGTTCGACGGTTATATCCATTTTTTATGCGTGCCATAAACCTGAATATATATATCGTCTGCAGGATTGTAGCTGTTCTCCATATATTGATAGAAGTATTTCCTTAAAAAGAGATTTGAATTTTATTGATGGTAAAGTTAATAAAAGTGCAAAAATGTGCGCAATAAAAAAGCAATATATTTTGGAGATACCATTTCTCATTATGTAGTGTTTTCTTTTCAGTCTGAATACATCTGAAATTTTTATATTTGTATATCACTATATTAGCCGAACCGTGCTAGATTGCTTTATTTTCTGTTTTAAATAACTGACTGATGATTACTTTTTACGCAATAAATAATGGTTCGTGATTATTCGTTATTACGAAAGTTACAACACAGGGGTACTTAATCCTACGTTTTTTTTCCACATCCCACAAGTACTAGTTAA
Source organism: Zophobas morio (assembly GCF_036711695.1). Taxonomy (NCBI): domain Eukaryota; kingdom Metazoa; phylum Arthropoda; class Insecta; order Coleoptera; family Tenebrionidae; genus Zophobas; species Zophobas morio. Next base: position 23,783,516 of record NW_026972107.1, read on the forward strand.
GGTGAATAAATATAATAGGAATAATCGTAATTAAGTGATGTGCAATCCAATAGCAATTTAAAGGAAACGTTTATTAAACAATAATTTATTTTCAACTCATTACCAAGTAGTGAACATCACGTTTTATGCCCCTGTGAACAAAATACCGGAAATGTTGAATTGAGCTTTAAGTTTATTTAAATAGGTATGTTAATATTTTGTTTCGTAATAAGTGAATGTATTCGTACTGTAAGAATTTATGTCCGATTGCAAAGCAGAAGTGTGAAGTCATTTATTTACGTATTTTTAAACTAATGCGACTAAATAAGTATTTTTCTTACGTTGCACCCAATACACCCTAAATTAATTTTAACTACTGCTAATTAAGCAGCAACTTTCTCTGTTTAAATATTTAAAATTTATGTATATGTACTTGTGTAAAAATATAATATAAGTGAAAATTGATATTTTACAATTTTTATAAAATTTCGCTTTGTGACGTAGGTATGCTTTTATACTTTTTGAAATTACTATGGTTTACATTTTAATGCCAACGAAATATAACGTATTTTCTGTAACACAAGAAAAGTATAAACTGTATAAGGTGAATTAGGAACACTAACTGGTCAACTTTAAGAAACAAACACATAAAAATGCGGTCATGATCATTAATGAGTTAAACGAATGAGTGCAAATTATTAAAAATTACTTTTTGGTGAAGTGTTTGGAATGTACCATACGATAAACGCAGAGGGTTCTAACATTCGTGAATTTAAATATCTTCACAAATATTCACTGATAACTAATGCATGATTATCAATGAATTTATTCTAGTCTCGAACAAAAATATGGAAAGCAAAAGTTGAAAGGTTTTATCTCTGCTCGTATTTTGTGGTTATTGAAATTCTATTATACTGTGAACTGAGCGGAACTTTCAAACACGGTTGTGATAAAATATTATTGTGTTTATTCAGTGTTTATCATTTCAATATTTGTTAATAAAACCATTAGTTTCCCACGATTGTTTTGCTTTTCAGTGGAGAGATCATTTTAAAATTTCGACTTTTAATTAGTTTTACGGTCAGAAAAAAAATTCTATACATAACGACTGTTTTTACTTTCCGAGCATAAGCTAAGGAAGTATTGTAAAAGGATCCATCCGGAGAATGGCTACTTTCATCTTTACTCGCCGTTTCATGACCCCTAGAGTACGAAAAAGTACCCGTCTGTCTGTGTCCATTTTCATTAGACAGATAAACTCTGAAACTAAAGAATCTAAAACTAATCATCTCCAGTAACAATGTAATGACGGCACCTCAAAAGGGGTATAGTTTATAATTCCTTTTACAACATTTTACAATTTAAATTTCAAACTTCAAATCCAAATGCTCTGAAATTTTGCAGACGTTTTAAGGATATCGTTAGCATGGTAAATCATTAATCATAATTTATCCGTTTACCACAAAAAGCCTAATAAAATTAGCAATAGATAAACAGGCGATTAACAGACCGAAAGGAGCGACCCATATTTTCGTATTCTACAAATTGTGAAAAGTCGAGAAAACATGAAGGTAAACTATATGATACTCGTATTGACAATTTAGCTTTTAATCATTTACATTCGTCAAAATGCGTTGCTCATATGAAAAGTTAATTAAGTTAACTTTGTGTTTTAAAAAAGCACCACTATTTAAAAAAAGATCTACTAATATTATTAGACAGAACTTCGCTCACACCTGAAGTATAATAAAACAAATCTATTTTCCCAGTATAAGAAAGAAATTGGCCCATGAGGGTATCAAACCTACAACCTTGTGTTAACACCACGACGCTCTAACCAATTTGTTTTCCTCTTACATTACTGTAAAACATGATACAATTTTTTTTTTTGGAAAATCTGACGGCCTGAGGGAAAAAAATCAAGGCAAATTCATAAACCACAAGTACAAGAGTATGTTATTTTATAAAATAAATTACATTTACCATGGAATACCAAACAAATTTTGGTTCATGTTTTACCATCTAGACGATATTCCTGAAATACTACTTATCGTCGACATAGACGGCAGACAAATGGAAAAAAGAGACCTACGTTACGCTCGAGAAGAAATGATGTTTTATTTAATAATTTTTGACCTAAATTGTAAAATAAAAATTATCGTACTGTGAGCGCCATAATAGTACCTAATTGTTTATTGATACAAAATTACAACGTCTACAAGCACAATGGGTACAGCAAAATAGTAATTTTCAATAGTAGCACTACATTTTTTTTTCCTAATTAACAAAAACCAAATAAATAGATTTTATAAACCAAATAACTATTTTTTTTCCTTTACCCTATCCCCCTTGCCCCAGCCTTACTCTTGTCCTCTCCACTTCTTTCATCCATTCCACCCCTCTTCCGTCTTCATTCAATATCTCTGTCACACTCTCCTTTCTTTCTTTGCTCTCCTTACAGTCATGCAGCATGTGCTCTATCGTCTCTCGCCCTTTTCCACACATTCTCTCACCTTCGCTTACCCAAAACTTATTATTTCTTTCTTCATTTCCACACCTAAATCTCGCAATTATTGTGTACTTATGTACTTTGGTATTGTTTCTGTTATTATCTTTCTATAGTCTGCATTGTACCTAAATTTACTTACACTCGCTCTTCTCTCTTGTTTATCTATGTCTCTGTCACGCATACACAACTCTTCTCTCTTTCATAATATCCTTGTCTACCCTTGTGATGTTCTTTCCCTGCTTCTTTTTCCTTCCAGCATTCATACAATATCCTACATTCCTCTCTTTCTTTCAACCTTTCATCATACTTTACAGCTCTTTCCCAGTCTATACTCTTAATTTCTCTCGTTTACATTCTTCTCTTACTATATAGCCTGGCGTCTCTTTCCGTAGGCCTAACATCCACCTCAAATATTTTTCTTTTACTGCTTCCATCTCTGCATATGCTTCCGTCCCCATATCTCCACTCCATGCATTAATACACTCCTAACTAAACTATCAAACATTTTCATCCTTCTTCTTACGTCATGTCCAAATATTCTCTCACCTATACTCCACACCATTCCCATTATCTGCATTGCTTTGACCCTTGTTTCTCTTATGTGTGCTTTGACCGTGTTAGTTGTTGTAAACTTAAATCCTAAATATTTAAACTCCTTTACTGTGTCTATGATTCGATCTTCCCAACGCCACACTTTTTCCTCCCCTTTTCTCCCTTTTTTTCTAAACACCATCATTTTTGTTTTTTCTATATTTACCTCCAGTTTCTTTCTTTTAAAGTATCTTTGCAGATTTTTTTTCATCTCATTCATTCCACATTCATCCTTCGCCAATATTACCAAATCATCTGCAAATGCCAAACACTATACCTTTTCTTTCCCCACTACAATTCCTCCCGCTTGTACTCCTCTAAACATGTCCTCGATATCGCTTATGTAACAAGCAATCAGACTGGGACTTAATGGGCATCCCTGTCTCAATCCTTTCGTCGTCCAAAACATTTCACTTTCTATTCCTCCCACTCTCACACTAGTCACTGTCTCTCTATAAATCTTTCTTGCTGCTACAATTAACTTTTCACTCAGTCCTCTTCTCTCCATGCATTCCCACAAACACTCTCTGTCCACAGTATCAAACGCCGCTTTTAGGTCTACAAACAGTGCATATACCCCGACCTCCTTCCTTTAGCAACTCTTTTTCTATTAGATGATGCAGGATATATACATTGTCCATAGCCCCTCTACCTCTTCTAAATCCCGCTTGACTTTCCGGTAATACACTCTTTTCGTTCATCGTTTTCTATAATTATTTTTTGCTTGCCAGTACTCTTCTTTTATACCTTTCCCCTTTTTCCACCTTCGTAAACATTTCCTTGCTTCTGTTTTTAAATCTCTGCATCTGCTATCCCACCATCTGTTTCTCTTTTCTAATTTTCTCGTTACAATTTCTTTTCTTATGGCTGCTTTTTCAATTTCTCTTTTTAATTCTTCCATTTTCTTTTCAGTTCCTTTTTCTTTAAATTCCACTTCCAACATTTTTTTTCATAATGCTCAATTCCTTTTTCATGCCATACTCTTCTTCTCTTTTCCTACTTCATTCCTTAAGCATCCGCTCCCTCTACTTATGCCCCTCACTTTTACTTCTAGTGACATGTGATCGGAGTCCACTCTTTCTCCTATCTTGAATGTTTCTACCTTTTCTTCTGCTAATCCGTTTACAATAGTAATAGACTACGTAATAACGTAGTCTATTACCGATTCCTCTCTTATACCTATCCAGGTAAATTTCCCCTCCTCGTCCCCTTCCTTCCCCCCATTCAAGACTTCCCAACCTCTTTCTTCAATTAATTCCCATAGCAATTTTCCGTCTTTGTTTTCTACTTTATCTTTCGATTTTCGTGTGTTTTCGCTGTCTTCTTCCCTGTTTTTGTTCTCTATTCTGGCATTAAAGTCCCCTCCTAACAGTAGAAATTCTTCTTCGGACTCTTCGATTTTTTCTTGTATTTCTTGTTTCGTGTTTCTCATTCCTCTACTATATATTGTGCAGATTCTCCATCTTTTTTTCTTTACAGTCAGTTTACAGTCAACTATGCCTTCCATTTCTATTGCCCCCTCTTCTATTTCTTTTATATCTTTTTTCACTCCTGTTATGATTCCACCTTTTGCTCTACCCTTGCGTTTTTCTTTTTTTGCCCCTTGCAATTTCCACTGAAATTCCTTTGGCAACACGTCTTTCAGTTTGTTCCAGTCTCTCTCTAGTATCCATGTTTCTGTTAGTCCCACAAAATCAAAATTTTTCACGTAGTCCCAGAATAAATTATCTTTCTTTTTCAAACCCGCAATATTCCAAAAGAGTAATTTTAAACCACGTTTATCTTCCCCATTCTTCTTTCCCATTCCCCTATTATGTACAAAATCTACATTCTTAAACTTAAGTCTTTATTTGTCCCATCATTACTACCCCTCCCCTTTGTGTTTCTTTCTTCGGTTAGTGCTGACTTGTTTGAGAAATTTTTCTTCCAATTTTCCTTTATTTTTATTCCATGTGTACATTTTGTCTCCTACTTCCAGCTTCTTATATCCCACCCTTGTTGTGTATCCTTTTTTACTTCCCGAGCGTAAGCAAAGGAAGTATTGTAATCGAGTCCGTCGGCCGACTCTCTACTTTTACGTTTTCTCGATCTTTCATGACCCCTAGAAGACGAAGAAATAGGTCTCCCATTTCCGTCTGTCTGTCCGTCTGTCCGTCCGTCTGTCCGTCCATCTGTCCGTCCGTCTGTCCGTCCGTCTGTCCGTCCGTCTGTCCGTCCGTCTGTCCTTCCGTCTGTCCGTCTGTCCGTCTGCCCCCGGATTTTTATTAGACAGATAATCTCCGAAAGTACTCGACCGATTGTTGTGAAATTTTGTACTTATATTAAGAATATCATGTAGATGGTAAAACGCTAACCAAAATTTGTCTAATCATCCCCACCACTAATCCGATGACGTCACTTCAAAATTGTACATAGTAAATGGGTTTTCAATTGTATAAAATAACATAGTCCTACACATGTAGTTTACAACCCTGAATCGACTTTTCACCCGAAACGTCCAGATTTTTGGAAAAAAAATCAAAATTATAAAACAACATTTTGAAATTTAATTTTTAATCTGCTAACCAGAATGCTTTGAAATGTTGCAGATGTTTTAAGGCTATAAAGAGCATCATAAATCTTTAGTCAAAAAATATTTGCTTATCCCCTCCAAAAACTTGATGACGTCAGCTCAAAAGTTTGTGGAATAAATCATATCTAAAATGTACAAAATATGATGAGTCTGTACTTGTGATCTATCACTCCATTCATATTTTTTGGATTTGCATATACAGAGTGACTCAAAAAAATTAATGAATGCGTAAATCTATTTTATTGATTTAATCAGGAACTACAAAACCGAATGCTCTGAAATCTTGCAGATGTTTTAAGGTCATAAAGAGCATAATAAATGTTTAGTCAAAATATATTTGCTTATCCCCTCCAAAAACTTGATGACGTCAGCTCGAAAGTTTGCCGAATAAATCATATCTAAAATGTACAAAATATGATGAGCCTGTACTTGTCATTTATCACTCCATTCATATTTTTTGGATTTGCATATACAGAGTGACTCAAAAAAATTAATGAATGCGTAAATCTATTTTATTGATTTAATCAGGAACTACAAAACGGAATGCTCTGACATCTTGCAGATGTTTTAAGGTTATAAAGAGCATAATAAATGTTTAGTCAAAATATATTTGCTTATCCCCTCCAAAAACTTGATGACGTCAGCTCGAAAATTTGCCGAATAAATCATATCTAAAATGTACAAAATATGATCAGTCTGTACTTGTGATCTATCACTCCATTCATATTTTTGGATTTGCATATACAGGGTGATTCAAGAAAATAAATGAAAGCGTAAATTTATTTTACTGATTTACTCAGGAACTACAAAACCGAATGCTTCGAAATCTTGAAGATATTTTAAAATTATCATAAACATGGTAAATTTTTGATCAAAACGTATTTGGTCGTCCCCCCTAAAAAATTTATGACGTCACCACAAAATTTTGCTGAATAAATCCTATCTAAAATGTACAAAATATGGTGAGTCTCTTTTTGTGATTTATCATTCCATTCAAATTTTTTCGATTTGCATATACAGGATGACTCAAAAAAATTAATGAATGCGTAAATTTATTTTATTGATTTAATCAGAAACTACAAAACCGAATGCTTTGAAATCTTGCAGATGTTTTAAGGTTATAAAGAGCATAATAAATTTTTAGTCAAAATATATTTGGTTATCTTCTACAAAAAACTGATGACGTCAGCTCAAAAGTTTGCCGAATAAATCGTATCTAAAATGTACAAAATATGATGAGTCTGTACTTGTGATTTATCATTCCATTCATATTTTTGGATTTGCATATGCAGGGTGACTCAAAAAAATTAATGAAGGCGTGAATTTATTTTATCGATTTAATCAGGAATTAGAAAACCGAATGCTTTGAAATCTTGGGAATATTTTAAAGTTATTATAAGCATGGTAAACTTTTGTTCAAAATGTATTTGTTCATCCCTCCTAAAAAAATTGATGACGTCACCCTTAAATTTTGCTGAATAAATCCTATCTAAAATGCAAAAAATATGATGAGTTTGTACTTGTGATTTATCATTCCATTCATATTTTTAGATTTTCTTAAGAGGTGGTTCAAAAAAATTAATGAAGTCAATTTATTTTATTGATTAAATTAAAGGCAACACTTATTATTAGTATTACACCCCAACCAACCCAATTTGGTAGACACAAAATTTGTTAAAGGAAAAACTCGGTTGAAACATAAGGGTAGCACGCTTATTTACATCGACTTTAACATTACAGACCTGCATTTGTTTTATGCGCTCACTTGGTTCCGCGAATGTGAAATAGACATGTTTATAATCAACCAATTGTGAATTTCACCTTCAAGAATTAAAATAAAACCCAATGTTTTATATAATAAGCGGAAGTCGAAGCAATAAAACCGATGCTCGTTTTGTTTACAGTTTCTCTGTTTGACTCTCACGTATGCTGTTACGCCTGTCATCTTAAATTAAGAATGTTTATACATACACGATTTTCAGTTGCCTCTGATACGTATACGTGAGTAAATTGTTTCGTTATTTTATTGATTATTACAAATCAATATTCAAAACGACCCAATTCATTTTCCCGAAAATTTGAGAATATAATAATTTTATTCTTAGTATTACACTACATCTATCCCAACTGATATACGTGTCCTCGCAAAAATGTTGATGACGTCATCGCAATTTTTTTTTTTAAATTCCCACTACAAAAATGTAATGAGAAAAAAAACACAATAGGCATGCAGTCGTCAAGTTTCCGACAGCGAGGGAAGTACTGTCTAAACTCTTTAGACCAATTTTTTTTTTCCTCTTTAGCTATCTCCGTAATTCCTTTTTGAATTTTTTGCTCTTGTACTGTTCAATCATTATCAATATATATTCTCTTTCCTCTCAGTTTATTTTTAGTCTTCATCACCTCTTGTTTTTCCTCTCAAAGCGTCTTAACCAGTATTTTCTTGCTTTCCTCTTTCCCTATAATTATTGTTTCCAACACTTTTACTTCTACCTCAATTTCTTTTTTCAAAAATTTCTCCACTTCTTTTGCATCTGTTTTTTCCCTTATTTCCATACCCGTAATTATGAAATTGTTTCTTCTTTCTTGCCTCTCTTTTTTTTCCAACTTCTTCTCTAAATTGATTCTATCTCCGAAGCTTCTCTCCTTTTCTTTCCATTCTTCTCTTTCTCTTTCCAGTATTCCATTTATTGTCTGTAATTCTTTTTTTACCCCTCTATTTTCTTCTCTCAGTTGTTTCATTTCTTCCATTAGTTGCTTCATCATTTCCATCAACGGCTCTTGTCCTTGCTTTATTTGTTCTCTTTCTTCCATTTTCAATCTTTTTGCTGGCTTTTTTGGCGGCGAATCGTCTTCTCTCGTGCGTCGCCTCTGCTGTCGCTTCCCTCACTACCAATCAGCTCTTTCTCGCCAGGCCGCAATAACGTCACCAATCTTATCAGTCTTATCACTCTCAATCGTTTTCTGATTCGACATAACCTTGCTGTTTTTCTTGTCTCACCAGTTGCACTCGGGTTTTTTTTTACGAAATATTCTCTTGTGCTGCTTTTACTATTACGCAATCACACTTGTTACCCCTGAAAATCACTGTTTACTATGACTTTAACTTCAGCTGTTGCTAACAATGTGCACTCGCTCGCTGCTCAACCAAGAATCAATATTTAAAAAATTATCCCGAAGTTTGTGTCATATCTATCAAAAAAATTTTTAACTCGCTCCATTTGTATCAGATATATCAAGACTTACATCTAAAGATGTTGTGTCTTGATATAACCAAGTTGGTGAAATCTCGATAAAAACAGAGACCAAATTGTTCGTGCTTTTCATTCGCCGTGATTCCGCTTTGTTGGGTGGCGAGAATAAAAAACAACACTTCTGGTTTTTGTTGATTTATTTACACGGAACTTACTTCGGCAACGGACACAAGACAACAGATAAAGTATATACAAAATAGGGGCCTTTTATACCCAAAAAGGGAGCCGAGCTACCTGTTCTTACAATGGATTTAACTGTACATTTTTCCTAGACAGGTAGCGCACCTGCAACTACTGTACCCTTTCTAGTCGGCTACCTAAACTTCCTGGAAATATACTTTCCATACCGGCCACCTTGAAGGCCCTAACTTCAATTACAAGATTCATATGATATTATTACATTGACAGGAGATTACAATTTGTAAACCTGAATTAAGCATTTGATTGGTAAAAAATTAATCAATTATTTTTTACGTTAAATAAAATGGCATTAAGATACAAGTTTAAAGAATATAAACAACGGGATCGACAATTTTTCAACTTAAACTAAAATGCACTCCGCTACGTTGCCCGCTGATTTGGGGCGCACCCTTTGAAACCGCGCACTTTGGATTAGGGGCGCATTTTACATAGGCAGAACGCATAACTTTCGTACTGCTCTTTTCACAACACCGGCACTGGTTTTTATGGACACCACGCGAACGACGCCGTCGGTACCAGGGTGGACGTCCAGGATTCGGCCCAATCTCCACTGCAACGGCGGGGTGTTTTCTTCAACCAGGATGACCATGGTGTTGACGGCGATTGCATCAGGCTGCGTAGCGAATTTTTGATTACGAAGGGAGTACTGAGTTAGGTACTCCTTTTTCCAGCGATGCCAAAAGTCCTGACGAAGGCGCTCGATTTTTTGCCACTGTGATAAACGATTAACCTTGAGTGGCGTGATGTCCTGCTCATCAATGGCTGTGAGTGGTTCGCCAATTAGGAAGTGACCAGGGGTTAGAGGTTGAAGGTCATTGGGGTCGTTACTCAGGGGAGTAATTGGTCGGGAGTTCAAAATTGCTTCAACACGAGTTAAAAAGGTGTAAAGCTCCTCATAAGTTAAAACGATTGAATTCAATGAACGTTTGATATGATTTTTAACAGATTTTATGTTGCCTTCCCAAAGGCCGCCCATGTGTGGTGATTTTGGAGGAATAAAATGCCATTTTATTCCTTTATTTGCAAGATTCTGAATGACATTTCTGAAAGATTGCGATTTCAAAAATTCTGTTAGTTCATTCAATTTATTTCGAGCACCTACAAAGTTCGTAGCATTGTCCGAATACATATGATATACGTGACCACGCCTGGCCACTAGTCGATTAAAGGCTGCTAAAAATGATTCGGTTGTCAGATCGTTTACAAGTTCCAAATGGATCGCTTTGGTTGAAAAACATACGAATAGGCAAATGTACGCCTTGACATGACGCTTGCTACGACCACGACATTCCTTAATTAGCAGAGGTCCGGCGTAATCTACGCCACTGACTAAAAAGGGACGCGTAGGTTCAAGTCTTGATTTAGGCAAGTCACCCATTGGTGGGAATAAAGGTTTTGGGTTTGTTCGAAAACAATTAAAACATTTGTGTAACACACCTCTGACAACGGTTCTAGCAGCAGGTATCCAAAATATTTGTCTAATAGAAGCTAATGTACCTTGAAGTCCTGCGTGCAATTGTTTTTCATGTTCGTACTGAACCAAAGTTTTTGTGATGTGATGACCTTTAGGTAATAAAATCGGATGTTTTATGTCATAAGATAGTGACGATTTTTTAAGTCGCCCTCCTACGCGAATTAATTGGTTTGTTTCATCGAAAAATATGTTTAGACTTAGCAATCGTGATTTTTTGTCGATCGCTTGGTTTTGTTGAAGACAATTATATTCATTTTGAAAAGCTGTTTTTTGTAACTGACGTGCGATAGTGAATTTTGAATTTTGAAGTTCTTCTGTTAATAAATGGTTAGCCAAGTTTTTAGAATTTGGATTTTTGCAATTATTGATGAATCTTAGTACCCATGAGAGCACTCTTTCTGTTTTTTTATAGGATGAAAATTTGGTTAAAATTGGCAGCTCTACTGTTGGTGTTTCGGATGATAATAGCGAAATTGTACGTCGTTCTGGGGTTTCTATGGTTTCTAAATTGATATTTTGTATTGGCCATTCGGAATAGTTTTGATTCAACCAGTGTGGCCCGTGCCACCATAAGGAGTTATTTTTTAAGTTCTCCGGTGTACAACCTCGACTAATTATATCGGCGAGGTTGTCTTCACTTTTGACGTGATACCAACCGTCTTTAGGGCTAAGTGTTTGTATTTCGGAGATGCGATTCCCTACAAATGTTTGATAGGACGCTGGAGTTCCCTTAATCCACGCTAAGACAATAGTGGAGTCTGACCAGAAATATTTTCGATTTATTTCCATATGTAAAGCTTGCGAAACGACGTTCATTAGGCGAGTTAATAACAACGCTGCTGAGAGTTCAAGTCGTGGTAACGTGATTGTTTTAAGTGGTGCGATTCTGCTTTTGGCTGGTTTTTTTACAAGTTTTCGTTCAAGATTATAAAATTGCCTTAATGCATTTTTGCGATTTGAATCAAGAATTGGCGGATTATTAACAAATGGTAATTTAACTATAAAACGGCCATCAGCTGCCCTATTCGTTGTTAATTTATAATGATTTTCAGATTTAAGCTCTTCGTCAGTGAGCCTCGTGGAGACGGTTCGGCATTGTTCTAATTCCCAAAATTTTTCTACCTGTTTTTCTAAGACGGATGTTAGGGTAATGCTTAAGGCGGATGACGTATTTAGATTACCTGGATGCGGAACGTTCAAGGATCCTCCGACAATAAAACCTAACTGAGTTGCCTGCAATTTAAGTTCGCCAGCGGGCGAATTTTCGTTTGGACACAAAAGTTCCCAAAACAGACCGGCACCAATGAGGATATCAATTGGTCCAGGATCGTAAAACATAGGATCTGCTAATAGTTTATCGTTTGGAATAACCAGATGTTTTGGATCTATTCGCGCTAACGGCAGATTTTCAGTGATTTGATCCAAAATTAAACAATTCATGTTTGCCGAAAACTTCTCATAACGCGATTTTATTTCTACGTTCGTCGAATATTTTATGTTAGATTTGGTTTTTCCGATACCGCCGATATTTATATGTATTGGATTTTGTTTTAAACCTAATTTTTTGCATAGCGATGTAGTGATGTAATTACTCATGCTTCCCGAATCTAAAAGAGCTCTGCATTGTATGTATTTGTTTTGTGCATTTTTAATTAGGATTAGAGCTGTTGATAGAATTACAGTGTCCTTTAAATTGAATAATGAATGATTAACAACCGAATTTACGTGCTGAGTTTCGCTGTTTTCGGGTCCATCGCGGTGCAAAAGTGTATGATGTTTTTCTCCGCATTCGCGACATCTTGATTTTGAAAAACAAGTCTGTGTTTTATGATTGCTTCGAAAACAGTTAGTACATAAATTCAATTTTTTAGTGAAATTAAATCTTTGTTGCGAGCTTAAATTTCGAAATTCTGGACAATGATATATACTATGAATTTTATCACAGTAAAGGCAATTACTGTCTTTGTTTGTAACTACATGAGCTACCGCCCTTGGTTTTTTGTTAATATTTTGGTTTGCATTAGAAGTTTGAGGCGTGTTCGTTTTATTATTAATTAAACTGATTGATTCTAACGTTCTATACCGTTTTTCTAAGTATATGATTAACGATGAATAGGTCGGAACATCTTTGTCCAACGTAGCTTGCCAGTCTCTAATTGTGACATAGTCTAATTTTTCGATTATGATTGGGACGATTAGCGCGTGCCACTCGTCTATTTTAATATCTAATTGTTTTAAGGCTGTGACATTTCTGATTATAGTATCTAAAAGTTCGCGAATTGCATAATGTGACGCTTTAGACAAACTAGGTAGTTTTAATATGGATAAAATATGATCCTGTACGATTAGTCGCGTGTTTTTAAATCTGCTTTCGAGAATTTTCCACGCTTCTTGATAATTTTCGTCGGATCCCTCTAACTGTTCGATTGACCTTTTTGCTTCACCTTCTAAACACGATCTTAAATGCTGGAACCGTTGACAGTCGGTTAGTTTGTAAGAATTGTCTTCGATAATTGACTTGAACGTGTTAGTGAATGTTAACCATTCTTTATAACAACCCGAAAATGGTTTAATGTTAATGGGTGCGATTGGAGGAAGATGTGCAAAAGGTGCGTGATTACCTGAATTAGACGTTTGTGCATCGTCGCGACTTTCAGTTTTTGATTCGATTGTAGCTATTATTTCGCAATATTTATTTTCGATTTCTTCGCGATATTCTAAATGTTTTTCGATAAGCGCCTTGTCAGATCTATCTAATAACAAGTCGATTTCATCCTGTATACTGTTGTATTCTTGAAATGCTTGATTGGCTAATGTTACGCGCGTTTTTAATAAATGAATATTAGAGTTTGCATTGAATGAATTAACAAAAGTTTGAATTCGTGTAAATTTTGACTTGATAGTGGTTCTTTTAACGATTAATTGATCTAAAGTGGGCGCCATTTCCTAACTGATTTATGATTAAAAAAGTGTGTTTTTTGGTTGTAATAAGGATTGGAAAGGAAACGAACCACTCACCTGATACTTGTTGATCTTGATATGTTGATGTGCCCGTTGTATGTTCACGTGTTGCGTATCACTTAGTTATGATGTCGCGATATTACTGATCGAATCACTAAATTCGTGTATTTACACATCCGGCTCGAAGGACCATATGTTCGTGCTTTTCATTCGCCGTGATTCCGCTTTGTTGGGTGGCGAGAATAAAAAACAACACTTCTGGTTTTTGTTGATTTATTTACACGGAACTTACTTCGGCAACGGACACAAGACAACAGATAAAGTATATACAAAATAGGGGCCTTTTATACCCAAAAAGGGAGCCGAGCTACCTGTTCTTACAATGGATTTAACTGTACATTTTTCCTAGACAGGTAGCGCACCTGCAACTACTGTACCCTTTCTAGTCGGCTACCTAAACTTCCTGGAAATATACTTTCCACAAATCATGACGTAAACGTTTTGTTTACACCTTGTCATAGAAATCGCGCCCCTAGTCGCTATATTTGGCTGGAATCGGATCACATTTGAAATAGTGGGTAAAACTGTTTGATTTAAAATAAGAATAATGAATTCCATTGCAAAGCGTGGAGATTTTGTAAAAAAAAACATTTCTGTATTTATTTCCGTCATACAATTTCGTCTATTAATTGGTAACAACAGCTTGTTTTATCTTCATATTTAACTCATCAATCAAATTGTGTCCATCCATTTCAAAAGGCCATGAACCGCCACTGCTTTACACACGAATAGCTTCTTTTCATTTTTCGATCAACTTCAATAAAAAATTAGTCTAAGATCATTTAGACACTCTCTCACCCCTCGAGTACAGTACAACATATAAGTCATATCACTTCATTTTCCAGAAAATTTGATAATATAATTTATAAAGAAGTCATATAAAAAATAAATTTTACAAAATAGAATTTTATAATTTTTCGAAAAAGTTGAATATGTTGTAATGTACTTCAGGAGTGAGGAAAGTTCTGTCTATATTATACTATTACAGAACGGTAAGACCGAATCCGAGGTTTAAGATATCCCTAGTGTTTACCCCTGAATATTAACCAAATTTGGAAAAATTCAACTATGGTTTGTTTATTGGTGCTACAGTTAAACTGATCCTGATTATAACATAAGTAATACAAGTTATGTAGGGGATTAGATACGCCTGCTTCAACACAGCGATAAGCTTCTTAACAACGTGTTTCATTAGTTCGTAAAAATAATAACTTGTATAGCATATTTCGGAATTATTAAAGCAATCCTCCTCGTCAATCAGCACATAAAATCAGTCGCGGTGTGATTAATGTGGAAGCAAAGTATTAAGGCAGGCGGGAGTAATGGCTTGTAAAATAATCGTAAAATCCCAGTTTGTTTTTACAGACCGTGTCAGCGTTATAATTACTGCCTTGAAGCCCGCACTACTCCAAGATTCCTTCATATTTATTCCCCGAAGTGTATCTTCGAATTTCCAGAATCTACCAGTAATTAAAATTCATTTGCGTGCATTTAAATGGCCAAGTGGCATCGAGATTTCCACATTAATAACTATAAATAGTTTGCGGAAATGGATCAACTTGGCGAATCTGGGAGCATTGCACTAAAATTTACTCGGGATGTTAGCCAGCGTCTCAAACTGTCTTATGAAAGTGGGTTTATTTATTATTCGTTGCAGCTTCAGACGAACCACTGCATTTCCTATTCGTAGCATGTTAATGGTGTCCGTTTTCTACGTTTTGATCGGTTTGAGAACACTTCACGATTAACAAACGTGTGAGCCGTGCGCCCGAAATAAATGGGATTTCTATTATTTTATCGTCAATATGCAAGGCAGGAGACTAAACAAACTCTTTTAACAATAAACACAAATAGAAGGGATTGAGATAAGCGTGAAAATATCCTCTGGTCACCGTCTCGACTCTCGTCTAATCGCCAGACTGTGAAATGACTTCGTGCTTCTTATTTCGATTTTTTTTTCAGGTTATCCTTACAGTGAAGAATATGGTCTGCGATTCCATTGTGCATGCGAATGCATTTTGTGGGTTGCACAAAGCAGAATCGATAAACAAGGTCGAGATATCTGATGAAAATGAAAATTAATTAAAAAATTAAAATACACAGGTACAAATAAGTAAGTCAGTGCATCAAGACGTCTTGAATTGTTCAACAGCTCCTCACTGTTGGATCATACAAGAAAAATAAATTATGATCACGTCTGAAACAAACCTTCTGATAAAAACTAAATTTTTGCCTAAAATACATATTTCTCATTATTGGCGACTTTTTGGTCTGTTCTATTTAAATCCAAATTTGTGATTTAGTATTGCTTTTTTAGGCTCATGTCTTTACCATAATACTTGGCATTGGCTCACAAGGTGGTCACCGACTCGGGATCTTGCCAACATAATCTGCATAATCGTTGTTCGTTTCTTATCTAGAATTTTTATTGGCTTCTTTATTACGTATTCCGAACCTTGCTGTATGGTTTTTCATGTTGTTGGTTGAACATCTGTGTAATTCCTGTTTTCACCAATAGGTAGATCGAGTAATTCATGAGGAAGATTTTGGTGTATAACTTCAAAACGTTTTGTGTAAATTGTGTAAAAAAACTCAAAACTTAACCTTCCGATATTATACAGGGTGACTGCGAAATATATGCAATAATCTTTACCACGGCATCCTCCACCCTAGTAGTGTCGAAATATAGAAAAAACAAATTAAAAATCAAATGGGGCAAAACCCCCATGAACCACCCTCGATAGGAAGGCACCTAGCCACCTTGTAAACAGAGTTGGAAAAACGTTCGAATGAAAACGACGTAAACACTTTCAGTTTCAATTAAAAGTAAAACCGACTTTTTGCTGCTTATCATTCGTTCATTCATTTATTCATTCATCGTTAAAGGTCAGTGCTTCATGATGATCGACTTTTGATTCTGACGGATGTTTGGTCCTTGCCACAACGATTTTACGTTGTTTGTTGGAACAAAAACAAGAGGAACTTAGAATGCTACTACCTTTTTACAAGAAATGTTGAAAATGTTGTCGTTGACTAGCAATACAGGCGTCAGAGCGTAGCAAGATGTTTGTTGATAGGTAAAAAAACACCGGAGTAGCGGCTGCCACTTTCACTTGTTGTTGAAGCTCTTCCATAATTTCTGGACACTGTTGATTTCTACAAACTAACTGTTTCATCCAACCGGTACACATTTATCGAAAACGGTCTCTTGAAACCGTACTTGTTGACGAGCATATGGAGTCTCATCGGACAAAAAGTGAGTGTTGTCGCTGTTGAATCCTTCTTCATCCGTAAACAGAATGCACTTTAAAAAGTTAGGGCGTTCACGACACTGCGATAACAACCATTTGCAGTAAATTACACAACGTGGACAAGCAGCGGCCTCCAAACCTTGCACTTTGTTCTGTGAAACTCCAACTTCTTCTTTCTGTCCTATCACGGCCACGATCGTGAGTTTGAGGTTGAAGATACCATGATCTCAGAGATGCAGTACCAGTGATGCAAATGTTCGCGCACACCAATTACCATATCGACAGATTCTGCGATTAAAAAAGTGCCTGATAAAATCACTTTTTTGGTTCTTAATCGAAGTCGCTCTGTCCCATTTATTGTAGTAATTATGTAGGTCACGAGACATTACCAGCGGGGCGTATAACAATTCATATTTTTTAATTTCAAATATTTTTTTCTAGACACTGCTACCACTTTGGACCGTGAATTTTACGCAGTGATATAATCGTATTGTGAGCTATTCCCCATTTTTTTGCATGCATTTCGCAATCACCTTGTATGTATACACAACAAACGACCGGCTTGCATATGTGTGCTATCAATGCGAAGCCGGGCCGGGTTGCTAGTTCTGCTTTAAATTCTTGTTCACTCAAAATCTCGTACCAAGTACAGTATAACCTCGATAATCCGAATTAATTGGGAAAAGGTGTGTTAGGAATAGTGATTATTCGGATCAGTGAATTTCCCAAAAAACTGAAAGGGACTTGAATAACAACTTCGTACACTGCTGAAAACAAATTTCAAGAAATACACTTTAATTTTATTAAACAGAAATAAAGTACATATTCTTAACCAACAATGGAGAATAGATACATTAGACAGATATCTATTAGATTTTTTTAATGACTTTTTCAAAAATGAAATTTCCCATTATGTATTCGTATTACCTCCCTTATGCAAATTTCGATCCATTCTCGACAATTTTCGAAATTTAACTAAATACTTTCATGTAGATTTTGGGCCACAGAAGTCATTTCTTCGATAACTCAAACCGTATTTCCAGAATCGGCCATTCAAATATCGCAATTTTTACAAATTTCAAAAAAATCGAATTTCACACCGAATTTTCCGAAAATATTGCTCCGTTACCATAAACATGCTATATTTTTGGAATCAGCACGTCGGGATATATATACATCTCTGAATTTTTTTAAAATTTTTACGCAACGTTTTCAAAAATAAAATTTTACACCGTGGTAGTACTTGCCAAATAACCTACCCTCTAAGAAAATAAAAAGTCACGAATGACCTACCCTTCTAAGAAAAGGTGCTAGCCCCGCCCACCCACCCTTTTTTTCCTAGAAGAGCAGGTCATCTGGCAAAATCAATCTTATCTTGGCAAGTATGAGACTGACTTTTGCAAATGACATATTCTTTAAATAAATAAGGGTGGGTGGGTGGGGCTAGTACTTGTCAAGATAAGATTGATTTTAGCAGATGACCCACTCTTCTAAGAAAATAAAGGGTCGGTGGGCGGGGCTACTACTTGTCAAGATGAGACTGATTTTGGCAAATGACATATTCTCTAAGAAAATAAGGGAGGGTGGGAGGTCATCGGAAAATTGTACAACTGTATAATCGGAAAATCAAAAACTGAAATATCGAAAAATTGAAAAAAAACAAATCTTATAAAATCGAATTCGAAATTCCAGTTTTCATTTTTTTAGTTTTTAGATTTTTCAACTTTTGAATATTTCATTTGATAGTTTGTTTGACAATTTTGCAGTTTTTAATTCCAATCTTTTGGTTTTTCAAGCTTTAACTTTACAATTTTTTAATTTTTTGATTTTTAATTTTTCAAGTTCTCAAGTTAAAATTATTCTTTTCACGATTTGTCCTTTTTCGATTTTTTTAACCAAAAACAACAAATTTATTAGAACCAAAATTTCTAAGAATATAAAGAATAGGTCATCTGCCAAAATCAGTCTTATCTTCGCAAGTGTTCAGTTTACCTGAACAGGGGTTTGGGCGTAGCCAATTTGTCCACCCTACTCCCACCCGTTTTAGGGTAGTTTACCTAATTTTTATTATTTCACTTTCTCGGTGAGTCGTCGAGAAGTATCGAGAGGGTAAAGACGTGCCGACCCGAGAGACAGGCAATTTATAATTATTTGTGCGATTAAATAAACCGTGTAACTAAAAGGTGATTTTTATTTCGCGCAAAACAATTTTGGTCCTTCGAGCCGGATTTCTCGCGGAATTAGTGGTACTGTTCTCGCCTGTATCGTCGATAAAAGCTTCACGTCCAAGACAATCTTGAGCATCGTGACATTCGACGACGACAGCATCCCCAGAACTTCTGCAACAGTTTCACGTCCAAGGCAATCTTGAGCATCGTGACATCCAACGACGACATCCACGTCATTTTCAACACGACTTCGGCAACAGCTTCACGTCCAAGGCAATCTTGAGCATCGTGACATCCGAAGACGACAACATCGCCAGACTGTAGAGAACTTCTTCAGCAGCTTCACGTCCAAGGCAATCCTGAGCATCGTGACATCTGACGACAACCAGTTTAAAAGTCCAAGACGACTTCGCCAGCAGCTTCACGTCCAAGGCAATCTTGAGCATCGTGACATCTGACGACAACAGCATCGCCAGACCGTAGACGACTTCTTCGGCAGCTTCACGTCCAAGGCAATCTTGAGCATCGTGACATCTGACGACAACCAGTAAGTGCAGTTCATTCCTTTTTTCATTAGTCCTGTATTTCGTATCAGTGTCAAGTAGATTATCGTTGGATCATTAGTGAACAATGACTACTGAACAACTTTCTGGTTTAAATATTAAGCGGAGAGCGATAAAACGCAAATTAACTATGGCTCAAAACTTCATAGACGATTTAAAGTCATCTAAAGAAAGTACAACTTGTTTGTCAATAATACAAGAATATTTGACTAGAACCAGGTCAATGTATGACGAATTTTTCAACATTCAAAGTCAAATTGGGGAACTGGAAATTATTTTAAAACAAACATCTACGGCAGATCAGTGTATCACTTTTGACAAGGAATGTTATACCGTTGTGTGCGAATTAGAGGCATTGGAAGCCAAATATTCAGCCAAATCTGAAAAAAAATATGATATTCCTATCGTTCAAAATAGCGCTGTTAATGTAAAACTGCCAGAATTAACATTTAGAGTAGCAGCAAAATCAACAAATAAAAACAAGAAAACAAATTTAAATACCAATTCAAACAGATCAGTAATGTGCCCATATTGTTCTGATCCTCATAATTTATTTTGTTGCGCAAAATTCATTAACCTAATGGTTGCAGATAGGTTAAAGATCGTGAGCTCCAAAAAACTATGTTCTAATTGTTTTCAGAACAGTCATAAAGTTACGGAATGTAAATCATCGTATGTCTGTAAAATTTGTAAAAGACATCACAATACGTTGTTGCATGTAGACAATCCCGAGCCAAACGAAATACCAAGTACTAGTAGTGACAATAATCAAGTCGAATCAGATCAATCCATTGTTCTTAAGGCAAATTCTCAACAAGTTTATTTTAGTAAAGTACTTCCAACAGGCCAAGTACAAATTTATGGTAAATTTGGAAATAAACATCAAGTGCGGCCACTGTTTGATAGCGGCTCCGAATTAAATTTTATTTCAGAGCGGATGTCAAAATTATTAAATCTTAAATCCAAACCGATCGTTTTATCAATCGCTGGTGTCAATCGTTGTAATACTAGTGCCTCACAGTTAGCAAGTATCAAAATTAATTCTAATTACCGACATTATGATTTAAACCTTTCATATGTTATTTTACCACAAATTTCGGAATTTTTACCATCCACGTCATTTTCAATCGCTAATTTAGAATTTCCGCACTACAACAAATTAGCAGATCCCGCATTTCATGTCAAAGGGACGATAGATTTATTGTTAGGTGCTCAAACCTTCTTCGAAATTTTACAGCCTAATCGGAAATGTTTGAATAAGGATTTTATTCTACAGGAAACTAAATTCGGTTGGGCAGTGGTTAATGCTCATGGAGATAATCCGGGGGTTGTAAAACAGGGTTCTTGTCAATATGTCCAACCCGTCCTAGAACAGATGGTTGGAAAGTTTTGGCAATTAGATGAATTTAAAACTTCCGTAAAACCTCAATCGGCCGACGAAATCCTATGCGAAAAGAAATTTATGGAGGGTCATAAACGCTTAGAAATTGGAAGGTATTCGGTACCACTTCCGTTCAAGGCGGAAAACCCAAACTTAGGTACATCTCGGGAAGGGGCCATAAAACGTTTTAAATCTTTAGAATGTAAATTCCGAAAGGACGAGAATTTTAAGTTATCCTTTTCGGCAGTAATTACAAACTATTTACAACAAGGTCATGCGGAACAAGTTCCTGAAGACGAAATTGATAATCCGCGTATTTATTATTTGCCACACCACGGTGTTCTTAAAGAAAGTACCACGAGACAATTACGTATTTTGTTTGACGTATCATTTAGATCATCTAATCAGAAAAGCCTAAATGACGAGTTATTAGTTGGTTCAAAAATCCATTCTTTTTTATATCCAATTTTATTACGTGAAAATGTCACACATTCTAATGATCTTAAGGTACTAACAAATATTATTTTCGAAATTGAAGAACGACGTCAGGCCGTCCATTCAAAGGCAGTAGTACACAATAAAGGTCAATCGCCATCAGATTTATTATTAAGGTACTCATCATTTTCAAAATTAATAAACGTAGTAGCCTTTTGTTTACGATTTTACAACAGAGTCAGATATAGACAAAGTGTAAATGGCGTACTAACTGTAAAGAAAATTGATAACAGTCTTAACGTTATTATTAAAATAGTCCAACAGGAATCATTCCCTGAGGAATTCAAGTGTCTCGTAAAAGATAATGCCTTACCAAAATCTAGTCCTTTAATCAAATTAAATCCCTTTCTAGACGATAATTTATTAATACGAGTGGGTGGTAGACTCGTCAATACAAATATTTTGTTTGATAAAAAATTTCCCTTGGTTATTCCAAAATTACACCATATTACAAAATTAATTGTACTACAGACACACTTGCGTCAGTTACATGCTGGACCGCAAGCGACTTTAGCAGTTATTAAACAAACATATTGGCCTAAGGGAGCCAACTGCGAATTACGAGTCATATATTTCGGTGTTATTAAATCTGATGCATTTTATCCCACCTCGCTCACTACACGTTGGTGGAATTTGGGAAGCAGGCATTAAGACCATTAAATATCATCTAAAACGAGTTATAGGGCAGTCATTGTTCACATGTGAAGAAATGTATACCTATTTGACATTGATCGAGCCGTGTCTTAACTCTCGACCTATAACTCCCATTATCCTCAAATCCCGACGATCTATCCGTACTCACCCCTGGCCATTTTTGATTGGTACTGCACTTACGTCACTTGCCGAACCTGAGGTGGGCGACATCGTCATCGTGCACGAGGATAACGTGCCCCCGTTGTGTTGGTGTCTCGGTCGGGTTGAAATCGTACATCCAGGTCGTGATGGTGAAATAAGGGCTGTGTCAGTGCCAACCAGAAACGGGATAGTGCAAAGATCAGTGCGGAAATTGAGCCCGTTACCAATGTAATGCGCAATTGGGCTATACATGTGTATATATATTTTATTTTATTATTGTATTGTTGTTAATTCCAATTTAATTCCCGTTGTATAATCTTAGTTGAGATGTATTCATTTAATTAGTCATTTTTTGTTTCTTAATTATTATGTATTATTTATCTCAATAAGTAGGTCATCCTTGAAGTTAGTACTTCAACGGGGGGACTATGTTCAGTTTACCTGAACAGGGGTTTGGGCGTAGCCAATTTGTCCACCCTACTCCCACCCGTTTTAGGGTAGTTTACCTAATTTTTATTATTTCACTTTCTCGGTGAGTCGTGGAGAAGTATCGAGAGGGTAAAGACGTGCCGACCCGAGAGACCGGCAATTTTTTATAAATTTTGTGCGATTAAAGAAACCGTGTAACTAAAAGGTGATTTTTATTTCGCGCAAAACAGCAAGTATGAGACTGATTTTTGCAAATGACATATCCTCTAAGAAAACAAGGGTGGGTGGGCGGTTCTAGTACCTTTTTTTAGAAGAGTAGGTCATTTGCCAAAATGAGTCTTATTTTGGCAAATACTAGCCTGGCCCACCCGCCTTTTATTTGCTTAGTGGGTAGATTATTTGGCAAGTACTAACAAATTTCGACCCATTTTCGAAATTTAAAAAATAATTTTTCTTGTAGATTTCGGGGCGCAGATGTCACTTTTCCGGCTTCATTTCTTCGATAACTTTCAGAATTAGATAATTAATTCAGTGCATTGCAATATCACAATTTTTAAAAATTTCAAAACAGTAGGTGCATGTTTTCAAGTTCATTTCGGATTGCCCAGTTTTTGTTCGGATTAAAGAGATATCGACTTCAACTAGCCTCTGTTCGGATTACTGGATGTTCGGTAAATCGTGGCTTCGGACTATAGAGGTTATATTGTACCTGCTTTTTTGGTAAAATTTTATCTTAGCTTGACTATTCTAAGAACCGGCAATTTAAATAGTTCGGTCTAGAATTCATTCTACGAAGTAATCATCAAAATCTCTTTTTTCTTAGTCTGATTTTGCACTTGAATATATTTAGTTCTACAAAATTCGTGTTCCCTTTTGACCCGGAACCTTTGATTTTTCTTCATGTCACTAACATACTTTTTAAAATAATTTTCTAACATTTTTATCTCATTTGTTGCAATGTGTTTTATAGTTTTTCCTTTATGCATTGATATATTTTGTTATGTTTTGTTTTCTAATTTTATTACGTGTGCAAGACAGGATTTTTTTTCACAATTGTTCTGCTTTTACATCTTCTATCTAAATTTTTATTTTTGTCTCTCCCTCATCTCTAACTTCGTCTCTCTCCTGCAATGTTTTATTTAAAAAAAAAAATCGAGTTCCTTTACAACATTGTCCGATTTTTACACATCAGTTGCTATATCTGATATTGTTTCCAATCTATATTCACATTACATATATGTAATGACTGGATATTGTAGAAACAAAGTAAAAATAAAATTCTGATCGACAGAAGTACAACTTTGACAACTTTTACTTTTTTGTACACGAAGTTGCTACGAAGAATATTAAAACTTACACCAGAGAATATATCTATTCGAAATATATTGCTTTTCTTTTAACGTTAATTGAACTTTTATTGTTTTATTTTTCCTCTACATATATGTTTCGTCCCTTTATAAGTAAAATAACTGAAGATCTCCTTCAGGCGATATAGTAACACACAATTATGGAGTGGGGTCTATATGACTTTGTTTCACAATTTGTAAGACAAAATGTGAAAAGAAAAATATTTTATTTAATAATTTGCTGAACAGGAAATAACAAACCGTCAACTATGATATGTATTCGGACATGTATTTTTAAGTAATTTATAAATAACATGGAGGCAATAATTTTTTAAAGAAGTATGTATATAAAAATACATATTTTCAATTATACAAAGTGTTCTCTTTTAAACAATGCACCCTGTATATTTTTACATAGTCTATACAACCATACTTTTTCAACAATGTCAATGTGCACCGAAAAGCAGTACTGCATTTGAAAAAGTAAATAAATATGGATATTTGAAGACTATTATATGTATTTTAGATTTTTTATATACACGTGGCTCCGTTTTTGTTTATCTATCCATAAAATATTGCAACATAATTACTAAAAATAACTTCATTGCAATATTTTTTGTAATGTTTTTTTGGTAAAAAATTTCAAGAAAACTAGAAGAACGTGGCAACGCCGCATCTAAATTTCAAAAGTAAACTGTAGTTGTAAAGCCAAAGTACAGGAACCATTTTTTGATAGTTTCATCGTAAAGGTTAGTTTTTCGTTTTGTCAACATCAGAAGTATTATTATTTATTTAAGAATACGTATTAAGAAAAAACTAAACAACTTTAAACTAACACCATTAAATTTTATAAGGGTAAGCATATTAAGTTTGAGATGTACGCTGATACAACGTTATGTTTCTGTTTTTAGGAAAATTAGTTGAATCGTATTTTTTTTTCATGATGTATTTGAAAGTAATTGGCTTGGGAGTTTTGTATAATAAATTCTTCAAGAAACAACTAACAGATAGGAACAAGACAAGTTATGATTAGGCATTCGTCAAACTGTTATGCATATCCTTCCGTGTTCATTTATTCAAAGGCCATTATTTTTCCAACAATACCGACTTTATTTACAAGAACACCAAAACCAATTTGCCAAAATCTCTTCACAACATCGGTGTTTTTTTAGTAAAAACAATGTTATTTTTAGTTCGTTAAAAAGCTGTAATTCAATTTTTTCCTTCGCTGGAAAAAACAGATTTCCGTTTGTTTATTTTTTTTAAATATATATTTAGTTCCTTCTTGAATGAAAATTAAAAATAACAGCTGGTATTTTAATTGAAATTCGATTCGATTTTAATTAGAAGGTGAAATTAAAATACTCTTTCGTGACAATAAAAAAAAATTAGTAGTATTCTGAAACACAAACAACTTTCCGTCCAGGCACACGGAATATTTCTGCCAATTTCAATAATTGAGCTGGTGATGTAAAAATTGTGCAGCTGGTGCAGTTAAAATAAAAAATAAAAAGTACTCTGACTATTGAAATTGAAAATGTTATTGTATAATACCTATATGGTTGGCGAATTGGCGAAGTGATTTTGTTCATTAAAAATTATACATATACAATTTTTCCTTGTTGTTTCGAAATAGTTACTGAGGTGCGTAGAATACATACTTTAAATTAAGACTTTTGACAAAACTAGATCAAGTTTATTTAAAATTATAAACATACATAAAAAATTGCTCTTATGTTATTTATTAGATAGAACTTCCCTTGAAGTAAAATTAAATAAATCGAGTTATTTAGAAAAAACAATATAGGTAATACCAATCCCAATGTAAGAAAAAATCTTATAGTGCTTATCGTTCTTGATTGGACCGAAAAAAAATTGGAAAGTGGCCCCGTCATAGGTCTATAAGTCAGGTTTACGTAGCTACGTACTGTTGACTAAAGAAAAAAGTTGAAAGAACAAACCACAAGTACCGGTGCTTTCAAAAATTTTCTGTCAACAGATATCGATGCAGACGGCAGACCATGGACTTCAGACCACAGATAGACACACGGAAACGGGAGCAGCATTTTTTCATACTGTATGGGCCACGAAACGTCGAGAAAAGCTCAGGCTCGGGAAGTGAAAATGTATCTTGTCCTCACAAAATAACTACTCTCTAAAATAAATCTGTCTCAAATTTTTCGAAAATTTTTAAAAAACGGACTAGAACAGGCAGTTGAACTTATTCCTCTTTTTTAATAAAACATTGCTCCTGATGAGTAATTATTATTGTACAGTGTTAAATAAACAAACTTTTCAAGAGTTCGGACACATTTATTTTACAATCAATCAATGCTTCCCGATGAATCTTTTTCCGGTAAATATTTTTAGAATTTTTTTCCGTAATTTCGCTCTGTCTAACGTGATCCTTTTAACTTATTACTATAATTTTGGAACTGCTACAGGTACAGATTTGAAATTGAAAACATGTGGATGAGCAATCGATGTCACCTTGAAATGTCAAAACTATGAAATTATAGACAATATAAATATTAAGATTCTTCACTTGGTTAAGTATACAATAAATACGTTGTTCCTTTTTTGCATTGACTAATTTGTTTTAAACTTGGAATCATGTGCAGAATGAAATAAAACTCATACATATCATAGTTTTGACATTTCAAGGTGACAGTGCGTCACTATAAGGACGATCAACAGTCATACAAATGTTCACCATTCAAAAAAAAATGATAGACAATAAAATTTATTCTTTGATTTCCGAAAAGAATTATAGTGTTTTACGCCATTTTGGTATTTCGTATGAAAGACATTCTGAGATTTTATTCAAAAGTCAAAATGATAAAACTAACAGACTAATTTTAATCTTAATATACTTGTTACCTGTCTGCCATAATTTGAAAACATAAACAACGCGTGAGAGAATTCTGGCACACATGATAATTCGTCATAACCAAACGAAGAGAGTTCATTATTACAAAGCGTGGGTTGGGATGCACGAACTAATTTGTAATCCTGATGGTGGACTGATTATAATAATTAGAATGCTTCAGTTAACTAATAAACCTACTTAGTGAACAGGTGATGGTATAAGGTACCTACAAAAAGCAATACCGACAAGCAGACGAAAGTCGTTAGAGATATTCTTGTAACGACGACATTATACGTGGGTAAACTTAATTAATTAAGTAACGTCAGTCAGTTACGGTTGTATATTTAGGAATTGTGAATAATTTATCCAAAAATGTTGAAGCAAAAATTAGGACACTGAATTTATAATGGCCCAAATTGGAGACTCATGTTGTTGTAGGACGTCAGCGAAGTGCGCTGTATATTTTAATAGTCTGAAAATAGCAATTCAATTGATTCCAGAACGTCGGAAAGAAAACAAAAAAAGAGTTAGTGAATAATTTACACAGATATATTTTGTATGCTCCACTAACGAAAGCGTCGTTTAGTGTCAAGTTATAATAACTGAAATGGATTCCGTGAAGTATTAATTTATCAGTTGGTCAGAGCTTATAGACTGTAGTTGCAGTTTTATAACGTCGGTAATAAAACATGGTTCTCACACATTTTTTGCTTGATGCTATAAGCAATTACCAGACACGAAACTTCCAATTAATTTTAGTTGGGAGAAAGAGGAATTTATTTAGTTTTGTGGTTTCGTGAATTGAATGCCAAAATATGGGGGTGTGTGGCTGACAACCTGTTGGTGGAGTCGAACTTCATGTTACTGTAACCAAATTGAAGGCTTTTACCTCAGTACAACGCACCAGACTAATGATCGAAATTCGAATTTATGCTATAATTAGAACTAAACTCAGAGTTATTTCAACCTGAATGCTAAATGCCAGTGGGTATTGCAAAAAGTTTTTGTAGCAGATTTGGGTTCAAAATGAATAAATAAATAAATAAATTTCCGTACAAGTGAATATTCTGTAGGAGGTGTTTTTTATTTATTTTTTTATAAACCAATTTGCCACAATATAAATACTGGAAAAATGTAATAAATACACATCTTTTGTTTTCATTAATTTTGTTTGATCTTTTTCTTGCTAATGTGTATTTTGCTATTTATACACTGGCGGCTCTTCACAAGTTTCTCGTTCGCATTTCTCGTTAACAGATTAATTAATTTCTTTTACTCTTCATGTCGTGTTAAAGAAAATTTATCTTTGTGATAATTTGCAAGAATTTCATAATGTGTAAAGCGCTAAAAATTACTAAGTTTAAAAATATTTTTAAAATCGGATAATTTATAAAATTTGATTTTCCATATTTTGTTTATCCCATAGATAGTATAAAAATATGCGTGCATTATTAAACCAGTGAAATCTCAACATTTTGAAGTGACAAAATTGTCCTGAGTTTAGCTTCGTCTAGATAATGCCAGTGTGGTTGGCGAAACGCGTCGAAAAATATTTTGTGTGTTTTCGGTGTTGTGGGGGTAAACGTTGTATTATTACAGCACACCGAGTGATCAAAACGATTCCATGATATTTACATCAAACATATCGCCCCCGAAAAGTGGCTTGGGCTATGTTTAAGAGTTGACGGAGTTTGGCTTAAATAACTCCAACCACTGTTCTTTTTCTTTGTTGAGTACCCTTATTGGTACAATGATAATTTTAAAAACATGTATTTTCTTTGAATTTTTATTTACAGCCTTGATTTATCGCAGACAAGTTAGTTTTGACACTCCATTGTAAAGACTGAACAGTTATCCATCAGTAGCCCAAGATAATCTTACTCTGCATCTTCTCTGTTATAAAAAACTGCCAGAGGAGCCAGAAGTTCATGATCCTCATGCATCACTGCCATCGTCAACATCATCAGGTTTAATAAATCTCCCATCACGCCCCATTTTCTCAAATTTTTCATTTTTATTTTAATAAAAACTGGTACAACAATTTTCAAGGTTTCTCCTTTGCCTTGTAGACATATTAAAATATGTATAAACAAAATAAGCAAAAAGCGTTTTTACCACAACACTCAGTTTTCATCGTTCCTATTTTACGATGATATAAACACCATTATCAGCATTTCATTGACCTGTACATGTACTTCGTTAATTGCCTGGAATTTCCACCACATTTTGCACATTTCTTTATATAACGCTTACCATATGATTTACGCTTTAATATAAATTGCACAAATTGGAAATTACGTCAGCCTCTTCATTTCTAGTTCATTTCTCTGGCACTTCGAAAACACACTTGTTAATGGTCGTTTTACGATGAAACGGCCGATTAGAACGCATTGTCCAGTGATGAATGGTGTTTTAACAGCAATACTACGATAGCATCTGATACACGTATGTTGTTCGCGAGTGAAATGAAGACCTTCCAGCACGTTAATCGTGAAGATTCTTGTAAGAATTAATAAAAAGTAGAATTTATAACACCCATAAACCTGATACGTAATCGTTCCAACATAAAATATCATCAACATTGTTGGGTGACCTCACTTTACAGGGTGCAAGCAAGAGAATGCGGTATGCAAAAGTTCGCCCCGCCTTGAAATTTTTAAGGAGTAAATCATCACAACAATCTGTGACAAAGCACAAGAAAGAGAGTGGAACAATTGAGGGAGTACTATATCATGATGCTCGTACTGAAAACCACCCACGCCATGCAACAGTTTAAGTGGTGCTTTGCATGCAGATGGTGTAATGCAGAGACGGATTGTACCCGAAGGAATTGACACAAGTCGATAAATTATTGTTGTGGTTAAATTCTCCGTATATGGAATATAATCTCTCAGAAAATCAGCGTTTATATAGGATATCAATGCAATTAGAAACAATGCGTCTGTGGTGGTTAAATGGCCCTTCATACAATTAAATTATTTTTTGTGTTTTATAGTTTCTCCTAAAAAATTCTTTATAGTCCAAAAACAACTTTAGTTTAAAAAATTCGAGGTATTCTTCTGTTGAGTACGTTTAAAATTTGTATATTGATATGTTTTTAATTATAGTCAAAATGTATACAATTCATACACATTCACTTCATGCAAAAAAAAGAAATAATTTTTTTCTACATAATTATATTACGTCCGAAATTTCAAATCTCGTTAAGAGATAATATTTCTAATCTAAAAAATATTAATACAACGATAAATCATAAGTATGGGGTGACAATATTTTGCATAATTTAAAAAGGCTTTATTCGACAAAATTTTGAGATGACGTCATGAATTTTTAGGAAGGGGATAAATGAATACTTTTAACGATTTACGATAACTTTAAAAAGTTTGCAAAATTTCAAAGCATTCCGTTTTGCAGTTTCTGGTTTAATCAGTAAAATAAATTGAGTCATTAATTAATTTTTTTGATTTACCCTGTACCTATAAGCAAATCTAAAAATTATGAATGCAAATTATAAATCACAAGTATAGACTCACACATTTGGCACAGGAAGTAATAATAACAACTAAAACCAAAGTGGTCCAGTTTTCCATGGCCGCGACTGTACATAAAAACCATGCCTCCTTATAAGTATTTCCAAAGCAGTTCATCTCTTTTATTTTTAAATGTAAGCAATGTAATCAGCCCTTAAATAACGATATTTTTAATAACGAGAAGTCTACATCAATTGTTTTGTAATTTATGTCAGTTGTTAATGTTTTTGAAAAATGTGGAACAAGAACTCCAATAAAAAAATAAAAAAATCATGATGAACTATTCCAAGATGGTACATATGTTAATTTTCAATTTATGTTAATAAATTTAATATTAAGCTGAAATTGGAAAAGGTAAAAACAGCTTTTACAGAAAACACTAATTAATTAATTAACTAATTAAGTTATTGTCGAATGATTTAATGCAAACAATTGTTAGTGGATATAAATAAATAAATTTTGGTTAACACACAACAACCGGTCTAGTAACTTTTGGAGATTGCGTGTCTAACTAAATCGCCAACAGACAGACAACAGACAAACGAAAGTGAGAAACCAATATTTTCGAATTGAACAACTGTAAAAAGTGGAGAAAACATGAAATTAGCCATTCGTCATATGGACCCTATAATGTAAGGAATAAGAGTTGGTTTATGCTTTTAAAACTTCAATCAAATTTCTACTCTGTGAATATATACAAACTACCGCTTGATAAAAAAGTACTGTAGTAGGCCATGTAATTTATTTTTAAAATAATGATGTTGCCAACATCAACGTGTTGTTGAATAAAGTGTCAAATAGCTACAATGCCAACATCATTTTTTAAAAATTAATTACATGAGCTACTAAAGGAGAGTTTTGTCATCATATGGGACTGAGAGAGCAATAACAAACACGATCTAAGGCAGCCATGTATGTCTGAAGATTTGTCTTTGATAAATTTTTCGTCTTGCCAGATTAAGTTTGAGTTGAAAGTCGAACGATCAAAGACAAATTTGCAAAAATCTATGGCTGTCTTTGACCGTATTTTTATTGTATAATGCAATTACGACGTTTTTAGACCGCAGTGAGCCATGGAAATCTAGTAACTTGGTTGGTAATCAACATTAATAAGCTGAAGTTTCTTGAGAAACGTATTTAAGGTTATGAATTGTATCAGAAACCTAAGCATTGTTGCTAGCTTAAATATCACCAAGAAACATTATTAATGAATTAATTAAACATCCAGAACTTGATAACTTCACTAAATATTTCTATAAAACTTTTAAAATTATTTTTTTAATTGAAGTTTGGATGTAATAACTAATCAAAGTCATGAATGAAAGACATACTGCTGGAAAATGAAGTTAGGTACAGAAATTGGCAAATTGTTCTATAATTTTCTACTGTATTTTCACAAGAATCGTGCATTTTTTCTTCAATGGTCTTCTGTACCCTAAAATCTTTTTCCTACCATCTAAAAGTAAATCTTTACCTGTTGTATTTTAATTTTGATAAACGGTTGTACTCTGGCAAGATGCATTTAAGTAAAGAGTTTTAGTTATTTTCACTTATTAAGTTTATCTACCTATTATTCAAAATCAGCTTCCATTATTTCGTTGTACAAATCTCAGTCGTCATTATCATCACATTCTGATTCTGATTCTGAATCAGATGAAATGACGAATGGAGGTATGTTTTTCAACGACAAATTTCCCATGTAGTACATATTTCCAATCAGCTGAAATAAGTTCTCGACAATGTCTACTAAAGTGTTGCCACATCTCTGAAGTACATTCAGGTCCAAAAGTTATGTGCTTGTTGTAGTCGGATTTACACAATCCCCACGCCATTTCAATAAGTTTATATTGACAATGTATCTCGTATTTCAAAAATCGTTTTTTCCGATCACTTTCAAAAGGTTGAATTAATTTCAATACTTTCTTCAACTGCACCGAATGGTATAGTGCATTTTCCATTACAATCACACATTTTCCTTGCAACTTGTTCAAAGCAGGAATATGCTGATTATGTATGATATATGAACCACTCAATTTTGAAAAATCGTTTTGTGGTAATTTCTGTCGCTATTTTTTTATTAAAAAAAAACCTCTTTATAAAAAGCCTAAATGACTCGCATACAAAATTGTAAACCCTGAACCTTCACCGGTCACTTATCCAATGCTTAACTTAGCGTGATCTCTGTACCGGGATTTTGACCAGTACCGTACCGCACCCCTTTCTGCACTTATTATTCAAACTGATATATTTATCCCTACTAAGAAGTTGATGACATCATATTTAGGAAAACTTACTTAAGATATACACAAAGCATACTTCTTTGCTTGTTGTTTAACAGTCTGCATCTATTTTTAAGTTAACTTACAGCCGTTATCACAAAAAAAAAGTTCGGAGAATCAAATTTTATTATCTAAGGCACTGAATTTATTTGATTGTGCTTGGGGGGCGAGGGAAGTTCTTTCTAAATAAGTTTAGACTAATTTCTAAAATTTGAAATGTGTTAAATATGTGTAATCGATGATCGCCCAATGCATATGTTCTATTTGTTGGACGCAGTTTAAACAATTTTAACATTTTGCGTCGTTATTACGAGATTAAGTATTATTACCCCTTTCAGATTTGTTTTTGATTGGGTTCGCAGTCTAGTACCTGTTGAAAGAATTTTCGGAGTGTGGTTGCTAACCTGATTTTATAAAGTCGAAATGTGGTGAAAAATGAACAGCGTCACGGACTAAGTTGTAACCGATATAGTAAATAAAAGACCAGAGTCACATCGAATAGGGCGCGTTTCAGAGGACAAATCTCGTGTTTCTCGTTGTGGTGTTGTTTGCAAGAAACTGGTGTTTAGGCTGTATAGTTTATGTCTACGTTTAACAGGACAAAACAATATCATTTCACTTGTTATAAAAAGTTACTCGTTCAAGAACCATGCAATGCATGCGCATGTCTTAATCTAGAGCTTTGGTTATAAAGTTACACTTCAGCTTATGTACAGTTGGGAAAAATAGTAGCAACATCGTCCATCTAATGAAAACGTAAAAATCGTTGCATAATTTTCTGATAAATGACAGATGCAGGTAGTAATTTTTTTGTTAGTTCAGACACTGCATAAAAGACGTTTTTTTAGCAGAATTACTAACCTGACCTCAACCTCAAAGTTTAGCAAATACCTGTCCAAACTAAGCTCTAAATACTTACGTAAAAGTATAAATGCACCGGAACTTGCGTCTTCGGTCCGCATTTCGTTTCGAAGTTTGAGCAACATCCTGTATCTTCGGCACACCGATGCAAAATAGTGCAATGCGGGGTGTAAGTCTTACTGGGGTCAGGATGTTCGCTTTGCACCGACACCACCTTCGGTTGCGGTTTCCGGCACTGGCCTTCCTGCCTGACTTTCATGTAGTGTTCTATAACTGCACTTGTCGCCCTTCCTGCAACAAAGACAATCGTATCGACCCAAGTGCGTTTAACTTAGTGGCGCCGTTTAGGGGAGTTAGAGGGGAGCATTTGTCCCCCTGTTTTATTATTACATAATTAAGACTGACTTTTGCAATAAAAAGATCTTTACATTGAGTAGTTAACATACAAGTTGCACATAATAATCACATAAAATAATATTACATGTTTACACACGTTTACTACATTCATGTCCTTGGCATGACTACTTAAAAGCAAAGAATATACCTAACGGTGAAGAACAAAAGATATCATCATTGATTTATTAAAGGCAAGTATACATGGTTTCATATTTTGAAAAATTTTTCATCAGTTACGATTTACACTATATTTTGGACGATTTTGACATCTCCAATATATAGTTTTGATTATGTAATGTTTTTACAGTTCAACAGCGGCATTTTTTAAATAAAAAAAATGGAGCACAGTCTCGTTCTTTCGTAAGATGGTTTTATTATTACAATGATTACATTTCCATTGCTAAAGAACTCAATTCTGCCTCACATTTAAATCGTAAGCTAACATTGTTGAGCAATGACGTCAACATATCATTGCAGGCAAGGAAGTTTCATCGTCAACTAAATTTTTGATAAAGATTAGTGTAATTTAGAAAATGTTATGTTCTAGCAAAATTTGCCAATACATATCTGGTGTTCAATTGAAAAAGTCATCAAGTTGGTCTTGATTTAAAAAAAATAAAGTAGGACACCCCTTTAAAGCATTTTTTCAAAAAATTTTGTTGTATAAAGTGGACTCAATGAATTCATTGAAACTGATATTTAAAAGTCAATAAAAATTTGAAAGTTACACTGGGGAAAGAAAAGTGTCCCACATTTTAATTGTGTAGATATGCAAACTGCTATAAACATATATTCGAATACTGTATAAATAACCATATTTAAGATTCTCCCAAAATATGTATACAGTTGTGACAGATAAAAATTGAGAACGGATTGCAATTGCAAATATAACCAATGCTATCTTAAATAGCAATCTTTATATTTTTAACGGATTTTGGTATATCATTAAATTACGACTACAATATGTAGATATAATAAAAACTTTGGTGTGTATTTAATTTTCAATCGATAAAAAAAATAAAAGTTATAAATATGAAAAAAAAGGTGAGTGAAATAACAGTACAACCAGATTATTTTACATTTATTAGTTCGAGATTAATAGCAACTGTAGGTATATCACGCGTTAAAAAGGCAAACATTTCCAATTTAGTTTTTTAAATCTTCTAGATCAGGCAAGTGTCACTAATGCCTCAAATGTTTTATATACCGCCACAGCAAATACATGTTTTTTAGAATCATTGCAATAGTCCAAGATTTCTGACCATCAGTACCTTGTAATTGTCTTTTCACTTATATTTTCTTGATAATATATGTCTTAATTTAGATAATAATTTATATTTTCTATAGTTATAAGTTATAACTAATACGACAAACATAAGTGCCTTAATACGTTTTAAAAATATACGTTGTAATTTAAAAAAACATAATTTATATTAAATATAAATCATTGATGTAAATCTAATAGTTAAAAACATGCCCAGTTCCATCTGCAATAAAAAGTTTGAAGTGATTTGCAAATCAACCAGTAGAAATATTACGAACGATCTACATCTAGTAACTTATAGATATTTTTGCATCAAATTTGTCTTATCAAATATCATCTAAGGTGTTAATGAATCAACTAAACAGGTATGTCAATTATTTTTTTTAAGTAGATAACAATCCTTTTGGTTATTTTTTATCAAGTATAAAATGTACAGAACTGAATGTTTGTAATTTATTTAGGTTCTTTTATAAATTTTTGATTAACTTAGCACGCAGGCTGTCTGTACTCTGCAAAATTATCAAATTTTAAGGTCACGAGAGGTCATAAAGTCTATTGAAACCTCTTTGATTAGTCAGAATCGAAGGAATAACACATTATTAAAACAAATTAGCTCTCCGAGTATTAGAACAGGAACACATTAGATATAGTTACACAACATGTAAATATATGCAAACGATACAATTTACGTTAAAAATTATCTGAGAGCGCTTAGTGTTAAGTTCCTTTTTATTCATATTGTTTATTAATGAGTCTAAGTATAATATCCTTTATTGCCTGTGAAACTGCGATTGCCATCAAGAATTTGCACTTAATTTTGGAAAAGTATAAAACACTAAGTTGCTTTCTTACATTCTTAATTAGAAACATTAACAAAAACTTACGCGCTGAACTAGCAAAATATTAGTTTATAAAAAAACACAGATGAAAACAATGCATATCTACAGTTCCTACACTACATCAGTACCTAATAAAATTTTATTAGTATTTCAAAGTTAAACATGAAGGTTGGACCCACAAAACCATAAATCA
Source organism: Zophobas morio (assembly GCF_036711695.1). Lineage (NCBI taxonomy): Eukaryota > Metazoa > Arthropoda > Insecta > Coleoptera > Tenebrionidae > Zophobas > Zophobas morio. Next base: position 23,819,776 of record NW_026972107.1, read on the forward strand.
CAAATTCAATACAACCCTGGATGTTTCTAGCCCACTGTAGACTGGCGGCACGCTCCTTTTATTGGCGTCATTATCCCCCTGCATTGTCCGACTATCCCTCAAAGTAGCGGTTGTAAAATTTTACTAGATACTGATGTAGTGTACGAACTGTACATATACTTTACCCATTTTAAAATTTAAAGGTCTCCACAGTAAGAATAAAAGAAACATGCAACGTGTTTTAAAATGCCGTTATGATACCTAATCACGATGTTCTAACAATAGGCGAATACCAGAAAAAATTAAATCATTTACTAAAATGAGTTAATTATTTACGTGTATTTATTATACTTTTCCCACTACTAGCGTTCATTGCAACAAAACTATTGTTTCATATCAAAAATCACAGAATTTCTAGTTTAACTTTATAGTGTGTCAAATAACCTTTTAAAAATTTTTAACATATACAGGGTCGCTAGAATGTATGGAAACAGTTAAATTATCTTAAGAACCAATTGTACAGATCACCTGAAATTAGGTACAGGGGTAGAAGAAGTTGCGCTTTAATTATTCGCCAAAAAATTTTTTTTTACTTCATTTGTTTTCGAGATGTAATAACGCCAACTTGATTTTTTTTAAATGGCACTACGATATATCTAATGCATTTTTGAATAGAGCTTTTTTTTAATTCATTGATATAGCACAATCATGCTTTCTTTCTAAATCGAAATGGCAAAATGAATTATTAACCAACAATTTGTTAAATTAATAATAATTATTAATTTTAATTAATACTAAACAATAAATAAATTAGCCAATAACAACCGAAATAAAAATTAAACTTCTGTTTTCTGCAAAAGATGCTCAAAATGCTCTCCATTTACTTCCTGGCAGTAAAAAAGACGCTGAATAAAATTTTGGAGTAAGTTAATGAGAATTTCTGGACGAATGCTACGTAGCAATTTCTTTACGGATGCGTTCCCGTAAGTCTTCAATGTGAATCGGTCTATTGATATAAACGCGATTCTTCAAATATGCCCACAGAAAAAAGTCAAGCGGTGTCAAATCCGGTGACCTGGCAGGCCACTCAATAGAACCCCTTCGATCTATCTATCTCTCGGGAAAACTTTTATTTAAGTACTCTCTGACGTCCAAAATGGGGTGGAGCACCGTCTTGTTGAAACCAAATAGTTTCTGCTCGTAACTCCGGATTTGGGTAATTGGGAAACAATTCTCTAAGTCTAGGCGCTATACGTTCCCACAGCAGCCTTAAGTATCCCCCAGAATTTAAATTCCCTTAATAAAAAAAAGGTCCAATTATACTATCACTTTAAAAGCATACAGACAATATTTTACAACTTTAATCAAAAAACCCAATCCGCAAAACTTTGAAACCATAAATTATGCAGGTACGACTGCCAAAGACCGGCTGCTTGGGGAAGCACAGAAAATTCTGCAGGCACGCGACAGGGTTTACAAGTTTCCAAAGACCCTACTGCGAAAAGTAGACTCGGTATTGTCAACCAAATAATCCTAATTATGTCATAAAATTTTATTAGTATGCTTTTAAAGTGATCTTACTGTACTTGAATAATGCCGCACCAAACATCTAGTTTTTCTGGATGGTTTGCTCCATCTAATATGGATTTGTGTCAGACCAGTACCTGAAGTTGTGTCTGTTGACATGATCATTTAAACAAAACGTAGATTCGTCAGAAAACAAAATCCTGTTGATAAAATTTTCGTCTTGTTGTATTTTGTTCATTATAATTTCAGTAAATTCAACTCTAGGATCAAAATCATCTTCGTTTAACTCTTGTACCAAATGTATTTTGTGAGAGTGAAACTTTTTCTTTTTCATTATTTTTTTAATTGATTTTCACCTAACATTGTGATTCAGCGCTGATTGTTGCACTGATGTTTTCGGATTTTCTGTTGGGTTTAAGAGGATATTAAGGGCATTTTCATCATTTGTAGCAGATTTTAGCCTGCCAGGTTTTGGACGCTCTTTAAGGGTTTTTGAAACCGTCATTAATAATTATATGCGCTCAGTTTCACTTAAATGCACCATTTTTGCAAGAAACACCTTACACCTCAAATTAAAATTATTTTCAAAGGTAACTATGTCATTTTTTTTTATTTATTCTTATTCAAAATAATTTATTTTGCATACATAAGTGATCAGCTAGCATTGTTAGCGTCATGTTCACAAAAAAATTATGAAAAAAGAAATTCAGCTCATGTAACGTATACGAAAACTTTATTAGATTAGCTAATTCGATAAAAAAAGGAGAAGAGGATACATTCAAGTTCGATTTATGTTAGGTCATGCCCACGTCGAAGATCCCGTTAGATTAGCTAAATAATCCTAGTTGAAAAATTCTTCTTGAAAATCAATATAAAAAATCTGCAGTTATTTACGCAGAACTCGGGCGCAACGAATTATGCATAGCATCAAACTACATTTTTGCTATAAAAATTTAAATTAATTGTAACATTTAAAACTGTATCGACATATTTTTCGAAAAATTAGTGAGATATGAAGTAATTCACAGTTAATGTTTTTGGCACAGCATGCATAAACAGTTTAAAAAAATTTGATAAAATAACATTTTAAGAGAAGATGAATAATTAATTTTAATATTTAAAACTGTATCGACATATTTTTCGAAAAATTAGTGAGATATGAAGTAATTCACAGTTAATATTTTTCACACACCATGCATAAACAGTTTAAAAAATTATGGTAGCTTATTAAATCAGAAGTAAAAAAGACATGTTTTAATGAGATTCTCTTAATAAAATTTTGTGATGACGTCAATAATTTTTTCTGGAGACAAATACATTAATTTCCATAGGTGCAGTGCAACACTAACAACAACACTAATGTTCCTTGAATTAAAAGAAAATGATAGGAATGCATAAGCAATGAATTTTATATTATTTTGTGCATTATTTTGCCATTTATACGACAGTATAAAAGTGAAAATAATCAGTTTCGTAGTTTCGAAGGGTATCTGTCCAATAAAATCAGCAACCGACACTCAAGACGACAGATAAATGAGAAAGGGAGATCAATATTTTGTTATTCTACAAGCTGTCGACAAAACTTGTACCGAATTCGACATTCATTAAAATTACGTTACTAAAGTACTTTAGTTTAGCCTAAAATCCCACCAGATCAAAATTAACTCAATTTACTTGAGAAAATTATTGTGTACAACTACAAATGGACATATCAACACTGTTTAATGTTATCAGATGTATTTAAGAGGTAGACTTTGGTGTCGGTCGATTTTGACATTGCCTTTAATCTAAGTATAAGTAGATTTATCTACCTTTTTTTCAACATATTTTTACAGACGCGTATGCCATTAGATAAATCGTACTGATATTGCGACATGCATGATTAAAGCTAGAATATATTTAAAAGTATTTTATCCTAATTGAATACATTTCACTCCTGTCGCTCATGGAACAGAGTTGCGGAAGAAATACGAAATCAATTCCTTTTAGGATCGATTTAATTAGTTTAAAATTTTAGTTCAAAAAAACTTAATGAGCTCAAAAATAAAAAAACTTGAGTTTTGTTTCATAACTATAATAATTAACAATTGAAATTTCAAAATTAAGGAGACAAAATTTCATTATTCGAATCAGTAAAATTTAAAAATAATTGTCAATAATGCCCAGAAACCTACTAATAAATCAATTTTGTTCAATTAATGTCAAAATTTGAACTAAGTGCTCAGCACACATGAGTGCTTCACCCTTTCAACTTAATCTTGTTTCGAAAGCTTTATTAGTCTCATAAATTTCAGATTAATACTTAACTGGTGAATTACTACTTTAGAAAAACGTTTAAATAAGTATAAGCTCAAAATGTTTTATTGGAAACACGTTGTACATTTTTGTAATATTATGTAAAGATATGACTTTTTTCAGGTGGAAAAATTCCTGCTCGCTAAGAAAGGAATCCTCCCACATTCAATTTCGAACATATTTCTGCTTTCAAGTGGAATCAATCAAAAGAGTTTCAGCTGACCCCCGCAAAAAATTGAAACGACGGCCCTGGTTTTGCTTGAAATATGTAGTGATGAAAATGTGAATCGCTGTGGTCCACTATTAACTGTACTGCTGAAAAGAACGATGAGCTGGGTGGAACATGGAGAAGTTTCAACATCGGTTTGATTGCCAAATATTTTAATTGCATTTGCACCGTTGGTGGTCGGCGGAAGAATGGTCGGAAGCTTCGTTGATCATGTTGCACGACATCGTTACATTTATAAGTGGAGCTCTTCTCTATCAACGCGTGATTCTTTTAAAATCATTTTCATTCAGTATAAAGGAGCCGTTTATCGAGATTGGTGGACGAGTTAGAAGTTTAATTTGATGAGGATTTTACTGGGAATTTAATTTCAGATGGGCTGATTACTCGACGAGTTGCGTGGTGACAGATTTTGTAAATTGTTTGAGTTGAGAACAAGATATAATTGTCCTTGATGTTTACATTGGTTGAAAGTTTGCTTGGATCTGTGGCATAGTTTAATTCACTGCAATCACGTCGAAAAGTTCGGTTTTTTGTCGGTGCTTTTATTGAGTTAAATTGTAAAGAATGCCTCGGGTGTAGTGGGAACGCGCTGGAATATATTACATGGCTGAATTTTAATCTCGAGTTTGCGTACGAAGCTCAGGAATCACAGGGCATGACTGACAATTAAAATTTATTACAAATCAGATATGTATCATCACGTAGGTATTTGAAACAAATAAAAAAACGCTCAAAATTACTTTACAGGAAATTGAAGATAATTATACATATATTTTCGATCTGTTATTTTGCGAACAACCGATAAAATTTTTCCATTAGTACCACATAAATTAGTTAGAAAGTAAAGTATGCAAAGAATTTTTTTCGAGAAGTAGTTTTAGAGATGTTAATTCCCGAATGTATGTTTATATGTCTTAAAATATAAAGTCAGATATCATTTTTTTTGGCGCAGATAGGTTTGGACTTGAATTTTCATTTCCACCAACATTTTTACTTCAGTTAATTTATTTGCAAAAAAGAACATGGAGACCAAATATAAAATTGCAACAAATACCAGAACAAATAAATGAAGAAAAAGGAAACGAAAAGTTCGGATGAACAATATTTATTTGAAGTGCTACCCAAAAACTGCTGAGAAACACGGTTGTATTGTTAAAAACAGCTATGATTCTTTGTTATATGCATAAGATTCGGCCTTTTAAGGTTAAAGATTTTGGAAACTATGTAAAAATGTTCGCAAGGACAAATAGAACTATGAAAGATCGAAACTTCCGGAGGCCACTTGTGAGGTCTATTCCGGAATATCCAACTTCCTTGAGGTCGGGCGTTTAAACATTTTTTTGACTTTTCTTGCTGCATGTGGAGGTCCTCGTCATGTTGAAAGATGATTTGGTTATTGGCTCTTTATCAGCTAATACTATACTATTTGTCATAACCAAAAAGTCCAAATGTTAAAGTCGCTATTAGAAACTATAATTTGATTTTCCAGTATTCTCAATCAAATTAATGTTTACTTTGGCAGACCAGTGAATACGCGTTTCTCGAATAACATACGGTTTTTCCCGAGACTAAATACTGAAATTTTGTTTATTGACGTTTCCATTAATGCTAAATGTGGGCTCACCACAAAACAAAACAAAACAAAATTTAAAATACTACGATGTTCATTAATCCGGTTTATACGTACACATAATTCACAAAATTCCACTGTTATATTGTTCAATTTTTAGTATTATAAAGCAGCTATTTCTACACATATTCAGTGGATCTATAATAAGTTTGTTACGGCAGAAAGTGTCTTCTATTCAAGTGTACTTACAAATTCAGTGTACATTTTCTATATCGTAATCTTATTAAGGAAATTTTGTGCGATTTCAAATGTGGTTATGCTTTTGATGTATGCAGTTACTAAAGGAATATTTATATATTTTCTTCAGTTTTATAATAGGGCATGAATTCAGTTAACAGTGTAAACAAAACGTCAGGATATGTAAGATTTTACTTTGATGCTTACAGTGAACCCTTAAAAAGTGTGAAATTGGTTAATTATTATTAGCTCCGAGGTTGTCTTATGAGTTGATAGGTAAGAACCATTCCGATCAAACCAACTTTCAAATAAAAAAAGCTGCATTGAAATCGGTACATCCGTTTGGAAACTACGGTTCTATAGACAGCAAAGGTTTTAATGTTATAGCACCTTTTTTGGGTCGAGGATTAATAAAATGAACTCTCATTTGAGACTAACTCCCGCATCTCCATTCGTTTAACGGTCAAAACCATATCATTGTTTGGTGATTTCTGATAAAACGCCAGTTTTTAGACCGAAAGTAGTGCATCTTCAACGATTGTTCTCCCGCGCTTGAAGTCATTAACCCAAAGACGAATGGCTTTATAAGAAGGACATGAATCATTCAGTGGAGAAACAAATCTTTTAATTAATTTCTTTCGCAGTTTTCCCTTCCAAAAAAAGAGAACTGAACCACATCACGAATTGCAATTTTCTGAATTTGTAAAAATTACTCAACACACTAGTATTCAATTAATTCCTGAAAAAAGAATTACTGACATTCAACAACATCGAAACGTTATTTACAGCAAGCCTACTTGAAGTTTACATATGCTGTTTCATCCTCCAAGTTATTCATCAAGCCACCCTCTTAAGATCCATCCCTATTAAAGCAGCTTTCAAACAAACAAAAAAACATCGAAATCCGTTTATCCGTTTGGGAGCTACGGTGCCACATACAGACACAGAGAGAGACAAAAAGTTAGAACACCTTTCGTTGTTCGTTGGGGGTTAATAAGATGATAAATAATTTAATATTTTTCAAATTTCAGTTTAATTACATAACTTACAATGAAATTATTAAAAGAAGTTCCAAGCTACAGCGAAGGAAAATTTCCAATGAATATAAAATATAAATATAAGGTTTCTGAAGATATTAAAGAAAATACATTGTAATGTTTTTTTTTAATTTAAACAATTGCACTAATTATAGTAATTAATTAATAAGAATTTTAACAATACGACTCAATATTCACTGGACATTATCATGTGTTCGATTTTACTTTTTTTCGTTTATTTCGAATATTTAAAATAGCCTTAACCATTAACAAAAGAATATTTGACCTTTTTTCTGAAGTAAGTGAAATTTTAAATAAAAACCAGGTATTTTTAACAAAGTACGAACTGAAAAAGCAACTTGAAAATCTTCCTTGTACCACCATCATTTGGATTTGAGGACCCGAGTTTAAAATATTGGTTCCACTGCACACATTAACATTACATAATATAAATGGTGTTTCCTAAATCTCATAAACTCAAATGTATTGACAAAATCCATACATTAATTTCAAGATTATTAAAAACTCATTACATACTAACTAACTTTAGCTTTTTTGGGCATCAACAAAATTAGTACCACTGTCAGAATAAATAACAGTTAGTTTTTAATGAAAAACCACGAAAAGCGACACTAAAACTGTCAATGTTTAAAACAGTAATAAATGGATTGTAGTGATTGTATAAAAGATGAAAGGACTTTCATAATCGTAACTACCTTAATATATCTTTTACAGTAGAAGAATTTGTTGCAATAAGACGGTGTTTTGGAAAATATGCATATTTGGTTACATGATTATTATTTTTTTTTGACCCTATAAATTTCTATGTACCTGTTTTAGAACTAATTTTGATAAAAAACTGTCTTGTCATTTTATAAGAGCATGAATGTCGATTTTTGAGTAGTCTACAAAAAATTAATTTTGACGAATATTTCGATGCTAACACTTTATTTCTTGAAAAAACTACTGCTAATAACAATTGTATTGTAATAGGGTCCATCGGGCTACTTTCATGTTTTTTTTACGTTTCATGAGTCAGAAAGTATGAAAAAAGTGGTTTCCCGTTTCCGTCTGTCTGTCGTCTGTGTCGATTTTTAATAGACAGATAATGTTCGAAACCGCTAGACCGATTGTTGTCAAATTTTGTACGTATATTAGGAATATCAGGTGGATGGTAAAATTCTAACCAAAATTTGGCTAATCATCTCCAACAAAAATTTGATGACGTCATCTCAAAAGATTTTACATTAAAAACATTTCACTGTGGTAATATATTCTTACAATAGTAGTGTACACGTACATACGAATCCGCTTTGGTTGTTTCCCATCGATATCCAGATTTTCCTAAAAAATCCAAATTGTATGATCACCTTTTATATTACAAGCGGCACGCTAATCAGGTCTCCACAGCAATTAGGAAACCATTCCGCACTTGTGATCCGCCTTCGAAGCGCTGACCGAGTGGCTTCTTTTTTTAATGTTAAACTTTGATTCTTTTTATATTTTTCGGTATTAAGCAAATCTCATTTTCTCTTGAATTACAAAATGCTAAGAGATATTTTTTGTATTCAAAAAATTAGGCAAGTTAGCAAACAAATGGAAACAATCGTAAATTATGACTCTCGGGTGTCTTCGCTTTCTGTTCTAAGTTAATAGTTTCTTCGAGTAACACGTCTGTAAATGCAAAATTGAGTCCTCGAGTGCAGAGGAGCCACGCTCCACTGTTCTCCTTAATATTTCGAAGTGTATGGTGTGAGTGACACTTTATTTAGAATTGGTTATAATGAATGAGTCAGAAAAAATAATGAATGAGGCAATTTATTTTATTGATTAAATCAAAAATGCGGCAACCAATTTTCCAAAAAATTTGTTAGTATTACACTCCACCTATCCAAAGTGTTGTATAGTTTTGGAAATTTCATTCTACCCTATAAAATTTTATTGACAATAACGAGACGGACAGTAGTACAATGGTAAGAAATATTTATGGCTCACACCAGTGCATCCGAATTTGTCAGAAAACACTTAGTAGGTAGTTGTGGTCATAAAGTAATGGTCATTTTCGTTCGTGATTAACGGTGGTCCCTGTCCGGACCTGGATTATTCTGCTTTCTAACATCTGAGGATTACCAGCACACTTTAAGTTGTAAATATCTCTTGCTATTATACTGTCCGTCTCGTTGTTGCCAATAAAATTTTATAGTAAGAAATTTCCAAAACTATTGATGTTGTGACATCATCACAAACATTTTTAATGAAAAAATTCACTTGGCACCTGCGAATACCGTATGTTTATCACAAAAAAAATAAATTTACAAAAACAAATCTTTCACTAATTTTTGTGGTTGTCCAATATGGACTTTATGACTTTATTAAATTGAAAATAAATTGCAAATAGTAAATCATTACTGATTATGATTTTTACTTCCCGAGCGTAATCTAAGGAGGTGTTGTAACCGAGTTGATTGGGGGACAGACTACTTTCATGTTTTCTCGACGTTTTACTACCACAAAACACGAGAAAATAGATCTCTCGTGTCCATTGGTCGTCTGTCTGTTTGTCTGTGTCGATTTTTATTAGACAGATAAACTCCGAAATTATCCACAAAATTTGTAAAATTTAATTTCATCATTTTTCGAAGAATCTGAGGTATTTGTTCGTCTGTACTTCAGGACCGAGGAAAGTTCTGTCTAAATAACTTTAAACAATTGTTTAATGTAAAATTTATCGAAAATAGAAAAGTAATTTATATTAACCCTGATAAAAACCTAATTTGAGGTTAACTTTATGATGAATAACATTATTAAGAATTTTTTTTTGTTATTTTGTGTTCATTATGAATCTGTAGATATAACCAAAATAACCGTTTCCTAGAATAATTTTGAATATAAACCATATTTTAGAAGAAAAACTAAGTGGTGCACTACTTTAGTATTAGTAGTGAGTCTACTGATAACATATCGTCACGTTGAACGGGTGCTTGAAATCGGCGTGGGTTAAACTTAACAATTTACTTCTTAGTAACTCGAATTTACACGACTAATTACAGAGCGATTATGTACAAAATAATTCCGGCGCAACTTCACTGGATTTTCTCTACACTCGTTGAACTCGTCTGGACTGAATTTGGCTGAATAATTCCGTTCCCGACGATGGCCTCTAGTTAAACCTATACGTTCCTTTCGATGGATCGAGAACGCCGCTTCGACGTTTTTCTGGGTCCCGCAATCCAGACTTCCGGTAACCTCCAGACTCGTGGAATGCCGCCTGCCCACCGTCACTGATGATGACCCATCGTCCCCGCACTTACTAGAAAGCTCTCGACGGTCCATAGGCGTCGTACCGGAGCGGCGTATGGGTTTATTTCATAACAATATAGTGTTAGTTTTAAATGCGTGATGAAAACTATTTGTGGATAATACGTCATGACTGACTATAAAAACGGTTAAAACATTTATTTACTTGGCTCGAATCGTGGCACTTAAAAATTTTAACTTGTCAAATGCCATTCTTCTAACATTTTGAGAATGACTGGTATAATTCATCTGAAATATCAGGTGTCGACATGCGATTTGTTAATTTAAAATTTTGATGTGTTGGTTGTCTACCAAAATACGAACGCTCATTGATTTTTTTTGGGTTTCAATTTTCTTATAGTCACTATGTTCGGGTTTCGGTTTTACCTACCAACCGCAACCCTTGTCAACAAGCGTCCCCAACTTTCTCTTTTACCTGCAATGTATCGCTTCCGATTTTAACAACTTTTGTACATAGACTTCGAACCGTCAACAACAAGTAAATACAGTGTTACACAGCACATGTTTGTGTTTCATTTATATCAATCTTTTTCGGTACGTATGTATGAGTAATAATCATACATCCAACATTGGTCCTTCGAGCCGGATCTCTCCACATGTGTGATCCAGTGCTGTGAATTCAACAATAAAACGCGGTGGTGCCATTTTTCGACGCCTGTATCGGGAGACGTGATCTACCGGTCATCGGAGTTCCCTACCGGACAGGAGAGCAGCGAATCCAGCCCATCCAGTCGTTTCATCCAAGGTTCCAAGTGACCTTATCACGTTTTTGGTAATTTTCGACGCCTGTATCGGGAGACGTGACCTACCGGCCATCGGAGTTCCCTACCGAGCAGGAGAGCAGCGAATTCAGCCCATCCAGTCAATTCACCCAGGCTCCAGGTGATCTTATTACGGTTTTGGCAATTTTCGACGCCTGCATCGGGAGACGGGATCCAGCCATTGGAAATTCCCAACCGGACAGGAGAGCAGCGAATCAGTCTAGCCGTCCCAGGTGCCAGAGGGCCTTATTGCGGTGAGTGGGTTCCAACTATTCCTTTTCTTTATCTATTTCCAGTCAAGCACGCATTCGACCGTAATTGCACGTCATTTTATTTGAATTTCATTGGCAAGTACCATTTACCTTGCCCGAACTGTACCAGTTTTACGTATTTCAACTAAGCGGTTTTTCAAATGGTTATGACGCGTTCGCAAACTTTCGATGCTCCACACATGGCAGGCGCGGAAGGTGACGACAATGCCGAAACATTTTCGGACTCAAATCCTACACCAGAGGATGCAGGAAATTTACAAATTTTATTCTTAAAAAGAAATCGCATTCACGACGAAATATCGCGTTTCAAGTTGTGGTTTGAAACAAACAATCTAAGTACATCCGCTTTTCGACTAAGAGTAAGATTGCGCGATTTTGTACGTATTAAGGCTCAGTTTGACAAAATCCATTCTCAGATTGAAGCTCTTGATGACGCCACCCCCGATTTAGAACAAGCTACCACAAGACTTTATTTTGAAAACGCGTATTACGATTTATGTGCAGATGTCGAAGATGCTATTGAACAAAAACGCGTTAACACATCTTCACCTGCACCGCAAGGTAACGCACCTACGAGCACACCGTCACCATCGGTGCAGTCGCTCCCGATTGTTATTAAACCGTTTAGCGGAATTTATACTGAATGGCTACCTTTTTATAATACACTTAAAACACAAAAGGTGTCTACATTTACAGCGGCAGTAAATCGCAATAGTACACAATCCACTTGTTATTTTTGTAAAAAATCTCATTTAATTTACAACTGTGTTACCTTTTTAAAACTCAGTGTTTCGGAAAGAAGGTCTCAGGTAGATAGGTTGAAATTATGTCAAAATTGTCTCAAACCATCGCATACGTCCGATAGCTGTAAATCTATGTCATGTAAATTATGCCAATTGAAACATAATACACTTTTACATAGTGACCAACCCTCCCATTCAAACGAAAACCAGCCTAGTACCAGTGGAGTTTATTGCTCATCCGCCCTTTTTCCACAAGCCGTTTTGTCTACAGCAATAATTCTAATAAAGGATTGTAAAAACAAATTTCAAAAATTCCGGGCTTTGTTAGACGTGGGTTCAGAATCGCATTTTATTACTGAAGCCGCCACTAACAAATTGGGTTTAAGTACAGAAAATGCAAATGTGGTCGTAGCAGGTATTCAATGTTCAAATACGACCGCTAGACAAAAGGTTCAGGTACAGATCGAGTCGTTGCATTACTCATTTACAACAGCTTTAAATTGTTTGGTAATCCCAAAAATTTTGCAGAACATACCTGTCCGTACCTTTTCTAAAGATGAGCTGGACATACCTGAAGCGGTAAAACTTGCCGATCCTAATTTCAATTTGTCACAGCCAATCGATCTGTTAATCGGAGCTGGATTATTTTGGAAACTGTTATGTGTAGGTCAAATTCAAACGATAGGACATGGCTTAATATTACAAAAAACTTTATTAGGTTGGATTGTAGGAGGGCCATTACATGGATGCCCCACCAGTAACACTCGTCAAAATCTACATTGCGCGGTCAATAATGTCAATTTAGAAAAGCAAGTTGAAAAGTTCTGCAAACTTGAAAGCCATTCAAGCGATGACAAGTCGTTCACAGCTCCTGAAATGCAACAGGAGAACTATTTTATTAACAATGCCACTCGATTGTCCAACGGACGATTTCAAGTCAGATTAACCTTTAGCAAGAGTTTCCCAATTTTGAGGAATTCCAAAGAAATCGCGCTTCAACGATTGTACTCATCGGAACTTAAGTTCGCAAAAAATATTATGTTAGAAATCAACTATCATAATTTTATAAAAGAAAACATTAATTTAGATCACATGCCTTTACTAGGTTCATTGACAGAGCAAAAAATCGAAAGTGAACCCCGTCATTTTTTGCCTCACCATGCGGTTTCCAAAAATGACGGGGTCACTGAAAAGATTTGCGTAGTGTTTGACGGGTCAGTCAAACCATTAGTCGGAAAAAGCATAAATGCTTGTCTGAGTACAGGGCCAAAAATACAAAACGACATTTCCGATTCAATAATTCGATCTAGGACGCATGAGGTCGCTTTTACTGCGGACATTTGTAACACGTATCATCAAATTTTATTTCAACCCGAAGACAGACGATACGAAAAAACTTTGTGGTGGGATGATCCCGTGCTTTACCAAGCACGTGTCACTTTAGCTAAACGGGCTTCGAATACAAATTTGCTGAATGATTTGACAACTAACCACATCAATTTTCATTTCATTCCGCCTTCCGCACCACATATGGGGACTATCGGGGAAGCAATGGTCAAATCTGCGAAAAGTCAGTTGAAGCGCGTTACTGGTATATTTTTATTTAATTTGCAAGAAATGCAGACGTTGCAAATACAAGTCGAAACGTGTTTGAATTCGTACCCGTTAACCGCCATGTCCAAAGATCCAAATGACCTGACTCCTTTAATTCCCGGTCACTTCCTCGTTGGAACCCCTCTAACTGTTATTCCAGAGAATAACGTCACCACGGTCTCAACGAACCGGCTCTCCAGGTGGCAACAATTCAGTCGCACTCAGCAGCAATTTTGGAAATGGTGGACAGCAGAACATATGGGTCAACTTCATCATCGCCCAAAATGGACCAAGGCCAGCCACAAGGGCATAAGGTGGACGATTTGGTGGTCATTAAGGAGGACCACACACCCCCGCTTATATGGACCACTGGGACGCGTTATTACTGTTCATCCCGGTCTACATGGCCCCATTCGCGTAGTGACAGTGAGAACCGCGCATGATGTGATTAACCTGCAAGTGACTAAGCTGTGTGTGCTTCCGACATAAACAAATGTGCAGTGTCTAAATTTACCCCTTTTTTTCTATGTGTTCTGTACTCTATTTCATTGTCAATGTATGCACCTGTCATGTAGACACTTATTATGTATTTCATATTTGCAATTGTTATACTTTGTCATGTTGAAAGTTAGTTCTTTCAAGGCGCCGGACCATGTTCGGGTTTCGGTTTTACCTACCAACCGCAACCCTTGTCAACAAGCGTCCCCAACTTTCTCTTTTACCTGCAATGTATCGCTTCCGATTTTAACAACTTTTGTACATAGACTTCGAACCGTCAACAACAAGTAAATACAGTGTTACACAGCACATGTTTGTGTTTCATTTATATCAATCTTTTTCGGTACGTATGTATGAGTAATAATCATACATCCAACACACTAACTCGTCAATTTTCGATGGCACAAAAAACTTACACTTCTTTAAGACTTTTGATGTTATTGTTCTTCCGTTTTATTCAATTCAACCTGTTCGAAATGTCCAAATTTTTTGTCACAAATTATATATTTAATAAATAAAAATTGAAATCGTAAAATGGTTTACTTTTTACCTTTACAACAACAGAATTGTAGTTCACGCTTGGGAAGAAAAAAATCTATTTAGTTTCATTTATATGTCCTTCTAAAAGTTTCGCTAGCGCTCGAAGTGATTGTTTTTCTAGATTTGAGATATAATATGGTAATATCAAAAAAAGAAAAGAAAAAAACTTTATATGTATATCAAAGTGGAGAATCAAAATGCATTAAGCAACAGAAAAAAAGAAAGAAATCCACATACAGCCGATTTCGACGACTACTGGCTGTTGATCGATACTACACCAAAAACAAAATATGTAATGAAATTTCAATTAATTAGCTGCATAAACGGTTGCAAATAAGTTTCCGCAGTCCTCTTGATTATTTAAAAATGTCTACTTTTTTGTAAATTATTGCAAAACAAGGAAACATAAACCACCTAATCGTATTCTGGAAAATTTTAATGTCAATATGTTCAGAGTACAACAAATTACTCAAATGTATCGTTAACACTGCATTATAAAGGTTAAAATCTTATCACAACAGTTTGTTTTATATTTGTTGTACACTTAAACAAATTTATATTTTTATAGTTAATATTTGCGAGACAATATGTAGAAATTTCACCTCTAAAAACCAACGACCTACATTATTGTTTCATCGTAGTTTCCTACTTGTAAATATTTAAAACTATCACGTCGCATTGAACTATAAACCCTGACATTATGTAATTCTAGATCTTGTAACGAGTTCGGTCCAATAAAGCCGGCTCAATTCGAGATCATGAATTTATCATCAGTTCCGTAACATGTGGTAAGTTCGTACAAACTAGCCCATAAAATGTGTATAGAGTCGAGGAAGTACATTGGAAAGCAACTTCTTCGCACCTCTCGAAAACGTTATTGTGATTTATACATGATCCAACGATCCCTTTAAAAATTCTCTCTTGCCAACCTGAGCACCGATTTGGGCGGTCTTTTTTGCAGCATCTCCTTCCTTTCTCACGTAATTTTCCCCTGACACAAATATTCTCAGTGGAGGGTAATGACGCATCCAAAGACACGAAAAGGTTAAAATTCCCGCATTGTTCGCAATTTGCAGGAGATAATGAGGCATACAAAACGCATGATGTAATCGGAATTTGTCCCTTTCGTCTTTAGCCACTTGATGATCCATGAATTGATGCAATCACGACGTACAAACAAATCGGAGAGTGCTTGTATAAAGTAATTAACCGCTGTTATGACACGAAAGCTGTCTCCGATGTAGGTAGAAAGGTAGACTTGTAATAAATTAGAGGGCCGGCACGTTGAAAGTTAGTTATCTACTTAATTGACTGACCGGGGGCTGCGCACATGATCTTCAGATCATGCATCAGGCAGACCCTCATTAGAAAATTAAATCATTGCCAAGATTAACATAATGATAACTTTAAGATATTATCAATTTCGCGAATTTGCATAAGCAGATGATTACCTTCGTTAGAGAGTTTGAGATGCTGCCTTCTGCTTTCTTCAACCTTCGAACGTGTTCCATAATTATCCCATTTGTACTTGGTGAGGGACGAGACCGAGACAGAGACCGGGGGTTCGGTGGGTTCTTCGGCTTGCCAATCGCTGTCATCGTCGGAAAAAGGATCCTCATCAGCCGCGTCGTCTTCATAATCGTCGAAATTATCACTGGAGTCGCTGTTTTCATCTTCCTGAAAAGAATTAAATGGTCTGTGATAATATAACTTTTATGTTAAATTCTAAATATGCTTACTCAATCATAAACTAAGGATTTAGAGACAGGGCAAGATGAAACCGATGGTTATAACCTTTTGATATACATACATATTACATATCTGTATAAACCGAGTTAATGACCTATAATGAGATTACTACTTCTCCAGGCTGAATCTACTACTGACCAAATTTCAGTCAAACGTAGTGTAAACTTAATAAGCTGAGTAGTATTGATTCATTAGATAAACAAAAACAGCTAGTATTAACATTACATTTTTTAGAGCTATACACAGGTGTCTCGGATAAAAATCCGCAGCGTTGTCGAAAACTAATAGAGATATTGATATTTTTTAAAATTTATTGTTTTTAGCTTGAAATGAGAAACTTAATTAGTACATTACAAATGCGACACACATCTTGTTATAAGGTCAATATAATCTTTAAAGAACACAAACAATCTTAATTTTCTGTTTTAAATGTTCTAAATCAATCAAGCGAAATCATATGCATCACTACAAAAAATCTAAATGCGTTAAATTATTATCGATCCAATTTTCGTCATACATATTTTGCATTAAATTAAAAAATGTGTAGCAAAGAAATATTGTAGAAAATTCCAATTCTCGACGTTAAAAGTTAACAGTAGTAACGTAATTGTGTTTGCACATTTTTTAAATAACAGTAGTTTACAAATTTAATTTTTTTTTCATATCCAAAAATAAAAAAAAATATTTTTTACTTCTAAATTACTTACTGATAACAAATCCAAAAACGGATAATCCTTATCACGTCAGGTTTATTCATAAAACCAAAATAAAGAACTTTGCTTTCACCTTCACGTTAGTGTTAAACTGATTCATGTTAATGCACCATTGTCGCATGAAAAATGTCTTCGAGATCGTGCAAAGTAAGTGCAAATCAGTTTTGTTACGTTTGTAGTAAAATTGTAGTACCTAAAGCGGGAAGACCTGTTCAAATATGCTTAAAAAGAAGGTATCAAGGTTTTTGGGACGAGAATGTGTTACTGTTGGTCTATTATAAGGGAAACTGACAGTACTGTCAGTAAAAGAAACGCTAGTGTTAATCATTTTAATTTTCAGTTATAATGTTTATAATATATACTGAGTATTGCTTTTATTTGATACAACCCCTGTAACTTCTTTATTCTTAAAGATAAACCTGTATTTCTTTGAGCAAATTTGTATCATTTTAAAAGATATTTGTGAGGCCAACCTGACATTTGTATTATCACTTCCCGTAGAAAAATCAAAAGCAACCAATTATTCTAAAATCAATACTTGAAAAATTTTAAATAAAACATTGATGACAATCTAATAGCTTGAAAAATTGCCATTAATGTTATTTATTTACGTAAATGCTCTTTTAAAATGATACAAATTTGCTCAAAGAACTATATGTTCATACATATTTAAAAATAAAAAAGTTACAAGAGTTGTATAAAAGAAAAGAAATACCGGGTATGTTTATATCAATATCTCAAAAACCTGACGTGATGGATTTTTTCTGCTTTTAGATTTGAATTTCCCGAAATCAAATCCTTCACATTCAACTATTTTTGTCTTTGGATATAAAACCTTGTAAACTAGTGTAATCTAGATATCTCTCTTCATCTAGATTATGTATACTATTTAGTGTTAAAACTAATACAATACATATATCTAAATGTATTACATATATGTATTATAAAAGTAATTTAATAAATGGTCTAAAAAATATATTACAGAAAGTATAGATGGTTGTTTAAAAAAATATATGACTACGTCACGACTCCTTTTCCTCCCTTCAAGCTAAAAACAATGACGTTTACCGAATTTCAATATTTCTATTTGTTCTCAAGATAAAAGATCACGAATTTTGTCTATATTTCAAATTTATTGAGCTTAGACTTATTATTGTGAACACTTCTGAAGCACATACATGTGTTCTAGATAGAATTCCGCAGCCTTATATCTCTAGAACAGATACATATCAAAATTTTGTAAACGCTGTCGCTTTTAGCCTGAAGGAGGAACCTTACATTGCAAATATAACGTACACTTGGCGTAGCAACCTGCATTTTTATATCAGATTTTAAACAGAATTAAATTACGATTGCAAAGAGAATATTATACACTTTCAAACTTTCATGCTATGTTCAATTCTAAATAATATAAGTATAAAAAGTCTAATAAGCCTAGTGTGTAAACTTTGGCTGTTTTACGTTTAATTTTTATATCTATCATTACGAGATTTAAACAAAAGACTTTTTGTGGTTAAAGACAAAATACGAAGGAGATAATTTTTTGAGAAAAGTAATGTGGAACCATCAAAGTTCTTTTCACAACAATCGCTTACATTAATATATGTATGTAGTAAGTGTTTTATGTCACTACAATCGTCATTTATACATAGATCTATCTAAATTTGTTAAAACATTTAAATTACCATAAAATATATAGGTATATATAAGTTTGCTGTGCCAAAGGTGAGTCATTTGTATACTAGATTTTTCTTTTTTCAAAATATGGCTCAACAAATAGTACGATGAAAGGTATACTACAAAAGACGGTCGATGTAAAAACCACATCCAACTTATTTTTCAGTTTCGGCAACAAAAATAATATTTGTGTTACAATTGAAACTTGATTCTTACTTTGTTAGAAAAGATTATTCTTTTTATTTCCCGAGCGTAAGCTAAGGAAGTATTGTAATTGAGGCCATGTTTTCTCGACGTTTCTTGACCCCTAGAGTACCCATTTCGGTCTGTCTGGCTTCTGTCTCTCTATGCCGATTTGTATTACACATATAATCTTCGAAACTACTGGGCTGATTGTAGCGAAATTTTATACATATATTAAGAATATCGTGTAGATGGTAAGACCAACAATTTGATGACATCCCCTCAAATGTTTTTTGTAAACGCCATTTAAATTTTATAAAATCACACACTCCTATACTTATGGTTTATGAATCCCATTTAATTTTTTTGCTCTACGCATCCAGATTTTGGAAAAAATAAAAATCATACCATCACATTTTATAATAAGAACACTGACTAGTGGTGAATTCTGTGAACGTATCTTAAAAATGTTGAATTACTAACGCGAATATCGCTGATTCGATCAATCAGAAGAGATAATTTTTTAATGATCAAATCAAAAACGATTCACCCCATTTCCTCGAAAATTTCATATTACAGTAATGTTCAGCCCACCTATAATTAATAATAACAAAAAGAATGATCACAATAACAGATACCTACTTACCTACCCAAAATAGATTAAGGTTTTGCTTCAATGTAGCTTAATTAATAATTTTAGTCACCTTCTCTGTTTTGAGGAGATAAAATCATTTAAATTCTTCGCTTATCATAATAATAAAAAAATTGGTCGAAGTTTATTTCGACCGAAATTCCCAGCGCTTCTGAAGTACAAGTTCAACAAATCCTGCTTCTTTGAAAAATAATAAAATTAAATTTTGCGATGTCTGTTTTGTGACAACCTGTAGAAAGTAAAAACCAGAGGCCTAAATAACACCCCCACAGCCCACAGCCTCTGCGCCGTGGGAAGGCAGATTGCAAGGGATGGTGCCAGCGATGTTATATAATGAAATGGATCTAGTCACGATGGATAAAGTCTCTTACCAACATATCTGCGACATAACATAATTAGCTGTCTTTGTCTCCTCACTGCACTTTGTTGGCTTTCAACTAACCAATAAGGTAACGTCATTTTGAGAACTTCTACGAATGAGATTGTAATTTAAGTAAAATACGGCGTGATCCAATTTTCATTTCACGCCAAATAATGGAATACAGCAATCACTAATATCAGACGCCTGCAAAATTGAGATGTTAAAGACCTGTTGTTTTTGTTTTAGCAACTGTTTTGCACATTTGTTGTATTGCTAATTACAAATATAAACTTCATTTTTGCTATCACGTGAGGTTTATTTGTAAAAAAAACAGGAACATCTAAAATTTCAGAAATACAAATATTAAAGAAATTTTACCCCCTAACAGGTAAAAATAGACAGGTAGAAGGGAAAAAATACCGCCTTTTTGACAGGAATCTCATGAAGTTACCAAGATGGAACAATCCCTGGAACAATCCCACACACACGTTTCTTCCACTTTTGCGCTTGCGCTGATTTAGATCTAAGAGAGAAATAGACTGTGTGGACGTTCAATAATCTAAAAGAAGATGGATAAAAAGCGTTTGTTGTGATTTTACCAACAAAGTACATTGTCGAAACTAAATTGATGACTGTGTCCATGTAAAATTGTAAGTCCATGGATGGTGCAAATTGCACAAATAGGAGAAATGTAAAACATATTTAAAGCAGATGACCCACGGCATTAAATGGATTCTCAGCAGTAACAACAAGCTTTAATTACAAGTGCTTGTTTTTATTTCGGAAGAATGTCACGTAGAAAATTGTTTGATTTGAATGAGGTTGTCGCTTCAAAATAGGAGACTAAAATTATTAATTAAGCCACAGTGGAACAAAATGTTCCGAATGTTATTATTATTATAATTTTTATTAAATAAAGACGTGCGTATTCTCACTTTTCGAGAAAATAGGGTGATTTGTTCTTAAGTTGATCGATGAACAAATAAAAAAAAGATAATACACACCGCGAGAGAAAAAGGGAAAAAAAAGAGTTAAAAGCCAAGTTTGGCATCGTTTGGAACTCTAACCCCCTGAGCCACGGTTGGCATATCGTACGCTAATGGAAAACTCTTATTATACTGAGATTACGTGCTAATAAAAATGGATAGGGAGACAAACATTCAGACAGACAGACAGACCAACGGAAACAGGAGGCTATTTTTTTGGTACTGTAGACTGTAGGGGTCCTGAAACGTCGAAAAAACATAAAAGTGGCCATTCGTCCGATGGACTCGATTATTATACTTCCTTAGTTTACGCTTGGGAAATAATCAACATAAACAATCGAAATTAAACTGATAATATATTTTCCCGTTGGTCGTCTGCTTTAATTATATTTAATATTGTCAATACCTGTGTGGCTTGCGCCGTCTCAGATTCTGTGGGGTGTTACTCTTCTTTATCTTTCTTTTAAGTTATAGGAATTCTCATAAAAAAAAAATGAATAAAATTCGAAAATTCAACCAATTTTTTTTTTAAAGTAACTCAAAATGTACAATAAATTACATTACACAATATTTGAGGAAATTGCAACTGAAAAAAGCCTAAAGCACTCGTAACAATAGACACATGATAGAAACGATAATAAATTTATTAGTTCAACAATAACGACAACAGCTTGGAGCTTTTTTGAAAATGAGTTGACAAATCCCAGAAGTAAAAACTTTGTTGAAAATTATTGTAAATTCTGTGTTACTGTAATAACAACATAATATTAAAAAAATATATGCGAAAAAAGACAAAATGGAAATGAATTTTGTGCTGCTTCTAAATAAGTACACTTTGTGGACTTTTCGTTTCTTGCCTGAACAAACAGTACTTTTAAAACAGTTTTGACTATTTGAGTGAGATAAGTCACACTATAAAGTGGTATACAACTAACTAGCTTTGGTTTTTTAAATTTCAGTCGAATTTTTAATCAGCTTCAAAAAAGAAGGTTATTAAATATAAGTATAATTCGACACAAATGTACTCGTATTTAATATTACTAAATATATCCCCATCGATTTTTTTCTTATACAAACTTTGCCATCCCCTTCTTAGGGGTGGAATCTCGAGAAAAGCTGAAATACGTTTTTCATTATTTGTGTTGAAGAGATTTAACACAAAGTGTCACGTAAAATTTTACAATAGAAATATTTTCCTGTATAAAACTTAACCACCCCTTTTCACTCCCTTAAGGGATGAATTTCGGGAAATGTCTTCTTAAACGAAGATTCCAGTATAGCATCAATACCTTCTTTTTTACATTTCTATCATCAGCGGTTTGGGCTGGCCGTTGATACTGTTGATACCGTGACATTGCGTTTTATATATTTATTTAGATCGCTTGAACTTCTTAACTTTTAACCTCGGTACATTTTTCGAATACGGAATTCGAGACAGTATGAAAACATTTTGGGTTTGAGCAAGTCGTGCTGTATAAATTTGATACCTATTTGATAATTTCAACATAACGAGCTCCGAAATCGGAAAACCTGGAAATTTACATACCCGGATTCATCAAAAAATAATATTACGTCTAATAATTTATCATCATTGGGTACTTTCAAAAACCAGTAGCAATAACTTCTACAACCGGCGTAATCTTCCAGATAAAATTCTTAAACTGTCGTCACTGCGATTCCATAAAAATACTTTTCTTTTTCATATTTTTATGACGCGAAGAATCTCAGTTTGAAGAGGTAACTCGTTGATAATTTATGGTTTGGAATCTAACATCTAACGTTAGCCTTACATTTGTAAGAACTTCATCACTAGTACTAGACCCTCCTGATCGTTTACGTTAGCAGTCCTAATGCGTTTAATGTGCTAATTTAAAGAACTGGAAACTTTCTTAGAATGTTCCGTTCTATATTTGGAAAACGTATAAATATGTATGTGTTTTATTCTATATAAGACCTCAGGTGTTGATAAAGCAATAAAATATCCACAGCTATTTAAATTAGTAAGTGAGTAAAATATATGTGATAAAAATTTACGATTAATTTGCTGAAGTTTATTTGCTAAGCAACAATTTAAAATCTTATGTATTTCGGAAATTAAATGGAATTGTGCACAGTTCGGCTTTCGACTTGAGTTCTGCAAAAGAACATTCAAATATAAAACCAATAAATAATAAAAAACATCAAAGACTTTCATTGTCCGCATTTATTAAACGTACTGAGAGCACTAGATTGTATTTCGGTGGTGGCATCTACAAAGAGAATCAGATGCGGGTGCTGTTTATTGTTTTATAAAAATATATTCCGCTGTATTCACAAAACTGTTTAAAAATAGGGGTCCCATGTCACTAGATTAGTGGATAATTTAAAATGTAATAAATGAACTTGATGGACAATCAAGAAGTATTTAAATAAAACCTCTCAACTGTGTAATTCAATTTCTAAACATAATTAAGTATATACGCAATTTCACTGAATCTTTTCAACTGGTTGTGATGTCATAACTAATTAATCGCTATAAATAAGTATATACTATTATCAATTATTGTTATTTTCGTTTCTATACAGATTATATTCCACAATTTTTATGAAAACATGTTCGTTTATTGCAACAGTATTATCAACATTTTGTGAATTTAAAGCCAACTGCGAGAAAGTTTTTGTTTAAACACTCTATATAAGCTTTTCTTCAGTGATTTTGGTCATTCAGTCCAAGAGCAAGAATGTCCTGACACCCAGTTTATATTCAAAATATATCCCTAGTTATTTTTATTTATTTCACTTATCGTTTCGGTTATTAACGGTGACGACGAAGTGTAACGGAACATGTTTAATTGAAACAAAAAGACTAATGGAATTTCTCCTAAAAATATTGACACTTTCTATGTTATTGTTTGTATATTCAGTTATCGGTAATTCGTAATGTTGTTCCGAAGCGTGTTCGGTTTTTACTTCTTTGGAGTGCATGATGAGCTGAAGTGGCCATGATCCATCTCAAAGTGTTTATTTTTGTCGTTAAAGCAATTGATATGTCTGCAAACATGTTTCATTGACAATGACAAAAATTAAACGAAAACAATGATGTATCGTTTGCAGACACGAATTATTATTCATATTTGTATTCGCTATTATTTAATTTTAAGTATCTTCTTTAAAATAAAACTCTAGTAAACGAAGCTTGTTAAAATAATCTTAAATTACCGACTCCTACTGGGAAAGAAAGTTTGGTAAATAAATATTAGTCCCGTTTGTCACGCCACAAACTTCAAAAAGTGTTTATGATCACGTCATCACATCAACTCACTATTGAAAATTTAAAACTGTCCAGATTTTGTTATCCCCACTAAACTGGCATGTATGTTCAGAATGTTTTTAGACAAAGGTAGGCCATGTAAATCTAATAATTTGGTAGATAACCAATTTAGTATATACAAAAATCCCTAATGAAAAATGAAATTTATTTAACATAAAATATAGGAAAGCAATAAATAACTTAATGTCTGCATCGCTTCTGCACGCTTGTTATGCTTCAGGAGTGTTCATCCTAGTTCTAGTTGATGGTGCTAAAAATTTCGAATACATGGATCAAGAGACAAAAAGACAAACTGTATGTTTTATACATCTGTTTGAAGTTTGAATAATATATAAAACGTAACCAGTCTCAGGTCAAAAATAAATTATAGTAAAGTGTACGTAATTAAAGACTTAATAACGAATTCTACTTACATGATGTTGGAAATTTTTTTCTAAATAAAATATTGAATGCTTTACTCAAAAGTTTGTGAAGTACATATGCAGTCAGATCGAGAACTGTGGAATAATGAACATAAAATAAAATGGTCGTTTAAAGAAGGGTAATAGCTGTTCAGTCAAACAATTTCTGAAATTAAAAAAAAAATCAACCTCTGGCAAGTTACGCTTCAGTAACTTTTCCAAGTAACGCTTCCATTTCGATTATTTCACTAGAAAAAATTCACCCACCCAATTTTGAAAAAGTATCCCGTCCATTCTTTTGTGATAATCTTTATCATTTTTTTTTGGGGCTTCTCGCGTGTACAATTGTAAATCCTGATCTTTCACTTTTAATTTTGGTGGGATTACTTTTTAAATCTCTCTCCACCTGTTTCCTCAAAGTGACAAAAGCCAGGATCCACTAGATGTGAGTTATTTTTATAAACTCTGTGGGATCGAAACTGATGGGAAACTTAAGTCAATTCTACCTAAATATTATCAACGCATTTTGTAAGCGATTAAAAGAAATTGACGATGAAAAATTAGTTGTACAAAATTATAAATATATGAAATATTGACGGAAAAAATGCACCAAATTCTAAACAAAAATGTAAATAGAATTCTTACAATTAACTGTCAGAATATGGAGAAAACAAACCAAAAACATTAATGTCACTAAAGGACATGACCAAACTGGGTTCCAAACCAGTGCTTAAATTTCCAATTAAAAAAAACTTTCTTGTTAAACCGGGTTCGGCAGGTAGAAAAGCAATCTTAAAAATAAATTAAACTGCAAGTGTGGTGCAATACTATATAGCATCAACGGCACTGCAAACATTCTTCTGTACTCTTTTTCTGACAATTCGTGTGATAACTTTCAGAATAATTTTTCAATTACTACTGTAAACTTAACATTCAAAAATAAATAAATACAGTAGTTTAAAAATTTGTGGGAGTCATTTCAGTCAGGTTCCCGTATCCAATTCAACCACACAAATTATGTACCTCATCATTTGGGAACCTAAACAGACAACAGGGGCAAATAAACAATGTAAAAATGGAACTCACGACTAATAAGAATAATAGTGATAAAAAGAAAAATAAATTTAATTCGACCATAATCTTGATAATTATAGATGGTACCGCTTAAATAACAAAGATGTAACGACCGACCGAAGTATGTAAACATCTTTCCCAAAACACGTTCGTTTTAGTCCAGCAAAAAAATAAATGAATAGAGCTTAATTTTTACTTGTCTACTAAATTTCAATCTAAAATATTCTCTAATTAGCCGTGACGTTCATAACGCATTAAATTATACAAAACGACTCCGCTCATTTTGTAATCAGATTCTTTAAAACTTCCGCTAAAATTTGGAAGCCTTTTCGAAATCTCTGCATAATTATGTTCATCATAAATCACTCCACGTTTCGTGACCACCTAAACCGCATTGAAACACATTCGGATAGATTTGCGCTAAATACCATCCATATTATCTCAGTCACGTTTAACCGTTCCCCGTTCCACGAAATTTTTCGGTTACAGGTAAAGAACTTTTCAGCGGTAATCTTCCGACGGCTCGTATTAAAAGAAAATCATGAGCGGTCTCGATCTTTTTATAATTGACTTGAGTACAATTTAATAAATCTTCCGATAACTCGAGCTATATAAATGTATCATCCCAAATATGGAGACGCAACAAGTTCAATAATAACTTGATACATGAGTCGATGTGGGCAATTATCTGCTCTAGGCCCACACCGGAATAATCCAGGGTCGGACCTTTCATCTTACAACATTTCGTACGCACCATGGAAGATCTTTTCAGCTGTCAGCAAATGTAGCAGTTATGCAATCAGCTCGCACCTCTGCATTAGATAGGCGAGGGACTGTCAGCATAATGACGGATTAAGTTAAAATGAAGAGTTAATTTCACACGTGGTAACATCAATGAACACGTGTGTCGGTAAAAAATGAGAATGTGTGTCAGACAACAGGTGCTTTCGGTGTATTAATAAACCAACGAGTTTTTGATTTATTATTAGCGGAGGAGTCTTCAAGAGCCGTGAAAATTTTTCAATGCGGTCATCAGGAAGTTACTCATATAATAACATCACCTTCAAGTGCAGCACTTGAAACACAAACAGCAGCCTCTCCTACAACTGTTTTCTCACGTGGCAAATTCGAACATCTCGTAACAAGCGTCAAAAAATAAACACTTCTGTGATTTCAACATAATTACAACGGAGTCATACTAAATCGCTCGTAATGTTGAATTAATTAAATCATCTTCCCAGCTAATAAACGCTGTCCTTTTGGAGTGAGTTTAAATTGGTTACGACGCCCAAGTATGAGCTTCTCTTGCATATTTATAACGAATAAATACTAATTGAGGAGACATTAAAGTTACAATGATCTCACTGCCAAAGTAAACAACCAATTAAAACATTTTTTCTCTAAATTAATAAAGAAAATCATCGAGGAACACCGCGACTAAATTTGCAATTTTTAAAGTGGCGTCGTTTTTGGAGCAAGCTCTCATTAAACGCATTAAACGTTTCGAAATTGTGCGTTTCCCATGCTTGCTGCTATGAGAATTAGGTAACGACACCATACGCATAAAGAAAAACTTTTCAACAACATCCGCTCATCAGTACGCATAAATTTTCGACCATCGAATGCATGACAAATCAGCGAAAGTAAGGAACTCGGTAAAGATCCACTCGTCGTATTTGGAAATGTGTGGAAACAGTCTACACATAAACCCTTGAAAATTACATCAACGTCAAAGGTGCATTATGTTTCAAACATAAATTAGTTTCAAGTGGAAATCAAATTTAAGCCAGTGGAAACATTTTTTACTTTCAATTTTTAACAGCACGAAGCGTAAAACAAGTCTGTCTCGGATGGCATGTTCCTGGGCTTAATTTAAATTTAATTGATTTACATTACAAGTAAGCTTATTAATAATTAAGAAATACAGTCAATTAATTCTTGTTTAATTAACAAAATGGGATATTTTAATTAACTGTTATTCGATGTTATGTAACGAATGCTCGAAAATTTGGAAGACTGAAGAACACAGACGCTGTTTATTTTGTACGTAGGATGCAAAGAATTGAAAAATAAATTAAACGTTGGGCGAAATACGCATTTGAATGTCAAGAATTTATCATATACTCGATATATGAAGTGTAATGTAGGATATTTGCTTCTGCATCAACTGAAGGAAATTATAGGTTAACTGAACTGTTATTCGGATGATATGCTAGTACATTTTGAACACTATCGACAATGGGACTCTACAACGGTTAACATTCAATATCATTTCCTGGAATCATAACATTGCGATCAAAGCACTTAACTTTTATTTAAATAATACTGATCCGCAGGGTACAAGTTTTCTTATGCTAATGAAAACGAATTTTAAACGTAAAACTCTATAATTCTTAAAAATCTAAATTTCCATTTTCTTGATTAATATACACGCTTTCACATTATGTCATGATGTGTGATTTCCACTAAACGATAAAGTATTTTAACAACAACAACAACATCATTTACGTCTATAAAACATGCAATAAAATTTTGAATACAAGGAACAAGTCGGTGACCTTTCTTGATACAAGCTTTTATCTTTTAATTAAACCGAAATAATGATCCGTATGCTTTTATCGTACTGGGTGTTAACTAATATTCATTCACTTTAAAAATCTATTTTCGTTACACTGGGTGTAAAGTGTTATCAAACGTAAAGTATTGATGACAAAATTAAATATTAGTGTAAGGTCAATGTTACCTAGTAAATGATATTTAATAATCTTTAACGAAGTATTTATGACATTAATCTCATCACTTTTATAAACACAGTATACGAAAAGGAAAAAACCACAAATGGCTTCGGTCAATTAGCAGGAAAGAACGTTTTGCGTAGGAATTTCAAACGACTATAAAAATTAGCCAATCGCTAAATGGAACGTCTTGTAATACTTTCCTAGATTACGCCCTGAAAGTAAAAAAAAATGTAAAGATTCTTTGGCATCTCTTAACATCGAGTTTGCCAGTTACAATATTGAATTTGGAATAAGGGTCATTCGATTGAACGGCTTCTGTATTAAAATTAAATTAAATTTGGAAAGAGGGTTGCGATAAGAATTTTCATTCTCAAACAATGAAATTTCTTACAATTATGAGGGGAAAAATTAGTGCTTTAGTATAATATTTGTAGTAATTGTAATGTATGTTTTAAATATACGCAGAATAAATTTTATTGCCATTATTTTTATCGAAAAATGAAAACCATGTCACTGACTTGTATAAATATATTAATTAGATTTCCTAATGTGCTAATCAAAACTGAAAATAATTAAAGTTATAAAAACTTATCAAATTGTTTTAAATTGTATTTAGGTTATCTTTCGTAAACTGGCAATTGTAGCAAAAAAGTGATGCTTATGATGATGTTCCTTAAAACTAAACAAATTTGTTATTTAACGTGAAATACCTAGTGTTTTCACAAGAAGAACTTGATGGTAGTTATCCAACAACTAACATTATACTGTACTTAGAAAATGTTTTTTCTTTGTCATGACTGCACATTACATTTGATGCAGATAGTATTCTTAGATGATTTAATAGTTGGATATAAATCAATTCAAACGTTCTTATAATAATCTTACTTCTATTTTCATGGATAGTTATAATCTCCATATATTTACCTGAATTAATTAAACTTTTCTTGTATACTAATAAAATTTTAGTCAAATATTTTAAAGAAAGGAAACCGCTAGTCGGTAAAGCCTCAAATGACGGATCGTATATGCGCGAATATTGGTCAATCTGATTTAAGAGCAATAACTGCCGCTATGATGAAATGTGGTAAACATCTCATTGTTAGAATAGGTAAGCTTATTTATAACGGTAAGCTCTTAGCATCCTCTTACAACCGCCATAAATAAGCTTATCTGTTTTAACAATGTGGTATAAACGCTTTATAATTTCAGTAATTATTGATTTAAAATTCAAGTCGCCAATGTTAGCGTGGAATACAGTGGTAAAGTATGTATTAGCTTGTATGTAGCTGAATCTCAGCGCTATGACTACGAAATTCTTTTATCTCTTCATTTACTCTCATAAATCCCGACGAATAATTATTTTCCTAAGTACCATTCTTCTAGGATTTAACTATAGTTTCCCTAGTTATAATTCGGTTTTATGATGTGTAAAAGTTAACTTCCTTTACAATAGGTTATTACTGCCACTGATGGAACAGTCATAAATAACTATTTAACCGTTACCATTATACTGTATAATGGTTAAATCCTTATTTATGAGTGTTTATGACTGTCCCATCACCGCTAGTAGTAATCTATTGTTAAGGAAGTTAACTTTTATATAATGGGGTACTATCATAAAACCGAATTAGAACTGGGGAAACTATGCATTTGAAAGCTGCATACACCAAGGAGGCTGTAAAGGCAGTGTTGGCGTAAATGAGTAATAGGGTGTAAAATTTTATTAGCATACAAACACAGTATCCGAAGAATATGGATGGAATGCCAATACAGCGTGAACCACGTCAACTGATTGCTTAACTTGAACTTGATATTACAACGAAAACTTTCGCCGTTGCACTAATTTTACAGTGTCGAAAAAATCGCACATACAGTCTTCTTCCTGATTCTGTGAAAGTACGTTTTTTGAACACGACACTTTGCTTACACAAAATTGAGTATAATGGTATGATAAATTTACAACATTTTATACTGCTCTTGATATTTATTTGTATGATGACATCATAAAGTTAAAATCCAAAAAATTTACAAAATAGTTGTTAGTACATATAGCCTACGAGAAAACGCCTTCAAATGTTCAATTTTTTAGCTTGTTTATTTTAGTTATCTAAATGGAATTTCTATTTTTTATTCTTTTGTTGGAGTGTTTTTGTTAAATTAGACGATTTTTTATTTTTTCATTATATTACAGGCAAGACTATTTAGATGGTAGTCAAATTTGCATGTTGCTTACAATTTTTTTGCGGAAATAGTATATTATTAGCCAAGGTTGCAGAGCCAAGCATTCTAGACCGAGCGCAAATTAGAACCCGAGACGCGCAGCGTCGAGGGCTCTGAAGCGCGAGGTCTAGAAGTGGCTTTGCAACCGTGGTTAATATACTATTTTTTTCACTAGTAGAAAGCATAAGGCAATAAACTGAAAAAATAAACGTTCAATTTTTTGATGCAACATGATTTTGTTTTGATTTCTAATCAAACTTAATCTAAATCTTCAACACAAAGAAAACCGTTTATACTTGTCGCTGAGTTAATCATTTTATCTTCTACCGTCTACCAACTACCATGCGTATACTCAAGTAATGTTTGTAGCACACATTTGTTCATTTTTTAAGAAATAATCACATCAAACATTGCGTACATAACCTCAATTTTTCTTTTTGAACCGGTGGTCGCAAAAGCTGAATTTGCTACCACTAAATGAGTCGACATTTGCATGCGTCCTGGCTGCTAGTGAAAAAAGTATATTATCTGTTGATTATATGTTTTTGCACTAATAGTTAATATAAAAAAAATGGTCGAAAGTTATTTCGACAGAACTTCCCTCGCCTTTGAGTACAAGTCCACTTTTTTGACAATCATTTGATTTTTCGAATTTAATTTTTTTAAGATAACCGTTATAAGTTAAAATAAAGATATGTATGTAACTTTAAAGTAAATATAAAGAAACGTGATACGCATTTGTTTCAAGTGAGTTTTTCCAATACAAAATTTTGTGATAACATCAACATTTTTGCAAGGAATGTATATCAGTTTGCACAGATGGAGTGTATTACGAATAACAGCAGTACTGTATTGTCAAATTTTCAGTAAAATGGAGTGGGTGGTTCTTAACTTAATCAATACAATAAATTGCGTCACTCATTCATTTTTTTGAGTGCTCCTGTATAAGTAATTCTAAAAACTATGCATCCATTGGTAAACTACTATACAGTCATAATATTTTGTAGATTTAAAATAGAATTGCAAACAAAAAATTGCAACGTTATAGGATTCGTACTCGGGACTTCCACTGGGAAAGCAAGTCTTACACCCATAACGCGTAGTTTACGAGGTCGTGTATAATGTGACGAAAGAGTAAGAAACATACCTAAATAAATTTGACTGATTCTTTTTTTTGACTCACCATGTATAACTAAACCTAAAAAATTAATCAAAAGTTGTTTGGACAGAACTTCCCTTAGTCCTGAAGTACAATGAAATCTATCCAGCAGTTTCGAGCTGAGTTTTTTCTTTACACACTTTTGCGATGACAAGAGAAAATAGAGGGCGGGTGGGCGGGGCTACTGCTTGCCCATAAAACTAGAAAAAACTAAATTTAGCGCCGCCCACCTCCCTTTTCCACTTCACTGACTTATTTTATTTAGTTTAAAATGGAAATTGAAAAATAACAGTATTGTATTCCCAAAATTTTCTGGGAAAATGGAGTTCCTGATTTAATCAATAAAATAAATTGGCTCATCATACTTGGCACATTTAAGATAGGATTTGTTCACTACAATTTTGAGGTGACGTCACTACTTTTTTAGGGGGGGGGATAAACAAATACATTTTGATCAAAAATTTACCATGTTTATGATAACTTTAAAACGTCTCCAATATTTTAAAGCATTCGGTTTTGCAGTTCCTGATTAATCAATAAAATAAATTCAGGTATTCATAATTTTTTTTTGAGTCACCTGCATAAGCAAATCCAAAAAATATGAATAGAATGATAAATCACAAGTACAGACTCATCATATCTCTCATCATTTTAGGTAGGATTTATTCGGCCAAATTTTGAGCTAAGGTCATCAATTTTTTGGAGGGGATAAGCAAAGATATTTTAATTAAAAATTTATTATGCTTATCATAACTTTAAAACATCTGTAAGATTTCGAAGCAGTCGGTTTTGCAGATTCAAAATTAAAATGCAAAATGTTGTTTTATAATTTTGATTTTTTTTTCTAAAAATCGGGACGTTTCGGGTAAAAACTCAACACGGAATCATAAATTACATCTCTGGGACTATATTATTTCATACAATTTAAAACCCATTTACTATGTACAATTTTGAAGTGACGTCATTACATTATTGACGGGGATGATTAGACAAATTTTGGTTAACATTTTACCATCTACATGATATTCCTAATATAAATACAAAACTTGACAACTATCGGCCCAGTACTATTTGTCTAATAAAAATCGGGATGGCAGACGGAGAGAGAGACAAACAGACAGACGGAAATGGGAGACTTAATTCTTCGAACCCTCGGGCGATGGACTCGATTACAATACTTCCTTCGCTTACGGTCGGGAAGTAAAAAGATATAATAAAGGATAAATGAAGGCCAAACAGAAGCGAAACAGATAACTTCAAAGACTGTAAACCTTAAAACTCAGAATAGCCCAGTTTGTTCACCATTTTGACATGACATAACATATGTTTATGGTTCATTTGGTATACTCCAATTTTTTTTCGTTTGTTTTCGCTTAACATTATCCATTGAGCTATTGCCCACTTTCACTTTTCTATATTACTGCACACACACTATCACTTCATTCTTTTTAGATATTATACACAGCCCAAAAAATATTTTTTAACTTGGATGAATGTATGAAAATACTTTTCGAATGATAGGTTAATTAAATGTAGAATTGTATTTTACTTTTTTTTTACGATAATTCTTATGTGTATGATTAAAATATATATGTATTATTATGCCACTGATAAAGGTGCATGTCAAAATATAAACCAACATCATCATCAATAAATTTTTGGTAGAGACGAAAAACATATTCTGGTAGGCACATCTGTACGACATTCAGTCAAGTTGACCAATATACCACAATAACCAGTCCAGTACTCCAGTACTCAGATGCCAACAGAAGGCAGTCAGACAGAGCAAAATAGTGGTGGAAAAAACTACTACTTGTCGTAAACAGTGATTGACTGAGTGTTTCTATTACTCAGTCAGATGTAACAGTTGCTAATAACTTCTTTTAGTCACTGTTCCTCAAGTGACCGCTTCCACCGCATCACATCGCCTGATGAGTAACACCCGAAGTATTTGCATCCAGGCCTGAGTAAGCGCCTAAATGAATTTTGTTTGAATACTGACGCATTTTAAATTAATGACAATAGTTGTGTTCTACAAAAAACGTTCTCAGGTTGGCCGCCAACGAGACAGCTTTTTGGTGGTCTATTACTCTATTGCTACGCTGCTAAAATAGTTATGCTGTGCCGTACAAGCTAAAACTTACGGTAACGTACTAAAGCAACTATTAAATTCTTAGGATACGACAATTTAATTACTATGTTTTTATTAAAAATCCAGTAAGTCTAAAGTGTGGGAGTTGCAAGTAAAATCAGGGTGATATCTGTTATTTCACGAGAACTAGCGGTAACATTAAAATTTTTATTTGCACCTCGTAGCCCGTAATGACTGTTTTTGATTCGATACACGAATTCGTTACAACTGCATTATTGCAAGTATCACTGGGACAAATAACCGGAGTAGGTTGTGTGTGGTAGTGTTGCGTTATTTTTTGTCTTGTTAAATTCCTGTACAATTGCTACCTCACTGTTACGAACAATGACAATGTACATAACGGATTGTTATTTTGCAAACCAGTACTAGACGAAAAACAGACAGAGACCAAAACTACAGACAGACAAACAAACGGAAACGGTAGACCGATATTTTCGTATTCAATAAGTTCGAAAACGTCGACGCAACATGAAGTCAGCTATTCGTTAAAATAACCTTATTTAGGATACGTTTTTTAAAGATGTAACCTGAAGAAATGTTTAAGTGTTCCTTTTCATTGATAGGTTCTTCAAGTCATCTTTTAATTTTTCAAATTGACAATCTGTGACAAAAAGCTCCCAAACTTTGTAGTGCTAATCTTAGAATACTGTACTGTGACTGTAGTATAATCAGGGTTTTTTTTTCTTTTTAAAATGATTTTAAAAGTAGGTGGATTTTTGATTTTCGAATAAATATACCTTAAAGTCCAAAAATGAATTAAAGTTTAAACACTCAGTTCGTAATGCTTACCGTGAGAGTTAGTTGTTTAACATTATTGGTTTGTAGAATTTTTGATATACTCTGTCACTTTTACATTGCAGCAACTTGAGACTTACGACTTAAACAAAAATTTTATAAAAAACATACATAACATCTTATAAAAAAATTGGTCTAAAGAGTTTAGACAGTACTTCCCTCGCTGTCGGAAACTTGACGACTGCATGCCTATTGTGTTTTTTTTCTCATTACATTTTTGTAGTGGGAATTTAAAAAAAAATTGCGATGACGTCATCAACATTTTTGCAAGGACACGTATATCAGTTGGGATAGATGTAGTGTAATACTAAGAATAAAATTATTATATTCTCAAATTTTCGGGAAAATGAATTGGGTCGTTTGAATATTGATTTGTAATAATCAATAAAATAACGAAACAATTTACTCACGTATACCTACGTATCAGAGGCAACTGAAAATCGTGTATGTATAAACATTCTTAATTTAAGATGACAGGCGTAACAGCATACGTGAGAGCCAAACAGAGAAACTGTAAACAAAACGACCGTCGGTTTTATTGCTTCGACTTCCGCTTATTATATAAAACATTGGGTTTTATTTTAATTCTTGACGGTGAAATTCACAATTGGTTGATTATAAACATGTCTATTTCACATTCGCGGAATCAAGTGAACGCATAAAACAAATGCAGGTCTGTAATGTTAAAGTCGATGTAAATAAGCGTACTACCCTTATGTTTCAACCGAGTTTTTCCTTTAACAAATTTTGTGTTTACCAAATTGGGTTGGTTGGGGTGTAATACTAATAATAAGTGTTGCCTTTAATTTAATCAATAAAATAAATTGACTTCATTAATTTTTTTGAACCACCTCTTAAGAAAATCTAAAAAATATGAATGGAATGATAAATCACAAGTACAAACTCATCATATTTTTTGCACTTTAGATAGGATTTATTCAGCAAAATTTAAGGGTGACGTCATCAATTTTTTTAGGAGGGATGAACAAATACATTTTGAACAAAAGTTTACCATGCTTATAATAACTTTAAAATATTCCCAAGATTTCAAAGCATTCGGTTTTGTAATTCCTGATTAAATCGATAAAATAAATTCACGCCTTCATTAATTTTTTTGAGTCACCCTGCATATGCAAATCCAAAAATATGAATGGAATGATAAATCACAAGTACAGACTCATCATATTTTGTACATTTTAGATACGATTTATTCGGCAAACTTTTGAGCTGACGTCATCAGTTTTTTGTAGAAGATAACCAAATATATTTTGACTAAAAATTTATTATGCTCTTTATAACCTTAAAACATCTGCAAGATTTCAAAGCATTCGGTTTTGTAGTTCCTGATTAAATCAATAAAATAAATTTACGCATTCATTAATTTTTTTGAGTCACCTGTATATGCAAATCGAAAAAATTTTAATGGAATGATAAATCACAAGAAGAGACTCACCATATTTTGTACATTTTATAGATAGGATTTTTTCAGCTAAATTTTGTGGTGACATCATAAATTTTTTAGGGGGGACGACCAAATACGTTTTGATCAAAAATTTACCATGCTTATGATAATTTTAAAATGTCTTCAAGATTTCGAAGCATTCGGTTTTGTAGTTCCTGAGTAAATCAGTAAAATAAATTTACGCTTTCATTTATTTTCTTGAATCACCCTGTATATGCAAATCCAAAAAATATGAATGGAGTGATAGATCACAAGTACAGACTGATCATATTTTGTACATTTTAGATATGATTTATTCGGCAAATTTTCGAGCTGACGTCATCAAGTTTTTGGAGGGGATAAGCAAATATATTTTGACTAAACATTTATTATGCCCTTTATAACCTTAAAACATCTGCAAGATGTCAGAGCATTCCGGTTTGTAGTTCCTGATTAAATCAATAAAATATATTTACGCATTCATTAATTTTTTTGAGTCACTCTGTATATGCAAATCCAAAAAATATGAATGGAGTGATAAATGACAAGTACAGGCTCATCATATTTTGTACATTTTAGATATGATTTATTCGGCAAACTTTCGAGCTGACGTCATCAAGTTTTTGGAGGGGATAAGCAAATATATTTTGACTAAACATTTATTATGCTCTTTATGACCTTAAAACATCTGCAAGATTTCAGAGCATTCGGTTTTGTAGTTCCTGATTAAATCAATAAAATATATTTACGCATTCATTAATTTTTTTGAGTCACCCTGTATATGCAAATCCAAAAAATATGAATGGAGTGATAGATCACAAGTACAGGCTCATCATATTTTGTACATTTTAGATATGGTTTATTCCACAAACTTTTGAGCTGACGTCATCAAGTTTTTGGAGGGGATAAGCAAATATTTTTTGACTAAAGATTTATGATGCTCTTTATAGCCTTAAAACATCTGCAACATTTCAAAGCATTCTGGTTAGCAGATTAAAAATTAAATTTCAAAATGTTGTTTTATAATTTTGATTTTTTTTCCAAAAATCTGGACGTTTCGGGTGAAAAGTCGATTCAGAGTTGTAAACTACATGTGTAGGACTATGTTATTTTATACAATTGAAAACCCATTTACTATGTACAATTTTGAAGTGACGTCATCGCATTAGTGGTGGGGATGATTAGACAAATTTTGGTTAGCGTTTTACCATCGACATGATATTCTTAATATAAGTACAAAATTTCACAACAATCGGTCGAGTACTTTCGGAGATTATCTGTCTAATAAAAATCCGGGACAACAGACGGACAGACGGACGGACAGATGGACGGACAGACAGACGGAAATGGGAGACCTATTTCTTCGTCTTCTAGGGGTCATGAAAGATCGAGAAAACGTAAAAGTAGAGAGTCGGCCGACGGACTCGATTACAATACTTCCTTTGCTTACGCTCGGGAAGTAAAAAATCAACTCGTATATAAATAACAAAACGAAGTCTTGAAAGTGAACATATTTGATGTCGGTGAAGACAGTTGCTTTATTACGATCAGATTTTATGTATATCATGGTGGTACTTAAGTCACAACAGCACCACATAATATCTGTTCGATTGAAAGAACAGGAAATTTGTATACTTATCTATTGCTACAAGTGATATACAATAAGAGTATTTACAATAAAGCAATTTAATAACACATATATGTATAAAATCGTATCTACAACAAATAGTAGGTACTGAAGCAACTACATATATGTACTGACTCGTTAGATAACAACGCTGACCAAACCGATAATATGTGACTGTAATTTCATGTTTTTGAAGGAACAAGGAGATTTTTTTCATCATTTCATTTTTAAGCTCATAAATATCTGGGATATTACTAGGGAACATATGTAAATGTCTTCCCGTTTGTACGAAATCGACTTCGTAAATTACATATTTCCATAATTTTGAACATAACTCACATTCAGTTGGTATAAAACATTCTCTGAAAATTACGAAGATACTCTTGCAATGAGATAACTTTAACTTAGTCTTGCCCAACTAACAAGGTATCGAGCGGCAACAAAAGCCCACATACTTTGAATTTCCGATTTAAGTTATTCAGTTTAATTATTTCGAAGCGGTAATTACCACGTCTTCCTCAACAAATTCTGATGAAGATACAAAGCTCGTAAAGCAGCCGCTCATTCGAAAGCTTCCAGAAATATATCACTGTCAGTTTCAATTCTGATTGTAACAAACCTCCTTGCTTATAAATCCATAAAATAACTCGACGCGTTGGAATATTTAATACATCACACGATCTCTTTACAATTTAAAATTTCTCTCGAGTATTCCAAGCATGCTAAGCGTTATGTGTCACAAATGCACGTAAGTCTGGCATTGTCAGCGGCATTCGAACATGCAGACCAGTTGTCTCGCACACAACCTCTGCGCTAATTATACTTGACGGCGTCTTTCTCTTATCAACACCTTACGTTAACGCTCGACTTCATCGAAAAGTTAATTTTATAGAAAGTGCTATCAGCGACGAGTTCGGGACATCAAGACCTGTCGACGATAACACCAATCAATAACATTCTGACAGTCTTATTTATACAGAACCTAATCAAACCACAACACTCTGATTTATGGTGTAAATTTCTTGAAAACTTAAGCGGTTTATAATAAAGTGAAAAAAAATCGTTTAATTTTGCGGCGCCAAAGGCTAGGAGAGTAATAGTTGCATAGGTACTACCAAGCAATAAATTCCACCGGCTGCAAGATTAAAGTGCAATACAGACAACTTGAGACTATAAAGCAAGTCGTGTGTTCTACAGCTTCTGATGGAAATCTGCACGAATTATTGTAAGCGATACAAGGAAACATGAGAACTATTAGTATTCAAGAGCGAGGATTTTCAATCACAGTTTTTGTTATCGTAAGGGGAAATGCATCATTCATATGGTATTTATTCAAGTGTGGTAACTTAAGTTTATTGGAAAATGCCGATTGTAGTGTAATACATAATGAATGACTTAATAGCCTGTGGTTTTAATAGGATTATGATGTCATCGAATTAATGTGAAATTATCATTCTTGTAGTAATAGCGGTTTTTTAATTATGTGATTATTTTACCCAGAAGCGATTCAGGTTCTAAACAGTTTTCTAAAATTAGAAACTGAAATTATAATTTTATCTAAAATATCTAATTTGTAATTTATACCTACTACACATATTTATCTCTTGATTCACACGTAATAAATTTCGATATGTATGCAACAATTTTTCTAAACTAATAGAAAATCGGATTCTAAATAGTTAAATAGCACCACCAAACTGGTAACTGCAAACAGCAGGATCTTTTGTGTCGTTTTTGGCACATAGCTTTACATTACAGCACAAAGTGCACATAATATTGTTTATGACTGGGGTTTTTAAAGAAAAGTCTAAATATTGAAGACTACCTAATAGTGCCCTCTTTATAA
This sequence comes from Zophobas morio, assembly GCF_036711695.1. Classification (NCBI taxonomy): domain Eukaryota; kingdom Metazoa; phylum Arthropoda; class Insecta; order Coleoptera; family Tenebrionidae; genus Zophobas; species Zophobas morio. The sequence continues at coordinate 23,859,459 of NW_026972107.1, forward strand.
TTGTTCTTGGGTCTGTAATTCGTACACATGTCAACATTGGTATAAAAGGCAATGGGTAGGTACTTGCGACATAGATTTCGAACTACCCTCAAGACACACCTTTCGTATTCTATTGTCTATACTAATACAACAACTTGTGATCTCAAAATTACCCAAATATATATTTTTTTAATTCTAACCCAGCCATCTGTATGAATGTGGCATTTCAACGTAACATTACAAAAAATTGCGACCACTCATCACGTGAAACCGCAAGTCTTTAATTACTACGTTCCCTTACGTTGATGCGATGCAGGCAGCTGATGTCATAATTTTTTTTATTAAGCTTTTCGGCTTTTAGTTTGTGGTTTGAAATTTACAAAACTCTTGTCACAACTGGTTTACGTAAACCGTTGTCAACTACAATACAAGGAGAAGGTCAATTAATGAGTTATTACAAAAAAACAGCGCCGTTAAATTTTTATGTCACCATTACTCAAGTACGTACGTAAAGTAAATACCAGTGCGAACAGCACATTTAGTGAATCAATTCCGTTAATAAAGCCTAAGAGAAGCTCGATGTTCCTCACAACGAAGCGTCTTTGAAGTAATAAACTGTAATCATAAAAATCACTAACCACATTCTTTATTGTAATTATGACATTAAAATCAATTGATCTTTAACAGACTTAATACAACTCTCCGGTCTGTTTTCGATCTTCTTAAAAACGATCCATCTAATTCCGTAAAATTTTACCAAGTGACGTTATTATTAGTGCTAAATTTATTATACTTACTTATTAAAATTGATATACTGATACTCACTGAAAAGTTTGCTACTATTTAAGCAGTGTAATAAAAAAAAGAATTTATTTTCTCTAAAGTTTTAGCAAGATAATGACGCTATTATTTGGTCTTAAAATGTGGATCTCATTCTCAAGTTTTATTCAATAAAATTGATTTAAATGTTTAATTTTACATACTACTATAATTGCGTTTTAAAATTCTGTGGCTGTCCTACCAAATAACCATGTGTTAAAAAAATATCTTTATGATGAAAAGTAAACATTAGGAAGTAACAAAAACTATGCATCTAATTTCCATGAAATTTTTGAGGAGCATAAAAACTGTTTTGAGAGGAAGGTTGATTAAAATATACTGCTTCTCCTAAAATATTGAAACTTGATTTCAGTTAAAATCCGACGAAATAAGATACATTTTTGTTAGGTAAGTATTATTTCCTGTATGTTCCAATATTTCTCGACAAAAATGTGTGTGCTGCATATGTTGAGTGTTAAGGCTAATAAAATCTGCAAAGTTATTTCCACTGAAATTTCCTTGCGTTTGAATTAAAACCAACGGGGTGTTTATTGTATTTTCAACGGGAAAAAAATCTAACATCGTTCTTTTAAACATTGGAGAAAACACGAATTTCAGCTTACAGTACGAAACTTTTGCTATACTATATTTAAGATTTACTACCCCAAATTACGCATCAAATTTACAGTGGACTCCTTGCACAATAGCGACAAATTGTCCATACTTACAACAATGTAGACATTTGCAGTAGGAGACGAAACTACGCTTCGACCTGCATGGAATCTCAAATCCACAAATTTGTTGTAACCAGTTACCAATTAGGTACAAAAAATAAACGATATCGACCAAAATATATATACATATGTTGAAGAAAATTTCAGTCCCCTGGTGGAATAACGCCTGTGAAATGGCAATCCGTTACAGCAAGACTACTAACTTTTAGACAGAAAGCACCCAACCGACAAAAACCTTATTAGTTATTAGGTTATTACATTTAAAAAAACTCGTAGTAGGTTATTTCGACATTGAAAAAGCCTTTGAATCTATATAGAATCTATGTGCAAATATGTTCCAGTTTAATAACAAATTCCTCTCAAATCGCAGATTCCAGGTACAAGCCACTGGCATTCTGTGACAACAATAATACCAACAAGAAAATGGCTAATGGCTTTGCACAAGGTTCAGTTTTAAGCACTTTTTTTCACAGCCACCAATGACCACAGATTCTATTCAAACTCGTGTTCACACCAACCTCTTCGTCGACGATCTTGTTATCTATTGCACAAGAGAAAATGTCAAAACCCTTCAAAACCTTGTCCAAATCGGCACAAGCAAGCTACAGACCAATCTCGGATTATGATGATTCTACTCTACCAACAAACCAACCACCGTTGCCGCCACTAATATTATGCAATACTCTACTCCAGGAAACTGACCGCCACAAATACTTGGGAGTATTGTTCGACAGAAAATTAACGTACGAAACTCATCTCACCTCTTAAAGCTTACCGCACATCAACCATGGAGGACCGATGAGCAAGTAGTTCTACAGTTCTACAGATATTTTTATACGGCCTAAGTTAGACTACGGAGCCTCAGTCTATTAAAAAAGCACGATCCCCATCGGTCTAGTAAATCCATGTTCCTTTATTTCACACTTCCACGTCTACACATACCACCGCTCATTAAGTACATCCACAACAACTGTAAGAGTGCTTCTTATCAAAATTCAACGAAAACAAGTACGACAGCTCATCGACACTGCCTCCACATCCGTTTCAGCACATATCAGCCTGAAAATAGTATCAGACAAGCAAAAGAACGCTCTGTCACCACCGCAGAACCACGTCCCATCTACATAGCAATTCTTAACAATGAACCTACTCCAAACTCTTACACGCTCGTTTGTACTGATTCAGCATTATCAATCCAAGCTTCACAACATTTTAAGTGGTCAAATTCGTTAGTTTATAAAATCTAGAGTCTACTGTTGTAAAGCCCACCATCCAGTGAATTAACGATAATATGGGTTTTTTCATATTGTGGAATATCAGGAAATGAAAAACAAGTACTACAAGCAAAGAGTCCCTTGAATATGCAACACCTACCGACCATCAGGTTCCATACATTGATCTCTTTTCCATGCAACGATCAATAATACACACCAAATGGGATACGGAATGGGCTCACAGTCATACAAATTACAAGCCATCCATCCTGCAGTATCGGCTAACACCTTCCCTGATCTTCGCCGAATAGAGAGAAAGCCCACTTACGGTGTAACACTTGCTGCTTCAGTGCACCGACTGAGGCAACAACTATTACAAAACAATAATTTACCCACAAAAAAGTTTTGATGGCAAGAATTCAAATGAACATAATTTAAAGTAAGTATTATAAACTTATATTTTAATTTTTTTTTTTTACTTTTGTGTTCTCTCACCCGGATCTTGTGGCGCACCGTTTCATGAACGCTCAGCAGCTTCTCCTTTTTCGTTTCCTTGTTCCCTTCCTCGGTCACTGGGAGGAAACCCGCTACGTCTCCTACAGTCCTTGTAAAAGGTGAACTGACATTGTGTGGTTGCATCGGTCCTACACTTCTTGCACCAGCTCTCGACGTCTTGTTGGCGACGGACCCACTAGAATCTCTCCTTAATTTTGGAAAACGTCTCGTTGATTCCAAAATGAACACCAGAACTCCCATTCTGCATCTCTCGAAGTACTTCCTTGGTTCTAGTGGCCGGAACCACCAACTGCATAATGACATGCCTTCCATCCGGACTCTTCGTGCTCATTCACAATGGACATAAAGCATAAGGATGTCCTAAGAATTATGCTCATTGTGAACGAATACAAGTATAGAGCACTAAACATAAATTTTTATGCATTAATGCTTATGACATCCTTATGCTTTATGCCCATTAAGAATGAGTACTTCCAGGCTCGCTTAAGCAATCCGTTCTCGACATGCAAGGAGTCCCATTGAGCCCATAATGCCTTGAAAGAAGGTGACTCGCCTGATATTTCCGACCAGCCAGGTCGTTCTATCCCATCTTCTTTCCATCTGAGTAGAGGTCCAATAACATCGTCTTCCTCCTGGTCATTTCTACACCGAGCTGTAGTCCATTGATCATCTTCAATACAACGTTGATTCAGCTCGAACTCTTCATTTCCAAGACGTAGAACTTCCCTCACTGGATCAATTGTCAATCCATGCCGGCTAATCAAGTCCATTCCCAAAATGAAGTCATCTTCCATCTAGCCACGAAAGCCCGATGTCTTATTCTCAGCTGACCAATATAGATTTCTACCGATGTTTACAGTTTTCAATTTGACCGTTTCGGGTATAGGTTCTACATCTTCAGCTCTCACGAGTCCTTTACGTACAATTGATACCTTGGTGATTGCTGCTGGATTTTCATAAATCTTCCCCGGTATAGATGAACGACTACCTCTGGTGAAACTTCTTATTTTTCACTTCGCTGGCGGCCTTATTCTCACCAGTGAACCCATTACCCAGAGTACCGGCTCCTTATAGATGTCAGTAAGGTCTCTGCTTTCTGCTCTTTCTTGAAACTAATAATCGAGCACGATAAACACGTTTAAGGTGTCCCTGGCGCCCACACCTAAGGCAGCAACAAGATACATCATTCTGCCGTCTTCAAAAAACGTCATTTATTTGTTGCAACAATTTTTCTAGCGGCTTCTCTATCTTGCTGTTTTCTTCTTTCGCTCGTCCTGCTACGCTGACTTTGTAGCATGTTCTTGTGGTTCTGAAAGCAGCTTCCACTTCCAGAGCGCGTATGAGAGCAACAGCTGACGTCTGACATCTAAATACTTGCATCTTCTTAACTTCAACGTCGCGAATGCCATTTACGAAAGTTTCTGTCGCAAGCCTCTTTTGAATAGTCGATGGTGCTTCGGAGAATGCTAGACGTACCATTTTATTGATATCTGCTGCAAATTCTTGTAGAGAATCTCCAACTTTCTGTGTTCTTGTTTTTAATTGGATGGCGAAAACCTTTTTCAGATATTCATCCCCAAATCGAAGTTCTAGGGCAGCAGTTAGGGCACTATATCTGTTTCTATCTTCTTCGGACAGAGTTTGAAGTATCTCTAGCGCTGCACCTCGCAAAGCTCTTACCAAGGCTGTAGCTTTCTGTTCTTCTTCCCAAAGATTCGCCGTCGTTGTTGCCTCGAACTGCTTCTTGTATGATGACCAAGGCGTCTGGCCGTCATAGGTGGGTGGTTGAATCGTTCTTGGGGCCGACGTCACATAACATGAACCAGTGGTGGCTGCATTTTTATTGTCTTTTCAAATGTCTTCGTTCGATCTTCTATAGTTTTCATTCAGTATTCCATGTTGTTTTCCATTGCCATGATATTTCGTCCGACAATATTTTCCATATTTTCCAGATTTGTTTTTACGTCCTTCATTTCTTCTATGATTTCTTCTATTTCATTTTTGTTTGCTTCCACTTCCTTTTGAAATTTTTCACTTAGGCTGGTGATTACGTCATCTTTTTGCTTGTCTATTTTTTCGTCCATCTTTTCCATTCTTGCGTCCATTTTTTCGTTCATCTCTTCTATTGTTGCAGTCATTTTTTGGTTCATTTCTTCCATTTCGGCGTTGATTTGTTTCCCTCTTGCATCCAGTTTTTCCATACTTGCGTCCATTTTTTCGTCGATTTCTGGGAGCATACCCATCATCTGCTTTACTTGTTCCTCCATTTTCGCAGCTTGAGCTCTCGTCTCGACAGGCATAAATTCTTCAGAATTCTTGTCCAATATGGCCGAAAGTCGCCGTAAAACCAGTTATTAATCTCAAATCTCACTTCCGACACCAGTGTTACGTTGATCTATGAATAAAATCGGCGTGGGTAGAACTCAACAATTTACTTCTTAATTACTCGAATTTACACGACTAACTATTATAGCGACTCTCGGCGCGACTTGTTTGGCTCTTCTTAACATTCGTTGGACTCGACTCGGCTGAATAATAACCGTTCCTGAAGGTGGCCTCCATTTAAACCCCTATTTCTGCAATCGAGGTCTTTCTCGAATATCCATCGCGACATCCGCGTCCAGGCTTTTCAAACGCTGCTTCGAAACTTTCTAGACGCCGCATTCGAGACTTCCGGTAACCGGCTCCAGACTTGTCTTTATGCGACCAATGCTCGGCTGTCCTGACTACTACTACTACTAGTCATACTAGATACTAGAAGATCCATAGGCGTCGTGCTGGGGCGGCGTATGGATTTATATCGTAACAATATATTTTTTCTCGTTGAACCTTGTGTTGTCCAATAACGGTAAATTTTTTTTTGTCATGCAAAACATTTTTGGTCCGTTATATTCATTAAATCATAATATTGGCGCTTCAAACATCTATTTTTTCGTTAGTTTACCCTTTTTTGTCGGGCCAATAACCCTATTAAAATAGGTGTATATTAAATGCCGAGGCGATTTACAACACCATGAAGTAACGATTTGTTTCTGTACTTAACGAAAAATAATACGAGCGAAATTCTACGAAGAAGAAATGTGTTAGAACCTTCAAGTCTATCGCACAGCTTCATCTTTTCTGATCCTGTTTGATTAATTTTATTTAGTTCTATTACTTGGTTCTTGTATAATAAATTAATCTTTACTATAAAAGGAGCGATTCTAACATGGAACATCGAAGTATGACAAAATTTCTACAAAAGATGGCAATAATTAAAAATTGATCAACTTAGGATCATTATAGAGGTATTATTGACATACACCCATTGTAGAATAAGAAAACTATCCAAATCTAGACGCAACAACAAGTACTACTGCATAAAATTCGTTGGTCGTTGTAAAAAAAAAGGATTCTACTCATCGAGGGATTATCCAAACCATCCTTGTAAAGATTTAATATCCTAACTCATTTGATAACTATATTTAACATTTACTGGTTGAAGTTAAGATTCCACTGACGTTATTCTAAATATGATTTAATGAATTAATTACGTTAAATTTATAACATATTATTTTTAAAAACATTTGTTATAAGGAGTATTTTCTGTAGTTGTTATTCTGTACATATTTTTTTAAGGTTAATCTCATTTTCACATGTACAAATACGTTGTATCTTATAATACTAATACTAATACTAATAAATTTTTCTAATATATACAAATATAACGAGTTGATGTTCTATGGAGAAATATATCTTTGTATCTAATACCTATTAATACAATCTAAGTGTCATTAAACAAGCAAGAGCAAATCTTCGATAAAAATTTATAGCAAATAATGCTGTTAATAAGATTTTGTCGTAAGATTTGACAAAATGTTGTAATTTAATTAAACGGTCTGGTAATACGTGATGTCTAATTATTTTCGTCCTATATGTGTGGTCCACACTGTAAATTTGATGAATTTTTAAAGGATTATAAATATATGAAACTACTTCTTAGTGATGATGCAAAATCCCACTTAAACTGCTAATTATTGCCATAAACATCAGTCAGGAAAAATAGTTCTTTTATCCAAAGAAAGTGATTTTTAGTACCTCAGCCAAACATCATTCGAAACCTACTTCTCTATTAACCAAACACCAAACACAAAAGCAAGAAGTAAACAGTTTTTATTACAGCCATTGACCAGACAGTCAGTTAAGCTAACAATATGGACCGTGAAGATGGTTATTACTCTCATTCTTCATGCAACCCCTTCACCATAAACCGCTTATTAGGCCCGATTACTATCACATAATTCCAGGATTAGTAGCGGTGTTTTTATGGAGCAAGCCTGAAAGAATCTGCAATGAATCTCGTCTGAAGCTGAAAAGAGCCACGAGAATGTGGTTTGTTTGCTTTAGTGATAATTAAGCAAGTGCTAGGTCAGTGTTTCATGTAAATATTAGTTTTGGCATTTTACACGGATCTTTAAGCTACCGATGCTTTGTATAAACAGGAACGCGTTTATATTATCCGTTATTGAAAAAATGGGTGATTTTTTTCTTTGTGATAAATAAGCAAACAGGAAATTTTCAATGGGTGGTATGCGGTGGCACATTTGTGAGAGTAGACAGAAAAGATATCTACGAATTTTTGCATACGATTAATTATTGCCAATCTTTGTTAAAATGTCATAAACTTGCAGCGAAATGGATGCACTTGTATGCAAATCTTCGGATGCTCTAACAAAGGAATCTAGTATATTTATAGTGTGCGGATAAAAATAGGCAGCTTTAATTCAAACAAAAATTTTCAAGGTAGCGCTTTTGTGTTGCATCAAAACTGTGCAATACAGAAAGGCACACCGTGGAATGTGATTTATTTTTCAATTATAATGCAAATTTTAATAGTTAATTGTACTGCATTTAACTCAGTATTTAATTCCTTTAGACCTGCATAAACGTATCATTATTATTTTATGACCACTTCCATTAAGCTCCATGGTCAGTTTTAATTATTATCTAAAGTATTGTCTATAAGCTTGATTGAAAAGTAATGTTGCGCTTCTATTATCATCGTGTGGAAATACTCTTACTTCTGTGTCGTTTTAACAGACAACTTAATTACTTACAATTAGTCTTTAATTGAACGTTTCGTTTCCAATTTCTTTGCCAGACTGTCTGTCTGGATCAAGAATGATTTATTAGAGTTTAAATTATGCACATCGTCATGAAAGGCGGTGCTAAAAATAACCTTTTAGCACTTTGTCTTATTGTCAATTCCGATTTGCTTACATCACGCCGCAATAATTGATTCATCATTTCGTTTAGCCACTAGTGAATGATTCACTCACGCTAAAAAGTTTACTAGATTACTATCTGAAGGTTCGTGATAGCAATTACGTACAGTAAAAAAAATAATATCGCGAGTCTCTACAATTAGATGTAATTTGAGTACACTCTTTACTCAAGGACGTTTAAGATGATTTTTTTACTCCGTTACTTTTTCGCACACCTTTCTATTTTATATTTGGCAGTTATAATTATTATAACAAGTGCTATTTTTCCAATTATTCTCGACACTTTCCTGGAAAATAAAACTGTGATTGTGTGCAAAACAAATTTTTCTTCATTCAAATACAGCTAAAAAATAATTAAATCCGAAAAATTTACACCATTTCCAAGGAATTAAAAAAAGAAGAATAATAAGTTTTTAAGTTTAGAAAAGATCTATTTAATCTTATACGAAATGAGGTTATGTATTGTACCAAAGGGGAAATTACGAGTTATCGGTCTTCACCTTATTATCACTTCTAGTTTGTGACAAGATACTAAAAAACCACAGAGAACGCGTAATTTCCCATTCGTGATTTATGTAAATATTATTTCGCGTTTTATCATTGCAAAAATTTTGAAATATTAATCCACTTAGAGGGTCCAGTATAAAAAGACAACAAACGAGGACAGACGACGAAAGAATTCCATTACAGAATTTTCTTCAGTTTTTAGTCGGAAGATATAAAACTTCAAAGTTATTCATCGAATTTTCCTCATCTGGACAACATAAATAAAATTGCTTGTTATTAAAAATTCACTTTACAATTTTTTACAGTATTTATTGTACTATGTACAATCTAATGATATTCATTGTGTAACCATTTTTTGTTATTCTTTCACACATATTAACATTACTCGTACTTACTATACAGGTTTTTTGTTGTTCAGGTGTTTAGCCTTTTTTCTTATTTTATCAAATCACGTCTACAAATCTGATTATCTTTTTCTCTTTAATTTTAGCTGTATCGACAATTAACTTACTAGCTGCAAAGCCAAAAATTTTCATTTTTAGTATAATACATCTTTTAATTTCCTGTTAATAGGTTTCAGATAGTACTCTATTGTATTAATTTTTATCGGAATTTAAGAGTCTGTAGAATAAAAAATGTTATCTCAATTTCGATGAATGTCAGGCAACATGTTTTCAAAAATAATCAGGGGATCAATAAAACTTGGAACTTCTTTAAATTGGGTTAAGATATTTAAAAAAAGTACATTTTTTTAGAATTTAGAAAAAAGGTTAGTGTTGAATCTGGGTGCTACTCTTATCTGTTACTCTTGTCTATTCAGTCTTGTGGAAAGACATAGTGACATAGTGGAACAAGTAACTTTGGGAGTATAAATAGTATTACCACTAAGTTTAATTAAATATTTCTTTGTTTCCTGGCACTACATGATAGAGACATATTTCATTTATTGGGTTTCATAAATGTCTAACTCTTTATATACAGTATAGAGGGATTCAAAAATATTTTAATTTTTGTTCAATAAAATTGAATTGTACATCTGACGACAAATAATTAAAACAGCAAAAACACGAACTAGACGACATTTTTTCAATGTTTAGAATGCTATACCACCATAAAGAAATCTTCTTTAAAAATCTGCAATAAAAATTGTACAATATTATTTAAAAGATATGTGTATAAAATTTTATAGCCCAGTAAACTCTAAACAACAAAGTTAAGGGAGTTTTACAATCTCAATTCGTTCTAGAGAAATATAACGGCGGGTTTTATGTGATATATCTCGTATATTTACTACTAGGACAAAATAATGGCAATAAAGTTCACAAAAATGTACTAATAAAAGCTAAAAATTGACAGATTACTTATGCTATACATACAATAAATGGCAAATGTATGGAAATGGTGAGAATATCAAAATTATTTTTAAACTTCACATTTACACTGTCGATGAAAAATCTAGTAGTTATTTAAATAAAATAAAGTAATAAGTACCCCAATTAAGCAATAACTTAAGGAGATGTAGACGGGATATCGTACCTCATTCTAAGACACTACTGATTTCAGTTGTATTTACGTATATTGATTCCCCTGATGGAAGAAAACGAATTGAAACACCAACGTTACTAACTACGTAAAATATTAAATACGAAATTTTGAAGTCCACAGGTGAAAAAATTAGTCTAAAGTTGTTTATATTTAGACAGAACTTCCTCCTTCCCTGGTGTACAGTACAACATATCCAGTTTTTTCGAAAAATTATAAGATTTGCTGTTGCGAATTTGATTTTTTTTATGCTAACCCCTACAAGTTAAAATAAAAATATGCGTGGACTGTCAAAGCACAAGTAAAGAAGGATATGATTTGCATGTTTCAAGATTTTACATTTTGCCAAGAATACGTGTATGATTTTGGGTAAGTGCAGTGTAATACTAATAACAGCATTTCTATATTCCCAAATTTTCTGAAAACGGGGTACGCCGACCTGGATTTGACCAATAAAATAAACTGCTTCATTATTTTCTTATGTAAGCTATTCTAAAAAAAATAATGCATTGATAAACCACAGGTATAAATTAATAATATTTTGCACACTTTAGATAAGATTTATTCGGCAAAACTTTAAGATGACGTCATCAGTTTTTAGGAAGAAATAAACGGATACATTTTGATTAACGATTTACCGTGCTTACTATCACCTTAAACATTTGCAAGATTTCAGAGATTTCGATCTTGTAGTTTCAAAGATAATTTGTAAAATTTTGTTACACAAAAAAAAAGGGAAACGTATTGCTTCCCACTCTAGGGTAGGTCTAGAACTTTTATATCGTTATGAGGTAAAATTTAAACAGGTAGTATATCCTTCATAAAGTTGATCCAACGCAGCACCAGTAAATGATTTTCATATAATTTAATAATGCAATTCCAGATTCTATCATAAAATAGGGTTTTTGGGCTAAAGAAAATCTTCAATTTTGAAAACAACTTCATAATCGTAAAATATTGAAGCGATGTTTTTAAAAAATTTTGAATGTACAGGTATTACAAAAAATCAACTCACATTTATCCCGAAAACGTAGTTTGTTAGTCATTTCATTGTAGGGATTTTTTAAGAGACATTAAGTAAGAGAAATTCGAAATATTCAGCATTCTAACTTTTATTGTTCAACATGTAGATAGATACCAAAGCAATTTTTACTATTATTTTCTAAGACTTCTGCGTTTTTAATGTTTGCAAGATAATTATTATTATTACAATCTACTAATTCTCAAAAATATAAATTGGAATTTGTGACTGAAACGGACCAAAACAACTAAACGTTCTCAGTTTTACCTTCATATACCTAACTACTGCACTTTTTTTACTTCATCTTGTTTAATTAATGTTGCTGAAGTTCCCTCTTGACTCAAGCCGACAGCTTTACACAAGTAAAATGAACTTTCCTCGACACATTACAATCCTTACAAGTGACAGCTAAAGTTGACAGCTTTAATAACAAAGTTTTATGTGATATTATAACATTATAACTTGAAAAGGTCTCCCCGTTTATGTAATAATGTCACTTGCAAGTAATATATTCTTAGTTTTTTTTTTATAAAAAGAAAATTTCCTTGAAATGTTTCACTTTTGTTCAGTAATTATTAATTAATCAACTGAAAAGTTTCTTAATAGTGATTCTTGTTTACTCTATTGAGAAAAAAAAAACATTTCTGTCAGAATTGAGCTAAAAATGTTCAAGTGATCAAACCGGGAGTACATTCGCATGAGTTTTCATATATTTTTTGTTAGTTATTCCATACATTATAAACGCATTTGTTTTTTCTTAATATTTAATCTTATCAACCATCCTAGTAAAATCTAGGTACACTTAACACAGACTTTCCCATTTCAAATACCAGAAAAAAAAATGCTCCCAGTAGGATCAAATTAATTGCTTCGCAGTACACTAACGATAACGGTATAAAAATATCGAACTGCGGATAAAATGACCTGTCAGCTTGCAGACTCTGCGAATATTCTTTCCATAAGTTGCAGTCCATTCGGTTGCATATTTATGTATGAGAATAATCGTTTTAATATGCAAAAGGTCCTCGGGCATGAGAGTCGCAGGTGATACTCCGAAGGCGTCCAGCATGCGGTAATCCCACATTTTTACCTCTTTCAAGTTTTAATAAACGTGTGGAACTGTGCAATGTTCCTTGATTTAATTAAATTTTGTACATAGTATGAAGCGTGCCTTAAATTTTAAATAATAAGTCGATTTACATTATTTCCAAGCATTTCCTGAATGATTTCATACCCTTAGCACGTTTAATAAATAACGAAACAAAGGGAGAGACATGGATTACAAGAATTTGTAGAACATTTTTTTCCGGATACGCCCTTAGGTTATTGTGTTTTGTTGTACCAAACAGATGAATTTATCTGATCGCGGTTGTATGAGAATGAGTCAGCGAAGATGGGCTTTCTATTGTAGGATGATTTAGAGTCTGGCGGGATGGAAAACAACACAAAGTTGAAAGAGTTTTATTTTAAAATAGGTAATGCAGACTGAGATATTGAAAACTTCTACTTTGGTGAATATAATGCCATGTTTTGTGGAGAATTAATAAACTTGTCAAAAGTGAACATCAAAAGCAAACTTAATAATTTATTATGTTTTTGGAGTTATAATCTTAGAGTAGTATTATACAAAGCGTTACTGTCATACCTTTAATTAAAACAGAACAAACAAAACGGGATTTTCGAAAATAACAATTAAACATTTATCTGTATATACTAAAATTTATAAAGAAAATAATACTTTATGATGTTACCCTTATGATCAATATTAAAAAATTAAATAATTTTTTTTGCTTACATTCTTGAAATTTCTGAAGATACATTTACCAAAATAAACCGACCCTGCCAAAATTTCAAGCAAAAGCAATTCTTCAAAGTGTTTTATACACGAAAACAATGCGTCTGTCAGATGTGATTAATCAGTGCGGAATTCGTGAAGTAGGGCAGGCATTTCCAAACAAAATTCATAAAAATGTTTAGATATTTTATATCCGCTACTGAACGAATTAAGTATAAATATAATGCCCACTACAAAAAAATTACAATATGATAAAATTTTGTAACAACAAATAACTAAGTAAATTAGTGTATGTATTTAATTTTGCAAGTACATACACATCAAGAAACAGAGAAAATTCTTTTTTCATTGACCCGACAATAACTTACCACCAGGCCACAGAGGAAGGGAGAATCGAGTTGGAAATAAACCAGCAGGCATTGATGAAAAATTTTGCTACTTAAAATCCCGATGAATTCTTTTGCTTTCCTGAGAAGCCGATGGAATATAAATTTTAGGGAAAAAATAATGTTCCTGATTTGCTCCAAGTATGCCTGCGTTGTCTCTAATTGTTGAGACTAATGTAATATTGAAAATTCTACCCCTACAAATTCAGTAAGCTCACAGACATTGTTGCGAGGTTTATTCTCGAAATTGTATGATAAAGACCTCGAGTCGTGCTGGATTTTTATTTAAATTTAAGTTATTATTACGTTATAAAAAAATAAAACGGCCCTTAATAACACGAATTTGAAATAACGTAGAATAAATATTAATTTACTGTGTACTGTACTCGTATAATGTTAAATATAATTTTAAGGAAACTAGAGATTCTAGAGAACTTATTTTGAGCATCAGTCGACAAAATAAATCGGTTCCTGCATTTTTCTTTTTAGATAATTTGTATCTATAGTTGGTCAACTTTAAAAATTAAAAATTAAGATAACACTGTTCTTAGCCTAATTTTTATGTGGAATTTTAGATAAATGTCAATAAAAATATTGCATATCTACTTAAATATTATTGCATCAATTTTTAGCTTTTTTTAAGGTGACGTAATTAACTTTAGGAAGAGGGATGAATTAATAACCTTTAGTAGTTTGAATTTCTGAATCTGAATCAGTGTTTTACAAAATGCGAAAATTTCGTTATGAAATGTCTAAGGTAAATTGCAAAATTTTGAATGCACAAACCTTTTTTTTAGAACTCTTGTGCACAAAGTCAAACACAAGAGTGGATTACTATTAAACCACAGATATATGCCATATGAGATTCACTTGGTAAAATTCTGAAGGATTTGAACTGATGATTTTTTGCAAGCGTTTTATTTACTACCTACCTAGAGGACAAAGATAAGATAAATTTCAAAATTCAGTGTAAATGGTTCGTTTAAATTTTTAAGGTTTTAGTTGTTGCAGAAATTTTAAGAATTTTTACAAAACATGGGGACTTATTTATGACTTCAAATAGAGGTGAATTATTTAAACTTCCACTCTTTAATGTTTCATAAAATTATGTAATCATTAAAAATGGGCCAACTATTAAGAAATTTTTGACCATTAGTAGTTCTACACACAAAGATAAGACAATCAAATAAACGTAAAAGGACATGTCCAAGTGCATATATGTGACAATTACGAAGAAAAACATTTAATGACTGGTAATTCTACAATTACCTAGCGACATCATAAGTACTTGGTACATATCTTCCTTGCATTTTTTGCTTCATCAGATATTGTTTTATTGCACTTTACTTCCTCATAAAGCCATTAATTCCCCATTAGGTGCATTTTTGCGAAAGATATTTATTAATGAGCTTTCACAAGCAACAAAAGCAACGTCTGTTCGTTGAAAATGTTGCATCAATGTCCAGTTTATTATGCATTCACTAATTAGATAACGTCTTAAGCAGACAGTAACATACGAGCACGAGCTAATTTATTTCCAGCCTATTAGATCTCGGACGTATTGAATAATTTTCCTCAGCAGGAAGAAAATGTAAGTTATTTTGGACAACCGACGTGTATATGGGAGTATCCCCGTGAAACTGAACCCACACAAAAACGCTAACAACATAATAAAACATGAAAATCTATCTTTTTGACAACTGGAATAGAATAATAAAGTAGATTTAAAAATTTCATTACTTCATGCGACATCATTATCTACTTCCGGTTTAAATATTCAAAAGGGTGAAGAGGGTCCGTTGTTTGTGACAACACCCTCAACACCATCACTGCTGTATTTAAATCGCTTTTTCGAGACAAAGTAAATTATCCGTAGGCAATTCACGAGTTCCTAGAATCATGAAAATGTTAACTAAATATTTGTAGATTTTCGCAGTCCTATTTTAATCTGAAGTAGCTCGCGGCAAGGAAGAAGATAACACGGCCTGGTATTTTTATTCCGAACACATTCATGCTAATGAACTTTTAAGTAACCGAAGTCTTTATTAGCGCTATTAGCCTCACATAATCAATCAAGCTGTGCTAACTCTTCATGATTAAGCATGTCACAACTAACTCACATTAACATGCAGAAACACTTGCATCACGTAATTGTTGTTTACGTTTTTGGATTACAATTCAGAAACGGTGAAGTTTCCGTCACGACATGTCGGCTCGTAAATTGTCCAAGCATTCCTGAAGACATCTTCTTATTATGCAACGGGTCCTCTCGATCGCACTTTGCAATAAATTACGACCTTGAAGATGCACAATGAGCAAATGCAACAAACTGGTTGTTTTATCGAACGTCCTCTGAACCTGCGAGAGGTAACCGATAACTTCTTGTTCTTGTAACGAGTCATTAAGAGCGAACGCAGACAGCTTGGGACGTACTTGCGTGACATGAATAACTTCGTAAATGCGGTTATTCGTATCCGATCGGTTGAAGGTGCTTTTTTCACAAGAATCCAGGTGTTGAGTGACTCTGTGGGGGAATCAAGTTTAAGCAAAAAATGCGGTGATGATCTTGCCATCCTATAACAACATTAGGTACTTCCATATTTGTGACATGAAATATTGACGCAAACGAGAGTTTTTATGCAAAACATCCTCTGTTTACTGCCAAACGAGTCTAGTAGTGAAGTACCATACCAGAATTCATTTGGCGAACAAGAAAAAGCAAGTGTCCCATTTTCGCCAGACAGGTAATAATCTCCGCAACTACTGGACTGATGATTTTGAAACTTTAGATGTACTTTAAGATTCTTATGTAGATGGTAAAACGTTCACAAAATTTCTCTTTGTCCCAGAAGAAATTTCAAACTTTTAAAAGTAAATGTTATTTAAAACCTGGATAATAATAGGTTTCCATATTTGTGATTTATTAATCTCATCTATCTTATGTATTCAAAACTTCGGGCAAAAATCATACTTACTTGTACAACAAAATGTTCTAATTACACCTAAAAACTGCAAAACCGACTGCTCTGAAATTTTGCACACATTTTAAGATTGTCATCAACATAGTAATATGTTAATCAGAATATATTTGTCAAAATGTTGACATCATCCCAATATTTTGTTAAGTAAATCTCGTTTGGAATTTTTAATGTGACATGCTTATTTACTTGTGGTTCAGTAGTGTGTATATCCCAAGTTTAAATTTTATGTGATGAGTTATTTTACAGTTTGTCTTAGAATCTACGAACTAACTTTTTGACAAGATACTAAACATTAATTGGGTGATTACGGCACAACTATTAATAGTTATTTATATATTAAGGGCATAATTAGGGACATTAGGGCACGAGGGTATGTTTAAGCTCCACGAAGGAGGGTTTTTAATTTCCCGAGGGCCACAATCGACAATTATGCCCTTGGTATATACGACATTTTATTCTATTTTAGTTTCTAAAATATTTTAACGAAATATTGAGTATTTTAGGCAAAATTGTGTGAATTGTGTCCATGCGAACTTTAATACATAAGTGGCTATTTATTTTGATGTTGTTATGGCTACCACGTTGTGTATTTGTTAAATAATTCGATATTCAAAATGCAAACTGAAGAAGCGGAAAACGTTTATTCGAAAGAAATTTTAGAATAAGTCAGCCAGGCAGTGATTTAATGAAATATTATTTTCCCAACTTTAATAAAAATGTTGAATATTGAAACTTGTTTGAATGAATAATTAATTAATGTAAATGAATAATCAATCGTTGCTTAGCAATTTTTGACTGATTTATGCCATAAAGGCCAATTTATGTCCGCATTTGGGTGGTTATAACAAGCTTATGATTCTATAATAGAATAAAATGTATTTATTATATCCCCTATAAAAAGTTAATGTCGTCATTGTCCAAATATGCTTCTAGATACAACATTATTTGCGTTTTGGTACCTACTTTTTTTTAGAAATGTTTAGGCACGAACATCTGTCTACTTCCAAAGCCCTAATTGAAATGGCGTAGAGACCCACGTAATTTCTTTAACTTTTTTTTTTGTTTTCAAAATGAAAATACAATTTCGAAAAAAAATGCTTATATGTTTGTACCTACCATGTAAAAAATATATATAAATTTTTGTAACTATTAAATATAGGAGTAATTGATAAATTTTAAAACAAGTAGTCGATACTGTTTTGTCGTACGCAACTCGTAAATACCTATTGATGTTACTTTTTAGACGGTCTGCAGTTTCAAGGTGGGCTTAAGTAAAGCCGAGGAAATCTGCTGATTCAATCCTCGTTTCCTCATTGTTCTGAAGTTAGTTTGTTTCCTATTGAGCTCCATCGCTAGCAAAGGTAAGCGTTATTCATTAGCCACCCACTCAGTATGAATAAATTATTTTCATCTAAGTAATGATAATTTTTCATGTAGGTACTTTTGAATATGCAATGTAAATTAGATCCAAACGTAGCATACTAGGAAATAATAATAAAT
Source organism: Zophobas morio (assembly GCF_036711695.1). NCBI lineage: Eukaryota > Metazoa > Arthropoda > Insecta > Coleoptera > Tenebrionidae > Zophobas > Zophobas morio. The sequence goes on from NW_026972107.1 coordinate 23,877,717, forward strand.
AATTCTCTCTTATTTTGCGCTTTAAGGACTAGAATGAAAAAGAGTAAAATATTTTGATTTTATTTGTTAAGAACAAAAACTATGTATATGTCAAGGGCATGCTAAAATGTTTTTATATTCGGTAATTATGGTGAAATACTGTAATAGACTGCGATTATATAACTATGCAGATAGATTTTTTATACATGATTTATAAAATAATATGCAGTTGTTTTGAGTTCCGGGTTTTTTTTAGAGTGGCGAAAACAAAAACTATCACCAAATTAATCAAAAAATTGGCATTTTATAATGACAGCAATTATGGTGTAAAAATAAATATTAATGGTTGCAATTAATGCACTAGCAGTGGCGGCTCGTCCATGAGGTAAATTGGTCGATGGCTCCAAAAAAAAGTCTCAAAAATATTTTTTTTTTTTTTCAAAATTACATTTACCAGTTGTATATTCGTATATATTGTACTATGACATGAACAAAAAAATCAACAACAAGACAATAATTCTCATTCGCGATTCATTGGGTCAATTTAAATAGTGACCTCACGCAAATATTATACGTAGAGTTTTCTTTTGAGTGAGAGTGAAATAAACTTACAGCAAAATTCGCAGACAGTCAAATTGTGCCTCGTAACAAGCAACGTGGTCAGTGACCACGTTTTGCCGAAAATAAGCGATTTGCGTTCGGCAACACAACAGACATACTTCTGACGGAGTACTTAGTTACATGCAGCACATTTCATTTCATTTTCATAAATTTCTTTATAATTACGAACACGAGATGTCATCTGTAATTCAAGAATTATTACGTCTCAAAGCAGAAAAAAATTAAACTTTTTGTTGTCGGATGAGTCAGTGGTGATTTTACAGTTACTTTCAAACGATGACTTACCAGAAACTTTCTCGGAGTGCGTTAAACTATTAAATATTTTGTGTATATTATCAATGACAACAGCGGACACCCAACGGTATTTCTCAACTTTGAAGAGAATACCATGTGACAAGAAAGATTTATAGCTTTAACAATATTGAAGTATTGAAGTATTGAAAACTTTGTTGTGAAAAACTTTGTGGGTTTTAATGATTTTTCAAACAGGAAAAAAGAAGAATTAAGTTGAAATCTAAGACGTTTTAAAAAATAGAAGGTTTGTATTTTTATATACGAGTATGTATAAAAATTGCCCCCAATTAGAGTAGTCTACGGGCCGCCACTGTAGAACTAGACTCTTCCGCTACAAAGACTTACCAAATGCATTCAAATATCCTATGTTGATTAATTTTAAATTGGTTTAAGTCTGCATACATTAAATTAAACAAGGTTAATGATGACTCATATAAACAGGCGAATCCGCACTCTATTGCTTCCGTAATTTTCAGGTTGTTAAAGATTTTGCTCTCATCCATTACTCAAAGTCAAATACTGACCAGCAGTTACACGAGGTATATTTTTTGTACTAGAATTTTCAAACAATCCCAACGTTAGTTTATATTTGTCAGCTTTACGTCAAGAAAACTGATCAGACACAACCAGCGGAAATTTATCGAAATCAATGTTAAAGAAAAAATAAACCTTATGAATAGGAATTTTGAAAGTTTTTGTCAAATAATCACGTAAAATCTGTAAACAAATCTTGCCTAATTGTCGTTCTGGTGACTTATACTTTGCAGAACATTTTTATGTGAAAGAAAAATAAATTGTAGTAAAATAACTACTGTGACGTTTTAAACATATAAATCTCAAAGATTTTCACAACACATGTATAGTATAAAGATCATAATTAGCGGGAAGTGTCAAAAATGCCTTGTCCTCAAAAATTAGACCGAGAATTTTCAAAAATATGAAGCTAAAGTCGAAAAACTTACAGATTATTATGTGAATTAATAAGAATTTAACGATTAACATTAAATTATATTCAAAGAAGAATCTCTGATCCATCCCCGAGCAAAATGGGATTAGTGAAATGGAAAATTGAACATTTTTGGATTTATAGATCGTTTTATGGCTCAGACAAAATTATCGTGTTAGCTGCTTATCATATACGTAACAAATACCTTAAAGAAGTTGAGTATATATGACGAAACTAGTATTTGTGGGATCTGATCAAATGGAAAAATACAATACTGGTAATACTATTAAGTACTGACAAAATCTGCATTAATTACACAATTATTACAAAAAAGAACGAGATTAAAAAGAGATCTGGTAAAGAATTAAACGATGGATAAATAGTCGAGGATTAAAATGAAGCATTGAGTTGAAATACTGAATGTAACAAGACACGAACAACTAATTGAAGAAGTATCTAGTTGAAGTTGACAAAAAATTCTGGAACTGCGACGACCTTATTAACGAGTAGTTTAACCGAAAAACATGGAAAGCCTTAAGGAATCTGAAACTAAATAGATCTAGAGGAGGATATTGAACGAGTTTTTGCTGCGGAAGGTCCGTTTCAAGAGAATATCATCAGCCAGTCCGAGTTAAATGGTTTGTTTACTGCAATTGTGTAAGTGAAATACATTCCAATTCCAACAAAGGCCGAACGTAACATACATTATTATAGCAGCCATTTTATAATATACAGTGGCGGCGTAGCGTGGTTTGGCACCCAGGGCGGTTTTCTATTGAGCATCCTTCCATATAATAAAACAACAAATAATAAACGTGCATACGGGTCTTTATTTTGGCAAAATATTCTATGATGTTATCAAAATTAACTTTCCTCTCTTTTTCAATTGAAAGATTGTTTAGTCGCGCTTGGCTCATTGTGGACCGTAAACACGATTTTATCAATTTCAATCTTGAAAAGCTTCTTTCACATGAAACCACCGAAACAAATGCTTAAAAAAATCTTAGACAAAGCGCTAGACTCGGAACCCTCAGAATAGCCCCATTTTACGATGAATATGCAAAGCTCCAATGTAGTTCATTGAACCGTTTCTTGGGAAGAAATGCTGGCGGCTTCCAAGTGGCGCCTCAGTCGTAAAATTTCCAAAATTATGTCCTCTGCGGAAAATTCATCGTAGACTTTAGTCAGATTTGGAACTATTCCATGAACATCTTTTCTTGATGACGTCAGCAGTAGGATTATATAAATTTACTCTTGCAGTTGCTGTACCCGCTCACGTGTTTTTTTGGCTTTTAGAACTGAAAATTGTCATTTATAAACTCAGTTGCCAAGTTGCCAAGTTTGATGTTCAATTTTTGCCATATTTAAAAGGGTTGTAGAAGAGAAGTGGAGGATTTAAGTTGACTACTACAAAAATTGACCATTTTAGACATGGTTTCTTGTTGTCGAAATAAGTCTACACATACTAAAAAAATAACGCCGAAGATTAGGCCCCACCCATACCCGCCCCGATCTCAATTCTCAATTGTGATGAATTTTTCATTCGTTGTCAGAACGAAGAGCGGGGCTTAATTGCAAGATCGATATTTGTCTACAAGAATTTACCATTGTAAACATGTTTTAAGTTTCTTGTTCTGAAAAGACAACTATGTATATTAAGAAAAAAAGACAAAATATAAACCCCGCCCACCCGCCCTATCTCCATTGTGATGATTTTTTTATAATCGTCGAGAGCCAAAGGAGTGGAATTTAAATTCAAAATTCTTATTACTTCTCTCTCTAAAAGAAATTACAATGTAAGACATTTTTTTGAGTATCGTGTTATTCAAAAGATACTATGTATATTCAGAAAAAATGAAAGCCAAAGATTAAGCCCTGGTCTGGTAATGAAATTTTCATTCGTTGGCAGACTTAGGGGCGGAGCTTAATTGGAAAATCCATATTTCCTTACAAAAATTTACCATTTTAAACGTGTTTTAAGTATCTAAAAATAAAAAGATTCATTACAATTGAGATAGGGTGGGTGCTCGGTGTTTATATTTTGCTATTTTGTCTTAATATACATAGTACTTTTTGAACAACACGAGGCTCAAAAACATATTCTTAATTTCCTGTAAAGAAATAAATATTTTGCAGTTAAGCTGAATCTCATTGGTTCAGGGCGAATGCTTTTGACATACAGACGGACAAATATAGCTTATTCGAAAAATCTTAATAAATAACACCCCCGTAGCGCAAGCACCCTGAGGTGCGCAAAGTACAAAAGGACGCAGTCCGCACAGATACGGACAATATAAAATCTGTTTAATACAGATAAAGATAACCAACCGGAAAACATATTATCAATACATGCTTAACTTCGACTGTTCAAAGAGTTCAATGATTAAACACGTAAAAAATTCGCGGCAGCAGAAAATAAAGCGCAAGGTTAAGCCTATGATTCCAGTGAGTTTTAATAACCAGACAGATCAAAACAGGAAAAATATGTTACATCTTTTACACAAATTCTGTTAACATTTTAGTAACAATGCTACTTCTCTTAATTTTCTTGGTGAATTAATTTCGTTATTTTGACAGTTTCCAGAAAAACAATGCTGAGAAAATATGGAAATGCCACTCTGTATATGTAAATTATAGTTTTGTGGCAATACCTAGTTAAACGATCAGAAACGTTTCTTAAGCAATTCAATAACATTAGTCCATAATTTCTCACGTCGGACGATATTCCCTTACATAATCACTGCACCCACGTGTTGCATATGCATGTATAACAGTAACACACCTAAAACTATCAATTTACACCCGAATAAAAAGACGCATAAAAACAATACGATTCCCAAGATGATTTCACGATGATGATGAGTCGCGTAGGTCGCTTTGAGTTATGAGAGAACATGCCGACTTCAGTACGCCCTTCTTTAGCCACGCACGCCTCATAAATCCGCTAATGATGGCAATTACACCCTGACAAAACGAACACATTGTCAAGAAATCTCGACATTCCACGTCCATTCCGGCGGCACGCAAAACGCCCTTTAGCATTTCATCTGCGGTGGAATTCTGGCTTGCAAAGACCAAGGATCACTTCGGTATGAGAGAAATTTTGCAACATGAGGCGATGACATGAAGAAAATTATCCTACAATTAAGTTTTAACTTCAAATTCACATAACCTGATCTCATATTTCAGGGTTATGTGACCCCTTCAAGTGTCAACTGTTTCAACGAACAAGAGGGTCCTATCAAAAATATTATATTCATTTCTCAAGGCGGCAATATTTTATTATTTTCGTGATGTAACAAATTTATGGGCAGATATATCTCCCTATAGCAAGTTTGAAAACATTTCAACCGGTACCTGCGTGAATCTATGGCAATAAATTTTGGGAAACTGCCTGACATTCACAATAACTTTATTTTAAAGATTTGTTTGTGATGAAATGAGCTCCTAATAACAAAATTACAATTTCCCAAATTTTGTAAAAAATTTGTAAAAAGCAAATTTTTGATTAAAAAAACAAAATGAGCTTTCTCATTTTTTGCTTCGTATCATGTGGATAAAATTCGGTGTTACCGCAGTTAGTCTTCCATTTCTTAATTTATTGAGAATTTGTTTTATTTTTTTTTTAATCTTCCCAAATATATTTTATTGTGTTTAGAAGAATTTAAACTCAACTTTTCAGTTCTCTTTTTAATAAACAAAAGTAGATTTTACAATACTTCATGATTAAATTTCACATTCTACTTACTAAATACCTAGATACAAGCGAAGGAAAAATGTATGTTTGTATAACTGTACAGAAGAAGATGAAGAGAAATAAAGAAGTTTTATTAAACATCGGGAAGAACATGTTACATTTCAAAATAATAAGAAAACGAATGACGAATTTTGAAAACATAAGGAAGTGGAAAAAATTGGATTTATTATTTGAAAGTACTATAGTTAGAAAATGAAAAATCCAAAGACAGCAAAAATTATCACGGAAAAATGATCGAACAAATGACACAAGTCACATTTTACGAACAAAATAAGTTTAAATTTTTAAACTTATGAAATTTATTTTTCAAACTTTCTGTTAAATGAGTCGTGAGATCCCTATACAAACTTTTTATCCCATTATTCCCGTTTAAGGAAATATATGCAGTATGCAGGTAACTTTGAACTGTACTTATATTAGACACCAGAGTACGTTATCAACCTATTTTTAAAACTTTTCCCACAGGGAACTAATTCTCAAAAGTTTCTAGGAGCTTTTATAAAGACTGCACTAGTCGAGTGGACTGCATTAATTCTTAAGCGAAGCGAAGTTTTAAGATTTCAAATTAAGCTCTTTTCTCGGTGGAATTCTCTCGATTCGGTATATATCCTTTTCAAGAATAATTATAACTTCGTATCCGGTGCAGCCGTCAATAATTAATTTGCCACTGCATCTTGTCCATCAACTGTAGATTATTCAACGTCAGAAAGTAAAACTGGAGCCGCCGGTTCGTGGCAATAATACGCATTAGGAATAGCTAAGGGCAAAACGCGTCTCTCTGAAGAAACGTTATTATCGTAATTATGAGACCACCACGGCTATAAAAACATAGAGTATTAATGCTGGATCTAATACTCAGTTCCTTTTTACCACCGCTAATACCACGTTGTGGTTCACTCATGTTATTTTCGGCTATTATTTTTGTGAGGGCCTAGGAAACAGGGTTAAACTTCCAAGGAATGCCGAAAATATTAACGAGATGGGAGGAAATGGGGATTTTTTCGAACAATTATGCAGCGGAACTGGAACAGCGATTTGGGAGAAGAAAAAGTGTCAAGTGCCAGAAGAATGACTGTTACGGACATTTGAGATTATGTTGGGAAAATTAAGAGAGTTTTTTTTTTTTGTTATTCTGTACATGTAGACCGCGCAGGGTCTCAAATTTAATATAATGTAACATCGCAAATACCCAAGAGTTTTCATTTTAAACACATTTGCTTCCAAAAAGTAAACAAACAAGTTGTGTTGTCGGGGAACCAAAACATTGGAATATAACAAAGTTTTGCCGTGAATAGAAAAAGTGATGCAATTTAGTAAACATATAATTTCGTACAATGTCAGAGTTTGATGGCACCATTAAACTGAAACTTTTCATCTTTTTTATGTAAACAGTCGACGGTATTTTGCACAACTAAGTAATTAACGTATTTTAGCTACCTATCAAAGCACTTTATTTTACAACGATTTAATAATTTATCACAGAACGAATTAACTCTAAAGTTTTGAATCTATTACTTTTCTTTAGTTCAGCTAAAATTTGTATTAAAATATAAAATACTGTTACTCCAAGCGAAAGCTGTAAGTTTTGTATTCAGTTTTCTAAATTTGAGAAGCAACTTTACGAAGCTTTTTAATTAAGACGATGGCATCCACTGCTATTTTAATACCTTAAAATATTAAATAATACGCTATAAATAAATCAAAAAGGACATTTCAAACTTTACAAATTTTATCCCAACTTTTAACTTGTTGAACGTTAAAATGCACTTAACAGTAATATTATACTACTGTGACTACTTCTTTGTTTATCATATACTACTTTATGCCATCCATTATGCGTCCGTGGAGAGATATTTTAAATGTGGTATTTTTATTAGTTCTGTATATATACAAATATTTTTAGAATAAAAGGCTTTTAGTTGCTGCAAGTTCCGCAACTCCTGCAACTCTTACGTCTTAATGTTTAATGGTTTATGATAGTCGCAGGATTTCCTTCTTTAATGGAATTTACCTTATATGCATTGTTAACTTTTGTCACTGATTTATTTATTGGTCAATTCGAAAATATAGAAAGCTTAGGACACATCATATGTACTTTTTTCATTTACCAACGACCAGTTTTCCAACTTTGCTCTTTCATAAGTGTTTATTTTTCACTTCCGACATTTTCTATTCAACTTTGTATTATTAGGGCATTTATATTTTTTATATTAGCAATTTTTTGCTTACTAATCAAAAATATTATAAAATTTCGTCCCTATTATTCTAGGGCTTTTTTTATTATTTTATTCTTATGTGTTCTCACAAAATTTTACAGTAAGAATTGTTTGTTGAAAGTTGAACTCATTATACCATTCCCGAAGTATTACAGTCCTATTCATTTATACATGCATTCTGGCTTGTTTCATAATTTTTGCAATAATTGCAGAGAATTTTTATTTGGCAAACACTAAACATTAAACTATCATAAAGTTTACACTTTTTGTGTTATTTATGGTTTCTTTTTGACTTTGTATTTTTTCTCCGTAATTTGATACTTATTTATGTACTTATCTACTATATTTCTCTCTACTCTGTTTTTTTTATTTTCACGCCAAAATATATTTCTTTCTGTACTGGTGTGAGCCACAAATATTTCTTAGCATTGTATTACTGTCCGTCCCGTTATTGTCAATAAAATTTTATAGGGTAGAATGAAATTTCCACAACTATACTAACGTGAAGGTCGCTGGTTCCACACATGGCCTATGGGTCACATTTTTTTCGCACTGTGATCAATATTATCTATATTTTTATTAATAGTGTTGCACGTGTCGGAACTGACGTACGTGTCCTTCAGCCATTGTGTCATTATGTTACGACGACTTGTGTCTTCATAATATAATGCACTGGAATTAAAGGCAGTGACGGAGTATTGGCGGTTAAAGTCTAATACATTAATCATTAATGAATTCAGAGGTTATCACAAATAAAATTTCGCAAAATCAGATTTTAGAATTTTTCAAAAACGTTGTGTTTGCTGGACTGTACTTCAGGGGCGAGGGTAGTGCTGTTGAAATAACCTTCGAGCACTTTATATAAATTGGAATATGCATCTACAATCTGGAGTCCCTGTACAAACGTACCATTGCTATGATTACTTTTCGAATACGTATCATTCTGGCTTGATAGTAATTTTCTGGAGATGAGTGTTGATAATATCTATATGTGCAAGTAACCTACAATCTGTTAGATTCTGGAACACGATTGGCAGTCATTCTCAATTAAGTAATTTACATTTAACTATTTCTACATACAGATGTCGATTGTCTAAAAGTTTTGATGTGTGATGTATCTACACTAATAATGAAATAACTACTGAATGGTTCTCCAGGTAATAAGATATCATATTTGACTAGTAGCATTTATGTGGATATACACTCATAGACAGAACTACGAAATATTTTGAAATTTCCGTAAATGTTCTACTACTAATCGATCGGATTTAAATCCATGCTATATGGTGACCAATTTGATCTTTCAATTTGAACTTCATCGAGGTACGAATTCACTACCCCAGCGGCATGGGGAGGTGGATTATCGTGGATTCACACTAATCTAAATATTCCATATTTTTGTCCACAATATACAGAGTGATGAAAAAATGGCATACCAATTCTGCGACATGTTGTTGGGGACTGTTTATAGAATAGAGAGAAAATAATTTAATAAATTCTTAGGCCCAAATATAAAAAATATAGCCCTTCAAAATTTAACTTTAAATTTAATATTTCACCATATACTAATTCACCACTTGGTGTTGGATAAATCGATCATACTTCTATTATTCAAAATACTTTTGGAGGTATCTTGTTTTCATCACAGTTTTCTTCATTTTATAATATAACAAAAAACTTAAAAATTGTTTAGGATGAATTGGACAAGTGCGGCTAATTTTGAGAGTTTGTTTCATTTATCGGTCTAAATCGATATTTTGTTTCTATAAGTGAACGTCAAATTAACGTAAGGAATAGGCCTGTATATATATTTTTGATATTTAAAGATTATTTACTTTTTTTGTGGTTTGTTTGCTTACGGGGTGTCCTATTCTCTTTAACTGCATTTTTATGTTTCCCTATAAATGGATTAGTTTCTGTTAGGCAATAAAGTTTGTTTCTGCATTAAGTACCTATTTTACTTTTATGTAGGTATATATTTATGATTTTGTATTTATGTACTATAAAATCCTTTTAGATCTTTATTTATGAATATAAATTGTTGGAAATTTCAAAATCTATCATCATATTATGATTCAGACTAAATATAGTATGTACTTAATTTTGTGTGGCATATTGCCCAGTTTTCATGAAAAACCTAGAAAGCTCCAAAAAATTAAAAATTGATCATTTTACCCTTCTAGAACATATCTGAAACACAAACCAAAAAGTCCTAACATAATAACCTAAAAAAAAATTTGATATATTGTCTCATTAGAGTAGGATTCTATCAAATATTTGAAATATTTTTAGAAGACCAAAACAATTTTTGTTGAAAATAAAAAAAAATATTATTATTGAATAATATATAGCTATTCCAAATTGTAATACTTGATCTTTGTTTGTAAATAATGAGGAGCATTATTTACATTGTAGATAAAGTGCCTTATATATAGTTTCGTAATCTAATTTTTCCAAAAATTGTTACTTGGAACACGATAAGAGACATCAAAATGCAGATGTACTTTAAACTAAATAAAGTGATAAAATCACCATTTTCCCATTGTTTCCAAATATGTACTACACGCTCATGAAACTATCAACTACACTGAGTGTGAAATCATGTAAAATAGCGGACACCACAAGAACAATAAAATAGAACCGCATTTTCCTTGTCAGAAATTTCTAATTGGATAAGAACCTGGAAAACTTGTAAACATTCACCTAGACATTGTTCTAGTGCTAATCATTAATAAAATGTGGATAGACATTTCATTAAATCACGCGCTCCTACTCAAGTTTCACTGTGTGGCCACTAATCAAGAGCCTAATAAAAATTATGGTCTACAAAAACCAAACACAAAACCTATTGCGTAAATTTTGAGAAGACGACTTACGAAAACGTAAATTATGACAAAATAAAAAAAGTTGTCGTTACCGTTCGAATAGCCTTTGGCATCAATTACCTTTGAAGTAGTTGCTGCAACGGCTTCAGTTTTAACTTACCCACAAGTCGACTTTTAGTATCTTGGGATTAGCTACGTCATGTAAGATGTAGCAGTCATCCAGTCAACAACAAGTAGTGATAAACGTTGCGAAACTGACCCGTACTATGTCCTTTCTTGGTGAAAGTCTCTAATTGCTGCCAGTAAAATATAAATTCAGTATTAAAATGCAGTGAAATACAAGTGTTCACATATGCACATACGTTATCATAACGTAACTTGTTTATTTGTGGATTCCTCCGAAGATAAAATAAACCGAGCATATGTTACTTCCTTATTTTTTACGTTCATTCACTGAAAGCATACTCTTATTTTTCGTGTATCTGCATCAGACAACGCGACGTCTCGACTAATTTAAAAACTTCATCAAACCTTTTTCTGAATGCATTCTCGGATGTCTGCAGTATGCGGTTATTAACGTGCTATATTGGCGGAAAAACACTTTTAAATGATTGACGCCTCGGTGGGCGGCTATTTTTGACACGTTAACAATACAACCAACATTTTCCTCTTCAATCACTGTCGATGACTGTAATTATTGAGATATTGTACGTGCTTGCGCAAGGAAGTTACTGTCTCTTTTGTTCCTTCAGGGCAGTTTGAAAAATTAGGAAGGTGCAGTAGGCACGAAATGTTTGTACTCGACGAGGAACATCAATTTTAGTCAAGTCATTTAAATTAGTTTCTATTGTCGAGAACGGTACAGTAGCACACATAGCGGTTCTATGAATGAAAATATTTTTTAATATCATTGGGACAAGAAGATAATCTACGACAGAGCGTGACAATATAAAAAATTAACTGCGTTTATCTCCTATTTCGACGGAAGTTGTTTTAGAAAACATTGTTACGGAGAATAAAGCTTTCTAGAACAATATCCATTTTGGATCGCTCGCAGTGGCAATCACGTCAATAATGATCTTCCAAACTTACGACTTACGGAACGGACGAACTTATCCTAAGGTAGTCCCGACTTTTTAAGTATTGAGAAAATGCATTTACATTTTTGGAACCTACAAACATTGGAAACACATTAGTGTTATCGAAAATTAAAATATTTAATAAAGTGGAGTCACGTTTAATTAAAATATTACCATATAAATACTTGTATTTGTTGGCGTCGTGGAAAGTTAATAAAATTATATTTACAAAAATGGTTATCCGAACTTGGACATAACGGTATATTAAAAGTAAATAGGTAGAAGACTGTTTCAAAACCATATATGAACATTACTATTTGTTGGATCTTTGCGCATAAAAATGTGCATTGTACAAAGACGTTGCTTAACATATATCGAATGCAATGAAGTGCAAATAATGAATGTTACGCAATGACGGCATTCTTGAACTTTCTTTCATCTAAGTTCTTATAATAATTTGTTTCTGAGCTCACATTATATCGTTTGCAATCACGATATTGAAAATTTTTACAATGTAATTCAAGATCGACATAATGTATACAGGGTGACTGCGAAATAAGTGCAAATATTTTAACCACGGCATCCCCCACCCTAGTAGAGCCGAAATATAGAAAAAACAAATTAAAAATCGAATGGGGCAAAACCCCCATGAACCACCCTCGATACGAAGGCACTGAGCCACCTTGTAAACAGAGTTGGAAAAACGTTCGAATAAAAACGACCTAAACACTTTCAGTTTCAATTAAAAGTAAAACCGACTTTTTGCTGCTTATCATTCGTTCATTCATTTACTCATTCATCGCTAAAGGTCAGTGTGAAAGTTTTTTGGTAGTTTTGATTCTGACGGATGTTTGGTCCTTGTCACAACGATTTTACATTGTTTATTGGAACAGAAATAAGAGCAACTTAGAATGCTACTACCTTTTTACAAGAAATGTTGAAAATGTTGTCCTTGACTAGCAATACAGGCCTCAGAGCGTCGCAAGAGGTTTGTTGATAGGTAAAAAAACACCGGAGTAGCGGCTGCCACTTTCACTTGTTGAAGTTCTTCGATAATTTCTGGACACTGTTGATTTCCACAAACGAACTGTTTCATCCAACTGATACACATTTATCGAAAACCGTCTCTTGAAATCGTACTTGTTGACGACTACGTGGAGTTCCATCGGACAAAAAGTGAGTTACACAACGTGGACACAGCGGGCTCCAAACCCTGTACTTTGTCAACATGGTATGGATGTGGCCGTAGGATGTACTACAAGCTGCGAAAATCCAAATTCTCCTTTCTGCCCCATCACGGCCACGATCGTGAGTTTGAAGTTGAAGGTACCATGATCTCGGAGTTGCTGTACCATTAATGCAAATGTTCACGCACACCAATTACCATTTCGACACAGTCTGCATAGGAAAACTCCACCATAAACCGATTTCACCGACCGCTCGATGCTAACTGGCCCTTTTCGTGTTTTTCACGTTGCGATTAAAAAAGTGCCTGATAAAGTAACTTTTTTGGTTCTTACTTCGACTCGCTCTGTTCCATTCATTGTAGTAAGTATGTAGGTCACAAAACAGTCCAGCGGCGCGTACAACAATTTACATTTAATTTCAAATAATTTTTTATAGACACTGCTACTACTTAGGACCGTGAATTTTACCCAGTGACATAATCATATTGTGAGCTATTCCCCATTTTTTTTTTGCATGTATTTCGCAGTCACCTTGTATATGTGCACATGCTGACTTTTCAAACCAGTTCTAGCTAAATTTTCTTAACCACTCCCAACATTACATAGTAAAATTTTCTAAAATATTCAGGTAAAACTCTGTGGCCTGATATCTTGAAAACAGATAGAGATATGGAAAATCTGTAAACGCCATTGCAAAGATGACATATATATGGCGTTGGCGTCGGAACGCAAACCTATATTTTTTTAAATTGCAATCACAATATTTCAACTGATCATTAAATTACAGTTACAGTCATATAAAACACAAAAAAAATAAAAATTTTGAATATAAAAAAAAATTGAAGTTGATTGAAACAAAGCACTAATACATTATTTTACAAACAGCTGGTATGATCTGTTTCATAAACAGACATTTAAATACATGCTCGAACTCTCGGCCTTACATTGAAGACAAAACTTCTTATTAGTTCGCGATTTGTCACAATTAATAGAGTTTCATGTGTTAAAGTTACAAACATCCTGAATTTTATATCTTTTAAACTTCGAAAATACGTAAAGATCCCAAATATTATATGCATCACCATAAAAAACCAAGGGTGTAAAAATCTGGGCGGTGAGCTTTCCATTAAATCAATTTTCATAATAATATTTTCAAAATTAAAAAATTCAACCCTTTTCGAAGACAACAAAGATTTTTGATGTAAATATATATTTAACTGTAGTGGTATAACTGTGTTTGCACATCTGTTTCTATGACATTATATGGCACTTAGATATGTTTCTTCATTTGGATAATTTATATTATATACAGTTACATACAATACATATAAGTACGGTGTGATTTTTTAAATTTCTGCTCTAGTTGGCCACGATGCGCATGTCACACTCCGTATATGAACAAAAATAAATCGGTATCAAAAGAACCATCTCCACGTTTTCCATAAAAATACAAATATGTTAAAAGTTGTTAATTAAAAACCGTTGTATCATCAAATTTCGCTTCTTTTCCTTTTTTTTGTGTAAGAGATCAAAACCTGTAAAAATGTGTATATGGGATGTTATTCCATTTAAAAACATGCTACTTGTACATATACAAACATTTAAATGCTTCTACAGGGTGATTCACAAATAGAGCGGTAACTCTAGAACACGTTGTTAACTGTTAATTGAGCAAAGAAAATATAATTTTAAAAATTCTTATACCCAAATATACAAGACATACGCTTTCAAAATTTCATTTTTCTTTTCGGTGTTTCATCATATCTATCGGTTTTCCATCATTCAAAATAATTCGTTGGAAGTATCATAACTTTTATTTATCGTTTTTTACATTTTATATATCTTTTTCTTATTTTTATAATATATACATATATCACAAAAAAACTTAAAAAATATTTGAAATGAATAGTGGCAAATTTTTCACTTTTTTAAATATATCTATGTTCACAGATATTTTGTTTCTGTAAGTGAGTTACAAGAATAAATAATAAATTTTAATAATTGTTTTCGACCTGAGATTTCTGAACTAAATAAAGTGCCGTTGAGTTAGGGTGGGATTTTTAAATCACCATGGATATGTGTATTTTCTTCGCCCAGTAAAAAGTTCCTTTAATAATAATTTCATAATCCATCTCTATTTTTATTTTAACATACAAGGTTATCATAAAAAATAGAATTTTTAGAATCAGACTTCTATGAATGTAAATGTTTTTTTAAGCGAAAGACTTGCTTGAAGGTGTTATACTACCGTCATTATTGTGGTTATTTTGTCTATTGCCATTAGACACAGAAAGAGTCTTTAAACAATTATTGGATTGGACTATACTAGCAAAACGTTTCGATTGCTCTTTTAGTAGAGATTTATGTGTATATATAGAAAAATATCTAAGTAACTATATTAATTTGCCCGTAGACAATTTCCACTGTTTTCCTCATAAACTGGTTATTTTTTATTTTTTTATTTTTTGAGCTCTACTTTGTTTCCCCAAAGCAATATTTTTTATTAAAAAAAAATTATTTCTTAATAAGTATTGTCCTTGTACTTTTTAAATAAACACAGTCCAAAATGACAAAATTTGATAAATCTAGTAACATCACACAAGGGACGCTTAGGCTAAACTACACTTTACTCTTGCTGTATGATCTTTTGGTGTATGATTTTACATTCACAATAGGGAATCAATTTTTTTACAGCATAATTTTGAACTGTTAGATGCTTTATTGTCTTTCAACTCCCTAAACTCACACTTCTTTTCGCCTCGTTTTGACCATCTTACTTAATTACTTGTTCAAAATATTCCTAAATATCTCTATTATGCTCTTGGTCTACTTGCTTAATTGCTCTGAAGGAATATCAGCTTATATTCTTATTCGAATTAAACATCAAAGAAGCATCTACACAGACTTTGTGACTTCGCTTGTCTCAAGTTCTTTTGTTCTTCTATATAAAGTTTCTTTGTCCGATAGTCGGCTGGCCCAATCCGCCGTTCTGTGCGCAACTGAACGTCCAGATTACTTAATAAAAACTGCTACCTACACCTATGTAGAGAATTAATTAGACGGTGGAGGATCTGCTAAGCATATTAATAGTTGCGAGTAGCACCAGTAAAGCAAAATGTACAACAAATTACATAAAATCTAAAACACTAAATATATACATACAAATTCACGTGAATTTGAACTTTATTGTTAAATGTGATTTTAATAAAAATTTTAACTCTAGATTATTTTCCAACCATATTTTACTTTATTTTCCGGGGACAAATATGTTTTTTCATCTCGCCTCTTACATCGTTTTGCATCAACTTTTCTTTCATGTCGCAGTACTCATTTCTTACAAATTTCATGATCTTTATTGGAAAACATGTCTCGAAATTCACAATTACCTCAGTAATATGCTTTTATATCCTAAAATTGCTTACACACTCAAAAAAGTATTGAATGCTCCTGTCAGAAATAAAATCAGCGTCTTTAAAACATCTATATGTATATACTGAAAAATTTATCTGAAGATACGACATTCCTTGTACGGCTCTAATATACTTTTTTTTTGTAGAACTGTTCACACAGGATGTATTTATCTGAACAAAGTTGATTGTGTCATGTTAAAAAATAATTAAAAAATCTTAATTGAAAATACGACTTGAGACACAGTATTTCATGCACTCAGTAATATTGTTTTATCTTTCAAAATTGCAGGATGTCTTCAAAAGATAACGTATAAACTAATCATCTTAGAAACGAATCATCCAATTTCTGTGAGATTCTGGGAACATATTTACTGTTTATGGTCTTACATTACGGCTCGTATTCAATCCTATCGTCTCACTTACAGGTCTTACATAAATATGGTTTTTCATCTGCTACAGAATCAAGTGAAATTATTTTGTTTTATTTTTTTTATTTCGTAATATAGTAGTGTTATTATTGGTATTACACTGCTTCTATCCAAACTGATGCAATTGATGATTTCTTGCAAAAATTTTGATGACGTCATCACCTGAAACATACACATAACACCCTTCTTTACATTTACTTTAATACTACATACTTTGTTTTGATTTATAAGGGTTATCATAAAAAATAAAATTCGCAAAATCAAATCTTGTCAGTTAATTATGGAAATTTTGGAACAGGGTTGTCACCACTGTTTTCAGCTTGCAAAACTTTAGAAATCGTATTACCTAGGTCTATTTAGGACTTTATTGGTTGGGACTGAAATATAGTAAAACTAAAAGTTAGCAAACATTGTAACATTAGAGACATATCATCGTCTTTTTAGTCATTTACATTATTCTTTAATTACACCGATTTTGTATTCCATTAAGAAAAAATGGATATTCTGTAAATCGAAAAATTCGAGACTAGACTTACATGGAAAGCGAAACGAAAAAGTTAACTATTTTATTATTTTAAAAAGTGCCGAGAAGATCAACCGGAACAGTTTGATTATGAATAAAGATTCCTTTCAACAGAAACCAAATATGCACATATTTTTTTTAAAAACCTTGCACTTAATGCGGTTTTTTTCGAAACCTTTTAAAAATCAATGTATCCTTCATCAACTATTCAGAATTTCCAGTATTTCTCGTGACCTACCTCCAAATTATTAAAAGCCATCCTCCTCTTAGCAATTCTGCTAATTTTGTAACGACAGTCTAATGCATTAGCAGGCCGCAAAAATAGCTCGACTGTCCTATATCTCAGAATTATATTTACGGAAACATCACCGATATTCCAAATTTTATTGGACATATAAAAGACCGTATTTATCCCAAACCGCCTTTTTAACTGAACTAAAATAATCGCAACGCCAATAATAGACTTGCACCATCAATTCTGCGTTCTAATGTAAATGTACTTACTAGGAAGTGTTTAATCGCATTAATCAATGTATTAACCGTCCGTCCACTGTAAATTAAACCGTACTTAACATTTAAATTACTGTAGAGGTTTATGTAAATTTTAATCGCTGTTTAAGAAGTTAGCTGAAATTAACCGAACTGTTTTATGACGTACGCTATTATTAAAAGAAATTACTGGAATTACTCGAAGATGCAGTCTAACAAAGATATCTGCGAAGAAGAAAAAGTATGCCAAATACTGTAATCATCTAGCATTAAGTTTTTATAAAAATTGCAAGTGGGTATGCCGTTTTCTTTCCTTTTACTTTTATTGTCAAGACAACCGTATACACCTAGCAATTTAAAGTGTGTTGTTACCTCATCGATGAAAGTGTAATTAGTAGAACCCGGTATTATATCTTTTTAATCAAAATAATAGCTCCTTTGCCCTGATTATAAAAAAGAGTTTAAATTATCCGAATACTACTGCTGTACGCCCCCATGCAATATTTTCCACTTGATTTATAGCTTTCGATTGTTGTAAATTCTCGTTCGGCCTTTCTATTTAAATATACGCCGTGTTTATAGATATATGGGAAGACTATATTGATGCTGTCAGCCAGGACATAAGACATTTGTTGCGTGTGTGTAAAATATAAAACGCATTAAGAAAAAATAGCTTTTGGATTTATTTTCGGCCTTATCAATCAGCAAACATTCTGTCCGTTCATTGTATCTCCCAAAATTGAATGTAATCTCTCCTTGTCCGCTCCTATTTCTTTACAGATTTTTCGCTTTAATCCGTAATTTCCTACGGAGAAGATTTAAGATCCATTACGCTTCTCATTTATTCTTATTAAAAAGATTAATTATATGGGGTTTTAATTGCAGTCATTGTGTTGTTATACTCATAAAGTGTAATTTAAAAGCATCCAGAGAATAAAAGGACGAGTAGAAGCCTCCATCTGAAGTTTGATTTTTAAATGACCCGAGGAATGCCTTTTAGACTTAATAAAAACGATTTATCAAACATTAACTTTAATGTTTATTGATGTAACGCTGCTTCTAAAGCCTGTTATCTCTGCATGCACATACCTAATAACAATAATAATACTCATAACAATAAAAACTGCTCTAAGGAGGTTCAGTGTTCATTATCAAACATCCTTTTATTGTATTTTGCCGTTTTCGCAGGTTGTACGAAATTTGTGAGCTATAAAATTTCCACGTAAAAAGTTAACGGTCCTGTAAGTTGGTCAAAGGTGAAATAAATTTTTCAAACGGTAGTGAAATACGATATGAATATGTAAAATAAAGATCGATACGTCTTAATAAAATAGAAAAAATATTCTGTTACGCTACTTTAATGATGCTACCTGATTTGGTAAGAGGTGTGAACCATTTAATAACACACTTACAAGATAATTGTACAAGATATTACAACATTAATGCATTTACTCTGTCGTTCTCGTTATTAAAAGTGGCAAAAAAAGTTTTTTCTTGTCGCTGCATACCGATAACTATTAATTAGGTTTAAATTATATATAATTATATATAATTATCCTAAATGCTAGTCATTATTCTAGCTACGGAACTATGAGACTTGAGTACAATTTAGGTGAACAACTGCGGTTTTAAATTAACATTACTAACTCTGAATAATTATTGTAATAAATGCTCAAACAAAAAACCATTTGCACTTGTGTGTAGATACGGAACGGATTATTTTTACGGATGTTAGGTATGTGGATACTTTCGAAATTTCAGTGCCCTGTTTATAACTATTTTATAGTTTGTTATTAAGAAATATAAACCCCGTAAATGGAGAAGTAATAGGTCATAAATTAGATTTATACATTAGTTTAAAGTATATTTTTTATTTGAGAAAGAGTAATGCCAATGAGTAATATAATAAATAATATTAATTACACTTTAGTACTGGCACATACCAAATAAATCAGTTACTTTATTGGAATAACATTAATGATACGGCTACTTACTTTACTCAGACTTTATTATGCACGCAAAAGTAACAGAAAACTTACAGATTTCATGAAATGCAAAAGTCGATCGATGACACACTTTTGAGTCGAGTATTCATAAATTTTCTCAAGTCATAAATTTTCATATGGCAGAAAGTGACATCGTTTATGTTCTCGTATCATGAATTTTTATATTATAGAAAAACAGTACTAACACCCACTGTAGGGCAACAATATAGGTTTATGTGAAGGTATTATACAAAAGAAAATTTAAAATTTTCATACAACTTTCTAAAATATTCCAGCACATCCGATTTTCTCGTTTCTCTTAACTCATAAAAATTTCGTAAATGTGTTTTTTTCGTCATTTTTCTCTTCATTGGTGTCTAATTTTTAGTAATATTTTTCAAACGTTATAAATAGAAAAAGTTGTATTTATATCTATTTTCTCGATTTATATTTTCCCACCTTTTGTACTAATTTTGTACGCTTTACACTTCTTTACAGTTCTAATTATGAACTTTTACGTTGTTTTATGATTTTGTCAATGATCTTCTCCTATAAACTGGTACACATTCAACATACTATTATTGTTTCTTTGAAATGTTTCCCATTAGCAATCTTTATGATGTTTTCTTATTTTTACAAGAACTCACTAGTTACTGTTTCTTGCGGTTTTCTGAATTAGATATCTAGCCATTCAAAGATTCCTTTAAAAACATTTGCTTAAAACTTTTATTTGTAACTGACATTTTTCTAGTCTTCATTCTGTGATTACTCTTAACGTATTCATGTTCATTCATATGTTTTAGTCTGCTTTAGAATACCTACTGTTTTTTCCGCCATTCATACCAGTGCACTATTAACGTAGTTTTTTTAAAGGAATCGGAATAAGTATCTCAAGCAACTTTTTGAATAAAAATATTTCAGTGTTTTTCGATACTTGCATGCCATTTTAGGTTTTATAACATGGCACTATAAACATAAAAATAAATTTTATAAAAAAAATATAGTACAGGTCAAAAATCCAGTAAATGTTTTCAATATTCGAATCAATCAAATATAGAAAATTTAAAAAAATCACTGAGAAAAATTGCAAGGCTATGCATGAGGAAATCGTCACGTAGCACAAAAAAAACCGTCCAATTTCTAAACTTTTTTTGAGATATTCGCATTACTCAATAATAATTAATTTAACTTTTTAAAATGTCATCAAATTTCTGGGAAATCCGTTAGTATGCAAACTTTTTTTTTTAGGACAACTCGGATGTGTAAAATTAAAAACGGGTTGGATTATTATACTGCACTAAAAAAAACATATTATGTTACACATTTCATGTAGACCTTCTCATTTACCCACCATATTTTTTATTGCAGTTTTACAGTTAATATCGTTGCCCTTGATGACTAGTCCTGAAATGTAAGCCCGTTTACCAGCGAGTCTGTTGAAAACTTTCCAACTCTTAGCAGGTGAGAAATCAATTGAAAATATAGTACAAAATACAAATCTACCTTTTCTTTTTGACAAGCAAAATATTCAAAGAACAATTCCTTAAATTTAAACTTATTCGTAATAATATCGATGTACCCATATACTTAAAATCCATTGTATGATTTTCAGCTCCTTTGCATGCCTTTCCTTGTTTACCGGAAAACTGAAAAGTCTGTGCCCAAGGAATTGAAACTCTCCGTTTTCTGACTGAAGATAGTGGAAGGTAGTAAGCAAAATCAGAGGACATCATCACTGGATCACAGGAAAACATTACTTTTCTCAAATGCGGTAGATTTGATACGTCAGATGTTGTCCTTTGTATCTTAAAGTTAGATGAAAGTGTTAAGTTGGTGAAGCTAAATTTTTAAATAACTTTGAAAGCTTAGAGTTATTTAAAAAAGCATTGCGTCAGTATGACTCGTATTTCCGTTGAAGAAAAAAAAGTCCTGGGGGAAGCTGACTATAAAAAATTAATAATTAGTAAAATTAGTTTGGGCCTAGAAGATAATGGGGCTAGATTATGTTAAGTCGTTATAATCAAGCACTAGGTGTTTTAAGCTTTGTGCAAATTATTGCCTGTATTTTTTTGGCTTTGGTCTTTCTTTGTATATACAAATGATTCTAGTACTCGTTGTCACTCCATGTTCACTAATAACATGATATTTTACGAATGTAGATAACGTTAACTGTTTTCATTGTCCCAGAATAAACAGTGTATTTGCAGTTACATATCATTAACAACACAAATTGCTCTTTATCTTCCACAAATCTGTTTTAATGTCTTCCTTCTTTAACATTGTAAGTTTTAAATGACAGTTTTAAATAATATTTTTTAGCTATTGCTTCTCAGGTTTTGTTTGAAAAATCCAAGAAATCTCAAAAATAAAATTAAAATTATTGTTTTTTATCTTATCATTTACTTTCATTAACCAAAATATCCAACCAACTTGTGCCATCCGGAAAAAAATACCGCAACCAATACTTTAAATGATGCTAAATGGAGGTACCTACTACAAGAATAAGATAGAGAATTCAAAACTACGTAGTTATTGTTACGATGGAAGGGTTTTTAAAATCGGCGTGGGTAAAACTCAACAATTTATTTCTTAGTAACACGGATTTACACGAGCGATTATGTACAAAATAATTCCGGCGCAACATGCACTGGGTTTTCTCGACACTCGTTGGACTCGACTTGTTAACTGAATTCAGCTCTCGTTGTCTGGACTACACTGACTGCTCCCGACGGTGGTTCCCATTTAAACAGCCGCGCGGTCCTTCTCGAAGGTCTCCATCACCGCTTCTAGGCTTGTTCTCGAACACCCGTCGCGACATCCGCTTCTAGGTTCTTCTCCGGCGAATGCCGTCCGGCCGCGATGAGTCATCATCGCCGTATATTAAAACCCATAGGCGTCGTACCGGGACGGCGTATGGATTTCTTTCGTAACAATATGAAGAACAGCAGAATTTTAAACAAACTACTCTATACAACGAAAGCATAGGATATAGTTGATGTTATGTAACTACTTTTTTAGACACTAATTTCAAACGCTGAAGAAAATTAGGGAACAAGAATATTCATATCCTGTACAACTGGATCCATGATAGCCTGCTATATTCTTTCATTTAATTTTTGAATGTGAAGTAAACGGGTTAATGTAGAAATTCACAAAAAAATTAGTAGAATCGAAGAAGTTACGGCTACAAGTGAGAAATACCTTATGTGGTGCCTGCAATTCGTGAACCTTTGGTTCTTTTAATAAAAACATCAGTGAATGAAGGAGTCTTCCTGAGCAGTTTAAAAACGGCTAACATGATAACCGCTTTTTAAATAAGGTAAAGTGACACAAAATGAAAATTACAGGTCAACATTAACATAGATATTCTGCTCAGTATGGTGTTTGTCCAGGAAAATCAACTATATATTTTATTATTTTTTAAAATTTGTCAGTGGCGGCTCGTATCTTTTGAAATGGGGAGACACAATTTGACTGATGAGTTAAATATGACGACATAAAACAGGCTGTTATTAATTACATTCAATAAAAGTAAAGAAAATATTATTTTTTCACAACCACACATCCACAAAAATTTACCATGCTTGTTATGTCTATTAAAATATCTATAAAAGCCTCTCATTTTTCCATGAACACTTTTTTTTTGGCTCTCCCTAAATTTTTCACTAAAATTTTACCGTCGTAAGACGGAGGACCATTTGTTATTAAATATTCAACTGAATTCATTATTTTTATTTAAAACCAAACAATTCAAATCCCGCAGTTGAGTTACCGCTAGTGGTCACTGTTCGAGCAGGACCCGATTCTAAAAAAGTACAGCGACTAGACGCACGGTTTCCATGGCAACCGTCTAAACAAAACGTCTAAATGAGCCATGATTTGGTCTCCGCTTTTATCAGCGCTGCAGCAACACATCATATATATCCAAGACACAACATCTTTAAATGTATGTTTTGATACATTTTAGATAAATGGAGCCAGATAAAAAAATTATTTTGATAATTATGACACACCTTTCCGGACAATTTTTTAAATATTGAAAATTACTACTTTACTATGTCCAGTGTGTTTGTAGACGTTGTAATTTTGGGGGGGGGGGGGCACGTGCCCTTGTACTCCCTGGCATCAGCCGCCCCTGGAATTTGTTAAATTGGTTATTATCATTTTTATGTAACAAAAAATTATTTGTAAAACTGAATAATAATGTAAAATCGTAAGTTTTGATCTATTCTGGAGTTAAACAAAAATCTATCATACTGATTTCCACAATTTTTATCAATAGTGTACCTCTTTACATTACCGATTTCCAGTAATTTTTGCTAATGACCACGGTAATAGTTTCAGCAAATAGTCATTAATTCATCATGAACTACATTTAGCTACTGCAGCAGTAATTAAAGAATACATCCATGGTACAACAAAAATAACTTAAACTTATGTATGTAGTACACTAGAATAGCTGTTGCTCGCAGCTCCGCTTGCGTGGATTAGACAATTAAAACACATTGTTTTTCAGCCCCTGATAGAGTTAATATTGTTCACTCTTCCCCCCAGTGCACCCATCTAACTTCAAAACTCACGAAAGTTCCATACAAATTTCATCCCCTATTTTACTCCCTTAGGGGTTGAATTTTTTCCCAAACTCCTTCCTTAGTGGGTGTTTAATTACAAGAGGAACCTACTATCCAAATTTCATGTTTCTAGATACAGTATTACTAGTTAAGATTCGTTGGTGCGTTGGTGAATCAGGACAAACACTTTTATCCTTAGAAAAGAACTTTACTTATTTAAAAACAGTGTGGATCATGAACTGGACAATTACTGTATTAAAAAAATTACATTCTACTTGCAATGTGATCTTGGGATTATAATCGAATTATTTAAATATGCCCTGTTACGTGTTGATTAGTGATTACTTATTAGCATATCCACATTTAAATTATAGCATAATTGTTTAAAATAATAATATTTTCCACACTTCTTTTCTACTTCATTGTGACTGGCGTACTTGTTATGTATCAATGTATAGTTCATAAGTGTAAGCGACAGACAAAATAGATAAATTCAAATAAAAATAAATGGACTTCAGGCAACTTTTTTGAGCAAGATTTTTTGTGTTTTACTTTCATTTTTCTATTGTTATTTAACATAAGGCAGGATTTCTATTTTTCCCACTAAAAGTTTAATCTGATGTGATGTGTTTCTCATCGATTTATTTTTATTGTTCACTTGTCTACTCACGGCCCTTTCACAACATTACCTAAGTAGTGAACCTGCGAACACAAAAGTCTATCAAATACAGAAGTAGAACTGCAAAAAAAATAGCTTTAAAATCTCGCGTACTTAATCCTGTAAGTAACAGACACAACCAAGCCGGCCGGCCGCCTTACTCACTTCAGTGACATTTAACAGCAATTCTTCAGGTGGGTACAAAGTTGTCGCAATCAATTTTCCTTGACGACAATTAATTATCGTTGGCAATAACTCAAGAAGACCCGCATGTTTTAAAATAACATCGTAAACATTTCCGACTTCTGACGTTTTCCCGCCAATTCTCCTTACATACATGCCTCTTACGAATTATCTCGGTTTTAATGTAGCCAATTTAAATTCTTGCGGTGTATCATTTTTGGAAAGATTAAGATGAAACCAGCTCCACCAATCCGGAAAACATTGACTTGAGTGGACAAGTTATTTAATGGTACACGATCCCATTCGTCCTAAATGTCAGCAGTTGATTTCATTCAAAAATCCAGAAAACAGAGATACTAAATTACAGTTGTCGACAGGTTAACTACGTCGGGTTTGTTTGTTAGCACAGTCTTACTATAATTTGCATGAATCAGATTAATATCTAATTGTGGAGAAGTAATTACCGAAGTCATTAGATCGAAATGGACAGTAATGTAAGGCTTAGAGATCGGTGTCTACGCAGTGCGTAGGTTGTTTACGCAGCAGTAGCGCTTGATTATATCAATAATGCACCTTTCTAGTTTTTAAA
Source organism: Zophobas morio (assembly GCF_036711695.1). NCBI lineage: Eukaryota > Metazoa > Arthropoda > Insecta > Coleoptera > Tenebrionidae > Zophobas > Zophobas morio. The sequence continues at coordinate 23,903,457 of NW_026972107.1, forward strand.
TCTTACTGTGGGCGGGTCTATTCTTCCTTCAATACAGCCTGTCCAATCTTAATTCCATTATAGAGCGGGATCTGCGTTCTAAAAACCGCATTGCAGCATCTGCACAGAGAGTAATTTCGACCTACTCACGTTAGTTGGTAAACATGGAGGTTAATACGCGAAGATTATCGGATCTTTCAGTAGATTAGGCTAATTTAAAATTTAGTGATTGTATTAGGTGCAAACTGTTTGAAGAAGATGACTTAATTTAGCAACGTTATCCTTCTGTTTCTGTTCAACGCAAGCTGCTTTGTTAACAAACATAGCTTGTTGGAGATTTTTTTATGTATTATGTTTATCCTTTTTAAACGGAACAGATTAGTTTTAAATGTTTACATAATCAATGTTACTGTGCACTTTCCGCTTCACTGGAATAAAAAACTACTTAGAAATATGTGTTAAATGCCAAATTTACGCGACGCGCTTCACGAAAAATATTCATAATTCGAGACTTTTATCTAGATAGCAAATGAATATTCTGATACGAAGCAAACTTAATCGATAAATATTTATATGTATGTATACGATTATGGATGTTACATTAGACAATTAGCGAAATTACGTTCCGTACAACGTATTTTACGTTAACATACACAATCGCCAATAGGGACACTGTATTTTCTATGTTTCCATAGATATAACCGTTTTTTCTACGTTTTGCGTGTTGTACGTTCTACGGAACGTGGTTTCACTAATTGTCTATTATCAGGAAAAATTAATTTTTGAGTTTAAAAAAAACATCTTATATATTCAAAAAAAAAAAATGCAGTGCATACTTAGTCTCCATAAGTGTCAAATAGAGTATAAAAATTCTGCTTCTTAACTTTTTAGTTCTAAGCTATTTACTTTCAACTCTTAACAATGGTTTAAAACAGTAAATATTCGTAAGCTGTACTTCCACGGGCACGTGTGTTGTGATATAATATGACACATACCATATTATATCACACATATTAATTAAACACAGACTTACAAATTACATAAAATTACTGTATGTACTTTCAAAAGTGGTCCTGCGTCTAAAAATACAAAAAAATCCATGTAAATTAATAAATACTATTCTAGCGGGCTACATTTTCACAACAAATTAAAAGTTTTTATCCAAAAAAAATATGTAGTTCGCAAATTGTTTAGCTAATATTGTTATTTGATTTTAATTAATTTTTCAAACACTATCATGGAGCATAAAGTAAAAATTTTGTACTTTGTAAAGAGATTTCTACAACTATCATTGTAAATGTAATGCAATTAAATGCTAACAAAATGTAAATCAAGATTTGTCTGACCATCATCTCGCAAAAAATGATTACCTTTTTTTTTACAAAAGAAATCCTATTTAAAATGTGCAAAATGCACCCACTTTTAACGTCAATCACTACTTTTGGGTACGTTTTTCATTACCTCATATCTTATTGTTTCGCTTCGTATTATGCTTAACACAGTTAACAAGAAGTTTCTGACTTTATTTCCGTTCGACGCGCTTACTCTCGTTCGTTTCCTTTTAGTCTCTGCCGGAGCATCGTTTCTTACTTTCAGAAAGTAACATATTTTAATAGTTATATTCATCGAGGCGATAAGGCGAAAGAGGTTTTGGAATAAAAAGAATAAATATATGATCTACGTACATTCAGCAATATTTAAGCATATAGGGATCTGTCACTCACGATCTTTTTCAAAAATGTGTAATGTACGAGAATCGAGAGGCCTTCCTGTTAAATATGACGAAAAAAAACACATTTTTAGGATACTGCTTTAGCAACTAACATTTACATAGTTACAAACGAGTCCAGTAGCTAAAATTTACCGGCTTCGGCCACTAGTATACAAAACTCACTTGACATACACCTTGTAAAACTTTTATGACTTAAGCGGCTTAAGCCAAAGCACCCATAAGTGAAACTGTCTTGTATTCTTTTAAATATCTCCCCGAAGATTTTCTTGGCAGAAGATTCGATTTAATGCTCTTTACTTTATCCAGAAGTTCGTCCGCAATCGCAATTGGAAACGAATTTTGGGATAAATCCATTTTAATGCAAAAATTAAATTGACCTTCACCTTAGCAACAAACCAGCACACACGAGAAGATTTTCACTTTATGCGCCACCTCACCCGACGCGACGTATTGAATAAAATTTTTATTTTCATGAATTTCTGAAATTGTTGCAGTATTCTAAAAAATCTTACACAATATACGACCGGTAGCATTTTTATGGTTTTGCCAAACTTACAGGTCTCGCCTACGGCTCGCTTTGTGGTATTATCCTAAACACTTTAAACTAAAACCGGTGCAGAATTTGCAAGACTATATGTTAGCATTATATTTTCAGAAACGAAATGTTCTTCCTTTTTCTGGTATGTGCTCTCATGGACATTTAATGATTTTTGTGGCAATAGGGAAGTACTTGCTTCATTTGCTGTCTCTGTAATTTCTGGCGGACTACTCTGCAAATTTGAATCTGCATTCACCGTCTAAATCCTAAATTTGACTAATTAATAGATGCAAAATACCACAAAAAGCCATAAATTACGATTAGAGTTGTTGATGGCGTCTTATAATACCGTTGCCGAAAGGTTTATACGCTCTAGTTGCCGCAGTGCGTGAAATAAATTCCATAAGAATCACACTGCACATTTCACACACCGGTACTAACTAAGTATTGTACACCACTCGGATTGAAGAAAAAAATCCAGCCTGTTACATAAATGGAGGAACAACTCAGAAACTGTTAACCCGGATGACTAAAAGAAGTAACAATATGCAATTTTCAATTTTCAATTAACTTTCTTACATCAACTGAAGGCTTGTTAACTCAACTAGTAAAAATTCGTAACAAATGTTCAAAACGGCCCCTATTTTGTTGCAAACAGGCTCTGGTTTTTCTCTTTGAAATACATACTTCTACATTTTTTCGTATTTAAGATATGGACTTTTGGTAACCAATTAAAGGGGTCGTTTCTTCGATTCTATTCATGAGGATATTCATTAATTTAAGTGGGTCACAACATCGCGTTGGCCACTTTCATAAAAAAAGTTTTCAATCTCATGATATAAAACATTTAAATAATTTTGGGCATTTACTCGATTTGGCGAAATCACTGGACGTACCTACCCGGTGATTCCCCATAATACCAGTTCACACTTTGAACAAAAACTTATTCTGTGAAGTGTGAAGTATTCGAGTTATCTGGGGTTTATAATGAGGCCAATAGTGTAAACTTCTTAGGTTTGGTATACCATCTCGTGAAAAATTAGATTCATACGTGAAAATAAAAATTTTCGATACAAGTACGATCCTTCTCATCTATGAGGATTGATCTTTGGCAGAATTGAACTCTTCGAAGATCTTTCGTTAATAATACCGAAGCGCGAGAAAACGCTTAAGAATGCAACTTTCTTTTCTTAAAGGAAGTATTCCATGCAGTAAATGTTGATGTCCAACTTGACGACTAATACTATAAGAGTTGGGTCTTCAGTAACCATTTCCAAAATTTGTTGGTCTGCCTCTGCAAGTCTTCCTCTCTCCGAATTATTGAATCCAGGATTTCCAAACTCTCACAGCCGTCTATTAACATTGACGAAAGTTTGGAACACACCTGTTTGTAAATCGTTGCATGTAGAATCTTACTGTTTCTCTACGATTTTGTCGAGCTTCCCCATAGATTAAATGCATATCTGCCTATTCGCTGCATGTAAAATTTACCGCTATGTTCGACCATAATGAATTACAAAAAACACGTCAGTTTTGATCATTTTAAGAGAATTTGATCAAAAGTAACTTGATACGTGTCTCTAAATTTAGGCAGTGAGCTTTGTTTGCCTATCTTAAGATTCATCCAGTGATTAATAGAAGAGTTTTGAAAGAAAAACGGCGAAAGAGTATTACTTCTTTTAGTCATCCGAGTTACCAGTTACCAATTGTTCCTCCATTTACATAACAGTCTGTATAGACACACCTAGTGGATGAATGCATTCGTCAAATGAAAAAAAAACTGAATTAACTGATTTCCGATTTTAACTACAAATATTTACCGGGTACTGAGTACTATTAATTAATGGTAGAAGCAAAATTTTGGATGGACAATTCTTAATTATTGCCACCAGTGTTAGCGTAGCAGTTCACAGTTGTCAATTTTGCAATGAGCGCGGCTAAAAACCAATGAGACGATGGCAGCTACTGAATTGGTGCTCAAAATTTCAATTTGACGTCACATATACCATCGGACAAAAAAAGTCACAAACAATGATAGTTTTTTCGGTACTTAAATAAGTTTATATTTCTTTTTTTTTATCTTTTTATCTTTCGATTTATGCTATGCAACTGTTTTTGATATGTTTAAATAAAAAAGAGTTTGAACAAAAAACAATACTACATATCTTAATTTAAACTGACAAACTATTCATACTACTTCTGAATCAATGTTGTTTGTACCAGATGTGGTCTAAATTTGCTTTGGCAATACACCAATATGTCAGAAGCATGCAAGTTCAAACATCATCAAACTATTTACAAACTTAACAGAAGAATCCATGAAATTACAAAAAATTGATACACCTTCTGTTAGTGAATTAATTTGAAAAACACACTGACTTATGGAAAACCTTAATAATAATTTAATGATTCTCTTGTTATGTCACGATACGCAGATCACTTTGGGTGAACAGTTATAAGAAGTAAGCATTAGCCAAAATGTGATTAACACAATTTTCTCTTACTAGTCCTAGATATAAATTATTATTTTCTATTCCTAAATTTTTTAAATGTTGTAACAGTGACACCCAAATTGATTTAAAAGATTTTCACCGTACTCATAGCCAATTTAACAACATAAATATTTTAACGACGAATCTTAATTATCTTCCCCCGTCTGAGACAACAACGCTTCTTTTCAATTTAAAGCCGGCCTAAATGCTGAATCTCATCTGCAGAATTGGCACCATTCTAATGACAAAGTTTTCCGGATTAGCTGATATAACAATCGAAATTTCCAACAAAGATTTCAATATAATTTCACTCTAGATTTAAACTCCGAGAGATCCGCTCCTTCCAATAACTCTTATCAATCTTAATTACATTAGCCTCGCAGAGTGAAACAAATCGTTTTTAAATTGGCTGCCTCTGAAGCGAAATTTCATATCGCGTGATGATAAAGTAAAAAAAGCAGACGTCCGCTGCAGGTTGTGCTGCACAGTAGCAGTTGGCCGAAGTATCTCGTAATCGTATTAATATTTACAGCTCTTGAGAGCCATCCAGTTGGACAACGAGCCGGATTTTTAATTGCAGCGGTCAGGGCCGGAGCAGGTGTACAGAAAAATAAAAATCGCTACAACCTTTTTTTCTGCGCTAAAGTACACATTAAAAATAATAGAGTAATAAAGACCTTCATTTTTTTTTTTTCAAAATTGACAGCAATTGAGAATAATTATGAGAAATATTAATCAATCACCATGGGTATGTATACAGTGTTTTAGCATGTACCAAATCCGAACTAAGCAAACTAAATGTGCCAAATTACATTATGGGTTAGGTACTTCAACTCTCCTAAAGTTCATTATTACCGCTTAAACGCTGTCATTTAGTTTCAGAGATGCAAATCTTTGCAGCAGTGAGTCCATATCAACAGAACAAAATTGTCTAATTTATAGCAGGAACGTTGTTTGTGGCATGTATTCAATAAGCTTCAAGTTTGAAGTTGGATGTACATCCTCTATCTAACATACATCGTAATTACGAAGAAACTACTTACTTTACATTAAAATTGATTAGCTTAATCTTCGTTTATATCACAGCTTTACCTAAATGGGTGCATCAGAAAAAAATACCATTCTTTTTTTTTATTTTTAAAAGTCCTAAACTATATTTTTTATTGAAATTTTATTTAAAAAAATATTCTTAGGTCTATTCAATTTTCATGAAATTAAATCATAATTTCTTATTAACGTTTATTAATTTTTTTGTTATACTGTAGTTAGACCGATTAAACAAAAAAAAAATCTGTATGCTATGTATTTAGCTCCACTTTTAGGTTAACATCTCTTTATAAGACTTGGTTTGACATGTTTTTATTAAAATGGAAGTTTTCTCAAGTTTTCTTTAATATTAAAGTAAGTATATCTTTTAAAGCTGCATATTATGTATGAATATCATTGTAGATATACATTTTTCAGAAAGTATCCAACAATAAATTCTGCAGCGGTCACTACGCAACTAGTAAACAACCAGAACAAAAGTTGGTGAGTACTGTTGTTTGGCAGCCAACTTGTTCCTCTGCAACATTTTCATCTTCGTGTTTGCCGAGGCAGAAAATTCCTATTACGACCCTGCTCCAGCACGAACGGTGTAGTAATGCATCTGGACTAGACGGGTGGTATTCGGACTCTTGTATTCTTTTAACGATGCACTTTTATTAATAGTCAAGTAAATTAAGACGCTTTGCCATTATCTACACTTGCTCGTAAATTATTAATGGGCGTACTGATTAAAGCGAATTGGCGCGGTCACTTTTATTTATAATAATCATAATCTGTACTGGATTTGACCTACAGCCTTTGGCCACCATGGACGATCGGTTTCGCTGTTTTACCACGAACACACGTAAACATTATCAGTCTGATTCGTCGAAAAGTCGTGTACCTTAGTCACAAATTTTACTTTCATAAATTAAGTCATCCGTGATGTAGATTAGAAGGCTGGACGAGAAAATCATTAGTTCTGTATGAACTGCAGGCAGAACTGTTTTTTAAAAAACAAACATCGCCTTTTGAGTAATGGGACTTGCATAGCTGCAGGAAAGGATACAATTTAAATGAGTTTATGAGCCATTGATTTAGAGGAGCTGAGTCCGACGTTTATTAGAGCTACTCGTTAGCAAGGCATTTGCTGCGTTAATGCAGACGATTTTTAAAAGTGGGATTCTCTTTATGAATTTTTGACTAATTGCGGGAGAGAGATTTGTCTCTGCGACACGTTTTCAGCGCCGTGATTTATAATCTGTTCTTGTTTCAGCTGACGATTTAGAACCGTTTTACTCTTCGGTCCGATCATTAACGTTTCCGCAAGAATGACAGTTTTGATTTTTCTATTTACAAAATTAATCGTTTAATTAAAAGGAAGAATGTCGTCTTTCTCCTGAACCCTTGGCATTTGTCGAAATGTCACTGTTTCTCTTTCTCTCTGTCCTTTTGTTTGCTTCGCACGCTATTGTTGCGATAATTACTAACATGTATTAACAAGTAGATAATGTTTGCTTTTGCTGATTGGAAACCATTAGTTCTTTATTATAAAAGCATACACGCTGACACATCGATGCACATGTTGAGAAAGAGGGCACTTAAATATTGAATTAACGACTATTTTTAAAATTCCGTCTGAAGTTGCAACATCTCGAAGAGTGCCAGACTTCAAACGAAAGCTATAAGTACTTGGTTTTAGCACGGTTGTCAAAATTCATAGGCTTAGTCATTTACATAAATGATTTGACTTTGCACTGTCAACAAGTAAAATTATGAGGCAGACTTTTCAAAATAATTTATAAATACTTAATTCTGAAGTTGAAGAATTTATGTCTCATAAATTATTCTATGCAGACGAGTCTTGGGAAAAACTAAGTGATGCTTTTGAAACTATAAATTAATATATTTTGGAAAAAAGACATCTAATTAATTTCCACCAAAATGCACCAAGAAATTAATTTGTCGAATGCACACATCAGCAAAGAAAATTAACTTATTTAAAATTATTATATTTTAATTTACGGTTTACTACAACTGCTAGTACTATTTTCGTCATCAAACATATTTCTTTTTCTTATACGAAAACACGATTGCGCACGAGATTTCTAAATAGATATTTTGGCAGATCAGTCGTTCTGAAACAGTGAAATATTATTCAAGTCATTTATTCTTGTTTTTAGTGAGCCATATTTACGTAATATAAATGTGCCCTCGTGAGTTCTCCCAATAAATTGTGGGGATTAATTTACTATTGTTTTAAATATAATAATCATAATATATTTCTGTAACAGAAGGTAGGTCACTTAAAGCGATCTGAGCTTTTGACCTATTAGAATCAGTTTTTCTAGCATTTTTAAACAATAAATAAATTGACTAAATAATTTGCCTCAAATTTATTTTCACATAAAAGATTTGTAGCATATTATAATAACATCAAATGCTTAGCACTAACTCAGTCAGTTATCCATAATATTGAAATAAAAATCATTGCTTGTCTTAAAATTAAAAAAAAAAAAACAGAAGAATTTATGAAATCTATTTGATCACTCGGCGTCCGAACGTTTATTTCCCACAAAACCGAAAACAAAACTACGTTGGCATCATCGAGACAAACTGACAGTTTAGTTTTGTCTAGATAATACCAACGTGGTTGGGGTTGTTAGTAATTTTACTATCACATAAGTACCAATATTTTTCCACCTTTATGGGCACAGATTTCCAAAATATGGGTGAACTTCCCTCTTAAAAATAGAATAGTTCCACAATAAAAGTATATTAATTAAAATCCACAGATATATAAACATAACCACAAAAAATTAGTCGAAGGTTATTTCGACAGAACTTCCCTAGCTGTCGAGGTACAATCCTGCTTCTTTAAAAAATTGTAAAATTTGATTTCGCGAAATATTATTTGTAATAACTTATATACGTAGAAAATTAGGTATGTAATAGCACTAACAGAGTAAAAAAAAATGGTCGAAGGTTATTTCGACAGAACTTCCTTCGCCGCGGAAATACAGTACAAAAGTCCAGATTTTTCGAAAAATTAAAAGATTTAATTTTGCAAATTATATTTTTTTATAATAACCATAAGTTAAAATAAAGATATGTTTGCAACGATAAAGTATAGGTAAAGATATGTTGTGTTAAGCGTTTGCTTCAAGTGACTGTTTCCATTACAAAATTTTGTGACGACGTCATCAACATTTGTGCAAGGACACGTATACCAATTGGGATAGCTTATTTATTATATTAATTATTGTTATTATTGATTTTATTTATTAATTTAATTTTTTTTGAGTCATCCTGTACAAGTAGTTCTAAAAATCATGAGCGTATTGGTATACAAGTATAGAGTCATATTATTTTGCATATTTCAGAGCATTCCATTTTGCAGTTTAACAGTTAAATTGCAAAATGTTGTTAAACAATTATTTAATTAATTTAATAATAACAGACGTATGTATATGCTGTAGTTCTAGGATCTGAAAAAGTTTTAATAAATCTAATCAATGCAGATCTTTGCTGGATCTTAGTACCCGTAGTGATAAAAGTTTTGCCTAAATGCCGGGTCATTTCCGGATCAGTGGTGAGTCTTAAATAATAATAAGTACATATTATAATCGGGCCCATCGAGAGAGCTACTGGCTACTTTCATGTTTGCTCAACGTTTCATGACCTTTAGAGTACGAAGAAATAAGTCTCTCGTATCCGCCAGCCCCCGTCTGTCCGCGTGTGCATCGATTATTTTTATTAAGCAGACAATAGAGGCAATTCTTAATCAAAGTTGTTAAATTTAAAGGGTGTTAAATTGCAAATTTCCATAGTAACGAGTTAAATTCGTAAATCTGATTGGATGTTTATTAACAACCTTTAAATTTTAACGGGTTTTTGATTCAGAATTGGGCCTAATTTCCGAAACTACCGGACCGGCTGCTGTAAAACTTTGTATGTATATTAGGATTATCTTGTAGACGGTAAAACGCTAACAAAAATTTGTCTTATCATCCCCACCAACAACGATGCGACGTCATCTCCAACTTTTACAATAGTAAATGTTTTTTAAATTTATAAATAACATACTCCTCCACTTATAGTTTATGAATCCATGTCGAGTTATTACCCTAGACATCCAGATTTTTGGGAAAAAATTCAAAATTGCATAACAACGTTTTACAATTTAACTTTGAAATTGCAAAACCGAATACTCTAAAATCTTGCAAACATTTTAAGGTTTTCGGAAGCATAAATCTTTAATCAAAATTCATCTTTCAGTTTGGCCAAATAAATGTTAATTAAAATGAGTGAGTCCCTGGTCAGTATATGTTGAAAAAAAAAAACAGTAACTTATTAGAGTGAACTTGAACAAATTTAGCCTGAACTTTCGAAACCTACAGATAAAACATAAAAATTACAAACACTGAAGAAATTAGTTTCTACATTTACTCATGAAAATTTTTGATTTTTAAATGCAAACATAAAAGTCTACATAAAAGTGGACGACAAAAAAAAACACTGGCATACAGTCTATGTTAGGAGAACCCTACGACGGATCTATTGTTCTGATTTATTTATAAATTAAAATATAAAATAATAAATAAATCATAACCTGATATGCTGTTCGGTATACGCTGATGGATTTAAAAGAAATCAATTAAGGACAGCTACTTTTTCCTTGTCATCAATTCTCAGTGATGTACGTATGAAGAGTTCTTCATTAAACTCAGCTTTACGAAATTATCGCATAGTTTTAATACCACAGTTCCATGGAATTGTAAAATACTACATAATTGTAAAGTTGCAGACTAACTTTGTTCTAATCGCAAAATTTTTGTTCCACATAAAGCAACATACTTCTTATACTATAACTACGATGCACAACTTTTACGTCCTAAACTTAGAAGAACCATTTTTAGAACTGACAATCCTACGACTCATATTGGAAAAACTCATAATTCATGTTTAGACTATGACAAATCTTTTGATCCTTTATTTAATTATTCCATCAGTTTTTTCGTGTGACTAAAAACATCATTCATAAAAAGTTGTCACAGCACTCAACATCCCATAATGTCTCATAAGCCGCTCTTTAATCGGCTTAAAATAGATTAACAAATATCATTTGTCATCTTACTACGCCTAAAATATTAAATTCTTTGTTTTACTTTCATCAGAACTAATGGTTTTAAAAAAATTCACATAAATCTTCACAATAAATTTACTTTGTTTGTTACACAGTTATTTTTCCAAAAACATTAGCGCTTTGTGAAATACAGACTCACCTACCTGCGGTAGGTGCGTTTGAAAACAACACTATAATTAATTTTACTAATCTGACACTTGAATGAATGAATGAAACAATTGGATTGAATTATAAATGAAGATGAATTATAGATACTGTCTAGTGATAAATAATTAATGGAACTACAAGAGATTCCCCTGTTATCAAACCCGTCCGAAAAAACAACCCATTATCAGACTTACCCAGTCGTCGTATTCGTTCATGTCATCACTGGCATTGTCATCTTCGTACTCCAAATCCCTGTAGTCGTCCCCAAAAAGCCCTTCATCCGTCGTGGTTGTCGTCGTGGTAGTCGTCCTGTAAATGTTCTGATGACGAATTTTGTTATGCACGGGGTGTATCTCGTTCTTCTTCCTGCCAGTCTGCATGTTATCGATCTTCATCATAACCCTATCTAAATTCGGAAATCGCGAATGGTGCCTTAACTTTAAACTCTCGTAATAAATATCGTTTGCACTAGTCACTGCACTTTCAGTTGTCGTTACTGGCCTCTTCGGCAGGAATCTTTCCCTGTGTTTAATGTAATCTTGCTTGGAGCCATGGTACGCCAGCGCGGTACAGATACAGAAACCCAACACTATCTTCAAATCGGCGATCCACATTTTTACTACTCTCTACGTTTATTTACCGCACATTATTTATTTGGGGAAACGAGTGTGGAGGGCCGACTTACGACAGTCCAACTTGTGAGCACACAGTACCTGGATTTAAAAAAGAATTATCGCATTGTGTTTGACTTATACCTGAGAAAGTTAAAGCCTTTTATGCATGCATGAACTGATGTTTGCACTTGAAAATATTTATAGTGTTTGAAAACTTTTTAACTTCATTCACTATATTGTTCTTATTCAGAGTTGGGAAACATGGTTACCAAGTTCAGGTACGAGTTTTTCTTTAGTTCTCACACATTTGACCATTTAACAAGTATATGATTTTCTAAAATTGATATGATTTTTATTGTAAGTTATTTAATCATTACTAATACACTAAAATTCATTCATACTATAGTTTTCCAAATTTTTGCATGAAAACTCGTAGATGTTAAGTACATACAAAAAAAAAATGTTCGAAGTGACATTTGACGTTTAAAAATTTTAAGATGGCGATGAGCGCCATTTTGATAAAAAATATATATATATATATTTTTAATCTTCATAGTAACACGTTATGAGATGTTTGAAATATGTGATTTATAACTTCTGCTTCTGATATTTTTTAAATTTTAGACGTGTTAATTTTTGATAAAATCTTTCGTTCTGAATGACATTTTAAGCGTTTTTTTTTTAATTTCAAGATGACTGAAAATCATCTTAAAATCTAAAACCGAAACCTAATAGTGTCATTTGGAATGTGTATTTCTTCAATTAACTGATATATTTAACAGTGTCGTGCAAAAATATGTTTGCCTTTAAAAGTTGTAATGGACTAATAATAAGACATACCTATCAAGACATTATGATACATTATCATATTCAAAATTAAAAGAGCTTTCAAATGCAGTATTACTTGACCTCCCCTGTCATCCCTTTTTTTTTTTCATAGTGGAACCTATCTTGAATTTTAAAAACGCCAAGTCCGATCCTTTAAAATTAATTGTTTCAAATAACTGGTTTGTGTTGAATTTCATGCAAAAAAAGTTTTTTTCCCGCTACTGTACCCTTGTGCGTGCACAACTTCTATTTATTCAAAAATGAAAAATCCTAAATTTGTTTTTTGATAAATTTTAAAACTACTAAAATTATTTAAATAATGGTACATCAACCACATTTGTATCTTTTACCGTTAACAAAATCTTAATAATATAAAATGAAAAATTCACGACCCTGTATAGTCAATTTTTAATACGCATTTTTTACACGTTCAATAATCCATCTAACTCCACAATCCATCACAGTCTCGATCCCAGCGTTGTCGCATTAACAAAATTTTACTGTGTGATTACACCGCGTGGTAAATTGATATTGATATATGGGGCTTTTACACGTGGATTGGAAAACCGTGAATGTTCCCCCACCATCCCAATTATTTTACCAGAAACTTAGTCGAATTTTGTAAAACATGTATATTTGTCTTTTCACTGAAATTAACGGGTTTAATTTAGTTAAGCTAGTGTAAAAGATATACCTATTCATTTCATAATATAATTAGGAAATATTGAACTTTTCCAAGTCTACTTTAATTTATTTTGATTTTATTTTGCAAATTTACTTGTAGGTTCATTTTATTTTGCAAATCTCCTAGGCCGACTTGACACTACACCAAGTTGAAAATTTTAATGTTCGAGTATCCTTCTCTAGATTCGTAGACAAATCAGAATAATAAATAAGTAGCTGTAATAAATATTTTACAATTTTACAAAAAATGTTTCTAAGATCGTTAATTAAATTTATCTAAGAAGTCTCTGGAAAAAAGGAAATATAACGCATTTCCAACATACCTCACAAGCAATTTTGGTACATTACATCAAATTTGACCTCCTTGGGACTTTTTTTAGAAATTTTGAAACAAATATACTTTTTAATTTTTGAAATATTAATTTATTGCCTCCTTATTTGCTGCAGTAAACTCATACATACAAAAACCAGTTTATAAACGCTTTATAATAATTAAATTTTAACATCAGAGCAGGTTTAACATTCTTTTAAAAGCACCTTATGTTAATTCACACATAATTAAAAAATTCCGTTCCCCTAACCACGGTAATGTAACCCATGAAATTTGGACAAAACTTAATACATACATTATTGTATCTTTACACTAAATTTTAATGTTAAAAACTTAATTAATACTTCTACATTGTTGTATTTAAAAAGTGATTTGACACGCAGATAACATTTTAAGTAACAGCATCAGTTGCCACATAACAATCTTTAAAATTTCACTAAGAAACTTCAACGATATAATAGCTTTAAAAAGTTTGTTTTAAAGCTTCTGTATCCCAAGAGTTTTTCAGTTTCTTTTTCCATTATTTGTTAAATGCCATTAAAATGTCTATTTTTTGAACGATTTTAATTAAGAACAAAAAGTAGGTTTAACTTATTTTTTGTCATTTTTTATGTAATTAACTGTGACTAAAATTTAAAATTTAGTTTAGGGAAAGTTACATAATACATATTTTTAACAGTAAAATACATTCTTTATTGCATCTATAAATAAATTAAGTAGTTCTTCTGCAGGTTCAACCCTTAGCAACTACTCTTTAATTTCACGAGTAGCCACAAGCCCGGTAGTGTTAGATCTGAACTTTGAAAGGATCAAGATCACAAGTGCGTGACTATAAGTAATCCTTTGCATTACCGGTTCGCGTCAGCTTGACAAAATAAAGAATCCTTTTTAATTTTGTGGTCTCACGTAGAGTTAAATATGTAAGCGTACTGTGTTGGTTTATTGTACTATACTCAGAATGAATATACCTTTTAAACATTTTGTGTCTAGAGGTAGGTTTTGTTTTGATGCTGACATAACGAAAACGAAACTTACCATAATAATGCGACCTTTCAAAATCAGTTATTACGCATTTAAGTAGAAATTCACAGAAAATTAAGAAATCTCTCAAGGTGTTTGATTATCAGGGTGGGTACTAACGCAACCAGATATTTAACATTTTGCAGAGGCGTCTCTTTTAGTTTTCACTTTTGATCACACATACCTTCATCAGCCTAACAGCTGCAAACAGGGGCGTTTGATTTCACGTTTAAATTTGTTGTAGTCGTGATAAATCACGATTTAGGCATCGAATAATAGACACTCGATGATTTATTAACAAAACAGAATGTTCAGAAATAATTGCATTATTTATATTTCACCGTAGTCATGTTTTGCAACAAAGCAGCAAACAGTTAGTGAAGATTGATGAAGACATAAAAGTAATCTTCACATTTACTTTAATACTGTAGTCATTACGGTTATCAGCACACTGCTTCACTGGCTAATATTTAAATTAACTGTCGGCCTAACGCTTCTGTCCCCTCAAGAACATTTACTTTTTCACTTTGGTGAAAAATGTTGACAGCCTTAATAGAGAATGTCTTTTATGCTCGAACATCAAAGCTCTTGTACTTTGTATAAAGTATTTTGTAAAATTTTTCTCTTTCACGCTATTGTATCGTATATTATTTGTTTATAAAAGAAGAAATTTTTAATAAATAGGTACATTTTTAGCGAAAGTAAGATTTAGGTGACTTTCCTGTTACTTTCTGACCGTAAGCTAAGACGTATTGCACGAGTACGAAAAAATAGGTTTCCGATCTCTGGCTGTCTGTCTGCCGTCTCTCCGCATTTTTGTTAGATAGATAATCTCCGAAACTACAAGACCAATTGTTGACAAATTTTATATGTATATTAGAAACATCGTGTAGATGGTAAAGTGCTACGCTTCACGAAGAATAAGATGACGTCATCTCCAAAATTTACATTACTACAAATTTTATAAAATAACATAGTCACCGTATATACGATTTATGTTTATGTTGAATTTTTACTCTAGGGATTAAGATTTTTAGGAAAAAATCAAAATTTTTCAACGACATCTTACAGTTTAACTTTGAACTTGCAAAATTGAATGCTGCGAAATTTTACAAACATTTTAAGCATATTGGGAGCAACGTTAATCAAAATTTACCAGTACATGCCCCCACCCTAAAAACTGATCACGTAACGTCACAAAATAGCTGAATAAATAAATGTTCTTCAAATTTATGAGTATGGACGCTAGATATCCAGTTTTTTGGAAAAAAAAGAAAAATGGCAAAATCTAATTGTATAATTTTTTAAAGAAGCGGAATTTGTTTTAAATTTTGTTAATGTTTACAATTTTGAATAAAACATACTTACAAAATTAGATAATAATTTTTAAAAAATAGGAAAGTACTTTGATTCTGGTCTTACAGCTTCAACATTTTAACGTTAAGTAAAAAAAAATTAGTCGTAAAACGGGTTAGAACGCAATTAGAGTGAAGTTTATTTACACACAAATTGACTGATATATACATTTTTCAAGTTTGTTGTTTTTAATAATTCTATAAAATGTGGCACAAAAAGTAACATTGTTAGTTACCTTTACCAAAAATGGCATGGCATAACCCAAATTCTTGGAGCACAAGACCTTCGACCCTGCAGTGTCCACATTTGTTATGCTACGCCTCTCTTTTCGAAATTAGCATAAATAGCTATTACATCCATGCAATTGATGCCGTAACTTTTTTAGAAAAACAGATAAAGTTCGAAAAGATGCATATTTTATACGGATCTCAAAAATTGCATTTTCTGAAATAATTTGATACAGAAAAATTAAACGTTCACATACAATGTGTTGTATCTAAACTAGTCTGTCAAAGGTATTAGTTAGATAGGAAATCAATTTTTATGTGTCCCAGAAACTGGATTTGTTTGATTGTGCTTCAGGGGCGAAGCCATTCTCTCTCGTTTAACTTTAGAGGAATTTTTACTATTCTTTCAAAAGTTATTATTACACTTTCAGGAGGAGGAAGCGTAACGTAAAATAGTATCAGTTGAAAACCAATTGTTACATAACCTATAGTAATTTTTCATTAATGTATTGTAGAAACAATAATGTTTTGCTACAAAGTTAACAAAGAAGTACCATTTACAAGACAAACGTTAATTACACTTATTATTGTTACTTCCCGAGGGTGAGCTAGTGAAAAAATTTCTAATTTTAAGTTTTCTCAATGTTCTATAACCCCCAACGTATGAAAAAGTAGGTCTTCCATTTCCGTCTATCTGTCATGTGATGGCGACTTTATTAGACAAGTAATCTCCGAAACCAGTGGACAAATTGTTGTGAAATTTTAAATTTGTTTGAAGAATATAGATGGTGAAATGCTCACCAAAGTTTGTGTGTTCATCCCCACCAAAAATGTGATTACATCATTTCAAAATTTTGCTAAGTAAATCCTATTTAAAATGTGCAAAATAATATACCTGTGCTTTATTAACTGAAATTATGCATATATTTTAAGGTCATCAAGAATCTGCAAATCGGTAATTATAATTTATCTGTTTATCCTCTCCGAAAACTTAAATAAATCTTACTCTAAATGAAAAAAATATACATATACTTGAAAGAACCATACAATGAGTCTTTGACTCTTTCTGTTTGTAATAATAATTATTGAGAAATTGGAAAGTGCGCGCTTAGTGATTCACCCTGTATAAAACAATATATTTTTGACTAAATTAAAAAACGACTTATTTTATTTTCTTGAAAATCTAGGAATACGGTATTGTTATTAATAGTAATTAATACAATACGTATATCCAAATTGATATAGTGTGACTACTAAAAAATGTGTGATATAAAATTGTATTAAGAAAAATGTCGAGCAAATTAATGTCAAACTTAATTTTCTTCACCACACGTAAAATTTTAATGTCGTATTTCTGAATATTTTTATAGAACTTGATTTTTGTTATACGACATCCATAATAAAATACGAGTATTTACGAACTGTTTTTTATTTCCTTCCTACTCGATTATATATTTTTTTCTGAATAAAAATTAATGTACTTAATTACTGAACATGTCCTTTGTACAAAATGTCAATGTCCAGGAAACTGTGACGTTCATTTCGTTACCCGCGTTCTGCGTAATCTAAAAACATTGGGCAAGACTTTTATTACATAATTTGGGCGTGTGTGTTCTGACTGTACAAATTTACGTAGGTACTCTTGCTGATAGGGCCTTTTTATTGCCATTATCAAATATTCAAACACACAGCCACAAAATTTAATGGAAACCGTGAGCGGTGCTCTATAATTAATAAATGTAGCGCAATAAATTCACCCTTGACATTACCTTTAGCTTTACTGCATTTAAAGTATTGCATAAATTACCAAATCAAATTTTCACTTCGCTCTGTTGATTTTACACGCCTATAACAAACACCATAAATAATAACTACTCAGACTAATTTATTGCTACTATTTTGATCAAAATGCAAATCCTACCATAATAATTATTGCCGATCCGTACAATTATGGGCGCAAGTAGGTGTGCCGACACCACCTGATGAATTATTAAAGACCTTCACTAATCACAATTATTTTTAAAACCTCGATTGAATTTTGAGTAAATCCGACTAACCCAAGTCCATTTCAATTAGCGTCGACTTACAAAATGCTGGAAACTGGGATAAGATCTATTGGATGAATAATTCGTAGTGCTTTGAGTCAGGCTAAACATAAATTTCAGGTGGTATCTGATAACCCTCTTAATCTTGCATATAAATTGCTGCAAAAGGACTTCAAATTCGCACCTGAACACGTTCACCCTAATCTCAATATTGAATTTGCCTATCTAAGGGTTAATTTTAAATAGAAACGGAGTGATGTGAAATATTATCTTGTCTTGTTTGACCCAAGAAATTTACGTTTAATTGTTTGATGATATCATGTTTACAAACACAGTATTGGTGGGCTCGCGGCGAATTATAAATACAAGAAAAATGCAGACTGCTGTTACGTAACCGATTTAGTCTAGACGCACATAAACAGTGCGAGGTGAAAATTTAATTTATCGAGATATCAACATTACAGCTGGAATAAATTAACAAATGTTTCAATTTTATTCAAATGAGCTGATTATTTGAGAATAATTGCCACTTTAATTTTATTGATTCATTATTTACGTGTTTTTAAGACAAGTGGTAGATGATACCTGACAATTTGATATTCACCAAATACAGTTACAAGAATTTAAATTGGAAAAAAACGACCTAATTCATGAAGTTGAGATTTGGAAATGTTAATACAAAAGTGTTTAAACATGCCATGAAATTTACACAACGTAAATTAAATTTAAGTAACGCTTATAAATAAAACAACATCTATGTATTTAACAGAGAACTTAAATTTGCACTTCGTTGTATGACTCTGTTTTTGATTTTATGACATAAATCTATCGTCCAAATTGTTAATACAAAACATTACTATGTATTTCATATTACTAGATACTTGTCAATGAAATTGGTTTGACAAGATTGTCTTAAGGCTTGTTACAAATTAGGCTTA
Source organism: Zophobas morio (assembly GCF_036711695.1). Lineage (NCBI taxonomy): Eukaryota > Metazoa > Arthropoda > Insecta > Coleoptera > Tenebrionidae > Zophobas > Zophobas morio. The sequence goes on from NW_026972107.1 coordinate 23,922,560, forward strand.
TTTATGTTTTAATTATGTACGTATTCGAAAGTGATTGTAATAACCCAGCTTCCGAGTTGCCTTTCGCTAAATGAATCAAACTCAAACAATAAAAAATGTTCCTATAAATCATATTGTAATCTGATTCCTCATAAATTAAGTTATTTGGAGTTGATAAATAATTTTAATTATTTTAATTATCACAGTGGAAAGTGGTTATTAATATATGTCTAGTTACAGTGCTTGTTTGGAAAAGAATGTTGTCACATTTAATCCGTCTCGTTTATTTTCAATATAAGAAAGATTAGCAAATCAAAAAAAGAAACAATAGAAATATAAATAATAGGTAATCTAGAAGTTCTTAATTTTTGATGATAAAAAGAAATTGAAATAGGAAGACATCGTAATAAAACCAAAAGCGACATTGTAGTACATTTTTTTGTTATTTAAATGAGCAGTGTTTAAAGGAATCAATTTAATAATTTTCATTGAAAGTAACGCATAAATTTTGATATGACTTCATTAAATTTTTGCAGAAGATTAACAAATAAATTTTGATTCATATTATTTAGTTATAAAAATTTTGAAAGTTTCTGATGCTACTCTGCGACAAGCCATAAAATTTAATGGTGCAAGCTTTTTACGACAACCTGCGACATATTTAATACAAGTAATTTAGTAATAAATTTTTTTAGAAGGTATGCGATGATCTGAAAAATTATTTTAGTCTCCGTTTTAGGATCTTAACATTATATTAAAATAAATTTAAAATTTTCTAACGACCAAGTTTCGCAAATTATCTGTTTAATAACAACAGACAGACAACAGGAAAACAATGGGCAGACGGAAGCAAGAAGCCTGCATTTTTTATATTAAAAGTTGTGAGACAATGAAAAACATTAGACATTTATGAAAATGCAACAATTCAATTTACTTAGTTATTTCTCGAGAAGAAACATACGAAATAATATGGTAACGTGATAAAAAAATAAATTTCTACGCTTGGATGTCTTCAAGGGATATTTATCAGTTTTGCGATGTTTAATGATATTATACTTACTACAAGTGTTTTTATGAAATAGAAAAAAATCGGTTTGTGCTAACGAAACCCTGTCGAAAATATACATATGTACTACAATAAAAATATGCATAACTTTTATATGTAATCATTTTAGAATATATTACAGGTTTTATCTTCTATTGATTAGACGACTTATATCTGTTACTAAGTAGTAGTTTTGAAACAAATTTTTAGATCATCAACATAAATTCCACCTGATATTAAAAAGTTCAGCAAAGAACGGCAACTCGAGAATTGTGACATTTCCACGTCTATTGTTACATGCATTCCACCTGCCACCTGGCACCGGTTAATTTTATTACATACCTTAAAAAATCTAAGACAACCGGTATAGTACGTGTTTTGATCTTTTTCTGACAAAATTTGTCATTCATTAACCAAGGAGTGGCAAAAACAGTTACGAGCGCTTGAATGAAAGTGGTTGTCGAAAAGCAAGGAATCACAAATTTTACTATCTATAAACAACTAACTACCAACAGGTTCTCATACTTTAATTACTTATTTGAAAAAAATCTGGCAAGTTATTGATTTGATCGACTAACTTTTATATGTAGGGTGTAAAACTAATATTGGGTACATTATTTCTTACTACTGGAAGTGCAGACAGTTTAGGACCCTTTCTGAGATATAACCAATAAAAATTAAATCTGTTCATATATTACTTTGAGACATTTTTCTACAAAATGTTGCAATTTCCTGAATCTAGCAAATAAAAAATTGGTATAAAATTATATCGACAGAACAATCCTGTTTTTTCGAAAAATTATAAAATTTGGATAATTTTATATATTTTATGGGAACCAAGTACCTATCTCGAACAAATACAGCTTCGAATAACTATCCAACTTAACTTTAAGATTTTTTTTTGATGATCCCTATAAACTAAAACTAATATATACATGGATTGTTAAAGTGTAGGTGAAGGAGCATCGTAGGCACAGTAGGATGTGTATATCAATTTAAAAATGGCAAGATTTCAGAGCATTCGGTATTGCACTTTCAAAATTAAATTGGAAAATGTTTGTACACAATTTTGTTTTTGTTTATCTAGATACTCAATATACATTTTATGAAATTAAAAAAATATAATATTGTAAATGTTGGAGATGACGTCATAGTGGGAATGATCAGACAAATTTTGGTCAGCCGTTTATCATCTATACAATATTTCTAATATCCATACAAAATTTGACAATCGGTCCGGTAGTTTAAAAGATATCTAATAAAAATAGACACAAAAATCTGGGATTGGTGAAGTGTAATACTAAAAATAACAGTATTGTATTCCCAAAATTTTCTTGGAAAATGGAGTGAGCCGTTCCTGATTTAATCAATAAAATAAATTAAGAAAAAATTAAGATAAAACTCTAAAAAAAATAAATGCAATGATAAATCACAAGTAAAAAGTCATCATATTTTGCACATTTTGGGTAGAATTTATTCGACAAAATTTTGAGATGACGTCATCAATTTTTGGGGGGGAATAAACAGATTTTGATTAACAATTTACCATGCTTATAATAACTTTAAAACGTCTGCAAGATTTCAAAGTATTCAGCTTTGCAATTCTTGATTTATTCAATAAAATAAATTGACTGATTCATTACCTTAACCGCTGTAAAGTATATGCAAAGCTAAAAAAATGAGGTTCTTAATTTAATCAATAAAAAATTGGTCGAAGGATATAAGTATAATCCAACAAATCAAGCTCTTTAAAAAAATTATAAAATTTGATTTTACGACTTAGAACGGCAAATCGTACGAGACTCTCGTCCTGTATTGGTAATGTAACGTTATTATACCTTGCAGATGTTTTTGCGACAATTTGAACGTTTAGCAAAAAAAAACTGAAAGCGGATTCGTACATTACAAGTATAGGAGTATATATTTGTATAACATTCAACTCATTTTAAAATACGGTTCATTGAGATGACGTCATCAAATTGTTGGTGGGAATGATTAGCCAAAGTTTAACCATCTACATAATATTTCTAACATACATACAAAATTTGACAACAATCGGTCTAGCAATTTCGGAGATTACGTGTCTAATAAAAATGGATACAGACAGACAGACAGACAGACAGACGGAAACGGGAGACTACTTTTTTCGTACTGTAGGGGTCATGAAACGTCGAGAAAATATGAAAGTGGTCATTCGTCCGATGGACTCGATTACTGTACTTCCTTAACTTACGCTCGGGAAGTAAAAAATTCAAATCCGACAATCAGCCGCGAGGTGTTTGATGCATTGGTAAAATAAAGCCACACAAAAAATGTTGTGAAGTAACTGTGATCAGAATCAAGACGTCTTAAACCACGGGTACAGGAGTACATTATTTTACAAAATTTAAATAACCCTTACTAGGCAAAATGAAGAAGGAACGTCATCAAATTGTTGGTAGGAAGATTAGACAAATTTCAATTAGTGTTTTACAATCTACACGATATTCACATACAAACAGTTGACAACAATAATTTCGGAGGTTACCTGCCTAATAAAAATTGACACAAACGGGGGAGATCTATTTTTTCGTACTCTAAGGGCCAGGAGATGTCGAGAAAACATGAAAGTCGCCATTCGCCCCTCCTATTACAATACTTTCTTGGACGTAAAAAATTATCATCATATTCTATAGTCCTCAAAACAATTTTCGTGTCTTACCAATTATAACTTAATGTAACTTGTGTTGATGTGAAAACCATTCTTGATCTGTAGGCTTGTAATTTAATAAAACAAACACAGGTTCACAAACTTTTGACTGAAAATGACCCTGATGGTTTACAAAAATAAATAAAAAAATCCAAGGACACAAAACGCCTCCAAACAATAAAGCAATAAAGACAAACAAGACTAAGGCACTGTAAACAAAGATTTTCTGTGAAGTACCCGATCTTACAAAATTGTACCACCTTCTTTACTCCCCGAGCGTATCTAATAAGATAAGAAACTAGTGTAATAGGGACCATCCGGCGAATGACTTCTTTCATATTTTCTCCACGTTTCATGGCTCCTAGAGGACGAAAACATAGGTAGATTCCCCGTTTCGATCTGTCTGTGTCGACTTTTACTACATAGATAATCTACGAAACTACTGGGCCGATTACTGTCAAATTTTATATATATTTTCTTTAGGAATATCATGTAAAAGGCTAAAAACTCGAACAATTCTCGCTTCTTTTAAAAAACGTATAAAATTATCCTCTATAAAGTAAAAAATATAATCACATTGATAAACCACACGTATAGACTCACAATATTTTACACATTTTAGATGATATGTATCCAGCAAAATTTGGCGATGACGTCATCAATTTTGGGGGGAGGCGGAAGATAAAGTTTCTTTACCGATTTACCATGCTTCCGATAACCTTAAAATGTTTGCGAGATTTCAGAACATAACGCCATTTTATAAAATTTAAATAACATTTATACTATTAACAATTTGGAGATGATGTTACCCGATTGTTAATAGGGATTATTAGACAGATTTTGGTAAGCGGTTTTAGCATCTACATATAACATATAACATGCATACAAAATTTGACAGTCGGCACGGTAGTTTCGAAGATTAATAAAAATTGACAGAGACAACAGACTGACAGATAGAAACGGGAGACTTATCTTTTCGTACTCTTGAGGGTCATGAAAAAACATTATAGTAGCCAGTCGCCCAAAGGACTTGATTGCAATATTTCCTTGGCTTATACTAGAGAAATAATAAAGTATATATGTACATATATTCAAATTTATATAAATAATCTTTGCCTAATTTTAGTACTGATCCTTTACTTATTCAGCCAACAATGGCAAGTATCAAACTTACACACTTGGTACACAGTAACAGTTCTCGAAAAAAGAACCTATTGGGCAAAATCGTTTTAAAATTTGCCATAAAATTGAATTAGATGCATCCGAATGTATCAAAATATCAACTATTTTCATTTCAGAATAACAATGTAGTGTAAATAAAAAAATTAACGAATGTTATATTGAAAGATTTGAAGTTTTGTATTATTAATATTATTTAAATAATTAGCCACATATGTACTAGAGAAATAAGAGATGTTCCACGTTTATATCAGACTAATACCAAAATAGGTACGTGCCTATATACAACACGACATGTTTAATAATCCCCAGCCAATGCACACACGAAACTTATGAAAACATTACATAAGAAGTTTTGTCAACAAAGTTTCGTCAGACAGTAGTAGTATTCATCAATCTGCCATATACCTAGAGGAGCAACTGAAAGCAAAAACTGAAACTGAAACTGCCAATTATATTACATCTGATTTTATGGGAAAGAGAAAACAATATTAGAAAACACAGCAGTAATGTGAATGTCCACACGGTGCTTTTGGCGTTTCAGCTCCTTTTCTAAACTACTCCTACTTTAGTAAATCCTGCTTGGTTTATATTTTACTTCCACTTAAAGTTTAACAATTAAACAAAAATAGATAGGTACTGTATTTGAGAACACTTGTTCGCAGAAGTCGTGTTTAAAAATGAAAATGTAAAGATCCGCGAAAGAGTTTTTTGTTTGCCCTTGACACACGTTTACACAAAATGTAATAAAATTTAAAAAAAAGTGTATTCTGACAATGTTCACTGCATCATTTTAATATTAAAGACATTTATAAAACAAAGAAACAGAATAAATCTTAATGTTTAAAATGTTTACGAGCGTTAGCGGTGTATCACAAAGTGGAATAATATGTGGCTTGTTAAATAGAATAAATCTATACTTTTACCTATAAATTAGTGAACACGTACAGGATCAAAACATTTTTAAATAATGATGCAACAAACTTACTATTTATATTCATACTGTAATTGAAATGCAGACATCGTCGCTTATTTTGCGCGGCATAACCCACAACTCTAGTATCGCGGACATTGCATATTTACACCTTGAACTGATTTTTCGCTGTTAGACCAAATAAAAATAATAACTGTTTTAGTCATCTTTCAAAAATAACAAACCATCAACTAAGCCAACAAATTTCGAAACGTTTTCTCTAAATGTGTACGATATACAGAGTTGTTGACAGAGTGATACTCGAAAACCGTTAGTTGCCTCCATAAATCATCTCAATAGTGAATGAACCTGAACATATTCACGATCAAAGAAAAACGAAGAAAAAATCTGCCATTCCTGCTTCCTGATGATTTGATTTACGATAAACTTAGTTAAATTTCTTGTAAACGTCTGGAGACCCCATACGGATATAAGAATAGTAAAATGATAAAATGGCAGGAATTAATTTTCATGTGGGCGTCGAATGTAAATCCTTGACTGTTACAAAATTCCTGCAAGATGTATTACAAAATATTTTAATTTCTCTGTTAAGAAAACAAATTATCGGTGTAATAAAATTTTAATGATTGATTTTGACCATTTTGAGGAGTGAAAGAGTTGTTCGTCCCATTTTTTCATAGCTGGATTAACGAATACATTTTTAATCAACGCTGATGAAGTGACGAGAATATAAATCAGCTTTAACAGGCCACCTCTTTCGTCTAGCCCATTTTGACCACGATGTCCATTAATCATGCCGGACGACTTTGAAGAGTGTCAATTGATTGAAAACATAAATTAAAAGTGGCATTTGCGTATGACTAAGTCTTCCGAAATCCAGAGTTGGAGTAATAGAATACATTCAGATCTATTTACAATTTTTAAGTCACCCTAATTAACACTTTATTTCTGTTAAAAATGCAGAAGGCAATTTTTACAAATGTGATTCCGAGTTATTCTTCGTAGATTATTTTCACCTTTAAAAATTTAATGAGAGTCTGGAGTACTGAAAAATTAACACTTCATCTTGAACACATTGCATAACTGATTATCCTTGATAACATTCAGAATACTATTACTTTTACACATAAGGTATAGGCATCAAACAATCTGGATAATATATTTTATCATAGAAAGGAAGTGTAGTACCCTCGACCTCTGTCAATACAGGTGGAACTAGGATGTATCTATAGTCTGTGAGTAATTATTCTTAAAATATATTTACATAAAAATTACTTGATTACTTAATAAATAAAATGAACTCAATTTGCATTTTTCAGCTACATTAAAATTTTACAGTTTTTTGTTACCTCTAGCTCATCTAATTAGTCTATTAAAAATATAACATTTCAAAAAAAAACTATCAAAAACTAAGCTATAAATCATGAGTTCGCTTAGAAAAAGATTCCCAATGTAGTAAAAAATGTATATTATCCTTTAGTCACGATCGCTTTAGCCATCGTAAAAGACACAGTCAACCACTTCTGACCGCAAATTGTATTGGATTTCTCGAACTGAATTTATTATAGGGTTGCCTCAAGTAAACAGTTTTTCTATTATAGAAGAAGAGCCATAATTAGGAACTGAATAAACTGATTAGAGTTTTTAGAGCTACTGTGACTACTGTTGATTTCGAGAATCGTATGTCCGTATAACCAACAAGTATGTACTTTTATAAACAACTTTTATTAACGTTATTACTTGTCCTGCGTTCCTCAAAATTCATTTCACTTCAATTACTTTAATAACAAAATTGTTAAAAGGTCTTGTCTAATCAACCTATACCTCATCATATAATATACAGAACTCTATCATCTATCATAACGAGCAGACAAGATTTAACGAATATTGAATTTTAACGGAAAACTTCAAGGAATAGTTCTATTTAACATACTAAAACATTGGAGTGCTCTTCTTCTAAACGACAAAGACAATAGATTCTAAAAAATACTTTAAAACAAAAGCCCGGGTTGAAAATTCTCAACAATAAAGATTTTCCGTTTAAATATTCTCTTCTCTCCAAAAAATAAAGAAAGAACAGCATTTTATTAAAGTAACTACACTGAGTATAACTATATATTTACGGTTTGTTTATGTTTTAATTGAAAAAAATTGTAAATTGTTTAACATATATAACTTTTTCAGATGTGAACATAAAAGAGAATGCTCATTTCTTAAAGTATTTAAATGTGCGTTTTTATCATGTTTACAACGATTTAACATATTTAATTCTTCAGATTCTAAGGATCAAAAACTAAAGAATTAATTAACGGTAAAACTTTATTGCACCCCTCTAATGCATAGAAGAATATAGTTCTACAACATGTGAATACTTACATACATGGTAAAAGCATCAAAATATAAAAAAGTCGTCTTTAAGTTCAGTTATTAATCTGAACTATACTAAATGTTGTGAAATAATGGGCAAAAAGTTACATGTCCAGAAAAAGAGTGAACATCAAAAATCGTCTTCTAATTGTCTCGGGACGAGCAAGATGTTTTTCTCATCGCCTGCTGCACGCAACTGAGAATGGGAAAAACAGCTGATGATCCATAACTAACTTGAGGACGATTTTCGTTGATCCTACTTTGCACCGCAAAAATATACTTTGTTACAAATTTTCTCCAAATTCCAAATTGAATTGAGGTGTTGCAAAAAATAATTATACCTACTCAAAAACAACCAATGGAAAGTAGAAAAATATCTACCAAAAACTAGTGATGCTCAGACGTTATATTTGTATCCCCACCCTAAAAATACAGATAGGAAATTTCAAAATCTGCATTTCTATACTTACCAATAGGGTCACCATTAAAATCACTTACGAGGGCTAAATGATTACTGGTAATTAATGTAATCTAAAGATTTCAAAAATGAAATAGCAACATTACTATTTTACAATAACCCAAAATATCTATGTTACATAATTCAAAATAAAATGAAAAATACAGCAATAAAGTTAACAATTATATGGTAAATCTATGCAGATCATAAATTTTCAGTTTAGTTAGAGCGTAAGCAAATTAGTTTAGCAGAATTGGGTAGTTTTGTATATGACAATACATAAATAAAGAAATTTCAAACCAACCATATTTTAATGTTCTTATTTATATTTCGTGAACCAATAAATTGATAATAATTAAAATGTCAAAAAAGTTTTTTTTTAATTTTCTATCTATTTCAAAATTCATTCTCTGAAAAATTTACTCCATCATGAAAATTAATACATAATGAAAAAAACAATTTTTTGAATGTCTAAACTTTTTCATGTTTCTTAATTAAAAAAATTTCGTACTTTTATATAGAAGACACTTAAAATTTGAACCTAAAAAAAAACAGGAGTAAAAATGTCCCAATCAATCGCAAAATATTCAAATGGCAAAATAAGTGATTTATACTCTGATTTCTACAATTTATAAATATAAATACACGTAACATTGAAACACTAAAAAATGAATTTTTTGAAATTATTAATATCGTGAACCGCAAATTTTCAGAAATTGTCAATAATACGATAAACTACTGAAATTGTAAAATTTGTCTTTGAAAATGCGATCCCCTCTTCCAAAATCCCCCGGTTAGTTTAAACAGACAAAAGATTTCCTGTTATTCCCACTTTTTGAACGCGAGTGGGTCAGGGGTACACTTTATCACCAACCAAGATAGCCAAACTGACCTCACGACACAACACAAGCAAGAAAATTCATAATTATCCAATCACCGTGATTCACTCGTCCATTTTCGTCCCAGATGCAGCAAACCCACTAAGGTCGAGGTAATCCCAAAAATAAACGTTTTTTGAATAAAATTGGCCGGCGCCCGAACGTGTTAACACAATGTAAACACGATGCGGCATTGCATTTCCTTTCAATTTGCACGTGATTATATTTAACTTTCTCAGGTATATGTTTGGATTTCCTAGGACTAGTCCAACTTTTGGCACGCTACTTACGTTGCACATTTTCATGAAAAAAAATCAATTTTTTGCCTCAAGTCCAAGACACAGCACCAAACCGTTCGGAAACATGTTTAAAAATGCGCGTTGTTTCCGCGATCGCGTGTTTTGTGCGAGATCCAAGTACCAAGAACGTGCTTTCGAAGTCGCGCCAACGGATCGACTGAGCTCTGGTGTCTCTTTATTTGTTAAAGCGCATTCATTGTGGTCCATTCATCTCCGAACAGTCTGATCTCGTATTTCAGAAGGACGCATAAACACGTATGAAAGTATTGTAATTTGTCGTGGGATTTCGTCTTATTGGAACACATAATGGCAAGATTGTCGGTTGGGGAGTTTTCAAAGCTTGACACACCGCTGTGGCATTACCGGTCCTATAAAATAAGTCTTTGCCTGCGGGATTTGCAACCTTTTGCCATTAAACGCACGAATTTATTGAACGTCACTGTTATCGATACTCATAACTTTTTTTAATGAATTTCCACCATCTGCAGTACTTTACGACATAAGCCAAATTTTAAAGCCGAGTGTCTTTTAATGCGGACCGCGAAATTGCGAGGCTTTACGACTTCACCTCTTACACACTTACAATTTATCACATTTGCAGTAAAAGTTTACGTCCACTGTGCTGCTGAAGTTTTAATAATGGCATGCTCAGGGCCGGGTCAGGAACATTGAAGCCTCGTAATTGAATAAGATGCAGATGCATTAATGTTTTCTGGAACGTGAGTGGTGCTCAATGTTCCGTTAGATCTCACACTTTATACATAAACACTTAAAATTTAAACGTTAAAGGCTATAAATTAACTTTACTTTAACAACCAAAAATGTGGAACAATAGACATTAATTCCCTCATTTACTTGTAAGCAACATTTTCATTTTTTATAAGCAAAATATTGATTAGGTACACTATAAAATTTACAAACATGAACAAAACATTATGGATAACCTATACTTATTTTATACGAAATAATAATATTAAAATTAATAACCATTTATTAGCCCAGCAAGCAATAAATGCTTGCATATACAGCGTTGTTCTAAAGTGGAGTCCTTATAACCTTGGAACTACTGCAGGTAAACGTATGAATGAGTAATCAGATGATGTAGATCGCGCTCATAGCTTGAAATATCAGAACTATGATATATAGGTAAATATTTTTTAGTGATTTGAAAGTTTGAGTGACCCCTTTTTTGAGCTTATTTCATTCTACACACGATACCAAGTTTTAAAAAATATGGAAATACAAAAAATAATACAAACCTATTTGTTAAATATTTTTAAATTATCGCATCTTAGTAAATGCGCCATATGAATCATTTGACCGTCTTGATGGAAATAACGCCTGTTAAATATCTGCTTTATTTGTGCTAAAAGTATTCGAAAACTATTTTGAATACAATGAGGATACCTAATTATGAGCTGAACTAATTTTTTCTTGAATTAATGGTTCATTTTTAAGATTTAAGATAATTATGTAGATTAAAATAAACCCCCCAAAGAGGTATCACTTACCTATATGTTATAGTTTTGATATTTCAAAGTTACGATGCGTCACTAAGCCGTTTAGTATTATTTTATTACAAATTACTTAATTATTGTGTTCCTACCGACTGAACAATAAAAAATACGATTAAAGACGGTCACGAATTTTTGAAGATCTGTCTTTGATTATTATTGCTTTTTCTGGCCAAACTTTCAAAATAACGGTAATAATCTGACAAAACGAAAATTCTATCAAAAACAAATCTTCAAAAATCTGTGACTGTCTATGATCGTGTTTTTTACTGCGCTCTCGAGAGGTGATATGTACACATAGTACATAGTCCCTAAACATTATTTTTTAATATGTAGTTATCTGATAGTTAATAATTTGATTAAGTCTGAAAGATGATCAAAGTTGCTGTTTTCCTGTAAAGTTTGAAAATCTTGCCTAAAAGCCAAACTATGAAAAACAAACAAGCCTTAAAATATGTACAAAAGAAAAAATACTGCCTTTTTAAATCTCATTTTAAGCGAAGGAAGTATTGTAATCGAGTCCGTCGGCCGTCTCTACTTTTACGTTTTCTCGACCTTTCATGACCCCTGCAGTACGAAGAAATAGACCTCCCGTTTCCGTCTGTCTATGCGTCTTTATATCCGTCTGTGTGTCCGTCTATCCGTCCGTTTGTCTGCCGTCTCGAATTTTTATTAGACAGATAATCTCCGAAAGTACTGGACCGAATTTTCTATTTATATTAGGAATATCATATAGATGCAAAATCTAAATTGTACATTGTAAATGAGTTTTAAATCATATAAAATAACATAGTCCTACACAAGTAGTTTATGTCTCCGTGTTGAGTTTTTACCCGAAACCTCCAAATTTTTGGAAAAAATCAAAATTATAAAACACCATTTTGCAATTTAATGTTTAATCTGCAAAACCGAATGCTTTCAAATTTTGTAGATGTTTTAAAGTTATGATAAGCATGATCAATTTTTAATCAAAATATATTTGCTTATTTCCTCCAAAAAATTGATAACATTAGCTCAAAATTTTGCTGAATAAATCCTATCTAAGATGTCCAAAATATGATGAGTCTATATTTGTGATTTATCATTCTATTAATATTGTTTGGATTTACTTATACAGGGTGTTTAAAAAAAATGAATGCTTGAATTAATTTTATTGATTTAATCAGGAATTGCAAAACCGAATGCCTTGAAATCTTGGCGATATTTTAAATGTATCCTAAGCATGATACATTTTTGATCAAAATATATTCGCTCATCCCCCCCCCCCCTAAAAAATTGATGACGTCACTTCAAAATATTGCCGAATTTTAAGTTTGCAAAATATGATGAGTCTATACTTGCGAGTCAATTTATTTTATTGATTAAATCAAGAATTCCAAAACTCAATACTTTGAAATATTGCAGACGTTTTGAAGTTATTCTAAGCATGGTAACTTTAATCAAAATGTATCTGTTTATCAACCCCAAAAAATTGATGACCTCCAAAATGTGCGAAATATGATGAGTTTTTACTGGTGATTTATCATTGCATTCATATTTTTTAGATTTGCTTAAACAGGAGGCTCAAAGAATTAATTAATTTTATTGATTAAATCAGAATATTTTGGGAATACAATACTGTTATTTTTAGTATTACACTGCATCAATCCCACATTGATACACATGTCCTTGCAGAGATGTTGATCACGTCCTCACAAAATTTTTAAATATTGTGTTATCTCTGTTTTAGTAAAGATGTCACTTTTGTGTACCTCGACGAAACATGGGTTTACCAAAACGGTTCTTCCTTTCGTCGTTGGGTACACAATTCAGATGTGAAAAGTAATCTCAGCAAAATTACAAGTGAAGATTCAAAATTTACAACCTTGCATGCAGGTTTTCACTTGGGCGTTTTGGAAGGATGTAACTTTTTATTAAATTCGAATCAGCTTATTCCACATTTTGGTTGAACGCGTTTCAACCAAAATGTGTGATGGTAATGGATAATGCACTACACCATTCGGTGCCATTCTACCAGAAAAACTCAAACGCAAAACTGATTGGGTAATCACAGTAATGAATTTGATAAGCATTTTTCGAAAAATAATTATGGAATTTATTAAACTTTTATAAACTGATCGGAAAAAAAAAACGTTTTTTGACGCACGAGTCCTTGCAGGAAAGTGGTTATGATGTCCTTAGATACCATTGAAATGATGTGGTGGTTTTGTAAATCCGGTTATAGCAAACACATAAATTTTCGGCCTTCATCCGATTATACAATCGAGAATGTATAGCTTGAGGCTCTTTCCAAATATACTCCAGAGAAGTTGCATGATTTTAGCAAACATTTTCAGAATTTATTTCGGCTGATTGGGAGAAACACATGGGAAATTTGTCGTTTAAGAACATACCACCATTCAATATTTCATTGGAGGAATCTGATTCAGAATTAGAAACTGATGATAATGACAGCTCAGATTTGTACACAGCGAAGTAATGTATGCTGAGTATGAACAGTGGGTAGGATTTATAAATTTCAAATAAGTGAAAACAACCAAAACCCTTAATATATTATTAAATGTATCGCAGACGATAGTCGTGTTTACAAAATTAAAGTACAACAGGTAAGATTTACTTGTAGATAGTAGATTTACCATCCGCCTATGAAAAAAAAAATGCAGGATTCTTTATACCAGAAAATTATGAAACAATTTGCCCATTCCTGCAGATTTTAGTCAACAAAAGCCGAAAACATTCGCTTTATGTAAAATTTAAACTGAGTTCTCCTTCTGGGGCCATCAACAAAATTTCTTGCAACTGAAATTCACCTAGCATCAATTTTCTAGCAGTGGGTAGGTCTTTGATTAATGATTACTAATTATTTTTTTTTTACATAAGCCTTTCAGCTAAAAAAATAATTTCCAAGGTTTATACCACGAGTATTCAGTAATGTTATTAAGTCCTACAGTGGATGGGTTTCTAACTCATAACCTTAAACAGGTGACAACCCGATTCGACATAAAGAATGTTATTCCTTTGTTTAATAAAATTAATTTGAATTGCCGATAATTTTGTAAACCTAATAAAACTGATACATGAAATGTCCCATCTAACCTTGTTTTTTTTTTGTTTTCCTGTTTGTTAGTGCTTCCCAGACAAAAAGTCTTTACACAAAAAACAGTCTTCTTCAGAATTTTACCTGCGTATTCACTTAAAAATGGCATCTCTATTGGAGCAGAAAGCGTGTATGATTGAGTCGTATTTTCGAAATGGACAGAAGGCAGAAGATAAACGCGTTGCGGCTTGTGATAAATTCCAAGAAAAGTTTCCCAACAACATTGTCGACTATGCCCATTTTTGCAACTCAATAAACGATATATGACACAGTGCCAAGAAACCTCGTCTCTACAAAGAAAGGAGGGAAGTGGTAGGTCGAAAGATTAGAGAACTCCAGAAAATATTGAGAGAATGGAGCAAATCCCTACAACATTCATGCGACATTTAACATATCAAATGCAATTAACATATGAAATTTGCCGAGCAATATTACGAAAAAATTTACCACTGTTTCCTTATCGAAGCCTATTTTCATTCGAGTGGAGCTACATTAATAATTGTGAAAATATGAGAATATGAAGCACCGAAAATGCACACAAGTTTATGTTGTGACTTCCCTTCATCCTCATAAAATTGGTGTTTGCACTACAATTAGTCAACGACGGATAGCAGTGTTATTCTTTAAAGGTAATCATGGCAATAATAATCATATGATTAACTGATCTATTCAATGTGATACCTACTCTTCAAGATGATTCTAACCACTGCTAAAGATCAGCAAAAAAATTTGGCAGATTTTACATCACAACTTTACAAGTTATTTTTAACAAGACGGGATTACAGCGCATTTGAACACTAGATCATTAATCGAAATATAGACAATAGAATTTACTAAAATTTAATTTTATCTGGTTAATAAAATTAATTAATCCTGTCCCAATTTTCTTCTCACTTTACACTTATTTTACTAAAAATGTTTGCTTTTACGTCTGTATTTTTGTGACATTTACCAGTTGGTGTAATAATCGAAATGCTAAATTCTTTCCAAGGATGACCCGTTCTCAGAACTAAATTGTTATAACTAGTCTAACAATGAAATTTCACTACAAGTTTTGTTTCATTTTAAATGTTATGTCATGACTAGTAGCCAAAACATGTCCGCTTAAATAGAGTTAACGGTGTGTATCTTGAGTTTAACCATTTTCCATTAGGTAAATACATGTCATACGTATAGACGTCGGTGTAAGTGAAATCGCGTTAATTCATCAGGCTTGGAACGAAGTAGGCTCGGTTGTGAAATTAAACGGATTAGCGCGACATGAAAAAGTACCCATTAAAACCTGACTACACGTTACATGTCATCACCGCGACCCGTAGTGGCGAACTTCATTAAAACTAGTCCCTTCGACCTTTGTGTTTTACAAAGTTTAATCAGAATAAATTAAAATCAACAAAAGTATGAGTCTGATTACGAAAATTTAAAAAAATGCTATAAAATCAACCAATACCGCATTGCCCCATTAAAAAGCAAATGAGCCGTATTTTTTGGTAAGGGCCTTATTTTTTATTTCCCAGTGCTAGAGAAGATATTGTAATAGAATCTGACGGACAAATGTCTAATTTCAGGTTTCCTCGACATACAATACAAAATTGTTGATATCGCTTTTCCGCTTGTCTGTCAGCCATTTGCGTAGGTATGTTTATCTAGCATCTACCGTTCTGTTGGTGCTATCTCAGAAAAAAATTGCCTAATTTTCGTCTAGTTTTGGCAACACAGTAACGTTTTAATAAATAAAGAAAATGCTGCGTTTTTTTTCAAGTAAAGTGTAACTTATAACTGGAACATCTTGTATTTTTGCAGATAAGTGTAAATCGTAACACAGGATGAATTCTGGTAGACTGCGTCAAAGAATTTTTTCACGATGAATGCCACCACTGGATTGGAGCTATTGTTTAATGCGTATAACATTACGAGCCCTAACAACTAAATATTGGGACACAGACAATTTCTCAAAAAAATCCGGTAGATATTTTTGATATCATTCAATTCGTTTGGACTAAATGCAAATTTTGCATGGACATCTATTTTGGCAGAGAGTGAGGTATTTTGCAAATTAATAAATTTTCTTAGAGCGCAAAAACTATCACCTAAATAAAAAATGTGCCATTTTTGCTGACATTTAAATATTGGGACACTCGAGAAAATTTGCGAAGTATACCATCGAAATACAAACGTAGTAGCTGGTAAATGCTGCCATTGTTATAGGGATCGTAGCATTTCATGCTAGTGTTGGTTTTATTTAGAAAAAAAAAGTTAGCGGGGGGCTAATTTTGTAAAAGTTCTGAATTCGCAGTACTGCAAGGGAAAATCGATAAAAAAAAAGTGAAGATTTGTTCCAAATAGCTTAGTCGTTGATGGTAAACATCCTAAAATATTACGCAGACAGAGGTACCATAGGAATAAAAGGTAAAATTCTCGGTAGGCCACCACTTGTGAAGCCGCATGATCAACGACAACTGATGAAAATTTATAAAAGTGGACGACGGAGTACTTCAAGAGAAATTACTACTTGCTGGAATAACGATAACCAACTAAATTTTTCAAGACAATATTGTCACGAATGGATACACAAATCAGGCCTTGGTTTTTACATTGTAAATCTTAAATAAAGCTATCTTTGATGGACTTTATTATTTATTTATATTATTTTAGGCTAAAGTAAAACCAAAATTAAAAACTGCCCACAAGAAAAATCGGTTAATATGACCAAAATAAAAATTGGAGAAAAGTAATATATGACGCTGAGTCCAAATTTGATGTCTGGGTGAGATAATAGTCGAAAAAGAGTTATTGAAATAAAAAAGAAATTCTAATATGGATTATCTCAAACAAACAGTCAAGTTTGCAAGCGGAAAAATGGTTTGGGGGTGCATGCCTATTAACGGAATTTAAAGACCAGTTAACAACGTTCATGGAAGGGAAATTACAAATGCAAACAAATATCAAGAGACTTTGTAAAAAAATATTAACAACTACTGAAGCAGTCTATCCTGTTGATATTTATATTATGATGCTTCAAGTTACACACCTACGACACTTATTACAAAGAATATAATATAAGTGTTTGCCCTGACCATCGAATGGCCCAGATCCTAATCTAGTAGAAACGGTATAGCGTGAAATAAAAAAATATTTAAGAAATCATCTATGACAAGCGATTGTCAATCTTCAACAGGAAATTTAGCGAGTGTACGATACGGTAACAACTCCTGTGTATTACAGAAAATTAGTTGAAAGTACGATGGCAAGAATTCCTGCAGTTATTTAGGCAAAAGGAGATATGACCAGTTACTAAATTTGCTGTGTCCCAATATTTATGTGTCACAAAATGTTACGTTGGTTTAGAGTTTTATGTCACTGTTTGAGTTAGAAATCAGTTTTTGTTGGGCTGTAAACATTAACAGTTTTGCAAAACGAATTAATTTTAAAATTTTAATTATCTAAAATAAATTACATTTTTGTTAAAAAGTTTGGTAATTTTTTAAAAAAAAATTTTGTCGTCCCAATATTTAGTTGTTAGGGCTCGTATACATATGTTATAATTGGATTAGTGTGTCGTTACTAATTTATCAAAATTATTAAAAAAGACAGCTGTGTTTTTAATGATGTAAGGAGATAATATTGTTGTTACTAATATTATTTAATAGCCCTAACAAAATATCCAGTCTAACAAGCCGACTTGATCACATGAGCATAAAATATAATTTCCCTGATTTAAAAACTGGAAAATATACTTCCGTAACCTGTGGATCAGTTTTGCTCACTGCTAAAATTATCTCTTTAACTCACCAGCGTCGTTTGTTGACGTTATTTAACTGCTGCCTATCTATATAACATGTGACCCGTAAAATGCAGTTCCAAAACAACAGTCAACATCAGTTTATGCCCCACATTTTCTTCCACATTCGGCATAATTGATCTTATCACATGTTGAGCTCCAAATTAAGATAGAAAAAGTGAAAACGAGTGTCAATGATTGAAAAAAAACTATCGTTCTCATAATCCTAGCTATTGGTTGTGTTTGTCGAAGTTATCATCTAAAATCTAGTTGATTTATCTTTAATTTGACTTTTGCGCTCAATTAGCCTCAAAATGACGGATCAAGGAGAATGATTCTGTTGCCTAAGAAAAACAAATTACAAATCTTTATTGTTGATAGCTAGTTTTTTTTATTTTCTAATGTCCTTTAAGTTTTAGTATGATCTTCTTTGATTTCCGGTTGCAATGGAAACAGTCAGCATTAATTTCGGTTTCCATGAGTAGAATGTAGTGGTTCTTCCTTTGAAATATTAATGTGAAAATATGTACCAATTAAACTATTATCAAAAATATTTACGTTACAATTTTAACCTTAAATGTTTTTACTAAAGAATAGCAAACTCCAAATCATAAAACATATGCTGAATTTGCCACTTACTTTTTGATTTTAAAACAGCAACGACTGTTTATAACAGAATTCTGATATTATATACTGTAAGCAGATATCAAATACATGTTATTAATTTCTCGATCTTATACAACCAGTAGCGTACACTAAAAATGTAGATGAAAATCAATTCAAATAAAACACCCCGTAAACACAGGTATGCAGATATTACGTGCAAGTAATCTGTTTCGGCGAGGATCTGATTAAACTCTATCTGTATTAAAAGCTTCGAGATTTGACTCCAGTATCGATAAATTATACCTATCTTATAACAGGGTAAGACCGCATAATTTCACAGACTCGCGTTTTATGCTAAAACAGCACCTTTATCTTCATTCATAACAATTATCTCAAATTATTATGATTACGGTTACTACCGAGGAATTCTGATTAATGCACTTTACATAGACTTTCATAAAATAAATACGAGCGGGCTGGAGTAGCAGCTTTTCAGTTAAACTGAAATGTATGTGAGATACGTATCAAGGGAACAGTTCGTAAAACTCAGGGAGTAATGGTTCCATATTCGCTTGAAATTTTTCGCAGAGAAACAATTATTTGAAGAAATTATCTTATCAAACAGAAATCTAGAGTAATGCTTCTACGCTAATTTTAGAACTCGGCAAAATTTAAATATGTGCAGCCAACTCGCCATCGAGAAAAAAAAAACTCTGCCCTCCACACCAGTGCCACTACAAAAATTTTAAATATACCAGTTTAAATTAAAATTCGCTATAATATAAATTTTTCCGAAAAATAAAATCATAAACGCAAATATAAAAAGAACGCATTCGTTGATATTTCAAACTGAATGTTTTGTTCTAGAACAAATATTAATTTCAAATGGTCAATACTGAAATCCCTTTTTGTAACACAGTCCTTGT
The DNA here is from genome assembly GCF_036711695.1 of Zophobas morio. Lineage (NCBI taxonomy): Eukaryota > Metazoa > Arthropoda > Insecta > Coleoptera > Tenebrionidae > Zophobas > Zophobas morio. The sequence continues at coordinate 23,942,311 of NW_026972107.1, forward strand.
TTAATTATGTACAGATATTTTATTGCTCCATTGTTTTGAGCAAGACAAAATGATTTTGCTTAGTGGACGTAATAAATTCCTATATTTGCTTACCCCGTTATTCTAGTAAATGGTCCACTAGCGTCTTATAATGAAGTCATAAACTGCAACAAGAAAGTCATTAAATGAATGTTTATGTCACATTGAATCACATTTTGCCAATTATTTATGTAACAAAACTATCTGCTTTTGCTCTAAATTGTTCCTAAAAAACAATGTTGCCACAGTGGCACGAAAATAGTGTTTCGCCATTAACATTAATTGTTTAATTCATGATGTTTGTCAGGTAATTAGTTACTTTTGTTGTTTAGACAGTACACATTACTTGTTTATGATACAACTTAATAAATAATTCAAATACAGTATATGCAAAAGGAGTGCGTGCAACACAAAGTCGAAAACCTAGTTTTCCGTTCAGCAAAAAACGTTATTAATACCTACACTTTCCGGGAATGATGTGACAGCTTTTTCTTTACGATAATCCATGCATTTCTGCATAACAATTTTCTTCGGTGCACGCAAAATGAAGCATGAAATTATAAATATAAAACCTATTTTTTCAAAGCAAAGACAACGATCACGTAGCAACATGATGACTAAGATGATAGTGATAATGTTAAACTGAAAAAAAAATGTTGTAGGCCAATGCTAATGATCTGCCGAAAAAATTATACATTCAGCAGACTATAAAACACGTCACAGCAACACATTTGCTACTTTTTTGTTTAGTAAACAAAGGTTTTTTTGTAATTAATTAGAATTAAAGAAAAAATAAAATAAAAAACAGTGTGTAAAGTTATTTACACCGAATAGCCCTCGTTTCTGAAGTATACCGGCTATCGAAATCAATACTTGAAAAGTGAAGACTTTGAATAACTACTTTTCTTACTTTCTGCAAATTTATCTATGTAAAATACGCAGTACAAACATTACACACACAAAATTCAGATTCATTCTGAAAATATATCAATTGTAACTCTTTTTGGCATATCGCGTATACATAAAATTAAAACTAAGAATAAATAATGGAAGCACAGGTCTAAGAGTTGTGAACCAAATTTTGAGCTGATGTCGCAATTTTCTTGGAGGAATGAACCGAGAAATTGTGACAACTGTTTTATCACCTTTACGATACCTAATTTTATTGTACACTTAAAATTAAAAATGTATACATGTTACGCACAAATCACGAATTTAGACAAATCGCGGAAGGCCAACTACCACGTGCTGAGGTTGACCAAACCCAAATTTAGTTGGTATGACATGTTCTAACTTTACTTTTTCACAACACACAGGGTTTCTAGAAATGATTATAGGGTCGAAGTAGGTCATGAATACGTGACGCCTCTCAGATTTGAACTTTACTAAAGGATGCATGACAAAGACCACATGCATATGTATAACTGGTTGCTTAAATGTTTCATATCTTATTAAAAAGAAACAAGTTTATTGCGGTTAAACATCACAGTAAATGTTGATTGAAAATGTTCACCATTTTGTTCAAGGCACATGTTCACTCTCTTTTTAACGTCAAAAATCTTCTGTAATCCTTGTTGGCAGAAATATTTTCCAATCCGACAATTGTCGTGAATTTTCAATCCAGGTAACTCTAGAACTTTCCACTACACGGCCAGGGCTAAAAATGGTGCACGGAAAACCACATCATTCCCAAAGCCAGGGATCTGTTAAACAGGTCAACGAAGACAGAAAATATGCTCGGAATTGGATGGAAGTAATGCAAAACAGTTACTGGACCAACAGGCTTAAGATTTTGCCAATTTCGTAAAAACAACGCTTATCAATGCGAAATCAAGCAAACACCACATGGGAAAAACGAGAATTGGTCTATGATCAAATGTACTTGCTTCAGATATTTTTGAGAAATTGGTATCCGAGGAGAATTTACAAAAAATATTGGTTAGTAATGAAGAAAACGAGATTATTGATGACACCAATAGCGGTGTGAATGATGACTCTCAATCTATAAGGAAAAAGAGAGCTCTCAAAAATCACCTGTTGCATAAGAAGAAAACAGCTCTGGAAGATCACCTCTTCAGCAAGAATTAATACAAGGGAAAATTTGCCCTCATCAGGAATTGGACCACAGTAAATGTAAGCTATACGTTACCAAAAGTTTAGTGATAATAATAATTCTTTCGAAATAAAAACAAAGAAAATAAAAATTTGTAAAATTGAAAAGAAATTTACAGCAATCGCGGTCGGTCCATCGGTTACGTTGCTCGAAGTAAAACTGATGCTCGAAATATAATAGGTATTGTCAAGAAAGATGGATGCTACAAAATTGGTTGTAAGTCTCGTATTATTAATACTTAATTTGTACTCTAAAAATTAAATAACTATGTGTCAGCAAAACGGAATGTGTCTATATTTCGTGTTTTGTCCGTAATATATACACAAATATTTCTACCCGTGTAATAAACTAATTTTCCACTACATTTTACTCCTAGGAAACACTAAAAACTTTAAATTATACATTCTCTAAATTATTGTACATAAAATAAATATAATGTGATTATAAAATATCATACATCAAGTTGGGTTTAAAGTTACGTGAATTTTGCCTCCTCGTTGTAGTGATTGATGAATTAGTCGTCGCATGTCACAAATGTCAATCATAATCTAACTTTCTTAAGTGTGAAAATATGTTTGGCACAATATGTAGGAATGAGTGATTGAATACATCTAAAACATGTGATCACATAAGTGAATATCGCATGTAGCCGCACCCGTTGACGGCAAGTTTTTATCGTGAAGCAAAAACCCCAGTTTTATCAAAAATGCACCATTTTTTGGGTATCATAAAAATTCGGATTTGAAAATCCCTCATGCTGAAGCCTTCCTCGGCAGTTTATGGAATAAATTTATATTTTAACTACAAATATCATTATTCATTATTATATTTTTATTATTAGTTACATTTTTTATCATATTGTCTTTCGTTTTCAATATGCATATACCGGATGTCTGGAAAATGGCGGATTAACTCTTTAATACGTTATACACGGGGGTTTTGAGAGTCCCAAAAATATAATAAAAAAATTCTTTATGATAGCTCCTACGAAAAAAACGCATTTTTATAAAAGTAAATTTGGCAACACTGCACGTACCTAATGCGTGAATACCTTCTGCTTACTTTCTAACTTCTTAATAACGATTGTGACTGAAATCCATGTTTTTTAGTTTTTTAGGACAATAACCATAATAATAAATAAAAAATAACACCTTGTTTTATTAATGACAAAACAATGCACAATGATTAATTACTACTGGTAATAACCAGTAGTAATTAATCATTGTGCATTGTTTTGTCATTAATAAAACAAGGTGTTATTTTTTATTAATAAAAAAAATAACGACAATCACAAATTGTAAACAAAAACAAAACCAACAAAAAGAAAAATCCATGGAGCATAACCGACCAAACACCAGAGAGTATGTTCAAAATTCCTACCTTGTGCATGTAAACAAGCTTGTACTCTTCTGCGGCAATTCTCTTTTATACTAGCCAACATATTCTCATTTACTGAACTTGGTATTTCCTGGATACCTTCAGCTAAGAGTGTTGGAAAGCGCGAGCGAATCGAAACGGAAGGACTTGAATACGCTGTCATGATGAATTCGGAAAACGCGTTACGACTCGAGTTACTCGGTAAAGACAACTACGACACGTAGACGCGGTGCTCATCACCAACGATTTCTTAAGGTACGTACGCGGAATGTGCAAGAAACCCTACTTGGAGGCGGAAAACTGGAGCATTTGGACGAGGAACGACTGAAGGCGATGTCCACCAGACATAACAGTTAAACCGAGTTGAAGCAGGTAAAGCACTGCAAGACCTTGCGAAAGATGTGGATAGGACTAGAGCAAATTTATCAGTCTAAGGGGCCGGCAAGAAAGGCGACATGGTCGCAAGATCTAATACTGGATAATATGGAGAACGACGACGACGTCGACGATGGATAACGAATATCAACCGGGATTTTTTGATCATCCTGCTGTACAGCCTGCCTACGAATTTCAAAGTTTTTCAATGTAACGACTTGTCGTCGCCTGAAGCCTAGAGAAAACGACGCATGATGGCCAACAAAGATGGAGGATGGCACGATCACAGCAAATGGTTGGAACCGATCAAAGACCAAACAGAGAAGCGGGGCAGGGAATCTCCAAGCTCGGAAATTCTTTATTTAGGTAGACGAGCAGGGCATAAAGCGTCCAAATGCCAACAGTGAGGCAAATTACATGTTTCGTCGCACGAGTCGAAGTATTGAAACCTGATCGACACCTGGATAGTGGTACCACCATACATCTATGCAATGGCAGTAGTTTTTTTCGGGAAATCGGTGATCAGTTTTCGAAGAAAAAAAAGCGACGCGTCGTTAAAGAAGCGCATGCTGCTCATCTGTCGAAACGTGAGGTTCCTGGACTTCCTGGAAGATGCTAAACCTCAACTCCAGGTCAGCAATGTCCCCAGGTCGACATCGAATTATCCGCGGCGTGTGACGAAGAACAACGAGCAAACGACATGAGCGACAGTGACGTTTTCGGCAGTCATTGTGAACATGGGACGAGCAGAGACCGAGAACCCAGATGGGATAGCAGACGCTGATGAAATCGTTAATGGGCGTGTTGAAGACTCGGCCACCGAAGACTACCCAAGACCCCCAGGTCGACCCAGAAGCATCAAGATGGGGTGTCCAAGCCGAAACACTCGTGGTTTGTCGAGTCATCGGGACGCGTGGCTGTAGAATAGGAGCGTAAATAAGCCACCAATAGGGAGTGCGACCCATGACTCGAGGGGAAGTATTACAGCTCCCTGTGTGTTCCTACGTATCGCGACGGTACCGTCTTCTACACCGACTTTTTCTCTTTACTCAATGCCATTTAAGAAAAATGTATCATTCTGAAGGAGCAGACTTAGAACGCTGAAATTTTATAGAAATAAGTAAGGCATAGATTTTCGACAATATTTATTTAAAAAAAATGAATAATGTGTTGTACATATAGCCGCGCACTCTAATGCACTCGGCAACCCTCCTAGGCATGCTGGAAATTAGATAATCGGTTGCATCTTGAGGCAAGGTCTCCCAGGCTATTTGTAATTGTGGACGCAATTTATCTAACGTCTTGGAAGGATGAAGTAAACGACGCAGTCTTTTATCCATCATGTCCCAGACATGTTCGATTGGACTTACATCAGGTGATCGTTACCGCTAGGGCAAATAATTAACATTAATTTCGGGCAGCAAGTCTAAAGTCATGTTAGCGATATGAAGGCGGACATTATATTGTTGGAAAATTGCTTCTGAAAGGTCTTGTAGTAGCGGAAAAAAATGGGCTCTAGCACCTCATCGACGTAACGACGGGTATTTAATGTGCCGGAAATAAAAACTAGCTGGGATTTGCCTCCGTACCATATTGCCCCACGCCATTACCCGGGGCGTTAAAACCCTATGGCGACGTTGAAAAAGTTGTAAATTTTGTCTTTGACCTCTAGGTCGTCTAATCTTTACATCTTCGTCAGAGTGGCACAAACAAAATCTGGATTCGCCGCTGAAAACGATTTCTTTCCTCTCAATGTTCCAGTGTTGTCTATTCTTTTGCCACTGCAGTCTAGTAGCTTTATCTTGTCGTGCAACTCGGAATGGTTTTGCTGGAACCTGAATAGCACTTTGTCCTAGGAGCTGATCCTCTAGTTCCTGTGTTGCTGTAGAACGTTCACTACCTCTACGGCGTGCCTCTAAATCTTCTTCCTGCGAATCTCTACAAGTCGGTCTTACTGTGATATGTGGCCGACCACTTTGTCTACCAATTTCACGAAAACTTAATCCTGCCTAACGCATACCCAATTTGTCCTCGTTGAAAGGACATAAGTTGATGAAAATTTACACATCTTCGAACTCGTGGCATTCTTTATGGCACTGACAATTCGAATAAACCTACAAAAATGTCAAGCTAATGTTAAAATAATATTCCTTTTCTAAGAGGGAATGTCGCAGAGACGTATCGCTACACTTTTAGGCATACCGCTGAATAGTGTTAGTTATCTAATAATGAAGAAAAGGCGAGCAACTTGATCGTCGTCAAGGGTTGTATAGGCACGTCGTATCACCAGGGTTGGTGAAAATCATGCGGTTGTTCAAGTTATGGAAGATCGCAATTGAAGCTGCAGCGATTATCAGATCATCAGTTAGAACTGCCCGGCGACGCATTAGAGAAACCATAAAGCAGCACGGATTGGATTTGTTTTACAATATCTCATGTAGGCTTTGGAGTTATTTTCTCAGACGAGACTGTCTTTCAATCCAAAATGGCAAGTTAAAAGTATACACGCCTCCAAACATACGATGCAATGACTGATATGTTCAAACATGTCAACAAAGCGAAATATCTTCAACACGTGGGCATGGATTTCTGAAGGGTCATGTTACACGTGCCAGAAAAATGTAATATTTTAACTGTTGTATTCTAGACACCCATATACCTTTGCTGTATGTTACAGTTTCTTGAGTTTTTTATTTATAATTTGAAATTGTTTTGTTTGGTCTTGATTTCTAACCTGAGAGGCAGGTATGATACGAGGCTTAATTACGCAGATAATAATTAGCTTCGTTGGGGTGCATGTTCGTTAAAAGAAGTTAATTAAAGCGAAAATTTGCAGAGAACATTCGTAGAAAATTTAGGTACTGAATTTAGCCCGTGTAGTACCTGTTTTACTAATTTACTATACAGAACTTCTCAGAAGTGCTACGAAAGCCAAATGCGGATTAGTTTGCCCTTTTATGTCAAAATGACAAAAAAAGTTTAGAAAGATCTAAGGGCTAATTTAGAGTTTTTTTCTGTCAAAGAAGTTGGTCGGACGAAATTCACTGTCCACCACTGTAACTCCCGCCAGTTTCATTGCCCTTGGCCTCACTGTACTTTAATAGGAAATAATTAAATGTGGCAATTATAAACTCTCTTTGGACTATGCTTGCCTCGGATTATCATTTGATCAAGTGTCATTGGAAGCATTCAATCTGATAATTTCAAAATTATTTGTAACTGACGCAGTGTTGGCCCTTCTGGTGTAATTAAGTTAAAAAATAACTTATTGCTGGTATGAAAGCTTTAGTATGTGCACGTTTCTACCATATAATCGAAAAAATGACCTCTAGTACGCCATGAAATTTACTTTTACAACAATGATATTGGCAACACTATTGTCTGGCAACATCAACGCTTCGGCCGGTTTGACAATAACGGTCAAATAACTGCAATGTCAATATTAGACTTTTGGAAATTCTTTCAAACCGGACACAAATTCCTTGCAGAATGCAGTTTGATGAAGGTGCATATTCATTTTATACAACGGTTGATGATAATCACCATTGTACAATGATTAAGCGTTTAATTTAGAATCTGTGCAACGACGTTTTTTAACCCAACATATTTGTACAGTCATCTTCACATAAATCCCGTGCAACCTCACTTTTATGTTATGTCAAAATCAATACAAACCAACAAACTTGTTAACTTAGATACAAAATCAGATTGTCATATATATATATATGACTGTATTTTCGACCTAACTATCTCCATAAATGAACTGATTTAACCAACAATATGAACTGATTTAACCAACAACAACAACAACTACTATTAAGTTATCTACAAATAAACCAGTTATTGCAGCCAAACATTGACTTTTTTGTCCCTAGTTTTTGGTAGACTTCGCCAGATTCATGTTCATTTAGTTATCCAGACAAAGTGTCAATAACTTCAGATCACCATTTGTACATATTTTGCAATTCCTGGAAAAAAACGATCTAGGTACCGTAAATGACTCAAACGGTGGTACAACTACATAAATATTAAATAATTTATGTTCAAATGTTGTGATAATAGAATAAAGCTTCCTTTTCAGTTGTCAGTTATTTTCACAGCAAACATTTTTAAAAATGTGACATAAAGTCAAATTTGCATTATACGAGATTTATGTTAACAGAACTATACATGGAAGGGAGGAAAAATGTTCAGCACCGAGTGAACTACGGTCCTCTCGCTTTCCAACTGAACTTCCGGTCCTACTTATCTTTTCACAATTCTACCTACATGTTGTGCCACCCCAGCACTGCATTCTTCGATATTGTTATTTATGTTATTTTTAGATTGTAATGGATTGTTTTGTGATACAAAGGAGCCACCAATTTTTAAAAATTCAGTGCGAGATTTTCAAAAATCAAATTAAGATATGGTCTTTGATAATCACCCTGTATAAGCATGAACATATTTTATAAAGCATCAAATGACTATTTAGACATTTATAGATTGTAAAAACATGATAAAAATTCTTTTTACAATTTAAGGAATCCTGAATGAACAGTAACGACATTATTATTAAACGAACAAAAAAAATAAGATTACAAACAGATAAAAGAAAACATTTCTCGATAATAAAAACTCTGCTTTTCAAAAACATCAATTCCCTAATGTACAGCACACTTTCTGCAAGACACTTGATTAAAAATTAAAAAGCCTTCCTTTTAAGATGATTTATTATAAAGCAGACTTATTATGAGATGAATGCGAATACGCTTTTCTTTGTTTGTTCGTTATCTTTTAAATTAAAACCCACTTTTCATAATATAATTATTTTTCTTTCTCAAAAAAATAAAAGTTTGCCCATTACGTAATATTCACAAACCACACAAAAGCGGTGCTAGCTTTTAATAAAAAGTTTTTCAATATAAAAATTACGCGATACGAAATTTGAATTCCCTTTGCGTTTACAAAACATCAGCGGAGAAGCCGAGCTTTCCACCATAACGTGTTCACCGTGTTTAGTTGTTTACATTTATTACGAGCCTGTCATGCATCATAGAATTGCTGGATTAGTTGCCAGATGGTCCCACATTATTCAACTTTACAAATTACACGTATTTATGGGTAAATCCATACAAAACCGATATTGGGGTGGGTGGAACGTGTTATTAAGACTACATTCACCCCATCGATTCCGGGATTAACTGGTTCGACGTCAATAGGCACATTGAATTAAGCATCGTGTCGGCTGAATCACCAATTACCAAAGAATGTCAAATATCACGTACTAGCATCTGGCAATAGCTGAACAAGAGATTTTGGTTGGAATAAATGACAGAACTTTTGACTCGGAGGTTCTGCTGAATTTACAAATCCAAAATATGATGACTGGTACTGGAAATTGGAAATAAAAATTAATTATTATCTACTGTTCTAATTTGTGAAGAAATTATTGCAACTAAACAAATACGGGTGAAAATATTGTGCATCGAGTGTCTTAGAATTCATTTAAGTGCGATTAAACCCAAATTTAATGACATGCTGAATACAATGGAAGTATTTATGTATAAGTTCAACAGCAATGAAGAATTTTTTTATGTAACTTGATTAATGTCTAAAATAAAAGAAAAACAATTCAAACACTATCTGATTAGATATTTTAATAATGAAACTGCAGGTAAAGAAGCATGTTGTGCACAATGGGTATGTTTCAGGTGAATTTTTTCATCACAAAATTTTGTGATAATTGTAGATTTTGATCAATGATTAACCATGCTTACCACAACCTTAAAACATTTCCAAGATAAAATATTGTTATACAATTTTGATTTAGTTTCCAAAAATCTGGATGTCTAAGGTAAAAAATCAAAATGCGATTCACAAACTACAAGTGTATAATTACATTTACTATGAAAAATTTTGAGGTGACGTCATTATATTGTTGGTAGAGATGATTAGACACATTTTAGCTAGTGTTTTACCATTTACACGATATTCCTAAAATCCCTATAAAAATTGTTAATAATAATGGGTCCAGTAACTTTCGACATTGTCAATCTAATCAATATCGACACAGATGACACACGACGGACAGACGGAAACGGGAGATTTATTTTTTCATACTCAAGGCTTCAGGAAATGGCGAAAAAACATGAAAGTGACTACCACTCGCCGGATGTACATACGCTAATGCAATACTTTTTTAGCATATGCTCTAGTTTTTTTTTCGAGTTTCTGTACACGGGGTCAATTTGAAATGTTAGTAACCTGAACGGAAAATCAAATCATCTCTTTTTCAGAATTTAAAACAATTTAAATGCAATTGTAACATTATAATAGCTCCAAATTTTGCTATCCAATGTGGCGTTTTGTCGACGGTTCTGTTCGTACAAGGTATCTCAAATGTTGGTATATGTAGCGGAAAATTCTGGAACAAACAGTTTTTAAAACGAATTTTTTGAAGACCATGCGTTGATATGCATGCAGGACTTGAGATTCAAGCAGAATAAATTTCTGGTAGAAATCACTCACGTATGATCTCACATATGATTTATTGTAACTGCCATACTCAGTACGTGATTTTCATGTTTTGAACATAGACAAGTCGAATTATTTGCTCAAATTAATGTTTCAATTTTTTTGATACATACCACTTTTTCGTTTTAAATACTAAAGAATTTATACAAATTTTGAATTCGCTTCTTTAATTTCAAAATAATATTATAAACCAACTATGAAAGACAGGAAAAATTTGGCTTAAGGAAAAGAACCTCAGATTTTCAAGAGTTGTTTGTATTATTTTCATGTATAAAAAATTATTGGTTAAATCCAGTTGGTAAATGCGAAATTAGATGAGTAGATTAAAAAATAATGCTAACAAAAATGCTTATTTAATCAAATTTCCACTATCAAAAGCAACAATTAAAATACCCAGTAAGAAGGACTAATGGAGTGACCAGAGACGCCCCAATTTACGCCGCCGAATTTCCCAAATCCAAGCGATCGTACAAATCCTTGGGAACATCAACATAAACCCTCTTGATCCCGTATTCAAATATTAAATCCCTCAGTTTTGGAACGTCCACATTATCTCCTTCGCTCGACCAAATGGTCAAAGTGCAATTATTTACTTCATCCTTTAAAAGCTTCATTTGATCAAGACTTTGAGCGGCGATTCCCGCTCTCACAGCAAACGTTATATCTTGTTTAACGTCGTTGCCCTTAATCGCGTCCACCATTTTGTTTATTTGTTCATCAGTGTAGCGATTGTTGTCAGATGGCTTTGTGGTCGTCCAGCCAAGAGACAAAACGGAATTGTTAAAAACCTTAGCGTCAGCTAAAAATGTGTTGGCATCGACGGGAACCGTCGTAGCGTTGAGAGGACCGTTGATAATGTCAGCATTTATCCAAATGGGATAATCAATCTGAAAGACCCTTGTTAATCAAAATGATTAATTAGGTGCTACGGACACTCACTGAATTATAAAGTTGCTTGATTAGATCGATGGATTTGGTAAAAACTTCGGTGGATTTGAAATCCAGTTTGACGCCTTTGCGGACATCACGATTGTTTTCGTCCTTATTAAAATTGTAGGTTGTTGTTAGAAAGTCCTCGAGTGAGAGATCGGACTGGATCGCAGGTGGATGGCCCATGATAGGGATAGATTCACCGCTTCCATTAATTTTACCATAAATGACATCTGCTTCCAGCATCATTACAGAACCTGAAGATGGACAGTATTATGAATGAACCTTGGGTGTTGGATCTTACTGTTTAAAGCATTTTTCAGGTATGTTTGGCTATTGACTGCGTGTGCCCATGTGATTTTTGTTAAGTTTCCGTGGATGTCCGGAAAAAAGTCGTTTATATCCATAGCATCGACTTGGGAAGCTAGTAGAGATCCTAGAAATAGGCCCTTCATTAATTATAGTAGTTCAAACATCAAAAAAGAGACAGGTTTGAGTTCAAAGCAGTACTTTTTTCTGAAACTGAAACATTAAAATTTTACTATATTGTACAGTATTCATACTATGCAACCTAGTATGTGTGTAGATTTTGAAAAATATGATGAACAAAATAAGTGCATACCTCGCGAATTTCTGGCAACTAATCTTAAATTATTAATTATCACTTCAAAGAAAAGCTGCCACATGGTATCCTATTGAGCAAGAAAGTAGTCATCAAATCTAACTATTGGTCAATCTGCAGGCAAATTTTATCTTACATTTTTTTATTTTGAATTTAGCAAAACTGCAAACATTTTTAACGATTATAGACGAAAGTTTGTGCAAAAGATGTCAAAAGAACTGCTAAATAAAACTTCTCCGGTCAAAAAGTGTGTACCTATTTAGAAAAAGTAATTTTAATTGTTGATACCTGAAATTTTCCTTGTTTGGTTTATAACAATAAGAAAAAAATAGTAAAATATAAACCAAAAAAAGTAAGTCATTAACAAAAACTGATTCCCAACAAAAGACTACACTTCATTTGTGAAAATATTGAATTTTAACGCGCTTCACTTACTGAAGTGTTAAAATAGAACTATGACACGAGTGACAGAAACAAAAGAATCGAAAAGAACAACTTTAGGTACCACAAACATTGCATTAACGAAAAACTGCATGATTGATTTCTCTATAAACTAATAGGTGTAATAATAATTTTCTCTTAAAAAAATTATTCTTCCTTGACAGTACAACCATGAATGTAAGTACATAAAAAAGAACTGTCACTTGAGCTAATTTATATAATATACAAAAACAGTAAATTTAAAAGTCAGACAAGTAGATATAATATGATTATATTAAATGCATATTCGTTGAAAAAAAAATGGTTTGGCTTCATGCTTCAACTGAGAAATTTAAATAAGCTGAAGTAACTGTTGTTTAGCTGAACGAATATTTGCGTCGTTTAAAATTAGTTCCAACATACAGAGGGTAATTTTTTTTTAAACAACTACAGCAAAATTTTCAAAGTAACAGAAAAATGACATCCAAGATTTTTCTGATCCCGAGTGTAAACTTGCAAAGAAAAACAAGTTTTCAGTTTATAGTAAGTTGATACTATTAAACAGCGTGGATCAATAAGCGCGCGGTCCTCGATATCTCATTATTTATTAGCGGTAGAAAAAACCTACAAATTAAGTTGTACGGCTCTTTGAGTAGCGTACATTAAAATTATTTTCGACTACATATACAGAGTGCTTTGTTTTCAGGGCAAAGCACGCAACTCAGTTTTTTTTTTTTTTAATAGAATATGCTATATATTTTTACATATTCTTATTAGCTTCTTCTTAGATTTTGTTACCATAGCTTATTTTTGAAATTCCGTTGAGGCATTGTCATGTTATTCCATTTTTTTTTTTTATTTTTTTTGCAAAGCAAGGGTTCACAAAAAATCGCAGTAACGTTATTTATTTCTTTTTAATTAATATTTCGTACAGAGATATACAGAGGTAGTCTTTTTGTTATGGTACCAATTAAATAAAATTTTAATGTAGGTACAGAGTGACAACTAAAAATTAGTTTTCAAATATCGATATTTCAGTTTTTTCTATAAGACAATCGGTATTTTATTACTGCATCTTACTCTATTTTTTGTTCTTTTTTATACAATATGTACATGTGCCCCTTAAAAAAGTAAAAAATCTCAAAAACTAGCAACTTTAAATATAGAAAAAAATACTTAATAAAAATGAAAGACAATAAAAAACACAAAAAGATGCAGTAATAAAACACTGGATGTTCTATTTGAAAAGACTGAAATATCGATATTTGAAAATTAGATTGATTTAAGATTTTATAAACACTCTGTATATTAAACTCCAATTTTAATTATACCACAATAAATACCTTATCTTTTTTTTTATCTTTGTATAAAATATAGTAACCCAAGTTTTTAAAATAACCTTATTGCGGTTTTAATGTGAACCCGTCAAATGCTAAAAAAAATTTCAAGAAAATTGGAATAACTTATCTCTCTATATATAGTTGAAAATAATTTTAGTATATGGTACTCAAAGCACTGTACAACTTTGGTCTAGACTTTTTTTTCTATTTCTAATAATTAATGAGCTACCTATTATAACGATATAGGTACATAAAGTGATAAACAGAAGTTGGTAAATTCGAAGAAAGAACCCACAACTTGATTTGTCAAAATTTTGAAACTTTGACAACAGTGGCTAATTTTTCACCTTTTTAATCCATCTAACTAAAACGATATTTTGTTTTTTGTAAGCGACGTATAACAAAAATAAAAATGTTTTAAATATTTTTCTCGAACGTAATCTTGTAAACTTAATAATGTGTCGTTGAGTTAGTGCAACCTTTTTTATCACCCTGTATAGCAGCATATTTTTTATTTTTTTTTTTAAGTACATCTTTTCGGAACTCTAATATCAGTTGTTTATATCGCTTTAAAACCAGTTAAGAACTAGAATGTGTACAAATTTCCAAATGTGTGTATAATATTCTTTTTTTTTTTTTCGTATTTTGGACTTTGTATTACATATTTGTATTTTCCTGTAAAAAACCAACTGTACTTTATAAGGAAATGCACAACCCAGGTGAAAAATCTTTGTACATTTTGTTAGTGTAATTGCTAGATTTTGAAATTAAGAGCTTATAAAACTATGTAACCTGTTTTTCGTTTGTTTTCAAGTAAACTAAATAAAAACGTAAGACTGATTTATTTAAAAACTGTACCTTCTACAGTGTCAACTAAAAGTATATCTGTGTGTTTTATTCTTAAAATGTACATCGCTTAACAAATAACGTGACGTGTTCGAATATTTTTTCATACTGTCTTTCTGAACTTTGTAATGAATTATTCCATATTAACGTTTACAGTAAACCTTACAACTAGGAGGTTAGAAATTAAATTATTTTAAATAATTAAATTATATGTAAATTAAAAATGTGTTTATTCACAATTGGTCAGTAATGTCTAATGCGATACTTTACGTCTCGGTATGTGATGTAGGTATGTGGCGACACAATAATAAGTAGTAGTAAGCGAAGAAAGATAAGCCGCTCTGGAGTCTAGTGGTCAGGGCACCCGCCCGGCAAGCGGGAAACCTATGGTTCGATTCCCACTGGGGCAACAACATTTTTCTTCGCTTACCTACACGTACTATCGAAGTTGCCAAATAATATTACTAGTACAAATTGATGAGTCCTAAATTTTGGCATTGTAAATTTGCCTTCAGAGTGAAGTTTCTCAAACGTCATCTAGTGTCATACAAGTCAGTGTCAGAGAATACAAAATTGACTGCAAAAGTGGCTACTAGAATGCATCGACGATCTTCTTAAATCAGAGTATTGATAAAACTGTTCTTTGAACATCTCCAAATGGTATTTGATGTCATGTATCGACGATATTTCGCACTAATTTCTGGCAAAATTTTGTTCTTAATGCCTCTGGCCATAATAGCCCAAATATTTCCTATCGGGTTTAGATTCGGACTCTTAGTCGGCCAATCTAACACTGGTACTCCATTTTCCCTAAGCAAATCTTGAACTATATATGTTGTATGTATAAGACAATTGTCTTGTTGGAGTACAAAATTAGGTATTACCAAAAACAGGTAGTACATAATACAGAAGGTAATATAAACCTGATAATAAGTAATCATACTAGCTTTTCCGAAGAACCTTAACAAAATACTAGAATTTTGATAGTCATTAAAATACTAAAAACAAACAAAAAATCGCCACAAAAATGTGTAAGTAATATGTATTTCGGTTTTAAAACATAAAATAACTGAAATTCAGCATCGCTCGAAGTGGAAACTAGTCAGATAGAATATAAAATGTAATAAAGTTTGTCCAGAATTATAAGAATTTTATGGACTCCCAACGTTAATTCGTTTTACAGCCCAGGCGTCAATTCTTTTTGTACAGGTAAAGAGCCTGTCAGGGGAAAGCCGATGTTTTCTGTACCTGAGTTCGCCCCGCTCTTCAGCTGTACAATAAAATTGACAACAGGGCTGTAAAACGACTTAACTTTGGGAGTCCATAAAATTCTTATAATTCTAGACAAACTTTACCTACTGCGCAGCACGCACAATATTTACTTGATCAACTGTTCGATTAACTATTGTGTGAGACTGTGAGTCCTATTTTAGCCATTAGTTGATATGTATGCTTTATGCTTCAACAAACAAAAACAAAAATCGCAACATCATGTTTATTTGCAGAGGAGATTTTGATAAATATTCATCATACTTCTAATTATACTAGGTACATTTTTAACGAATCTCTTATCGCTCATAATAATGACACATAAGGATGTATATTAAGATTTAATATCTATAGTTTTGTGAATATGTATTCGATTAGATAAAAAACAATGGAATATAATTAATATTCGTTGTTCGATTCTATTAAACAAAAATAGGATGTCAGACGATAAGAAGTTATAAATAAATAAAATAAAATAAAATAAATTTTTTGTTGTAAATTTATTAATTATTATTAAATAAGTTAATAAAAGCATGAAATTATTTTATTACTTCGTATTATTATAAAGTAGACAACAGGGCTGCAACCAACAATACAGACATTCGCTTACCCAAGAACACTAATAAAAATAAAGTACACGATATATGATGCATTTAAACACTTGAACCAAATCGTTTAATTTAATTACTGGTTTACTGTGTAGTGTATCAGACAAGATTTAACACTATAAATAAACCTAACCTCACAATTTTCTGAAGCACCGTAACTCATCATCATAGATAAAAGATGTTTTGTTTCACCTCCTCTCTTCTGTGATTGGTGAATACGTTGAAGTAGATTTGGACATCCTTTTGACGTCATTAAATTCAATAGGTTTATTATTAAGCTTCTCAAGTGAAATAAAACTACTTAAAATATTTTAGTTATATATTTCTCTTCAAATAATCTTCATACAATTTAATCAGACCATCAGGTGTTCTAGGTACTATTAATTTTAATGCTTTCTCAAAATGGCGAATTTCTATAGTTTCGGCGTCTATGCTCTCCTCTAAAGCCATCATAGCTGCTTCATGACAAACGGCATTCACTTCAGCTCCAGAGTACCCTTGAGTTAATTCAACTAAATCACCAATGTCAATATTTTGCACCTTAAATTAAATAAAAAATACATAGAATTCAGTTTTGGACACTTTTTAAAAAGTTACATACAGGCATTTTTGTCAGCTTCAACTTGAAAATTTCCTTCCGTGTGTTGTCATCAGGTAGTGGCACATATACTATTCTATCCAATCGTCCAGGTCTTAACAGTGCTTTATCAATTCGATCGGGTCTATTGGTGGCTGCTAAAACAGTCACATCTCCTAAAGGAGAAACTCCATCCAGTTCAGTTAACAATTGTGCCAAAACCCTTTCTTGAACACTTGTACTAGAACCTGAGCTTCTTTCTCCTCCTAGTGCATCAATTTCATCAAAAAATATTATTGATGGAGCCACTTGTCTCGCTTTCCTAAAAACGTCACGAACGGCCTTCTCTGATTCCCCTACCCATTTGCTAAACAATTCAGGACCTAAAACCAAATAAACTAAAAAGAAAAAAACAACATGAAAAATTACCCTTAATTGATAGAAAATTAAGGCCACTTTCTGTAGCTAGTGCTTTGGCTATCATAGTTTTAGAACAACCAGGAGGTCCAAACATCAGAACCCCTTTCGGAGGCGTCACTCCTAATCGAATAAAGCTTTCCGGGTGTCTCAAAGGCCACTCTACAGCTTGCTTTAAAATTAATTTCAGTTTTTCTTGACCTCCTATGTCCGACCAATGCACATTTGCCACTTCTACTTGAACTTCTCTCATAGCGCTTGGTCGCACGTACTTTAAAGCACTCTTAAAATCATCTACAGAAATTTTCTCGCCTTGACGCCGCGACGCGTTAAGACCAGCTCTCGAACATAAAGAAACCAAATCGGCACCCACAAAACCATGAGTACTCAAAGCTATTTCATCAAGATCTAACTCAGTTAAGATGTGCTCAACATTGTTAAGCAATTTGATTAAGATCTTTCTTCGATTTTTTGGATTAGGAGTGCTGATTTCTATTTCTCTATCAAAGCGTCCGTATCGTCTAAAAACTGGGTCAATTGATTCAAGCTTATTTGTGGTTCCCAAAACAAAAACGTGCTTTGAATTTTGATTTAAATTATCTAACATGGTTAATAAAGTCGAAATTACACGCTTTTCTGAATCTGTAAGCCTCTGAGATCTAACTGGACAGAGGATATCCACTTCATCTAAGATAATAATACTAGGTGCATGTTCAAGAGCTTCTTCAAATAAAGTTTTGATTGTCTCTTCAGCATTTCCTGAATGTTTGCTGTATAAATCAGAAGCACAAATTTCAAGAGTATGGGCTTTTGATTCCTTTGCTAATGCTCTAGCAAGTAGAGTTTTACCAGTTCCACAATTTCCAAACAAAAGTATTGATTGAGAATGTTTCAAGCCATATGTTTTATTTGAAGTACACAGACATCCGTTGATGGCCTCCCTAACTTCTTTTATTTCGTCATCTAAACCACCAATTGTTGAAATACATCCACCTTTGGTATCCACTTGTTCAAATTCAGTGCTATCACTGCAAGAAGTGTATTTTGGGTTGTCTAACTCAGTTTAATTTATTTACCTGTAAAATTCCCAAATAGTTTTGTTCAAAACTTTATAAAAAGTGTATTCATCAGTGTTTAATTTGTTGAATTTTTCTTCTAAATGTTGATTAGGTGCACTTTCAATTAATTTAACTTCAAATTTTATTTGTTTCCCAAAAAACATTACACTAATTCTGTTTCCTACACATAACAATTTATCCATATAACTCTTTTGAATTCTGTTGGATAACTCTGATGGAATTTCAAACGATTTTGGCAAATTTAGTGCAATTATACTGACCCTGTAAGCTTCTGGTAAGTATTGAGGTACAACTGATACCTGTACACAGAAATCTACCTCAGCTTGAGCTAATTGTAATGCTGTAATTTAACAATATAATACACAGTTTGCAGAATCAAAACACTTTTATACCTTGCTTGGTCAATAAGACACTTGTTAATGTTTTTTCAGTCGTAGGCCACACAACTTTTGCCAGTGGTGGCAAGTCATTACTTAATTTAATTAAAACCCAGTCACCGATGGCGAGTTCACATAATTGAATGGCTCCTTGACTCAAAAATACCAAACTATCTTTTTCAACAACACCTTTAATTTCTTCGTTAGTTTTTATATCCAAATTTCCAAATAAAACTCTATCTTTAATAAAGCCGTAATTGTGGGTAAGACTTGGAGGACAGTCTGATGAGTGTTTGTCAATATCTTTGTTGATTATATTTATGAAACAAGTTTCACACTGTAGCCATGGTGAATTTTTCTTGGTTTTTGGTTGAGACATTTCTGCAGGTTCAAAGGAAAATATTTACTTTGATTCGTTGCACATGTTACACCTGTCAAATTATGAAGGTATTTTAGGTTATGTTGGTTAAGTCAAACGCCGAAGCCGAACACACCACCACACAACCCACAACACACTAACGAATTAACTTAACGAAAATTACTTGATTTTTTACCAGTTTAGAAACCAGTTACTATTTGTAACTAAACAGTGCAAGTTCGATGTCACATTCTTTTTATTTGGCTACAAATGTGTATTAAAAAATCGTCAGTAAGAAAATGAAATTTTTTTAACATTATCAACCAGTTACTTGCCAGTAAAATCTACGAGGTAAGCGCCAAATATTCTCGGCCTGATATATTTGCGATTGCTCATCGGGAAATTTGTACAACTCATAGAAGACTAGAGGGTCCCCGCAGTATGTGTGTAAAATTTCAAGCCCTACTGCCCATTAGTTTTGACACATTTAAGGACTAATCTTTGAAAAATTATGGACTCATCATGCCTGTTTAAAATTGAAAATCGAACGGCAATAAAATTCTTAGCAAAAGATGGAATTGCTCTAAAAGGTATTAAGGGCAGGATGGTTTTTGTGTTTGCTGAAGCTTGCCCTTCACATTTTACTAAAAAAAATGATTACAGTTATTTCGCATGGGGTGAGAAACCCTTGAAGACGAATCAATCTTCCAAAAAAATCATGGCCACAATTTTTTGGGACTGTAAAGGCATGTTGTTGATTAATTTTAAAGGATGAAATACCACTGTCAACGCTACATATTATGGTGACTTATTGCATAAATTAGGAGAACGTATTTGGGAAAAAAGGCCGAGAAAATTAGCAAGAGGCGTTCGATTGCTTCATGACAATGCGCCCGTTCATACCGCATGTCTTTCTCAAGCTGCTATAGGGGCCTGTGACTTCGAGTAACTTGAGCACCCACCCTACAGTACTGACTTAGCTTCGAACGATTATTAACTGTTCTCTAAGTTAAAAAACGACTTGCAGGGAAAACGTTTGGGACGGATAAAGAAGTGCAAACGGCAGTACTACATCATTTTAGTGATAAAGATTCAAATAATTTTTTTAAACGGATAGAGCAGTTAGTTGAACGTAGTTTTGAATGTATTGAAGTTAACAGAGACTATGTTGAAATATAAATATTTAATTTTTTTCCATCAGGTCTCTTTCTTTGTTAGGCCGAGAATATTTGGCGCTTACCTCGTAGGTAGACTTACAACACTACGTTTAAGTATAATTTACGATATTAATATATGTAATTAGGAACTGGGATAACTAGAGAGCGGATTTCTGTCGGGCTAGACAAGGCCAAACTCGGTACGGCTCGTACGGGATGGGAATTCATTGCTGTTACCGGCTGCACTTCGTTTATTTGAGATTAGAATAACGCTGCTTCGTTGCACTCTGCTGTTAATTCCAGTTCTCATTTACTTAGCCGTTTGATTAATAAATCGTTAATTGTATTTATGGAATCAAGTGACAATTAAATTCTGTGATTACCTATCACCCGCTACTGAGTCCCGGCGTTGCAGCGCGTCCCCACCTATATCGTGACGTAGCCCGACAGAAATCCGCTGTCTAGTGATAACCCAAACTTCCCGCCTTAAATTGACATGTGAAAAAAAAATTGAAAGCCCGCGAAAAATAAAAAATTCAAAAATTTGACCTTGGCTGTGATTGTCTGACAAAAGGAACCTACGTTTGTGTACAGAGCTCATTCATGAGCGTCTGATGCACCCGATAACTACGATTTTATAGTCATTCATTGTTTTACCACATCGCGGTGCAGTAAAATAACTGGAAATTTTTTATGTTTAAGAGGCTTTTAAAAAATAAATTGTTCTAAAAATAATAAAGGATACGTGAAAAGAAAAATTTTAGTTAGAAAAGCGAATGTCAACAAATTACTATTAAAGCAGCGTACGCAATACCGAGTTATAATTTCGCAGGGTTTGAATTTGAAAGATTAGTATAAGTACAAAATAGGTCGGACAAAAAATTTAATACATATTTATATGTGCGTTAGGTCATTTTACAGGGCTCGGTTTTATTAAAGCACTCCGCTGCGCGTCGTGCTTCAAAATTAAAACCGCGCCTGTCAAATGCTACCTACTGCACTCATAATGTAAATAACTATTTTGTGGCGGGATGCATTCAGATGCCAGTGGTGGACCCCAAGGTTGGGAAAGTACCGTTCAATAAAACACCAAATATATGGAGGACACAAAATTATTTATTCCTCCACTGACAAAAAAAAAAACAGAAAAAAAAGCTGCGACTAATTTGTGCCCGTTGCAGACACCACTTAATGCTCAGCTACAAAAAAATCTTTGAATGAAATCAAATTAAACGTTCTGAATGAATGCAAATATTTGAATATCACAAATTTAATAAAGACAAAGAAAAATCTGAAGTAAAGTAACTGCATGCAAATACACAAGTTATTACGGACGTGGGGCAGCAAATTTAAATTATGACAGTCAACAAGAGCACAAAATTTTAATAAAAAATTATACAGCGGCCATAGAAAACTGGACCTAGGTTAAATAAAAAAAATAGAGTTTAATTATTAATGTTCTATTTAAAAAATCAAATAATTTTGATAAACACCGTTCCGCTTTGCACATTAGGAGCGTACATTAAAATTGCTAATTTGATATAAAAAAAAATTAACAACTAAAGCTTTGTTATGAGAAGTGGTCCAGCTTTCTACGTTCGCGGCTGACATCGACAAACACTACGGTGATTTTATTCTATCGGCAAGCATGTCGCCCAACACCCCTCTATCACGAAGAAACGTGCCGCGCTACCCAGACCGTTACGGTCGCAAACTCGTGGTTATAAATAAGCTGACCGCGTCACGTCATCCCGACCGTCCCTGACTTCTATTCAAGATTTGCATCAAAAGATGCAAAAGTACAAAAGTACAGATGGCGCGGCGGTCAGCTCGACAAGGAACCGTGGACTCCGCTTCCGCTACGTGTTTCTGTGTTATTTAATATCAATTCCATTTAAATGTTTGATTTCTATAACTCTGATATTAAACTACAACTGAACAAGTGTTAAAGTTCAAAAAGAGCAATAAATAATATGTGAATTCGACATACACTCTTGTGAAATTTGAAACAGCAAAGAATTCTTATCTGAGATTAAGATTGCACAGCAGACAAAAACATTACGTGAAGTTAGAAACTGCAGAGCATGAAAATTTACATTCAATTTAAATTATACAGCAAAGAAAATTACTGAGGCTAAAATTGTGAGATAGCGAAAAATTGTATGGGGTGAAAAATTGCAAAGCTTACAAAATTACATGATTTTAATAGTTTATGTCCATTCGAGTTATTGATTAATTTTCTAAAGTAAAGTTATTCAGCTGCATTGTGGGCCATCGTTTTACATTCCAACAAACAAACACAAAAAAAAAACATAGCAGGCAATCTGAAAGCTCAAAATGGCGCGGGACGAATGCGTCGTTCAAAAAAATGCGTCAAAATTATATTTCCCAGAAATGTGATTCATCCTATGGCGTTTTGCAACTAATGGTCTAAATCAAAGGAATAAAATGCACGTCCCACAATGTTGTTAATTTGTATAATAAGATTTTTAATTCAAACATGTGTTCGGTTTGAAAATACTCTTTCAACATGGCCGCTGCCAGAACAAAGAATTTACCTGATGTTAAACTATGTCACACTTTATCAACGATTGAAACAAAGAGTTACATTATGTTAAATTATGCCACACTTTATCAACGATTCAAACAAAGAATTTACATTATGTTAAATGATGCGTCGATCCAAGTGACTGGTTACTTAAACCATTAGCTTAGTCTAGACTGTCCCAGCTTACCCCAGACAAAACACATGATAAATAAACAACACAAAATGTATCAGGTGTTGCAAGGAAAGCTCCTCGGTGATGTAATTATCCACGTTGCGAGAAAACAGGTCTCAGTGACGTAATTTGCAGGGTTGCGAGAAAACATGACTCGGTGATATAGCTCTGCACGTTGCGAGCAAAATATCTGAGTGATGTGATGATGATATGATGATAATAACGATGATAACTGTCTAAAGGGAAAAATTCATAATCCCCCCATACCTCAGTGCACGATATTATGAATTCTCGCGCACTTTCCACGGTCTTTTCCAGAGTGGAGCAACGTTAGGTTAATTTAACTGCCTTAAATGAACTATTAGCAATCTTGTGTGAAGAATTAAGAAGTGTTATACTGTAACACTTAAGTATAAGCATCCAGCAACCTAATTTAAAATTGGGTAAACAAAGAACGCGTCCTGACTGAGTGAATTTTATGAAACCTCCTAGCAAGTGTTTATCTAAACAAATTCCTGATTGTTAAACTGTGTTAGAATCAGTTAACGATTAAACTCCTAACATGAACTGTAAATTTACAAACAATAAAACAAATTTACACACGTGTTAGCGTCGGTCGAAAATTCGCCTATTTCCGCTTGAAAAGCCGCAAGAATTAGCTACGCGTGTTGGGGAAACTGTGGCGCCGTCGTCGTTATGATTAATTGTCGTTAAACAAAGGCTTCCTCCCTTTTATTAACTACCAAACCAACTAAACTTAAAAGAGTTTCGTATCTGATATGGTTGACAGACCGTGTTCTTTTGCCTTATTCTTAACCCTGCTCCTGAAGATGCCACTTACGAAAGTGTGGCCAAAAACTCAATTTACACGGTTCCAACCCGAAAAACGATCATGTATTGATTCCGACCGTGAAAGTCTCCGAAATTATAAACTTAACCTAGCTAACTCACCACGTAGTTACACTTACAACCAACACATTAAGAGTGATGGACCGCCACCGAACAGAATGACTCATCTACCAAGCCGCCCACTTCTACCAACCCGCTAACGTGCACATAGTTGCCTTAACGATTTTTTTTTGTCTTTTTTTTCAAATTCAAATTATTCAAATGCGATTTCGCGCAGCTGCTGTTAATTTGTTTCAGCGCGAAATTTTAATTCAAATTCGGTCACCATAGAACCTTATTCGTCGTTTTATTATAAGGTTTTAATTGCCGACATTATTATTATTAAGATAAAGACTGATTCTGGTAAATGACGCACCCTTTAAGAAAATGAAGGGCGGGTAGGTGAGGCTAGTTTTCTTAAGATAAGACTGATATCGGCAAATGGTAGACCCTCCAAGAAAATAAAGGGATGGTGGCTGGGGTTAGTACTTGCTAAGGTAAAACCAAACAATATTAAGAGTAGTAACTAGAATGAAGAGTGTATGTGTTGTACGCGAAATTACGGAGCCGACAGGTAACGAAACCCCCGCTATCGTTTGTGGACTTACCTGGGCTCGATGATTTAAATGCGTTGAATTCGTTGTGTCGGGGATCCCCTGGCGAAGTGATAAGTAGTGGTTATCGTCGAGAATACCGCACAAAACAATGAAAAAAGTGGTGTAAACACTCGCACCGGTAGCGTGAGATGTTATTACGGCTGAATACCTTAGGCTACTGACTCTCCCCATATGGTTAGCCCTATGGGTGTGGCCCAAACCGATATGGGGATTTTTGGGTTTAAAATAAGTTCCCGAACACCAAACAAAGAGAAGGTGGGTGAGGGGGGCTAACGGTTGCTTATAAAACTGTGTAGAAAGCTAATTAATTTAGGTCATTGTGATGACCGAATTTGAAATAAAATTTCGCGCTGAATAAAAAAACCGCGGCGTGAAATCGTATTTGAATAATCTGAATTAAAAAAAATTCAAATGGATTAAAAAGAATTCAAATCAAGAAAATCCTTAAACATAGGCAATCATGTGCAAGTTTAGTCTTTTCTGGTAGTTGGTAGCTCTCCTAGGGAATTTCTGAGTAGTATCTGGTGAGAGGGTTGGTAATGAAGTTCACTTGTTTGATAGAGGGTAGGTGGCGCGTCACTGTTGTTTGTTTTAAAGTCCCTAGCGGCCACGTTGAAAGAGTATTTTCAAACCGAGTACATGTTTGAACTGTAAAATTTCGTTGAACCAGTGAACAACATTGTGGGTCATATGGGACGTGCATTTTATTCCTTTGATTCAGACCATTATCTGCACAGTGCCACACATTGATCACATTTCTAGGAGACACATTTTTGACGTTTTTTTTTTTTGAACGACGCGTTCGTCCGACACCATTTTGAACCTCCTAGACTGCCTACTATGCTTTTTTTGTGTTTGTTTGGGGGATGCAAAACAATTGTTCACAATGCAGCTAAATAACTTCACCTTTAATTTGCAATTTTTCACCTCATAAAATTTTTCTCTATCTTACAATTTTAACATCAGTAATTTTCTTTGCTGTATAATATAAAATGAACGTAAATTTTCATGCTCTGCAGTTCCTAACCTCACGGAATATTTTTGTCTGCACAAGTCTTATTTCACACCAGATCTTTTTTGTTTTTATAAATCTTTGCTAATTATTTTTATGTAAATATTTTGTTGATTAATGCTTCCATCATATAAATTGTCTGCTGTCCAGTCTTAATCTCAAATAAGAATTCTTTGCTGTTTAAAACTTCACGAGAGTGAATGGCGAAAGTAAATGTTGTTTATTGCTCTTTTGAAACTTTAACCCTTGCTCGATTGTAGTTTAATATCAGAGTTATAGAAAGTGAACATTTAAATAGAACTGAGGTAGATAACACAGAAACACGTGGAAGAAGCGGAGGGCGCGGTTACTAGTCGAGCTGGCGGGATTTATCGCACAATTTGCGCAAAAAACGCAGACCTAGAATAGAAGTCAGGGGAGTGGTCGGGATGAACTGTTAACTTATCTATAGCCGTGATTTCCAGCCACGAGTTTGCGACCGATAGAATAGAATCACCGTCGTGGGGGCAGAACAGCCACAATCAGGAGCCCCAAACTCCGCTCGTGATACAATGATGGTTCGATCGCCACACTCTTATAGCGTTCTGGTGCCGCTGTCGCTATGCGCCCCGCTGCATAATTTTATTAAAATTTCGTTCTCTTGTTGACTGTCATAATTTTAAATTTGCCGACACACGTCCGTAATAACTTGTGTATTTGCATCCAGTTACTTTAATTCAGATTTTTCTTTGTTTTTATTAAATTTGTGATTTTGAAATATTTGCATTGATTTAGAACGTTTAATTTGATTTCATTCCAAGTTAGGCAAGTTTTTTTTTGTCGCTGAGCACTAAGAGGTGTCTTCAACCGGCACAACCAAGTGGCAGCTTTTTTTTTCTTTTTTTTTTGTCAGTGGAGGAATAAATGATTTTGTGTCCTCCATATATTTTGTGTTTTATTTAGCGGTACTTTTCCAACCTTGGGGTCCACCACTTGCATCTCAACTCATTCCGCCACAAAAAAAAAACACAATGTAGGGTTCCACTTTGTTGGACGATCACAGCCAAGGCCAAATTTTTGAATTTTTGAAATTTTCGTGGGCCTTTCAATTTTTTTTTACATGTTAATTTAAAGCGGGTTGTTTGAGTTTTCACAACTCATTTTAAGTTGTAACTCCTTACTGGGTTAATCTTCTCTTTGTGGTGACAAATCAGGTATAATAATCCCAGTAGGTCAGGTGAACGATTCATAGAGAAAAACAAAACAATATTTTTGAGTATTTGGGTTAAAAGTAATTGCAAAAAGTAATTGTAAAAGTGACTAAATTACTCAAAAAAGCAATTCATTGCAATTACTCATTGCATTTTTTGAAACGTAATGCGTTACAATTCCTCATTGCTAGAAAAGGAATTGAATTACAATAATAAATTACTTGTAATTGAACTACTTCCAATCACTGAAAATTACACAATAACGACCTAACAAAGCAGTATACAACGCCGGAAATTTAGCCCTGTTAAAGTATAATTTTTTGTTTTAGAGCAAACTTGAATTTTTTTGTAGGAATCCTGATGATGGTATTTAAATCAGGTGATAAGTCATCAATTGAGAATTGCCGTCTAGTTGCGTTGCTTAACAATTTTTCTAAACTGTTCGAGTTTTTGATAGATAAACAACGGAACAACAGCATGGGTTTTTTAGGGGTCGGTCAACGGTAACTAATTTGTGTACTATCACACAATATAGCAACGTGTGGGACACAGTTATACTATATATTAATACATAACTACATGCGTTAGTTAGTTCATTTATATTTAACTAAATTATATTTTTCAATCAGACACACATTCATCGGTATACAATGAGGAAATTTTGTTGAAAATCATATAATAAATAAATAAAAAGCATATTTTTAAACAATTTGTGGTTTATGTTGTTATATATATATATTATACCGAAAAAATGGAATGACAGCAAAAATCCATTGAATGGCTGATTTAAAAATTCCCAGTTTTAAAGTTATGTGGCTGGCGACGCATCTCTACATAGATTTCTGTAATGGTGAATCAGACGCACACATAATTTTGCACGTAACAGTGACGTCAATCAAACATTGATTAAAAAGTAAACTGTCCTTGTTAGATGAGAGTATGAACCGCTGTTTTTACGACGTCGTAAGTGGCGTCGGTATGGAAAAGTCATGAAACAAGTGATACATAGTGTTGTAACGAAAATAATTGTGTGTGCATTCAAATTTTAAGCAACAATCATGGGTAATTTGACTTCAGTTAGTAATTTGCAGCGTCTAATTAGCGCAACACGTCCATCACCCGCACATGTAATAAGCAACTGTCCCATATTATGTGTTCATAATATATATTTGTATATTTTGCAGCCTGAACTAAGCATTTTAACTACGGGACAGATCCCTGAATCAACAAAGTTATCTGGTTTAATATTCGCAGCAAACACCAATCATGTCTGGTTACTGAGCTTCTTGTTAAAGACAGGAGCGTCTATAAATACAAGAGACCGCGAAGAAAACACTCTGCTTCACATAGCAGTTTTAAATAACAGGTTTTGACATAAAAATTTCTCGTTTGTTTTTATTTTTTAAATTTATATTTCTTTTTAGCCAAAACGTTTTCAAGTTTTTAATAAAAAGAAATGATGTCGAATTAGATGCCGTTAACTGTATGCAAATTAGTGCCTTGACTGTAGCTGTATTATCTGATAAAATTTATTATGTTGAGAAACTTATAAAAAAAGGCGCCAATGTTAACTTGAGAGATGGAGCGGGGTGCATACCTTTACACCACGCAAGTCAGTTTAGTTCTTTAGCAGTCTGTCAGATCTTGATAGAAGCAGGAAGTGACATTAATGCTCAGAGTTTGGCTGGAAAAACACCATTTTATGTAGCGTGTCAGCGTGGAAATGCAGACATTATTCACATGCTGTTGTATTATGGGGCCGATACATCTACTGGATGCCACGATGGAACACTTCCTCTAATGGTAGACAAATTTAGGTCACTAGATCTACAACTGAAACTGATTTTATACCATTGCACTTTTGATGAGATAGGTTGCACAATTGAACTAAAAACTTTGACTAAAGCGATCACCATGAAGTGGCCTTTGTTTGAACAGATTTTAACCAAGGTATCCACCGTCGTATATGACACAGATCAATTACACAACCTTAATAATGTACTACCAGACGTTAAACCTGAAAATCTAATATTATTGTGGAATAAATTTGACTATATCCTTAGAGATATGGTTCTCAGTTGTTGCACTTTAACTAATTATTTGACTGCAGTAGAAAAGATGAGATGTGTTGGACCAGATTTCCTTTCATTTTTAGAGTTTCTCTTTGAAAACGAGTTTGTTCAAGAAGTCGTTCAAAACTGTTGCACATCCGTATCTCCAATTTCTAGTCTGGCAAAAATATTTCACAAAAACAAATTACCGCTGAAAACTCTAACAGAATTAGTTTGTTGTTTATTAAGTTATGGTGCAAACGTTACTCCGTCAGATTTAAACGCTGTTTATGTTTTTTACGGTCGCTGTGAATTATTTGATATCATGTTGCACATGGACATTCAAACACCAAAAGAATTTATACCATGTTGTGCTATTTATGACCATGAAGTAATCCAACAGTCCATTATGCCGTATTTCATATACGACGTTAATCTAAATATTGACAAATTTTTGCAAAACCCCCAATCGTACCTTTTGATGGATTTAGATGTACTGTTAGATTTTTTTGCGCTTCCGAGATTACAAGACTTTTTTCTTGCGGATGGAACTGCGTCAGATAAGGTTATGAAAAAAATGGAAATATTACCGTCCGTGCCTTCGTTAGTTGAATTGTCTAGAAATGTAGCACGAGAACATATTATTAACACTTTCGGTATTAAAACGTCTAGTCAGTTTTATACAGCGATCAAGAAACTTCCTGTGAACAACATCTACAAAAGGATTATCTCTTTTGAACAAAGGCTTTACTGTACTTAGTATGATCTGTTTAACAAATATGTGATTATTTTTATATGTATTTTTACATGTTAATAAATAAAGATTTTTTAAAGATTACTAAAAATTTTCGTCTGGGTGTTTTTAATGGAATTTAACAATTATCTCGGGGATTCTAGTGTTTAGATTCTAACTAGATGATAGGTACCTAGTCATGGTAATTAATGTATTATTTCATTTAAAAGTAAGCAGCATTTTAAATAAACGAAAAACAGAAGCAATAAAAACAGAGTAATCTTTACGAATAACCTGATAAAGTTGTTTAGACGAAAAATTTTTAAAAATTCAAGAATCGAATAAGTGAACAGGCGAACCGTCAGTGCAGTGATGCACTTGAACCTTCCATCTGAGGGCTTTGCTTTCAGATGGTTAACTGCACGATACAAAAAAGGGTTAGTTTTCTTTCAAATTCGCGCATATAGTGGGATGAACACTACACATTAGAAATAAAACGCAACAGTCATCGCATTGCAAACCCAGTTTTATAGAGGAAAATTTACAGAAAAGAACAACGTACAAAGCGCTATTGACCCTCACTACGTGCAATTACAGCAGAGTCTATGGAGAACTTGAAGGTTGCTCGCTTTAGTCTGTGCTCTGAACGTAACATGCATCGTTTGGACATTTCTGTAAAAAATGCACTGCGTAATGAATTTCGGTTAAAAACTCGTATAGCATCATCATCATCAAGTTGACATCATTGCATTGGAAGTGGCTGCGGCGAAAGTTGCAGAAATTATATTGCTCTATTTTAGGCACGTCGTTGCTGTCTCTACGTGGTGAGTTAAGTCTAGTCTAAGTATAGTGATGGAATTAATAAATTCATAAATACTAAATTGAAGAGCCTGAGTCCTTAATCCCAAAAATCGGTCGTCAAAACGTTCAGTAGGGCAGTATTCTACTCCATATATGTATTACTAGAGTATGATTTGATCTACTCTGTAATGAATTTAATTGTCGTATACAGTGATAGAATAACTTGTTACATATTTGTTTTTGTATGCAGATATACAGTGCATCTTTTTTAAAAATGTTCGTAGGAATTCCCATGGTAATTTTTTTTTAACTCTATGGTATAAAATACTGCATTTAAGAATCGCAAGTATTTGTAATTAATAAATTATTAGTGTCTAAAAATGTGTTTGTTTATAACATGTGAATTAAATATTTAATTTGAATTAAAATCTAATTTGCAATTGTTTCCTGTAAATTTGATCGTGTGTGATTAACTTTTAATGGCACGGATAAGTGCCTCTGTACACATAATCTAAATTTTTGTATATGTTTTTATCTTAACTTCTCCCGGAACAAGCTTGACACACTTCTTCCTTCTTCTGGAGTAATGGTTGACTCTTAAAAACAGCAACAAATAAAAATTTCGTATACATTCAGTAACCGTCTACAACCTATTATTTACATACAGTTCTAGAAACAAAACGAATACCGCTGCCCCTAAACCACCGGCCAAAACAACAGCAGCGGGATAACAATCCACCAATCCGACGCTGATAAAACTGCTGCTACTTGACAAACATTGAGGTTTTTTAGTATAAATTAAGCCGACTTCCCGTTCTTGTATACCATTCTCTTGCAACAAACGAAGTCTTTGGAAAAAAATTACAGAAAAGAAGCTAAGTAAAACAAAATAATTTACCCCACTTTTAACATCTTTTTATACGACGAATTCTTCTGTATAGCCAACCATGGATCAGGTACTTGTAAGAACTGGATTTCTTGTAAACCACATTTTTCGTCCTCCTGAAATGTTTCGGCTAATTTTTATATAGTATAATTCCTGATGAAGAAATTTAATACTTACTCACAAATTTGTAACCGGGGCCTGTTTCAACATGAAATGCAAATAAACCGTTTCTCATCCGTTTTATTCCCTCTTCAATGGGATAGAATTTAGGTTTTTGTCCAGGTGGAGCTACCTTTTGTAAGTATAGTGCTCTACGTACCGGTTCAGTAGCATTCTACATTTAGAACGAAGGCTATTATTTTTCTTGATTTTGTTCAACTTACCGGAAAGTAGAAACGGTTGAAGACTGTGTCATCAACGCCTACATCTAAACGAGACTTAAGAATATCTTGCAAAGTTTGAATATTCTTTGATGATGATTGCAATAGAGCAACTATATTTGCAGAGTAAGAAGTATACAAAAACATGAAAGAAACAAGAAGAAAAATTAAAGTTATCCTGCCCGGTATACTATAAGGGACAGTTGTGGTGCCTTGTTGACACATTGCTGCAAATGTTTCGAAAGCAACTTCGCTCCAAGAATTGCGAATTTCAATCTCATTGGTCTCATTCTATAAAAAAATAGTTCTTATTTCAAATTGTTAAGAAAATGGATGCTACCAAAAGTTCTACGTATTTCTTCTTTTTCCATTCCCAGTTGATGACAATGCATAAAATAAACGCTATAATAACAAACAAAGCACAGATGCTGGCCCAAACGTAGTCATCAAATGGTAGGGTAAAAACATTACTAACATATGACAGTTTCGGTTGCCGAAAAATAAACTTCGACCTTGTTTTCGTTGTCATTGCAATATAATCTATAATATCGACTCTATCGGAAGTGACGAAAAGTGCTGTACCTCCTATATCTGCTTCTTTCCGTGTCAACTCCCCTATCATCCCACTCCACATTGAGTTTTTATCCTTATAACCCCAAGTATTTTGCAAGGAATATTTTAAAGTAGCATTTAGAGTATCTGCCAGATGTTCTACCAGAACATAATTTACTTTCGCAATGCTGTCGATATGAATATCTCTAAAATAAGTCTTGTTAGCTAATATTAACAACTTATATAACAAGTAATATCTAGAAAATTAAAAGTGGAGCAGGTAACTCTAAAATTCAACACAGCTTTATGACTGGTTAAGGAAACTCGCTACCTTATGAGTAAGCTACGAGTGTACATACTCTTGACACACTGATTGGGCGAGCATGCGTTTTGACACATCCAATAACAAAGCTGTATTCACACGATTGTTTACTGTCTTTGTACCTTTTGTCTGTTAGGTGATTTATCGAATCATTGTTTGTAAGCACAATAGAAGATTTCAAAATGGTTTTCATGAGATTTCTTCTCCGTTTGTATGTAATTTTTTCATATCCATTGTCAATGAGACCTTGATCAAATGACCATGTACCTATATTTTCTAGTAGTAAAGGACCATCGATGTGTCGTTTATAAATTTTGATTATGTTGAACAAGTCATCCGTCTTTCGTATACAGATAGTAACATCACTATCAACTAAAACGTTTATGTTACTAAAATAATCCTCCCTTAACTTGTCAGTTTCGATGGCTACATTGTGGTAGATAATCCACTTAAAAGGATTGGAGAATAAATTTGTTTTATTTGCCTTAAAAAATTGTAATTTTATGATCACGTGTACATCTCGGGTGGTCAAATGAAAAAGTCATCAAGTTGACTTTGACTTTTTGTTAAAATTGTGAAGTATATGTCTGCAATAAATTTAAAATCTAATCGATGACAACTGATAACGCTTAAATTTCAGTTATACACAACAGTATGGACTTTTTCAACTGAACACCCGTTATATGTGCATGTACTACATGTACATATAACGTAATTGTAACTGTAATACCAGATATATCACATGCTTGGCACTGGAACAGTATGCATCCAGCACAAAAGTTGAGAAACTTGGAGGAATTGGGTACGGAATTCCCAAAGTATGTAGCGGAAAAATGTTGACTTGAAACTTTTTCGAAGAAAAGTGTTGTAAAAAAAGTAAGCCATCTAAAAAGATATAATTTAAGTGAAATAATAATGTGAATGTCTTACGAATTAGATTTAACAAAACTTTTATTTTATTTGTTAACAAGTTTACTTTGCACCGTAAGATGGAAAATAAAATGAATTAGAGTTGGCTTTGCCTGTCAAGATTTAGGTATTATTACTGCCTCCATTTTAACGTAAATCAACACAAGCTTTATTACAGCCTTTTTGTCACTGGATATTGACATAAAATAAATAGGTAGGTACATGGATCTCTGCTGCATGTGTTTATTTTTTGGCACTGATGGCAAGTGACAGATATGTCAGTCATTGTCGGATCTGATGTGTCAGATTTGCAGTAGTACCACCTGTACCACCTATACATTTTCTCATAGCCAATTCTGATTGGAATATTTCATCATATAATCAGTCTATTATTAATATTACTTTCGGCTTTGGGCGGAAATACCTACATTCAACCGTACTTTTTTAAGTGCAACACCCCATGTTTTGCATATCTATTTACATTACGAAATCGAAATCTTACATTCATCAAAGTGACTGTTGCAGTACTTCTCTCGGCGATTATTTACTCGGAAAACCAAATGAGTAAATTATAAAAAAAAAACAAATATCTGGTAAATCTCGTACAAACTTTGTCATGTATTTTTCTTTACAAATAGTACGTAAGATCAATTTCCCAATTCTTTAACAAGACACGATGATAAAATTGATTAAATTTAAAGAATACGCCAGGATTAATAAAAAATGTAAAAGCAAACAAAAAAATCATCGATAATAATTATATAAGAAAACATGACAAAAAATTTCTGGTTGATTTAATGAACCTTACCCACTAAACAGCTTCAGCGTAAAAATCAATCCAATAATGAACTAAATATACATATTCACCTTAAAAGTTCAGTGAGAACGAAGAGATATTCTGGGATAGATTTAGAAATTACTAAAATCTATTTATTCGTATGTATTTACTTATTCGTAATGTGTACATTCTATTTGATCTGTTTAACTTGGAAACACTTATTGGGTTGCTTACATAAAAAGTGCAACAGTTGAAAAAAAAGTGCCGTCACCGCTTGTTAATTTATGGTGGCCCGACGTGTTGTTGACAAAATTCTAACTTTGGAACTTTTTGAAATCTATTTGTACTTATAAATCGGTACTTTTGGTTGAAACAGATTAAACATGTAACGGTGCAAATACATAAGCGAGAAAAAACATGAGCATCCCGGATAGTTCAGTTGGTAGGATAGCCGCTCGGCAATCGAAAGACGTAAGTTCAAATCTTGCTCTAGCTGTAAATTTTTCATCATTTACCAAAAACAGTACTTTCTTAATATTAAAAAAAAAAAATGCGAAAGTTCAACATTCCTCGTGTAGGTAGGCTAACCAAAATTTGTGTATTCTTCCCCACCAACAATTTGATTACGTCACCTCAGAATATGCAGGGTAAATGCTATTTAAATTTTATAAAATAACATACTCGTGTACTTGTAGTTTATGAATTCGCCTTGATTGTTCTGAAATTTTGGAAAAGTTTTAAGGTGTACGTAAGCTTCGTAGATCTTTGAAAGTTTGGCTGTGATCGTTGCATTTTCAAGTCAAAGTTTCAAATTCACGATCATCTAAGATGACAGAAATTCTATCAAAGACAAATCTTCAAAAATCCATGGCTGTCTTAGTTTGTGTTTTTATTGCTGTCTCGGTATCACGGTTGTAGAATAGATAGGTTTGTACACTAATGGCTTGGGATGGCGACGCTTTTTTTCGATCCCTATATCCATGGAAAGGACACAGACAGCTAGCGCCTCTACCTTGACGAGCGGAAATCGTTCTAGTTATTTTAGGGATTTTGGTTTACATTGCTTTATGAACAATACAAAATTTGTAAATGACATTTGATCGAAGTCGATAAATACGATTTCTTTTATTAATTACATCGGTTATAGACAGATGCCTATAGAGTTCTGTGTCCCTAAAACGTCAAAAACCAGGCGACGCGATCGGCAATTGGCGTCGCTGACCAGGGATATGCAAATGTATGCTAGTGTATCAACCTATCTATTCTACAACCGTGCTCGGTATTGTGAGTCTATCTGCAGCTGTAATTTTTAAAGCTTTCATATTTTTTAGAAAGGCTTGTAGGGGATGACTTAAAAAATGCATGAAGCAATTTATTTTATTCATCATACAGGAACAGTTCATCTCACTGTGGTGTACGAAATTTAAAATTTTGCATCGGAAAAAAGTGCAACGCCATTTGAGAAATAATAATAATAATAATTCTAGTAACGTAGGCAATCATCTATGTATGTTGCAGAGCGTTAAGGAATTAGTGAATGTCATCCTTTAACAGGTACAAAAAATTGGGGGCCACTTGAGTAGTTACCTCTTAGTAAGTGCAGGTACGTTTAATTTAGTTTATAATTTCAAAATAACAAAAAAAAAAATTAATCGCATCCAATGCCACGGTTCTCCTCCAACCAGCGTAATTAGTGTAAGACCAGTTAATTAACGATTTTCTTTAGCGAATTCGTCAATACGTGTTATTTTTTTGCTATTGTTTGTAAATTCACAGTTCAGGTTAAGATTTTTAACTATTCGTGATTCTATAACACAATTTGACAACGATAAATGTTACTCTCCATATAAAACATGTGACGAACATTCACTCACTCAGGTTTGACTTATTTTTTTAACAATAGCTATATCTAAAGTTTGGACGTTTTTATTTAAGTTGTTACATTTTATTTTTTTTTATCCATTCTGAGATAAAGGACTTTGAAAATAATCATCGGTTAAATCAGTATCATCATGGACTCGAAATGTCGGGGGTATTTTATGTTTATTTTGTCTCATGTTTATGTGTTATTTTCTTACGAGCCTATTATTTTCGTAAAGCTTAATTTGTTCGATTTCGATCCTACTGAACATTGCCTGCTGATTATTTCATATGTCATTCGTTTTGTATGATGATGTAATTTTTTTAATCCTCATCAGAACTTCCAGAGTACAAATTTCAGATTAATGCGATCACCTGTATAAAACTCTTCTCAACTGAACATGTGTCAAGACTTCTTTTAATCAATGATAACTAAATGAACGAATTGAAGTTCATCGGTTAATTGCAACGATGTTAGTAGGGGGATTTTTAACACAAGTTATCCTGCCTTTTTTTATTTCGTTCCGGCTTGGGTTACTTACTACTTCGTGCACTTGCCCTTTGACTAATGGAGTCAATTATATAACAGTGTTTTACCTCTTGAATCTCGCAATACAACAAAACGCTGAGAGCTGAGAGCTCGATCGCCTTGATAACAGCTATCGATCCCGTAACTGTTAAAATTTTATTTTAGCAATTGAATAAATATTTTAATTTTTCGGTATTACCATCGTAAAATAAAATTCGTAAAATCAAATTTATAATTAAAATTTTCGAACAAGTTGAATCTGTTGGACTGTACTTCCGGGGCGAGGAAACAGTAAATAATAATAACAACAAAAATTCTCGTGACCGAAATTTGTACCAGAAAAGAACCTGACACCCATTGGATCCACTGGTCCAATTTTAATAACATAAATGCACCTGGCTCTGATAAGAGCTACCCTTACTGCTTGCTGTCATTTATTATTGACACTTACAATTTCTTACATTTTTTGATAAAGAGTAATTTTTCCATTTTATAGTTTGCAGATTTTTTCGTCACTGTAATAAAATTATCAATTAAAGTTCCTACCTTTTTTGTTACATAAAAATCCTGATAAAATCTGCGTATTATTAGTATGTTCAATTAAATTATCAATCATTGATAAAATCATCCCGCAGTTGGACATTTCCACGTACATTACGAATACTAAAAGCAATCTTAACTCCATTAGATTCAGTTCTACAACAGTAATCCTCAACGACTTCAAAACTACGGAAAATCTGTTCCCGCTGTAATTATATTTGCGCAGTAAACACGTATTTCGTGAAATCGTACAAAATTATATGTTACCAATTCAAGAGTCAACATGTAATTTAATGCAACAGTATTTGTAGAACATATTTACTTGGATCCATTTTCATTGACATAATTACATAATAAGATAAGTGAACACAATTTATGCTTACAGACTTGAGTGAATTCCATTTGTGGACTCGTATATAAATAAGCATCAAACAATGACTCTGTTTTTGGCTTTCAATGTGTCAAACAACTATTTGCTAAAACACTTACCACTTCTTCCAATGAGCGCAGTTTTTTTGGATTTTATTAAAATGAAATAATCAGGTTTGAATCTCAACAATGTTTTTATTCTTGAACTGTAGAAATGAAATTGCAAAGAAGACCCTCAAATTAAGGATATAGGATATCATAATGCCCTGGACGGTACAATAAATGAACAGAAGGTGTACACCCTTCGGGAAAATCATGCTCAGTGACTGATTTGTTGTTACCCCGGTCCATATAAACCACTCGAACTCCCGTATTTAAGGCGGCGCAAGCTGCAATGATGTGAATATGGTCACTTTCTTTATACATCGGTTCAACCTCTTGGTGGCAAAAGTCAGCTACCTACATACAAACAATTATTAATATACCATGATTAAAACATTAGATGCACTTACAGTTCTATGACCCTCTATAAAACAGCTATAAAAGTCTTGTTCTTTTTGCAACTGTCCACTGGTCAGCAGCCGCAGGTAAACTACCATGTAGTCAGAATATCCCTGTTCATTAAATAAGTAATGTAGTGTCTTTTTGGCGTCATCTACTTCGACTATGTCACCTATGCGCTTAAGAACTTCCATATACTAAAAACAACCAAATTAGCTACATCCCAACAACTACAAAACTCACAGTATCGTAAAAATCTTCTACTGTAAACTGCTGAAAGCCGAGTGAAACTAAAACATTTTTACTTTCTTCAGCTTGCTTATAAAATGTCTTAAATTCGTCTTTTTTATCTAACAGTCTTTCAAGCCCTGCGTAACTATACGCGCGGAAAAAACAATTTCCATCAGGTCTAGTTCTACGGATGTTCTTGTATTTGGAAGACAGATCTTTGATTTTTTCTAAGTAAACTTCATCGTTCGAATATTCTCTGTTTAAAGACGATATCGGCTCTAATTCACCGACTAAAGCAATTGACTCTGAAATCTATAAACACAAATGAAAGACAACATAACCTAGATTTACTAACGCGGTACCTCTTTCTCAATTTGGCGTTGTTGGGCCAGAATTAATTCATCTTGATTCACAGGAGTTGACTCTTCGGTTGAATTTTTCATTTCGTCGCCCATTTTCTGTTAAAATTAACAAAATAAACTGACAAAGCAAAATGTTTTCAACCACACAATTTTGACAGTTTGATGTTGCTATGAGTTTAATTGGGAGTATTGGAACACTTTTATGCCGTTTGAGGGGTATTTTCAATATTGATGTTTGTAAAATAAAAATAATAGCACAGAACGCGAAATTTTCACATTTTTTGTAGATGCGGTTTTCGAGATAATGTTTTTGATAACTCCTGACGAATTTTTAAACGAAAATGAGTTGCCAATGGTGTATTTTTGGTTGCATCTCTCTCCCTTCAATTTCGTTGATTACTTCCAAAGTAGTTGTTATATTTTTAGTTTTATCTCGTTAATTTACTTTTATAATCAACAAAATGAACTCACAAAACGTCATTTCGTGTAGGGTATTAGGTAAAATACAACTTTGATAAAAATCCAAAATTGAATTAACAAATCTATTCGATTAAGAATTTATTGTTTACACAGTTAGTACCAATAAATACGTTGTATAAATATTGACAATCAGATCTACACAACAATAATTATTATCACTATTAGTTACGCAACAAGTTCACTTTGGTATTTTGGTATATGAAGGAATTAATGCAAGTACAATTCTTGCCTAATACTGCCCTGGATTTATAATTTGATGCAACTATTAATTTTGCCAAAAAGCTAAAAAAAAAATATAAGAAAATCATCAAATGATAAACCTTTAAAGCGAAGAACAACGTGATCCTCAACACAGCCATCAAAGAAAGAGAAATTGAACAGGTACTACCACAATATAATCTAAACAAATAACACAACACCCGTCTTCAAAAAAGAGTACTCAGACAAAATTATACGAATTTCTAAAAAGAAAACCAGACAATTTTTACACAGTTCAAATATTTGAAATCCACTGGGTTTTCTTAGATATGTCTACCAACCAAAATATTTCATAGTAATACTAAAATTGACTTAATATATTTTACCAGAAAAGTAGACATCTACAACATACCTCAAATTTGTATAAAAAATACTCTATGAATATACTGGACAGAAATCTTTAAAGATGTTTATTCTCTGAGAGTGAAGTCTAAAAACTAGTATTTCTAGGTCTAAACTGTTCCTTTTATCTATAAAAAGTTATTCTAGAGGGGGTAAATTATCTAGATCCAATAGCTCGTTAATTCTTTGTATGCAAAGCTTACAACCCTCAAAAGCTTCTTTAGAAACCTAAAACAAATTACGTGAATGACTATTTTTTAAAACATCGCTTACTTACCAAACTAAAATTTAAAAATCCGTGCGGCAAATCGCTAAGTATATCCAAATGGACGTCTTTATTTAGTTCCTTCAATTTTTTACAGAACATTACACAATCATCTAAACAGGGATCCAGATGAATGGTCTAAAACAGGTTCAAATAATTGACTGCTAAACAAGAAAATAAATATTACCAAAGCCCGTACAGGAGGAAATCGTTCTAAATCTTCTTTGGCAGCGAAAAATGGACTTAGGTATGGATCTTTGGGAACTGTAAATTTAAATTCGTCCAATAACTTATTCTGTTTCTCCAAATCCAAACATTTCTCAGCAGCGCTTGCACTTCTTGGAACCACAAAGTCAACACCGGCTGCGGCCTTCTGGGCAATCCAGCTATTAAAACGCCATTTTAAGTTTGTAAATAAATTAGTAACTCTGTTTTGTAGAGAATCATCAAGTGATTGGGAAGAAGTCGCGCTTTCGTGTTTTAATACAGGTACCCTTGTCCCGTCAGTTTCTGTATCAGAGTCTAAAAGAAAAGTATTACTTTAAGTACAAGACAAAGCATAAACAAAACTAAATAATACAAATAAATGCAAATGTAACATGTTTTGCACGCGTAGAATATAGGATTTTAACGATCATTAATCTAGTAAAAACCATGCAATTACTATGATAGTTTAAGTAAATAACTGTAATATTTTTTTGCGAGATATTCCAATAATTTTGTGCGTTACTTTGTCGCCAGTACATGTACAACAAAAAATGTGTTATGCTGTGTAAGTATGCGTTTTTCCAAAAATCGTGCAAAATACATACCTAAAACGTATTTTTCCAAAAAATCAGACACATACTTCTGGCTATTTTCAATATCTGATGGTTGAAGATCT
Organism: Zophobas morio; assembly: GCF_036711695.1. Taxonomy (NCBI): domain Eukaryota; kingdom Metazoa; phylum Arthropoda; class Insecta; order Coleoptera; family Tenebrionidae; genus Zophobas; species Zophobas morio. The sequence goes on from NW_026972107.1 coordinate 23,983,169, forward strand.
ATATCTTTGATATTCCTGTTATCGTCATTCGAATTTAAAGATCCGTAAGTTAAAGTGTCTGAAGTCTCAGAAATCGGGGATTTGTGAGCTTGTAATTCCATCAGATCTGATTCGGAAATTTCTTCGAAGCTTTCAGTATCGGAAGTTTGTTCGCTAGTTGCTCCTCTATTCTGCATTTCTCCACAAGCTCCCGGACAAGCGTAGGCTGTGCATATTTAAACATTTAGTTCTATGTACCTTCTCCGTTTAAAGCATTACCTTTTAAGCAACGCATCAAAAACCCGAAGGGCAACAATGGATCCATCATGCATAATAACCGAGCTGGTGAAGGAACGAAATTTATTACAGTAGGCACGTATGCTACGAATAGGCCCATTGGGGGTGGAAGGCCCAAATGGAGGCATTTTAAGGTGGTTGAAAGCAGTAAGTTTGCTCCTGCTGAATCCCCAGCTGCTACTATTCTTTCACCTTGAAAAAGATAAGCATCCGTAAAAAAAGGGTCACGCGTAAGTAAATAAGTTTTAAATATTAACGTTGTAACGTTGTACGGTGGGAAACTCCGTGACGGGCCTTTCAATAGGGTCAAGTTTTTTTCTTAGAAAAGAACATTTTTAGAGTAAAAAATAGAATTAATCGTGTCAACACAGTGGAGAATAATCAACGTTTCATTACCTTTACTTGCACTGGATTTAGGAGATAACAGTACAAACAATTCTAATAAAAAATGGAGTTCATGAATTTAAGATCACCCTTATTCACACAGGAGTATATATTTTTTAATTTCGTCGGTGTAATTATAGTCTAGGGTGAATTAACTGAAAGTTAATTTATTGAATATCAAGCTGAAACTTATGTCGAACATCGCTGTTTGGAATGTAGATTTCTATCATTGAAAAATAATAAGAACAATCAAGAAAAAATTAAAACATGAAACACATTTTTGTGTTTAAAACTGAACACCAGGTTCTTAAATAAATCATTGTTACGATCTACAATATAAAAAAAATGCACTAGAAGGTGACTTTAACTTATACTTTAATGATTCCTATACAAATTCTTCATGTGACTTATTTTTATGTTTTGGATTACACTCACAGAGCTGCAAAAACCTATACAAATGCTATTGGTAACCCCAAAAAACAACAGACATTTCTCCACACAAATTCAATGCATTTTTTAAGTACGAAGCGAAAAATATCGTTCCTTCAATCCCCAAAGCCCAATTCAACTCCCTGTAGTAATGAATTTTAATGTAAAAAATTGCGGATATTTTAAACTTTACAAAGTTTCTTATGTACAGGTTAGAGATGCATTTGATTCATTAGAATTTGGTAATTCTAAATACATTTCTGATTTTTCTATCTCGACTATGAAAATTGTCGAATATTTACTCACATCATTAACAAACGAAATTGTTTAATCTGTAAATAGCGGAAAGTATTCATCCTGACTGTCTTAAAAAGGCAGTAGTTATATATAGCAGTGCGCAAGAAATGGGACATAAATGTTGCACAAGTCATTTTTTCCGAAAATATTTGAAAGCTAATTACTTACAGCTCTTCTCAATTTTATTGAAAATACACATCAGGGCTTTAAACAAAGCAGCTTTTAATACTGTACTGCATAATGTTTTCCTAAGGAAATTGTTTCTTTATAATTTTCGCCTCACAGGTATCAAATACTTTCTTTTTATTTTTAAATAATCGAAAGCAATGCATTAGAACAGATCACTCTTCTAATGAGGATGGGTACCAAAAGGGTCAATTTTTGGCCTAATAGTTTTTCAATAGTAGGTTAATATGTAGTTTCCTTGCAAATGAAACGGTAATTAGTGTGAATTACATCACCTGAAGATTTAAATAACAAAAAAAAAATAATAATGCGTATTTGGTCTAAGGTTATCTAAACAGATATTCTTAAATTCTTAAAATACATGTAAAATTTGGCAACAATCGGCCCAACAGTTTCGAAGATTATGTGTCTAATTCAGATCGACATAGACGGAAAACGACAGACAGATAGATGGAAATAGGACACCCACTGATTCATATTCTAGGTGTCATGTAGCCATTTGCCGGATGGATGCTATTGCAATACTTCCTTATGTTACGCTCGGGAAGTAAAAATGTAAAACATGTTTACAAAATTACTTCTAGACTATTTTACGAAAAAAATAGAATTTTTAAGAGTTGTAAATGACGACCTTACACAACTTCCACTGTAAGTAAAACAGAAGTAAAACTCTTGCTGTACACGATCATTTTATAGAAAAGATATTTCATATTCGGATTTTTAATTTATTAGTGTTCCGATATACTCCCTCCTTTTCATTTTTGGCACGTGGACTGCATCTATGTATCTTTGAAAAATATTTCAAAAAATATACCTCAACTTTAAAACAAAAAACTGTAACTTCAAAATATGAAAATGTATACCAATAAGAAGATTAAATTTTTTCAAGATGTAGCCCGTAAAAATGTGGCGTGGATGGATGTTTTGGCACAATATTATTTTACTGTCTTTTCAATTTTCTTAAAGTTTAATCTAGTTCTCCATGTCAAAAAACAGATAATAATAAAAACCAGATTTTCCATTAAAAAATATCAATGGCGTAATGATTCTTAGGTGATCAGCCTAAAAATGCAAAGCTGTTTTTAAAATATAACCTACGAAAAACTAAATCATCCTATTTGAGCTTTTTTGTCAAAGTCCGTGTGTAAACTCTATAAAGTGAAATAATAAATCATATGTAATGATCGCCATTCTGTATACTTCGAGCTAAATTTATTCAATAAATATCAGTCTTTGTGATCGTAACCTACACCCGAAATTGAATAGCAAATGATACAGTAGTTTATTTACGTCTTCGTATTCTACGAGCTGTGAAACGCCAAGAAAACATGAATTTAGATATTTGTCATAATGACCCTATCGTCATTTATTCAATACCTTCCTCCTGAGACAAAACATTGTGAATGTTGAAGATAAACACTAGTAAAATAAAGGATTTTCATTAATAATAAATGTTCCGGATACTAAAACGAAATCCAGTGTACATTTGTACAGCTGGTAATTTGGACAGTAACAATGTTTTTGGAATAGTTCATCGTAAATACAAAGTTGCCTGTTGTTTTATAAATTGGGAAAATGCATTGCAGAATATGTGAGTATAAATATTATTGATTGAAGAAATTCCACAACTTGTTACACGATGTTTAGAAAGAATTAACAAGTCCAATGGACATACGTTCAGATCATTGGGTTCCAAACTCGCCGATCTAGGCAGCGATCTAACAACCGTAAAGCGTCATGGAGGTGGAAGAGTTGCGTTGAAACTGATCAAGGGAAAAATGCAAAAAAATCTTACATATTTTCAACAAGATAGTGTTTAAAATTTAAAACACTTTTCTCTCCTGTCTTATTTTGAGTGTTGAAACGTTAGCTTTCAACGTGTCCTCGGTGAAAAGTACTTTTCTGTTTAAAAAGAAAATTTTAGGTGAAAGCAGACGTTGTTTTTTTTATGTAAAAGCAGTGGTTGGAAGCAATTCAATTACAAGTAATTCATTACTGTAATTGAATTCCTTTTCAAGTAATGAGTAATTGTAATTACTTTCCAAAAATGTAATGAGTAATTGTAACGAATTACCCTTTTTTGAGTAATTCAGTCACTCTTACAATTACTTTTAACCCAAATACTCAAAAATATTGTTTTGTTTTTTTCTAGGAATCGTTTACCTGTTTACCTGGTTCGTCCCCACCAAGGAAAGATTAACACAGTAGGGAGTTAAAATCTAAAACGAGTTTATCACAGAATTTGTTAAGAAACCAGGTAACCACAATATACATAAGCTCTTCATCACTTTAAGGGTGAGCTAAAGCATATTCCAGCATAGAGAATACATATAAACTTCTGCCCAAGTTTTTGCCAAAAGTAAACCTCCGATTGTAATAAACTCCACACTGTTGAAATGAGAGTAAAAAACCTTACCCAGACTGCTTTTCCGTTTTTTAAATTTTGTTGTCAAAAAAAACTACAACGCGTTAAAATTGTGATGAGTATGATATTATCTGGTTTTCGCTATTTATGGATCAATTTTAAATTTGTAAAAATTCATTGCGCCTTACAGAAATAAAATATCTTAATAAATAATTGAGTAAACAAGGGCAGAATACTTAAAATTTGTGGTCACACAAACTTTAGCCATTTTTCTGGTCCACTTAAATCTATAACAGATAACCGATGGAGCCCGTCCTTTCATACTCTTCATAATCCGACAATAAAATTTTATGAAATTGTCCACCCTCTAAGGTTTTATAAAGTTAATCTGCAAGTCACAACCCCAAGTAAGAGGCAATTAAAGACGGATTTTTAAGTTTACATTATCTTTTAGCCCCCTTCTAAGTATTTAGGGACATCCTTATTATTAAAGATTAAAAGATTTGCGTCCGCTGGTAATTATCTTTTTTTAAATGTTTTGTGTCCACATCATGTCCACTTTTTGTTGTCATGGATATAGAAAAAAGTAAATTAAATACTTTCCCAAAATTTTCTTTCTAAGAAACTAATCACATTTATTTAGACAAATTAGAAAAAAAGCTTCAGGGTATTTTGAAAAATTTAAATCAACTACCTGTTCGCCGTTTTAAATTAAATTACTATATATATATATATTTATAGTAGAAATCTTTTGAAAACAGCACGTTGAGTCATCTGCGCTGCGCGAAAAAAATCGACCAGTGGCGTAGAGATCTCTGTTCTTTTAGGGGCCAATGAAACATATTGTTTTGTTGCGGACGTAAATGTTGGAAATTGTAAAAAAATATTCCAGTAATTATTTACTTCACCTGCAAAAGGAACTATAGTTCTGAAAATAACTGATTTTATAAACCGGAAATATAGAATGATAATAAAACAGCGTGCATGGACGAAGTCGAAAACAGCAACGGCAGGCACACCACTGTAATACACTTGACCACAGATTAATATAGATGCGACATATAGGCTGATTTTGCAAAACTACCCTTATGGACATTAGAGTCCTCAACCGCCAAAGACAAGCGCCAAATTTTTAAGTCGATGCCAATAAAAAAATTTGTTTCACTACAACTCGCCTGAGAACTTGTTTGATCTACAGACCAGAGCGCGCTCAGGCCAATGTCGACGCCAAGCGTTCAGAACCGATTTGGTTGGTTTGGACTGTAATTTCTGCGGGAAATAGTTGTTTGGTCGTTTTTTATAACGACTAAGTGAATATTTTTGGTACATATTTAGATGATTTTACATATTTTGTTTAACTAAGAATTAATTCTTTATTTGTGTTTTATACTAGTAAAACGTCTTAAACTAAGAATATTGTTGAAATCGTATTAACCCAATGGATTTTTTTCGGGAAAATGTTTTGGAAACACTGTGTTCTATTTTGTATGAATTTTTAAATGTTTTGAGTGACAATTTTTGTGGTTGTTTTAGATACACTGTATGATATTAACAGTGAGAAAAAAAAATGAAAAATAAAAATAATCGAAAATTCGAAAAATCGAGAAATGTAATAATAGAAAAATCGAAACCTTAAAAAATCGTAAAACCGAAACATTGAAAAATCGAAAAAAAGTAAAATTCAAAAATCTAAAATTTAAAAACCGAATAACGAAAAATCGAGAAATCAAAACTCCCAAATTTAAAAAACCGGATAACTGAAAAATCGAAACACCGAAAAACTGGAAAATCGAAAAATCGAGAAATCGAAAAATCAAAAGATCAAGAAATCGTGGAGTCGAAAAGCCGAACAATTGAGAAACCGAAATAGGTCAAAATCAAAAAATCGAAAAGTTAAAAATTGAACAATTTATAAATTGAGAAATTGGCAATCAAAATATCGAAAAATCCAAATCTCGATAAATCGAGAAATCAAAAACTTAAAAATTCGAAAAATTGAAAAATTGAGACATTGAAAGATCAAAAGAACGAGAAATCGAAAAATGATGAAATCGAAAAATAGAGAAATCGACAAACAAAAAGTTAAAAGTTGAAAAATTGGAATAGCGGAAAAATCAAAAAACGAAAAAATACAAAACTGGAAAAACTGAGAAACCGAAATAGGCCAAAATAAAAAATTGAAAAACTGATAAATCCAAAACCTGAACAATCAAATCTTGATAAATCGGGAATGAAAAATTAACAAATTGAAAAGCAACAGCTAAAACCAGGAAGTCGAAAAATCCAAAGATATAGAAATATTGAAAAATTACAATATCAAAAGATTGAAAAATCAAGAATTTAAAAATCCAAAAATTGCAAATCGAGAAAGTAAAAAGGTAGACACATTGAAAAATCCAGAAGTCAAAAATACATAGAAAAGCCGAAGAATTGAAATATTGAAAAATCCTAAAACTGTAAAATCTAAAAATCAAAAAAGTGAAGTGGAAAAATATAAACCTTAAAAAATCGAAAAATTGAAAAATCAAAAACCTGAAAAATCAAAAAATTAAAGAATTGAAGTACAGAAAAATCGAAACACTCGAAGGTCATGAAATGGGAAAATCAAAACATCGATTAATTGAAAAATCGAAAAATTGAGAGTTTATGAAAGTCAAATTTGAAAAATTAAAAAATCGAAAATTTGACAAAATGACAATTGAAAAACATAAAATCCAAAACGGGGAAGTCGAAAAATCAAAAGATTAAGAAATCGAAACCTTTGAAAAATTCGAAAACTTGAAAAATTCAAATATCGAAGAACTGAACTGAAAAAACGAGAAATCGAAAAATCTAAAATTTTAAAAATTAAAAAATCTAAAATTTAAAAATCGAAAAAGTAAAAAGGTAGACACATCGAAAAATCCAGAAGTCAAAATCGAAAAGTCGAAGAATCGAAATATTGAAAAAATCCCAAAACTGAGATACCTATCGAAAAACTGAAAAATGAAAGAGAACTGAAAAATCCGAAAACTGAAACATCCAAAAACTAAGAACCTAAAAAGTCGAAAAATTGAGCAATCGAAAAATCCAAAAAGTGAAATAGAAAAACCGAAACATTAAAAAAACTAAAAAATGAAAAATCGAAAAATTAAAGAATTGAAGAACAGGAATATCGAAACTCTCGAAAGTCAAGAAATGGGAAAGTCAAAACATCGATTAATTGAAAAATCGAAAAATTGACAGTTTAATGTCAAATTTGAAAAATTGAAAAATCGAAAATTTGAAAAAACTGCATTTGAAAAACAGAAAATCTAAAACCGAGAAGTCGAAAAATCGATTGATTAATAAATCAAAACATTTGAAGAATTCGAAAACATAAAAAAGGGAAATATCGAAGAACTGAAATGAAATATCGAGAAATCGAAAATTCGAAAATTTTAAATATTGAAAAATTAAAATATCAAAAAACTGAAAAATATAAAATTTAAAAGCCGAAGAACTGAAAAAACGACAATTGAAAAACAGAAAATCTAAAACCAGGAAGTCGAAAAATCGAAAGATTAAGAAATCGAAACATTTGAGAAATTGAAATATGGAAGAGCTGAAACGAAAAATCGAGAAATCGAAAAATCTAAAATTTTAAATACTGAAAAATTAAAATACCAAAAAATTGAGAAATCTAAAATTTAAAAATCGAAACAGTAAAAAATCGACACATCGAAAAATGCAGAAGTCAGAAATGGAAAAGTCGACGAATCCCAAATCTGAAATATCGAAAAACTGAAAAATGAAAGAAAAACTGACGAATCGAAAAACTGCAAAATCCCAAAACTGAAATATCTAAAAACTGAGAATCTAAAGAATTGAAAAATCAAAAAAGTGAAGTCGAAATATCGAAACCTTAAAAAAATCGAAAAATTGAAAAATCAAAAACCTGCAAAATCGTAAGATCAAAAAATTGAATAATAAGTAAACTGAAAAATCCCAAAACTAAAATGCCCAAAAACTGAGAAATTAAAAAATTGAAAAATTGAGAAATCGAAAAATCAAAAAAGTTAAGTAGAAAAATCGAAACCTGAAAATATAGAAAAACTGAAAAACCTAAAAACCTGAAAAATCAATTAATTGAAAAATCGACAAATAAAAGGTTTATAAAAGTCAAAAATAAAAAAATCGAAATATTTAAAAATCGTAAAATTGAATAGAAAGACTGAAAACCGAGAAATTGAAAAATTGAGAAATCGTAAAATCCAAAAATTGAATAATAAATAGGAGTAAACTGAAAAATCCCCAAACTAAAATTTCAGAAAACTGAGAATTCGAAAGTTGAAACAGCAAGAAATTATGGTCGAAACCGGTTAGGATGTGTATCAGATCACGGATCATGGTTTATAAATCAAATCGTTTCCGAACGCTTAGAGTCGACATTGGCTTAAGTGCGTTCTGCTGGGGCCCTTCTATAAATTGAGGTGTTTCGAAAGACTCTGGAATCGTGGACGCTTCCAGGCCAATTTGCGTTAACTGCATAAAAATAATTATTTGGGCCGCATATCATCATGACATTTAATGAATGATCGCCATAGCGATCAACGTAGACTTCTTCATGATTAGAAGGGCTATCGATGTTTATTAAGGTGCCATCAACACATCCACAGACACATGGGAATCCACCTTTGCGCAAAAATTCCATGGCAATGTCTTGTGTATTTTCTGGCCATCTAACTTCCTCTTGAAACATTGTATCAATGATGATGTTGACAACTTTCTTAATACTTCGACAAACTGTCGATTTTCGTACGCCGTGCATGATGGCTATCCCATGCATCTGGGCCCCATTCCCTAGCCAATGTAGTGTCAACAATAGTTGCTGCTCCGCTGTTAGAGCATGGTTTCTTCTATTTGCAGGGGCTAACCTAGCTCCGATTTTGCCTAAGACATACTTCACTTGTACCTTATTTAACCTGAATGCTTCTTTAAAATCAAAGTCGTTTTCAATGGTAAAATGTACCCTTTCTTTATATATTTTTCGCCTTGGTGGTCTTTCATCTTCATTTTCACTAGATTCATTGCTTGAAAACAATATTCTTCTTATCATTTTGCAATCACTTTGACAACGCAAGGTTTATATGTAGACCACTTTGCGTCTAAATTGCAAAATGAGTAAATTTTGCACTTTTACTTTCTAAAATTTTATAATGGTGGAACAGAAAATTAGAAAACATAACGTAAAGTTTATACTTTTCACTTTTCATTTTACTTTACCTTAATAAATTATGATGGGTGTGGTGGAACGCAAAGTACGTTTGAAAAGTGTAAAGTGTAAACTGCAAAGTTGCAAAGTGAATGGTGGAATAGGCCCCAGGGCCCTATTCCACCAACATTTCTGAAAACTTTGCACTTTGCGCTTTTCACTTTTCAGAAATTGAAAAGTGCAAAGTGTTTTTGTTCCACCAAGACTTGAAAAGTACTTTGCGGAAAGTCGTTCAAAATTTAAAATTTGCAAAGTTTATTGATAATCAAGTTACCGGCTGTCACAATTGAATACAATCAGTCTTTGCTGTCACGCTTTGCAAACCTAAAAGAATAAAAAAAAAATAAAGAAAAAAATACAGGGTTTTCATAAATGATTCTAAGGGCGTAGTTGGCCATGGATTTCAAAAATGCCGCTTTGCTGAAATTGTCTCATTTGACAGTTCTCACTTGTCATTGTGCTTGTCATTTGTAACCTGTCACTTAAAATCATCGCTTTTATTGTTCTACCACTTTCCAAGTGTGATTTACAGTAATTCTCGTTGATCCAAGTTTAAAACAACAAAATAGCCTTTCTCAAGGCTCTTGGTGCTTGCATGCGAAAACTTTGTGCTCGAAGCGAAGACCGTGAAAATGGTTTATTCGGTTGAGCAAAACACTTTCATCGTTATGTCTTATTATCGCAATGGGACATTCGTAGACGGAGCGTGGCTGTATTCTGTAGCCGCTTGTAAGCAAGAATATCTGGCCAATTACCCTGATTTGGAAATTCAAGAAACATCATTAGAGGCTCACATTAGAGATGTCATCAACAGATTTGTTCGCACTGGCAATGTCAACAAAGGGAAATCTTCTGGGAGACCTGCAGTATCTGAGGAAGTTGTTGATGATTTGAGAGAAAGACTCGAGCAGAATCCCCAAACATCTTTGACAAGATTATCTCAACAGTCAGGAGTTCCCGTAACCACATGTCACAAAGTAGTGAAAAAACGATTGCATATGCATCCTTACAAAATAACTACTGTGCAACAACTTTTACCAATAGATCCTCCACGCCGCGTAAAATATTGCAATTGGTTTCAGAATACTTTTCATGATGACGGGTTACTGGATCTTACATTTTTTAGTGATGAAGCATGGTTTCATTTATCTGGCTATGTCAATTCGCAAAATTTTAGAATTTGGTCCGCGGAAAATCCACATGTTTTTGTAGAGACGCCTCTTCATCCTTTAAAAATTGGAGTATGGTTGGCAGTTTCTCGTAGATGAATATATGGACCTATTTTCTTTCATGATACTATGACTGGAGAGAGGTATAGGCAACAGATTTTGGAACCATTTATTCAACAACTTGATGACGAAGAGCTGCAGTTAGGCTACTTTCAACAGGACGGCGCGACTGCACACACTGCACGTGCTACATTGGAATATTTACAACAACATTATGACGATCGTGTAATAAGTTTAGGAGTGCAGCATGCATTTCCACCACGTTCCCCAGATCTTACGCTATTGGACTTTTCAATATTTGGATATTTGAAAGACAAAGTGTTTCAACGGCAAATGAATAACTTGGCAGAGTTGCAACATGAAATTGAACGATGGGTTCAAAGCATTGATGGAAGGATGTTACAGAACATTTTTGAAAGTAAGAAAAAGAGAGTGAATATGTGCCTTGAACTAAATGGTGAACATTTTCAACATTTACTGTGATGTTTAACCACAATAAATTTGTTTGTTTATTCCATTATGAATTATTTTTATTTTTAACAACAAATTGACTATCAAGAATGTTGGAGTTCCGCGCATGAGGGTAACAAATTACGCCCGCGTAATTTCAAATGTTCAAATTCTATGTGGGTGACTTAATTTTGCATTGAAACGAATCTGTACACAAAAAAAACAACAAAAATCAAAAACTAGTCTTTAAAATTAGCAACGAAAGTATATTTTGAAGCTTGATACTTAAAATGAAATTACACTACGTTATAAATACCTATTTATTATGTACAATAAAATTTTTGATAGAACTGAATGAAATCTCAAACCGTAAAAACTCTGATTATTATCCGTGTCCGTTCACCCATCTGGTGGTCCTTGATTTTATATGACTCTACGATAAGGGTTTAGAAGCTACCCAGCAGTCAAAGTTATAGTTGGATTTTTATCTTTTACGTTTATACATTTTCGTTGAATATGTACTTTTGTGGCGGGAAGTGAAATATTAATTTTGTAATATACTATTGTTTTGTGGCTAATTAAAGAATTTCGTGTAATTTTTATGAAAAGGACAATGGACAGATAAAGTTCTATTATTTTATTAAGTAAAAACAAGCACTAGACATGACAAAACATATTTCAGTATGAGCATCCAAAAGTTTGAAGTGTTAACAAAATGTGCTTATTGTGTGAAATAATTTCAAGTACAAATCGACATCTAAGATATTTTCACGGCGACAATTTCAAAAATATTAAAAACTAGCAGAATAATTTGTCCGCTATGCTTTGAAAACTTTCAGCGTTTTCACTTATTAACGAATCATTTCAACATCGTTTATAACATTGAGTTGGAAGTAAAGGATCTACAATTTAAGAAAACGGAAGATTTTTTTTACACGAAAAGCAGATTTAGAGTTAAAAACTAATTCTTTTATATGACGAATTATTATTTTCTACTATGAATGTCAGAAGTAATCTAGCAAATTCTGTTAGTAAATGTAATATACGAGCTCCTAAAACTAGTGGCAGTATCAAAATGCAAGGAGTCTGTCCTTCACGAATTACAGCTCACTTTGATCATTCTTCCTCAGTGGTACTTGTTCAGTTTATTGCTATTCATGTTGTTCATCACAATGATCTTCGCTGTCAACCCCTGACTACAAAAGAAACGACATATCTAGTTGAACAAATTCGCACTGGTCTAACACACGAAAAAATAATTGAAACTGTTAAAAATCTAGAACTCAGTTCATGTACCAGATTTAATCTTCTGACTATGAAAGACATTCCCCACATTGCAGAAAAAATAATATATCTGGTAAATGAAGTAAGGAAAATCTTGTTGTGCATCAGAACATGAAAAATTGCACAAAAATGACTGCATTAGCTTCCATGTACAGCGGGCTGGAGTATATGTTAAAAAAATATGGCGCCAAAATCATTTGTGTAGATGGCACACATGGGACAAACCTCTATGACATTGAATTGACCCTTTTCCTGTAAGATCGTAAAACTTCCATAGTGACTTTCCGTGCGCACGCATCTTCAAAACCACGTTGGAATCTCTAGCAAAGGCCTGTGACAACAAACCGCTTTGACAGAATGCAACCGGAAACACATGCGTAATCTGTCGCTCATTGGTTAATTTTAACTTGGCGCTCCAAAAATCTGACTTCGCCTGCGCGATGTTGTCTCACTCTGTATCATTGGAATTGATAGAATGTCTACTCATTTTGCTTACAGGAAAAGGGTCAATTGACCACGTGTCCATGTGTTAGATGATAAAAATATTGATTATCCAGTAACATTTATTCTGTCCAACTGAAAGGTTCTGGTTGGTGAAATAAAATCATTAATATCGGTTTTGGTACCCAATTATTTCATCACAGATGATAGTTACAGCTACATATTGGAATGCCTGGAACAATAAATCAGATTCTTACAAAATTAGATCATGTATTAAAAGAAACAGATGAAAATAAATTTATAAGACTGAAGCAAGAGCTGATTAAATTTTTGGTAAAAAGTAAATTTGTGAATTATTTAAACACTTACTACTTTCAAAATAAAGAGCGCATGAAGTCATGGGCCCAGTGTTATCAAAAGAACGCAGGCATTAACACCAACATGCACGCCAAATCTTTGCACAGATCTTTGAAATACAAATATTTTGGTGGTAAACCAATAGAGGGCTGGAAACATATTTAGACACTTTGAAGAAACTACTGAAGGATACATCTTGGTCAAGAATTTCATCTACTTTATGACTTACAGCTATTCACCATGACCTTTTGGTCAGTAAGTCCCATAAACTTGCCACCCAGATAAGTTTTGATAATGTAGCTAAAGAATCTGCTGTAAAACATTTAATGCACTCACAAACCAAAACTAACTTTCATGAAGTAGAACTGATGGATAGGAAATGTAGTTATCAGACATTAAAATGCGTTGTTTGTCAAATTTGTATACACCATTAAAGATACTCTTGCTCTGAGTTCTTAATCAAAAATCATCTTTCTAAGCACATGCATCTGGTGTCCATGTATATAAAGGCATATTTAACCACCAAAGGCCCTTGGTCCCACTGGTCATCAATGCGCCTTCAACTTCTGAAAAACAGTTTGAAAATGAACTACATTTGCGCTTATCTAACTCCGTAACATCGCGCAGAACACGCGCTTCTCGATTTCGCACAAACTGTTTGTGCAAAGCTCTTCTACAGCATCTTTTGATCACGTTCCTCATCTTCAAATGTTATGCAAATGCTTCCTTTTGCCACAAAAATTTGTTAAATTTCGCATTCGTGCATTCTTTAATTGCAGCATTGCTGCCGTTGTTAACATAACCTAACTTTTTATGGTCACCAACGCGTGCTAACTTTTTGAAAGGACACACGGGCGCTTCGCCTCCTGCACTTCATTACAAATATACTCCTAAACGTGGAACTTCTTTTTCCGTGGATGATTTAGTTATTGGAATTTGTGCGTGTGTATATCAACAGCCAACCAAAAATTTCACTTGTTATCGCCAGTATCGCCTTGTTATGTTAGTCACATGTGTATTGACGCATGCGTTTTCGATATTTAATCATGAAGCATTTAGGCAACCAGTTATACAGATGCATGTGGTGCTTGTCGTGCCCAAGGACACATTTAGTAAAGTACACATAAAGCGAAAGGCGGCACACATCCATAACCTACTGCGACCCTATAATCATTTATGAAAACCCTGTACTTTCGACTTAGATTTAATTGAACTTTTTAATTACTTTGTCAATTAATGAAAATAATTTAATTTCTAAAGTAACGCAATAATTCATTAATTCTTCTTTCGGTATCTTCACCCAAAGGTTGATTATTATTTTCTTGCATCATATTATCTTCGTCTGGGTTATCGTTGTTCATCTCTTCGCGATTAGGGTAGTGATCTTCTTCTCTTCCAATTATTTTTGCAAATTGTGCAAAGTGGCACATGCCAATACAATCCGTGCAGCCTTTTCGGGATTTGCCCGTAGGTGGTTTAAACACGGAAATTTTTCTTTTAGTATCCCATAAGAATCTTCCACCAGTTTCCGTGTCAATTTATGGGCGTTGTTGTACCGCCTTTCATCTTCGGCACCAGGGTTTCTGTGGAGAGGAGTCATCAACCACGGTCGTGTTGCGTAAGCTGAGTCACCCAAAATGACTGCTCTTGGAAAAAGCCTCCATCCTTGTTCAAACCTTCTATAAATTGCGGTGTTTCGAAAGACTCTGGAATCGTGGACGCTTCCAGGCCAATTTGCGTTAACTGCATAAAAATAATTATTTGGGCCGCATATCATCATGACATTTAATGAATGATCGCCATAGCGATCAACGTAGACTTCTTCATGATTAGAAGGGCTATCAATGTTTATTAAGGTGCCATCAACACATCCACAGACACATGGGAATCCACCTTTGCGCAAAAATTCCATGGCAATGTCTTGTGTATTTTCTGGCCATCTAACTTCCTCTTGAAACATTGTATCAATGATGATGTTGACAACTTTCTTAATACTTCGACAAACTGTCGATTTTGCCTAAGACATACTTCACTTGTACCTTATTTAACCTGAATGCTTCTTTAAAATCAAAGTCGTTTTCAATGGTAAAATGTACCCTTTCTTTATATATTTTTCGCCTTGGTGGTCTTTCATCTTCATTTTCACTAGATTCATCGCTTGAAAACAATATTCTTCTTATCATTTTGCAATCACTTTGACAACGCAAGGTTTATAGACCACTTTGCGTCTAAATTGCAAAATTAATAAATTTTGCACTTTTACTTTCTAAAATTTTATAATGGTGGAACAGAAAATTAGAAAACATAACGTAAAGTTTATACTTTTCACTTTTCAATTTAACTTTACCTTAATAAATTATGATGGGTGTGGTGGAACGCAAAGTACGTTTGAAAAGTGTAAAGTGTAAACTGCAAAGTTGCAAAGTGAATGGTGGAATAGGCCCCTGGTCTGTAGATCAAACAAGTTCTCAAACGACGAACTGTAATTCGTGTGACCTGAATTACAGTGAAGGAAACAGTAAGGAGCTTGTAATATTCTGGTAAATCTAATGTCAATTTGTCGAAAGTAAAACGCGTCATTAAAAATATTATGACATTTTTTCTAGTTAATTTTATTCCAAGTTAGAAACAAACACTGTTGCCAACATAAGTCGAGGAGTCCTCAACCGTCATTTAATTTAAACTATGACGCTTCTCTATGTTCTCTGACATGACCGTGACAGCTGAAAGAAAGCACCAGTCAAATTTAAAAGTGGACTCGCCCGAACCAGAATTGGTAGTCTGTGCAACTTTATTGGTGTGCTGTTTTCAAAAGATTTTAACTCTACATCTCCTTTAAATTTTACAATCAATTTACAAGTACGTTTTTAGTTGCCCGTATTTGCCAAAAACCCAGATTATTAATATCCGGTTACAAAAATGTAACAAGTTCAACAATATAAACCTCTATAACATTTCAGTATTATGTTCTGTACGATTCTACAATTATTTAACTGGTTTAAAAAAAAAAACTCAATATTGTCTCATTTCATTTAGAGTGACTCTAATGCTCTAATGGATTAAAGAGCTTAGAAAATCGTCAAAGCGAATATTTTTTACGCTACACATTTACAAAAATACCAAATTTTGAAGTTTATCGCTACTTGAAAGTTTTTTTTATTGCTTGAAATTCTCTACAACCTTAGTTTTATTATTGTATTGAAAGCAACTAACATTTTTAAGTTCGCACCACATCTGGTAAAACATACTAGTCTCCGTTTACCGAACATATGGACTTCTAAAAGTGCGTTATCTTTTAAAATTCTAATAACGTATGTCTCAAAAGTTTTGGCACAAAATTCAATAAAGGCAAAATGTGTAATAATGATGAAATTTCAAGTAATCTTTGGAAAAATCTTTAAAAGCTTGTCTTTACACTG
Organism: Zophobas morio; assembly: GCF_036711695.1. Taxonomy (NCBI): domain Eukaryota; kingdom Metazoa; phylum Arthropoda; class Insecta; order Coleoptera; family Tenebrionidae; genus Zophobas; species Zophobas morio. The sequence continues at coordinate 23,999,519 of NW_026972107.1, forward strand.
ACAGTTCAGTATTTGGCATTACTTCAACAAAAATGTCTTACAAATTAAATATTCGAAGGAGTGTTTGAGAATTTTTACCGAGGCCAGGGCCGGTAGACTGGTAGCAAGAGTAAAAAATACGGTTGGGTTGTCAACTAGGAAACTGGGACGTCAATACAGCACTTCAAAGGACACGATTTCACAGGAATTAAAAAGAAATGGACAAAAATTTCGAAAAAGAAAGAAATGTCTCAAATATATACCCAATCAGTTAGCGCGGATCCCAAGATGTTGCCGGGAATTGAGACGGATAGATTTCGCGAACGATAAAATTATTGTCATTGATGATGAAAAATATTTTACGGTCTCAAACTCACAGATGAAAGGCAATGATGGCTTTCATCTGTGATAACATAGATGAATGTCCAGACAACGTAAAATATAAAACAAAGGTAAAATTTACTGATAAAATTCTAGTTTGGTGCGCCATGTCCATTCGAGGAGTATGTAGATCTTATGTTGGGCGAGTCAGGGGCGAAGCATTGGATAGTCAGCGCTATATCCAAAACTGCTTGAGCAAATTGGATAACTTCATTCACGGGGACGATATAATGTTTTGGCCAGACTTAGCATCGTGCCATTATGCAACAGACACTCAAAACTGGCTTAACGACCACAATATAGCTTTTGTCCTTAAAAATCACAATCCCCCTAATCTTCCCCAGGCTCGGCCGATTGAAGACTTTTAGGCCTTTTTATCTCGAAAGGTGTACGATGCAGGTTGGGAAGCAGAAAATGAAGGGCAGTTGCGAAGAAGAATCTTTAGAAAGTTCAGAGAAATCGATATTGAGACCGTCCAAAATTTAATGCGAGGTGTGCGACGAAAATTGCGTCTAGTGGAAGACCACGGACCCCTTCATTTATATAAGTTATTAGTTTTGTTATTTATAGTAGTAATATTTTTGGGGTATGTTAGCAGTTTAAATAAAATTTTATTCACACAAAAAAATTATTAAAGAATTTTGTGCCAAAACTTTTGAGACATACGTTACAATTAGTTGAAGGATGTCGGGAGTTGAACTGAGCACCAATGTTTTCACACAGCTCAACAAATTATATCTATCCTTTCTGGTTAGGTCAACAGGAGCTTTCACTCTTCTTTGAGCCGTCGTGTCGTCATGCTCATTTTTCGTGTATTTTATTTTAATCGTTTATTCGATATTTTTTGTAAATCAGTTTTTTTGGAATTTAGTTTCTCGGTTAGTGGTGGTTATTATTTTTTTTTTTGCAAAAAAAATAAATAAATAAGACCGCAAGTGTGATGCTTAAAACACCACAACAACAAAAATAACCCTTAAAGAGTTTGAAATTGGTTAAGAAAGCTGATCCCTCTACCATTGGGTTGGGGGTCAATGAAATGAACTGTCTAATCAGTTGAGATACTTCTAACTTCATTCATCTATAAGCCAAAACCCTATTATGAAATTATCTCAATGATTTCTAATATGACGGCAGTTTTTGGTCCTCCAGAACGCGGTGCGTTTTGAACTCATTAACTCAAAGGCGAATAGCTTCATAAGAAGAATATGAATGGCACAATGTATGAAAAATCATTTTATTGAGTTCTTTGGTAGTGTTCCCTTCCAAAAAAGAACTGAATCACATTACGAACTGAAATTTTCTCCTTCTTTAAATAAAAATCACTCGACACATTTGTATTCAATTGAATCCTAAACCAACTACTGACAGAATGACTTGACATTGTAGAAACGTCATCTATCGGAAGCCTGCATGTGCAGTTACTGCTTTTTCTTCGTTCACCTAAGACGATGCGAACCGAAGTATTCATCAAACCACCCTCGTAAGAAATTTCCCGATCGACCCAGCTTTCAAACAAAAGAAGCCGCATTGAAATCGATTCATCCGTTTGGGGGCTACGGTGCCACAGACACACTCAGAGAGAGACAAGAGTCAAAGTTATAAACACCCCGCTTTTTCGGTCAGAGGTTAAAAATTGTAATTTTTTTTACGTAATTAATACTTCTACTACGTTGGCTCTATATGCCAAATCGTCCACTAGTTTACCACAAAACTTGTTACTTATTATTATCTTTAAATTAGTGGCAGGATAACGAGAATGTTGGAAACTAAAAACAAACACGAATTTCAAGAACTGTCGGCAAAAAATCGTGTTTGTTTCCGAGTTGTCCATTATCGTCGTTATCCTGCCACTAATTTGATATTTATATTAATTTATTATCAATTTAATGGGCTTTTCTTGTAATTTAAAATATCAAAATTTGTTACCGAGTGATAAAAATATACACAACGACAGTACAATTACGATTACCATATTAATCATAATGCTTCGATTGAAATGCCTTGACATAAATTTACCTTAAACTGATGGTTGCTTCATGTTACATATTTAGATTTTTACCCGTATTTCGGAACTCGATGGGAAGGAGCGAGACAGGAGTGTTTTTTATTATTGCTCCTAATGAGAAACATTTTGGATCATACTGTATGTTATTTCAAAAACAAGGAATTTAAGATGCGTTTATAAACGGGCAAAAATATTTTCAAAAATCCCGTTGAAGTTTCTCTATGGAATCAGTTTTAATAGTGTTATCGTGTGAGCTTAAACGTTCACTTTATAAGCACGTGAAATTCACGTGATTGGTCCATTTATTCGGTAAACGAACTATAATCCGTTGTCGTATATGTATATGCGAAAATTTGAAATAATTACAAACTTTGCTTTTTTCTAGGTTGCAGTACATCAAAACTTATGAAGTATTAACAATTCTTTCATTTGCGAGCCATTAATTCAAAGTGCGTGCTTATCTTAATTTACTTTCAAAGTTTTTATACAAAACAGGAAGTTATTGATTCCATATCACTTACTAAGTGCACTGCATTGACGTCATTTCAACACCTAATAATTAACAGATAACGATATTTACATTTGATAATGGGCTCTAAATAACAACACATGTTAATTTTTTAAGATGTTATCCTTATTAAAAAAATTATCTTACCTGTACTTCCCAAGAGGCGGCAGTTCTTTAAAGCCCAACAATAAGCATAAGTAATCTCCTCCAATGCCCTGGGAAACGGCGCTTCTGGGGCCAAACTGTAATCAATGCTTAAAATAGGTACTTGAATTTGTTTAGCCCATCCTCTTAAGTAACATTCATGTGATAATGAAGACTGAGCTACAAAGCCACCTCCATGGCAGTGGATTAATAGGCCTCTAGCTGGTGGCTTGCACTTAATTTTGGTTGTAGCTTCACCAATCATCCCTTCATGCACTTCATAACTTATAAGGCGCACTTGAATAGGCTTTGTATCTGTTTAGTTACAAATAAGTAAAAAAAAAGTGAATACACTATAAAACTGTTTTACCAGTATGGGAACTTGGAACTGGTACTTCAACTTCTTTACCATTCACTTCCAGAGTAAAGGGTTCAGGTGGTAAATTGATAACTCTTGAGACTGCCACAGTTGGTGTCACCACATATGGCATATTAGTCATCAATTCATTTTCTGAGAGAAACCAAAAGGCTTTACAGAAATCTACACTCGCATTTTGGGAAATATTTACAATCCTTCTGGCTCTTTGTTCTGGGTCATTTACATATTTTGAAGTTGCCTTTAGAGATGATGTGGCTTTGGAGAGAAATGAACCTTGATTATAGTAAATTTCAGAAAATATTGCCATAGACATAGATATAAATTGCAGTAGGTTTCTGATAGATTGACAAAACTAAAAAAATAAGGTTATTTGGAAAAACAAAACAAAGTTTCATTTTACTTGAAATCCCAAAGGACGTCCATAAAAGCAATATTGATTGATGTCTTCATAATTAGACAGCACTTCAGGTGTGGAATGGTCTTCGTCTGGGAATAAGTTTCCTGAAGAGCTCCCAGACAATAATACCTCCAAGTGTTTAAAACATGTGTCCAAACTTGCAATTAAGTGTGCCACAGCTTCAGCTTCCCTACACAACACAGAATAATACAAAAATAAAAATATATAGCAATAGCAATTACTTAGTCATTTGAGTTTTTCTAAAAAAAGCGCTACTCCGTTTTAACGCGATCTTCTCATTTATTTGAATTCCATAATTAATAGCACTTTCAGCCACGCTCAAGAAACTTCGGTATCCATTGCCAGGGGTATTTTCATCAAAATCAAATTTAGGTGCTTGTACTGCAACTCTAGCCATTTTTTGAGAAATTTCCTCCACATTTTCTTTGATTCCCATAAAAGAAATGTATAATCGTTGTCCATTTTCACTGGTGTCGGTTTCAAAATACTCTGCATTACTTGCACACAATTTTTTTAAAATTTCAATATTCGATGAACCCTCTACATTGTGCACATCCAGGCCGTTTGCTTGATCACTGCAATCTGTCATTCCGGGAAATTTTAAAATTTTGATATTTTATGCAATAAATTTGTCTTTCATGTAGTTGTAATTTGGAAAAGGTAAAACTAACAATATTTACATTGAAAATTAGGCAATGTTTTTTGGATCACATACTCCCTACTACGAGAGACGTCATATTATGTCATTATGCAAGCAACCAATCAAAACATGCAGTACGACCGCATGACCCTAGAGGAATAAAAACAAAAACCCCAAGCGTTTTGTTGTCGTAAATTTGAGGTTAGCTTGTGTAGCACAGAAATTTTCCAAATTAAAACAAAAATGACGACATTGAGACCTTTTACGTGTGATGATATGTATAAATTTAACAATGTGTAAGTAAAGAGTGTCAAAGTTGGAGTTCGTAACGATTTGTTTCAGAAACTTGGATCCGCTCACCGAAACCTATGGACTGTCTTTCTATATGCGCTATTTAGCTCATTGGCCGGAATATTTTCAAGTTGCTGAATCCCCAAGTGGAGAAATAATGGGTTATAGTGAGTTAATGACATGACTATTTGATTGTTAAATCAAAATAAATGTTTGCAGTAATGGGTAAAGCGGAAGGAATTGGGGAAAATTGGCATGGGCATGTTACAGCTCTCACGGTGTCTCCTGATTTTAGGCGTTTAGGGTTAGCTGCCACTTTAATGAACTTCTTAGAAGATGTCTCTGAAAAGTATGGCTTGCATATTAAACAACTGCTTGCATCATAATTTACTTTTCAGAAAACGAGCTTATTTTGTGGATTTGTTTGTGCGCGTCAGCAACAAAGTGGCAATAAATATGTATACAAACCTGGGGTACATTGTATATAGAACGGTCCTGGAGTATTATTCGGGTGATCCTGATGAAGATGCTTATGGTTAGCATTCATGTTTATATGTTTGATGTTTGTAAATATATTTTTTCAGATATGAGAAAAGCCTGCTCTAGAGATGTGAACCAGAAATCTGTGATACCCTTAACACACCCTGTACGACCTGAAGATGTAGACTAGAGTATAAAAAAGTAACTATATTTATTTTATTTTATATTATTTAAATGATTACTCATTAATAAAATATTTGACTTGCATAATAAAAGTTTACAAAAAAGAATTACTGCCGTTTTATTGCTCCATAAACAGTAAATACATTTTCTACTTAATTTACTTGGTGCGCAATGTTTGTACAAAGTGAGTCTCACCTGAATAAAAAAAAAAGTGTAAATTTTGAATCGTGCTTAACACTTGGAATTTTCTTTTTGACAGTACAAACATAAGGTGTGTGTAAAGTATCACTGCTAAGAAAAATATTGTTTCATTAAATTCTCTGAATTGTAGGTACTTATTCATCTTTATTTTTGTGTTACTTACCTATATTTGCTGAGAGTTAGTCGCAAATATGTTAGATCTCATGTATTTAAATATTTATTATTTATGATTTTTGAATAAAATGCAGACATTTTTAAAGAGTCTTGTACATGCATTGTTGATACAATTTTTAGATGATTTTACATTTGTTAAGGCGAGACTTAATCCTTTAGGAAAAAATAGAAAGACTTAATAATATTATAGTTTTTACTAATTCTGATGCTAATTATTATTAATTAATTGACACGTCCTTGATACTATATAGGTAATAATTACAATTTAACCACGGTTAATTGTGGTTAATTAATGTTAATTGAGTAGGTTTAATTACGACTTAAAATGTTTTTGATTTAATTAAATGGCGCACTTCGACCTTTTGGAGACGCTGCGCCAGTTTAAAATTTTTCCCGTGTTGCTTCAGTAGGTGCTTTCCGCCCCCGATTGCTATTTAGACAGATTCTGATTTTTTTTAGTTACACTTGATTACAATTGTACACATGTTGTGCATACAAAAATTGCTATAAATGTAAATATACGGAAGACGTAGTTTAACAGTTGAAAAAAGTTTACAATTTACCAAAAAAACTGAATTTCCGTTATTATTGAATGTAAAAAACGCCGTGACTAAAATGTGAAAAATCTGGTATGTTTAAGCAAAATTTAAATACATATTTTTATTTTCCTTATATTTAAAAATTATAATATGTATAATATGTAACAACAAAGTCGAAGGGTCTTCCAGATCCTCCAGTGGTGTGCTCGAAAGCGTTTGCCGGGTGTTGGATATAACGGAAAGGGTTATAACCAGACTTCGGCATAGTGGAAATGATGCTTATTGCCATCCGATCGCCAGCGGTATTGCAGTCGTGGCCTACAACTTTAGGAATTCTTAATAACAATTACTACTTTTTCTAGGTTTTCCTCAGTTATAAGAGTTCTCCTAAATATTCAAATGCTTTAAAAATTAAAAATGACTGTTCACGCCACTGAGGGTTGAGACTGCACAGTCGGCCACCCAAATTTATCGCCTGACGTCGCGCCGTCGTATTTAATCACTGGATGTATTAAACAAAACTCAAGTATGAGTCATTAATGAATGCATAAAAAAGTCTCTCCCGGAAACTTTACAAGAATAACGTGTAGGTACTGCATCAGTTGGTTATCGGCGGAGTGACCGTCGCCGTCGCGCCTAGACATTATAAACAATTCGTCCAAATATATAAACAAGCGTGATGTGGATGCTATAGCGAACTAAAGTGTGTTACATCACTGAATGTTGAACAAAAATGTGGTCTAGGGTTACTTATACACAACTTCCCTCGCCCTTGAAATACAGTCGAACACATACAGAGTTTAGCTTTGTCTAGATAATGCCAACGTGGCTGGCGAAACGGGTCGACAAATATTTTGTGTGTTTTCGGTGTTTTGGGAATAAACATTCTATAAAATACAAAATGACCGAAAAATGATAAAATTTAATTTTGCGAATTTTATTTTTACTTCCTGAGCGTAATCAAAGAAAATATTGTAATCGAGTCTGTCGGGGAGCGACTTACTTTTATGTTTTCTCGACATTTCATGACCCACCTATTTCAGTCTGTGTATGTTAGGAATATCGTGTAGATCGTAAAACGCTCACCAAAATTTATCCAATCAATCAAATTCCCAAAATCAATTTTTTTAATTTTTCAAAGAGCGGGATTTGTGGCAGTGCACTTCGGGGGCGAGGAAAGTCCTGTCGAAATAACTTTCGACCATTTTTTATTTCTTACATTGGTATAACACTGTGACTACTTTTCTTTTGTGGTCTGACTAGAATTCCTATTCATGTTGATGACGTCATCACAAATTTTTTATTGGTCAAATTAAGAACGAGTCACCCCATTTTCTCAAAAATGTGAAGCATACGCACATCTTTATACAGGGTGTTATTGAAAGGTACGTACAACAAAATGGACAGTTCTTCGCAAAATCTAAGAAGTCGGAAAAACTTATTTTGTGTTATTAAAATTATAAGGGGAAAATTAACCCTTATCCAACCTTTTTAGACGCTACTGAAGGATAAATAGGTAAAATTAATTTATTTTAGTAAATCCTAGCAACTGTAACAATAAAACTTTTGTCAAGACTAAATGTTGCTATAGAAACGAAAGATGATCTTTTTATCAGAGGCGTACAACGAATTTGGACATAAATTTTAATAATTTTTATCTCTAAAAGGCCAACACTTTTACCTGAACTTTTTTTTAACTTTTAGCACCCATACTTCGAGAGCAATTACCGATTTTATTTTGTACGTACCTTTCAATAACAGGCTGTATAATAATGATAAAATAAGAATTACGATATTCAGAACATTTTGTTTAATTGTGCGATGGTTTAATTAATAATAATTTTAGTCCTGCTTTGAGAAGACAAACTCATTCAAATCAAACTAATTTCTACGTGACATTCTTTCGTTGTATAAACATAAACAAACACTTTGGCTTCAGATTGCTATTACCTAGTGCTGAAGGACCAGGGGTGTTATTTATGCCTCTGGTTTTTACTTTCCAACGCTTACCACAAAACGAAAATCGTAAAATGAAAATGTATAATTTTTTAAAGAGCTGGATTTGTCGGATTATATAATCCGCCCCTCGGTCTGACAACGAATTAAAAATTCATCACAACTGAGATCGGGACTTTTTTTAGTTACATATAATTTTACTTGAAAAACACGGTAGTTAAATAAAATTTTAGTTTCTTGTTATGAAAAGATTTCGTATATTAAAAAAATTGTACAAAGATAAGTCCCCCCACCCACCCCCTCTCAATTGTGTTTTATTTTTTTATTCATCTTGAGCCGAAGGCGGAGCTTAGTTGCAAAATCCTCATTTCACTACAAGAAATTACCATGTGAAATATGTTCTTGAAATAGTAAAATTTTGCTAAGAAATATGAATTTTGCAATTAAACTCCTCCGCTCGGTGTGATATCGAGTAAAAAAAAATCATTACAACTGAGATAGGGTGGGTGGGTGGGGCTTATATTTTGCCCTTCCTTCTTAATATAGGTACGTAGTCTTCTTTTCACAACAAGAAACTTAAACATGTTCAAAATTTTTGTAGGGAAATGTGTATTTTGCAATTACGTTCCGGCCGTCGGTCTGACAACGAATAAAAAATTCATCATAATTGAGATCGGGACTTTTTTAGTTACTTAAAGTTTTATTTGAACAATATGATAGTTAAATAAGTTTTCAGTTTCTTGTTAAGGAAAGATTTCGTAAATTTTTAAAAGTGTATTAAATATAAGCCCCGCCCACCCACCCCTTCTCTATTGTGATTATTTTTTTCTTCGTTGTGAGCCGAGGGCAGAGCTTAGTTGCAAATTCCTCATCTTTCTACAAGAAATTACCAAGTGAAATGTGTTCTTGAAAGAGTAACATTTTGCAAAGAAATAGGAGTATTAATTTTGCAACTTATTAAACTCTGCCGCTGGGTGTGCTAACGAATAAAAAAATCATTACAACCGAGATAGGGTGGGTGGGGCTCATGGTAGAAGGAGACATGGTATAGGCATACGCATCGGGTGTGACGTCAAGTGGGGTGAAATTAGCGCGAAATTTAAAATACAATCCGTTATCCGACAATTAATTGACGTATTGTACAGAGCAATGACAACTCAAGCTGAAATTCCCTAGACTTCCCTAGCGAAGCTCACAAGAGTCACAAGGTCGTTGATGCCACCTAACGTCACAAATGGATGCGCAGACCATTTTTAAATTGGTACATCGGATGCCTATACCATGTCTCCTTCTACCATGGGTGGGGCTTATATTTTTCCCTTTCTTTCTAATATACGTAGCCTTTTCTTTTTACAACAAGAAACTTAAACATGTTAAAAAGTTTTGTAGAGAAATATATATTTTGCAATTACGCTCTGCCCCTCGGTCTGACAACGAAGGAAAAATTCATCACAATTAAGATCGGAACTTTTTAGTTACATATAGTCTAATTTGAAAAACACGGTAGTTAAATAAGTTTTCAGTTTCTTGTTATGAAAAGATTTCGTATATTAAAAAAAAAAATGGACAAAATATAAGCCCCGCCCACCCACCCGCTTTCAATTGTGATGATTTTTTTACTCATAGTGAGCCAAGGGCGGAACTTAGTTGCAAAATCCTCATTTCTCTACAAGAAATTACCATGTGAAATATGGATTTTGTAATTAAACTCCACCGTTCAGTCTGACAACGAATAAAAAAAAATCATTACAATCGAGATAGGGTGGGTGGGTGGGGCTTATATTTTCCCTTTTTCGTAATATACGTAGTCTACTTTTCACAACAAGAAACTTAAACATGTTCAAAATTTTTGTAGGGAAATATAATATAATAATAACTTTCGATCAATTTTTTATTGATCAAATTAAGAACCTCATTTTCTAGAAAATGTGAGAATACTAAAGTTTTTATTGAATTATGATGAAATAAGGATAATAATAATCATATGCAAAACACTTTGTTCCATATTCGTATAGGTATATTTAAGTGTGTTGATTTTAATGAACTTTAAAAGATTAAGACATATAAGCAACTTATTATATGTCTAATGTACTATTACCACCGTGGTTCAAAGTAACAATAGAAAATAAGGTTTATTATCACAGAATTGTACATAGAACTTTTCATACAAGTATTTTACTATTTTAAATGACACATCAAGAACGTGTGCACTTTACTTGAACGAAACAGCTTTCAAGGTTTTCATTGTAATCAAGAAAGAAAAGAACAAAAAATTAGAAGACTGGCAGTGGAACAAGCGCAAGCAGCTGGAAACGAATAAGTGTATATAAATGACCGTAAAATTCGAATAGCAAGGTAATCTTACTTTGTAGAACAAGGCACACTTTGAGTTATTGTTAAATAATTAACATTTAACAAAAGGATTGGACTGGAGAATTATAAAAAATACGTTCTTTTTCTTCTTGCCTAAAACATAACTATATAAACGAATTTAAAAAATGATTACTTTAAAATATGAATACATACATCTTTTTGTATGTATGACATGTATACCTAAAAGCTAACAAAATGCTTATATATTACGGTATTTTTCCCATTTAAGAAAATTTTTCTTTTTTTGTGGTAATTTTTTCTCATTTTTGAAACGGTATATTTCTGTATAATAGTCTCTTTATTATTATTTTACATTCTTTATTATTCCATATCTAGTAGAAATTGCAACAGTAAACAAAAAAAAATGCTTACTTCTAGTATTTTTTTAGTTCTATTTCCTACTAAAATTTAGCTTCATACTTACGTACATGTTACACGTATGATGTTGTAAAAACTTCGAAAGAGTGAATTCTTTTACACGTGAAAAAATAAATAAATGAACAGGTGAGTTTTTTTGCAAATAAATGCATGCTGAACGGTCCAGAATTTCGAAGATTGTTTTATACAATCAAGTGAAGATTTTTTTTTTTTGCTAAATATCTATGTTTAAAAAGTGGGGATGTTTTAAGGTCGTATTGATGCACTGTGTACGGTACTTCCGCCTAAAAAATTGAACTAGATTGAAAAAATCTGTACAACTTTTCGATAAAATGTATAAGTAAGTATTTCACACAAGAAGAAATCACATTTATTTATATGAGTACCAAAAATTACGAGCAACTAACATTCCACATGAAGCACCACTAAATGATCAATCATTTTCTACTTACCAAATTCTTAAATAAATTGTTGTTTCATTGGACCAGATATTAATAAAGTACACACTGTTGTGGTGATGTTTATATTTCACGTTTAAATAACGAAAAAAAAAAACGTAAAAGACGAGAATACTTTGAGCTTGAGTCTATTGCGAAATTAACTTATATGAATTTTATAGGTATAACAACAGAATTAAAAAAGTTATAACTGTTTTATGGTCCCTAATTAGAAAAAAAATTGCATATGCAGTTATATTGCTCTACGCCTTGTAAAACTCAAAGCTTTTTGAACGAAATCACAAATCGAAAATGATATTATCATTTTTATTTGAAACTGTTTTAATTTGAAAAGTTTCGATAATTCATAACATTACTTGTTTCATAATCGTTTTTTTTTTTTATTTTTCAGATATGTAAAGGTAAAATACAAATGTTTTGATTATTGCAAAATCAGTCTTTCCAAGGAAATCGCACATGACGCTATAGGTATATATTAATGTTTGATACCTAAATAGTTTCATAAAAATCGTTTCTGTGAAGAAAACTATCAATTAAACTATTTATCATTAAAATTGACTGTTTGAAACTATTTCACTCTTCAGTATTTCGTAAGACAACTTTTACGTCCCGCATGAACTTATCACCACATATTTATCAAGAATTACCCACATTCGTAATTTAGGCATCTATCTAATATGTTGGTGTTATACTGTAATGGACTAAAAGTATGGAACAGGTATAAAAGAAAACAGTTATTCACAACACTCAGCCGCGAGCGCGTACCTTTCAATGCATCAGTTTTGGTCGGTTGACTTTCAATAACGCGTCGGATTGAACTGATACGGTGAAAATCATTTAAAAAAAGACAATACAAAAATTTCATTATTAAAATTATCGTCTATTGTATAGTGAAAATCTAAAGATGATGAATTTTCTAATAAAGGCCTATATGGTGGTATTACTAATTGGTATTATAACCAGCGAAGTGGTCCAGTTTGACAATTGTGAAGGTAATTTCTTTTGTATTTCTGAAAAAACCAAGCGTGACAAAAAATCCCTGTTGATTACTGGTTCGTAAAAGGTTGTATTAAATTTTTCATCTTCAAGTTAATTATTTTAATTTACATTTGAGTAACTCTGAAACATTTCCGCCTCTGCATGAATTATTTTTTCTCTTCGCTTTCCGTAGATGCTGACGATTCCATTTGTGAAATCAAAGAAGTCAGAGTGGAGCCCTGCAAGGAAGCGAAAAGCAAGAAACCCTGCAAACTCAGAAGTGGCACAAACGCCACAATTGAATTTGATTATGTTCCCGGTAAGACATTAATTACTATTTGATAAAAGTATATTACAAGATATTTTTGTGTAGGTTTTGATGCCGAAAAATTGGTGAGTCAAGCTTATTCGGTGACGCCTTTCATTGATTTACCTCTTATCGGAATGGACAGAGATGGATGTAAATATACCCAATGTCCGACTAAAAGTGGTGAAACTGGCACATATAAGAATACTCTTTTCATCTCGCCGGCTTTCCCTTTATTAAACTATATTGTGAAATATCGTCTTTGGGATGCTCGGGTTGGTGAAAAAGGATGTTGTGTAACGTTCAAAATAAAAATTGTCAGATAAAAATTACAGTTTTAGTGTAGAACGAGATTAAATGTCTGAATAAAATGATTCATAAGTAAATAAATTAGTATGTAATTACTTTGTTCTGTAACTTTCTAAATCTCACCATTAGCTCGTCAGATTTCTCTCCACTGCCTAGTCTTTGGAGGCAATTTATTGTAATGTCACAAGTCGGAAAATGACAAAGCACAAAGAACGTTGTGTTTCCAAACCGTGAATTTAATGATTTCCAAAAATAGGTAAACGTAAAATGGGTGTAGGTGGCATCTTTTGAAAATTATTTGGTTTTTAGATATTTACGTTCTATCATTATTCTGAAATTATAGCAAACCAAAAATCACGCAAAGTAAATGCTATAGGCAACCATATATACGTCCAAGAATTGAAATCACTGATTATATTGGTAACAATATAAAAATCATTTAAACATTTAAATAAGTAATAAGTTTGGTGTTTACTATTTACTATATTTTAAACGCTTTTGGAATCGCGTGAAAATACGCTAACATAACTTCCTTGTTTACCCCACGAATATTCTTTGATTTTTGCCACTAGTTGAAATAACTCGAGCTGCTTGTTGTACTTTTTGTAGTAATTAATAACTGATGAGTCACTGTTTTTTGTCTCATTCAGTATATCCTTTGTATAAAAACATTGTCCATTTTGATAAACTTTAAGTTTTCAGTTTTTGTCCACTATTTAGGTACAGTGGAAACAAGAAATAACCAAAAATCGGCTTCTCAATAAATGGGAAACTATTCTATGTGTATGTAGAAATAATTTTGTTTGATTTGCGACTAAATGAATAATTGCGGTGTTGAATAAAGTGTTGTATTACATTCGTGAGTAAATTCGTATTACCCATTCGGACTCGACAACAATACTCAATTCGTCCTGACAGACTCGTTGGTTAAAGTTATTTTCTCTCATGGACAATATTCATCTTTACTCACTTGTAAAATAAATAACTATTAACCAATAGATACATGTAAAAGAGCTATAACTATTATGGTGATTTTTAATAATTAAATTGGTTTACAATTGACTAAGGGAATATAATCCTAACTCACTTGTGAGTTATGTCATAAGTCTAACTTACTGTTACCATGCGATTGTCTTTGTAAATACAGACAATTATTACAACCCATTTCTAACTTTAACAACAAATATCAAAATCAACATGAAATAAAAAATCAATATTTTTACCAAATATTACTCATGTGTTTAATTTTTATATTACACTCGTGTGTTATAGCTTTAAATCAGTTGAGAAAACTTTCTCTCGCGTGATTTAGGTATAAGCTACACAACACACTGCCATATGATAAAAAAAGCCCTCTAGTAGACCATGAAATTTATTTTTAAAATAAAGATGTTTTGCAATACCAAAGCGTTCCTTGTTTAGTTTGATACATATTTGTCAAATAAAGTGTGAAATAGTGGCAATGTGAATATATAAAGTATATTCCGTATATTAAATGACTATTTTGTCCTTCTGAACTGTAAATAGCCCATTCACTGTTTGACATCCACTGTATTATAATGTAATAAAATATAAAGCAAGTTTTCATAATAAAATTTTTGTGATAAATTTTTTAGCAAGGACACAACAATTTGAATAGGTACAATGTGTTACTAAAAACAACAGTACTATACTCCCAAAATTCGGGGTAAGAGTATTTTGATGTAGTCAATACATTAAAATGAGTTATTAATTCATTTTTTGTGGACTTATTTGCTAATTATTTAAGATGCCGCGATCAACTTTCGGTGGAAGCAACTGTGATTTTTATGTTTTATTTACAAAAGGTAGCGCTAAAGATAAAGTTGCAGAGTGATTATTTTATCTTTTCACGCCTGAATACTTTCGGGTAGGCAACATATTATATTTACATATCATTACCAAGTTTATTAATCTTTTTAAATTAGCAATCATAGTAAATGCAACAACACAAAAAGCACACTATGTCATAATGATAAGCAACTAGTAATGGCAAAATTTAAAGAAAATAGAACGTAATTTATTCGATCCTTAAACGAATATAAATAAAATAAATAGGTATCTGATAATACGTACCCAAACTGCCCACCTTATCCTTCTTGACATAGCGCTAACTGCATTCAAAAGTTCCACGTAGTCTAATTAGAATCTCGAGTGTTATTATATGAAAATCTGTACGACACCATGATCCTTTCTGGGCAAATGATCTTCATTTTGAATTCGAAAGGCTGAAATGGCATGGGTGAAATTGGTTTGCCCTCAGGATGTTAAAAACCGAACTCTGACTAATCTGCATTGGTCTTTGATCTACCGTTGACTCTTCCATAATTTCAATCAGAACAGCTTCATTTTCTGACGTTGTAGGACGTCTAACTTTAGTTTTCTTAAATTGATCAACTTCTCTTAATTTTTTTTTCGAGTCTTTTGAATGCTTGGTTGGAAGGAATGGTATAGCCTGGCATGTAGACGAATAGCAGCATCGAAATTTCTATCATACTTTCCCAAAGTTAGAAGCATATCGTTTTTTTTTTGGAATTCGAAAGCACTGTTAGTAAAAGTTAAAAATAATTTGATTGTTAGAATTAATTTGTCATAATTTTGGTGCAATCATTGCCATCTACACGTTATTTATTATTTATAAAAAAATTAAAGGCACAGTAAAGTTAAAATTGTTTTTGTTTTTATTTGCTTAACCTTGAGATTTTGTATTGTTATCGTATTATTATACGAAGGATGCAACGGCAGCTCTTATTTTTAGTTTTATTTCCCTGAAACAGCGGTCTTTAGTTGAACGTGTGACGTCATCTGTTACACGGGCGGCGCGAAGCATAATACGGCGATACAATTCATCTCAAGTTCTCTCTCGGTTAATTATTCATTAAATCAAGATTACCTATTCGTATCTGCATTTACAACTTTATTTACTTTTATTTACTTATACTGTGTATTTTATATATGGTAAGTAAGATTATTTTGTTGAAAATGTGGTAAATGTAGTGTTGCAGTTGCATTGACTCATCATCAATATGGTTTGTTGCTGTGTTGTGGGATGTTCAAATAATCCAAAAAGAGACAAGAATTTTTCATTCCACGCCTTTCCTGATAAAAATAAATATCCCGAAATTTATAAAACATGGTTAGTCAAAATTAAACGTCAGAATTTTTTGCCAAATAAGTATACCCGCATTTGTTCTTTGCACTTTACGGAAGATGATTACGAAAATTCTTTGAAGAAAAAGTTAATGCCGAACATGAAAACGTTGCCATTATTAAAAAACACTGCAGTCCCGTCATTGTTTTTAACAGGCAAATCAACTCCACCTTCCACTAAAATACGAAGAGTTTCAAATTATTTGCGAAAAAAAAGAATTAAAAGAAATGTATAGTTCAAATAATAAAGAAATAGCAAGCACTTCAAGTACTTCAACCACTAATAGGACTAGTAAACATCAGTCTCAGACAATGTGTAGAAAGATTGCATATAAAGAAGTGTATAGTTCTTCAGACTCTGAAATGAGCGAACTAAATGATATAGAAAGTAATAATAATAGTAGTGTAGACATTGGTATACAGTGTGAAATCGGCTTAGAAATATTTAAAAATTATGTCACAAACAAACAAAAAAATGATCTTGATGCATCTTTTCATGAAGCTGAATGGAGTGATAGTGATGACAGTTCGGATAGCATTGATGAAAAAAGTTCTGAAGGAACCGATTTGGATATGGACAAAAAACAACTAGACGTTACTGCAGATGATAATATTGTTTCTTTGAACGATTGCATAGTTTTAACTTTTGGACAGAATATTTTACAATTATTTAAAATTTGTCATATTTGTGGAAAACGCGTAAGTGCAGTGACCCATTCAAAACGAGGATCAATGGTAATCATAAAAACTGTTTGCGTAGCTGAACATATTTTTAACTGGCGCTCTCAGCCTATAGAGAATAAATTTTCTGTAGGAACAATAAAACTGTGCGCTGCCATTTATTCTACAGGTCTGAGTTTTGAAAATTTTACAATGTTTGCCAAGGCTATGGGATTATTAACCGTTAGTGCTACAACATTTTATTCAGTAGTTCGGCGTTTTGTAGGACCTGTCATACGCCAGGTTTTCAGTGAGCAAAGGAGTGCAATATTTGCTTCCCTAAAATCGGAGGAAAATGTAGAAACAAGAATTAGCGGAGATGGGCAATACGATTCGCCTGGTTTTTGTGCTAAATACGCCACATATTCAATAATGGACCTGAATACAACAAAAGTTATAGACTTTATGGTCGTTCAAAAAGGTATGGTTACAGGCGATTTAGAAAAGGCGGCATGTGACAAAATTCTCCATAAATTAATTCATGAAGATTTAAAAATCAGTGTATTTTTGTCAGACAGACATCGAGGCATCCGACATTTATTACGTACTAAGTATTCGGAACTCAATCACCAGTTTGACGTATGGCATATGGCAAAGAATTTGGCGAAAAAAATCAAAACTGTAGAAAAGAAGGCTCCTCTTCTGGCCGCTTGGAAGTCAAGCATCGTCAATCACCTATGGTGGGCAGCACAAACTTGTGGTGGTGATCCAGATTTACTTATAGAAAAATTCTTGTCGGTTCTACACCATATCTGTAATATCCATTCGTGGGAGGGCAACAGGTTTACAGCGTGTCAACATGAACCTATAGCCGAAGAAGATGCAAGAGATGTAGCATGGCTATCGCCTAAATCCAACGATTTTACTATGCTGAAATCTATTGTTGACAATAAGCAGTTTCTATGTGATTTACGCCATGTAAATTTATATTGCCATACAGGCGCCTTAGAATCGCATCATAATGAGCGATTAAAGTACTTGCCAAAAAGAAGTCATTTCTCTTATGATGGTATGGTTTTGCGAGGTATGTTAGCAATATTGGGCCATAATTTTAACGTATCGAAAGACGTTGTTAGCGACTCTCAAAAGTATTCGAAGATCTCGGGAAAATGGGTGTATCGGAAGATATGCAGAAAAAAAAATTATGACTGGAGACAAGATCTCGTAAAAAATGTCTGCAGTTTGGCAAGGGGTGACTACGTTGTCGATGTTGATCAACAAGCGGAATACGCTGGAATGGTATCTGAAAATATTGCACCAGTTAGTAAACCGTCTTTAGATACCACCCGACAACAATATTACTCAAGATTTGGCTCTACTCCTGTTTAGAAAAATCTATGATACTATAGTACTATTCAGTACTAAAAATTGTTATAAAAGTTTATTGTTTATTTTTCTCAAAATTCGCCATGTTAAAGTTACATTTTTAGTTTTCCAAAATTATAACTTTTCTCACTTATTTATTATTTAAATAAAAGATAAATACACGTATAACATGTTCATTTTATTCGTAAATTACAAGTACACTTTGTCTAATCAAAATAATTGGCATCTTCTCCTTGCGTTGGTATAAATCCAGTGTAATTATTGTCAGCTTCCGGGTATTCTTCTCTAATTTTTTGGATAACACATGAAGGAATGATTTTTCTATTGTGTTTACCTAAAGGAACCCATCCATTTATCCAATAAACAAATTGCTTATAAGCAATATGTCGCCATAAATTATTTGTGGTCTCTTTCAGTCTTTCTTTCTCGTAGGAAGAGGCATGCAATAACAAATGATAACGAGCAGCCGTGAGAGTGTCAATATTTAGGACAACTTTTTCAAAAGATGAATGTAACGTAATGCAATCACAGCTACCCATAACAGTGCAAATTTGTTCGAAATCGTTGCAACAAATACTCTCCATATCCGTCTGCATTTGGACACAAAAACCGCAACTGCACCACAACAGATTTCCTGTTCTTCCTTTAAATTTGTCTATATCTCCCGGATTCTTCTTCTCCAGATTTGTTTGGGAATATCGGGGCTCAAATGAGTAAGGACAAACACCTTCCATTTTAAGAACTTTGTCAATAATGTCGGTTGTTCGTATCGCGCCCGTATAATGCGACCGCAGCAGCTAGTCTGGTGTGTAACAGATGACGTCACGCGAGATTTTAAAATCGCTGTATCTCGGAACTCCTTCGTCAAAATAATACACAACTTGCGGGAGCCGAATCGGTATTTACGCTGCTACATATTGCGACCAAAAACGAAAAATCGATTTTTTTAACTTTAGTGTGCCTTTAAGACGAAGCCGTTTAAGGAAAGTAAAATGTGTTGCCTATTCGGACTTGATCCAGGCGTGAACAAATGAAATAATCACCCTGTACTATCTTAATAAAGGTTTTTTTTGAGGTGACGTCATTAACTTTTTGGCATAGATTTAAACATAAATTGTCACACGTATACAAGCCGGATTACTTGATCAACATTCGCGAAAGTCAAATTACTCAGTCCTGACATAAATGTATCAGTTCATTTTTTTTCTCATTTTTAGACATCATATATTGTCATTTGTCACAACAAAAGTAAAAGGACTACGACCATATTGGATATTTTAGAGAAAATTATTTCATGAAGATCTGTATGATATTAATAATTTACGCTATGAAATCTAGCAAATATTTTAAGGCTAATAGAAACATGGTAAATTCTTAATCAAAATTTGTCCGTTTATGCCGTTCTCCCCCCAATCAATCAATAGAATTTCCTATA
Organism: Zophobas morio; assembly: GCF_036711695.1. Taxonomy (NCBI): domain Eukaryota; kingdom Metazoa; phylum Arthropoda; class Insecta; order Coleoptera; family Tenebrionidae; genus Zophobas; species Zophobas morio. Next base: position 24,019,249 of record NW_026972107.1, read on the forward strand.
TACAAGAAATAACAATTTGGTTATAAACTTATAAATAGGCACAGGGGCAAGACTAATTTCTTAATGTAGCTATATTTTTAAAAAGCAATTTTTATGGCTAATTACTTTTTACATTTTGCCATTTAAAAAAGTTTAAAGACTTTCACAGCAGCAACTAAACGTTCTTAAAATGTAGTTGAAACATATGTACTCGTACTGATATCTCCAAAAATAGATTTTTTGAAACTTTACTTGACATTCTAATTATTTCATATTATTTTTAGGTTAAAAGTAACTTCCACTATCACTATACTATGAAATCACCAGTACATTTGATGTTATTCACGTTGGAAATGTCAATTAAAAAATACTTTGCCAACAGGATATGTTATACACAAAACAAAATTCCAAACTACAGTATCAAAAACACAACCAGCTGTGATTAATTCGTTTTTCAATAACATGAGAAATTGGTATTTTATTCAGTAGATAAGTTTTTTTTTTTTAGAAACAAAGTGATGCTCCAGAGTCACAATCGACCAGATATTTTGTAGATGAGTAGTTTTTTTAGAAAACTGATCGTAAAAATGACAAATCTTTTTAATTAAATACAATTAATATAAATATTTAAATGACTGAACAATTTTGTTTGAATCGGAAAATATCAAAGTAAGTAACACTTGGATATTGAAAAAAAAAATTAAATAGATTGATTGATTGATTAATTTTTTTGAACCACCTGCATAAGCAAATCTAAAAAATATAAATGCAGTGATAAATCACAAGTATAGAGTAGTGAGGCATGCCTCCGTCTGAAGCTGGCCTACACGGCGATGATCAGCGCTTATTCCTGTCGAAAGCGCGTACTTCAAAATATGTTACCAAGACGCGTTTTAATAAATCACAGTGTTCCATAAAAGTTATTTGCTATATCTTTAAAATATATTTGAAGTAACAGATATTAAAACAAAAACTAATAGTCAATTTTTCCAGGGGAGGCACTGCCTCCCCTGCCTCCCCTGACGAGCCGCCACTGGTATAGAGTGATAATATTGTTACAAAATAAACCCATACACCACCCCGGTACGACGCCTATGGGCCGTCGAGAAATTTCTAGTATGCACGGCAATATTGGATGACTCGTCGTCGGTGACGAGCAGCATTCGCTAAAGAAAAGCCAGGAAGCGGAAGTTGCGATGGGTATTCCAGAAAGACCTCGATAACAAAACATCTAGAAGTTTATGTATGGGCTTAAATAGAGGCCCCCTTGGGGAACGGGTCAGTCTCAACCAACAAGTGAAGTCCAGACAACGAGAGAAGGAGAGTCTAGTCAAATCCATTCCAGTCAATTCGGAGTTGTTCTGTATATAATCGTTGTATAGTTAGTCGTGTAAATTTGAGTTACTAAGAAATACATTGTTGAGTTTTACCCATGCCGATTTTAAATCACCGCTGAACGTAACAATATTTTGCATAAATCAAAGAGGATTTAACTTTTTGGGAGGGGATAAATGAATAACTACATTTTGATTAACGATTTACCATGATTATGATAACCTTAAAACGTTTGCAAGATTTCAAAGCATTCGGTTTTGCAGTTCCTAATTTATTCAATACGATAAATTGACTCATTCATTAATTTTTTTTTGAGTCATTCTGTATAAGCAAGTCTAAAAACTATTTTACCATCTACGTGATTTATTCGTAATACACATAAAATTTGACAAAAATCGGTTCGAAGATTATTTGTCTAACAAAAATTAACACAGACGGTGGACAGACAAACAGACAGACAAACGGAAACGGAGAAAAAATATGAAAGTAATATTTATTAGCTTACGCTCAGGAAGTAATAACTTACAATTTTATTATGTGAGTAAGCACTTGCTCAAGTTCTTTCCGTGTATGTGCATCATCTGTGATAAAAATTACACCACAATGACAGTATGGATCGCCGTTAAAATAAGAAAATTTGAAACTAAGAGCTGAGAATGAGAAAAGTAAAAATTTAATCTGTGAGGAGTTCTCTCACAAGATGAGAGACAAAATATTAAAACTGAAAATGTCGAGAGACTTTTACTGAAGCTGTTTCCTACCACTGAAATGTGCATATTTTGTGTTAATCCCATTTTAACGCAGTTGCTGAGACAACTAATTCCATTTCTGCATGCCGTATTATTAAAAAGAAATAAACGGTGCTGTTAGTCCTGAATGCTCTGAACAGTCCTGTTTGCTCCCGATCAGATCCATCTCATAATTTCTGTTTATTTTACGCTTCACTGTATCACTTCTCTGAACAGGAGTTTCTTTCAAATTATGCACAGCTATTGGAAAAAGTGCTGATTTTTATCTCATGCGTCAGCTTCTCTCTAAACTGATAATACATTCATTCAAATCGGTGATAAAACTGTTAACAATACTACATACACTTTTATGTAACTAACGTGACGTATAAATATTGATACCCCGGAAACGATAGCGAAATCGAATCTCCCTGATTCATACAATTTATTATTTATCTTGAGTCATATTTATCTTGGCCGTTATCGCTCGTATTAGTAAAATTGGATGCATCGAACCGAAACGTATTATTTGTATCGAAATGATTCGATGTATTATCAAATCAGGATCAAAATAGATGGAAAACAGAAGGGTGGAATTATAAGGGGATAAAGAAATTAGGATGGGATTGGTATAAGTAGGGTGAAGGGCCATTACAGAATTTGTACAAGGAGGCAGTCATAAAATATATGGCAAGTAAGGGATTGCGTTTATAATTGAAGTTTTTATTTACAGCCACGGAAATAAAGCCATTTGGATGATTACAAGGCCAACAATTTTATACATGCAAGATCTATAACATAATATATTATGGCTTCGTGAACATTTAATATTGGCGTTTTTAATCACGGCAAACTCCGTCTAGAACATTTACTTTGGCAAAACGACAAAATAAATACGGATGGATTGTTTGCACGCTTGAATGTTTTTGAAATCACAATCATTATGAAAAATTATGTGTACAGATAAAATTTTTATAACAAAATACGGTAGAATAATTTGTTAGTTGTAAAATTAAATTGTTAAAAGTAAAATCTACTTTAAATGTACATGTGTGTACATAATAAAGCAAAAATTGTTAAATTAATACGAGAATAAACAAATTACACCTTGTTATTCAAGTTACCCTCAAAAATTGTAGTGTTTTAGAAAAATAAAAAAGAATACGTATTAATAACTGTGGGATACATAAACTCGACTCAAGAAAAAACATTGAGTTCTTCGCCTCTAAAATACAATAACACAAATCCACTTTTTTCCGAAAAATTATAATATTTGATTAAGCGATTTTAATTTTTTTAATGAAAAACCTTATAAGTTACAATAAAGATATGTATATAACGTTAAAGTAAATGTAAAGGAGCGTGCTGGGCGTCCGTTTCAAATGAGAATGAAAAATAAGTCTCTCTCTGTAAAATAGTGATGATAATGTTATCTCTTTCGACCTAGTCGGTTTCAAGACAAAAATCAATTTTTAAATGTAAAGGATACATCTATATCAAACAATCTTTCTACTGGTACTGGTTTCATCGAATAAACCAAAAAAGAACATGAGATTAAGTAATCAATTTTTGGTGGAGTTGAATGTCCAAATTTTGCTTAACGCGTTAGCACCATCAGGACGGTGCACTTAAAATTTCAGATGAATCGGCCCGACAGTTGCAGAAATTAGATGTTCCTCAAACTGACCCTGCTATAACAGAAACCTCAAGTCTATTTATGTAAAAAATATTCCTCATATAATTATTGATTTTTTGCTCTACCATAAAAAAGTTAGAATGACATCCTGTTGTAAGTAGCGTTTTATATAATCATTCGAGGAGGCCTCGTTTGAAGAAAGCGGCGAACTCTAAAGTAAATGTTAAAACTTTTAGTACAAAAATTCCAAACTAGAAATAATTATATAATAACTCTCAACTAAACTTCTTTTTGGTCTTGTGAGAAAATGGTTCCTGACTTTCCTACCGTGAACTAAGTTTTACCATGTTTTTTATTAATTGTGTGTTGTTATAGGATCAATTAAAAACTTTTCATTAATCTTGGAAAGTAGACATGCATTGTCTTTGAGGTGATTTAAAATTTATTAATTTTTAAACACCAGATCTTATTAATGTATTACATACTTGCAAGAATCATAATCGCAGTTAATGTAATTTAATCGAGTCATGTATGCTATATTTTAATTAGGTCCACGAAATCCTACCTCAAAAAAAAATCACTACACATGCTTAAGACTTACCGCTTTTTAGTCCTTCTAACTTGAGGTGAGAGATTCTTCATTCCTAGTGAACGCACCAGCGGAGGTTTTCAATCAATAGAATCACTCAAGTTGTGCGAAACGGAACAGACGTCAACCCGATTTTTCTAAATGTAGCACAATGTTTGGACATGCAATTAATAGAGGGATGCAGTCACGTTCGTTTTGGGGTTGGTTGGGGTGGGTCAGAATTGACAATAAGGGGTCGCGTGGAGTATTGTACGCATTACGTAATAGGCGACCGTCTGCGGAAAGGCTAACAATAGCTTCAAATGTGTCACGGGCCTTTTGTTGTATTGCTACATAGATGTCATCCAGACAGTTAGTGTGTAATCAGATTTAGATTTCTTTCAATTGGAGGGACATATCGCAACATTCACACCCAAACACAAATCTGAAGCCGTAAAATTTATATTGGAAACTGTTCCACCCCCGATTATGAAGTTGGTAATGTTTGGTATTCCTTGTCTCTCCCCGGTCTTAGAACCCAGTGTTGGCTGAACACTTACAAATCCTTGAAATCCAGCATCGCCCCTATGGGTTTTGTTACATATCTAAAAATCCACCCCATTCTATCGAGACGTAAAATGTAAACGTACTTTATTTGTATAAGTAACGACGTACGAATGTCAATACACTTAGTTCGATGTCATTTTGCTGTGAATCCGTCTTGTGGGGGGGTGAGGCAAAGATGAGGCCAAACTTCTATTTATGCAAGAGAAGGGCGCATCTGACACGTTACGCAACGTTTAAATCGGCATTTTATTTTCATTATTGTTTTTTTTTCTCGAGCGATATCTATAGTGTAGTTGGAATCATTTCTTGATATTTCACAAGCGGTAGAAAATAGAAAATTGAATTCAGTTTTTTAACAAAGTTCTAACATTGTTCTAGAGATAACACTTTATATAAAATTTAGTTATTTATTTATTTCAGAATAGCAATGATTGTGTCTCACACAATTAATTACTTTATTATAAAAAGACTCTTGAGATGAAATATTTTTAACTCTCTAAAATTTCTTAAACAGGATATCCGCAAGACACTAATGGGCGAACCGCTTTAAAATGTTATTTGTCTTCTCCGTGGAACTCTGGAGGTTCAGTAGCGAAAAATGTTTATTGATATACACCTAATTCCAGTTAAAAAGTTATTAAATTTTATTCCGAAGTCACTTTTTAAATGCGAATTCTGTTACAGTGTTGTATTTTATTGTCACTTTTGACGTGAATCAGTACATACAAAAAAAATGCAATTCTCGAGGCACAATGAAGTTACCTGAAAAACGTGATGTGTTAATTAAAATATATTTGTTGCTTCCTCCACAAAAGTAATGACGTCATTTTATTGGGAGGTTAAAGACTATCTGTTCTTCTGCCCAACTCACGAAAGAACGAATTTTCGCCACTGATTTATTTTCAAGTTTCGAAGAAAAGTGCAGTCTTGTACTTATCTTTCTTGCGCGCTGGAAATCTGCGCGTCGTATGTCGGAACTTGAAAATAAATTAATGACGCAATTTCGTTTTGTGGTGAGACGAGCAGTATACAGCATTCTAAACAAATTTAAACAGTATTTAAACTTTGATGGTTCACCTAACAGGAAACGCCTGTCCTGAATGCATATTTAGCTTATCATATTTTAGAGAATGGGTATTAAGCTGAAAAGGTTTTAAGCCTCAGCAACATGCCTTTGATTAATAGTATTAGACCAAATTAAAATGTAATATACAATAAATAACTAAATAAATGTATATGGAACTATAACTGAAACTGAATGAGAATAATTAATGGCTAATTGGCAGAAAAAATTAATAAGAGTTTTCAAATTTTGTAAGATACGATTCGAAGTGGGGAAAATAGTTTTTATGACTGACAACTCGTTTTGCTCTCTTTTTTAAATGTTGACTCATTGCAGATTATTTTCGCACCTAAATATTTTTTTAATTTTATTTTACATTGATTGATTTCTTTTCAGGTAAGTAAGAAGTAAATGTATTGTCGGCCGACTTAATAATATCATATATAATATATGTATAAGATCAGTAGTTTACTTTCATGTCAGTTACTCATTATATGGATTTCATAAAGTATATGTAACAGAAAACTTTACTGAAACTTAAATTGCATGGCCTTAAGCCATCTAATTGTTCTATAAAGTTATAGGCGACAAGTTATTCTATATTGCAGGCAAAATTTAAAAGTAAGAAGTTTTGGTAGAAGTTTTGTCTGTGATATTTAGCAACAATATCGATACATTGTTAAATAAACTGTATCTTCCAAATCATCGAAATAATACCTAATATCATCTTCACACTCGATAAATCCTCCGATTCGCACTCGTGCGAAATATAGTACTTTTCTTCATTGTATAACAAAAACAGAGTAAATGATACAAATAAAATATAGAGTGTTCTATTTAAAAAACTAAGACATGAATATTTGAAAATTACAGTATTTTATTTTTGTTTATTCAGTTTGCTTGACATTACACAAATTTGTATATCTATCTGTAAAGTATTGTAACGTAGATACAGGGTGATTTCGAAATATATGCAACAATTGTAACGACGGCATCACGTACCGTAGTAATGTGGGAATATAGAAAAAACAAATTAAAAGTGGAATGGGACAAAACCCCCACGCACCACCCTCGATGCGATGCCACTGATCCATCTTTTAAACAGTAGGTGGAAAAACGTTCGAATAAAAGCGATGTAAACATTTTCAGTTTCAATTAAAAGTAAAACGACTTTTTGCTGGTTATCATGTATTCATTCATCGTTAAAGGTCATTGCGAAAGATTATTAGTTGTAGAAACGAACAGTGGTCCTGAGAAGGACCGATTTTTGGTCGTGAGTTTGAAGAGTTTGATACCATGATTTCGGAGATGCTATACCACTGATCTAAATGTTCGCGCACACGGAATCGCATGATTTGGAAAGCGCTAGATTCACAATTCTCGGCCCAACCTGGGGTTACCTTCAGTCACACTGTTACAAAATATCCATGAAATAAAAAAAAAATATAATAAGATTTGAAATTGTACTTTCTTGTCAGAAAAATAAAGTCATTTTTCTTTTGCAAGGATTTATTAAACCCACGTAACAACACCATAAAACATTACCATGTTGAAAACCAACTGATACATGACTGGCCCTTATCGTATTTTTGCACGTTGCTTATCACTGTGCCGCTTTTTTGGTTCTTAATCCTAGTCATTCCCTCTTCACTAAATAGTAGTTAAAGTAGGTGAAGAAACAGCACCAGTGGTGTGTATAACAATTTATATTTAATTTCAAATAATTTTTTCTAGACACTGCTACCACTTACGAACGTGAACTTTACACAGTGCAATAAATCTTATTGTGAGCTATTACCCATTTTTTATTGCACAGAGTTTGAACTCAACCTGGATATATAAAATCACAAGAGTATTATACTCTTGTGATTATCCTTGTAAACCATTACACTGATAAAAAGTTTCAAGACAAATGAAATAACTTAGAAACACCAAAACGATATTTCAAAAATAAAATATTCATTCCAAGACTTAGAAGAGGTCGTCAGTTAGGCACTGTAAAATATATGAGAGGTTCCATTTACAAAAACTGAGTTGCATTTTGCCCGTCAAAAATAAAACATTGTATAAAATAATTTTAACTTTTGTTGTTCAAAGAGCTGTAAGTTTGACATTTTGGAAAGTATTAGTGTCATTTTATCTTTGTTGGGAATTTAAGATACCAAAAAAAAAAAGAATTATTGCGTTATCCCCAAAAAGAACTGCAATCAGGCAATATAGCATTTGAAATATTTTTCGTTTAGTTAAAATTTTATTAGTAAACCACTTGTTTTTTTATTTTAAAGTTTTATTAGTGATATAAACGCCAAAATAATTTTGCAAAAAAAAAACTGAATTTTTATTACTCTTGAATGCTACATTTCTGTTGTTCCCGAAAAGACGAAGACGCTATGACTTTTCATTGTTCAGAATCTACAATGAAGAAAAAAGTAATTTAGTTGGCATCATTATTAAAATCCTTTTATTTTTTCGTTGAGGAAATTAAACACTCGAAAATTGACCTAATTTAATTTAACTATCAGTATTACATCTGTGGATAACTTCATCTGCATACGCTGTATATGTTTCCTAATATCAATTTTTTATGTAAAATAATAATAATAATAATAATAATTGGTCTTCGGAAAATTGGTTCAACGATAAAATTGTGCAAAAAACTTAGATTTGACCATTATTTATGTTATAGATACTTTCTATTGCATGTAATGATCAAAAACTAGAATTTATATAGGTGTTAGTTTTATATTTGTCATAAAAACGATAAAATTGAGCAAACTGACACAATTTACCCAAAATTGTTGTACATATTATGAAATCATGTATTAAAACGTTTTAAATGATGTACTCAGGCTACCGTTTTACGAAATTTTTCGTTGGTGCTCTGTAGAAATCTTCTAATGAATGGAACATGTGTCTGGAAACGTTGACGAAACTAAGATAATTTCAAATATTGTCCAAAAACAGTCGAAAAAAGTTTAATTCCATCAAAACAACTAACAATAAGGACGAAAATAATCAAAGTAATAACAGTATTGTATTCCCAATTTTTCGGGAAAATAGGGTGAGTCGTTTTTGATTTCATTAATAAAATAGAGTACCTCATTTATAACTTTTTTGGGCCACCAAACGAATACGAATACATTGATAAACAGCAAGCATAGACTCAGTCATAATTAGAGCTGTGAGGTCGAAATTTAAACGCTGCGAATTGACCCCCACTCCGGCAGGCCAGAGGCTTGCAACCGACGTTATGTATCGCGAAGAAAATTACGCGAAAAATAATGTTAATGGCATGTCAGTTGATGATTTTAAAATCCATATTCACGAAATAAGAGTAATCATAATTTTAATGATGTTCAGGTGTCCGTCTCGCTGACAATAAAACTATTTGTGTGAATTATCAAAAATAATCCACAACTGAAAAGCGAGAAGCGAGCAAAGCAAGGCTGTAGCGATCGGCATTGTGGGCCGATAGTGGGGGTAAATAAATTTCGACCGCACAGCTCTAGTCATAATGCTTTGCACATTTTAAATAGGGTTTTCCGATAAAATTTGGACATGCCGTCATCAGTTCTTGGGGGAGGAGATTAATTGCATAATGTTGTTATATAATTTTGATTTATTTTTAAAAAATCTGAATATCTAGGTTAAAAATTAAAACGGAATCATAAACCACAAGTGCGGAAGTATATTACTACTAGGTTTCCGCGGTTTTTGATTGCTAGTGTTTGCTGTCAAGACTTGCAGAAGAGTATTAGTAATTTACCAACATATTGTAACGTTTGTTTGGAGTTATACTTTTTTATTTTAACTTAGACTTGATTTTTTTTGTAATTAGAATTTATTATTTAATTTACATGAGACTTTAAGTTGGTATTTATCATTGAAAAGTTTTTGATTTTATTTTGTTACATACCTACGTCAACAATGACATCAACAAAAATGGATCGTTGGCCCATGGTGCCATGGACTATGGAAATACCTTTTTATGGTATGACGATGGTATTGCTCATTCCAATATATGGAATATAAATATACGTTGTCATCAAAAGTGGGATTTGACATAGCATGTTGTGACCCAAAAACATCAACTTGCTGACAAGCAACCGGTAAAAGGGAATTTTTACGATGTTAATAAACTTCAAAATCTGGTTTTGAAACAATTTGTAGAATAGACATATACCACAAGAATCTACATTACATAAGTATCATCCAGTGGCGGCTCGTCAGATGAGGCAAGTGAGGCGGCGCCTCACAGCATATATCTTAAGAACAGATTGACTTAATTTATAATTAAAAAAGAGTTTTCAATGCATTTTTAGTTACAAAAATATGTTGAAATGGGAAATCTGTACATGATTTTTTATTTTTTACGCTTCCTGCTGACATTTTCTGTTGAATACCGTACGATTTATGCCCCTAGTTCTTTAACTGAAGCGGCCAGAACGTCGGTTCACTTGAACCAGCGAAGCCCAATCACAGACACGGATTTCCATGGCTGAGCTCCTATACTTCTATACATGCGTTCGCTCGGAACTGAGGCGATATCTTCGGTGCTTCTCGGCCAATTTCGGAGTACTCATTAAACCATTTTTCCATTTATTTTACAGAACGGTAGGGTTGCGGGGTGCGTGGGTAATTAGCATAAACGTGAATAAAAACCCATGTGTTGGTGTTTTGTGTTATTGCCTCTTTCATAGGTACAAGTGAGTGAAAAATGAATCCCGAGTATGATATCGTCATGTTTCTTCTTGAAACGCCGTTTTCACGACGAACCGAGCTAGAACGTCGGCAAATTTTGCTAAATATCGAGCAGTCAAAACCGTTAATTCATTTAACTTCCATTGATAAGCGACAGAATCGTCAGTACTCCAAGTCTTTTAAATCAACTTGGTACCTACGAAACATATAAATGGCTCTGCCGTAATATTTACACAACATCCCGGGATATAACGATTTAAAGAATTTCATCCGACGTGCAAAGTTACATGAAAGTTCCAAAGTACACATTAAAAATTTCATGGGCTTAAAACTTTTAGAAAAGAACACAACAACTATTCCCGAATCCCTCCAAGAAAGTGCTACTTTCAACAAAATTTTGACTTGTAAAAACATTGTTGATTCAATGTGTTATGGGTGTTATTATTATTATTATTAGGACCTACCACTGACCCGGGAATGACGGGTATTCAGGCAAGACTTCTATCATTACTAACTAGTAAGACCAAGTAATATTACTATATTGTCAAACTTCTATCATCGCCTCACCACATCAGACAGTCACGAGCCGCCACTGGTATCATCTACCCCAATTTTATGAACACATTATGCAAAAAATAAAAACAAGCATTGGTTACAATAATTATACTTATTTGGATCTCCGCGGATGAAACCATCGACACGTTGGGAGGCTGTGTTGTGAATGTTGTCGTTGGAATATTTTATCTAACAATACCGTATACGCCATTTGTAATAGAATGCAATATATAAGATAAAGTGAATACCGAAATTATATCATCTATAGTGGACGACTGCTTGAACTGTATTTTTGACAATGCAGACGAAAAGTACAAACAGTTTTGCTCATGGACTACACCGCATTTGCGAATTTATTAGGATAAATTGATCTATTGATTAGTAATTGTAAAAAAATATTTCTCAAAGCACCACATATAGTAGCGTTATATAAAGATATGTGTCCACATCTTCCCTAGCCCCCTGTAGCTGTCACTACACGTTGGGGTACGTGGTTGCAGGCCGGGTTGTTTTATGCGAACAATTTTGAGGCAGTAAAAACTGCACACATATTCTCAACAAAGCCGGTGTAAAGGAGCAGTTGAAATATACTGAAGCTCAATTCAAAGATTTACAACACCACAGAATTTTTTGAAACTCAAAACCTTCCTTTACGCGAAAGTATTTCCAAATTAAAAACTACTATTAATTAAAAATTACCTAATCTTTCAGATGAATTTGGTAGTCACCTTAAAACAAAAGTACAAATTGTTTTCAGCAAAAATTCGGACCTTCATATATTACAAGATTTGATTTTGACAGATTTAGATGATAACGATCCGTATAGACAGCAATTTGAACAATATTTCGATCATCCACCTGTTAGGAGCGTCGATGTTGAACGATCATTTTCATTATTCAAGGACTTATTAACATCAAAACGCACTCGCCTGACCCATGAAAATATAAAACGATTGGTAATTATGTATACAAATCATTCACTTTTCTTGAAAGGGAATGGCTTAATGATTTAACGGGTAGATATGATAGCGTCTCCCGTTATGCTGTATCTCGGACGCTTATGAGATGCAATGCGTAGTTGTAGTGGGGGTTATTCGGCGAGTTTTCACTTAAAACCGCCGAAGCCTGGTTATTAAAAAACGTGATAAGTATTGTCCACCTGTAACTACAAAATATCTAGGCGTGTTTATAGACTCAGAGTTACGCTGGACCAAACATGGTGACTACGTAGCCACCAAAATATCTAAAGGCATATATCTACTTCGTAACTTAAGTAACAATCTCTCATCCAAATATATCAGAATCGCTTATTTCTCATTGTTACATTGTCATTTTGACCATGGTATTCTAAATTGGGGTCATTCAACTTCATTACAAAGACTTTTTAAACTCCAAAGAAGAGCTGTTAGAATTGTGGCTGGTATTGGTTACCGAGACGAATGCAAACCACATTTTACTAAACTAAAAATTTTTACCTTACCTTGTTTGTTTATATTTCGTTGCCTTGAGCATTTAATTAAAAATTTTGGGAACTATTTTCCACTAAAGTCGTTTCATCAATATGAAACTAGAACGGGTGAAATCGCCTTTAAATTATTAAGACTGAGCAAATCTAAGTCTGGCACTTCATACTATGCCATCAAGTTTTTTAATAAATTACCGAATTCCTTTAAAAAAATGACTCCTAAACTTTTCTTAATGAAAATTAAACAGCACCTCCTTGACCACGCATATTATTCCTTTGAGGAATATCTGCACAACAATTTGTTTGAAATATAAAATCTAGTCTTATTGATTTCTGTTATCAAATATATTAGTCTTATTGTTATAAATGTTACATATTACTTTTTTTTCCCTATTAGGTACTGACTTGTGTAAACACTATTGTGTATTAACATGAATAAAGACATACATACATATTACAAACATATGTACATGTACACTTTGAGGTAACGTCATCACATTGTTAGTGGTGATGATTATACCAATTTTGGTTAGCGGTCCAGTAGTTTCGGAGATTATTATTTGTTCAATAAAATCGACATAGAGAGGCAGACGACAGGCAGACAGACAGACACACGGAAACGGGGAACCTATTATGTCGTACACTAAGGGTCATGAAAACATGAAACATTCAGAAAACATGAAAGTATCGTCAGATGAACCCTACTGCAATACTTCCCTAGCTTACGCCCGGGAAGTAAAAATAGACTATTCCAGTGGAAGTAAAATGCAAATCAGTCGCATGCATTCAGTTTGAAGTCAAATTTTCAATAAGCAATGATGGTCTTAGTTGAAAGTCGATAGGGTCCTTTTGTGTAAAAGTATACTTTTTTCTTTTGAAAGAAAATTACAACAGAAGTTGGAAAGTCGTGATTAATTGTCATACTTCTTCTTACTTAGTAAAGATCGGTATCCCCCGTCACAGTTGTCCCAACAAAAGCAGATGACGAGGTTGAATAGGCGTATTATGAAAGTATACATCAATGCAAAAAAAGTTGCAGTGCACCTTGCGGTTCTCATGCTAATGGAACGGAGGGATCGCTTAAGCCACACTGTAAACCTGTGGTGTAAAACCGCACGCGCCTCTTTATGCAACCTTTAAAAAGAGGGATTACTCATGAATAGCTAAGTGAAAGATATACAGGGAGATTAAAGCGGATTAGCTATTACCATAACATTGGTTATATGTTATCATACCCAGTGTAATAGGCCTAATTGCCTGCCATTGTCAACTCTAAATTAAGGGGACTACTGGGCGCAACGTAAACCAATGTTGTACGAATTTACATTAAATATGAATCGCGAAGAACGCCACCATTTTGATTATATTCGGCACTGAAATAGGTGTTCTGCGCATCGAATTGACTCATAGAATAGACATGCAATAATTTTGTTACTAATAATTCCAGCCGTAATGAATCTATAAGTGACGCTCTACTAACTTGCACCCCTTTAATTCGTGGATGAATTTATAACAATAGATTAATTCATATCTGAGATCCATTAAGAAGATTGAATTCATCCCTAGTTACGTTGTTTTCAATTTCGGAGGCGCCTTGTTAAACACTGTCGACATGACGAAATGTTGGGTGAACCGTAAGGACCCTAATACATTTTTTTTTGTTAGCGTAGTGAACATGTGTGCTATACTTTCTAGTGTTTATTTTATTTTATTGGTACAATATACCCCCATGTTTGAATAAAAGAAGAAAGTGCCACAACGCAATGCAAACAGATGCGACTTTTAAATTTATGCGATTACGTGAACGAAATACATTGATATTTAAGCGTTCTAATCCGCCCTTGAATGCCATTCATTACTGCCCTTTGTTAACGATCACTGTTTTCTTACAAGAATGAATGTCTAATTGGAAACTGTAGTCTCTTATTAACCTACTTTAAGACAACGTAGTTATTTGTTTTATGACGAATGGAGTTGCTTATACCATTAATTTTCAGAATCTATGTCTTTTTTGTAATTGGCAGAATTTCATTCGAATTTGAAGAACGTCTCACTGTATTTTGCATGCAAATGACATCTAATAAACATCGTCCCCATTTACGCAAATCCACAAGTTGTTTGTTTGTGTTTCAGGGCCGTAAAGACAATTTTCTATGAAATAAAATTCTTAAACTTTCGTTAGTAGTTTTCTAAATATGAAATGGTAACGTAATCAAATAAAAAAATAATAAAATATAATAGTTTTCATTTCATGACACAGATTTTGAATTGCAGCAGTGTATCTCTATAATTACAAAGTTTAAACTTAGTTTTTAAACCTCCATAGTACAGTCATAACAAATTACAAATTGTTACACAACAATTTACAATACGGTGTCGTTAAGATTGACGAGCCACGAACAAGTGGAGCTAAATTTACAAATGCTTAAAGTTAATGATAAGTTATCGGTGCCACAAATTAAAAAAAATATTAATTAAAAATATGCTTTAGAGAATCTTAGTTTATTTAAGGTTTAATAAATCTCTGGATACTAATATTTTTATCAAATAATTAATTTTAATACTTATTAAAAATTAGCCGTTCGTCGGATGGAACTATTACAATTCTTCCCTAGCTTCGGCTCGGAAGTAATAAGAGGAATTAAATTCCGTTAGAAAGTTAAACGAGTAAACATGTTCTTACAAATTTTGTGATATTACCAAGATGTTTAGCAACTCCAATCATTGCCATTACACTATAAGAAATATCTCTTTTTCCAAATGATTTACTAACACTACCGCACTAAATACAATAGCGATAAAATGCGACATATTTCGTCAATAATACTGTTAGCACTGCATTATTCTAAAAGTACAGTATTTTTCACATTACCATAAGATATAGCTATTTATATAATTTGTCTCAGGGCTAAATAAGTAGTTAACTTTCATTTTCACTTATTCCAAATAAATGTAAATAATTGTGGTATACCCTGAAAATGAATTCCTGAATAATTCAGAGCTCCTGAAATTATTTCATTGTGTAAACGAAAATATTATTCAAAATTTAAGCATAATATACATATTTATATTTTAAAAGAAACGTAAACAATTAGAAACATCAAATTAAAAGCGTGGGTTCTATAAAAAATATAATAAATATGTATTATGATTCTTTTGGTAATAGTTTGGAAACACAAGTTTTACTCGTTCCGCTGTTCTATTATGAACTAGCCACTGAAAACATACTATTCATATTTCAATAAATCATTCATCAGTGCAACTGAAACTTGAAATGAAAATATGACCAGTGTAATTGTGATATTAAAACTAAAATCAGATCGATGTTGTAGATTTCTAGCATATTCCGATTATTGGTTATTTCGTTTAGCGAGATGTGTATAGGAGATGCTGTGATTATATTATATTAAATAATGCAAAGGAAGCAAACATGGCGCAGTTCTGTCATAAAAAATAAAAATCTTGTCAAATCTGGCTGTAACCATAAATGGTAGCAATTTTAGTGGAATTTTATTTTTATTTGGTAATCATGCATGCTGGACCCCAGCTGCGAAGGCTAGATGTTTTCTTAATAATATTTACATGGACTTCTAGCAATCGTTTCTAATGTGCATTAGCCTAGAAGAATACAGCGAAACTAAATTGAAAACACGTCGTCTCTTCAAAAAGAACAAATTGTCTTAGCTATCGTTTACGCCTTTAGATTCAGTAATAATTAAGTGTCTAGTGGGATTTGTAAAATAGGATTTTTTTACTCTCAGCTTTTCTAAGAGACTTTTAATACATGCACCAAACAAGGTCATCTTATAACAACTGATTTATCTAATGATAACTGATTGTTGTCAGAACTACGTAATTATTCATGATAATTACGCGTTCTTTCAGAGGCGGCATCAGTGACATAATGGTTAAGGTTGCATTTAACCAATTCAAAATAAACATGTCATTGAACATGCAATATTGTTAGTAGCAACAGAACTTTTCCGGGTCGAAACATACTAGACTAATTATATAAACAAACATGTGGTTTCACCAAGTTGAATTAGTCAAATTAATACAAATTCAGCAGCGAGTCAATAGGGGCAATTCTGAATCAAAGTTGTTAAATTTAAAGGGTGTTAAATTGCAAATTTCCATAGTAACGAGTTAAATTCGTAAATCTGATTGGTTGTTTATTTTTTAACAACCTTTAAATTTTAACAGGTTTGATTCAGAATTGGGCCTAATATGTTGATATGCGACATATAAACAGAGAGAATTTTAGCATCTATTTAGATTTTTTTAGTTTTTATTTAACTTGATACCTACCTATCCAAGTTAAATAAGTCATTTAACAACTCTTGAAATTAAAATGCAAAACAGTAGATGCCACGGTTTTACTATTTCTTATTGCCCTCTATTTAGTAATTAATTTTTTGTTAGTTTCATCAAAATATTTATAAGAAAATCAGTCAATATAGAGAAAGAAAACTAGAAAAAGTTGTTGGTGGTGGCCGAAAACCTTCTAGGCAATACGTTGACTGTTTCCTTCAATGTTCTTTGTTACTTTACTACTTATTTGTATGGTCGAAACAAACTAAAATACCTCTCAGCAATACAGTTTTAAGAAAAAATAACCGAAATTGTAGCTTTACTTGCCCATTCGTTGTCTAGTACCTATATGTCTTTGACTAGAACTCTAATGCGGACTCTGCCTCAGGGGTCTATTGACTTTCACTAATTTTTATGAGGCCTAACTAAATACCCTTGTAAACTTGCCGCAGTCGAGATGGTTGCGAGAGGGTTTATCGAGATGGGTTCAACGGTGGGTGGTTAAGCCGTCAAAAAAATGCGTGAAAGTCAATTCGTGTTTGAGGCAGACTCCGCACTAGAATTCTGGTCAAAGATTACGAAATATTTGTAAAAGTAATGAACAAGATGAATGAAAAATAAACAAATATGCAATGTGCATTTTTACAAAAGTTAACAAAATATATATAAGCACAAGCCAGAAAAGTATTGTAATATTTTAATCACATTTTTTAAGGGTTGTTCGGTTAATAGCCGTACAAAAATTATAAAATCTCCTGTGGCCTCTGCCTATTTGTCATGCGTACGTGTTCCATATTATATTTTGTATTCTTCATTTGTATGTATATTAATTAGGTACGTGTGTAAAAACTTGTTGTATTAATATGAATAAAGTTTATTATTACAAATAGGTCTGAATGAGGGATGATATATAAACCCGTATACTTTTAACTGTGTCAATAGATTTGTTATTGATTAAAACTACTAGAAATGAACACAAAAATTAACGGTTCTCGTACCTTTATATAAATGTCGGAAATAGAGAGAAAAATCTTAGTGTTTATCACTTCATAAAGAAAAAATAACCCGTTCAACTATTTACGCCATATTCGAGAGATATGAAAAGACGTAATTAGTTGTTTACAAGTATATTCCTGGAGGACTAGCTACACAAGCGACTCTAAAAACGTTAAGAGCAATTTCCAGAATGTTTGAAAGCAATCCTTTCAATATGTGAACCGGCTCGACGATTGAATTTGTCATAGTAGGCTGTATCTAATATTAAAGTCAAAAGATTGTGAATCAAAGAGCGCGTAAAACCAAAGACTCTTATAAAATACGTAAAAAATAAAAAGAGCATTCAAAATTAACGTGCCGAAAAATTGACAGAGGGGAACATCGTCTAACATTTTTGAGCAGTGTGCAAGGAAGAGTACAAAAAGAGAAAACATTCATTCAAGAATAGGATCATTAAATTTAAAAAGATTTAAATTCGAGGAATGGGATTAAGTAAGTAAAAGGATATTTAACAAAATTGTTGACAATGCCCCGAAAATTCAGGAAAACCTACTGGCTTATTACGACTCAATTAATGGCATTAAATCTAGTTACTTATAGCTGACTTGTATTTTACAATAACATAAAACTTTTGCTGCTTCATAGTTAAACATTTAATTAAAATAGAATATTTTCTAATGTATGTTAGAAATAGCTCAAGTCGTTAACTATATGATTAAAACAAAAAAAAATGTACGAAGTCTTGAATACGAACAGGAAAATAACATGATGGAAATGTGATCATAAATTTTTACAAGGTCCGTTGTTTAAATATTGTTTAGGTTGTTGATGAACAAGCCTGTAGCCTGAGAGAAGAAGTTATAGAACTAAATTTACAAGTTGAACATCTGAAGGCTACGAATTCTAAGATCAAGATATTGACCTAAAAAACCTTAATCTAACAGATCTACCTCAAGTGGTCTACGTCAAAGAAGATCCTACAGGCACTAAGGGTGTCAAGGGGAAAATCCCACTCAATTGTATGTCCCACAAATAATAGAGAATGAATAAGGACGTACAAGAAGGAAAAACAAAGTAGCAAAATATACAAATACAGCTTGACAAGTTCAAGACCGAATGGGTGATATAGAGGTCAAAAAATATAAATCATGAAAGGAACTATTCGAGACAGAATTGGCAGGTTGTCTTAGTGCAGCTCCAAAGAATAAATTTGTTGTGGCAATTTCAGTCCAGATACTCAAGCTGATGCCACTAGAAAATATCTTCAGACGTAATTTACAGGTCGGAAATTCACCAACGACAAGCAGGCAAGAGCCTATCCTTTAAAGTAGGACTTGATTTTGACTTATTAGAGGGTTTTGGAAAAAGTAAAATTCGTAACAAACAGTAATAATAATAATTTTCCAGTACTTCATTTCAGCATCCAAACCCTTTAAAAATAAATTATTGCTGCTAAATCAATCAATTATTTGTATATCCGAATATATAGGATATAAGTAATAGTCAGGGAGGCACTTGCATTTTTGTTCACAAATTTCGAATGATGATCGTTTTCCGGGTTGGAATCGTGTAGATTGAGTTTTTGGGCTCAACGTTTCGCACACTTTCGTAAGTGGCATCTTCAAGAGCAGGGTTAAGAATAAGGCAAAAGAGCACGGTAACCCAGTATGTCAACTATACCAGAGGCGAAACTCTTTTTCAAAAACTCAATTTACACGGTTCCAATCGGGAAAACGATCATGTATTGATTCCGACCGTGAAGCCTCCGAAATTACATTTCTAATAAATCTGTTCTAGAAATATGTATCTATGTTTTAGAGTAGTTTTAAAATCTTTGTACTAGTTGATTATAATCTCAGTTTGTCCGGGGCAAGTTTGCATAAAGATATGTTAACAAACCTGTTACTCACTTTCGATTTAGGACCCTAAATCAAGGGCACTACTCGTGAATATGGCTCTGTTGTTACTTGTATTGACAATATCTTTACGAATTTTAGATACAAATCTTATGTTTTTAATAAAATTCTGTTGTCAGATCATTTTGGGAAAGTGGTATTTATACAAAACTTTAGTTCATATCGCCTAAATAGTACAACTTACATCAGATCATTCTCTGAATATAAACTTTTTTTTTCAAATAATCTACCGTCTGAATTATGAGACAAATTTCAAAATGTACAAGATACTCAAACCAAGTTTAATGTTTTCATACAGTTGTTTATGTATCAACTACTATGAGCTCGCTTTTTCCTTAAAAAAGCGAGCTCATAGTTTTTTCGTTTTCGTTTAGAAATCAAAACTTCTAAACAAAAATGAGATCGAATTAGTAATAACCAACTAAAGCAATTTCAACGAATTTAACAAAAAGTCATGTTTAGGGCACAAAATGCAATATAATTAATTAGTAAGCTTCTAGCAGCTAAAAGACAAAACCAACATTTGAATAGTTTACAAATATGAGTTAATAAAATCAAAACAATTTGGAGAATAGTTAATAGTAAATTAGAACTGAATATCGATCACAAACATACTGGAGATTTGATGAATATTTGATATCCGGTTCTGAAAATTCAGTTAGTAATTTGGAATAAAGGGCTATAAGTATAAATACAATAAGCCACTTAATAACACATCATATCATTTCCAGTCCTTATTTTTTAGCCCGGTCTTCAAAAAAACGAAGATTACTTAAGACTGAGTACTAGTTTGGAAATAGTTATTTAAGCAATAAGTGGGATACATAGATTATTATCGCACGCACATGGAAATTGCGCAAACGAGGGCGTCAGCCCGAGTTTTGCGTAACCATGTAAGTGCGATAGTAGTGCATCTCACGAATTGTATGCAACATTTTATGTACAACAATTTTTTATAAATAAACCATTTGTACTGCTTTCAATCATGGACTAACTACTCTCGATCAAAAGGTTGTGAATAATAATTTAAAGAAGCAGCTGCATCTCATTCTTCAAAATGATGGCAACGTACTTAGCAACAGTGTAAACAGTAAACAAATTTTGGTTTTGTAAAATTTTGTGACAAAATCATCAGAATGAGTTCGTCAGAAGATCTGCCTTCAGATGTAGAAGAAGCTGCTTTGGATGTTATTTCTGGGGTTGTTCCTTAGAAATCACGCGAAGAATGTCAGCTGGCATTTGAACAATCTGAAAAATGGTGCATTGAAAACAGTTCCTGTATTATAGTCCGTCGTCAGCGACCTCACAGTTCTATAGCAGAAAATCTAATTTGTGCTTCATTAATTATTATAATGTCAAGAATTGAAGATTTGCTTTAATTTCTGTTGTTTATCATTCATTTCACTTTCTTTCCAACATGTCGACTGTAACACATTAATATCAAGTTTTCCATAAATTATGCGGCCAAACTCGATTGAATGAGCGGCGTCCGATGACGGTCCGGAATTTCGCCGATAACGCGTGGGGGTGACTAGTGCCGCAGGACAGAAACACGTCTGGCCGACCTAGGCTTATATGGTCATCTTCACGCCACCGAGGGGTGGCGCCTTCGTTCGGGAGCGGCGGTGCTCGGGCGCCAGCTCCCTCTCCGGAGATAAAAAGAAGAGATAAAATCAAAACGAGGAAAATTAACAATAATCGGGTTTTTAATCCCTGCCACCAGCTACACGGCTAAAATAATCGTACGGCTAAAATAATCTTAAATAACTACACACGGTCGTTTCCTCGGCGACCCTGGAAATCGCGCGGGAACGGTACGGCGACCGGGAAGGTTAGCGCGGCGGCGGAAAACGACGTGTGCTCAATGATTTCGGTTTCGTGCGATCAACGGAAAAAAAACGGTGACGGCGGTACGGTTTTTCGCTCGGGGGCGGTGATTCAAAACAGGTACGCAAACAGGCAGAAAACCAAAGTGGTACTTACGGTGCTCGGTACTTGTCGCGGTTTCCGGCCCGCGAAAATTCGCTTTGTTACAAAATGTTGTTAAAAAACTGTCACTACATTTAAATTTGCGTAAATTTCCTAAATTTGTTTGGTATAAATTCCTAATTCTGAGAATATCTGACGAACTTACTTTGCAAAACATAAAAAAATTAATGCGAAATTTTTTAGAAAAAATACACTTTGTGCTTAATCATTATATTCACTTAACCTTAAACAGACAAAAATTCCAATTTGCCATAAATTATACGTGTTCTTGATTACCGTAATCAACTTGTGACGATCACCAAAGGAATGAGTTGACGTAGGCATAGTTAGAAATGTTTAACACAAATTTTTTTTAGTAAAATTTTGAATAAATGATGCGCACATAGATTTATCACAAAACAATCAACGGTTTAATTTTGAATTGTCTGTCACTCATTTTTTTTTCAACACATACCGCTTATGGGTGCATTACGGACAGCCTACATATTAAACGGCAACAATTTTGCGAGCACTACAGAGACAAGATTCGAGCCTGCCTCGTGTGGAGTGTTGAACCGCACTGTTTGTTTAATCACGCGAACACCGAACTACCCACCAAGATAAGAATAATAATAATTTTCCACATTAATTTTTTATTCAGAAAAGCGCAGCACATGCTATTGAAAGACTTTAAATGTAGACGAATTTTTTAAAATAAAAACTTTTAACTCGTTATGCAATATTTGTCTTGGAAGTTTTGAGTCTAACTACAGCAGTTAGAGAAGAAGTAGTTAGAACAATATGCACAACAATATATGACAAGCACATTATAATAGATAACAACGTAAGGACTACTAAAAGTCAAAAGGTTGGAGTACAATTTTACAATTGCTCACTACAACATATTATATTAGACATGCGTCGATTTCCCAAGACAATCCAAAAATTTGGTATTACCAAAACAAGGAAAGCAAAATTTTAAATTATGCCTTTATTGACCTTATACATTTATTGACGATATAATCAGCAATACTGTTTATTATTTCCTAAGCGTATAATATAAAAAAATAAAATTCGTAAAATCAAGACTTTTCGAAATAACTGGATTTGTTCTATTGTACTTCCTAGGAATTTTTGTAGAATTAACTTTCTTCTTACGTATACATTCATAATTACACGGAATATTTATGAAACTCAGAATGGTACAACGTTTAAAAGTAATGTAAACATTATAGATCGAAACTTTTGTTTAAGTATGTACACTATACATTTACATATAATAATTTATCAATTTTCTTACTGGGGTCAACTGCAAGTAGAAAAAAAAAAAACACTGTAGGCTGCGAAAAGCGGCTGTTTTTTTGGGACACACAGGCGACCAGATACCTATCGAGGATCATCTTTGTTAACGATTTTCGTCTTTAATTAAAATGTAAATTATTGATATTGCAGGAACTAGATTCCATATAAGGCGAGCTCTAAATAAATCTTTTAATATTGGAGCAGGGTAGAAATGATATAGTTGAGGTAACTTGAAAGTTCTATTTTCTTCAATAGAAAACCAGTTATTATATGGTTCTATCAAGTACATCTTGGAATTTTATACGTATTTGCAGCTCCATTAACTCATCCCAAACTGCCTGCATAGCATTCTGCAATTGCTCTTCGATCCAGAGACCTCGACTTTCTGGCGTCATTTTTAGAATCCGAAAACCAATATCAAGAAAATGCACAATAAATATAAGAGGTTGAAGTAAAGGAATTCAGAAGAGAAATTATAAGTGAGGTTCTATAATAAAACTATTTCAGCGCTTGAAAATAATCGTTTTGACTACATACATACACAAAAGTGTACTTACAAGTGATAGTGTCTCTCTCAAACTTATATATATATAATACAAAGACTGTGTTTGTTGTGCACACTCTTAAGCGATTTTTTTTTATTAGTTGTGCAAGTAGAAGGTAATAAGCTTCACATGTAGTTGGATAAACTGTGTTGCAGAGTACTATTTACATGTGTGATTTGTTTAATTTTGCAAAGCTCTGAATTTTGATGTGATTTAATTAGCTTGGTATTCGTGATGTCGTATGTAAATAATGTGGTAAATATTTATTGTTGCCGGATTATTGGCATTTTGTAATACGAACTAGGCATGAAAATAAAACTATAAAGGGTGCATAATAATAGTTAGTCGCCTATTTACAACCGAAATACGAATATCGAATATATAAATAAAATTATTATAATTATTATTTTATGGTTCATAGTGAACAACGAAATATATCTACCATAAAATAATTATTTACAATAAATATATACATACAAGAAAGCGTTATCCACTTAGCAGGTTAACGAAAAACTCATGTATACAGTAATAATGTATTGTTTTGTTTTATACCTTTATATACGCATCCTCTTTGTACAAAAAGATGAGAAACAAAGTTTTTGATTTTGACGCGTTAAATATGTTTGTTTGGCAGAAAAATCATGGAAAATCAAGGAGAAAATGATTTCGATCAAACACGGCATAAAGGTACCATATCTTTTGTCATTTTTGTGAATAGGTACCATAATATCATTTAAGCTGTGTCAGTTTTCCTACTTTCTTCTCAGATTTTTGTTAGAACTTCTATATATATTCTTACGAGTATCGAATCAATCGTAATATAATAATAATAATAATATGTATTTGCCCAACAGATACAAATCCATTAACAGGACAAAAATAAATACAATTCAGACTTTACAATTAAAATTAAAATAAAATAAAATATAAAGATAATGAGAACACTCCATCACTTCTTCTGAAAAAATATGTCCGCATAATGATCATTGGCATTTTTACACAATCGACAGAGTGGTGAATTTTTCAGAATATTAGTTCGCGAGGTTGGAAAACTAAATGTCACTGAATGACGAGCATTTCTTCTCGGTACATGGAAGTTAACTTCAGACAAAATATTGGGACAATCTACCTGATCATGGATTATTTTCCACATAAAGTGAGCACTCTGCAAATTTCTTCTTGATGTCAAGGACTGCATGTTGTGTTGCTGAAGTAAAGTTTCATAATGAACATTCCTTGCTGGGTATACACCTGTAGTTTTAAATGATAGAAATTTGAGAAAACGACGCTGGACACGTTCAATAAGTAGTTGATAAGTAAGATAACACGGAGACCACACAATCGAGACATATTCTAGCTTACTACGGACAAAGGAAGAATATAGTGACTTAAGCAGGTCTGTATTTTTGAAATACGTGGCGGAACGCATTACAAATCCCAAACTTTTGGATGCAGATGAGGTTATAGCTATAATATGTTGAGAGAAACTGAGCCGATGATCAAATATAACCCCCAAATCTCTGATGGTATCAGTTTTGACTAAAAATTGACCATTTATGTAGTAAATAGAAGGTATAACGCTGTTATTACGACAAAAAGAAACATAGAAGCACTTGTTAGTGTTTAATTTTAAGTGATTATCAGAGCACCATTGTACAATAAGATTAATATTATTCTGGAGATGGTCAACATCATTAGCTGACGAGACAGGAGAAAAAAGTTTTACATCATCTGCAAAGCCAAGGATAGAGCAAGACGTGGACATTAAGAGATCATTAATGAATAACAGGAACAGCAGGGGTCCAAGATTGGAACCTTGTGGTACGCCAGAAGTGGACATGTAATCAAATGATTTATAACCATTGTAATAGACATAGTTGAGCCTGTTGATTAAATACGAACGTAACAATGCAAGGAATGATGAACCAACACCGAACATATCAAGCTTGTTTAGCAAAATTGAGTGATCCACTGAATCAAAAGCACTTGAGAGATCGGTATACACCACGTCCACCTGGCCACGCTGATCCAAAACTTTACAAACAAATTGAGTGAAGACACTTAGATTAGTCTGTGCAGATCTTCCAGGAACAAACCCATGCTGATTCGTTGAGATTAAGGATCGAGTATTGTTAAAGAGTGACAAGTAGATTATCTTCTCAAACACTTTCGCAAAATTACAAATAATAGCAATAGGCCTATAATTTTTTATTTGCTTCTTATCATTCTTTTTAAAAATAGGTGTTATTCTAGCTCGCTTCCATCGATCAGGAAATATTGACTTCGAAATGGCCATGTTAATGATGAACGTCAACGGTTTTGCCAGAGCAAACCTGGCGTCGTGCACCAAGAAGCTAGGAATTTGATCATCATATAATGATTTATAAATGCACCAGTTCTGAACCGAAAGGCTTTTTGATTAATTCGCTTGGGTCGCATAGTTGTGGTAACAATAAAAAAGATCAATTGACCTAACTAAACTTTAATGTTTAGCTAGAAAACCTAATATGCATGTTCGTTACAATGAATTGTCCTGTGAAACATGCAGACACTAATAATAATAATAATACTAATTTTTGGATATCGCGATCAATCACTCCCAGCGAAAAATAAAATCTTTTGACATTTGGGGTTAATGCAAATGAATATTGTCATATGACATTGGAAATCGTTTGCAATTTTTAGCAGGTGGTGTTAACAATCATTGTGAAAACTGGGAATCGGTCCAGAGGGTGCTGGAAGTACTTCTAAGATCTAGTAGCGTCGGGAGCCGGTCGGGAATATTCAGTCGCTTACTGAAATTGTCTGAGATGACATCATAGATTTTTTGGACAGGATGCGCAAACAAATTTTGATTAGCGTTTTATCATAAATACATTTTATCTGGAGTTAAGAATTATTTGTGGCAGTAAAAAATATATAATAACACATTTTTCTGATACAGTGAACAGTTGTAACACCGGCATTTATTATTGAAAACTTAACCTCATTTCATATGTGTTAATATACTAATAATATTACCATTTTACCACCAACAAAGACAATCACAAATGTAATAATGCATACGTTATGTGCATTTGAAATTTATTTGGCACCATATAATTCACATCCAATTTAACATATTGCACGAACACATGGTGCACTTGTAAAATATAGCACCATACACGCACCCCTTTGTTCTGTTTACTACTTTGGTGAAATTTCACCCTTAAACAGCACTCAATTAAGAACAAATAAAATCTGTAGACACAAATATCTATTATTTAACATACTTTGTAAACTTGTTTTAGTCGTTTTAGCAGCCGTCTTACATTGGTTAAACTATCTTCCATTAGCAGAGTTCAGATCGATAAAAGCTCTTTCGCAGTTCATGAACTAGTTAAACGTTGCTTAGAGTGACCTCATGTGATATTCATAACAAAATAAAGCGAAAAAGCGACTTCTTGCAAACGTAACGGAATAACTTCATATATAACAGTCAGTGTCAAACAATTTCTTCTGCCACTTAACTCCTGGTCATAGCACAACTTTTGTAATTATAATTTTGATTTACTTTTATTTCTGGACTGCTGTTTTCACATGTATGAAGTTTTGTTGAATATGTTTCATTATTTCCAACTGAATGTCCACTAGAATTCGTTTTGTAGCGGCATTTTCGACTTGCCGAAATGTAATTAAACGTGATTTAATAGGCCGAAAATCGAGTTAAACATGATCCCTGCGCGTGTAAACTCAGAAAGGGGCAAGATGACGCCAACTGTGTTAACGCTGGAAATAAAGGTTTTAATATGATAAAACTGTTAGTTAAACGTGAGATAATAAAAAAATCAATACTTTGTAAACCAGGGAATATTTTGCATTAAATAGAATTAACGACATTGCCGGTATTATTTCTGGAATTTGGAATCTAGACTGCACACGTCTGTGTTAGTTATTCTATTTCACACAAAATCTATTAATAGAAAGTATAATATAACGGATGTTTGGAAATTAGAATGCTACTGCATTCAGTTGATGGCATTTTACTATTAAATGAGCTTCTTTGTGACATAAGAAGAGCTTTCTTGGTAGTTAGAATTTAAGTAATTTATGAGAAATAATTAGTTCCAACGCCATTCTCTGCGAACAAAATTAATTTGGATTTGTTTTCTATTTTGTTTGGTGAACGTTGTTCCGGCTACAATTTACAATTTTAACCCGTTGTAAAGAAATAGGGAGAATTTTTATTACTGCTTTAACATTTGTTTAATGCTTCGACTATATAACAACATTCATTATAACTTTGTAGAGGTTTTAAACTCTTATTATTAGTCAACAAAATTTGAAGTGGGTGGGATTAAATATTCTATTATGTATAATCACCACATTAACTCCATCACCAATTTCTTGTCACATAAAGACAAAAATACTTAAAATCCTTCTGACAATCAAAGTGATGTGAACATTCAGTTCTTTTACATTTATATCAATTTGTATAGTAAGCTCTGATGACACTTTGCGAGCGTGCTTCTATTGCAAACTGAAAACACTAGTTATGTTTGTTCAACGACCATTCATCTCTAAAAAAACTTTTTGTTACACTCTCACAAATTCTAAAAGCAATATTATCACTTCTCCCTGGGTAATATAATCATCTCATCATATTTATTTAATACAAGACCTTCCAGAATTCAAGCAATCAAGTTATTAGGAGCTGGTGGGTTGGATGATTTTAATTTAATATCAGACGTAGCAAGGCAAGTTCATTAAGTTTATTGAAGCATAAAAATCATGTATGTTTCTCTCGTTGAATGAATGGAATTCCGACGCGTTATGAACTGAATAAACAAGTAATTTTGATGTTATCATCCTAATTGAAAAGGACAAATGTAGGTTTTTTTAGTCCGTTAGCTTGTTGCAAATAGCCTAATTTCTTAACACTGCGAAAAGTGAACAAAAACTGTCCTTTGCTGAACGGCTTTTGTGGTCTGCACTTGAGCCAGTGGCGGTGAATAATTCACAAAACGTTTTGTTTTAAGCTAGGTCAGCGTTTTACCCGGCTTTACACGCCCCGTCATTTTTTACAGAGGACAAAGCTAATAATGTCATCGACATTATTCACCTTATTGTAAACACTTGTTACTTGTAGACTTCCCTTCCTGTCCCCGTTGAAGAGTGAGTAATCATAAGACTTGATTTGATAAAAGCAACTTATTTCGTAGACTTTTTTGTGGTAGTTATGTTTAATGTTTGGTGGCTGTCAGTTCTGACGTCCTTTTAGCGACTGCTCATTAACAAGTATTTAAGAAAGACGTCATTATTCTAATTAAGTAGTGGAGTAGAAATTTGTCATAACATTGCCCATTAATATTAATTATTCACTCAATCGAGCTGAGTAGCATAAGAAAATTCAGAATACTTGAGGATAAACTTATTCAGTATGAATATTACAGAAACCCCGAAAACAAATTTAGGACGAATAGGAGGAAGACTGAAAAGAGAAAAAGTACAAAGGTATATCTAATAAAGTCATGATGGTGGTTGTTAATGAGTGATTTTAATAAACTCCGAAAATTGGTCTAAAGAGTTAGTTAGTCCTTCCCTCGTCCCCAGAGCGCTGCGATATGGATGTCACGGATTTTTCTCATTCAGATATGTGACGAGCAATTTTTATAAAAAATATAGTGGATTCATACATCACATGTCTATACGTATCTCTATTGTTTTACTCATTTTAAATAGGATTCACTTGACAAACTTTTGAGGTGGGCAGACAAATTTTGATTAGCGGTCCATCTGCACATACAAGTTTAAAAATATGGATACACTAATAAAGTACAAGTATACAACACATAATATTTTCACACTCGTACATATATGAAAGAAGTCGGTGTTGTATATTATAAAATAAAGTTTGAAATTTTCATTTTAGCAAATATGTATTTAGCTGCATGCCCAAAGTAAAAACATGTTTTAAAGTTATTTAAACATAATTTCCATCGTCTCTGAATTACAATCGAATATATGTATACAGTTTCTTCAAAAATACAAAATATACATATTTAAAGAAGACAAACAATACATATTCTCGGTATATGGTTAACTTCGATTGTTTATATTTATACATCGAAAAAATGCGACGATTAAGTACGTACCTACTAATCTACATCCTCAAAACAGAGGGGGCGACTAAAATTATTAATTAAACTACAGTATAGCAAAACATTCTAAATATTATTTTGGGTAAGCTATTATTATGGTATGTATTCCAATATTTTATTATTATTAATTGTAGGCGGGCGCAACATTACTACATTATCTAATTTTGCTCAGAAACTGGTATTATAATACAATTTGGATTTTTGTTCATTCGTTAATTTTTTTCAGTCTTTGTTTTCGTATGAGTATATAGCACAACAAATTGTATGAGTTCTTTACACCTTAATAGAGTACATAAAAAAAAATAAAAACGGGTCAAAAGACCACAAAATATTAAGCAGTTAACCGAAAAAAAAAAAGAAAAAATATAGTAGAAAAAAATAGAAAATTTTTGAATTTTGTTTTTCGTCTCTAAAAATGTTTAATAAGATGTGTAATTTTTACATCTCCTCTTATAATAAAATGAATATATTGTAGTACTCACTATTACTCTTGTATAAATCTGACCTTAAATGCGCAACTTATCTTTATATGGACATAAATATATTTTTTATTTTATGCAGAGTGTCTACCAAAAAAAAGCTTTGTATTACACTACATATTAATAAATTTACTTAACGAACATCTTCGGAATTTTGGCATTATATATACTGTTACGTTGAGCGGGTGATTAAAATCCGGCATGGATAAATTCAACA
Organism: Zophobas morio; assembly: GCF_036711695.1. Taxonomy (NCBI): domain Eukaryota; kingdom Metazoa; phylum Arthropoda; class Insecta; order Coleoptera; family Tenebrionidae; genus Zophobas; species Zophobas morio. The sequence continues at coordinate 24,049,720 of NW_026972107.1, forward strand.
ATTTATTTCTTACTAACTATAATTTACACGACTAACTATTGCAGCGATCCGTTCCTCAAAGGTGGACTCTACTTAACCAGTACGCGGTCCTTCTTGAAACCTTACGTCATCGCTCCTAGACTTCTCCGGAATCCTCATTCGCAACTTCGGTTTCCAGGCGTTTCCTTGGCGCTCCGTCGCTCAGTCGCATTGAGGATCATCACCAACGTAAGACTAGAGAGTTCTCGACGGCCATAGGCGTCGTACCGAGGCGGCGTAAGGGTGTATTTCGTAACAATACTAATTTTAATTTACACGCTGCAGATCATTAATAATTATAATTTATTTGTTCAGGAATCCTAAAAAATGTACTGCGTTAATTAAACGATATGGAAAAATTAAGACAATATTACAGAAAGATCAGACGCAAAAAACTGTATTTTTTAGATTTGTACTTCTAGAGATGTATTAAATGTTGTGATGGAGGTATGAGAGAAGTTATATTTCCATATTTTTTTTACACATTTTTTTCAGAATGGTAGTTTAGAAATATCAGTTAATTGTAGTTTTTATTTTGGAAATTATTGGTAAAAAGTTTCAACAGAACTTCCTTCGTACATAAAGTTCAATGAGCAGCATTTTTGAATTGTGTTTCTATTTTACCCAATTTTGTGATGACGTCATCAACGTTTTTGCAAGGACACGTCTATCAACTTGGATTCGTGCAATGTAATACAAAAATAACAGTATTGTATTCCCAAAATTTTTTGAGAAAATGGTGTGAGAGCCGTTCCTGATTTAATCAATAAAATAAATTCAATCATTCATTAATTTTTTTGAGCCATTTGTATAAGCAAATCTAGAAATTATGAATCCAATTACGAGTATAGCCTGATCATATTTTGATATTTTGGATAGGATTGATTCGGCAAAATTTTGAGTTGACCTCATCAATTTTTTGTGCTTGAGAAATAGATACGTTTTAATTGAAAAGTTACCATGATTACAATAACTTCAAAGCGTCCCCAAGATTTCAAAGCATTTGGTTTTGTAGTTCCTCATTTCATCAATAAAATAAATTCACTCAGTCATTAATTTTTGTGAGACACCATGTATAAGCAAATCTAAAAAATATTACTGCAGTGATAAATCACAAGTATAGACTAATCATATCTTGCACATTTAAGGTAGGATTTATTCAGCAATATTTTGATTTGTTTGGTAAAATTTTGAGGTGACGTCATCAATTTTTTGGGGGGAATAAGGAAATGCATTGTAATCAAAAATTTATCATGCTTATGACAACTAAAATATCTCAAATATTTCAAAGCATCAAAACGTTCGGATGTGCAGAGTTGCAAATTAAATCAATAAAATATATTTACGCATCCATTCATTTTTGAGTCACTCTGTATAAGCAGGTCCAAAAAATATAAATGGAATGATAAATCACAAGCATAGACTCATCATATTTTGGATATTTCAGATACAAAATTAAATTGTGAAAAGTTGTTTTATAATTTTGATGTTTTTCCAAAAATTTGGACGTTGTTTTATAATATAAACTACATGTGTAGGACTACGTTATTTTATACTCCCCTACATTTTAAAACCCATTTACTATGTACAATTTTAAAGTGACCTCATCACATTATTGATGGGGATGATTAGACAAGGTTTGGTTAGCGTTTTACCATTTGCATGATATTCATAAATTCATAATACACATATAATATTTGACAGCAAGCGGTCCAGTAGTTTCGGAGATTATCTGTTTAATAAATATCCGGATACACGGCAGATGGACAGACAGACAGGCAGACAGACAGAAATGGGAGACCTATTTCTCCGTACTCTCGGTGTCATGAAAAATCGAGAAAACGTAAAAGCAGGGAGTCAATCGGCGGACTCGAGTACAATACTTCCTTCGCTTATGCTCGGGAAGTAAAAATTAAAAACTTTGATTGCGATTAATGATATCAAAGGCCCGAGTACATTTTATGGTTTTGCTATTTATTTTAGAACACGAAGTATTGATTTTTGTGTATCTCTCACTGATTATATATATTTATCATCACTTTATTTCTGCTTTTCCGTCTCTACTTGTTTATATTTAAGATGTTTGCTAATTATACCATTAAAGATTGCGTTCGTAACTAATTAGTCTGATTCTGAAATGATGAATATGATTAAATGACTACTAGTGGGTTTATTTGTACATCCCACGGTACTTTTTAAGATTGTCCTACTTATACTTAGTTTGGTTGATACGAGTCTTTAATAATTCCTACAGGAAACTTACCCAAATACATTATAGAAATTTGCAGCCTGGCGAGTTTGCTTGAGTGCTTAGTAGTCGAGTCATTAGAATAAAAAAAAATCGGTAGAAGTCATTTAGTCAATACCGATCGTTTTAGAACTGTAATTATGTCTATCGTTTATAATAAAATGAGGCATAAATTAATTACGATTAATTAATATTATTATATAATAGTGATTATACGAAAAATATTATGCTGAGTTCACATAAAGTAGGTATGTACGTATTTTCTTAATGTTCTGATTTACATTTCTGCATTGCAAACACTTTTTCGAAGCAGAAAATCAAAGAATTAATGCAAATACACCTAAAACTGAAAAATATTCGGTACATCTACTTAATATTTAAGAGTAATTCATTAATTAACAAACTAAAATTTGTATGAAAATGAATTAACATTGGCTACAAAATCCTCACATTTCTGTAAAGATTATGTTTACAACATTTTATTAAATAAATAATAATCAGTCAATTCAACGTATTACTGCTGTTCTTGACTTTTTGTTATGACTGGTATCTATCACTGTGTTTTATTTCCTGTGTCTGTTCTTTTTATTTTTCAGATTCTTTAACATCATACTCCATTGACCTAAATCAACACGACCTTTACGTCATCTTGTCGCATTTGTTTGTGTAAATGGGGTGTTGTAATCTAAGAATCTCATGTATTTGAGAAGATGTAAGATCCAGTCATACTTATTTGGCAAAGTTTCAGATTTTTATAGCATGTGTGACATGAAAAGTAAACTCGTGCCTTCCTTTGCTTTTCTCGAATGTGGAACACCACATAAAGAATGTTCATCGACTCGTCTAGGGTCAGTGAAAATTGCTTGGTAACTGACATCTCGAATTTTTGTACAAATGTTTTATTCATATGATATTGGCTATATTGACTTTATAAAATACAGATCTCTCCCTTCTTTGACAGATTCTCACGTTTTATTTCAAGTAAGTTGCGATATAGTGCGACAGTGACACAGTAGGAGACGGAAACAGAATCGAAAAGACCACTAATAGAATCATCCCTTTAAATTTGTAGATTAAAGACAGATTGTCCAAGAAATTCAATTATGTCCTCCACCTCACTGTACTAGCATAAAAGCCTTAGCGAGTAAAGTGAACAATTAGAGGTTCTCCGAGAGCTTAAAAGCCGTCGTATGCCATACATGAGTCAATAAGGGTGAACCACCCTGTACTGTACAGGCATCATCATCAAGATACGTCCTTGCAGCTAAATTAAGCCGGCCAGAGCTTATTCTAGCCGGTGTTCTATGGGGTGTGGATTGACCTTCCGTAAGTGTTCTTAAATTGCTTTATTGTAGTGACGTCATCAGCAACTGTACGAGGCCTTCGATTAACTTGTCGGTTTCTGTCATAGTTTCCCCCATTTTTTAAACTTCCTTCAAACGTTCGATAGTCTTCCGGTTGTTTGTGGTCCCCTGAGATGTCGCAGACTGATGGTTATTGAAGTGTTGAGAAATATAACGCTGACTCGAGAATGGATATGGTTTGCACTAATAAGGGTGGGAATTTGTGACAAATGACAAATATGGGTGTGCTTTATTTAAAGTCATAGTTTCTTCAGGGGCGGCGCCACAGGGGAGCCTGGTTGGACAAGGTTCACCCCAAAAATGTGCCTCAGTTTTCTTGACCCCTTATATAATAATATATAATTGCAGAATACGAGAATGTCAGTATGGAAAAAGCATTTTTTCTGCATTCAGTGATGTAACACATACCTGTCTTTATTTGGCTTAAAAAACAAAAAAAAAAAAAAAACATTAAAAAAATACAATTTATCATTAGTTCTTTACCACCTGTGCGTTCATAAAAATTGAAATAAAAGTTAATAAGAATTGTAAAAATGACACATTTAACTAAAAATAAATCATTGCAAATAATTTTACAAATTTTTATAAGTACCTTCCCAGATCTTTTATGCTGTTGCCACTACATTTACTAATAAGTTTAAAGAACGTGTGTGTAGTGGAAGTAATGGACGCCTTCTCTTACCCTACGTCTGGAACTTTTAGATATTTTTCAAGTAAGTCACATTCCATGTAAAGATTTTTTCAGCATTATGGTAGCTTTACACATGAATTTCTCGAAAACATTTCTACTGGACGTTTTATTTCGGTGTTGTGGTTTTAATAACAGAATTACTATTATCAGGTATTTATTATGCCATTCTTTTCTGTTAATTCTAAAATATGTATTTGTTTAGATCAAAACAAAAAAATCACAGAGTTATTTCTTCGCTTAATTATTCTCACAAAATGTTATATTTTGTAATATGTGATGACAAAACCTAAAATTTCAAAAACTAAATTTAGATCATAACAAAAGTGTAGGTGTTGTATATGTCTAGTATCGCACACTACAAAGCCAGGATTTTCACGTATTTTATAGCTGTTTTGAAAGATTATAAGTATTATTACTACTGCTATTAATAAAAGATTAATAACTTCTTTCACTCGGTTAGAAGTTTCGACACGCTGCTGCATGTGTGTGAAAACAAAATATTGAGTTTATCCAGTATCTAATTTTACTTATACTAGTGTACTTTTGCCACTAAAATATTTGTAACTCCAGCATATTTAACGATACTATAAGAACATGGACATCAGCGAAGTTGTTCGCAACTTTGAATGTCTTATCTCGAGAGGAAAGTTCAGTCAGCCAAATCTGTGCCTTGAAACGTACATATTTGGATGTATAGGTGCGTGCAAATAGACTGATTTAATTCAAACCTACATTTCAGTAACCTATTTAATCATCTTAAATGTAAATATTTATTTGGTTATATCCAACTTCACGCGTCTGTGGAGTGAGTACCTGGATTCTACGAAGTCTGTCTTGAGTTAGTTTGTAATTTCATTAGACGTATCGTGATCACGGTTGTGCGAAATTATACACAATACATAGGCAACAGAACTTGGAATATATTGTGTGTAATTAAAGCAGTTTTAGAAAAGGGTAACCAAATAAGCTTCGGGATTGTTTTTAGAGACAGAATAAAAAAAAATTTGTTTCGTTCTTGCAGCATGTCTCTCGACATGTAAGAGGGGTTTACGAAACAAAGTTTGCGGAATAACTTTTTGAAATGGTGTCATCAATTCTTTATATTCGACAAAACAGATCTGGTTTTACGTTAAACTGAACTGTGATAATCCGCAAAGTAAATCTATTGGTTTGAAACATTTTACAACAACAGCTATAAAGAATAAAAATGAAAGCACAAGCCACATTGAATTTTATAGTATATTTTTCAGTAAAACCTTATTTTATGATTTTCTGATATTAGTAAATTTCTGGGCATGTATTAATATTCTGTAATTCGTGGTGAACTCACGTTTAAACATTTCAAAATGAAACTTGTTTAATAAGAATTTGGTTTTGTATTTTTGAAGGGTTTTAATAAACAAATGTTGGTTAGGTTAAATTAAGCATTAGCTATGATTTCCAAAATTTGACAAATCCACATTTCTCTCAGACATGATAATAAACGAAATAAAAAGAGAACTTTATTCTGACTCGGAAAGAAAAAAATCGATGATATACCTAAATAGCTTGATTATGACAGAAATTTCTTTTTCCTCTATAAGCACCTTAAGTCAATTTTTTTCAGTCATTGGAATGTTCCTAGTTTGACAATGTAGGTAAAGTAAAGTGGTAGCAGCACTGGAACATGTCAAACAGGTTTCCATAATATATCAGCTTTTTTTTCTAAATATATAAAATATAGGTAGAAATTTCTGAAACCATATCTGAAAATGAAAACCGGTGAAATGTTAAGCTACAGTTTTCTGGAAACTTGCTCGTATTAGTTAAGTTTGGTGGTGGCTTTATTCTAAAATTCCAGAAAAATTGTTATAACATATAATTATTTAATAATAATACACAAAACACAAAAAGCAGAAAAAAATCGTAGTCTCGTACACAGGTAACAGATTTTTGCATAAAACATTAGGATCACACATTAGTCATTTTGTTACACAATTTTTTTAATGAATTGCTTTTGTTAGTGAAACGACAGTAGTTGGCACCACAATGCACATATTCTGTTTACATTTGTATTGGTTATTAAAGTGGTTAGCGTGCATGGTAGCGTTACTAACGATAATAATTCTGTTGCATCATTTGGAGAAAACGTGGTTGCCGATAACTATTATTCCATTGGTAGCGAAATGTTGTATTTTAATCGGCACCAGTTTTAACTGGTTGATATTTATGACTATGGTTATTCTATCATTTTGAAACACTGGTTTATTTCACAGCAAAAGTTTTTATAAACGTTGTAGAACAGTATTTAAATCACGATGTTGAACTAGTTAACAGCTGAATAAAAATTATATTTTCATCAGGTTATGAGTCCCAGTACCGCAAATAAACATTAGTGAATGTATATCAGTTTATATAAGACGTTGTCTTGGATATTTAAATTTAGTATAAGGGCGCTAACGCTATAATGTATTGGTACCGTATAGGACATAAAATTTGGGATCACCATCCCTCAAAAAACAAATGAAGTGGGTTGTAAATTGATTCATGAAATTACAGGAATCCCAAATTCCAATTAATCTTCTTTTTGATAACAAAGTTAGCGCGAAGTTTTTTTTTAATTGTGTTTCAATTTTTGGGAATTTCTGATTTGAATTTTGAGATGAGACTCCTAGACGAATGTGTTTACTTTTCAACACAAAGTAAGGTACCATGCAGGGAGTCGGATACTATAACTTTTCGCCTTTTCACAGCAATAAAAATGTGTTAAACGTAATTATTAAGAGCGGACGTAGAAACGAAGGCATTGTCATGAACGGATATACTGCATTTTTGTTTACTTCGTTTTATGAATTTTCAAAATCCCTTATAGTTTCTGCAAAACAGGGATTAACATTAAAATTTGAGCTGCTAAAAATGATTTATTGAGAATCGCAAATAAAAACTCTGGTTGATACATGTTTGCAGAAACTGAGAAAGAGAACTGTAAACTATTTTACTCTTAGTTTTCATGTCTTATGTATGATGTTAAATTTGGAATTTCGGATTACTCTCATATAATGTCATGAACCAGTCTACAATATTGTTACGAATTTCGGTAATTTAAAATCGGCGTGGGTAAAACTCAACAACTTACTTCTTACTACCTCAAATTTACATAGCTAACTGCACAGCGATTATGTACAAAATAATTCTGGAGTAACTTCACTGGATTCTCTATATTCGCTGGACTCGACTCGTTGATTGAATTGGCTGAATCATAAGTGTTCTCGAAGGTGGCCTTTATTTAAAGCCACATTTCTCTTCTAGAAGTTCAGCAGTCGAGGTCTTTCTCGATTACCCATCGCGACTTCCGTTTCCAGGCTTTTCTTTAGCGAACGCCGCCCGGCCACTGTCATCGCCGTACATACTAGAACCCCCGTCGTACCGGGGCGGCGTATGGGTTTCTTTCGTAACAATATAGTTCATTAGCTCCCTGAGGTATTGTGATCACAAATCTATATTGATCGTGTGGTTTGTATAATGCAAATTTTATTAAAGTATAGCAGGAAAAATTAGGTGTTCAGTATAAACAGTGTCCAAAAGTCATAATAATAATGTTCTGTATTTTCATCCACAATTTGAATTTTAATTACAATTAAGGGGTTTGGACGATACCCTTCGAAACTGCCACTTGTAAACAGAAATTTTTCAGTATATCATTCCTATAACTACTATTAGGATGTGTTATGAAATCACCAAAAATCGTAACATGATATTTGTACCATGACTTTTGGTGACAGATTTTCGTATACTAAATGTTTCTATTTCACGTTCATAATCAAGCTCAAACTGAGTACTTCACTAGAACTGGTGTAATTTATGTTTTCATAATTAGCGTTGGTGGTCATTACCAATGTCACTGTCAATCAACAAATATAATAAACGTCAAAATAATGAAACAATGTTTATATATATATATATATATATATATATATATAATCTGTTACCCTCTTTTACCCATTGGGTGTCGAGGGGGGAGACTTTGTGGAACAATGTTTATAATTAGAACTAAATTTTACCATGAGTTGTCTAATTATTATATTGTACAGTATGGGATCTGTTTTGGCCTTAGATTAATGCCAGATAAGTTAATTGTCGTAATGTTTTGCTGAAATTACTTTTACCGATAACCATTTCACTGTCACGTGATTCATTTAACTGCACTGTGTAGCTTTGGAGCAAGTTTAGACAGTGCTGGGCTAAACATTATCTTCACCTTCAAACAATGTTAATAATACATAGTTTATTATTATTGAGAAAATTTTACTTCAAATGTTACAATCTCCACGACAAAATTCCTGCAAATAAAAAAAAACGATTTTCATTTTAGAATGGAAAAAATTGGTCGAAAGTTATTTCGACTGAACTTCCCTCGCTTCTGAAGTACGGTCCAACAAATACGGCTTCTCTGAAAAAATATAAAATTTAATTTTGCGGAATATTATTTTTTCATGATAACCTCTATGGAGCAAAAACAATGTAGAAGACACTAGTCACAGTGTAATAGAAAAAAGAAAGTTTTACCTTCTTAAAAAAGACACTTTGGGCCCCCGAGAAGGTTTTACTTTCTTTAATAAATTGACTGATTCATTTTTTTTTTTTTTGGTCACTCTGTATAAGCAAATCTAAAAAATATGAGTGCAATAAGTTACAAGTATAGTCTGATCATATTTTGCAAATTTTCGAAAGAATTTATTCGGCAAAATTTTGAGATGACGTAATCAATCTTTTGGGGTTGACAAACAGATACATTTTGATTAAAAACTTAACATGCTTACAATAACTTCACAACGTCAAGATTTCAAAGTACATTTTCAGTTTTGCAATGCTTGATTTAATCAATAAAATAAATTGACACAGTCATTAACTTTTTTCAGACACCTCGTATAAGCAAATCTAAAAAATATTAATGCAGTGGTAGATCACAAGTATAGACTCATCATATTTTGCACATTTAAGATTTTTTCAGCAAAATTTTGGGGCGGCGTCATAAAATTTTTAGTGGGGATGAGCAAATACATTTTGATAAAAAATTTAGCATGCCTATGATAACTTTAAGACATCTCAAAGATTTCAAAGCATTCGGTTTTGTAGTTTCTGATTAAATCAATAAAATAAATTTACACATTCATTAATTTTTTTTAGTCACCCTGTATATTCAAATACAAAAAATATGAATGGAATGATAAATCACAAGTACAGAGTCATCATATTTCATACATTTTAGATAGGATTTATACGCCAAACTTTTGAGGTGACGTCATCAATTTTTTGGAGGGGATAAGTAAATATATTTTGATGAAAAATTTATCATGATTATCATAACTGTAAACTATCTGCACGATTTCAAAGTATTGGGTTTTACAGATTCCAAATTAAATTGCAAAATGTTGTTTTATAATATAAATTACATGTGTAGGACTATGTTATTTTATACATTTTAAAATGATTAGACAAATTTTGGTTAGCGTTTTACCATCTACATGATATTCCTAATATAAATACAAATTTTGACAACAATCGGCCCAGTACTTTCGGAGATTATTTGTCTTATAAAAATCCGGGACGGCAGATAGACGGACAAACAGACGGACAGACAGATGGACAGACAGACGGAAACGGGAAAACTATTTCTTCGTCCTCTAGAGGTCATGAAAGGTCGAGAAAATGTAAAAGTAGACAGTTGGCCGACGGACTCGATTACAATACTTCCTTTGCTTACGCTCGAGAAGTAAAAAGTTGCGAAATCGAAAAAATAGCATGAAATACACGTTTTATAGGAGACATCTTAAAACATTCATCCCTTAGAAAACTCGTTTGAGGACTCGTTCTAATTTTGAGTTTCGTATTCTAATATAACGTCTTATGCAAATTGTTTTTTGATATATATTGTTTTAATATCGGTGTTGTGTTATCAAAATCGGGGATTAAATTCAAGTAAATGTTTTGAAACACGATTCAGAGTTCCCTTGAAAAACATTTATAACTGATTTAGCACTGTATGAGGGCCTTACCTTCGACGTTGCGTAAACTCATCGGCCATGATGGTTCACACCTCTAATTAAAGGCACACACATGGGCGCCCTGATAAAAAAATAAAATAAAGGAAATCACGTGCTATAATAATCTAAATTAAATACACGAACTTTGATTTTTTAATTTAGAATTTGTATCACATTGTTACAGTATACGATTTCATCGTAAGTTTCTTCACATATAGTTTAATCAGGAGGAGCGTGCCGCCAGTGTATAGTGGGCTAAAAACATCCAGGGTTGCATTGAATTTGTGATTTATGGTTTTCTGGGTCCAATCTTCATTGTTAACTTTGAAATACCAATAAAATTTTATTAGATACTGATGTAGTGTAGGAACTGTATGCAGATAACTAACGCAGAAAATACGAACAAATACTGTTTGAGTGGGTTATTAGAATTAACTAATTGTCAAAAATTTCTCTTGTGCTGCTATTGCCAAACTTAATCCAAACGCTTGTCGCCATATCATTTTCAAGTGGTTGGTAAAGTTAACTTATGACATTTTAATAATAATAAATCAGCAATAAATTTTGATCGGAATTTTTACTGTCAACAGTGTTAATTTTGATAACAGTGCGTTGGGAGTGATAGTTCCACCAATTTCAAGTAAATTTTTTTTTACCAATAAACATTTAGACAACGCACTGAAAATTTGTAGAGTGCAGTTTCGATCTCCTTAGGTCTCATCAGTACAGAATACTTTAGTGATTGTTTAGGACTCGTTTTGTCTACAGATTTTCATTCCGTTTGATTGAAGTTTCTTGAAATAAATTTACATTAAATTTTATATGGTTTAGATTTTTATCTTTCTTGTCTAGGAATTCGATGGATAGAAGTAAGAGAGACACAGACACAGAAGAATTTGTTTCCTTATGAGAAACATTTTGGATTTTACTATATATTTAAAAAAACAAGGAATATAAAATGCATGTATAACCAGGTACACATAGTTTTAAACATCCAGACGTTCTATATTGATGTTGTCGTGTAAGCCTGGATGCTCATTTTGTGGTCACGTGAGGCACATGTGATCACTCCTTTTGTTCAGTAAACGGACTATATGTGCAGTTGGGAATTTTTTAAAATCACAAATCAGAGTACAAATTTTCGACAACATACGAATTCTTTTTCAATAAATTAAAATTGATATTTTATCTTCACCAAAAGGTTACTAACATCATCGCAAAAATTTGGAAAAATAAATAATAATAATAATAGTGAATAAAAAACTGATCACATATAATGAAATTTTGTTATATATTACACATATTCAATGAGTATTTATTTTATAGTTTGTAGATAAAAATAATAATAGTTAACTTTTTTAAAGCTACATATTTTCGATTAAAGTTAATAAATTCAGGACGTTTCTAAAAATAACCAAAATCTCATATGTGTTATACATAAAACCTTCTAAATTACTGAAAAGATTCATTCATCTGAAAAATGGCAAAACGTGTCAAAGCTCACTCCTAATCCCATCCCAATTAAGCACTCTTGCAAACAATGTTTACTTCCGTTGAATGCGAGGTTATTAATTAAATTTTAGTTAATTTGAGAGTCAATTGTTCGTTGAACGGAACAGTTCATATTTACGTTTCCTAATTAGTGACACATTTTCAAAATGTAAAAGAAACGAAAAAAGCGAAAAACTAAATCGACCGTTTCCGATCGGTGTCGGGATCAACCGAACAGGTTGCCTATTCGATTCGAACAGGAACTTTGTCGGCAGTCGTCGCGCGTCCGCTAGTATGGATGTGACTGTAGTTATCTCTCTTCCATTCACATCGTTTTCGTAAACTTTTCAAACTTATCTAAGCGTAACGGACAATTTTAACGCAAAGAAGTGATTATTTTGACTATTCTGTTCGACTTAAGTGACTTTTTTTTGTCCACAATGCTTTGTTTGGAGGTGTTTTTCGTCGTTGTTGGCGCTTTAACAGGTGAGTCAACTTGATATTGTGCAATGCCACCTGAGATTATTCGCTTTGTTTAGGTGTGCATAACCTCACATTTTCTTGTTTGTTTTAATTTTTTTAATTTGGGTTTTTTATAAGTAGCCGATATCATTTTTTGGCGAAATTGTTTTGAAAAAGTAATTATGTATTATGCATTTACGTCGGTGATTTCCCCCAATTATTTTTATTGAAAACATGATATTGCTAATGTGCTATAATTTAATTATTTATTTCAATCTTGTAAAATACAAAATTGAACATGCGTTTATCAACAAATTAATTTTTGTTCTTTTTTTTTTGTATTAATATTAATTCAGAATGATATCATAAAATAATCAATCAAATGCAAAGTACGACTGTCTTTATTTCGATATTTTTAAATGCTAATTATTGTGTACCTATTTCTTATTGAGAATTTATCAAAACACTAGCTTTTCTGAATAATTTTAGATTTAAAATTTTTTGCAATTAAAATATTATTATTTTAATACTTTATAATGATGCGACTACCGCCATATCGTTTATTATAACTTTTTTTATGTATATTATATTTATATATCAAAAATGTAACACCATTAAGCTATACAAATGACCTATTTTAGCTCTTTAAATTATGTAGCAAAGAAGTGTAACATCCATTTTGAAAAGAGAAATGACATAAAATACATTTACTTTTTTCACCGTATATATAGCATTAGTTGATTAGTGAGACTATTCTACAGAAAATAATTTAATTAGTGAAGTAATGATTTAATTATGTCACTATATAAACAGTAACAATATGTAATTTTTTATCAAAATATGTTAGTTCTATGAAACTGTTAAATCTTCAGTTAATAATTAATTACCAAAAAATTGTGTACTATATGTACCGCCGTAGCTAGTATTTCAATAAAATACAAATGTGGTGGGATGGTTATTTGATTTTCTGTGTTACGAAATAAATGATTCCTGGTTTAGTTATATAGACGAACGTCAACAACAAAAAAAAAACCGTTATACTAATGACACAATTTTTGGCGAAGTTACTTTTAAATATTCGTCGTTAATTTACATACAAAATGTGATTCCATCAACCAGTCAAGATGACTTAAATAATTTAAATATTGTTGATTTTTCCCAGGCAAAATAGCTCTCCTATTGTTCAGATAATTCGTAGGCTGTAAGAGCCAAGTTTAATGACAATTTGCGTAGCCGAGGCAAACGTGTTATTCATAATTTATTCTGATGCGCTGGTACGTTTTTGTTGAAAATTAAAAGTATTTAACGTTTTCTGGAGATGCCATACCAATTTCTTAATTAGCGCAAAGTCTTGTTACACTTCCGCAACAAAAATATGTTTGTGTTCACGTAAATGAGCACAAAAATTATTATTATTAGCTAATTAAATAAATAATCGTAGGGTTTATTTAACAAACTTGATGATTTTTTCTTTAAATTTTGGTAACATACCAACTCATAAGTAACAAATAGGCATTAAAAAATGTGTCCGAGACTGCAGTACTGCAAATATTTTAATAATACACTTTTATTATTATAGTTTGCTTACCAAAATATGATTGTGTGGGAATCATTTATTTTTATCGATTGTCGTAGGAGTGGTTCAAGTCGGGTTCAACTGATGTCCTTAACATTCTGGCAAAATAGTAACAACATTTGTAATTAGTACCAGACCGTCGACATCAAAATGAATAATTGCATCCACACCAAAAACTTGATTTAGTCTCAAATAATAATTATTTAGTATTTAAAACCAGATCGTCGAAATTCATGTGGTATTGTTTGAATTTAATTCTTCAAGTGTCCAATTTGGTTTTGTAGACTTCAACGTTGGTATGCGCTAAAAATGTATTGAAATGTTGAATATTTTGTAATTTTTACTTTGCATAATACGAAATTACAGGTTTTCTGTTTTTCATTTATCTGTGGTCTATCTGAAAATTTTGAGCGAGTAATCTTCGATACCATTGTACTGATTATTCTCACTACTTCAAGTACTTCATGATTGGTAGTAGGAGACGGTAAAACATAAAAAAATGTTTCTTCATTCTCTTGAAAGAATTGACAACGTCAGCCCAACATTTTAGGTATTTTACTTGTAGTATGCAGGTTCTTCTACTCGTAGTTTCCATTAGTCAACTGATATTTTTAACTTTATTTTAAACAAATAATTATGTTAAGTTTTAAAATTTATCTTCAAACCACATAATGATTTTTTTGTTGAATTTTTAACATTAATCACTATGATTTGGGAGTGGTAGAACATCATTTTAATGTACCACACCCATAAAATCAATGACGTCATCCTAGAAGATTATTAAATGCATCCTTGTAAACTGCGACAGGATGTCGCAAAAAGATAATATTTGATCTGATTTTATTGAAATCTAAAATAAAAGTCTAAAAATTTCGACAAAATTCGAGAACACAATTCCGATGTGGTTGGTATTTCGTTGTGTACCTATATAATTTTATTTTGGAATAATTAGTATGGTATCCGTTACATAATTACGATCACAGAATTACAACTTTTTATGTCCTAAAAACTGTATTTTCTTAATGTCGTAAATTTTATAAATAAAATAGCTTAAATTTTTTGCTTTAAAACGGCCAGAAGTAGTTTGGAGGAAAAATAAAAAATATTAAAATCTAAGCCGAATCTGTTGTCGTGATTGAGCTCATATACATGTAACGACATACACATTTTTAATTTAAAAGAACTCACAGTTATATGTCACATCAGTGTTTTCAATATCAAACGATTTTGCTTTGTCAGATGTGACTTTTTAAAAGAGCTGGAGGAAATGAAAAACATTCTATAATAAAATGACATAAAACCCGAGTTGTGTTGTTATCCTCGTGATCGATGTCTCTCTCTCTAGCTTAAATTTATTGCGTCTTTTTAAATAATTCTGAATAAAAAAAGACTTTCTGTGTAAAATATATTTCTTTGATGTTGATTATTTCATGTACCTTCCAAAATTATGTCTACAAATCAACAACATTTATTAAACAAGTAACACTAACCGTAATATTTTCATCAAGTTGATTGTTATTGAAGCTATGAGAACAGTGTTTTTAGCATTTATTAAGGGCAATAAATTATAAAGTTAACCACTCAATCAATTTAAGACAGTACAGCAAAATATAAAAATATTTCAACTTCATGTTGAAATGGGTTAAAAATGTGTGTCTTTTGATGTTCTTTTTCTGTAAGCGGGACACGCCTTAATTAGATCATAAAAAACAAATACAAAAAGTGTAACACTAAACTCTCATTTGAATGCTAATTTAAAATGACTCGTGAGCTTGATGGGAACTGTCTTTAAGGGGGACATTTTTTACTGTCGTTCCTGCAAAAGCATGTTTAGACGGCTTTAGTATAGTTTACTTTGTGAATATTTATGTAGTGGCAATACATTACACCCATGTTTGAAATGTGTTTCAGTGCGGGATCGATTTTTCTCCACACTATAGATTTCACTTTTTATCATCAAACATGCAAAATATTTAGAAACAAATGGGGAAATATTCCCCACAAAAAAGATACGGACATGTTAACCGGAAATGTGTCGACAGTGAAAAATGTAATTTGTTTTGTTTTCCAGGAGAATATTTCTGAAGCCTCGTTCACTCCGTTTCTCGTATATTACGTATGGCAAGATATAAATTCATCAAAGTTCTGTATGCATGCATGCAGATGCATATGGGAATAATTATCCGGTAATACGGACTTTATAACACGCTGTAATAGTCCATCGACAAATTTCTAATTATTCAGTTCCATTTCCTCCGAATCATCCATTTTCGCACAATTCTCGGCATATGTCTTTATAATCGCGCTATTTGCTTTTGAGCAAATGCCCACTTTTCTCTGTGGGCGTTTATTTGTTCAGCTTTCGGTAGTGCTCCTTCTGCAGCCTATAGCGAATAACACGAATCGGCTGTAAAAGTCTCCCACTATTAGCATGAAATTTACAAGAAAATGGAAAAAATGAAATCTGAATTGAAAACTTTTTACTTCTCAGTGGATGGGAGAGATGAAAGCTAGATTATTCTTTTTTGCTTCGGGTGACTTCCCGACATATGTGCCAGTAATCTGAGAGTCATTTTTAGCAACCTTGAGATGACAAATTTGAGGGTAAACTCGAGCGACTAGCATACCGCAGTTAATCACCTGAAACGGAAAGGGATTTGTTAAATATTAACGTGAGTGGTGAAATTTTTGATGTATGGCTCTCGACAATTTACCAGGTTTTCTCATTTATTTCAATCATTTGCACACGTTGTAAACGAACGGATCAAATATTCATGCTTGTTTAGAGCAATTTCAAAGTCGTACATCGTTAATTGTTGGATGTGGAACAATATAAAGTCCGACTGATGTTATAAATATGCAAATTGTATTCAACACAATACACAACTAAAACATTAAAATAGGTATTTGTAATATTTTTATTAAAATCGAGGTCTGGAACATTATTTAACAGAATTATAACAATAAGTTGAAGCAGTGTTTGTATTTTTGAAATTAGAAAGTTATTATGTATCTTAAAAACTAATCAATGTTTCTGGAACACTTTTTGTTTTTTGAGTATTCACAATGCTAATACTGAAAGCTACGGCTTAGGGAGTTGACTACTAAAATTGTAAGTACTTTGTAACATTTGTTTTATTTTAGTAGTAAATACCGTGAAGAGTTAATATAGTTATTGACGGATTTCTTGATTTCATTAGTTGTTAAGCAAAATTTACGACAAATTGGCTAGTGAAAAAAAGACCGTAAAGTCAAAATTTTACGAATCAATACGTTTTTTCAACATTTCGCAACTTTTACACATGCTTTTTCTAGGGGCACAATGTTTCTAATCTGGGGAAAGTATTGTCATCTTGATTAATACTAATAATAATATAATATCTTTGATATGTAATTTCGCCAAAATTTTTGAAACGGTGTTACATAAATCTTTCATTTTCAACATTCACAGTTTAATTAGTGATTTTCAGCATGGATTTGTCAATGGCCGGTCTACTATTACAAATTTGTGTCTTTTACTCAGTTTGCAGCTGACCAACTTGATGCAAAACTATAGATTGATGTGGTTTACACTGATTATTCTAAAGCTTTTGACAAACTTAATTATAATATTCTGTTAGAAAAATTGCTTAACTTTGGCTTTTCTGATTTTCTTATTAAATTAATTGGTTCTTATTTGTGCAGAAGATTACAGCGCGTCAAATATCAAGGTCACGAGTCGATAATAACTGTTGTACCCTTTGGGGTGCCTCAAGGCCCAGTATTGGGACCTCTGTTGTTTGTTATATACATTAATGATATCGTTAAGAGCATTAAGTCAAATGTCTTAATTTATGCTGATGATTTAAAAATTGATAGATAAATTTCATCAGTCTTGATGAAATTTGTCTTGATGATCTTGATATTTTTCTACGCTATAGTTCTTCTCATTTTTTTTATTATTAACTAGTTATACATTTCAAGTGAAATAGTAACTGTCCTTGCGGACTCTTGCAATCCTTTTTACTGGTGGATCAGTCCATATTCTCCGTTCATTTCTCTTCATAGCCGCTGGTGAGTTTTCGCTTGTTGTACAATCTTCCTCTATTCTTTTCTGTTATTGATGCTTTTGTTTCTCTTGCCCACATTAATTTCTTTTATATCATTCTCCACTTGTTCTCTCCATCTGCTCCTTGGTTTTTCTCTTCGTCTCTGTCGGTTTCCATTTCGTTAAAATTCTTATTGGATCGTCTTTTGTTTTTCTGAAAATATGGCCGTACCATCTTATCCTCTGCGCCTTGCAAAATCTGACTATGTTTTCTTGTTTCAGTATTTGGTCGATTTCGTAATTCATCAGTATTCATATTTCTCCATCTTCTGTTACTTTTGGGTCTATTATCTTTCTTATTACTTTTCTCTCGAATACTTGCAGCTTAGCTTCTTCTTCTTTCGTGATATTTGCGTTTCTATTGCATACGTCACTATTGGTCTTATTGTTGTTCTGTAAATTTTTATTTTCGTGTTCCTACTAAGTCTCTTATCTTGGAGCGTTTTCTTATTGCTGTAAAATGCTTTGTATCCTTGTTGAATTCTTTGCTTTATGTATACGTTTTCGTTATTTCTGTCTATTATGATTCCTAGATATTTGAAAGTTTCAACTTCTTCAAAGCTGTATTGTTCTATTTGTCTGCCCAGCTGTTTATCTTTCTTCCTATCGCACTGCATGTACTTTGTTTTGGATTCGTTGATCGTCAGCCCTCTTTCTTTGGATGCTTGTTTTATGATTCGAAATGTATTCCCTAAATATTTTTTCCTTCTGGTGATAATCGCTATGTCATCTGCGTATGCGATTATTTGTACTGATTTCTTGTTTAATGTACCTATGTGTTCTATTTGCTTTATTATGCAATCTAGAGATGTAATGAACAATGTTGCTGCCAGGGTGTCTCCTTGTCTTGCTCCTCTTTCTATTTTTATGCCTTCTGTCACCTTTCGCCCTGTGTTGATGACTGCTCTCGATTAGTCTGATAATTTTCTTCGGAGTTTTAATCCTCTCTAGGTCTTCGATTATCTTTCCTCTGTGCAATCGGTCGAAGGCTTGTTTGTGGGCTACGAGTAGTATGTGTAGCTCAATGTCGTGCTCTCGGCTTTTCTCCTTTATTTGCTTTAGTATGTGTACTGCATCGGTCGTCGCTTTTCTCTTTCTGAAACCATATTGGGACTGTCCTATTATCGTTTCTGTATGCTGTGTAAGTCTATCATTTACTATAGTTGTTAAAGTGTTCCCAGTTTAAAGTGGTTTTTATGATAGGTCCATTGTGTCGAAGTTGATGATGGGGACAATGGAGTAAATCCCTAGCCATAAACGAGAAAGTGGTCGGTTTCTTGCAGGACCGTATTTTGTTATTCAACTTATATTGTCCGTCCTAGGGTAATAATGAGGTGTTAATGTTTATTATCTTCTCATAAAAATCACTTTAAACTGGGAACACTATACTATTTTATATGGGAAGTTTAGCATCGTGATGGCTCTGTAATTGTCACAGTTCGCCATGTCTCCTTGTTTCGGTATTGGTGTTATTACTCCAATTTTCCATTCTCTGGGCATTTCTTCTTTAATCGATATTTCTTCTATTTGTTCATGAATTCTCTTGTGCAGTTGTTTCCCTCCGTATTTTATTAACTCTGCCACTAATCCATCGTACCCGGCTGGTTTGTTATTTTTCATTTTCTTAATGTACCTTCTACTTTTTTTGTGTTGGTGCCGCTTCTGTTCTTTCAAGGTTTTCGTTTATTCTTGTTTCTTCGGCATTACTTTTCTTTTCGTTGTCTTCATACAGTTTTTCATTGTGCTTTCTCCATTTTTCGTCTTCGATATTATCGTTGGGAGTTTTCTTTTCTTCCTTAGGAATCTGTACAGTGGGGTCGGGGTATTTCTCTTGTTTTCTTTTTCTATTTCGTTCATCCTCTTTTATATCCATTCTGTCTTCTTATTTTTTTACACAATTTATTCGATTCTTTTCTTTATATTCTAGCTATTTTTTTTCTTTCAGTGCTTAACTTGCACTCTTCATCGAACCATTCTTTCTTTTTTTTGTTTTCTTTATATCTCACAGTTTCTTTTGCGGCTTCTATGATGCAATCTTTTAGAACTTTCCATTTCTCTTTTATATTATCGGTTTTTTTTGTCGTTTCCAATTTATTCTGGTATCTCTTTTTGGTCTCATCTTTTTCTAGTTCTTGTATATTAAACGTTTTTTTCTTTGACTCCATCGTTTGCTTTGTCGGTACTTTAATCTTACATTTCACTATTACTACGTAATATGTGGTCTGGGTGTATGTTTGCTTCTTTGCATGATCTCGTGTCGTTGATTACATTGCTATTTTCTTGTCTTATAAGTATGTGATCTATTTGATTCCCAGTAGTCTTCCCTGGCAGCATTCATGTGATCTTATGAATTGCTTTATGTTTAAATTTTGTGCTCATTATCATATTGTTCATTGCGGCGGCTAAGTCACATAATATTTCTTCATTCTGATCGGTCACGTCATGTAGGGTGTGTGGTCCAGCTACTTCTTGGTTACATAGTTTTCTTCATATTTGCGCATTAAAGTGTCCTACCAGTATTAGTATGTCTTGTTTCGGCATTTTCTCGCATATCTCTTCTAGGTTCTCATAAAATGCCTGCTTGATTTTTTCTTCTGTTGTTTTCGTTGGGGCGTATACATTTGTTAGTGAGATTCGTTTTGGCTTGCAGTTAATTCTTATGCTCGTACTAGGAATGCTGTTTCTTCGTTTCCCTGCTTCTCTCCTCCTCCATACTATATTGCATATTCTCCTCTGTCTATTACTCTCTCTCCTCCCCGTCTTACTTCTTTTAAGCATACTACATCTACTTTGTATTTTTTTAGTTCATTAGCTACTTCTTCCATTTTCCCTGGTGCCAGTAATGTTCTTACATTCCACGATCCGATTCGCATTCTCCGTTCTCATTTGCTTCCTGTAAATTACAGTAATTGCACTTCTTACAAGATTTGAGTTGAAGGATCTGAATGCAAGACGAATAAAAGCTTTGTTGATCTTTCTTAAAAAGTTAGTAAATTTTGATATTGACTGTTCTGATCTTCTCAGTAAATTATCGTTCTTCGTTCTTTGATCGTCTCCTCGTTCTCACCCCTGTTTTTATCTGCGATGTGTAATCAATATAACCTGCTTCAGAATTTCTTTGATATATTGAGATAACTTTGCTCTCTCATTCCTCTTTCTACAAGTCCCTTTGTTCTTTCTGCATTCAATAGATAAATTTAATATTATACCTGCGTTTGAATTGCTTAACTATTCTTATCTGGGTAAAGCAGTAAATAATTAGCTGCTGATTATGTTTTGCAATTTGTTGTTGGTCTGTAATTGGGTTCACACCTGATGACCAACATAACCAACAATAATAATACCGTGTTTAGAAAACAAAAATGTTCTTCCGTTTCTGGCTGTGTATCTGTTTGCAAATAATAAATTATTTTAGTTGGAAAAATCTTACTTTCCTTCTTTTAGTTTCTGTGAAGCAGTCTGTTTCTTCCAAATCTACAGTGATTCCCGCCACCTTTTGGCTTGATTTCCCTAAGATCTTTCTTCTACTATCTTCTTCTAGCTATTCTTACAATTCTATCTTCTCTCATTCTTGATCTGTGTTCATCCATTCTCTTCGTCTTATTCTTGACCAATCATTATATTAGTTGTAGTTCCAGCTGTTCTGTAATGTTTTCTCTTCGATCCCATGTGGTTTTAGTAACAATTCTCCTCATCGTTTTCATTTCTGTGGTTCCTAAGAGTTGTTCAGTTTTGCTGGTTTTTGTTTCAGTGCATATATATTTATTTCCCTATATGTTGTTTCACCTGATCTTTAACTACTCCACAGTTTATCATGTGTATTCCGAGATAATCGAATTTAGACAGGTACTGGTTCAATGATCTCATTGTAAATTTTCATTTTGGATCGTACCGGTTGTTTACTGATTACTGTTTACTGATATATTTAGTTTTTTTCGTTGTGATTTTCATGTCATATTTTTCATATGGCTATATCGTCTTTATTAATATTCATTTGTAGCTGATCTTCTGTTTCATCAATCAATGGTGCATCGTCAGCTTAGCAAATTGAATAACAGAGCATTTAGAGAAACTCCTTGCCTTATTCCGGTCTTTGTTCTTATAGATCTTAAATACCGGCCATTTACGTTAATTAATCGTTTTTAATAGTGTCAACCGTATTTTGTCAATGCTTTTTCCATATCTAAAAAACATACGTAGATCGGTTTATTCAATTCTAAAGCCTTTTCAGCCAACTGTTGTACATATTATGCATATGGATTCTGTACAAGATTTGCCATTACGAAATTGTGTTCATCCGATACAGTTATTATTTGATTGATATTTTCAGTTATTATTTTCGTTGATGATTTTAATGTGCTATTCAATAATGTTATTATTATATAATGTTTAAATTATTCCGGCTTTAGGTAGATCCTTTCGGAACCCTTTTATTATCAAAGATCATGTAAATTAGCTTGCTTAATTCACTTGTTAGTGCACCGTCTCCGTATTTTCGTATTCCTAAGTATTTTTAGTTTTTTTAAGCCAAATACAAGCCAGAAAAGTGATAACCAAAATGTTTCCTGTAAAAAAAATAATGAATTAATTTCCAAATATTATCCGGGATACGGCGGGCCCACCGTAAGATTCTTCAAAGTGCTCGTTTTCTAATTCTCTATAAGTATGTTTCGATTTTCATTTGTCATTTCTTTTTAAATAAATTTATGTCAAATAATTTGATCAACGTAAACCATGAAATTATCCTTTATATTTGGATAATGTGAATTTTGAACATGATTTTTGAAACGTTAAAAATATGTATGAATGGAGCAGCACTAATTTATCACTACATATGTACCGATGTACAAGTACTTATTCTTTGAAAATAAAAGAGACAAAATATATAGAAATGCAATTTAAAATTTATCACAATAAATTCAATATCATTAGGCAACTTTCTAAAACTATTAGAACAATTTTCGGATACTTTAACGTAAATTGTTAACATTTCGTTATATTAACCGATTTTTAAGATAGTGGACGTTTAAGATATTGGGAAAAATTCTTTATATCTAATAATTTGACAGAATATATTATGGGAAATGCTCCATAACAAAAATAACTAAGTAACAATTTCTAGGTAACTACGGATCTGTTTTTGTTTTCATCACGAACGAAAATTGATATTGGTGAAAGAAATGGAGCTCAAAAGTAATGTAACATCCTGTATGCTCCGATTGAGAAAATTAAAAATGTGTATGTTCGATATGTAGATATGTCTTATGCTCAAAAACTGATAATGTTTCTGTTTCAATATTCCATCAACTTTAGTGTTCAGAAAAAGAAATTACCAAAAGTGGGTTGTGAAAATAATCCTCTATGATTAGGAAAAGTAATGCAGTAATGCATGCATATGTATTGTGTGTCAGTCTAATAAGACGTCCGTATGCCCGTAATTCCTAGACGCCAATTTCGGCAATTAAACGATTTTGAAAAGGGCAAATTATTGGAAAGGCGGACGTAGGATTGAGGGTTTGAGAAATAGGCAGAAGACTAGACATAGCGGCTCCGAGAGTAACGAGAATGGAGAAGATGATCTGACGAACATATATACCTACGAGCGTCGGACACGCTCTGGTAGTCTCAAGATCATACAAGGGGGCGATGAACGTTACCTAAAACTTCTTGCTGTACAAAACGGTAATCAAGATATCAAGCAAGGTCGAAATGTTTTTGTGACAGCTACAGAACGTGTGGCACGCTGCGACATGCAAAGGTTACAATGGGACAAAAGATGAAATTCCATTTCCTTCAGCGGTGAGTCTAGATTTTGTATTGGTGGTCATGGTGGTCGAAAAAGAGTGCGAAAGTTTTGTGGCGAAAGGCACACTATCCAGTTTGCTTTGGTATTTATTTATAATGGACAATTCTTTTTCCGTATCTTCAAAATACTCCAAATGTAACTTTCAACAAGACAACTCTGTACTATGTGCCGCTCGTCACCGTACACAGTTTTTGCTACCTGCTGGCACAGAAATGCTGGACTGGCCAGCAGGGTCCCCGGTAGTTTCCCCCATAGAACATGTATGGCATACCGTCGGGAGAAAACTTCAGCGACTGTTTCTTCCTCTGATAACTTTGGATGAAGTAAGAGACAGGGTGAAAGAAGCCTGGAACCGCATATCTCAAGACAACATTGATCATCTTCCTCGGTCCCCATGTTACGTAGAGTTACAGAATGTTATAATCAAACCACTTATTATTAAATTTCTTCTGGTTAGCTTAATTTGATTGACCTGAATTTGTTCTCCTACCGCTTAAATATAGCAAAATACAAAATATTGTTTTGATCAAGATGCATATAAAGGGTGTTACATCACTTTTGATCTATAGTAGATTTGTTTTATTGCCCACCATTAAATAAGAGGTAAGGGACAGTTGTGCGCAGCGGTCAGAAAGATTTGCATATAATTTGAAGGGTTAATATCATAAACAGTTGTTGCTTATCGTAGTCAGAGTTGGCAATTGGTGGATGATTGTTCGAACTATGAATAATTTTCTTACTAGTCCTGTGCGGATCGTTTTAATTGCCGGATAATCGCGGATATTTTGTTAATAAAGTACCTAATACAAAGATTTTATCTCAACTTTCCTTCGATTAAAATTCAATAAAGGTAATAAATTTCGAGTAATCCCCAGTCATTAGAGGTAAACGAGTGACCCTACTCAGGGCTGGTACTTGATTGTATTATCCTCTTTGTAGTACTTGGAATCACGGTGCGAGTTTGAGATACAGCATGCACTAATACCCACCCTCTTACCTCACAGACCCATATCATTACAACGTCGCTAAGAGTCCACTGTTACTTAATGGGGTCTGATGCGAAAGGACAACATCTGTTGCCACAAGGGTAGCAACAGAAGACTAAACTAAAATAACTAGAGAGTAGCTGGACTACGTATAGAGACATTATGCTCAACTGTTGTGTCGAAATTCTGGGTGATACCGCTTTAAATAAATTTATTTTGAATTTTTTTTTCTTTTTTTTCACATGTGATTTAATGAATCATCGACCGTTGTACTGAGGAGAAACTGCCGTCGTTGTATTGGCACAAGAAATAGCGGTTTTATGACTTTTACTTATTCAACTCCCTCGTCTGTGAACAAAGAACATCTCAAACTAATACCGCCAAAGATAAGCTGGTCCTGTTTAGGCAAAGCGTGCCAGTCAAGTATAGAAAAGAGCTTCGATTTAAGTCTTGGATGGTGTCATAAATTTGCATTTAATAAACTGCATTATTCGTTGAGAAGGGTAGGGAGGAGTCAAAGTCCTAAAATCACAATATCTCTTGGGCGAGTAGAAATAACATTGAGCTAGCCGGTCACTACCTGCCAAGAGCGGAAGGGTCGTATAGTTTTCCAAATTCTGTAAGATTATATGACACCACTAAAACTAGTAATGGGAAATAATCTCGGAAATAATCATTCCTTTTGTGCGGTTTGTCACCGGCAGGATAAATCAAAATCAAAATTTTGTATATCTTCCGGGGGGGTGTAGATCCAATCGATTTGGTTTTATTTTTTCATTTAATTTTGAATTTTTATTATTTTGTTTTAAATATTAAATTACTTATTTATAAATAATACTTAGTTAAAGTGAGTTGTTATGTATTTTTTTTTAAACCGTCTCTGAAATGCGTATGGACAGTGCAGCTATTGGCGAGACTATTTTGATCTATTGTTGTCCTCACAATGTGAAAATTTAAAACAGCCTTATAATCTGATAGGATTTTCAAAGTTATATATGAATTGAAATACACATTTAAAAGTCGAATTAAAATTAAATACAAAGTTGTTAATTAAAATAATAAATGAAATGTCGTAGGACGTGTTGGTTCCCACAAATTAACTGATATACTGGATTTCCTTGAAGTTTTGCCCAAATAAAACTCCATACCATTCTTTTTTTATTGTTTAACTCTTTTGTGGTTTTCGAGTGTTCAAAATTTTAAACAATATGAGTAGACTTATGAGCAGTTCATTAAAAAATAAGGCTATAGTTGTAACATCAAAATTATTGAGTGACAAAATTGAGGTTTCTTTTTGCATTCAAAGTTAAGCTTTAAATTCAACAAAGTTACTTATGGAACCGATACTGATACATACACTTATCAGTCTGGAAAGAAGCTTAAATTTGCCTTTCATAGTAGATTTACATGTGGGTTCGACCAAAGAATATAATGATACGAATAAAGTTATTTTGAAATTTTCTTAAATGTTGCTGTAATAACCGCACGTTTTTACTTCTTTAACTCCATTAATGAGATTTAAAGCATTTACATAGACACCAACTGCACCCGAAGTGTCTGAGATAAGATTTCACAGCATGTCATGTTATTTCGTTCTTGATGACTTTAATATCGATACAGTAGTGCACCCATCGACCCTGGCGTGTTACAGGGATAGATTGCTTTTTTTTTTTAAACAAAATTTGCATGTAAAGTGTAATGATGAGGCGAGACGTGTTCTGGAAAATTCCCAGTGTTATACCACCATAATAAAAAACACCTGATGTTTTTTACTTTTCATCATCTAACCAGAGTTCTCTCTCTGGATATTTTAGGCCGTTGTAAAATGAAGTTGTTTGACCAAAGCGCCCACGAATTCGACCCGATGTATTCTCTTGGTTTATTATTTTAAACAACCACCGACTTAAATCCAATTATAGATCATCCAGCGTGCATAACGAAGGTTTGACGTTAATATCCCTCGGTTATGTATTAATTAAAGGCGCTTGATTTTTACTCTCTAATGGATGTTGCGGTTTTAGCACTGTGCGATTCAAGCAGTATTTTTTAAGTTCGTGCTTTCCGGAATTTGGTTTTAATACTAACAGAGGGTGGAATGTCACGTTCCGTGCTAAAGTTCTTGTTGTAAATTACCCTAACAACCATTAGCTTTCGTCTGTTAATTTGTTTAAGGTTCTGGTGTCACACCTTGAAACCTGCGTGAAAAGAAGGAACAGGTAAAAGATCTGGGTACGTGCTTTTCTTAAAAGTCGCTCAATACTTGGCATCGTAAACCTTCTAGATTATTATTTTATGACCTGTGAACTCATGCTTAGTGTGAAAAGACGTGAGAATTCGATAGAATGTCGAGGAAATGTTCGCCCGAAATGAGAAAAAATTCGCAACTTTGCGCTCACTGAATGGATTAAATTCGTATTAAAAAATGACCGACCACTCCGTTCCGCTTGTTTATTGTTTTTGTAAATATTTGATGATCCGTTGTAATTGTTATTATTATCATGTAGGTAAAACCGTTAAAAGTTTAATAGCCCTTGTATAAATAAACATTTTTGACTAATCGGTTTTATTAGTCGTAAAGTCTAGCTTTTAAAAACCGTAATGGTTTCAAGCGCTGATGATTTTCCAAAGTTTATTTCGCCGTCGTTGTAATTTCATCATCCATCTCGAACTGCTATAATGAATCAAG
This sequence comes from Zophobas morio, assembly GCF_036711695.1. NCBI lineage: Eukaryota > Metazoa > Arthropoda > Insecta > Coleoptera > Tenebrionidae > Zophobas > Zophobas morio. Next base: position 24,077,158 of record NW_026972107.1, read on the forward strand.
CTGAAGTCTGATGAGATTAGAGGACGTGATAGGAGAATACAGAACATCAACAAAAGAATTAAATTATAACATTAAAACAAGGATCGAGTCTTTGGATAATGACGGCACATCACAATTGAATTTTATTCAATGCGTAATCGTAAATACTAAACAGAGCGTCGTTTTAAAAAATGTGTCACGCGCTTGCAATTTTTCCGAATTTCCCCTTCAAATACGCTCTGTTTACTAATGAAGAGGATAAAAGACTTTTGTCACATAAATCACCCAACATTTTCATATTGCATCTTCTGTAGCAGCAATTTAGTGCTGCGCTTGAAAGGTGTAATTTATTTTTTATATGCACGTCGCGGCGTTAATCGAGGCTTTAATTAACAAGAGAAGTGACTGATGACAAAAGTAGGAAGAGTGCGTTGTTTTCACAAGTTTCGAATTTGACGGGGAAAGTAAAGTGAATGTCAGAACAAAAGACATTTAGGATTATGTCCATAATGGAAGTTTTATGTTAAGTCTCACGAACTGCTGCCTGATTGCGGAGTCTTGTAAAATTATCAAAGTACTTAATTGCATTGTTAAGTATTTAGTGACCCAGCTCTAGAACACGTTGTACCTATAGATGGAAAGATAATGGAGCCGATGTATCGACTACCGTATTGCTTAAACATGCTTCGAAAACAAAACGGCGGTTTTTCACTACCATGTGTTTAACGAGTGGATTACAAGAGCATAAATGAAGGTGTGCGAGTATTTTTGAAATATAACACTTGTACACTTTTAGATCTTTTTTGTTGAAAAATAATAACAAAGCAACCAAAGAGGATTTATTTCTGTGTAAATGTTGCTGAATTTTTTTACTTCTGTGGAGGTATTGTTGTTATTTTGCTCGCAGACTTTGAATACCTACTTGTTTTTACATGTCTGTAAATAACAAAGGACATGTAGGTAACTCTCAGAATATCAATATACTTAATAGTAGGGGTTTCCTATTCTATCATGTTTCTAAATGAAATCCCTCAGATTTAATTCCACATATAATTGGAGAAATGAGTGCATAAAGTTTGGGTCTGGGTCGAGATCCTTTGAATGCATTATCCGATTACACTGTACGTCTGTCCGGGTTGTAATTAGTGAAAAGGAATACTTCTGCTATTATAAAAAAGTATTTGATGACTTTAATGATCGATCGATACGTCTGGTGTCTTCAGAAACATAAAATAGCAGTAACACTATTTCACGTTGACAATAAGTGTTTTTGCAACTGCTCGTTACATCTTTTTAGTGTTTTTTCATTGTTTGCCCGCCCTTATTAAAATACCTATATTAAAAACTTTTTGTAATTGTATATACTTATTAGATTTTCAAATTGCCTATTAGGTATTATTGTATTATAGAGTCTCTTGGCTGATGGTACAACAAAAGATTTATTTAAGATTTCTCAATACACTTTCTTGTATTATTGTATAAATGCAGTAATTCTTATATGTATTGTGTAAACAGTACAGCTTGAATTTGTGTTATAAATTGTCTAGATCACTTTAGTTACATTTTTAATTTTTCAAAGACATTTTGTCTGCGTGTCTATCGTTACTGTGAATACGTTATTCTAAATTTTACAAACAAAAAGTTGAGTGCATAAATCAGTGGACTCCAGCTTTTAAAGCGTTAAACGCCGAACAGGGCCGGATTTGTGTTACTCTGTGTTGAATTTAATAGAGGTGTTGCAAGGCTTCTATACAGTCATATAATATTTTGTTTGTGTTTGTATTTAAGTATGTAGTTGACTGTGTGACGAAATATTTTCCTGAATACGATACTATACATAAATTTCAAAGCAGCATATGTCATCTGTAACAGATTGACGCGGACCAGGTGGGTTGTTTGAACATTGTCAGGCTAAATGACACTAATAGGTCATAAAATTTTATTAGTTTACAAAAATAATGTGCGTTGAATAATATTCACTGCCCATTCAACAAGTGAGGGTGTAACAACGATGCGCCAGGTGGGCCACAAGAAATCTTGGGGCGGATAGCGGTGACACCACGCAAACATGTGCTAAAATATTTGAACATGAAATCACAACTCAATTCATGTGACAAACGCTATCTATTTTTGTTCGAACACTAAACTGTAGAACTCGTAAGTAAATTCGAATTTATGGCCGTGCATATTTAACCTCAGTATTTCAAAAAATAAAATTTTGCGCTAACTATTTTTATTTTTGAATAATTTTAAACTATCTATTCCTACGATTTATTGCATACAGTTTTTGAAAATTTTTACAAAAAAGGCGCGTAAACACTTGTATGACATAATATATAATAATGTTTTGAATTTCTATAGTTTGTGAAAATAGAATTAGTATTACTGTATGTATATTTTTAAAATACATCTGTTTCCAACACTAGCATTTATTGCTTCTTGACTACTTTTATAGTTTTCAAAATGCTAATGATGTAAAATTTACGCCGACTAAGCTTTTTCGTTAGTATGTTAAATTTAAATGCTATTTTAGTTATAATAATATTTACTTGTTTTTATCCACATTGTAGAATGTTGTATAAAAATAAAAAAACATGTTTTTGTGTAAATATTTCCATAGAACAGCCATTTACAACTTAATTTCTCTAAATAAACAAATTTTTAATATTTTCGCATCAAATACAGCATTTGTTTTCATCGAGGTAAAATAATAAAAAAACTTTGTGTGAATTAGTTAGTGTACGGGAGCTACATAAAAAATATTGAAAAGTTGGTATTCATATTACTGTCTTGTACCGAAATCTGAACTCGGAAAAAATTAAAAACAACTGCTGCAGATTTATGTAACTCTGCGATTTGTCAATAAAAGAGACCTTGGTTGACTACGTATTGGTAAATTATATCTATTTATATCATTTCTTTATTTTTTACTTAAAATTTTTCTTATGGATGTACTATATGTTATACTGGAGTTGAATTATCTTTTTTTATTAAAAGTCCACCTGTTGCTTTGTGTTGGTCATAACTACATTGTCGCAGAACTATAGTATATTGATGACAATTCTGTCAAGTCAAAAAAGAATTCTACCTAAGCGCCAAGAAAATTTCCAAATTGAAACATGCTCCCAAAAAAGAATATGGTTTTCGTATTAAGACCTGGGTTAATAAAAATCTTCCAACCACAGATATTATAGTAAGAAAACCAGAAGATACCATATTTACAAATGTCACAAAACAAGTAACTTATTCTACCTTTGTTTTCATTTTCTACTAAAAATTCGTAATCATGTTGTCGCTTATGTAATTGCGAAAAATTGCGACGTTGCTGAACTTAAAAAATCGTACCTTATGTTCGTTCACACTATTTATGTTCTTTATATATACACCTGTATATTTTATTTTGTTTTTGGCGTTACGTCGAGTACCTACTTTGAACAGATTTCACCTCGATCTAAATAATTTTCTTTATTTTTATTTCGTTCAGTTTTTCACTTTGTACAATGTATTTAGAGCATGGACGGAAGGGTTTAGATGTATGACAGTAATCAACTAAGAAAACTAAGTGTAAATATATTAAACATTTTTTTCCATTTAATTACACGTGTAACGATTATCATTAACAACAGAATTCTGCTTAATGGCGATTTTTTTGTGTGCACATTTACCTTTGTTTTGTACTAAAACTGTAATTTTTTGGGCGATGAAAAAAACATTGTACAGTACTTTTTATGGTATAATAATTATTATGTAAATTATAGGGAAATGAGTCTTCTTGAAAATGTTGTACCGTAAGATGGTAATATTTTGTGCGAAGTTTTACTTTATTAGTTCAACATCTTTGAGTCATGTAAACTTAATCCACGATGTTAAAGGTATTTAAATGTAAATTAGATTTCCTTGTGAATACTGAAATTATTTTAATCAAATGTTGTCCATGTGTCTAAACATCCTACATGCGAGGAGGTTAAAATCGAGGATAAATGTTTATATTTAGCGTTTACTTGTAATTATGAAAAGGCGGAACTGTAAGTGTAACTGTATGTTTTAAAATAATGTATGCTATGTATTCGTTCTGAAGCTCTACTTTAGTTGGCAGTATCCACAAATCCATGAGCAATGCATTTTATGTGAGGGATTTTGCGGCGGTATCGTTTATCATCTTTCTTTTACAAGAAGCCAGTACATAAACTCCCTTTTATTCGTTGCATCTTACATGTAATGTATAACAATTTGATTTTTATTTGTTCAAATTAGGTGCAAATAGTTGTGTTGTATGATTTTCATCTTTTTTAAAATACTGTTTTTTGTGAAAGAACCTGGAACGTAAAGTTTAGTGCATCCATCCACCAGACTAATGCATGTTTCGCGAATTGAATTTTTTGATGAGCGTGTTAAACATCGTCATCTCAGTGAGTAATTTTTGGTTACCTGTTAAGGTTTTGACACAAAAATACATCAATCATAGCGTTCGTGACCTAGTCTTCAGCCTTTGATTTTTTTATTCACAGCGGGAAATACCCACATCGCATCATTCAGTGTTTTATTTTCCGATATTTCTTCTAGCAGTTTGAATTTTCAAAAGTTGACAAAAGTGCTTAATATATCCAGGTTTTTTAATTTTCTTTGTAGCGAAAATAAAACTGTTAATCAGCAGTTACCCGTTTGTTACAGACTGATTCAATAAGGATGGAGAATTAATATCTTTCAACTGCAGGACAAAATTTCGTTAGTACTATTACAGTACAATGCTTCACATTATACTGTGGTACTATGGTTCAGCGGTTTATATGTGTGTTCATTTTGTTAAATTTCATACACATGCTGTGTTACATTTACTATTTAGGGGCGGTACGTAGGATGGACATTACCTCCACATTTAAATGCATCAGTTGTGACGTAACCAAGCAGCAAATTCGACGGGATTTTCGTCCGTAAACAATTTAATCCGGGAAATAGAGTTAGGTTTAATATGTCTTCATGTTATTATTCATGGAAGATGTATGTTTAGGAAAATTTTACTTTATAAATGTAACATGGAAATGGATCAGACTATGGGAGGCCTCCTTTCCGCTGTCAGCTGATAAAATTGAAAAACTTACGACCATCGCTGGCGTGTTTCCAGATTTTTGCGGAAAAATACGAATCACATCTGATTCGATATTCACGCGACTCATGAATTTAAATCCTAGATGCAGCGAGAATGTGATTGTGAAAAAACCCACATCCGCAGCTCGGGATCGTTTCTCGTATCTTAATTACGACGGATTTGTGTGAATCGATACGTTTGAGACGATAACGGCGGTTATCATGGCTTATCACGTGTGTACCTGCGCTCCAACTTGCTTGATGATAACATTTGTTTGGGTTAGAATGTTTCCAGTGAGAATTGTGTCTCTTATCAGTGCAACAAGTGCAGAACACCGCTGCAGGTTGTACTAAATTTGAAACCCGTCAAGGAATGTGTTTGCATCCGACAAATCTAGGAAAATTATGCTATTTAAACGTTACGTGAAAACAATACGCTTTTTCCATTGTTTTATCTTCCGTGCCGGGGTGTTCAAACTGTCAAAGCTTTGCGGGAGCTGAAATTAGTTAGGCTGTAATAAATTGAATTGTAGCTTTTATTTTTTCGGGTCATTTGTGTTCGGTTTCCGTGGAATGCTTGGTGAAAATATGTTAGATTACAAAAGCGCTGAATTAACGCCACACCGTGCAGACCCTCCAAATCCTTACTAATATCTCTAATTGCCGAAACCGAGCTCGATTTACTGCCTTCCCAGATTACTTTTAAATTTATTGTAGTAACGCAACTATTCTTAGGTGGTTTTGGCTTTTTGGGGAGAATGTGCACCGTTCGAAGACATTTTAATTAAGGCCGCTGCTTCGTTGAAACTGGTCCAGATTAAATTAGCATAAGTGTCAGCTCTTGTTCCAAAGACAATAATTTTATTCATTTATGGATTAAAAAAATTAGGTTGTTCTAGTTACTTTTTTGTTACGGTCGAATTAATTTTTCTCCATGATTAGTTAGCAAAGACAGCATTAACTTACTTTTACTGAAACAAGCACGACTGATGCCTGCGTCACACCTGCGGAAAAGTTTTTGTGTTATGGTGACTCTGTTATAACGGTAATTTACTTATGGTTTCATTTTGCTAATTTAATGATGCTAATGACATGCACAAGTTGCGATTCATGTTTCAGGAGCAGAAGAGAGGCTGTTTTGGCTAATTATGCTAAAATAGAAAGATGAACTGTTGATAGAATTTAATTGAATTAATTACAAGTTGATGTATAATTGTATTCAATTACGTATGCGGAAGACAACATTAGGATATTAAATATCCGAGGAGAGTGTCGTTAGGTGTTTTAGCTGAAGTGTGTAGGTCGTGTGTATACGGGAACGTAACCATGGCTTTTCCGTCGTGTGATTCAATAGATCTAAGTTTGTTTCATTACGAATATGGAAAGAATATGAAAGCTTTATTGTTTTTACTTCCCGAGCGTAAGCGAAGGAAGTATTGTAATCGAGTCCATCGGACAAATGGCCGCTTTTATGTTTTCTCGTTTTATAATTTAGATCCAGTAGTTTTTTAATTTGTAACAAAGAAGTTGTAGACACTGAAGCTATGATTAGTCGATATTGTTTACGTTGCAATGATATCTTTTGTAGAAAAAAGAAGGATACATTCCTTTAATGGTATATTTTACATTGATCATTTAATGATAGCTATTAAAATACGAGTATAAGAATTAAGGCACGAGCGTCTTAATGGCCATTAAATGAGAGTTGTATACACTATACCTTTTACAACCAGGGAAATAAAGGAAATAAACTAACTGAAATATCAAAAAAATTAAGTTTTAACAGTAACAAAACAATGCCGTTCTTTTTGGTAAGTAATGACATTCTGGATTGTACAATTATTAAGCTGCAAATTTTGAATATTATGTGTGGATGTCGCTGACGTTGAAATCATGATGTTGACTGGGTTTGGTACTCAATTTACTTCCAAATTTGATATTTCCCGCGTTCACTTTATTTTGAACTGCCGTGACGTTTTAATGAAGTTATATCACCACCAGCGTCAATTAGTATTGGTGTAGAACTGCCACGAAAGCAGTGTCCCGTATATAAATTGGGATTTGGAAGATTTAAGGTAGTGGGAATCTCTTTTCCTATGTTTTCAAATTTATTTATTCGTAGGTTTTGTATGTTGCACTTTCCATTGACGTAGTTGATAATAAAAGAAGGTGTTACATAATTCGTAATATTTTACTATAACGGAAAATTTCCGTGTTGTGTTGGTTTTAGTAGGTATCGTTAGTTATGATTAGAAGGGTTGATACAAAATCATTTACATCTCTATATTCCAACTTGTGCAGCTCATTTCTTCTGCAAGCGTCCATAATACCGAAGATACATGTGACCTTGGATAACAAATATGTGGTGTCAGGGACTTCTCCAATAGATTGCTTTTTCTTATTTGTTGAGAACGTTTTAGCCTTTTTGACCACGTACTCGCCAGATCTTTTTAATAAGGCGTGTAATTTGGGATATTTCGTGAAGTCCTCTTTATGTTTAATTGATAACCTAGATTTTAAAATTGAATAATGAGTCCATAGGTTTGTTGACTTCAATTTCGTGGATAATTCATCGAAATACGCAATTTAAACATTTTCTGAAAAGTTGCTAACCTCAATTTCCATTCTCCAATTCATAAATTGGGAATAAAACCTTTCATACGGTTAGGGACACGGAATTTCAAACGACAACCAACTTTCTGACATTTAAAAACATTGTAGTCTTATACCTTATTGTCATTATGATTGACAGGTCGTTTGAAATTCCGTGTCCCAAACTGTACGTCTTTCGGGATTTTGACGGCAATAAGTCGTTTGTCATCCTGTTGGCGTGTTTGGTAATTTCGGGTGGTGTTAAATTTTGACTATCGCTTTCATCAAGACATATTTTCACTTATTTTAATTACTTTAGAACAAATTGGGAGAAATGTTGCGAAAATGTAATCTAAACTGTTAAACTAGCAAATTTTTTTGTTTCTCGGATGTGCATGGCAATCATTGGTATCACATTATTATGAGCGTAAGCTGCATTTCTATTGGTTATGGACTTGTATCTAAATGAACCTTTTTACAGTGCAGGTTCTGCACTTGTAATGCTTCAATTCAAGTCTGGTATAGGAAATATGTAGTATATTATTATACTAGTTTAATAAGACGTTCATTTGTAGCACGAGTTGCTCCAAAGGAACGAGTGTAATAGAATTTTTTTTTCTACCTTGCTCATGATTTTATGAAGTAAAATAGAAAATCTGGTTACGATTATTGTTTGTTTTTTTTTTTTTTTGAGCATGATCTATGTAGGTGGCAATACGGTCAAATAACGAATCTATGGTTTTGACCGGTTAGAGTAGAACCCATCGCGTTATCAGGTCCATAACAACGCTGTTGATTGAGCTCTAAATCCTTAATTACGAATACCCTTGCGTTATGAAACCATACTCGAACGTTATATCTTTTTAAAAAGTGGCCATAGGGATTCCCATGTTAAATTTTATACCCCATGTTATTTTAAGTTTGAGTAAAGATTCAGAGTTGAAATTTTTACAGGATGTAATTTGGGTCATATTTTGTCCACTTTATTCAAGGTTATGCTTTAAATTAAAGGATATTTGTTTAAAAAAATTAAATTATTTGGATATTTTTGTCGGTAATATTGTAGGCAGCCATGTAAAAATAGAGATTTACCTCACGTTTTTAAAATTTGATTACTCGTTTGATTACTGGTTTTTAGTGACCGAAATTCGTCAACATGCCGCAGTACACGATTAAAAAAAAAGTGGAAATGGTTACTCATGAATACATTAAAGGCTTATCGACAATTGAGAAATTGCACAAAATTTCGCTTCAACATTCCCACATCGTCCGATACCTGGCAAAAGAACAATTTAAAAATTTCAGGTTTTCTCGATCGTGGACATCAAAAATGCAATTTCAGTGAAATTATCTTTTACTTTCTTCATTCATGTTTGAATTCGATCATTGTGTTTCTTTTCTAAAACCTACAGTAAATTGATGAAGTAATGTGAAATTCAAATTAGGCTGTCAAAAATGGCAAGTTAAAATGGTAAGTCAAAACTTTCTATGATGTACCAAAACTTTTTACTCAAATGTTCTAAATAAAATAATGTTTATTTTTAATGCACAAAATAGCAATTTACTGCCAAAAGTGGTAGTGGAAATTAAAATGCAACCCTAAGGCTATTTTCACTGCAAAAATCATCAGCGAGTTTTCACCCTAACAAAAGTCTAAAATTTAACATAAGAATACCTATGGCCACTTTAAAAAAGATGCACTGTATATTGCGTAGTGATATTGAGGAATTTTCATTTTTCAAAAAAGTCGTTCGTCAAACATTTTACATCTTTAGTTAAAAAAAAGGCAGTGAAGTACAGCTTTAGAGCAATTTTAGTAGTTTTAAATATAAAATGACCATACAAATATCTCTTTTTATTTTATTTGACGGACTCAGTTTGAGAAGTTTATTTTTATGTTGACAATGCATTCGTCTGACGGTTGACAAAACACGTTGCTTACTTGTGACTCAAGTCAGAAATTTTGTTAGTGTTAAAAGTGGGTGGTAGAGCTGGTGGAAAACACTGAGAAATGTACAGGATAAAATTATTCCAAGAACAACTCTTTAAAAAATTACAGAAATCTAAAATATAAAAATATATTATCAAGTTATAACACGATTCTATTTTCATCCTTCCAGCCGTTTTGTAAAAATTTGGCGGGGGTTGCAGTTACTGATTGGTGTTTCCATCTGGATCTGATAGTTATGTTGTACTGCTCGAGTAATTGTCTAGTAGGCTACGCGCGAGGGGTCGTAGAAAAAGTATACTACGTAACTAGAGGGTAAGGCCAATTACGCCTTGGTAGAATTATTGCGCTCGGCTTCGACTTACCCATAATTTTTCCACTCGAGCGCAAATGGTTTCTTACCCTACTAGTTACGTAATATACTATAACATGCTTCAAATACGAATAATATGATAACACAGAATATATTCCCTTTAATTTTGGAAACTGCACATCCAAAAATGCCATCAATTGTGGGCAGTCTCGGAAAAAATGGAATAAGAAAAAAAAGTTTTGTAATTAAAATTTTGAATACAAGTTAGTTAAGTAAGTAAGCTAGTAATTTTTGTGATAAATTTTTGGATGTTAAGTTATTGGAAAAAAAAAACTGTGAAAACGGGACTTTTTGATTAATCAAAATCAAAATTACTGATTCATTATAATGTATATAAGCTTCAGTAGGTGTCCTGCAAACATGATAACAAAACTTAGGGCATTATAAAGAAACGAAACATTTTTTTTGTGTTTTTTAATTGTACGTACATGGTTATGAAGAGTCATTTTTAAAATTAGGAAAAAAACCCATTTTGGCGTTAGAACGAGACACGAACTTTATGAAAAAAACATTTTTTTTAACAATATGTTCTTCAAAAGGGCTTGACAATAAAACTGGCGTAACTCTTAATGACACAGTCATAAATTCATCTAATTTTTTTACAATTTTTGTTTGAACGGATTTAAATATGGGCGAAATCTTCAATAAAGACTTGTGTGATACACCTTATTTTTTGTGCCAATAACGTCATCTTTTTTGTGTAGGAGACGAATAATTTAGTTGCCCCCACAGTAATTAAAGCAATGTTACTAACATACCAAAATTTCAAACAAGTGCGTTCTGTAGTTTTATATTTATTTTTAAAATTTTATTCGCTTTAGGACAATTCATGTACGTGCAGTTAATAATGGAGTTGGATTATTAAACAATAAACAATGTTAAAATGCGCATGATATTTACTCAGTAACATTGAATTTACGTCATATTCATTTTAGTTAGAGTTTTAGTTGTATCACATAAACGAAAATTTCAAAAGAAAAGATAAGATTCAGTAGTGTTGCAGACAGAGCTGTTCAGTACTTCAAGTAAAAGTACTTGAAGTAATACTTCAAGTACTTTAAGTACTTCAAGTACTTTACTTGAAGTACTTTTATATTTAGGTACTTGGTACTTGGTACTTGGAGTATTTCTAAAATGTACTTGAGTTTAGTACTTGATTTTGCCAAGTACTTTAGTCCAAGTACTTCACTCAGTATTTTAAATATTTTTGAATTACTTGAAGTATGAAAGTGAAAATTTCAAATACTTTAGTCTCTATTTTACGAAATTTTCACATCTCAAAATAGGGTCTGTTAAATACTTGAAGTTATTAATTCAATTATTTGATTAGATGTATTTTTATAGTAAAATCGTGTTTGTTTCCTGTGAGGTTATATTTTGATCTGTGATTGTGGATATCTTATTCACAATATGACGTACATTTCATAGGTACTTGCATAATGCCGATAGATAGGTAGGTAAGAAAATTAATGTCATAAATATGTCATTTGAGAGTAGATGACGACAGCAGAAGGGTCGGAGATCTGTGTAAAATTTTCAGCGATGTAAAGTTGTGAATATATGAATTTTGTCTTTTTTGTATTTTGGCCTGGAACTTAAGTTTTTCAGTATCCTCCCAGTACCCCAAAGGGGATGGGGTTTGTTGACGTACCTGCTAAAGTGCAAGGTCGCATTTGAAAATATTTGAGAAATGATTCAGTACTCGTTCAAAAAGATATTTATTCTTTCATTAGTTTATTAACCCCGCCGTGTATTTGTCAGTAAGAAGCCTGGTCAGGGCGGAGAACTTGGCAGGGGATTATCCCTTTTATTATAATAGCAATAGCTGATGGCAGGTACAGACTTCCATATTCGCCTCTTCCTCGTAGAATTTAAACACAATTTTATGTTAAATATTTTGCAGTTTAATTTTCTTTATCATGTTAGACACTCGTTTTTTACCAAATTTTCTTTTTTTGTTTATACATTGTTCAGCCATATAAACTTAGTTTGTTATTACTACTTATATTTTCTCACATTACAGTTTCAAATAATCTGTTAAATTGTATGAATTATTTGAACACCAACAATTTAAAAAGACGTAAGGCAGAAAAACAATGATTTTAAAAGTCACACTAATTAGTGTCATTTATCTTTCCTGTGCGGATTTTATTTATTACCGTACAACAACTTTACGTATTACATTGCATCGCTATTACATAAACCCAATATTGTTCAAAATGAAATATATTTTGTGAAACTCGGCTCGTAGTACTAATGTTTTTTGTAATCCAGTTGATACGACCATGATTGTATGGTTTTGATGAGTACCGAATTGTACTTTGGTATTGCTCGAAGGACCTTTGTTTTGTTGTGTGCGAAATAATAGACAGCGTTCGGTTTCGATGTTTAAATACAGGACGGTTACAGAAGTACTGAATTTACGTTTGTATTTACAATATCAGGTAAAGATACCCAAAAGGGTCAGTGGCCGCTTCCGTAAATGGAACAAAATACATATTCACATTATAAAAAAATACAAAGTTAATGAAATTCGCGATTAGTTAGTATAATTGCCTAGATAAATACACCCCTACGAAATATTTTAACAATAATAAATTTTGTACATATTTACCTGAATTTTCGCAAAAGCCGTTGTTAGGCATTCCCTGAAGTCATTGTAGTTACTAATGTCATCTTCTTTGGGTTTTCAGGTAAAAATAAAAAATAAGCCAATCGAAAATGTAAAGGAAAATTCTGAAAGTATTGTGGCATTAGAGGAACAAAATTTTGTATAAATGGACGGAACAGCATTACGAACCTATTATTTGTGATTTGTCAGTGTAAAGTTACATACTTAGTTAGACAAACATCGTAGTGATTAGTGTTTACTATTTAGTCACTGTAGGATTTAGGTTAATTTAATAATTTTTAGAATAGTAAATACGTAAGTGGTAGACATATATATTGAGGAATATGGGGCATTCATTCCAAGAAAATTCTCAGCATTTTTGGTAACCGCAAAAGTAAAAAAGCGACTAATTACTTTGATCACCTTGATATTTTTCAAGAGTTATAGTTTTCGCTGAAAATGGACTCTCGTTTTAGGCATTTTATTTTTTATTTAAAAAATTCATACGTTTTTTTTGAAAATGCAACATAGTGACTTAAACATTTTTATGTCACGAGCATGTACCTATATGTATCGCACTGCTCTTAAAATTTGTTTCAAAAAAATTTGAGTTTCACAAATCCGGCCCTGTGCACTCTCACAATGGGTAATGATTAAGGGTGCTGTCAACTACCCACAAACTTAAACATGGAACCGGTTCATAAAATTCATATATTTTTAACACAACTTTATTAAAAAATCAGAACGTTTTGGTGGTGAACCAAAATTCAAAATATTAAAAAAAGGCAACAAGCCTGAGAAAATACCATACAGCGCCGATGTTTTTGTTATAAATTAATAGTAAGCATACATAGACACCGCCGTCATGTATTTTATTTTAAATTTTAAATTAGAAATATACCTTAATTTTGTCGAAGGCATTGTGTCAACAGATAGAGAAAAATATTTCAAAAGAATATTGTTTATAAATAACATAGTATTATTAATAAGTGAGCTACCATTCTGCATTTAAGTTGATGCTTATGCAAATTTCGTTGTAGCGAAATATGTATTATTGTAACTTTTTAAAAAAAACAGGAAAAGTTATCTAATTCTACAGTATTTCAAATAATTAGAAAGTACTTGAAGCATTTTCAGTACTTCAAGTATTTGTAAGTACTTGAAGTATACCTCCAGTACTTCAAGTACTCGTAAGTACTTGAAGTAATGTACTTGGCTTGTACTTCAAGTACATCTGAAAAGTACTTGATACTTGAAATACTCTTGCTGAAAGTAAGTACTTGGTACTTTACTTGAACACTATTTCAAGTAGTACTTTGTACTTGGTACTTCAAGTACTTTTTTTGAGTACTTTGAACAGCTCTGGTTGCAGAGTATCAGTCTAATAAAATGATTAACACATATCCGACGAGTGGACATAATACAGACACAGGAAACTTACAGATTTGTATTCTGTGAGTTGTGAGGGAACGACGTCTAATACATTAAAGAATCATCCAAATTCAATAACCTATAATACTGAGAATAAAACTATCCTTCATAGTTTAGTTATAATTTTCAAGCAATTTGTTTAAAACTTTTTTTGGCAATTACATTACTTGATTACTATCTTTTAGTTGCTCATTGTTTTAATGTTTTTTAATATGCACTCAAGAAAAAAAGTTGCTATATTCTGTGCATTTGCTACAAAAATTTAGGTTGTGAAAATTGTTTTAACGATGCAAATGTTTTTTCAAAATTTTGTGTACAAGAAATAAAAAAGGAGGTATAGACCAAAAAGTAGAGAACAAATTATTTTTTTTTCATTATTTTATTATTATACTTTTTACTCGTGGTGTCGTGGGAGTTAATAGTATGGGTTGTGAAAACTTTAAAACTAAAATCGGTTATATTATCGTTTCTTCTATCGCATTTATCTTGACTTCAGTTTAATCATACTGTATATCCAGGTCATATAGTAGCTATCAATTTTTTGTGACAAAACTAATTAAAAAGGAACGTCATCAGCATTAAATTCTTAGAGCTTCAGCAAAAAGCGTATCTTGCAAAAGTCATACAACTGTTCATTACACTCAAGGAACTTTCAGAAAGTTTACTAAAGCTGTCGTCTTTTCTGAGTGTGTTTTAAATTTTATATGAACCTGTACACTCCTGATTGGCTATTAATAAGTAATAGCTAATCACAATCAACTTTGTTTTTTTTTTTAATAATAATAAAAAAAAACATTTCAACACCAAACGTAGCTAATTTGCTTAAACTGATTTCATAATTTAATATTAGTCTTACAGAATAAATATGTTCCAATTCTTTCGCGGTCTTTACAGTGACTACCGCATGTGTAACATGTGTAATTTATGGCAAACTAGTACGTTAGTAGGAAGTGTTTTTGTTAATGTAGTTCCGAGTGTAATTGAATTTTTTGTTCGAATAACTTCAAACACATTTTACCGTTTTTGAGGCCTATACTTCCATGTGTTCGTAATTTATATTTTCACGCACTTTGTGTATCAGTGTAGGCCATATTAATAGGATATGTGTGAACCGGGTATTCATTCATCTGATAAATAAATTGAATTCCGTTCATATTTCGATATATTCGCATCATATATGCAACCAACATTTCAGCACGAAGTCATGAATGCGAAAGTTTTCTCGCGCTTAAAAGTGGAAATACCTCATTTCTAAAAGTTACGAGAATATTGCAGAGCCTCCGTGTTTTTCTTGACGTTCTTAAAGCAGTTGAAAAAGATGAATACATGAATTCGTATTAAGTTCGCCCCAACTTACAAATTACGGCCTGATTCACGTTTTAAATTAAGAAGTTGAACCATATTGGAGGAGGTTAAAACCAGTATTTCTCATTCCATTGTGAATGATAATGACTTCTAGAACGCCCAAGGACGCAGTTAGTAATAGACGTGTGGGTAATGTAAAAAGATATATTCATAAATTTGCCGTGGTAGATGTGTCTCCCTTTTTATTAGGGCGGACGTTTCATTTTTGGAAGTGCGTTACAATTTTCGTCGAAAATAAAGCATGTGATGTATTCACTCCATCTGTTTTAGTTTAATCTAAACAATAACAATCATTTTCAACGGACTCGATAACATTTTTCATCCGTGGTTTTCTATAACCCGAATTTATTTAGGTTGTTATCGGTGTTTTTGATATAGCGAAACCCATCATATTAAACACGAGGGTTATAATCTTCAAATTGTTTTTTCCGATGACAGATTACCAATAAAACGATTTATTTACCGGATATCGCATGGAATAGAAACCGCCATTAGCACTTTGACAAATTTAACAGATAGCACTTGCTATCTGCTGCAAAATTTAGAATTTAATTTCCATTTCTGGCGGACCGTATCGATCTGGCTGCATCAGAAAATGTCATGAGGTTTTAATTGTAGAAAAGAATGAATAGACGAACCTTTTTCAATTCAAGCCTGTATGTTTGCGGAATAAATTACTCGATTATGTGCGCGATCATTAGTACTCCATCACATTTCCCTTGCTACTAATTAACGGTCAGTTAGGTGTCGGGATAATATGGGAGGATTAAATGGGACAGGTGGTGATAAACACGACGATGATTATTGCGAAATTAACGCGCAATAGAATTGGGAATTGCGATTCCGAGACTGTGCGTACAATGCTTATCTTCGGAATTCTAATTTCCTTATCTGGTCTCCAGATTTGACGGTTCAAGTCTTGGTGGTGAGTCGCTGAAGATGTGGAGCGCAGATAAACGAGGAGAAAAACGTGGAAATGCAAATTTCGTCTGTTAACGGTCACTGGCCGCGCTCCACGCACAATGCGTAATCTAGAAGTTAGTTAAAAGAGCTCGACCTCTTGGGTTTAATTATATCTCCTCCTATAATTATATCTGCTGCATCTGTCCCGTGCACTTTCGGCTTCTCTATGCGTCACAGATCTTCGTGTAAAAGCAGACTTCCTTTTACATTGAACTTAATCTAGTTTGATAGGTGTCATCGAGCGGATGTTGACTCCTTTGGAAGTGGATTGTGTTACTTTTATCTTTGATGGTCCGATTGCGGCTTCGGTTAATTTGCATCAATAAAAGTTAAAAACTGCTTTGTCGGGCGAGAAGTAGTAGTGTAGGTCTGAGTGCTATTAATGTTGCTTATTAGAGATTTACGATAATGATATATGTTAGCAAATCGTAAAAAAAGTCCACATATTATTTTCAGTTTCTGTTTAACATAACGTGAAGTAGTTGACATAAATGGTGTTTTAATTCGTACATAAATAAATAAGCAAAACACTTGAGTGTAGATTAGTTACAACACGGCGACTTGAAAGATTGAATTTTTTAATTATACTGAGTGTTTGAGAATTTGTTTCAGGGTCCGTAGCCCTCTTGTTAATCGAGGTTTCAGCATCCGATATATACTTGTCCAAAAGGT